>NC_136421.1:26810000-28200000 GCF_052625555.1 Lactuca saligna | reverse complement strand
CAACACCCGACCACCTACAACCCATATATCCATATTATAACCCTATTTGGTCCAAACGCATGCCCAGTACCCGTATATGACCTAATATTGGTCAACTTGTGCCAACACCCGACCACGTGCAACCTATACCCATATTATAACCCCTTTTGGTCGTAACCCATGCCTAACACCCATAAATGACCTGATAAATGTCAACCCGTGCAACCACCTTACTACATGCATCCCATACCCATATTATAACCCCTTTTCGTCCAAACCCATGCCCAACACTCGTACATGACCTAATATTGGTCAACCCATTCCAACTCCCGACCATATGCAACCCATACCCATATTATAACCCCTTTTGGTCGTAACCCATGCCCAACACCCGTACCTGACATAATATTGGTCAACCCGTACCAACACCTGACCACCTGCAACCCATACCCATATTATAACCCCTTTTGGTCTTAACACATGCCCAACACCCGTACATGAGGTAATATTGGTCAACCCATGCCAACACCCGACCACGTGTTCCTATAGCCATATTATAACCCCTTTTGTTCCTAACCCACACCCAACACACGTACATGACCTAATATTGGTCAACCCATGCCAACACCTGACCACCTGCAACCCATACCCATATTATATCCATTTTGGTCCTAACCCTTGCCCAACAACCGTACATGACCTAAAATTGGTCAACCCGTGCTAACAACCGATCAACTGCCACCCATACCCATATTATAACCCCTTTTGGTCCAAACCCATGCCCAACACCCATACATGACCTAATATTAGTCAACGTGTGCCAACACCTGACCACCTGCAACCCATTCCCATATTATAACCCCTTTTGGTCCTAACCCATGCCCAATACCCGTACGTGACCTAATATTAGTCAACCCGTGTCAACACCCGACCACCACCAACCATACCCATATTATATCCCCTTTTGCTGCTAACCCCTGCCCAATGCCCGTACATGACCTAAAATTGGTCAAACCGTGCCAACACCCGATCAACAGCAACCCATACCCATATTATAACCCCTTTCGGTCCAAACCCATTCCCAACACCTATACATGACCTAATATTGGTCAACCTGTGCCAAAACCATACCACCTGAAACCCATGCCCATATTATAACCCCTTTTGGTCCTAACCTATGCCCAACTCTCGTACATGACCTTATATTGGTCATCCCACGCCAACACCCGACCACCTACAACCCATACACATATTATAACCCTTTTGGGTCCAAACCCATGCACAACACCCCTAAATGACCTAATATTGGTCAATACGTACCAACACCCGACCACCTGCAACCCATATATCCATATTATAAACCTATTTGGTCCAAATCCATGCGCAACACCCGTATATGACCTAATATTGGTCAACTTGTTCCAACACCCGACCACGTGCACCCTATACCCATATTATAACCCCTTTTTGTCCTAACCCACGCCTAACACGCGTAAATGACCTGATAAATGTCAACCCGTGCAACCACCTGACCACATGCAACCCATACCCATATTATAGCCCCTTTTCGTCCAAACCCATGCCCAACACCCGTACATGACCTAATATTGGTGAACCCATGCCAACTCCCGACCAAATGCAACCCATACCCATATTATAACCCCTTTTGGTCATAACCTATGCCCAACACCCGTACATGACATAATATTGGTCAACCCGTGCCAACACCTGACCACCTGCAACCCATACCCATATTATAACCCCTTTTGGTCCTAACACATGCCTAACACCCGTACATCAGGTAATATTGGTCAACCCGTGCCAACACCCGACCACATGTTCCCATAGCCATATTGTAACCCCTTTTGTTCCTAACCCACGCCCAACACCCGTACATGACCTAATATTGGTCAACCCGTGCCAACACCTGACCACCTGCAACCCATACCCATATTATATCCCCTTTTGGTCCTAAGCCTTGCCCAACACCCGTACATGACCTAAAATTGGTCAACCCGTGCCAACAACCGATCAACGGCCACCCATACCCATATTATAACCCCTTTTGGTCCAAACCCTTGCCCAACACCCATACATAACCTAATATTACTAAACCTTTGCCAACACCTGACCACCTGCAACCCATTCCCATATTATAACCCCTTTTGGTCCTAACACATCCCCAACACCCGTACATGACGTAATATTGGTCAACGCGTGCCAACACCCGACCACCTGCAGCCGATACCCGTATTATAACCCATTTTGGTCGTAACCCTTGCCCAAGACCTGTACATAACCTAATATTGATCAACCTGTGCTAACACCCGACCACTTGCAACCCATACCAATACTATAAACCATTCGGGTCCTAACCCATGCCCAACTACCGTACATGACCTAATATTGCTCAACCCGTGCCAACACCTGAGCACCTGCAACCCATCCCCATATTATGTCACCTTTAGGTCCTAACCCTTGCCCAACACCCGTACATGACCTAAAATTGGTCAACTCGTGCCAACACCCAACCACATGCAACCCATACCCATATTATAACCCCTTTTGGTCCTAACACATGCCCAACACCCGTACATGACGTAATATTGGTCAACCGTGCCAACACACAACCACCTATTCCCATTCCCATATTATAACCCCTTTTGGTCCTAACCCATGGCCAACACCCGTACATGACGTAATATTGGTCAACCTATACCAACACCCGACCACCTGCAACCGATACCCATATTATAACGCCTTTTGATCCTAACCCTTGCCCAACACCTGTACAAGACATAATATTGGTAAACCCGTGCCCACACCCTACCACCAGCAACTGATACACATATTATAAACCGTTTTGTTCGTAACCCTTGCCCAACATGCGTACATGACCTAATATTGGTCAAATCATGCTAACACCCGACCACTTGCAACCCATACCTGTATTATAACCCTTTTTGGTCCTAACCCATGCCCAATACCCGTACATGACCTAATATTGGTCAACCCGTGCCAACATCCGACCACCTGTAACCCAAACCCATATTATATCCCCTTTTGGTCCTAACCCTTGACCAACACCCATACATGACCTAAAATTGATCAACCCGTGCCAACACCCGATCAACTGCTACCCATACCCATATTATAACCCCTTTTGGTCCAAACCCATGCCCAACAGCCATACATGACCTAATATTGGTCAACCTATGCCAACACCTAATCACTGGCAACCCATGCCCATATTATAACCCATTTTGGTCCTAAACCACGCCAACACTCGACCACCTGAACCCATACCCATATTATAACCCCTTTGGGTCCTAACCCATGCACAACACCCATAAATGACCTAATATTGGTAAACACGTGCCAACACCCGACCACCTGCAACCCATACCCAGATTATATCCCTATTTGGTCCAAAACCGTGCCCAACACCCGTATATGACCTAATATTGGTCAACCTGTGCCAACACCCGACCACGTGCAACAAATACCCATATTATAACCCCTTTTGGTCCTAACCCTTGCCCAACACCCATACATGACCCAATATTGGTCAACCCGTGCTAACACCCGACCACTTCCAACCCATACCTATATTATAACCCCTTTTGGTCCTAACCGATGCCCAACACCCGTACGTGACATAATATTGGTCAACCCGTCTCAACACCCGAACACCAGCAACCCATACCCATATTATATCCCCTTTTGGTCCTAACCCTTGACGATTCCCGTACATGACCTAAAATTGGTCAACCCACGCCAACACCCGATCAACTGCAACCTATACCTATATTATAAGCCGTTTTGGTCCAAACCCATTCCCAACACCTATACATGACCTAATATTGGTCAACATGTGCCAACACCTGACCACCTGCAACCCATGCCCATATTATAACCCCTTTTGGTCCTAACCCATGCCCAACACCCGTATATGACCTAATATTGGTCATCCCATGCCAACACCCGACCACCTGCAAGCCATACCTATTTTATAACCCCTTTGGGTCCTAACCCATGCCCAACACCTGTACATGACTTAATATTGGTCAACCCGTGCCAACACCCGACCACCTGCAACCTATACCCATATAATAACCTCTTTTGGAACAAATCCATGCCCAACACCTGTATATTACCTAATATTGGTCAACCTGTGCCAACACCAGACCACATGCAACCCATACCCATATTATACCCTTTTTTGGTCGTAACCCATGCCTAGCAACCGTAAATAACCTGACAATTGTCAACCCATGCAACCACCTGACCACATGCAACCCATAGCCATATTATAACCCGTTTTGGTCCTAACCTATACCCAACACATGTACATTACCTAATATTGGTCAACCCGTGCCAACTCCCGACCACCTGCAACCCATACCAAAATTAAAACCCCTTTTGGTCCCAACCCATGCCCAACACCCGTACATGACATATTATTGGTCAACCTGTGCCAACACCCGACCACTTGTAACCTATACCAATATTATAATCCCTTTTGGTCCTAACACATGCCCAACACCCGTACATGACGTAATATTGGTCAACCCGTGCCAACAACCGACCTCCTGTTCCCATAACCATATTATAATCCCTTTTGGTCCTAACCCATACCCAACACCTGTACATGACCTAATGTTGGTCAACCCGTGCCAAGACCCGACCACCTGCAACCGATACCCATATTATAACCCCTTTTGGTCCTAATCCTTGCCCAGCATGCGTACGTGACCTAATATTGGTCAACTCGTGCTAACACCCGACCAGTTGCAACCCATACCTATATTATAACCGCTTTTGGTCCTAACCCATGCCAAATACCTGTACATGACCTAATATTTGTCAACCTGTGCCAACACCCGACCACCTGTAACCCATACCCATATTATATCCCCTTTTGGTCCTAACCCTTGCCCAACACCCGTACGTGACCTAAAACTGATCAACCCGTGCCAACACCCAATCAACTGCAACCCATACCCATATTATAACCCCTTTGGTCCAAACCCATGCTCAACAGCCATACATGATGTAACACCGTAAATTTCAAGACAAAATTTTCATTTAAAATAATAATTTTTAATATTAAAACACTTGATTAAAATCTCATACACATTTGAATTACAAAAACATAGTTCCATTTTCACTTAGTAGAAAACCAGGATCCTCCAGAATACAACTCTTACTTTGGTGTGTACAATCGAGCCGGTGCCATCCCGCGTTACTGAAAGAACCTGAAACAACATAACATAAAACACTGTAAGCACGAAGCTTAGTGAGTTCCCCAATATACACCTTACGCAAATACAACTTTCCAGGCCCTGACCTGCCGGTCCCTGCACAATGCCTTCCGGCCCCTGAGATAATCGCCTTCCGGCCCATAACGTATTCGCCTTCCGGCCCATAACATATTGCCTTCCGGACCATAACATATTCAGCACATAATACATTTACTCTAACACATAAAGCACATATATCATATATCATACCTGGCCTTTCTGTCACATAACACTTTGCCTTCCGGCCCATATATAAACATGCATATCACGCGTAGCAACTAACTTTCCATTTATAGCATATAAACATAACACATAACATATTCGACCTTTCGGTCACACAATCAAACCCTTCCGGGTACAGTATAGTGAGAAAACTCACCTCGCGGATACTGGACGTTAGCAGCTCCTGAAATCACTTGCACCTGATCCGCCGAGCTACAAGCTCCCTATAACAATATATCTCTTATTAATACTTTTATCTTCCACGTTAACTGACCCTAAGAAATCACACACAGGTCAACTCTGGTCAACGGTCCACGGTCATCTCGACTGGACTCGGCGAGTACCCTGGCGACTCGGCGAGTCTGGTCGTCCTCAAAAATTCCTGGATTTTCCCTTTCTACTCGTCGAGTTTCTCTCTTGACTCGACGAGTTCCCCGTGGAAGAATCGCGGGGCCACCCCGACTCCACTCGCCGAGTCTGAAGAACAACTCGGCGAGTCCCAGTGAATCTTCAAGCTACTTGCCGAGTCTGCTCATCTGACTCGGCGAGTCCATGCCATGCAGTCGATCAAACTGCTTCCTGAGATAAATATTGTCCCGAAATACACAGGCATGGGACCCTCTGGACCTCTAAAGGTCCTAATACAAGGCTATAGTCGTTTGGGAAACAAGGGTAACCATCAATCTAATCACAAAAGGGTTCCATAAACCCTAAATCCATGCACACATACACATAACAGAAAATAATCCGAAAGGTTACCTGAATCACGCACTCTCTGTGTCCCCAAGCCTCAAAACGTGATTCCCTTGCTGTCCCATTAGCCAAAACCTTCTCCTTCTTGGACAATAACTTCCTCAAATCACCAATGATCTTCTATCCTTGCTGTGGATGCCCACAACCGATTTAGGGTTCTTCTTAGTCGGCCAAAAGACAGACAATGACGGCCTAAAAGGCGTTATATACGTTCCAAAACCAAACGGCTAGGGTTTCTGCTGAACAGCGTCGACTCGCCGAGTCCATACCTGGACTCGTCGAGTCCAGTCGCGAACCCGCAACCAAGTCTGCGATCCGACTCGGCGAGTCAGGCTCCAACTCGCCGAGTCCCCCCTTTAAAACACCCCAAAATGTAATTTAACAATACTTGAGATTTCGGGCTATTACAATTCTCCCCCACTAGAATCAGACTTCGCCCTCGAAGTCTCACTCTGAAAATAGTCCTGGATGCTGCTCCCGCATCTCACGTTCCGGCTCCCCTAGTCACTACCGATCTCTTCTGAGGTTGCCACTGAACCAATACCAGAGGTACCTCCTTGTTCCTCAGAACCTTGATCTTCCGATCCCTGATGGCCTCTGGCCTCTCAGCGTAACACAGGCTCGCATCCACCTAATTGTTCTTTAGTGGAACCACTGTTGACTCATCGGCTATACACTTCTTCAATTTCGACACATGAAAAGTGTCATGGATCCATCCCAATTCCGTTGGCAGCTCCAAACGATAGGCCACCCGTACTACCTTCGCACCTTCACGAAAAGGACCAACATATCGGGGCCCCAACTTGCCCCTCTTCCTTAATCGAATCATCCCTTTCCAAGGAGAGACCACCAGAAGTACAAAGTCGCCGACCTGAAACACATGCTTGCAACAGCATCTGTCCGCATAACTTTCCTGTCAACTCTAGACGATTATTAACCTCTGGTTAACCTGCTGCATCTGCTCTGTCGACTCAAGCACGATCTCTGTATTGTCCACCACTCCCTGTAACCGAGAATTACCCAAGATGCAACTCTGCTCTAAATCTCAACGATCACTTGCCCCATAAGGGTTAGGAAACCATGAATCACCGGATCCCTGATCCTAAGCCCACCTTATCCATTTCGTAACAACTAAGGGACCCATCCTCAATTCTCAGAGCAACTCTCACGAGTTCTCCTCTTGCAATCGCATGCACATGCTGCACTAGCCCCAACATACCTTCTTCTCCCTTTATCTAGGGAAATCCGCTTGACGACCTTGCCACTACTCCATGTAACCGCACATGTTCTGGATCTGCTCGCAAGGACTCTCGGGTCCATGCGTTACCTCTCCTCAGCAAATGAGGGTCCGACACCACCTCCTATGCAACAGCTCAAAGGGCGGCATACTAATGCACTGATGATGGCTGTTGATAAGGAACAACTCAACCAAGGACAAATACATACCGCAGCTTCCTCAGAAATCGAATGTACATGCCCGAAGCATGTCTTCGAGCGTCTAGATCGTTTATTCTCTCTAAAGTGTCCTCAGATGTCATCATGATAAGCTCCTTTCCCATATACCTCCTCAAGACTGAGTACTGGATCAGCTTTGGGCTCCACATCTGAGCCCCCAACTGTCGCCCATCTCATGACCCAAATATCCCACTAACTTTCTCCCCGTGACCACCATCCCGACCCAGTGACACGCAAGTCACAAAATTCTATTTTCCTCGTGCGAGCAATACCATCCAACCGAGGATCGTCTCAACTCTAATCTCTGGGTTCTGCTGCGCATATTCCTCGTGTATCTCCCCGCACCTCCCGACAGAGACGGATACCCCCGTCTTGCCCCCGACTCAACATCTAGGCTCCAAAAACTCAATAATAGGACTACTCAAACCCAAAACTCTTCCACACCATACACTGTTCAGAAAACATTCCAACATCGCATTCTCTTGCCATTTAATGAGTACTGCGACTACACGCGGTATTACAACATCTTCTGGATAGTGAGTACTGCGACTCGAATATTCACCACAGACTATGGAGGCAATCACCATAACGAACGCCCACCTTGCGAAAATCCACTCTCTCTAATAGTCTCCCTGGATGTCCATACTCGAAGACTCCCACTAGCTCCGCAGATACTTGATACGCCACACGCCGATTCATTTCAAGATTCCTGAATAACTCCGAAGTAAGGATATCATAACCGAATAGCCCAGAATACTACCACAACCACTGATCTCCTGCCCCAAACATCATGCAGACACAATAATACATTCCCTCTGAACCCCATAACTAGATCTTCATTTCCCACCTTACAACTTCAGTGCATTTAATTTTCTCGATTTGGAAAACGAGAAAACATTGACGCTACGAAATATGCTGATAATTCTCCGAAACCCTTCTTCCAACGCTAGAAATCCAAACAAGGATACGCACACCGGCCCCGGAAGTTGGTTGCCCAATCATTCTCCATCTTCTTGCAACAACACCAATCACCTGACATGAGTACATTCGTTCTCCTCCTCAAGTACTTCCCGCATTAACTCACTCTGACCTCTTCACTCGATCACCGACACCTCTGGTCTCATGATTTCTTATAGCATATCTCTATACTTCACTTATAACCACTCTTGACGAATCTTTTCTTTCTTATGTACTGCACCCAGTTCTCCCCCACTTAGGGTTTGAACCATCACCGATTAGCACTCAACCAACCCACGACTATTTTTTTTTCCCCCAGCGAAATCGCACCTGCTCCGAGGAAGTACTACGCAACGCCCGATAATTCCCCCTTAAGGGAATCAATCAACCTCCTATACTCTGAACCTCTGATGAACTCCTCAAGAACTCCTCGTCACGACTGCCTCTAATCGTTCCAAATCTCATACCAATCCAATACTAAGCATCTCAACTGCTCAATAACATCCCTGGCTCATAGAATGTACCGCAGAATCGTCGTTCCTCTCACCTCAACTCATCAACCAATGTTCCAACACCGGAATTGTCCCAAGGATAGGGACCCACTCTCAGCATAGACAAAAACTCTCTGCACTGCAACACTCGACTGAACTCCCCACTACTACCACTACAACACATCCTATTATTCCCAATTAGGTGTAGTGTGGTCCTCGACTACCTCAGTCCCAACTGACTGTCTGCTCACGATAAGCCACTGCCTCGCGGCACACATGCTCCCTGATACTCTGGGGGAAATCATCACCGATAACGACCTGCAGGGTGTACCCCCAAAATCCAAAACTGAAACGTCAGGCCTCTCGTATCTTGCACACAACATAAATAGCAATACCCACCTAGAAGGTGACCTCTCCCCTTATCGACTGATTGCTCAACTCAGATCGAAATTTTCCTCTCCCTTTAACTCCTTACCAAAATACTCTGATAGGCACTCGCCTTTCCTCTCGAAGGACGCCTCTCCACACTCAATCATGGTCTGCAGGCCTAAGGCCCATCGTGCCCGATCTCTACCTCATTGATCATGACCGGATAACAAGATAACCACAAGCATCATTCACTACGAACCATGGTACTCATCCCATGACATCCTTTCCTAATCTACTCCGGTGTATGGTTCCCGAACCATAACCTCACCCCTCAATCTGCTCCGATGTATGATACTCGAACCACAACATCTATCCTCAATCTGTTCCGATGTATGGTACCCGGACCATAACATCACTCCGCAATCTGCTCCGGTGTATGGTATTCGAACCACAATATCTGTCCTCAATCTGTTCCGATGTATGGTACCCGGACCATAACATCACTCCACAATCTGCTCCGATGTATGGTGTTCGAACCATAACATCACTCCTCAATCTGTTCCGATGTATGGTACCCGGACCATAACATCACTCTGCGATCCGCTCCGATGTATGGTGTTCGAACCATAACTTCACTCCTCAATCTGCTCCGATGTATGGTACCCGAACCATAACATCACTCTGCAATCCACTCCGATGTATGGCGTTCGAACCATAACTTCACTCCTCAATCTGCTCCGATGTATGGTACCCGGACCATAACATCACTCCTTAATCTGCTCCGATGTATGGTACTCGAACCATAACATCACTCTTCAACCTGCTCCGATGTATGGTACTCGAACCATAACATCACTCCTCAATCTGCTCCTTAGGACCTCCAGAATACTCCCTGTATCAAGTATGGGTCCTCTGCTTTCAGTAGTACGGGCCCATACTACCTGCCACGTCTACCCATACTTTCCACACGGACCATCCCAGAGCTCCTAAGTAGCTGCTCGACCTGCTCTTTCACCAATCCCGTAAATGACCTAATATAGGTCAACCCATGCTAATGCCCAACCACTTGCAACCCATACCTATATTATAACCCCTTTTGGTCCTTTCCCATACCCAACTCCCGTACGTGACCTAATATGAGTCAACCCGTGTCAACACCCGATCACCAGCAACCCATACCCATATTATATCCCCTTTTGGTGCTAACCGTTGCCCAATGCCCGTACATGACCTAAAATTGGTCAAACCGTGCCAACACCCGATCAACAGCAACCCATACCCATATTATAACCCCTTTTGGTCCAAACCCATTCCCAACACCTATACGTGACCTAATATTGGACAACCTGTGCCAAAACCATACCACCTGAAATCCATGCCCATATTATAACCCCTTTTGGTCCTAACCTATGCCGAACACTCGTACATGACCTTATATTGGTCATCCCACGCCAACACCCGACCACCTGCAACCCATACACATATTATAACCCTTTTGGGTCCAAACCCATGCACAACACCCTTAAATGACCTAATATTGGTCAACACGTACCAACACCCGACCACCTACAACCCATATATGCATATTATAACCCTATTTCGTCCAAACGCATGCCCAGCACCCGTATATGACCTAATATTGGTCAACTTGTGCCAACACCCGACCACGTGCAACCTATACCCATATTATAACCCCTTTTGGTCGTAACCCATGCCTAACACCCGTAAATGACCTGATAAATGTCAACCCGTGCAACCACCTTACTACATGCATCCCATACCCATATTATAACCCCTTTTCGTCCAAACCCATGCCCAACACTCGTACATGACCTAATATTGGTGAACCCATTCCAACTCCCGACCATATGCAACCCATACCCATATTATAACCCCTTTTGGTCGTAACCCATGCCCAACACCCGTACCTGACATAATATTGGTCAACCCGTGCCAACACCTGACCACCTGCAACCCATACCCATATTATAACCCCTTTTGGTCTTAACACATGCCCAACACCCGTACATGAGGTAATATTGGTCAACCCATGCCAACACCCGACCACGTGTTCCCATAGCCATATTATAACCCCTTTTGTTCCTAACCCACGCCCAACACACGTACATGACCTAATATTGGTCAACCCGTGCCAACACCTGACCACCTGCAACCCATACCCATATTATATCCATTTTGGTCCTAACCCTTGCCCAACAACCGTACATGACCTAAAATTGGTCAACCCGTGCCAACAACCGATCAACTGCCACCCATACCCATATTATAACCCCTTTTGGTCCAAACCCATGCCCAACACCCATACATGACCTAATATTAGTCAACGTGTGCCAACACCTGACCACCTGCAACCCATTCCCATATTATAACCCCTTTTGGTCCTAACCCATGCCCAACACCCGTACGTGACCTAATATTAGTCAACCCGTGTCAACACCCGACCACCAGCAACCCATACCCATATTATATCCCCTTTTGCTGCTAACCCCTGCCCAATGCCCGTACATGACCTAAAATTGGTCAAACCGTGCCAACACCCGATCAACAGCAACCCATACCCATATTATAACCCCTTTTTGTCCAAACCCATTCCCAACACCTATACATGACCTAATATTGGTCAACCTGTGCCAAAACCATACCACCTGAAACCCATGCCCATATTATAACCCCTTTTGGTCCTAACCTATGCCCAACTCTCGTACATGACCTTATATTGGTCATCCCACGCCAACACCCGACCACCTGCAACTCATACACATATTATAACCCTTTTGGGTCCAAACCCATGCACAACACCCCTAAATGACCTAATATTGGTCAATACGTACCAACACCCGACCACCTGCAACCCATAGATCCATATTATAAACCTATTTGGTCCATATCCATGCGCAACACCCGTATATGACCTAATATTGGTCAACTTGTTCCAACACCCGACCACGTGCACCCTATACCCATATTATAACCCCTTTTTGTCCTAACCCATGCCTAACACCCGTAAATGACCTGATAAATGTCAACCCGTGCAACCACCTGACCACATGCAACCCATACCCATATTATAACCCCTTTTCGTCCAAACCCATGCCCAACACCCGTACATGACCTAATATTGGTGAACCCATGCCAACTCCCGACCAAATGCAACCCATACCCATATTATAACCCCTTTTGGTCATAACCCATGCCCAACACCCGTACATGACATAATATTGGTCAACCCGTGCCAACACCTGACCACGTGCAACCCATACCCATATTATAACCCCTTTTGGTCCTAACACATGCCCAACACCCGTACATCAGGTAATATTGGTCAACCCGTGCCAACACCCGACCACATGTTCCCATAGCCATATTGTAACCCCTTTTGTTCCTAACCCACGCCCAACACCCGTACATGACCTAATATTGGTCAACCCGTGCCAACACCTGACCACCTGCAACCCATACCCATATTATATCCATTTTGGTCCTAACCCTTGCCCAACAACCGTACATGACCTAAAATTGGTCAACCCGTGCCAACAACCGATCAACTGCCACCCATACCCATATTATAACCCCTTTTGGTCCAAACCCATGCCCAACACCCATACATGACCTAATATTAGTCAACGTGTGCCAACACCTGACCACCTGCAACCCATTCCCATATTATAACCCCTTTTGGTCCTAACCCATGCCCAACACCCGTACGTGACCTAATATTAGTCAACCCGTGTCAACACCCGACCACCAGCAACCCATACCCATATTATATCCCCTTTTGCTGCTAACCCCTGCCCAATGCCCGTACATGAACTAAAATTGGTCAAACCGTGCCAACACCCGATCAACAGCAACCCATACCCATATTATAACCCCTTTTGGTCCAAACCCATTCCCAACACCTATAAATGACCTAATATTGGTCAACCTGTGCCAAAACCATACCACCTGAAACCCATGCCCATATTATAACCCCTTTTGGTCCTAACCTATGCCCAACTCTCGTACATGACCTTATATTGGTCATCCCACGCAAACACCCGACCACCTGCAACCCATACACATATTATAACCCTTTTGGGTCCAAACCCATGCACAACACCCCTAAATGACCTAATATTGGTCAATACGTACCAACACCCGACCACCTGCAACCCATATATCCATATTATAAACCTATTTGGTCCAAATCCATGCGCAACACCCGTATATGACCTAATATTGGTCAACTTGTTCCAACACCCGACCACGTGCACCCTATACCCATATTATAACCCCTTTTTGTCCTAACCCATGCCTAACACCCGTAAATGACCTGATAAATGTCAACCCGTGCAACCACCTGACCACATGCAACCCATACCCATATTATAACCCCTTTTCGTCCAAACCCATGCCCAACACCCGTACATGACCTAATATTGGTGAACCCATGCCAACTCCCGACCAAATGCAACCCATACCCATATTATAACCCCTTTTGGTCATAACCCATGCCCAACACCCGTACATGACATAATATTGGTCAACCCGTGCCAACACCTGACCACCTGCAACCCATACCCATATTATAACCCCTTTTGGTCCTAACACATGCCCAACACCCGTACATCAGGTAATATTGGTCAACCCGTGCCAACACCCGACCACATGTTCCCATAGCCATATTGTAACCCCTTTTGTTCCTAACCCACGCTCAACACCCGTACATGACCTAATATTGGTCAACCCGTGCCAACACCTGACCACCTGCAACCCATACCCATATTATGTCCCCTTTTGGTCCTAACCCTTGCCCAACACCCGTACATGACCTAAAATTGGTCAACCCGTGCCAACAACCGATCAACGGCCACCCATACCCATATTATAACCCCTTTTGGTCCAAACCCTTGCCCAACACCCATACATGACCTAATATTACTAAACCTGTGCCAACACCTGACCACCTGCAACCCATTCCCATATTATAACCCCTTTTGGTCCTAACACATCCCCAACACCCGTACATGATGTAATATTGGTCAACGCGTGCCAACACCCGACCACCTGCAGCCTATACCCGTATTATAACCCATTTTGGTCCTAACCCTTGCCCAAGACCTGTACATAATCTAATATTGATCAACCCGTGCTAACACCCGACCGCTTGCAACCCATACCAATACTATAAACCATTCGGGTCCTAACCCATGCCCAACTACCGTACATGACCTAATATTGCTCAACCCGTGCCAACACCTAACCACCTGCAACCCATCCCCATATTATATCGCCTTTAGGTCCTAACACATGCCCAACACCCGTACATGACGTAATATTGGTCAACCGTGCCAACACACAACCACTTATTCCCACTCCCATATTATAACCCCTTTTGGTCCTAACCCATGGCCAACACCCGTACATGACGTAATATTGGTCAACATATACCAACACCCTTCCACCTGCAACCGATACCCATATTATAACGCCTTTTGATCCTAACCCTTGCCCAACACCCGTACAAGACATAATATTGGTCAACCCGTGCCCACACCCTACCACCAGCAACTGATACACATATTATAAACCGTTTTGGTCGTAACCCTTGCCCAACATGCGTACATGACCTAATATTGGTCAAATCATGCTAACACCCGACCACTTGCAACCCATACCTATATTATAACCCTTTTTGGTCCTAACCCATGCCCAATACCCGTACATGACCTAATATTGGTCAACCCGTGCCAACATCCGACCACCTGTAACCCAAACCCATATTATATCCCCTTTTGGTCCTAACCCTTGACCAACACCCATACATGACCTAAAATTGATCAACCCGTGCCAACACCCGATCAACTGCTACCCATACCCATATTATAACCCCTTTTGGTCCAAACCCATGCCCAACAGCCATACATGACCTAATATTGGTCAACCTATGCCAACACCTAATCACTGGCAACCCATGCCAATATTATAACCCATTTTGGTCCTAAACCACGCCAACACTCGACCACCTGAACCCATACCCATATTATAAGGCCTTTGGGTCCTAACCCATGCACAACACCCATAAATGACCTAATATTGGTAAACACGTGCCAACACCCGACCACCTGCAACCCATACCCAGATTATATCCCTATTTGGTCCAAACCCGTGCCCAACACCCGTATATGACCTAATATTGGTCAACCTATGCCAACACCCGACCACGTGCAACCAATACCCATCTTATAACCCCTTTTGGTCCTAACCCTTGCCCAACACCCATACATGACCCAATATTGGTTAACCCGTGCTAACACCCATACCTATATTATAACCCCTTTTGGTCCTAACCGATGCCCAACACCCGTACGTGACATAATATTGGTCAACCCGTCTCAACACCCGAACACCAGCAACCCATACCCATATTATATCCCCTTTTGGTCCTAACCCTTGACGATTCCCGTACATGACCTAAAATTGGTCAACCCACGCTAACACCCGACCACTTTCAACCCATACCTATACCTATATTATAAGCCGTTTTGGTCCAAACCCATTCCCAACACCTATACATGACCTAATATTGGTCAACATGTGCCAACACCTGACCACCTGCAACCCATGCCCATATTATAACCCTTTTTGGTCCTAACCCATGCCCAACACCCGTATATGACCTAATATTGGTCATCCCATGCCAACACCCGACCACCTGCAAGCCATACCTATTTTATTACCCCTTTAGGTCCTAACCCATGCCCAACACCTGCACATGACTTAATATTGGTCAACCCGTGCCAACACCCGACCACGTGCAACCTATACCCATATAATAACCTGTTTTGGAACAAATCCATGCCCAACACCTGTATATTACCTAATATTGGTCAACCTGTGCCAACACCAGACCACATGCAACCCATACCCATATTATACCCTCTTTTGGTCGTAACCCATGCCTAGCAACCGTAAATAACCTGACAATTGTCAACCCGTGCAACCACCTGACCACATGCAACCCATAGCCATATTATAACCCGTTTTGGTCCTAACCTATACCCAACACATGTACATTACCTAATATTGGTCAACCCGTGCCAACTCCCGACCACCTGCAACCCATACCAATATTAAAACCCCTTTTGGTCCCAACCCATACCCAACACCCGTACATGACATATTATCGGTCAACCTGTGCCAACACCCGACCACTTGCAACCTATACCAATATTATAATCCCTTTTGGTCCTAACACATGCCCAACACCCGTACATGACGTAATATTGGTCAACCCGTGCCAACAACCGACCTCCTGTTCCTATAACCATATTATAATCCCTTTTGGTCCTAACCCATACCCAACACCTGTACATGACCTAATGTTGGTCAACCTGTGCCAAGACCCGACCACCTGCAACCGATACCCATATTATAACCCCTTTTGGTCCTAATCCTTGCCCAACATGCGTACGTGACCTAATATTGGTCAACTCGTGCTAACACCCGACCACTTGCAACCCATACCTATATTATAACCGCTTTTGGTCCTAACCCATGCCAAATACCTGTACATGACCTAATATTTGTCAACCTATGCCAACACCCGACCACCTGTAACCCATACCCATATTATATCCCCTTTTGGTCCTAACCCTTGCCCAAAACCTGTACGTGACCTAAAACTAATCAACCCGTGCCAACACCCAATCAACTGCAACCCATACCCATATTATAACCCCTTTTGGTCCAAACCCATGCCGAACAACCATACATGATGTAACACCGTAAATTTCAAGACAAAATTTTCATTTAAAATAATCATTTTTAATATTAAAACACTTGTTTAAAATCTCATACACATTTGAATTACAAAAACATAGTTCAATTTTCACTTTGGTGTGTACAATCGAGCCGGTGTGTACAATCGAGCCGGTGCCATCCCGCGTTACTGAAAGAACCTGAAACAACATAACATAAAACACTGTAAGCACGAAGCTTAGTGAGTTCCCCAATATACACCTTACGCACATACGCCTTTCCAGGCCCTGACCTTCCGGTCCCTGCACAATGCCTTCCGGCCCCTGAGATAATCGCCTTCCAGCCCATAACGTATTCGCCTTCCGGCCCATAACATATTGCCTTCCGGCCCATAACATATTCAGCACATAATACATTTACTCTAACACATAAAGCACATATATCATATATCATACCTGGCCTTTCTGTCACATAACACTTTGCCTTCCGGCCCATATATAAACATGCATATCACGCGTAGCAACTAACTTTCCATTTATAGCATATAAACATAACACATAACATATTCGACCTTTCGGTCACACAATCAAACCCTTCCGGGTACAGTATAGTGAGAAAACTCACCTCGCGGATACTGGACGTTAGCAGCTCCTGAAATCACTTGCACCTGATCCGCCGAGCTACAAGCTCCCTATAACAATATATCTCTTATTAATACTTTTATCTTCCACGTTAACTGACCCTAAGAAATCACACACAGGTCAACTCTGGTCAACGGTCCACGGTCATCTCGACTGGACTCGGCGAGTACCCTGGCGACTCGGCGAGTCTGGTCGTCCTAAAAAATTCCTGGATTTTCCCTTTCAACTCGTCGAGTTTCTCTCTTGACTCGACGAGTTCCCTGTGGAAGAATCGCGGGGCCACCCCGACTCCACTCGCCGAGTCTGAAGAATAACTCGGCGAGTCCCAGTGAATCTTCAAGCTACTCGCCGAGTCTGCTCATCTGACTCGGCGAGTCCATGCCATGCAGTCGATCAAACTGCTTCCTGAGATAAATATTGTCCCGAAATACACAGGCATGGGACCCTCTGGACCTCTAAAGGTCCTAATACAAGGCTATAGTCGTTTGGGAAACAAGGGTAACCATCAATCTAACCACAAAAGGGTTCCATAAACCCTAAATCCATGCACACATTCACATAACAGAAAATAATCCGAAAGGTTACCTGAATCACGCACTCTCTGTGTCCCCAAGCCTCAAAACGTGATTCCCTTGCTGTCCCATTAGCCAAAACCTTCTCCTTCTTGGACAATAACTTCCTCAAATCACCAATGATCTTCTATCCTTGCTATGGATGCCCACAACCGATTTAGGGTTCTTCTTAGTCGGCCAAAAGACAGACAATGACGGCCTAAAAGGCGTTATATACGTTCCAAAACCAAACGGCTAGGGTTTCTGCTGAACAGCGTCGACTCGCCGAGTCCATACCTGGACTCGTCGAGTCCAGTTGCGAACCCGCAACCAAGTCTGCAATCCGACTCGGCGAGTCAGGCTCCAACTCGCAGAGTCCCCCCTTTAAAACACCCCAAAATGTAATTTAACAATACTTGAGATTTCGGGCTGTTACACATGACCTAATATTGGTCAACTTGTGCCAACACCTAACCACCGGCAACCCATGCCCATATTATAACCCTTTTTGGTCCTAACCCATTCCCAACACCCGTACATGACCTAATAATTGTCATCCCATGCTAACACCCGACCACCTGCAACCCATACCCATATTATAACCCCTTTTGGTCCAAACCCATGCATAACACACGTACATGACCAAATATTGGGCAACCCATGCCAACAACCGACCACGTGCAACCCATACCCATATTATAACCCTTTTTGGTCCAAACCCATGCTCAACAACCGTATATGACCTAATATTGGTCAACCTGTGCCAACACCCGACCACGTGCTACCCATACCTACATTATAACCCCTTTTGGTCCTAACCCATGCCTAACACCTGTAAATGACCTGATAATCATCAACCCATGCAACCACAGACCACATGCAACCCATACCCATATTATAATCCCTTTTGGTCCTAACCCATGCCTAACACCCATACATGAAATAATATTGGTCAACCTGTGCCAACACCTAACCACCTGCAACCCATACCCATACATAACCTAATATTGGTCAACTCGTGCCAACACCCGACCACTTGCAACCCATACCCATATTATATCCCTATTTGGTCCAAACCCATGCCCAACACCCGTATATGACCTAATATTGGTCAACCTGTGCCAACACCCAACCAAGTGCAACCTATACCCATATTATAACCCCTATTGGTCCTAACCCTTGCTCAACACCCATACATGACCCAATATTGGTCAACCCGTGCTAACACCCGACCACTTGCAAACCCATACCTATATTATAACCCGTTTTGGTCCTAACCCATGCCCAACACCCGTACTTGACATAATATTGGTCAACCCGTCTCAACACCCGAAAACCAGCAACCCATAGCCATATTATATCCCCTTATGGTCCTAACCCTTGACGAATGCCCGTACATGACCTAAAATTGGTCAACCCACGCCAACACCCAATCAAATGGAACCTATACCTATATTATAACCCCTTTTGGTCAAAACCCATTCCCAACACCTATACATGACCTAATATTGGTCAACATGTGCGAACACCTGACCACCTGCAACCCATGCCCATGTTATAACCCCTTTTGGTCCTAACCCATGCCCAACACCCGTATATGACCTAATATTGGTCATCCCATGCCAACACCCGACCTCCGGCAATCCATACCCATTTTATAACCCCTTTGGGTCCTAACCCATGCCCAACACCCGTACATGACTTAATATTGGTCAACCCGTGCCAACACCCAACCACCTGGAACCTATACCCATATAATAACCTCTTTTGGTACAAACCCATGCCCAACACCCATATATTACCTAATATTGGTCAACCTGTACCAACACCAGACCACATGCAACCCGTACCCAAATTTTAACCTATTTTGGTCGTAACCCATGCCTAACACCCATAAATAACTTGACAATTGTCAACCCGTGCAACCACCTGACCACATGCAACCCATAGCCATATTATAACCCATTTCGGTCCTAACCTATACCCAACACCCGTACATGACCTAATATTGGTCAACCCGTAGCAACTCCCGACCACCTGCAACCCATACCAATATTAAAACCCCTTTTGGTCCCAACTCATTCCCAAAACCCGTACATGACATAATATTGGTCAACCTGTGCCAACACCCGACCACTTGCAACCTATACCTATATTATAATCCTTTTTGGTCCTAACACATGCCCAACACCCGTACATGACGTAATATTGGTCAACCTGTGCCAACAACCGACCACCTATTCCCATAACCATATTATAATCCCTTTTCGTCCTAACCAATGCCCAACACCTGTACATGACCTAATATTGGTCAACCCGTGCCAACACCGGACCACCTGCAACCGATACCCATATTATAACCCCTTTTGGTCCTAATCCTTGCCCAGCACGCATACGTGACCTAATATTGGTCAACTCGTGCTCACACCCGACCACTTGCAACCCATACCTATATTATAACCGCTTTTGGTCCTAACCCATGCCCAATACCTGTACATTACCTAATATTGGTCAACCCGTGCCAACACCCGACCACGTGTAACCCATACCCATATTATATCCCCTTTTGGTCCTAACCATAGCCCAACACCTGTAAATCACCTAAAATTGATCAACCCGTGCCAACACCCAATCAACTGCAACCCATACCCATATTATAACCGCTTTTGGTCCAAACCCATGCCCAATAGCCATACATGACCTAATATTGGTCAACTTGTGCCAACACCTAACCACCGGCAACCCATGCCCATATTATAACCCTTTTTGGTCCTAACCCATTCCCAATACCCGTACATGACCTAATAATTGTCATCCCATGCCAACACCCGACCACCTGCAACCTATACCCATATTATAACCCCTATAGGTCCAAACCCATACCCACATTATAACCCTTTTTGGTCCAAACCCATGCCCAACACCCGTATATGACCTAATATTGGTCAACCTGTGCCAACACCCGAACAGGTGCTACCCATACCTATATTATAACCCCTTTTGATCCTAACCCATGCCTAACACCTGTAAATGACCTGATAATCATCAACCCATGCAACCACAGACCACATGCAACCCATACCCATATTATAACCCCTTTTGGTCCTAACCCATGCCAAACACACATACATGACATAATATTGGTCAACCTGTGCCAACACCTGACCACCTACAACCCATACCCATAAATAACCTAATATTGGTCAACCCATGCCAACACCCGACCACTCGCAACCGATACCCATATTATAACCCATTTTGTTCCTAACCCTTGCCCAACACCGGTACATCATCTAATATTCGTCAACTCGTGCTAACAACCGACCACTTGCAACCCATACCTATATTATAACACATTTTGGTCGTAACCCATGCCCAACACCTGTACATCACCTAATATTGGTCAACCCGTGCCAACACCTGACCACCTACAACCCATACCCATATTATATCTCCTTTTTTTCCTAACCCTTCCTCAACACCCGTACATGTCCTAAAATTGGTCAACTCGTGCCAACACCCGATCAAATGCAACCCATACCCATATTACAATCCCTTTTGGTCCAAAGCCATGCCCAACACCCATACATGACCTAATATTGGTCAACCTGTGCCAACACCTGACCACCTTCAACCCTTGCCCATATTATATGCCCTTTTGGTCGTAACCCATGCCTAACACCCCTACATGACCTAATATTGGTTATTCCATGCCAAAACCTGACCACCTGCAACCCATACCCATATTATAACCCTTCTGGGTCCTAACCCATGCATAACACACGTACATGACCTAATATTTGTCAACCCGTGCCAACACCCGACTACCTGCAACCAATACCCATAATATAACCCCTTTTGGTCCAAACCCAAGCCCAACACCCATATATGACCTAATATTGGTCAACCTGTGCCAACACCCGACCACGTGCAACCCATACCCATATTATAACCCCTTTTGGTCCTAACCCATGCCTAACACCCTTAAATGACCTTATAATTGTCAACCCGTGCAACCACCCGAGCACATGCAACCCACACCCATACCATAACCCCTTTTGGTCCTAACCCATGCCCAACACCTGTACATGACCTAATATTGGTCAAACCGTGCCAACACCCGACCACCTACAACCCACACCCATATTATAACCCCTTTTTGTCCTAACCCATGCCCAACACTCGTACATCACATAATATTGGCCAACCCGTGCCAACACCCGCCACCTGCAACCCATACCCATATTATAAACCCTTTTGGTCTTAACACATGCCCAAAACCCGTACATGACGTAATATTGGTCAACCCGTGCCAACACCCGACCACCTGTTCCCATACCCATATTATAACCCGTTTTGGTCCTAACCCAGGCCCAACACCCGTACATGACCTAATATTGGTAAACCCATCCCAACACCCGACCACCTGCAACCGATACCAATATAATAACCCCTTTTGGACCTAACCCTTGGCCAACACCCGTACATGACCTAATATTGGTCAACCCGTGCTAACACCCGACCACTTGCAACCCATACCCATATTATAATCCCTTTTGGTTCTAACACATGCCTAAAACCCGCACATGATGTAATATTGGTCAACCCGTGCGAACACCTGACCACCTGTTCCCATACCCATATCATAACCCTTTTTGGTCCTAACCCATACCCAACACCCGTACATGACCTAATATTTGTCAACCCGTGCGAACACCCGTCCACCTTCAACCGATACCCATATTATAACCCATTTTGGTCCTAACCGTTGCCCAACACCCGTACATGACCTAATATTGGTCAACCCGTGCCAACACCCGATCAACTACAACCCATACCCATATTATAACCCCTTTTGGTCCAAACCCAATCCCAACATGTAACAGCCCAAAATCTCAAGTATTGTTAAATTGCATTTTGGGGTGTTTTAAAGGAGAGACTCGGCGAGTTGGAGCCAGACTCGCCGAGTAGGGTCGCAGACTTGGTCGCGGGTTTGCGACTGGACTCGACGAGTCCAGATATGGACTCGGCGAGTCGACGCTGTTCAGCGGAAACCCTAGCCGTTCAGTTTTGGGTCGTATATAAGGGATCTTAGGCCGTCATTGCTTGTCTTTTGGTCGATTGAGAAGAACCCTAAGCGGCTGTGGCATCTAGAGCAAGCTTGAAGGCCATTGGTGACCTTGAAGGAATTGTTGTGCAAGAAGGAGAAGGGTTTTGGCTAAAGGAACTGCAAGGAATTCGAGTTCTGAAGTTTGGGGACACAGAAGGTACATCATTCAGGTAATAGTTCGGATTACATTCTTCTGTGATTGATGTGTATATGGATTTAGGGTTTATGGAACCCATTTGATGATTAGATGGATTATTACCTTGTTACCCAAACGAATATAACCCTGTATTAGGACCCTTAGAGGTCCAGAAGATCCCAGGTCTGTGCATTTCGGGAATTGGTGAAGGTTTTGGATTGAAATCCTTATGCCTTAGGTTAACATGGGAATTATGAGTCTTGGGGTGTAGCATGAGCACCTAAATGAAGGCCTTTTGTGATGGACCAGCTTAGGAGGACCAGACCTATGATTGGTCGGGACGATTGTGATCTCAGGAAGCAGTCTGATCGACTGCATGGCATGGACTCGCCGAGTCGGATGAGCAGACTCGGCGAGTAGCTTGAAGAATAGCTGGGACTCGCCGAGTTGTTCTTCAGACTCGGCGAGTGGAGTCGGGGTGGCCCGATGATTCTTCCACGAGGAACTCGCCGAGTCAAGAGAGATACTCGACGAGTAGAAAGGGAACATCCAGGAATTTGTGAGGACGACTAGACTCGCCGAGTCGCCAGGGCACTCGCCGAGTCCAGTCGAGATGACCGTTGACCAGAGTTGACCTGTGTGTGATTTCTTAGGGTCAGTTAACGTGGAAGATAAAAGTATTAATAAGAGATATATTGTTATAGGGAGCTTGTAGCTCGGCGGATCAGGTGCAAGTGATTTCAGGAGTTGCTAACTTCCAGCATCCATGAGGTGAGTCTTCTCATTATACTGTACCCGGAAGGGTTTGATTGTGTGACCGGAAGGTCGAATATGTTATGTGTTATGTATGTATGCTATAAATGGAAAGTTAGTTGCTACGCGTGATATGCATGTTTATATGGGCCGGAAGGCAACGGGTTATGTGACAGAAAGGTCAGGTATGATATATGATATATGTGCTTTATGTGTTAGAGTAAATGTATTATGTGCCGTATATGTTTTTGGGCCGGAAGGCAATATGTTATGGGCCGGAAGGCAATATGTTATGGGCCGGAAGGCAATATGTTATGGGCCGGAAGGCAATATGTTATGGGCCGGAAGGCAATATACTAAGGGCCGGAAGGCAACACGTTATGGGCCGGAAGGCGATTATCTCATGGGCCGGAAGGTATTGTGCAGCGGACCGGAAGGTCAGGGCCTGGAAACGCGTATGTGCGTAAGGTGTATATTGGGGAACTCACTAAGCTTTGTGCTTACAGTGTTTTATGTATGTTGTTTCAGGTTCTTTCAGTAATGCGGGATGGCATCGGCTCGATTGTACACACCAAAGAAAGAGTTGTATACGGGAGGATCCTGGTTTTCTACCAAGTGAAAATGGAACTATGTTTTTTTGTAATTCAAATGTGTATGAGATTTTAAACAAGTGATTTAATATTAATTTGATTAATTAAGTGAAAATTTTTGCCTTGAAAATCACGGTGTTACAAATTGGTATCAGAGCCTTGGTTTGAGGGATTAGGATGCGCCTTCGGGTAAATCTAGACTCAAACTGAGGAAATAAGAAAAAGTTTTCAAATAAATAGTTTTCTAAAAGTGGATAAGAGTTCAAAGAGAAAGCAAGAAAGAGCAGTGTGTACAATCAGCCAGAGCCAAACGGTGATTTCCCAAAATACCCTTACTTTTGTGTTATGAAATATCTATTATGCACTTTATGAGATATTATTGCATGCTAGAGATAGGCTAGGTATTTCATATCTTAGGACTAGAGTGGCCTGATTTGTGATGCCTTAGCCTAGGGTTTGTTGTTATATATGCGTTATGCTTTTGTGTATGTGATGAGCGAGAATATCCAGTTAGGACGCACGAGGGGTAGAGCTACAGAGTTTAGTGGTACTTCCGAGGATGAGACGAGAAGGTGGAACTATCACAGATAGGGAGTCCTATGTAATCTTCGATGCTCGAATGCTGCTTGCTTTGTGCTTTGTGGAATTCTCGATGATGGGAGTCAGCTACTAAGTGAGTATGACGATATTCAGGAGGTAGATGGCTGGCATCATTAGGAGCTCTTCAGCAGCTAATAGCAAAGAAGTGGGAGGACGGCAGAAGGGGCTAGGGAGTAAACCTAGCCAGATGAGTGCGCTGGTAGAGTAGAGGATTTCGCAGGGGAGCGAGCATGCACGATGAGATGGGTGAAAGAGCAGGTCGATCAGCTACTTATGAACTCTGGGATGGTCCGTGTGGAAAGTATGGGTAGATGTGGCAGGTAGTATGGGCCCGTACTACTGAAAGCAGAGGACCCATACATGATACAGGGAGCATTCTGAAGGTCCTAAGGAACGGGATGAGGAGTGATGTTATGGTTCGAGTATCATACATCGGAGCGGAGTGCGGAGTGATGTTATGGTCAGGGTACCATACATCGAAACAGATTGAGGATAGACGTTGTGGTTCAAGTACCATACATCGGAGCGGAGTGCGGAGCGATGTTATGGTCAGGGTACCATACATCGGAACAGCTTGAGGATAGATGTTATGGTTCGGGTACCATGCATCGGAACAGATTGAGGATAGATACTGTGATTCGAGTACCATACATCGGAGCGGGGTACGGAGTGATGTTATGGTCAGGGTACCATACATCGGAACTGCTTGAGGATAGATGTTATGGTTCGAGTATCATACATCAGAGCAGATTCAGGAGTGATGTTATGATTCGGGTACCATACACCGGAACAGATTGAGAAGGGACGTCATGGGATGAGTACCAGGGTTCGGAGCGGATGATGCTTGTGACTATCTTGCTATCGGGTCATGATCGATGAGGTAGAGATCCGATGCTATGGGTTTTAGGCCTGTAGACCATGATTGAGTAGGGGGAGGCGTTCCCCGAGAGGAAAGGCAAGTGCCCATCAGAGTATTTTGGTAAGAGGTTAAAGACAGAGGAAAATTTTGGTTGAGTCAAACAATCAGACGATAAGGGAGAGGCCATCTTCTAGGTGGGTGGTGCCATTTATGTTCGTAAGCACGACGCGAGAGGTCTGATGTTTCAGTTTTGGATATGGGAGTACACCCTGCAGGTAGTTATCGATAGTGATTTCCCTCAGAGTATCAGGTAGCAGGTGTGCCACGAGGCAGTGACTTATCGAGAGCAGACAATCAGTTGGGGACTGAGGTAGTCGAGCACCACACCACACCTAATTGGGAATAGTAGGTTGTGTTATTACGGTAGCAGCGGGGAGTTCGGTCGAGCTTTGCAGTGCAGAGAGTTTTCGTCTATGTTGGAAGTGGGTCCTTGTCCTTGGGACAATTCCGGTGTTGGGACATTGGTTGATGAGTCGAGGTGAGAGGAACGATGATTGCGGTGCAGTCTATGAGCCAGGGATGTTATTGAACAGTTTAGATGCTTAGTGCTAGATTGGCATGGGATTTGGATCGATTAGAGGCGGTTGTGATGAGAAGTTCTTGGAGAGTTAATCGGAGGTTCCGAGTATGGAGGGTTGATTGATTTCCTTAAGGGGGAATTACCGGGCGTTGCGTAGCACTTTCCTGGAGCAGGTGCGATTTCACTGGTGAAAAATAGTTGTGGGCTGGGTGTGTGCTAATCGGTGATGGTTTGAACCCTAGTGGGGGAGAACCGGGTGCAGTATGTAGGAAAGCAAGGATTTTCCAAGAGTGGTTATAAGTGAAGTATAGAGATATGCTATAAGAAATCATGAGATCAGAAGTGTCGGTGATTGAGGAAGAGGGTCAGAGTGAGTGAATGCGGGAAGTACTCGAGGAGGAGAACGAATGTATCCATGGCAGGTGTCTGGTGTCGTTGCAAGTAGATAGAGAATGTTTGGGTCGGTATGCGCATTCTTGGTTGGATTTTGAGCGTCGGAAGAAGGATTTCGGAGAATTTTCAGCATATTTCGTAGCGTCAGCATTTTCTCGTATTCCAATCGGGAAATTATATGCGTCGGAGTTGTAATGTGGGAAAATGAAGATCTATTTATGGGATTCCGAGGAGATGTATTATTGTATCTACATGATACTTGGGGCAAGAGATCAGTGGTTGTGGCAGTATTCTGGGCTATTCGGGTATGATATCTCTATTTCGGAGTTACTCGTGAATCCTGAATTGAATCGACGTGTGGCATATCAAGTATCTGTGGATCTAGTGGGAGCCCTTCGGGTATGGGTATCCAGGGAGATTATTTGAGGGAGTGGATATTCGCAGAGATGGGCATTTGTTATGTTGATTGTCTCCATAATCTGTAGTGGATATTCGCAGAGATGGGCATTTGTTATGTTGATTGTCTCCATAATCTGTAGTGGATATTCGAGTCGCAATACTCACTATTCAGAAGATGTTGTGATACCGCGTGGAGTCGCAGTACTCATTAAATGGCAAGAGAATACGATGTTGGAATGTTTTCCGAGCAGTTTATGGTGTGGAAGAGTTTTGGGTTTGAGTAATCCTATTATTGACATTTGGAGCCTAGATGTTGAGTCGGGGGCAAGATGGGGGTATCTGTCCCTGTTGGGAGATACGGGGAGAAAGTTAGTGGAATATTTGGGTCATGAGGTGGGTGACAGTTGGGGGCTCAGATGTGGAGCCAAAAGCTGATCCAGTACTCAGTCTTGAGGAGGAATATGGGAAAGGAGCTTAGCATGATGATGTCTGAGGACACTTTAGAGAGAGTAAACGATCCAGACGCTCGAAGTCATGATTCGGGCATGTGCATTAGATTTCGGAGGAAGCCGCGGTACGTGTTGATCCTTGGTTGAGTTGTCCCATATCAACAACCATCATTAGTGCATTAGTATGCCGCCCTTTGAGCTGTTGCATAGGAGGTGGTGTCGGATCCTCATTTGCTGAGGAAAGGTAACGCATGGACCCGAGAGTCTTTGCGAGCAGATCCAGAGCATGTGCGATACATGGAGTAGTGACAAGGTCGTCAAGCGGATTTCCCTAAGTAAGGGAAGAGGAAGGTATGTTGGGGGCTAGTGCAGCATGTGTATACGATTGCAAGCGGAGAACTCGTGAGAGTTGCTCTGAGAGTGAGAATGGGTCTCTCAGTCGTTCCGAAATGGATAAAGTGGGCTTTGGATCGGGGACCCGGTGATTCAGGGTTTCATAACCCTTATGGGTCGAGTGATCATTGAGATTTAGAGCAGAGTTGCATCTTGGGTGATTCTCGGTTGCAGGGAGTGGTGGTCAGTACAGAGATCGTGCTTTAGTCGACAGAGCAGATGCAGCAGGTTAATCAGAGGGTAATGATCGTCTAGAGTTGACAGGAAGGTTATGCAGACAGACGCCGTTAAAAAGCATGTGTTTCAGGTCGGCGAATTCGTACTTCTAACGGTCTCTCCTTGGGAAGGGGTGATTCGGTTCAGGAAGAGGGGCAAGTTGGGGCCCCGATATGTTGGGCCTTTTCGTGAGAATGCGAGGGTAGGACGGGTGGCCTACCGTTTGGAGCTGCCAACGGAATTGGGATGGATCCATGACACTTTTTTACGTGTCGCAATTGAAGAAGTGTATAGCAGATGAGTCAGCAGTGGTTCCACTAGAGAACAATTAGGTGGATGCGAGCCTGTGTTACGCCGAGAGGCCAGTGGCCATCAGGGATCAGGAGATCAAGGTTCTGAGGAACAAGGGGGTACCTCTGGTATTGATTCAGTGGCAACCTCGGAAGAGATCGGAAGTGTCTAGGGAAGTCGAAACGTGAGATACGGGAGCAGTATTCAGAACTATTTTCAGAGTGAGACTTCGAGGGCGAAGTCTGATTCTAGTGGGGGAGAATTGTAACAGCCCAAAATCTCAAGTATTGTTAAATTGCATTTTGGGGTGTTTTAAAGGAGAGACTCGGCGAGTTGGAGCCAGACTCGCCGAGTAGGGTCGCAGACTTGGTCGCGGGTTCGCGACTGGACTCGGCGAGTCGACGCTGTTCAGCGGAAACCCTAGCTGTTCAGTTTTGGGTCGTATATAAGGGATCTTAGGCCGTCATTGCTCGTCTTTTGGTCGATTGAGAAGAACCCTAAGCAGCTGTGGCATCTAGAGCAAGCTTGAAGGCCATTGGTGACCTTGAAGGAATTGTTGTGCAAGAAGGAGAAGGGTTTTGGCTAAAGGAACTGCAAGGAATTCGAGTTCTGAAGTTTGGGGACACAGAAGGTACATCATTCAGGTAATAGTTCGGATTACATTCTTCTGTGATTGATGTGTATATGGATTTAGGGTTTATGGAACCCATTTGATGATTAGATGGATTATTACCTTGTTACCCAAACGAATATAACCCTATATTAGGACCCTTAGAGGTCCAGAAGATCCCAGGTCTGTGCATTTCGGGAATTGGTGAAGGTTTTGGATTGAAATTCTTATGCCTTAGGTTAACATGGGAATTATGAGTCTTGGGGTGTAGCATGAGCACCTAAATGAAGGCCTTTTGTGATGGACCAGCTTAGGAGGACCAGACCTATGATTGGTCGGGACGATTCTGATCTCAGGAAGCAGTTTGATCGACTGCATGGCATGGACTCGCCGAGTCAGATGAGCAGACTCGGCGAGTAGCTTGAAGAATAGCTGGGACTCGCCGAGTTGTTCTTCAGACTCGGCGAGTGGAGTCGAGGTGGCGCCGCGATTCTTCCACGAGGAACTCACCGAGTCAAGAGAGATACTCGACGAGTAGAAAGGGAACATCCAGGAATTTGTGAGGACGACTAGACTCGCCGAGTCGCCAGGGCACTCGCCGAGTCCAGTCGAGATGACCGTTGACCAGAGTTGACCTGTGTGTGATTTCTTAGGGTCAGTTAACGTGGAAGATAAAAGTATTAATAAGAGATATATTGTTATAGGGAGCTTGTAGCTCGACGGTTCAGGTGCAAGTGATTTCAGGAGTTGCTAACTTCCAGCATCCATGAGGTGAGTCTTCTCATTATACTGTACCCGGAAGGGTTTGATTGTGTGACCGGAAGGTCGAATATGTTATGTGTTATGTATGTATGCTATAAATGGAAAGTTAGTTGCTACGCGTGATATGCATGTTTATATGGGCCGGAAGGCAACGGGTTATGTGACAGAAAGGTCAGGTATGATATATGATATATGTGCTTTATGTGTTAGAGTAAATGTATTATGTGCCATATATGTTTTTGGGCCGGAAGGCAATATGTTATGGGCCGGAAGGCAATATGTTATGGGCCGGAATGTAACACCGTGATTTTTCAGAGCAAAATTTCCATTTAAATCGTCAATTCATTATTAAAACACTTGTTTAAAATCTTATTCATATTCGAATTACAAAACATAGTTCCATCTCTATTTGAATAGAAACCAGGATCCTCCAAAATACAACTGTTTCTTCGGTGTGTACAATCGAGCCGGTGCCATCCCGCGTTACTGAAAGACCTGAAACCACACAACATAAACACTGTAAGCACGAACCTTAGTGAGTTCCCCAATATACACCTTACACACATACGCCTTTCCAGGCCCTGACCTTTCGGTCCCTGCACAATGCCTTCCGGCCCATGAGATATTCGCCTTCCGGCCCATAACGTGTTGCCTTCCGGCCCATAACATCTTGCCTTCCGGCCCATAACATATTCGCCTTCCGGCCCATAACATATTGCCTTTCGGCCCATAACATATTGCCTTCCGGCCCATAACATATTGCCTTCCGACCCATAACATATTGCCTTCCGGCCCAAAAACATATACAACACACAATACATTTACTCTAACACATAAAGCACATATATCATATATCATACCTGACCTTTCTGCCACATAACACTTTGCCTTCTGGCCCATACAGAAACATGCATATCACGCGTAGCAACTAACTTTCCATTTATAGCATATAAACATAACACATAACATATTCGACCTTTCGGTCACACAATCAAACCCTTTCGGGTACAGTATAGTGAGAAAACTCACCTCGTGGATACTGGAAGTTAGCAACTCCTGAAATCACTAGCACTTGATCCGCCGAGCTACAATCTCCCTATAACATCATACATCTCTTATTAATACACTTTATCTTCCACGTTAACTGACCCTAAGAAATTACACATAAATCCACTCTGGTCAACGGTCAACGGTCAACGGTCAACGGTCAATGTGACCGGACTCGGCGAGTACTAAGGCGACTCGGCGAGTCTAGACATCCTCATCAAATCCTGATGTTCCCCTTTCTACTCGTCGAGTATCCCTCTTGACTCGACGAGTTCTTCGTGAAAGAATCGCGGGGTCACCCCGACTCCACTCGTCGAGTCTGAAGAACAACTCGACGAGTCCCAGCTATTCTTCAAGCTACTCGCCGAGTCTGCTCATCCGACTCGGCGAGTCCATGCCATGCAGTCGATCAAACTGCTTCCTAAGATCAGAATTGTCCCGACAAATCATAGGTCTCGTCCTCCTAAGCTGGTCCATCACAAAAGGCCTTCATTTAGGTGCTCATGCTACACCCCAAGACTCATAATTCCCATGTTAACCTAAGGCATAAGGATTCCAATCCAAAACCTTCACCAATTCCCGAAATGTACAGACCTGGGATCTTCTGAACCTCCAAGGGTCCCAACACAGGGTTACAATCGTTTGGGGGACAAGGGTAACCATTAATCTAATCACAAAAGGGTTCCTTAAACCCTAATCCTCTAAATATATCAACATAATAGAGTATACCCGAATTCATACCTGAATAATATATTCTCTGTGTCCCCAATCTTCAGCATGTGACTCCCTTGCTGTTCCTTTGGCCAAAACCTTCCCTTCCTTGCACAACAACTCCTTCACAATCACTCATGGCCTCTAACCTTGCTCCAGATGCACACACTCGGTTTAGGGCTCCTCTCAGACGGCTAAAAGGGAACAATGACGGCCAATGATCCCCTTTATACGTCCCAAACCTGAACGGTTAGGGTTTTCGCTAAACAGCGCAGACTCGCCGAGTCCCTATCTGGACTCGTCGAGTCCAGTCGCGAACCCGCGACCCGATCTGCGATCCTACTCGGCGAGTTTGTCTCCAACTCGCCGAGTCCCCCCTTTAAAACACCCCAAAATGTAATTTTAACAATACTTAACGTTTCGGGCTATTACAATTCTCCCCCACTAGAATCAGACTTCGCCCTCGAAGTCTCACTCTGAAAATAGTCCCGGATGCTGCTCCCGCATCTCATGTTCCGGCTCCCCAGTCACTTCCGATCCCTTCCGAGGTTGCCACTGAACCAATACCAGAGGTACCTCCTTGTTCCTCAGAACCTTGATCTTTCGATCCCTGATGGCCACTGGCCTCTCATCGAAACACAGGCTCGCATCCACCTAATTGTTCTTTAGTGGAACCACTGCTGACTCATCGGCTATACAGTTCTTCAATTGCGACACATGAAAAGTATCATGGATCCATCCCAACTCTGTTGGCAGCTCCAAACGATAGGCCACCCGTCCTCCCTTCGCACCTTCACGAAAAGGTCCAACATATCGGGGCCCCAACTTGCCCCTCTTCCTGAATCGAATCACCCCTTTCCAAGGAGAGACCGTCAGAAGTACAAATTCGCCGACCTGAAACACATGCTTGCAACTGCGTCTGTCCGCATAACTTTCCTGTCAACTCTAGACGATCATTAACCTCTGATTAACCTGCTGCATCTGCTCTGTCGACTCAAGCACGATCTCTGTACTGTCCACCACTCCCTGTAACCGGGAATTACCCAAGATGTAACTCTGCTCCAATTCTCAACGATCACCCGACCCATAAGAGTTAGGAAACCATGAATCACCGGATCCCTGATCCAAAGCCCACTCTATCCATTTCAGAACGACTGCGAGACTCATTCTCACTCTCAGAGCAACTCTCACGAGCTCTCTTCTTGCAAACACATACCCTTGCTGCATTAGCCCCAACATACCATTCCCTTCCCTTACTTAGTGAAATCCGCTTGGCAACCTTGCCTCTACTCCCTGTATCACACATGCTCTGGATCTGCTCGCAAGGACTCTTGGGTCCATGCATTACCTTTCCTCAACGAACGAGGTTCCGACATCACCTTCCATGCAACAGCTCAAAGGGCGGCATACTAATGCACTAATGATGGTTGTTGATATGGGACAACTCAACCAAGGATAAATACGTACCGCGGCTTCCTCCAAAATCTAATACACATGCCCGAAGCATGTCTTCGAGCGTCTGAATCGTTCACTCTCTCTAAAGTGTCCTTAGATGTCATCAGGATAATCTCCTTTCTCATATTCCTCTTCAAAACTGAGTACCAGATCAGCTTTTGGCTCCACATATGAGCCCCCCAACGGTCACCCATATCACGATCCAATTATCCCACTAACTTTCTCCCCGTGACCACTATCCCGACCCAGTGACACGCAAGTCACAAAATCCTCTTTTCCCCATGCGGGAAATATAATCCAACCGAGGGTCGTCCCTATTCAAATCTTTGGTTCCTGTTGCGCATATTCCTTGTGTATCTCACCGCATCTCCCGACAGAGGCGGAGGCCCCCATCTCGCCCTCGACCCAACATCCGAGCTCCAAAAACTCAATACCAAGGCTACCCAAACTCAAAACTCTTCCACCTCATACTCCGCTCGAAAGAAATTCTCTTGCCATATAATGAGTACTGCGACTCCACACGGTATCACAACATCTTTTGAATAGTGAGTACTGCGACTCGAATATTCACCACAGACTACGGAGGCAATCAACATAACGAACGCCCACCTTGCGAAAATCCACTCCCTCAATTAGTCTCCCCGGAAATCCATACTCGAAGACTCCCACTAGATCCGTAGATACTTGATACGCCACACGTCGATTCAGTTCAGGATTCCTGAATAACTCCGAAGTAAGGATATCATAACCGAATAGCCCAGAATACTGCCACGACCACTGATCTCCTGTCCCAACATCATGTAGACACAATAATACATTCCCTCTGAACCCCATATCTAGATTTTCATTTCTCACCTTACAACTTCGGTGCATCTAATCTTCTCGATTTGGAAAACAAGAAAATGATGTCGCTACGAAATTTGTTGATAATGCTCCGAAACCCTTCTTCCGACGCTCAAAATCCAACAAGGATACGCACACCGGCCCCGGAGGTTGGCTGCCCAATCATTCCCTATCTTCTTGCAACAACACCAATCACTTATCATGAGTACATTCGTTCTCCTCCTCAAGTACTTCCCGCATAAACTCACTCTGACCTCTTCACTCGATCACCGACACCTCTAGTCTCATTATTTCTTATAGCAGATCTCTATACTTCACTTATAGTCACTCTTGACGAATCTTTGCTTTATTATGTACTACACCCGGTTCTCCCCCACTTAGGGCTCGAACCATCCCCAATTAACACTCAACTAACCCACGACTATTTTCCACCAGCAAAGTCGCGTCTGCTCCAAGGAAGTGCTACGCAACGCCCGATAATTCCTCCCTTAAGGAAGTCAATCAACCCCCTATACTCTGAACCTCTGATTAGCTCCCCAAGAACTTCTCATCACGACTGCCTCTAATCGTTCCAAATCCCATACCAATCTAATACTAAGCATCTGAACTGCTCGATAACATCTCTGGCTCATAGACTGCACCGCAAAATCATCGTTCCTCTCACCTCAACTCATCAACCCATGTTCCAACGCCGGATTTGTCCCAAGGACAGGGACCCACTCTCATCATAGACGAAAACTCTCTGCACTGCAAAACTCGACTGAACTCTCCACTGCTACCACTTTAACACAACCTACTATTCTCAATTAGGTGTGGTGTGGTTCTCGACTACCTCAGTCCCAACTGACTGTCGGCTCACGATAAATCACTGCCTCGCGGCACACCTGCTACCTGATGCTCTGAGGGAAGTCATTATCGATAACTACCTGTGGGGTGTACTCCCAAATCCAAAACTGAAACACCAGTCCTCTCGTGTCTTGCACACGAACATAAATGGCACTACCCAACTAGAAGGTGACCTCTCCCTTATCGACTGATTGCTCAACTCAGATTGAAATTTTCCTCTCCCTTTAACTCCTTACCAAAATACTCTGATAGGCACTCGCCTTTCCTCTCGAAGGACGCCCCTCCACACTCAATCATGGTCTGCAGGCCTAAGACCCATCGTGCCCGATCTCTACCTCATTGATCATGACCGGATAACAAGATAACCACAAGCATCATTCACTACGAACCATGGTACTCATCCCATGACATCCCTTCCCAATCTGCTCCGGTGTATGGTTCTCGAACCACAACATCTATCCTCAATCCGTTCCGATGTATGGTACCTAGACCATAATATCACTCTGCAATCCACTCCGATGTATGGTATTCGAACCATAACATCACTCCTCAATCTACTCCTTAGGACCTCCGGAATACTCCCTGTATCAAGTATGGGTCCACTGCTTTCAGTAGTATGGGCCCATACTACCTGCCATATCTACCCATACTTTCCACACGGACCATCCCAGAGCTCTAAGTAGCTGCTCGACCTGCTCTTTCACCAATCCCATCGCACGTGCTCGCTCCCCAGCGAAATCGTCTACTCTTTCATCGTACTTATCCGGCTAGGTTTACTCCCTAGTCTCTTCCGCCGTCCACCCACTTCTCTGCGATCAGCTGCTGAAGAGCTCCTAATGATGCCAGCCATCTGTGATAGCTCCATCTTCTCGGCTCGTCCTCGGAGGTACCACTGAACTCTGTAGCTCCACCCCTTGTGCGTTCTAACTGGATACTCTCATCCATCACATATTCAAAAGCATAACGCACATATAACAATAAACCCTAGGCTAAGGCATCACAAATTAGGCCATTCTAGTCCTAAGATATGAAATACCTAGCCTGTCTCTAACATGCAATAATATCTCATAAGTGCATAATAAATATTTCATAACACAAAAGTAAGGGTATTTTGGGAAATCACCGTTTGGCTCTGGCTGATTGTACACACTGCTCTTTCTTGCTTTCTATTTGAACTCTTATTCACTTTTAGAAAACTATTTATTTGAAAACTTTTTCTTATTTCCTCAGTTTGAGTCCAGATTTACCCGAAGGCGCGTCCGAATCCCTCAAACCAAGGCTCTGATACCAATTGTAACACCGTGATTTTTCAGAGCAAAATTTTCATTTAAATAGTCAATTCATTATTAAAACACTTGTTTAAAATCTTATTCATATTCGAATTACAAAACATAGTTCCATCTCTATTTGAATAGAAACCAGGATCCTCCAAAATACAACTGTTTCTTCGGTGTGTACAATCGAGCCGGTGCCATCCCGCGTTACTGAAAGACCTGAAACCACACAACATAAACACTGTAAGCACGAAGCTTAGTGAGTTCCCCAATATACACCTTACGCACATACGCCTTTCCAGGCCCTGACCTTTCGGTCCCTGCACAATGCCTTCCGGCCCATGAGATAATCGCCTTCCGGCCCATAACGTGTTGCCTTCCGGCCCATAACATTTTGCCTTCCGGCCCATAACATATTGCCTTCCGGCCCATAACATATTGCCTTCCGGCCCATAACATATTGCCTTCCGGCCCATAACATATTGCCTTCCGGCCCAAAAACATATACAGCACACAATACATTTACTCTAACACATAAAGCACATATATCATATATCATACCTGACCTTTCTGCCACATAACACTTTGCCTTTCGGCCCATACATAAACATGCATATCACGCGTAGCAACTAACTTTCCATTTATAGCATATAAACGTAACACATAACATATTCGACCTTTCGGTCACACAATCAAACCCTTCCGGGTACAGTATAGTGAGAAAACTCACCTCGTGGATACTGGAAGTTAGCAACTCCTGAAATCACTAGCACTTGATCCGCCGAGCTACAAGCTCCCTATAACATCATACATCTCTTATTAATACACTTTATCTTCCACGTTAACTGACCCTAAGAAATTACACATAAATCCACTCTGGTCAACGGTCAACGGTCAACGGTCAATGTGACCGGACTCGGCGAGTACTAAGGCGACTCGGTGAGTCTAGATGTCCTCATCAAATCCTGATGTTCCCCTTTCTACTCGTCGAGTATCCCTCTTGACTCGACGAGTTCTTCGTGAAAAAATCGCGGGGTCACCCCGACTCCACTCGTCGAGTCTGAAGAACAACTCGACGAGTCCCATCTATTCTTCAAGCTACGCGCCGAGTCTGCTCATCCGACTCGGCGAGTCCATGCCATGCAGTCGATCAAACTGCTTCCTAAGATCAGAATCGTCCCGACAAATCATAGGTCTGGTCCTCCTAAGCTGGTCCATCACAAAAGGCCTTCATTTAGGTGCTCATGCTACACCCCAAGACTCATAATTCCCATGTTAACCTAAGGCATAAGGATTTCAATCCAAAACCTTCACCAATTCCCGAAATGCACAGACCTGGGATCTTCTGAACCTCCAAGGGTCCCAACACAGGGTTACAATCGTTTGGGGGACAAGGGTAACCATTAATCTAATCACAAAAGGGTTCCTTAAACCCTAATCCTCTAAATATATCAACATAATAGAGTATACCCGAATTCATACCTGAATAATGTATTCTCTGTGTCCCCAATCTTCAGCATGTGACTCCCTTGCTGTTCCTTTAGCCAAAACCTTCCCTTCCTTGCACAACAACTCCTTCACAATCACTCATGGCCTCTAACCTTGCTCCAGATGCACACACTCCGTTTAGGGCTCCTCTCAGACGGCTAAAAGGGAACAATGACGGCCAATGATCCCCTTTATACGTCCCAAACCTGAACGGTTAGGGTTTTCGCTAAATAGCGCAGACTCGCCGAGTCCCTATCTGGACACGTCGAGTCCAGTCGCGAACCCGCGACCCGATCTGCGATCCTACTCGGAGAGTCCCCCCTTTAAAACACCCCAAAATGTAATTTTAACAATACTTGAGGTTTCGGGCTGTTACACGGAAGGCAATATGTTATGGGCCGGAAGACAATATGTTATGGGCCGGAAGGCAATATGTTATGGGCCGGAAGGCAATATACTAAGGGCCGGAAGGCAACACGTTATGGGCCGGAAGGCGATTATCTCATGGGCCGGAAGGCATTGTGCAGCGGACCGGAAGGTCAGGGCCTGGAAAGGCGTATGTGCGTAAGGTGTATATTGGGGAACTCACTAAGCTTTGTGCTTACAGTGTTTTATTGATGTTGTTTCAGGTTCTTTCAGTAATGCGGGATGGCATCGGCTCGATTGTACACACCAAAGAAAGAGTTGTATACGGGAGGATCCTGGTTTTCTACCAAGTGAAAATGGAACTATGTTTTTTTGTAATTCAAATGTGTATGAGATTTTAAACAAGTGATTTAATATTAATTTGATTAATTAAGTGAAAATTTTTTCCATGAAAATCACGGTGTTACACAACACCTATACATGACCTAATATTGTTCAACCTGTGCCAACACGTGACCACCTTCAATCCATGCCCATGTTATAAGCCCTTTTAGTCATAACCCATGCCCAACACCCGTACATGACCTAATATTGGTCATCACATGCCAACACCTGACCACCTGCAACCCATACTCATATTATAACCCCTTTGGGTCCAAACCCATGTTAAACTCCCGTACATGAACTAATATTTTTCAACCCGTGCCAACACCCGACCACCTACAACACATACCCATATTATAACCCCTTTTGGTCCAAACCCATGCCCAACACCCATATATGACCTAATATGTAACAACGCAAATTTTCAAATAAATTTTTCATTTTAAATAAAGTGAGTTCATTCAACCAATAATATTTATTTCATGTTTCAAAACAAATACATATGTAAAATCCCCAAGATCTCAAATAGCAGCAGTGTGTATGCATCATGTCGGCGCCTTCCCACGGTCCTCGCTAGTACCTGAAACACATACATAACAACTTGTAAGCATAAATGCTTAGTGAGTTCCCCGGTATACCACTTACACATATACGCCTTTCAAGGCCCGGACCTTCCGGTCCACAGTACAATGCCTTCCGGCCCTTATGATAATCGCCTTCCGGCCCATAAAATAATTGCCTTCCGGCCCATAAGATAATTGCCTTCCGGCCCATAAGATAATTGGCTTCCGGCCCATAACATGATTGCCTTCCGGCCCATAAACATATATAACACATAATGCATTTACTCTAACACATATATCACATATATCATAAATCATAACTGACCTTCCTGTCACATAATACATTGCCTTCCGGCCCATAGAAACATACATAGCATGCATAGCAACTATTCCTTTCAATTATAACACATATAAAAGACATAACATATCCGACCTTCCGGTCACACAGTCAAACCCTTCCGGGTACAGTATAGTGAGAAGACTCACCTCGTGGTAATGTAAGCTATCAACTCTTGAAACTACTCGCGCTCGATCCGCCGATCTGCAGACTCCCTATAATACCATATACCCTTATTAATACTCTTATCATTCAAGACAACTGACCCTAAGAATTACATGCAGGTCAACTCTGGTCAACGGTCAACTTGACCGGACTCGTCGAGTGTAAAGGCGACTCGGCGAGTCTAGACGTCCTCCCCAATTTTCCCTGTTGTTCTCCTTTCTACTCGTCGAGTATCCCTCTTGACTCGACGAGGTCCTCGTGGAAGAATCGCGGGGCCACCCCGACTCCACTCGCCGAGTCTGAAGAACAACTCGGCGAGTCCCAGTGAATCTTCAAGCTACTCGCCGAGTCTGCTCATCCGACTCGGCGAGTCCATGCCATGCAGTCGATCAACTGCTTCCTGAAATACGTATGATCCCGAAATACACACTCATGGGACTATCTGGACCTCTAAACATCCTATTACTGGGGTATAAACACTTGGGTAACAACACAATAATCCCTCTAATCATCAAATGGGTTCTATAAACCCTAACTTCATATACACATCAATCACAGAAGAACGAAATGTGAGATATTACCTGATTGATGCACTTTCTGTGTCCCCAATCCTCAGAACGTGATTCTCTTGCTGTTCCTTTAGCTAAACCTTCCTCTTCCTTGCACACAACTCTTCCAAACCCAACAATGGTCTTCAATCCTTGTTCCAGATGCACACAATCGTCCTAGGGTTCTTCTCAATAAGCAAAAACGAACAATGACGGCCTAAGAGGCGTTATAAACAATCCCAAAACCAAACGGCTAGGGTTTCTGCTGAACAGCGTCGACTCGCCGAGTCCCTAATGGACTCGTCGAGTCCAGTCGCGAATCTGCGACCAAGTCTGTGGTCCTACTCGGCGAGTCAGGCACCAACTCGCCGAGTCCCTTCCTAAAATGTCCCCCAAAAATAATTTTAAAACAATACCTGAAATTCCGGGCTATTACAACTCTCCCCCACTAGAACTAGACTTCGCCCTCGAAGTCTCACTCTGCGAATAACTCCGGATGTTGCTCCCGCATTTCACACTCCAGCTCCCAAGTCATCTCCGATCCCTTCCGGTGTTGCCACTGAACCAACACCAGAGGTACTTCCTTGTTCCGCAGAACCTTGATCTTCCGATCCCAAATAGCTACTGGTCTCTCGGCGTAATTCAGGCTCGCATCCACCTGAATATCCTCTAACGAAACCACCGTCGATTCATCGGCTATACACTTCCTCAACAGTGATACGTGAAAGGTATTGTGAATCTGTCCCAACTCTGCTGGCAACTCCAATCGATAAGCTACCCGTCCTACCCTTGCAATTACCCGAAATGGACCTATGAACCGGGGCCCCAACTTGCCCCTCTTTCTGAACCGGATCACTCCCTTCCAAGGAGAAACCTTCAGGAGAACGAAGTCGTCGACCTGGAATTCCAGTTCGGACCGGCGCCTGTCCGCATAACTCTTCTGTCGGCTTTGGGCGGTCAATAATCTCTGCCTAACCTGCCGAATCTGCTCTATCGTCTGGAGTACGATCTCTGTACTGCCCATCACCCTCTGACCCACCTCTCCCCAGCAAATGGGGGTCCGACACCTCCTACCATACAACAACTCAAAAGGTGGCATACCAATGCTCGAATGATGGCTGTTGTTGTAGGAAAACTCTGCCAAGGATAAATACGCATCCCAGCTACCCCCGAAGTCTAACACACATGCTCGAAGCATGTCCTCCAATGTTTGAATCGTCCGCTCGCTCTGCCCGTCGGTCTGGGGATGGTATGCGGTACTAAAATGCAGTTTAGTACCCAGCTCCTCATGAAATTTCTTCCAGAACCTGGAAGTGAAACGTACATCACGGTCTGAAACAATCGAGATCGGCACTCCATGCCGAGATACTACCTCTCTCACGTATAACTCCGCCAACTTCTCCGCTGATGAACTCTCGCTAATGGCAAGGAAGTGTGCACTCTTCGTCAATCTATCCACAATCACCCAAATTGCATCGACTCCCCTAGCAGTTCTTGGCAATTTGGTGATGAAATCCATAGAAATCTGCTCCCACTTCCACTCAGGAATCTCCAAGGGCTGCAACTTACCATGCGGTCTCTGGTGTTCGGCTTTAACCCTACAGCAAGTCAAACACCTTTCAACGAACCATGCGACGTCTCTCTTCATACAAGGCCACCAATATTCCTTCCTCAAGTCCAAATACATCTTCGTAGCACCGGGATGGATCGAGAATATCGATCTATGAGCCTCCTCCATCAAAATAGTACGCGTACCGCCCACGAATGGTACCCAAATCTGACCCTGAAATGTCAAAAGTCCTCGTCCATCCTTAACGAACTCTGAAATTAACCCAACGACTCTCTCTTTCTTCTGCATCTCGGATCTCACAGCCTCGGCCTGCGCCCCACGAATAGCATCCAATGTCGGGGTCATCACCGTCAGTCTCAAACGTACGTCTCGCAATGGAGTGCTTTCCGCTCTACGACTCAATGCATCGGCTACCACATTAACCCAAACCCATATTATATCCCCTTTTGGTCCTAACCCTTGACCAACACCCATACATGACCTAAAATTGATCAACCCGTGCCAACACCCGATCAACTGCTACCCATACCCATATTATAACCCCTTTTGGGCCAAACCCATGCCCAACAGCCATACATGACCTAATATTGGTCAACCTATGCCAACACCTAATCACTGGCAACCCATGCCAATATTATAACCCATTTTGGTCCTAAACCACGCCAACACTCGACCACCTGAACCCATACCCATATTATAACCCCTTTGGGTCCTAACCCATGCACAACACCCATAAATGACCTAATATTGGTAAACACGTGCCAACACCCGACCACCTGCAACCCATACCCAGATTATATCCCTATTTGGTCCAAACCCGTGCCCAACACCCGTATATGACCTAATATTGGTCAACCTATGCCAACACCCGACCACGTGCAACCAATACCCATCTTATAACCCCTTTTGGTCCTAACCCTTGCCCAACACCCATACATGACCCAATATTGGTTAACCCGTGCTAACACCCATACCTATATTATAACCCCTTTTGGTCCTAACCGATGCCCAACACCCGTACGTGACATAATATTGGTCAACCCGTCTCAACACCCGAACACCAGCAACCCATACCCATATTATATCCCCTTTTGGTCCTAACCCTTGACGATTCCCGTACATGACCTAAAATTGGTCAACCCACGCTAACACCCGACCACTTTCAACCCATACCTATACCTATATTATAAGCCGTTTTGGTCCAAACCCATTCCCAACACCTATACATGACCTAATATTGGTCAACATGTGCCAACACCTGACCACCTGCAACCCATGCCCATATTATAACCCTTTTTGGTCCTAACCCATGCCCAACACCCGTATATGACCTAATATTGGTCATCCCATGCCAACACCCGACCACCTGCAAGCCATACCTATTTTATAACCCCTTTGGGTCCTAACCCATGCCCAACACCTGCACATGACTTAATATTGCTCAACCCGTGCCAACACCCGACCACGTGCAACCTATACCCATATAATAACCTCTTTTGGAACAAATCCATGCCCAACACCTGTATATTACCTAATATTGGTCAACCTGTGCCAACACCAGACCACATGCAACCCATACCCATATTATACCCTCTTTTGGTCGTAACCCATGCCTAGCAACCATAAATAACCTGACAATTGTCAACCCGTGCAACCACCTGACCACATGCAACCCATAGCCATATTATAACCCGTTTTGGTCCTAACCTATACCCAACACATGTACATTACCTAATATTGGTCAACCCGTGCCAACTCCCGACCACCTGCAACCCATACCAATATTAAAACCCCTTTTGGTCCCAACCCATACCCAACACCCGTACATGACATATTATCGGTCAACCTGTGCCAACACCCGACCACTTGCAACCTATACCAACATTATAATCCCTTTTGGTCCTAACACATGCCCAACACCCGTACATGACGTAATATTGGTCAACCCGTGCCAACAACCGACCTCCTGTTCCTATAACCATATTATAATCCCTTTTGGTCCTAACCCATACCCAACACCTGTACATGACCTAATGTTGGTCAACCTGTGCCAAGACCCGACCACCTGCAACCGATACCCATATTATAACCCCTTTTGGTCCTAATCCTTGCCCAACATGCGTACGTGACCTAATATTGGTCAACTCGTGCTAACACCCGACCACTTGCAACCCATACCTATATTATAACCGCTTTTGGTCCTAACCCATGCCAAATACCTGTACATGACCTAATATTTGTCAACCTATGCCAACACCCGACCACCTGTAACCCATACCCATATTATATCCCCTTTTGGTCCTAACCCTTGCCCAAAACCTGTACGTGACCTAAAACTAATCAACCCGTGCCAACACCCAATCAACTGCAACCCATACCCATATTATAACCCCTTTTGGTCCAAACCCATGCCGAACAACCATACATGATGTAACACCGTAAATTTCAAGACAAAATTTTCATTTAAAATAATCATTTTTAATATTAAAACACTTGTTTAAAATCTCATACACATTTGAATTACAAAAACATAGTTCAATTTTCACTTTGGTGTGTACAATCGAGCCGGTGTGTACAATCGAGCCGGTGCCATCCCGCGTTACTGAAAGAACCTGAAACAACATAACATAAAACACTGTAAGCACGAAGCTTAGTGAGTTCCCCAATATACACCTTACGCACATACGCCTTTCCAGGCCCTGACCTTCCGGTCCCTGCACAATGCCTTCCGGCCCCTGAGATAATCGCCTTCCAGCCCATAACGTATTCGCCTTCCGGCCCATAACATATTGCCTTCCGGCCCATAACATATTTAGCACATAATACATTTACTCTAACACATAAAGCACATATATCATATATCATACCTGGCCTTTCTGTCACATAACACTTTGCCTTCCGGCCCATATATAAACATGCATATCACGCGTAGCAACTAACTTTCCATTTATAGCATATAAACATAACACATAACATATTCGACCTTTCGGTCACACAATCAAACCCTTACGGGTACAGTATAGTGAGAAAACTCACCTCGCGGATACTGGACGTTAGCAGCTCCTGAAATCACTTGCACCTGATCCGCCGAGCTACAAGCTCCCTATAACAATATATCTCTTATTAATACTTTTATCTTCCACGTTAACTGACCCTAAGAAATCACACACAGGTCAACTCTGGTCAACGGTCCACGGTCATCTCGACTGGACTCGGCGAGTACCCTGGCGACTCGGCGAGTCTGGTCGTCCTAAAAAATTCCTGGATTTTCCCTTTCAACTCGTCGAGTTTCTCTCTTGACTCGACGAGTTCCCTGTGGAAGAATCGCGGGGCCACCCCGACTCCACTCGCCGAGTCTGAAGAACAACTCGGCGAGTCCCAGTGAATCTTCAAGCTACTCGCCGAGTCTGCTCATCTGACTCGGCGAGTCCATGCCATGCAGTCGATCAAACTGCTTCCTGAGATAAATATTGTCCCGAAATACACAGGCATGGGACCCTCTGGACCTCTAAAGGTCCTAATACAAGGCTATAGTCGTTTGGGAAACAAGGGTAACCATCAATCTAACCACAAAAGGGTTCCATAAACCCTAAATCCATGCACACATTCACATAACAGAAAATAATCCGAAAGGTTACCTGAATAACGCACTCTCTGTGTCCCCAAGCCTCAAAACGTGATTCCCTTGTTGTCCCATTAGCCAAAACCTTCTCCTTCTTGGACAATAACTTCCTCAAATCACCAATGATCTTCTATCCTTGCTATGGATGCCCACAACCGATTTAGGGTTCTTCTTAGTCGGCCAAAAGACAGACAATGACGGCCTAAAAGGCGTTATATACGTTCCAAAACCAAACGGCTAGGGTTTCTGCTGAACAGCGTCGACTCGCCGAGTCCATACCTGGACTCGTCGAGTCCAGTTGCGAACCCGCGACCAAGTCTGCAATCCGACTCGGCGAGTCAGGCTCCAACTCGCAGAGTCCCCCCTTTAAAACACCCCAAAATGTAATTTAACAATACTTGAGATTTCGGGCTGTTACACATGACCTAATATTGGTCAACTTGTGCCAACACCTAACCACCGGCAACCCATGCCCATATTAAAACCCTTTTTGGTCCTAACCCATTCCCAACACCCGTACATGACCTAATAATTGTCATCCCATGCTAACACCCGACCACCTGCAACCCATACCCATATTATAACCCCTTTTGGTCCAAACCCATGCATAACACACGTACATGACCAAATATTGGGCAACCCATGCCAACAACCGACCACGTGCAACCCATACCCATATTATAACCCTTTTTGGTCCAAACCCATGCTCAACAACCGTATATGACCTAATATTGGTCAACCTGTGCCAACACCCGACCACGTGCTACCCATACCTACATTATAACCCCTTTTGGTCCTAACCCATGCCTAACACCTGTAAATGACCTGATAATCATCAACCCATGCAACCACAGACCACATGCAACCCATACCCATATTATAATCCCTTTTGGTCCTAACCCATGCCTAACACCCATACATGAAATAATATTGGTCAACCTGTGCCAACACCTAACCACCTGCAACCCATACCCATACATAACCTAATATTGGTCAACTCGTGCCAACACCCGACCACTTGCAACCCATACCCATATTATATCCCTATTTGGTCCAAACCCATGCCCAACACCCGTATATGACCTAATATTGGTCAACCTGTGCCAACACCCAACCAAGTGCAACCTATACCCATATTATAACCCCTATTGGTCCTAACCCTTGCTCAACACCCATACATGACCCAATATTGGTCAACCCGTGCTAACACCCGACCACTTGCAAACCCATACCTATATTATAACCCGTTTTGGTCCTAACCCATGCCCAACACCCGTACTTGACATAATATTGGTCAACCCGTCTCAACACCCGAAAACCAGCAACCCATAGCCATATTATATCCCCTTATGGTCCTAACCCTTGACGAATGCCCGTACATGACCTAAAATTGGTCAACCCACGCCAACACCCAATCAAATGGAACCTATACCTATATTATAACCCCTTTTGGTCAAAACCCATTCCCAACACCTATACATGACCTAATATTGGTCAACATGTGCCAACACCTGACCACCTGCAACCCATGCCCATGTTATAACCCCTTTTGGTCCTAACCCATGCCCAACACCCGTATATGACCTAATATTGGTCATCCCATGCCAACACCCGACCTCCGGCAATCCATACCCATTTTATAACCCCTTTGGGTCCTAACCCATGCCCAACACCCGTACATGACTTAATATTGGTCAACCCGTGCCAACACCCAACCACCTGGAACCTATACCCATATAATAACCTCTTTTGGTACAAACCCATGCCCAACACCCATATATTACCTAATATTGGTCAACCTGTACCAACACCAGACCACATGCAACCCGTACCCAAATTTTAACCTATTTTGGTCGTAACCCATGCCTAACACCCATAAATAACTTGACAATTGTCAACCCGTGCAACCACCTGACCACATGCAACCCATAGCCATATTATAACCCATTTCGGTCCTAACCTATACCCAACACCCGTACATGACCTAATATTGGTCAATCCGTAGCAACTCCCGACCACCTGCAACCCATACCAATATTAAAACCCCTTTTGGTCCCAACTCATTCCCAAAACCCGTACATGACATAATATTGGTCAACCTGTGCCAACACCCGACCACTTGCAACCTATACCTATATTATAATCCTTTTTGGTCCTAACACATGCCCAACACCCGTACATGACGTAATATTGGTCAACCTGTGCCAACAACCGACCACCTATTCCCATAACCATATTATAATCCCTTTTCGTCCTAACCAATGCCCAACACCTGTACATGACCTAATATTGGTCAACCCGTGCCAACACCGGACCACCTGCAACCGATACCCATATTATAACCCCTTTTGGTCCTAATCCTTGCCCAGCACGCATACGTGACCTAATATTGGTCAACTCGTGCTAACACCCGACCACTTGCAACCCATACCTATATTATAACCGCTTTTGGTCCTAACCCATGCCCAATACCTGTACATTACCTAATATTGGTCAACCCGTGCCAACACCCGACCACGTGTAACCCATACCCATATTATATCCCCTTTTGGTCCTAACCATAGCCCAACACCTGTAAATCACCTAAAATTGATCAACCCGTGCCAACACCCAATCAACTGCAACCCATACCCATATTATAACCGCTTTTGGTCCAAACCCATGCCCAATAGCCATACATGACCTAATATTGGTCAACTTGTGCCAACACCTAACCAACGGCAACCCATGCCCATATTATAACCCTTTTTGGTCCTAACCCATTCCCAATACCCGTACATGACCTAATAATTGTCATCCCATGCCAACACCCGACCACCTGCAACCTATACCCATATTATAACCCCTATAGGTCCAAACCCATACCCACATTATAACCCTTTTTGGTCCAAACCCATGCCCAACACCCGTATATGACCTAATATTGGTCAACCTGTGCCAACACCCGAACAGGTGCTACCCATACCTATATTATAACCCCTTTTGATCCTAACCCATGCCTAACACCTGTAAATGACCTGATAATCATCAACCCATGCAACCACAGACCACATGCAACCCATACCCATATTATAACCCCTTTTGGTCCTAACCCATGCCAAACACACATACATGACATAATATTGGTCAACCTGTGCCAACACCTGACCACCTACAACCCATACCCATAAATAACCTAATATTGGTCAACCTGTGCCAACACCCGACCACTCGCAACCGATACCCATATTATAACCCATTTTGTTCCTAACCCTTGCCCAACACCGGTACATCATCTAATATTCGTCAACTCGTGCTAACAACCGACCACTTGCAACCCATACCTATATTATAACACATTTTGGTCGTAACCCATGCCCATCACCTGTACATCACCTAATATTGGTCAACCCGTGCCAACACCTGACCACCTACAACCCATACCCATATTATATCTCCTTTTTTTCCTAACCCTTCCTCAACACCCGTACATGTCCTAAAATTGGTCAACTCGTGCCAACACCCGATCAAATGCAACCCATACCCATATTACAATCCCTTTTGGTCCAAAGCCATGCCCAACACCCATACATGACCTAATATTGGTCAACCTGTGCCAACACCTGACCACCTTCAACCCTTGCCCATATTATATGCCCTTTTGGTCGTAACCCATGCCTAACACCCCTACATGACCTAATATTGGTTATTCCATGCCAAAACCTGACCACCTGCAACCCATACCCATATTATAACCCTTCTGGGTCCTAACCCATGCATAACACACGTACATGACCTAATATTTGTCAACTCGTGCCAACACCCGACTACCTGCAACCAATACCCATAATATAACCCCTTTTGGTCCAAACCCAAGCCCAACACCCATATATGACCTAATATTGGTCAACCTGTGCCAACACCCGACCACGTGCAACCCATACCCATATTATAACCCCTTTTGGTCCTAACCCACGCCTAACACCCTTAAATGACCTTATAATTGTCAACCCGTGCAACCACCCGAGCACATGCAACCCACACCCATACCATAACCCCTTTTGGTCCTAACCCATGCCCAACACCTGTACATGACCTAATATTGGTCAAACCGTGCCAACACCCGACCACCTACAACCCACACCCATATTATAACCCCTTTTTGTCCTAACCCATGCCCACACTCGTACATCACATAATATTGGCCAACCCGTGCCAACACCCGCCACCTGCAACCCATACCCATATTATAACCCCTTTTGGTCTTAACACATGCCCAAAACCCGTACATGACGTAATATTGGTCAACCCGTGCCAACACCCGACCACCTGTTCCCATACCCATATTATAACCCGTTTTGGTCCTAACCCAGGCCCAACACCCGTACATGACCTAATATTGGTAAACCCATCCCAACACCCGACCACCTGCAACCGATACCAATATAATAACCCCTTTTGGACCTAACCCTTGGCCAACACCCGTACATGACCTAATATTGGTCAACCCGTGCTAACACCCGACCACTTGCAACCCATACCCATATTATAATCCCTTTTGGTTCTAACACATGCCTAAAACCCGCACATGATGTAATATTGGTCAACCCGTGCGAACACCTGACCACCTGTTCCCATACCCATATCATAACCCTTTTTGGTCCTAACCCATACCCAACACCCGTACATGACCTAATATTTGTCAACCCGTGCGAACACCCGTCCACCTTCAACCGATACCCATATTATAACCCATTTTGGTCCTAACCGTTGCCCAACACCCGTACATGACCTAATATTGGTCAACCCGTGCCAACACCCGATCAACTACAACCCATACCCATATTATAACCCCTTTTGGTCCAAACCCAATCCCAACATGTAACAGCCTAAAATCTCAAGTATTGTTAAATTGCATTTTGGGGTGTTTTAAAGGAGAGACTCGGCGAGTTGGAGCCAGACTCGCCGAGTAGGGTCGCAGACTTGGTCGCGGGTTCGCGACTGGACTCGACGAGTCCAGATATGGACTCGGCGAGTCGACGCTGTTCAGTGGAAACCCTAGCCGTTCAGTTTTGGGTCGTATATAAGGGATCTTAGGCCGTCATTGCTTGTCTTTTGGTCGATTGAGAAGAACCCTAAGCGGCTGTGGCATCTAGAGCAAGCTTGAAGGCCATTGGTGACCTTGAAGGAATTGTTGTGCAAGAAGGAGAAGGGTTTTGGCTAAAGGAACTGCAAGGAATTCGAGTTCTGAAGTTTGGGGACACAGAAGGTACATCATTCAGGTAATAGTTCGGATTACATTCTTCTGTGATTGATGTGTATATGGATTTAGGGTTTATGGAACCCATTTGATGATTAGATGGATTATTACCTTGTTACCCAAACGAATATAACCCTGTATTAGGACCCTTAGAGGTCCAGAAGATCCCAGGTCTGTGCATTTCGGGAATTGGTGAAGGTTTTGGATTGAAATCCTTATGCCTTAGGTTAACATGGGAATTATGAGTCTTGGGGTGTAGCATGAGCACCTAAATGAAGGCCTTTTGTGATGGACCAGCTTAGGAGGACCAGACCTATGATTGGTCGGGACGATTGTGATCTCAGGAAGCAGTCTGATCGACTGCATGGCATGGACTCGCCGAGTCGGATGAGCAGACTCGGCGAGTAGCTTGAAGAATAGCTGGGACTCGCCGAGTTGTTCTTCAGACTCGGCGAGTGGAGTCGGGGTGGCCCGACGATTCTTCCACGAGGAACTCGCCGAGTTAAGAGAGATACTCGACGAGTAGAAAGGGAACATCCAGGAATTTGTGAGGACGACTAGACTCGCCGAGTCGCCAGGGCACTCGCCGAGTCCAGTCGAGATGACCGTTGACCAGAGTTGACCTGTGTGTGATTTCTTAGGGTCAGTTAACGTGGAAGATAAAAGTATTAATAAGAGATATATTGTTATAGGGAGCTTGTAGCTCGGCGGATCAGGTGCAAGTGATTTCAGGAGTTGCTAACTTCCAGCATCCATGAGGTGAGTCTTCTCATTATACTGTACCCGGAAGGGTTTGATTGTGTGACCGGAAGGTCGAATATGTTATGTGTTATGTATGTATGCTATAAATGGAAAGTTAGTTGCTACGCGTGATATGCATGTTTATATGGGCCGGAAGGCAACGGGTTATGTGACAGAAAGGTCAGGTATGATATATGATATATGTGCTTTATGTGTTAGAGTAAATGTATTATGTGCCGTATATGTTTTTGGGCCGGAAGGCAATATGTTATGGGCCGGAAGGCAATATGTTATGGGCCGGAAGGCAATATACTAAGGGCCGGAAGGCAACACGTTATGGGCCGGAAGGCGATTATCTCATGGGCCGGAAGGTATTGTGCAGCGGACCGGAAGGTCAGGGCCTGGAAACGCGTATGTGCGTAAGGTGTATATTGGGGAACTCACTAAGCTTTGTGCTTACAGTGTTTTATGTATGTTGTTTCAGGTTCTTTCAGTAATGCGGGATGGCATCGGCTCGATTGTACACACCAAAGAAAGAGTTGTATACGGGAGGATCCTGGTTTTCTACCAAGTGAAAATGGAACTATGTTTTTTTGTAATTCAAATGTGTATGAGATTTTAAACAAGTGATTTAATATTAATTTGATTAATTAAGTGAAAATTTTTGCCTTGAAAATCACGGTGTTACAAATTGGTATCAGAGCCTTGGTTTGAGGGATTAGGATGCGCCTTCGGGTAAATCTAGACTCAAACTGAGGAAATAAGAAAAAGTTTTCAAATAAATAGTTTTGTAAAAGTGGATAAGAGTTCAAAGAGAAAGCAAGAAAGAGCAGTGTGTACAATCAGCCAGAGCCAAACGGTGATTTCCCAAAATACCCTTACTTTTGTGTTATGAAATATCTATTATGCACTTTATGAGATATTATTGCATGCTAGAGATAGGCTAGGTATTTCATATCTTAGGACTAGAGTGGCCTGATTTGTGATGCCTTAGCCTAGGGTTTGTTGTTATATATGCGTTATGCTTTTGTGTATGTGATGAGCGAGAATATCCAGTTAGGACGCACGAGGGGTAGAGCTACAGAGTTTAGTGGTACTTCCGAGGATGAGCCGAGAAGGTGGAACTATCACAGATAGGGAGTCCTATGTAATCTTCGATGCTCGAATGCTGCTTGCTTTGTGCTTTGTGGAATTCTCGATGATGGGAGTCAGCTACTAAGTGAGTATGACGATATTCAGGAGGTAGATGGCTGGCATCATTAGGAGCTCTTCAGCAGCTAATAGCAAAGAAGTGGGAGGACGGCATAAGGGGCTAGGGAGTAAACCTAGCCAGATGAGTGCGCTGGTAGAGTAGAGGATTTCGCAGGGGAGCGAGCATGCACGATGAGATGGGTGAAAGAGCAGGTCGATCAGCTACTTATGAACTCTGGGATGGTCCGTGTGGAAAGTATGGGTAGATGTGGCAGGTAGTATGGGCCCGTACTACTGAAAGCAGAGGACCCATACATGATACAGGGAGCATTCTGAAGGTCCTAAGGAACGGGATGAGGAGTGATGTTATGGTTCGAGTATCATACATCGGAGCGGAGTGCGGAGTGATGTTATGGTCAGGGTACCATACATCGAAACAGATTGAGGATAGACGTTGTGGTTCAAGTACCATACATCGGAGCGGAGTGCGGAGCGATGTTATGGTCAGGGTACCATACATCGGAACAGCTTGAGGATAGATGTTATGGTTCGGGTACCATGCATCGGAACAGATTGAGGATAGATACTGTGATTCGAGTACCATACATCGGAGCGGGGTACGGAGTGATGTTATGGTCAGGGTACCATACATCGGAACTGCTTGAGGATAGATGTTATGGTTCGAGTATCATACATCAGAGCAGATTCAGGAGTGATGTTATGATTCGGGTACCATACACCGGAACAGATTGAGAAGGGACGTCATGGGATGAGTACCAGGGTTCGGAGCGGATGATGCTTGTGACTATCTTGCTATCGGGTCATGATCGATGAGGTAGAGATCCGATGCTATGGGTTTTAGGCCTGTAGACCATGATTGAGTAGGGGGAGGCGTTCCCCGAGAGGAAAGGCAAGTGCCCATCAGAGTATTTTGGTAAGAGGTTAAAGACAGAGGAAAATTTTGGTTGAGTCAAACAATCAGACGATAAGGGAGAGGCCATCTTCTAGGTGGGTGGTGCCATTTATGTTCGTAAGCACGACGCGAGAGGTCTGATGTTTCAGTTTTGGATATGGGAGTACACCCTGCAGGTAGTTATCGATAGTGATTTCCCTCAGAGTATCAGGTAGCAGGTGTGCCACGAGGCAGTGACTTATCGAGAGCAGACAGTCAGTTGGGGACTGAGGTAGTCGAGCACCACACCACACCTAATTGGGAATAGTAGGTTGTGTTATTACGGTAGCAGCGGGGAGTTCGGTCGAGCTTTGCAGTGCAGAGAGTTTTCGTCTATGTTGGAAGTGGGTCCTTGTCCTTGGGACAATTCCGGTGTTGGGACATTGATTGATGAGTCGAGGTGAGAGGAACGATGATTGTGGTGCAGTCTATGAGCCAGGGATGTTATTGAACAGTTTAGATGCTTAGTGCTGGATTGGCATGGGATTTGGATCGATTAGAGGCGGTTGTGATGAGAAGTTCTTGGAGAGTTAATCGGAGGTTCAGAGTATGGAGGGTTGATTGATTTCCTTAAGGGGGAATTACCGGGCGTTGCGTAGCACTTTCCTGGAGTAGGTGCGATTTCACTGGTGAAAAATAGTTGTGGGCTGGGTGTGTGCTAATCGGTGATGGTTTGAACCCTAGTGGGGGAGAACCGGGTGCAGTATGTAGGAAAGCAAGGATTTTCCAAGAGTGGTTATAAGTGAAGTATAGAGATATGCTATAAGAAATCATGAGATCAGAAGTGTCGGTGATTGAGGAAGAGGGTCAGAGTGAGTGAATGCGGGAAGTACTCGAGGAGGAGAACGAATGTATCCATGGCAGGTGTCTGGTGTCGTTGCAAGTAGATAGAGAATGTTTGGGTCGGTATGCGCATTCTTGGTTGGATTTTGAGCGTCGGAAGAAGGATTTCGGAGAATTTTCAGCATATTTCGTAGCGTCAGCATTTTCTCGTATTCCAATCGGGAAATTATATGCGTCGGAGTTGTAATGTGGGAAAATGAAGATCTATTTATGGGATTCCGAGGAGATGTATTATTGTATCTACATGATACTTGGGGCAAGAGATCAGTGGTTGTGGCAGTATTCTGGGCTATTCGGGTATGATATCTCTATTTCGGAGTTACTCGTGAATCCTGAATTGAATCGACGTGTGGCATATCAAGTATCTGTGGATCTAGTGGGAGCCCTTCGGGTATGGGTATCCAGGGAGATTATTTGAGGGAGTGGATATTCGCAGAGATGGGCATTTGTTATGTTGATTGTCTCCATAATCTGTAGTGGATATTCGCAGAGATGGGCATTTGTTATGTTGATTGTCTCCATAATCTGTAGTGGATATTCGAGTCGCAATACTCACTATTCAGAAGATGTTGTGATACCGCGTGGAGTCGCAGTACTCATTAAATGGCAAGAGAATACGATGTTGGAATGTTTTCCGAGCAGTTTATGGTGTGGAAGTGTTTTGGGTTTGAGTAATCCTATTATTGACATTTGGAGCCTAGATGTTGAGTAGGGGGCAAGATGGGGGTATCTGTCCCTGTCGGGAGATACGGGGAGAAAGTTAGTGGAATATTTGGGTCATGAGGTGGGTGACAGTTGGGGGCTCAGATGTGGAGCCAAAAGCTGATCCAGTACTCAGTCTTGAGGAGGAATATGGGAAAGGAGCTTAGCATGATGATGTCTGAGGACACTTTAGAGAGAGTAAACGATCCAGACGCTCGAAGTCATGATTCGGGCATGTGCATTAGATTTCGGAAGAAGCCGCGGTACGTGTTGATCCTTGGTTGAGTTGTCCCATATCAACAACCATCATTAGTGCATTAGTATGCCGCCCTTTGAGCTGTTGCATAGGAGGTGGTGTCGGATCCTCATTTGCTGAGGAAAGGTAACGCATGGACCCGAGAGTCTTTGCGAGCAGATCCAGAGCATGTGCGATACATGGAGTAGTGACAAGGTCGTCAAGCGGATTTCCCTAAGTAAGGGAAGAGGAAGGTATGCTGGGGGCTAGTGCAGCATGTGTATACGATTGCAAGCGGAGAACTCGTGAGAGTTGCTCTGAGAGTGAGAATGGGTCTCTCAGTCGTTCCGAAATGGATAAAGTGGGCTTTGGATCGGGGACCCGGTGATTCAGGGTTTCATAACCCTTATGGGTCGAGTGATCATTGAGATTTAGAGCAGAGTTGCATCTTGGGTGATTCTCGGTTGCAGGGAGTGGTGGTCAGTACAGAGATCGTGCTTTAGTCGACAGAGCAGATGCAGCAGGTTAATCAGAGGGTAATGATCGTCTAGAGTTGACAGGAAGGTTATGCAGACAGACGCCGTTAAAAAGCATGTGTTTCAGGTCGGCGAATTCGTACTTCTAACGGTCTCTCCTTGGGAAGGGGTGATTCGGTTCAGGAAGAGGGGCAAGTTGGGGCCCCGATATGTTGGGCCTTTTCGTGAGAATGCGAGGGTAGGACGGGTGGCCTACCGTTTGGAGCTGCCAACGGAATTGGGATGGATCCATGACACTTTTTTACGTGTCGCAATTGAAGAAGTGTATAGCAGATGAGTCAGCAGTGGTTCCACTAGAGAACAATTAGGTGGATGCGAGCCTGTGTTACGCCGAGAGGCCAGTGGCCATCAGGGATCAGGAGATCAAGGTTCTGAGGAACAAGGGGGTACCTCTGGTATTGATTCAGTGGCAACCTCGGAAGAGATTGGAAGTGTCTAGGGAAGTCGAAACGTGAGATACGGGAGCAGTATTCAGAACTATTTTCAGAGTGAGACTTCGAGGGCGAAGTCTGATTCTAGTGGGGGAGAATTGTAACAGCCCAAAATCTCAAGTATTGTTAAATTGCATTTTGGGGTGTTTTAAAGGAGAGACTCGGCGAGTTGGAGCCAGACTCGCCGAGTAGGGTCGCAGACTTGGTCGCGGGTTCACGACTGGACTCGGCGAGTCGACGCTGTTCAGCGGAAACCCTAGCTGTTCAGTTTTGGGTCGTATATAAGGGATCTTAGGCCGTCATTGCTCGTCTTTTGGTCGATTGAGAAGAACCCTAAGCAGCTGTGGAATCTAGAGCAAGCTTGAAGGCCATTGGTGACCTTGAAGGAATTGTTGTGCAAGAAGGAGAAGGGTTTTGGCTAAAGGAACTGCAAGGAATTCGAGTTCTGAAGTTTGGGGACACAGAAGGTACATCATTCAGGTAATAGTTCGGATTACATTCTTCTGTGATTGATGTGTATATGGATTTAGGGTTTATGGAACCCATTTGATGATTAGATGGATTATTACCTTGTTACCCAAACGAATATAACCCTATATTAGGACCCTTAGAGGTCCAGAAGATCCCAGGTCTGTACATTTCGGGAATTGGTGAAGGTTTTGGATTGAAATCCTTATGCCTTAGGTTAACATGGGAATTATGAGTCTTGGGGTGTAGCATGAGCACCTAAATGAAGGCCTTTTGTGATGGACCAGCTTAGGAGGACCAGACCTATGATTGGTCGGGACGATTCTGATCTCAGGAAGCAGTTTGATCGACTGCATGGCATGGACTCGCCGAGTCGGATGAGCAGACTCGGCGAGTAGCTTGAAGAATAGCTGGGACTCGCCGAGTTGTTCTTCAGACTCGGCGAGTGGAGTCGAGGTGGCGCCGCGATTCTTCCACGAGGAACTCGCCGAGTCAAGAGAGATACTCGACGAGTAGAAAGGGAACATCCAGGAATTTGTGAGGACGACTAGACTCGCCGAGTCGCCAGGGCACTCGCCGAGTCCAGTCGAGATGACCGTTGACCAGAGTTGACCTGTGTGTGATTTCTTAGGGTCAGTTAACGTGGAAGATAAAAGTATTAATAAGAGATATATTGTTATAGGGAGCTTGTAGCTCGGCGGATCAGGTGCAAGTGATTTCAGGAGTTGCTAACTTCCAGCATCCATGAGGTGAGTCTTCTCATTATACTGTACCCGGAAGGGTTTGATTGTGTGACCGGAAGGTCGAATATGTTATGTGTTATGTATGTATGCTATAAATGGAAAGTTAGTTGCTACGCGTGATATGCATGTTTATATGGGCCGGAAGGCAACGGGTTATGTGACAGAAAGGTCAGGTATGATATATGATATATGTGCTTTATGTGTTAGAGTAAATGTATTATGTGCCGTATATGTTTTTGGGCCGGAAGGCAATATGTTATGGGCCGGAAGGCAATATGTTATGGGCCGGAATGTAACACCGTGATTTTTCAGAGCAAAATTTCCATTTAAATCGTCAATTCATTATTAAAACACTTTTTTAAAATCTTATTCATATTCGAATTACAAAACATAGTTCCATCTCTATTTGAATAGAAACCAGGATCCTCCAAAATACAACTGTTTCTTCGGTGTGTACAATCGAGCCGGTGCCATCCCGCGTTACTGAAAGACCTGAAACCACACAACATAAACACTGTAAGAACGAAGCTTAGTGAGTTCCCCAATATACACCTTACACACATACGCCTTTCCAGGCCCTGACCTTTCGGTCCCTGCACAATGCCTTCCGGCCCATGAGATATTCGCCTTCTGGCCCATAACGTGTTGCCTTCCGGCCCATAACATTTTGCCTTCCGGCCCATAACATATTCGCCTTCCGGCCCATAACATATTGCCTTCCGGCCCATAACATATTGCCTTCCGACCCATAACATATTGCCTTCCGGCCCAAAAACATATACAACACACAATACATTTACTCTAACACATAAAGCACATATATCATATATCATACCTGACCTTTCTGCCACATAACACTTTGCCTTCTGGCCCATACAGAAACATGCATATCACGCGTAGCAACTAACTTTCCATTTATAGCATATAAACATAACACATAACATATTCGACCTTTCGGTCACACAATCAAACCCTTTCGGGTACAGTATAGTGAGAAAACTCACCTCGTGGATACTGGAAGTTAGCAACTCCTGAAATCACTAGCACTTGATCCGCCGAGCTACAATCTCCCTATAACATCATACATCTCTTATTAATACACTTTATCTTCCACGTTAACTGACCCTAAGAAATTACACATAAATCCACTCTGGTCAACGGTCAACGGTCAACGGTCAACGGTCAATGTGACCGGACTCGGCGAGTACTAAGGCGACTCGGCGAGTCTAGACATCCTCATCAAATCCTGATGTTCCCCTTTCTACTCGTCGAGTATCCCTCTTGACTCGACGAGTTCTTCGTGAAAGAATCGCGGGGTCACCCCGACTCCACTCGTCGAGTCTGAAGAACAACTCGACGAGTCCCAGCTATTCTTCAAGCTACTCGCCGAGTCTGCTCATCCGACTCGGCGAGTCCATGCCATGCAGTCGATCAAACTGCTTCCTAAGATCAGAATTGTCCCGACAAATCATAGGTCTCGTCCTCCTAAGCTGGTCCATCACAAAAGGCCTTCATTTAGGTGCTCATGCTACACCCCAAGACTCATAATTCCCATGTTAACCTAAGGCATAAGGATTCCAATCCAAAACCTTCACCAATTCCCGAAATGTACAGACCTGGGATCTTCTGAACCTCCAAGGGTCCCAACACAGGGTTACAATCGTTTGGGGGACAAGGGTAACCATTAATCTAATCACAAAAGGGTTCCTTAAACCCTAATCCTCTAAATATATCAACATAATAGAGTATACCCGAATTCATACCTGAATAATGTATTCTCTGTGTCCCCAATCTTCAGCATGTGACTCCCTTGCTGTTCCTTTGGCCAAAACCTTCCCTTCCATGCACAACAACTCCTTCACAATCACTCATGGCCTCTAACCTTGCTCCAGATGCACACACTCGGTTTAGGGCTCCTCTCAGACGGCTAAAAGGGAACAATGACGGCCAATGATCCCCTTTATACGTCCCAAACCTGAACGGTTAGGGTTTTCGCTAAACAGCGCAGACTCGCCGAGTCCCTATCTGGACTCGTCGAGTCCAGTCGCGAACCCGCGACCCGATCTGCGATCCTACTCGGCGAGTTTGTCTCCAACTCGCCGAGTCCCCCCTTTAAAACACCCCAAAATGTAATTTTAACAATACTTGAGGTTTCGGGCTATTACAATTCTCCCCCACTAGAATCAGACTTCGCCCTCGAAGTCTCACTCTGAAAATAGTCCCGGATGCTGCTCCCGCATCTCACGTTCCGGCTCCCCAGTCACTTCCGATCCCTTCCGAGGTTGCCACTGAACCAATACCAGAGGTACCTCCTTGTTCCTCAGAACCTTGATCTTTCGATCCCTGATGGCCACTGGCCTCTCATCGAAACACAGGCTCGCATCCACCTAATTGTTCTTTAGTGGAACCACTGCTGACTCATCGGCTATACAGTTCTTCAATTGCGACACATGAAAAGTGTCATGGATCCATCCCAACTCTGTTGGCAGCTCCAAACGATAGGCCACCCGTCCTCCCTTCGCACCTTCACGAAAAGGTCCAACATATCGGGGCCCCAACTTGCCCCTCTTCCTGAATCGAATCACCCCTTTCCAAGGAGAGACCGTCAGAAGTACAAATTCGCCGACCTGAAACACATGCTTGCAACTGCGTCTGTCCGCATAACTTTCCTGTCAACTCTAGACGATCATTAACCTCTGATTAACCTGCTGCATCTGCTCTGTCGACTCAAGCACGATCTCTGTACTGTCCACCACTCCCTGTAACCGGGAATTACCCAAGATGTAACTCTGCTCCAATTCTCAACGATCACCCGACCCATAAGAGTTAGGAAACCATGAATCACCGGATCCCTGATCCAAAGCCCACTCTATCCATTTCAGAACGACTGCGAGACTCATTCTCACTCTCAGAGCAACTCTCACGAGCTCTCTTCTTGCAAACACATACCCTTGCTGCATTAGCCCCAACATACCATTCCCTTCCCTTACTTAGTGAAATCCGCTTGGCAACCTTGCCTCTACTCCCTGTATCACACATGCTCTGGATCTGCTCGCAAGGACTCTTGGGTCCATGCATTACCTTTCCTCAACGAACGAGGTTCCGACATCACCTTCCATGCAACAGCTCAAAGGGCGGCATACTAATGCACTAATGATGGCTGTTGATATGGGACAACTCAACCAAGGATAAATACGTACCGCGGCTTCCTCCAAAATCTAATACACATGCCCGAAGCATGTCTTCGAGCGTCTGAATCGTTCACTCTCTCTAAAGTGTCCTTAGATGTCATCAGGATAATCTCCTTTCTCATATTCCTCTTCAAAACTGAGTACCAGATCAGCTTTTGGCTCCACATATGAGCCCCCCAACGGTCACCCATATCACGATCCAATTATCCCACTAACTTTCTCCCCGTGACCACTATCCCGACCCAGTGACACGCAAGTCACAAAATCCTCTTTTCCCCATGCGGGAAATATAATCCAACCGAGGGTCGTCCCTATTCAAATCTTTGGTTCCTGTTGCGCATATTCCTTGTGTATCTCACCGCATCTCCCGACAGAGGCGGAGGCCCCCATCTCGCCCTCGACCCAACATCCGAGCTCCAAAAACTCAATACCAAGGCTACCCAAACTCAAAACTCTTCCACCTCATACTCCGCTCGAAAGAAATTCTCTTGCCATATAATGAGTACTGCGACTCCACACGGTATCACAACATCTTTTGAATAGTGAGTACTGCGACTCGAATATTCACCACAGACTACGGAGGCAATCAACATAAAGAACGCCCACCTTGCGAAAATCCACTCCCTCAATTAGTCTCCCCGGAAATCCATACTCGAAGACTCCCACTAGATCCGTAGATACTTGATACGCCACACGTCGATTCAGTTCAGGATTCCTGAATAACTCCGAAGTAAGGATATCATAACCGAATAGCCCAGAATACTGCCACGACCACTGATCTCCTGTCCTAACATCATGTAGACACAATAATACATTCCCTCTGAACCCCATATCTAGATTTTCATTTCTCACCTTACAACTTCGGTGCATCTAATCTTCTCGATTTGGAAAACAAGAAAATGATGTCGCTACGAAATTTGTTGATAATGCTCCGAAACCCTTCTTCCGATGCTCAAAATCCAACAAGGATACGCACACCGGCCCCGGAGGTTGGCTGCCCAATCATTCCCTATCTTCTTGCAACAACACCAATCACTTATCATGAGTACATTCGTTCTCCTCCTCAAGTACTTCCCGCATAAACTCACTCTGACCTCTTCACTCGATCACCGACACCTCTAGTCTCATGATTTCTTATAGCAGATCTCTATACTTCACTTATAGTCACTCTTGACGAATCTTTGCTTTATTATGTACTACACCCGGTTCTCCCCCACTTAGGGCTCGAACCATCCCCAATTAACACTCAACTAACCCACGACTATTTTCCACCAGCAAAGTCGCGTCTGCTCCAAGGAAGTGCTACGCAACGCCCGATAATTCCTCCCTTAAGGAAGTCAATCAACCCCCTATACTCTGAACCTCTGATTAGCTCCCCAAGAACTTCTCATCACGACTGCCTCTAATCGTTCCAAATCCCATACCAATCTAATACTAAGCATCTGAACTGCTCGATAACATCTCTGGCTCATAGACTGCACCGCAAAATCATCGTTCCTCTCACCTCAACTCATCAACCCATGTTCCAACGCCGGATTTGTCCCAAGGACAGGGACCCACTCTCATCATAGACGAAAACTCTCTGCACTGCAAAACTCGACTGAACTCTCCACTGCTACCACTTTAACACAACCTACTATTCTCAATTAGGTGTGGTGTGGTTCTCGACTACCTCAGTCCCAACTGACTGTCTGCTCACGATAAATCACTGCCTCGCGGCACACCTGCTACCTGATGCTCTGAGGGAAGTCATTATCGATAACTACCTGCGGGGTGTACTCCTAAATCCAAAACTGAAACACCAGGCCTCTCGTGTCTTGCACACGAACATAAATGGCACTACCCACCTAGAAGGTGACCTCTCCCTTATCGACTGATTGCTCAACTCAGATTGAAATTTTCCTCTCCCTTTAACTCCTTACCAAAATACTCTGATAGGCACTCGCCTTTCCTCTCGAAGGACGCCCCTCCACACTCAATCATGGTCTGCAGGCCTAAGACCCATCGTGCCCGATCTCTACCTCATTGATCATGACCGGATAACAAGATAACCACAAGCATCATTCACTACGAACCATGGTACTCATCCCATGACATCCCTTCCCAATCTGCTCCGGTGTATGGTTCTCGAACCACAACATCTATCCTCAATCCGTTCCGATGTATGGTACCTAGACCATAATATCACTCTGCAATCCACTCCGATGTATGGTATTCGAACCATAACATCACTCCTCAATCTACTCCTTAGGACCTCCGGAATACTCCCTGTATCAAGTATGGGTCCTCTGCTTTCAGTAGTATGGGCCCATACTACCTGCCACATCTACCCATACTTTCCACACGGACCATCCCAGAGCTCTAAGTAGCTGCTCGACCTGCTCTTTCACCAATCCCATCGCACGTGCTCGCTCCCCAGCGAAATCCTCTACTCTTTCATCGTACTTATCCGGCTAGGTTTACTCCCTAGTCTCTTCCACCGTCCACCCACTTCTCTGCGATCAGCTGCTGAAGAGCTCCTAATGATGCCAGCCATCTACCTCCTGAATATCATCATACTCACTTAGTAGCTGACTCCCATCATCGAGAATTCCACAAAGCACAAAGCAAGCAGCATTCGAGCATCGAAGAATTTATAGGACTCCCTATCTGTGATAGCTCCATCTTCTCGGCTCGTCCTCGGAGGTACCACTGAACTCTGTAGCTCCACCCCTTGTGCGTTCTAACTGGATACTCTCATCCATCACATATTCAAAAGCATAACGCACATATAACAATAAACCCTAGGCTAAGGCATCACAAATCAGGCCATTCTAGTCCTAAGATATGAAATACCTAGCCTATCTCTAACATGCAATAATATCTCATAAGTGCATAATAAATATTTCATAACACAAAAGTAAGGGTATTTTAGGAAATCACCGTTTGGCTCTGGCTGATTGTACACACTGCTCTTTCTTGCTTTCTATTTGAACTCTTATTCACTTTTAGAAAACTATTTATTTGAAAACTTTTTCTTATTTCCTCAGTTTGAGTCCAGATTTACCCGAAGGCGCGTCCGAATCCCTCAAACCAAGGCTCTGATACCAATTGTAACACCGTGATTTTTCAGAGCAAAATTTTCATTTAAATAGTCAATTCATTATTAAAACACTTGTTTAAAATCTTATTCATATTCGAATTACAAAACATAGTTCCATCTCTATTTGAATAGAAACCAGGATCCTCCAAAATACAACTGTTTCTTCGGTGTGTACAATCGAGCCGGTGCCATCCCGCGTTACTGAAAGACCTGAAACCACACAACATAAACACTGTAAGCACGAAGCTTAGTGAGTTCCCCAATATACACCTTACGCACATACGCCTTTCCAGGCCCTGACCTTTTGGTCCCTGCACAATGCCTTCCGGCCCATGAGATAATCGCCTTCCGGCCCATAACGTGTTGCCTTCCGGCCCATAACATTTTGCCTTCCGGCCCATAACATATTGCCTTCCGGCCCATAACATATTGCCTTCCGGCCCATAACATATTGCCTTCCGGCCCAAAAACATATACAGCACACAATACATTTACTCTAACACATAAAGCACATATATCATATATCATACCTGACCTTTCTGCCACATAACACTTTGCCTTTCGGCCCATACATAAACATGCATATCACGCGTAGCAACTAACTTTCCATTTATAGCATATAAACGTAACACATAACATATTCGACCTTTCGGTCACACAATCAAACCCTTCCGGGTACAGTATAGTGAGAAAACTCACCTCGTGGATACTGGAAGTTAGCAACTCCTGAAATCACTAGCACTTGATCCGCCGAGCTACAAGCTCCCTATAACATCATACATCTCTTATTAATACACTTTATCTTCCACGTTAACTGACCCTAAGAAATTACACATAAATCCACTCTGGTCAACGGTCAACGGTCAACGGTCAATGTGACCGGACTCGGCGAGTACTAAGGCGACTCGGCGAGTCTAGATGTCCTCATCAAATCCTGATGTTCCCCTTTCTACTCGTCGAGTATCCCTCTTGACTCGACGAGTTCTTCGTGAAAAAATCGCGGGGTCACCCCGACTCCACTCGTCGAGTCTGAAGAACAACTCGACGAGTCCCATCTATTCTTCAAGCTACGCGCCGAGTCTGCTCATCCGACTCGGCGAGTCCATGCCATGCAGTCGATCAAACTGCTTCCTAAGATCAGAATCGTCCCGACAAATCATAGGTCTGGTCCTCCTAAGCTGGTCCATCACAAAAGGCCTTCATTTAGGTGCTCATGCTACACCCCAAGACTCATAATTCCCATGTTAACCTAAGGCATAAGGATTGCAATCCAAAACCTTCACCAATTCCCGAAATGCACAGACCTGGGATCTTCTGAACCTCCAAGGGTCCCAACACAGGGTTACAATCGTTTGGGGGACAAGGGTAACCATTAATCTAATCACAAAAGGGTTCCTTAAACCCTAATCCTCTAAATATATCAACATAATAGAGTATACCCGAATTCATACCTGAATAATGTATTCTCTGTGTCCCCAATCTTCAGCATGTGACTCCCTTGCTGTTCCTTTAGCCAAAACCTTCCCTTCCTTGCACAACAACTCCTTCACAATCACTCATGGCCTCTAACCTTGCTCCAGATGCACACACTCCGTTTAGGGCTCCTCTCAGACGGCTAAAAGGGAACAATGACGGCCAATGATCCCCTTTATACGTCCCAAACCTGAACGGTTAGGGTTTTCGCTAAATAGCGCAGACTCGCCGAGTCCCTATCTGGACACGTCGAGTCCAGTCGCGAACCCGCGACCCGGTCTGCGATCCTACTCGGAGAGTCCCCCCTTTAAAACACCCCAAAATGTAATTTTAACAATACTTGAGGTTTCGGGATGTTACACGGAAGGCAATATGTTATGGGCCGGAAGACAATATGATATGGGCCGGAAGGCAATATGTTATGGGCCGGAAGGCAATATACTAAGGGCCGGAAGGCAACACGTTATGGGCCGGAAGGCGATTATCTCGTGGGCCGGAAGGCATTGTGCAGCGGACCGGAAGGTCAGGGCCTGGAAAGGCGTATGTGCGTAAGGTGTATATTGGGGAACTCACTAAGCTTTGTGCTTACAGTGTTTTATTGATGTTGTTTCAGGTTCTTTCAGTAATGCGGGATGGCATCGGCTCGATTGTACACACCAAAGAAAGAGTTGTATACGGGAGGATCCTGGTTTTCTACCAAGTGAAAATGGAACTATGTTTTTTTGTAATTCAAATGTGTATGAGATTTTAAACAAGTGATTTAATATTAATTTGATTAATTAAGTGAAAATTTTTTCCTTGAAAATCACGGTGTTACACAACACCTATACATGACCTAATATTGTTCAACCTGTGCCAACACGTGACCACCTTCAATCCATGCCCATGTTATAAGCCCTTTTAGTCATAACCCATGCCCAACACCCGTACATGACCTAATATTGGTCATCACATGCCAACACCCCACCACCTGCAACCCATACTCATATTATAACCCCTTTGGGTCCAAACCCATGTTAAACTCCCGTACATGAACTAATATTTTTCAACCCGTGCCAACACCCGACCACCTACAACACATACCCATATTATAACCCCTTTTGGTCCAAACCCATGCCCAACACCCATATATGACCTAATATGTAACAACGCAAATTTTCAAATAAATTTTTCATTTTAAATAAAGTGAGTTCATTCAACCAATAACATTTATTTCATGTTTCAAAACAAATACATATGTAAAATCCCCAAGATCTCAAATAGCAGCAGTGTGTATGCATCATGTCGGCGCCTTCCCACGGTCCTCGCTAGTACCTGAAACACATACATAACAACTTGTAAGCATAAATGCTTAGTGAGTTCCCCAGTATACCACTTACACATATACGCCTTTCAAGGCCCGGACCTTCCGGTCCACAGTACAATGCCTTCCGGCCCTTATGATAATCGCCTTCCGGCCCATAAAATAATTGCCTTCCGGCCCATAAGATAATTGCCTTCCGGCCCATAAGATAATTGGCTTCCGGCCCATAACATGATTGCCTTCCGGCCCATAAACATATATAACACATAATGCATTTACTCTAACACATATATCACATATATCATAAATCATAACTGACCTTCCTGTCACATAATACATTGCCTTCCGGCCCATAGAAACATACATAGCATGCATAGCAACTATTCCTTTCAATTATAACACATATAAAAGACATAACATATCCGACCTTCCGGTCACACAGTCAAACCCTTCCGGGTACAGTATAGTGAGAAGACTCACCTCGTGGTAATGTAAGCTATCAACTCTTGAAACTACTCGCGCTCGATCCGCCGATCTGCAGACTCCCTATAATACCATATACCCTTATTAATACTCTTATCATTCAAGACAACTGACCCTAAGAATTACATGCAGGTCAACTCTGGTCAACGGTCAACTTGACCGGACTCGTCGAGTGTAAAGGCGACTCGGCGAGTCTAGACGTCCTCCCCAATTTTCCCTGTTGTTCTCCTTTCTACTCGTCGAGTATCCCTCTTGACTCGACGAGGTCCTCGTGGAAGAATCGCGGGGCCACCCCGACTCCACTCGCCGAGTCTGAAGAACAACTCGGCGAGTCCCAGTGAATCTTCAAGCTACTCGCCGAGTCTGCTCATCCGACTCGGCGAGTCCATGCCATGCAGTCGATCAACTGCTTCCTGAAATACGTATGATCCCGAAATACACACTCATGGGACTATCTGGACCTCTAAACATCCTATTACTGGGGTATAAACACTTGGGTAACAACACAATAATCCCTCTAATCATCAAATGGGTTCTATAAACCCTAACTTCATATACACATCAATCAAAGAAGAACGAAATGTGAGATATTACCTGATTGATGCACTTTCTGTGTCCCCAATCCTCAGAACGTGATTCTCTTGCTGTTCCTTTAGCTAAACCTTCCTCTTCCTTGCACACAACTCTTCCAAACCCAACAATGGTCTTCAATCCTTGTTCCAGATGCACACAATCGTCCTAGGGTTCTTCTCAATAAGCAAAAACGAACAATGACGGCCTAAGAGGCGTTATAAACAATCCCAAAACCAAACGGCTAGGGTTTCTGCTGAACAGCGTCGACTCGCCGAGTCTCTAATGGACTCGTCGAGTCCAGTCGCGAATCTGCGACCAAGTCTGTGGTCCTACTCGGCGAGTCAGGCACCAACTCGCCGAGTCCCTTCCTAAAATGTCCCCCAAAAATAATTTTAAAACAATACCTGAAATTCCGGGCTGTTACAACTCTCCCCCACTAGAACTAGACTTCGCCCTCGAAGTCTCACTCTGCGAATAACTCTGGATGTTGCTCCCGCATTTCACACTCCAGCTCCCAAGTCATCTCCGATCCCTTCCGGTGTTGCCACTGAACCAACACCAGAGGTACTTCCTTGTTCCGCAGAACCTTGATCTTCCGATCCCAAATAGCTACTGGTCTCTCGGCGTAATTCAGGCTCGCATCCACCTGAATATCCTCTAACGAAACCACCGCCGATTCATCGGCTATACACTTCCTCAACAGTGATACGTGAAAGGTATTGTGAATCTGTCCCAACTCTGCTGGCAACTCCAATCGATAAGCTACCCGTCCTACCCTTGCAATTACCCGAAATGGACCTATGAACCGGGGCCCCAACTTGCCCCTCTTTCTGAACCGGATCACTCCCTTCCAAGGAGAAACCTTCAGGAGAACGAAGTCGTCGACCTGGAATTCCAGTTCGGACCGGCGCCTGTCCGCATAACTCTTCTGTCGGCTTTGGGCGGTCAATAATCTCTGCCTAACCTGCCGAATCTGCTCTATCGTCTGGAGTACGATCTCTGTACTGCCCATCACCCTCTGACCCACCTCTCCCCAGCAAATGGGGGTCCGACACCTCCTACCATACAACAACTCAAAAGGTGGCATACCAATGCTCGAATGATGGCTGTTGTTGTAGGAAAACTCTGCCAAGGATAAATACGCATCCCAGCTACCCCCGAAGTCTAACACACATGCTCGAAGCATGTCCTCCAATGTTTGAATCGTCCGCTCGCTCTGCCCGTCGGTCTGGGGATGGTATGCGGTACTAAAATGCAGTTTAGTACCCAGCTCCTCATGAAATTTCTTCCAGAACCTGGAAGTGAAACATACATCACGGTCTGAAACAATCGAGATCGGCACTCCATGCCGAGATACTACCTCTCTCACGTATAACTCCGCCAACTTCTCCGCTGATGAACTCTCGCTAATGGCAAGGAAGTGTGCACTCTTCGTCAATCTATCCACAATCACCCAAATTGCATCGACTCCCCTAGCAGTTCTTGGCAATTTGGTGATGAAATCCATAGAAATCTGCTCCCACTTCCACTCAGGAATCTCCAAGGGCTGCAACTTACCATGCGGTCTCTGGTGTTCGGCTTTAACCCTACAGCAAGTCAAACACCTTTCAACGAACCATGCGACGTCTCTCTTCATACAAGGCCACCAATATTCCTTCCTCAAGTCCAAATACATCTTCGTAGCACCGGGATGGATCGAGAATATCGATCTATGAGCCTCCTCCATCAAAATAGTACGCGTACCGCCCACGAATGGTACCCAAATCTGACCCTGAAACGTCAAAAGTCCTCGTCCATCCTTAACGAACTCTGAAATTAACCCAACGACTCTCTCTTTCTTCTGCATCTCGGATCTCACAGCCTCGGCCTGCGCCCCACGAATAGCATCCAATGTCGGGGTCATCACCGTCAGTCTCAAACATACGTCTCGCAATGGAGTGCTTTCCGCTCTACAACTCAATGCATCGGCTACCACATTAGCCTTGCCTGGGTGGTATAGGATCTCACAGTCATAATCCTTAACCACGTCTAACCATCTCCTCTGACGCATATTTAGGTTGGGTTGATCCATCAAATACTTCAAACTCTTATGGTCCGTGTATATAGTACAACGAACCCCGTACAGGTAGTGACGCCATATCTTGAGAGGGAACACCACTGCCCCCAACTCTAAATCATGTGTGGGATATCTCGCCTCATGAGGCTTCAGCTGCCTCGACGCATAAGCTATCACATGACCTCCCTGCATCAACACCGCACCCAGTCCCGAAATCGATGCGTCGCAATATACGACAAAATCCTCCATCCCTTCCGGGAGAGCTAACACCGGGGCTTCGCACAACCTCTGACGAAGTGTCTCGAAGGAAATCTGCTGCTCGGGTCCCCATGAGAATGTAACACCCTTCCGGGTCAACCTGGTGAGCGGTACTGCGATCTTGGAGAAGTCCCTAATAAACCTCCGATAGTACCCCGCCAACCCAAGGAAACTCCTGATCTCGGAAGGTGACTTCGGTGCCTCCCAACTCATCACTGCTTCCACCTTAGCCGGATCGACCAATATCCCTACCTGATTAACCACATGCCCAAGAAATTGGACCTCCCGCAACCAGAAGTCACATTTGGAGAATTTTGCATATAACTTCTCCGACCTTAGTACCTCAAGAACCTCCCTCAAATGACTCTCATGCTGCTCTCTAGTTTGCGAATATACTAGGATGTCGTCGATAAATACAATCACAGACCGATCCAGCATCGGCCTGCATACCCTGTTCATGAGGTCCATGAACACTGCCGGGGCATTGGTGAGCCCAAAAGGCATCACCACGAACTCGTAATGCCCATACCGCGTCCTGAATGCTGTCTTCTGGACGTCCTCATCCCGCACTCTTACCTGATGGTACCCTGATCTCAGATCGATCTTGGAAAACCAAGATGCCCCTTGCAACTGATCGAATAGATCATCGATCCTCGGTAACGGATAGCGGTTCTTGACCGTCACCTTGTTCAACTCCCGGTAATCAATACACATCCGGTGTGAACCATCCTTCTTCTTGACGAATAGAATCGGTGCTCCCCACGGCGAGCTACTCAGCCGAATAAATCCCTTCCCCAGCAACTCCTGGAGTTGCGAGGACAACTCTTGCATCTCTGGAGGTGCAAGACGATAAGGCACCTTCGGAATGGGCGCAGCCCCCGGAATCAGATCGATACCAAACTCCACTTGCCTCGCAGGAGGTACTCCCGGCAAATCCTCGGGAAAGACATCTGGAAACTCGCGCACCACTGGTACCTCCTCCACTGTCCTCGGTCTCTCGGAAGCCTCCCGCGTATCCATCACATACGCCACAAAACCTTTACATCCCTGCTGTAGACACTGCCTCGCCCTAGCGGCCGAACAAAAAGCTGATCCCGAACGGGTACCCTCGCCGTACACCGTAAGAACTCCCCCACTAGGGTCTCGTATAGTCACCAGCTGGCGCTCACAGTCGATGACAGCGCTGAATCGGCTCAACCAGTCCATGCCCACGATGACACAGACATCACCCATCGCAATAGGAATTAGGTCAATCTGGAACGCAACCCCAAAAATCTCTAGCACGCATCCCCGAAGAACCTCCGTAGCACAAACCACCCTCTCGGCCGCTATAGAAAAGCTCAGAGGCCGACTTAACGGCTCACGACTAATGCTGATATGCTGACTAAAAGCTGAAGATACAAAGGATCTACTCGCACCCGAATCAAATAACACAAGAGCAGGCATAGAGTTCACAATAAAAGTACCTACACATATATTAACATAAGCATAACATTTCAACTTTAAATAAATACGCGAATTACAGTATACCTGCCACAACATCGGGTGCAGCGCGGACCTCCTCCGCAGTCAGCTGAAAGGCTCTCCCGCGAGCCCTCGGAGCCTCGACCTTCGCCGGTCGTGTCTCGGTAGCCCTGGTAGTAGGTGTAGATCCCTGACGAAGCTGCGGGCACTCGGTCTTCTGAAGGCCTGTCTGGTTGCAATGAAAGCAAACCATAAACCCCTTAGGACAATCCCTGGCAATGTGTCCTTCCTTGCCACACTTGTAGCAACCACCCGCTCTACATGCCCCCTCATGACTCTTGCCACACTTTTCGCAAGTGCGGCCCTTTGAACCTCCCATCCTCACATCAGCGGATTTGAACCGCTTGGCTGCCGGCTGAGACTGAGCTGGTCGCCGGTCCACCTGCCGAGACTCGGCCTCCTCCCTGGCCTGGGTCTCCAACTCGATCTCGCGCTTCCTGGCATTCGCCTGAAGCTCAGTGAAAGTACGATAGGTGGAGTTTGACACAAACTCCCGGATATCCCTCCTCAACACGCCCAAGTACCGGCTCATCCGTGACTGCTCTGTAGACACCAACTCAGGGAAGAACATCGCCCTCTCATGAAATTTCCGTGTAACCACCGCAACGGAATCAGTACCCTGCTTAAGGGTCAAGAACTCCTGGATCAATCGTTCCCTCTCTACTGGGGGAACGTACTCGTCCCTAAACATCTCAGTAAACCTCTCCCATGTCACCGCTGAAATCTCCGCCTGAGTGAAGTTCACCGTCACGAACTTCCACCAATCCTTCGCTCCCAGACGGAGCTGGTTCAAGGCGAACCGTACCCTCAGGTGCTCCGGGCATGAACAAGTGTAGAAGCACCCCTCAATATCGGCGATCCACCTCATCGCAGCAATCGGATCCTGTGTCCCATCGAACTCAGGGGGTTTCGTATTGCTGAATTCTCGGAATAGCAACGAATCACCCCCTTGCGGCCTAGCAGTGGCCACAGCTGCGGTAGCGGCAGCGACTGCAGCTTCAGTCAGTGCGGCGTACCGCTCCTCAAACTCCTCCATCAGGGTGGTCTTAATGGACCCAAACATCTCCGGGATCTCAGCCCGAACCGCCGCAGCTACCTCCTCCTGAATCATCTGACGAATCTCCTCGTCGCTCATACTGCTCGAACTCGCTCCGTGGCGTGTCGTAACCATGATGTCTCTGAAATACAACATAAGATTATCAGAGACTCCATCAAGTACAATTGTACTCGATAACGCAACCCTACTCAGTCTCCGATATCCAGGGATTCTTACTTGGGTCTTCCACCGACCCGGTGTATTCGCTAGTACGGGCCCAATACCACCGACCACACCGTGTCAGTATTTGTCCCAAATCTTCCCCCCAAACCCCGAATAGTGAGTACTCTACTTCTCGTATGCACTATCTACCTGCACGCTACCGAATATCTCATACAAGCAATCTCCGTAGACTAAGGCATCACAAAACAGGCCATTCTAGTCCTATCATGTATACCTAGTCTTCTAACATGCATAACAATTCATAATTCAGTGCATAACATAACATTGTAAGGTATTCTGGGGATCTTTATCGTTCGGGCGCTGGCTGATCGTACACACTGCGTCTTTCTTATTTACCACTTTACCATTTATAAAAGTTTATGTATTTATTTATTTTTTTAAAAGATTTTTCCTCAAATCCTCGGTTTGAGTTCAGTTACACCCGAAGGTACACCCGAATCCCTCAAACCAAGGCTCTGATACCAATTGTAACAACGCAAATTTTCAAATAAATTTTTCATTTTAAATAAAGTGAGTTCATTCAACCAATAATATTTATTTCATGTTTCAAAACAAATACATATGTAAAATCCCCAAGATCTCAAATAGCAGCAGTGTGTATGCATCATGCCGGCGCCTTCCCACGGTCCTCGCTAGTACCTGAAACACATACATAACAACTTGTAAGCATAAATGCTTAGTGAGTTCCCCAGTATACCACTTACACATATACGCCTTTCCAGGCCCGGACCTTCCGGTCCACAGTACAATGCCTTTCGGCCCTTATGATAATCGCCTTCCGGCCCATAAAATAATTGCCTTCCGGCCCATAAGATAATTGCCTTCCGGCCCATAAGATAATTGCCTTCCGGCCCATAAGATAATTGCCTTCCGGCCCATAACATGATTGCCTTCCGGCCCATAAACATATATAACACATAATGCATTTACTCTAACACATATATCACATATATCATAAATCATAACTGACCTTCCTGTCACATAATACATTGCCTTCCGGCCCATAGAAACATACATAGCATGCATAGCAACTATTCCTTTCAATTATAACACATATAAAAGACATAACATATCCGACCTTCCGGTCACACAGTCAAACCCTTCCGGGTACAGTATAGTGAGAAGACTCACCTCGTGGTAATGTAAGCTATCAACTCTTGAAACTACTCACGCTCGATCCGCCGATCTGTAGACTCCCTATAATACCATATACCCTTATTAATACTCTTATCATTCAAGACAACTAACCCTAGGAATTACATGCAGGTCAACTCTGGTGAACGGTCAACTTGACCGGACTCATCGAGTGCAAAGGCGACTCGGCGAGTCTAGACGTCCTCCCCAATTTTCCCTGTTGTTCTCCTTTCTACTCGTCGAGTATCCCTCTTGACTCGACGAGGTCCTCGTGGAAGAATCGCGGGGCCACCCAGACTCCACTCGCCGAGTCTGAAGAACAACTCGGCGAGTCCCAGTGAATCTTCAAGCTACTCGCCGAGTCTGCTCATCCGACTCGGCGAGTCCATGCTATGCAGTCGATCAACTGCTTCCTGAAATACGTATGATCCCGAAATACACACTCATGGGACTATCTGGACCTCTAAACATCCTATTACTGGGGTATAAACACTTGGGTAACAACATAATAATCCCTCTAATCATCAAATGGGTTCTATAAACCCTAACTTCATATACAGATCAATCACAGAAGAACGAAATCCGAGATATTACCTGATTGATGCACTTTCTGTGTCCCCAATCCTCAGAACGTGATTCTCTTGCTGTTCCTTTAGCTAAACCTTCCTCTTCCTTGCACACAACTCTTCCAAACCCAACAATGGTCTTCAATCCTTGTTCCAGATGCACACAATTGTCCTAGGGTTCTTCTCAATAAGCAAAAACGAACAATGACGGCCTAAGAGGCGTTATAAACGATCCCAAAACCAAACGGCTAGGGTTTCTGCTGAACAGCGTCGACTCGCCGAGTCCCTAATGGACTCGTCGAGTCCAGTCGCGAATCTGCGACCAAGTCTGTGGTCCTACTCGGCGAGTCAGGCATCAACTCGCCGAGTCCCTTCCTAAAATGTCCCCCAAAAATAATTTTAAAACAATACCTGAAATTCCGGGCTGTTACCTAATATTGGTCAACCTGTGCCAACACCCGACCACATGCAACCCATACCCATATTATAACCCCTTTTGGTCCTAACCCTGCCCAACACCCGTACATGACATAATATTGGTCAACCCGTGCCAACACCCGACCACCTGCAACCCATACCCATATTATAACCCCTTTTGGTCCTAATACATGCCCAAAACCCGCACATGACGTAATATTCGTCAACCCGTGCCAACACCCGACCTCCTGTTCCCATACCCATATTATAACCTGTTTTGGTCCTAACCCAAGCCCAACACCCGTACATGACCTAATATTGGTCAACCCATCCCAACACCCGACCACCTGCAACCGATACCAATATTATAACCCCTTTTGGTCCTAACCCTTGGCCTACACCTGTACATGACCTAATATTGGTCAACCCGTGCTATAACCCGACCACTTGCAACCCATACCCATATTATAATCCCTTTTGGTTCTAACACATGCCCAAAACCCGCACATGATGTAATATTGGTCAACCCGTGCGAACACCCGACCACCTGTTTCCATACCCATATCATAACCCTTTTTAGTCCTAACCCATACCCAACACCCGTACATGACCTAATATTGGTCAACCCGTGCCAACACCCGATCAACTACAACCCATACCCATATTATAACCCCTTTTTGTCCAAACCCATGCCCAACACCCGTACATGAAGTAATATTGGTCAACCTGTGCCAACACCTGACCACCTTCAACCCATGCCCATATTATAAGCCCTTTTGGTTGTAACCCACGCCCAACACCCGTACATGACCTAATATTGGTCATCCCATGCCAACACCTGACCACATGCAACCCATACCCATATTATAACCCCTTTGGGTCCAAACCCATGTTAAACACCCGTACATGAATTAATATTTTTCAACCAGTGCCAAAACCCGACCACCTACAACACATACCCATATTATAACCCCTTTTGGTCCAAACCCATGCCCAACACCCATATATGACCTAATATTGGTCAACCTATGCCAACACCCAACCACGTGCAACCCATACCCATATTATAACCCCTCTTGGTCCTAACCCATGCCTAACACCCGTAATTGACCTGATAATTGTCAACTCGTGCAACCACCCGACAACATGCAACCCACACCCATATCATAACCCCTTTTGGTCAACCCATGCGAATTCCTGACCACCTGCAACCCACACCCATATTATAACCCCTTTTGGTCCTAACCCATGCCTAACACTCGTACATCACATAATATTGGTCAACCCGTGGCTAAACCGGACCACCTGCAACCCATACCCATATTATAACCCCTTTTGGTCCTAACCCTACCCAACACCCGTACATGACATAATATGGGTCAACCTGTGCCAACACCCGACCACCTGCAACCCATACCCATATTATAACCCCTTTTGGTCCTAACACATGCCCAAAACACGCATATGACGTAATATTGGTCAACCCGTGCCAACACCCGACCACCTGTTCCCATACCTATATTATAACCCGTTTTGGTCCTAACCCAGGCCCAACACCCGTACATGCCCTAATATTGGTCAACCCGTCCCAACACCCGACCACCTGCAACCGATACCAATTTATAACCCCATTTGGTCCTAACCCTTGCCCAACACCCATACATGACCTAATATTTGTCAACCCGTGCTAACACCCGACCACTTACAACCCATACCAATATTATAACCCCTTTTGGTTCTAACACATGCCCAAAACCCACACATGATGTAATATTGGTCAACCTATGCCAATACCCGACCACCTATTCCCATACCCATATCATAACCCTTTTTGGTCCTAACCCATACCCAACACCCATACATGACCTAATATTTGTCAACCCGTGCGAACACCCGTCCACCTTCAACCGATACCCATATTATAACCCGTTTTGGTCCTAACCCTTGCCCAACACCCGTACATGACCTAATATTGGTCAACCCGTGCCAACACCCGATCAACTACAACCCATACCCATATTATAACCCCTTTTGGTCCAAACCCAATCCCAACACCCATACATGACCTAATATTGGTCAACATGTGCCAACACCTGACCACTTGCAACCCATACCCATATTATAACCCCTTTGGGTCCAAACCCATGTTAAACACCCGTACATGAACTAATATTTTTCAACCCGTGCCAACACCCGACCACCTACAACACATACTCATATTATAACCCCCTTTGGTCCAAACCCATGCCCAACACCCATATATGACCTAATATTGGTCAACCTGTGCGAACACCGGACCACGTGCAACCCATACCCATATTATAACCCCTTTTGGTCCTAACCCATGCCTAACACCCGTAAATGACCTGATAATTGTCAACCCATGCAACCACCCGACAACATGCAACCCACACCCATATCATAACCCCTTTTGGTCCTAACCCATGCCAAACACCCGTACATGATCTAATATCGTTCAACCTGTGCCGACTCCCGACCACCTACAACCCACACCCATATTATAACCCCTTTTGGTCCTAACCCATGCCCAACACTCGTACATCACATAATATTGGTCAACCCGTGCCGAAAACCGACCACCTGCAACCTATACCCATATTATAACCCCTTTTGTTCGTAACCCATGCCCAACACCTGTACATGACATAATATTGGTCAACCCGTGCCAACACCCGACGACCTGCAACCCATACCAACATTATAAGCCTTTTTGGTGCTTACACATGCCCAAAACCCGCACATGACGTAATATTGGTCAACCCGTGCTAACACCCGACCACATGTTCCCATACCCATATTATAACCCGTTTTGGTCCTAAAGTAGGGCCAACACCCGTACATGATCTAATATTGGTTAACGCGTCCCAACACCCGACCACCTGCAACTGATACCAATATTATAACCCCTTTTGGTCCTAACCCTTGCCCAACACCCGTATATGACCAAGTATTGGTCAACCTGTGCAAACACCCGACACTTGCAACCCATACCCATATTATAACCCCTTTTGTCCAAACCCATGCCCAACACCCGAACATGACCTAATATTGGTCAACCCGTGCCAACACCCGACCACCTGCAACCCATACCCATATTATATCCCCTTTTGGTCCTAACACTTGCCCAACACCCGTACATGACCTAACATAGGTCAACCCGTGCCAACACCCGATCAAATGCAACCCATACCCATATTATAACGCCTTTTGGTCCAAACGCATGTCCAACAACCATACATGACCTAATATTGGTCAACCTGTGCCAACACCTGACCACCTGCAACCCATGGCCATATAAAAACCCCTTTTGGTCCTAACCCATGCCCAACACCCGTACATGACCTAATATTGGTCATCCCATGCCAACTCCTGACCACCTGCAACCGATACCCATGTTATAACCCCTTTGGGTCCTAACCCGTGCCCAACACCCGTACATGACCTAATATTGGCCAACCCGTGCGAACACCCGACCACCTGCAACCCATACTCATATTATAACCCCTTTTGGTCCAACCCATGCCCAATACCCGTATATGACCTAATATTGGTCAACATGTGCCAACACCCGACAACGTGCAACCTATACCAATATTATAACCCCTTTTGGTCCAAACCCATGCCTAACACCCATAAGTGACCTGATAATTATTAGCCCGTGCAACCACCCGACCACATGCAACCCATACCAATATCCTAACCCCTTTTGATCCTAACCCCTGCCAAACACCCATACATGCCCTAATATTGGTCAACCCGTGCCAACTCCCGACCACCTGCAACCCATACCCATATTATAACCCCTTTTGGTCCTAACCTATGCCCAACACCCGTACATGACATACTATTGGTCAACCCGTGCCAACACTCGACCACCTGCAACCCATACCCATATTATAACCCCTATTGGTCCTAACACATACCCAACACCCGTACATGACGTAATATTGTTCAACCCTTGCCAACACCCGACCACCTGTTCCCATACACATAGTATAACCCTATTAGCCCTAACCCATGACAACACACGTACATGACCTAATATTGGTCGACCCGTGCCAACACTCGACCACCTACAACCCATACCCATATGATATCCCCTTTTGGTCCTAACCCATGCCCAACACCCATACATGACCTAATATTGGTCAACCTATGTCATCACCTGACCACCTGCAACCCATGCCCATATTATAACCCTTTTTGGTCCTAACCCATGCCCAACACCCGTACATGACCTAATATTGGTCATCCCATGCCAACACCCAGCCATCTGCAACCCATACCCATATTATAACCCCTTTGGGACCGAACCCATGCCCAACACCCGTACATGACCTAATATTGGTCAACCCGTGTGAACACCCGACCACCTGCAACCCATACCCATATTAGAACCCCTTTTGGTCCAAACCCATTCCCAACACCCGTATATGACCTAATATTGGTCAACCAGTTCCAACACCCGACCACGTGCAAACTATACCCATATTATAACCCTTTTGTCCTAACCCAGCCGTAACACCCGTAAATGACCTGATAATTGTCAACCCGTGCAACCACCCGACCACATGCAACCCATACCAATATTATAACCCTTTTTGGTCCTAACCCATGCCCAATACCCGTACATGACCTAATATTTGTCAACCCATGCCAACACTCATCCACCTTCAACCGATACCCATATTATAACCCCTTCTAGTTGTAACTGTAACAGCCCGAAATCTCAAAGTATTGTTAAATCACATTTTGGGGTGTTTTAAAGGGGGGACTCGGCGAGTTGGAGCCTGACTCGCCGAGTAGGATCGCAGATCTAGTCGCGGGTTCGCGACTGGACTCGACGAGTCCAGATAGGGACTCGGTGAGTCGACGCTGTTCAGCAGGAACCCTAGCCGTTTGGTTTTGGATCGTATATAACGCCTTTTAGGCCGTCATTGTCCGTCTTTTGGCCGATTGAGAAGAACCTTAAGCAACTGTGGCATCTAGAGCAAGCTTGAAGGCCATTAGTGACCTTGAAGGAATTTGTTAGGCAAGAAGAGGAAGGGTTTTGGCCAAAGGAAGATCAAGGGGATCGAGTTCTGAGGTTTGGGGACACAGAGAGTACGTTTTCAGGTAATACTTCGGATCATTCCTGTTATTTTGATGTGTACACAGATCTAGGGTTTATGAAACCCATTTGGTGATTAGATGGATTATTATGTTGTTACCCAAACGTTTATACCCCATTAATAGGATGTTTAGAGGTCCAGAAGTCCCATGATTGTGTATTTCGGGACCATACGTATTTCAGGAAGCAGTTTGATCGACTGCATGGCATGGACTCGCCGAGTCGGACGAGCAGACTCGACGAGTAGCTTGAAGATTCACTGGGACTCGCCGAGTTGTTCTTCAGACTCGGCGAGTGGAGTCGGGGTGGCCCCATGATTCTTCCACGAGGAACTCATCGAGTCAAGAGAGATACTCGACGAGTAGAAAGGGAATATCCAGGATTTTGTGAGGACGACTAGACTCGCCGAGTCGCCAGGGTACTCGCTGAGTCCAGTCGAGATGACCGTGGACCGTTGACCAGAGCTGACCTGTGTGTGTGATTTCTTAGGGTCAGTTAACGTGGAAAATAAAAGTATTAATAAGAGATATATTGTTATAGGGAGCTTGTAGCTCGGCGGATCAGGTGCAAGTGATTTCAGGAGTTGCTAACTTCCAGCATCCACGAGGTGAGTTTTCTCACTATACTGTACCCGGAAGGGTTTGATTGTGTGACCGAAAGGTCGAATATGTTATGTGTTATGTTTATATGCTATAAATGGAAAGTTAGTTGCTACGCATGATATGCATGTTTATATATGGGCCGAAAGGAAAAGTGTTATGTGACAGAAAGGTCAGGTATGATATATGATATATGTGCTTTATGTGTTAGAGTAAATGTATTATGTGCTGTATATGTTTTTGGGCCGGAAGGCAATATGTTATGGGCCGGAAGGCAATATGTTATGGGCCGGAAGGCGAATATGTTATGGGCCGGAAGGCAATATGTTATGGGCCGGAAGGCGAATATGTTATGGGCCGGAAGGCAATATGTTATGGGCCGGAAGGCGAATACGTTATGGGCCGGAAGGCGATTATCTCATGGGCCGGAAGGCATTGTGCAGGGACCGGAAGGTCAGGGCCTGGAAAGGCGTATGTGCGTAAGGTGTATATTGGGGAACTCACTAAGCTTCGTGCTTACAGTGTTTTATGTTATGTTGTTTCAGGTTCTTTCAGTAACGCGGGATGGCACCGGCTCGATTGTACACACCAAAGAAAGAGTTGTATTCTGGAGGATCCTGGTTTTCTACTAAGTGAAAATGGAACTATGTTTTTGTAATTCATATGTGTATGAGATTTTAAACAAGTGTTTTAATATTAATTTGATTAAACAAAATAAAAATTTTTGCCTTGAAATCTACGGTGTTACAAATTGGTATCAGAGCCTTGGTTTGAGGGATTCGGATGCGTCTACGGGTAAATCTGGACTCAAACCGAGGAAGTAAGAAAAGTTTTCAAATAAATAGTTTTCTAAAAAGTGAATAAGAGTTCAAAGAGAAAGCAAGAAAGAGCAGTGTGTACAATCAGCCAGAGCCAGACGGTGATTTCCCAAAATACCCTTACTTTTGAGTTATGAAATATTTATTATGCACTTATGAGATATTATTGCATGTTAGAGACAGGCTAGGTATTTCATATCTTAGGACTAGAATGGCCTGATTTGTGATGCCTTAGCCTAGGGTTTGTTGTTATATGTGCGTTATGCTTTTGAATATGTGATGAATGAGAGTATCCAGTTAGAACGCACGAGGGGTAGAGCTACAGAGTTCAGTGGTACTTCCGAGGATGAGCCGAGAAGGTGGAGCTATCACAGATAGGGAGCCCTATATATTCTTCGATGCTCGAATGCTGCTTGCTTTGTGCTTTGTGGAATTCTCGATGATGGGAGTCAGCTACTAAGTGAGTATGACGATATTCAGGAGGTAGATGGCTGGCATCATTAGGAGCTCTTCAGCAGCTGATAGCAAAGAAGTGGGTGGACGGCGGAAGAGACTAGGGAGTAAACCTAGCCGGATAAGTGCGATGGGATTGGGGAAAGAGCAGGTCGAGCAGCTACTTAGGAGCTCTGGGATGGTCCGTGTGGAAAGTATGGGTAGATGTGGCAGGTAGTATGGGCCCGTACTACTGAAAGCAGAGGACCCATACTTGATACAGGGAGTATTCTGGAGGTCCTAAGGAGCAGACTGAGGAGTGATGTTATGGTTCGAGTACCATACATTGGAGCAGATTGAAGAGGGATGTTATGGTTCGAGTACCATACATCGGAGCTGATTGAGGAGTGATGTTATGGTTCGAACACCATACATCGGAGCGGATTGCAGAGTGATGTTACGGTCCAGGTACCATACATCGGAGCAGATTAAGGAGTGATGCTATGGTTCGAGCACCATACATCGGAGCGGATTGCAGAGTGGTGTTATGGTCCGGGTACCATACATCGGAACAGATTGAGGATGGATGTTGTGGTTCGAGTACCATACATCGGAGCAGATTGAGGAGTGATGTTATGGTCCGGATACCATACATCGGAACAGATTGAGGATAGATGTGGTGGTTCGAGTACCATAGATCGGAGTAGATTGAGGGGTGATGTTATGGTTCGGGAACCATACACCGGAGTAGATTGGGAAGGGATGTCATGGGAAGAGTACCATGGTTCGTAGTGAATGATTCTTGTGGTTATCTTGTTATCCGGTCATGATCAATGAGGCAGAGATCGGGCACGATGGGTCTTAGGCTTGCAGACCATGATTGAGTGTGGAGAGGCGTCCTTCGAGAGGAAAGGCGAGTGCCTATCAGAGTATATTGGTAAGGAGTTAAAGGGAGAGGAAAATTTCGATCTGAGTTGAGCAATCAGTCGATAAGGGGAGAGGTCACCTTCTAGGTGGGTATTGCTATTTATGTTGTGTGCCAGATACGAGAGGCCTGACGTTTCAGTTTTGGATTCTGGGGGTACACCCTGCAGGTCGTTATCGGTGATGATTTCCCCCAGAGTATCAGGGAGCATGTGTGCCGCGAGGAAGTGGCTTATCGTGAGTAGACAGTCAGTTGGGACTGAGGTAGTCGAGGACCACACTACACCTAATTGGGAATAATAGGATGTGTTGTAGTGGTAGCAGTGGGGAGTTCAGTCGAGTGTTGCAGTGCAGAGAGTTTTCGTCTATGCTGAGAGTGGGTCCCTATCCTTGGGACAATTCCGGTGTTGGAACATTGGTTGATGAGTTGAGGTGAGAGGAACGATGATTCTACGGTACAATCTATGAGCCAGGGATGTTATTGAGCAGTTGAGATGCTTAGTATTGGATTGGTATGAGATTTGGAACGATTAGAGGCAGTCGTGATGAGGAGTTCTTGAGGAGTTCATCAGAGGTTCAGAGTATAGGAGGTTGATTGATTCCCTTAAGGGGGAATTATCGGGCGTTGCGTAGCACTTCCTCAAAGCAGGTGCGATTTCGCTGGTGAAAAAAAAAATAGTCGTGGGTTGGTTGAGTGCTAATCGGTGATGGTTCAAACCCTAAGCGGGGGAGAACCGGGTGCAGTACATAAGAAAGCAAAGATTCGTCAAGAGTGGTTATAAGTGAAGTATAGAGATGTGCTATAAGAAATCATGAGACCAGAGGTTTCGGTGATCGAGTGAGGAGGTCAGAGTGAGTTAATGCGGGAAGTACTTGAGGAGGAGAACGAATGTACTCATGACAGGTGATTGGTGTTGTTGCAAGAAGATAGAGAATGATTGGGCAGCCAACTTCCGGGGCCGGTGTGCGTATCCTTGTTTGGATTTTGAGCGTTGGAAGAAGGGTTTCGGAGAATTATCAGCATATTCGTAGCATCAACATTTTCTCGTTTTCCAAATCGAGAAAATTAAATGCACTGAAGTTGTAAGGTGGGAAATGAAGATCTAGTTATGGGGTTCAGAGGGAATGTATTATTGTGTCTGCATGATGTTTGGGGCAGGTGATCAGTGGTTGTGGCAGTATTCTGGGCTATTCGGTTATGACATCCTTACTTCGGAGTTATTCGGGAATCCTGAAATGAATTGACGTGTGGCGTATCAAGTATCTGCGGAGCTAGTGGGAGTCTTCGAGTATGGACATCCAGGGAGACTATTAGAGAGAGTGGATTTTCGCAAGGTGGGCATTCGTTATGATGATTGCCTCCATAGTCTGTGGTGAATATTCGAGTCGCAGTACTCACTATCCAGAAGATGTTGTAATACCGCGTGTAGTCGCAGTACTCATTAAATGGCAAGAGAATGCGATGTTGGAATGTTTTCTGAACAGTGTATGGTGTGGAAGAGTTTTGGGTTTGAGTAGTCCTATTATTGAGTTTTTGGAGCCTAGATGTTGAGTCGGGGGCAAGACGGGGGTATCCGTCTCTGTCGGGAGGTGCGGGGAGATACGCGAGTAATATGCGCAGTAGAACCCAGAGATTAGAGTTGAGACGATCCTCGGTTGGATGGTATTGCTCGCACGAGGAAAAGAGAATTTTGTGACTTGCGTGTCACTGGGTCGGGATGGTGGTCACGGGGAGAAAGTTAGTGGGATATTTGGGTCATGAGATGGGCGACAGTTGGGGGCTCAGATGTGGAGCCAAAAGCTGATCCAGTACTCAGTCTTGAGGAGGTATATGGGAAAGGAGCTTATCATGATGACATCTGAGGACACTTTAGAGAGAGTAAACGATCTAGACGCTCGAAGACATGCTTCGGGCATGTACATTCGATTTCTGAAGAAGCCGCGGTACGTATTGATCCTTGGTTGAGTTGTCTCATATCAGCAGCCATCATTAGTGCATTAGTATGCCGCCTTTTTGAGTTGTTGCATAGGAGGTGGTGTCGGACCCTCATTTGCTGAGGAGAGGTAACGCATGGACCCGAGAGTCCTTGCGAACAGATCCAGAACATGTGCGATACATGGAGTAGTGGCAAGGTCGTCAAGCGGAGTTCCCTAGAGAAAGGAAGAAGAAGGTATGTTGGGGCTAGTGCAGCATGTGCATGCGATTGCAAGAGGAGAACTCGTGAGAGTTGCTCTGAGAATTGAGAATGGGTCCCTCAGTTGTTCCGAAATGGATAAAGTGGGCTTAGGATCGGGGATCCGGTGATTCATGGTTTCCTAACCCTTAGGGGTCGAGTGATCGTTGAGATTTAGAGCAGAGTTGCATCTTGGGTAATTCTTGGTTACAGGGAGTGGTGGACAGTACAGAGATCGTGCTTGAGTCGACAGAGCAGATGCAGCAGGTTAATCAGGGGTTAATGATCGTCTAGAGTTGACAGGAAAGTTATGCGGACAAACGCCGTTGCAAGCATGTGTTTCAGGTCGGCGAATTCGTACTTCTGACGGTCTCTCCTTGGAAAGGGGTGATTCGATTCAGGAAGAGGGGCAAGTTGGGGCCCCGATATGTTGGGCCTTTTCGTGAAGGTGCGAAGGGAGGACGGGTGGCCTATCGTTTGGAGCTGCCAACGGAATTGGGATGGATCCATGACACTTTTCATGTGTCGCAGTTGAAGAAGTGTATAGCCGATGAGCCAGCAGTAGTTCCACTAAAGAACAATTAGGTGAATGTGAGCCTGTGTTACGCTGATCAAGGTTCTGAGGAACAAGGAGGTACCTCTGGTATTGGTTCGGTGGTAACCTCGGAAGAGATCGGAAGTGACTGGGGAGCCGGAACGTGAGATGCGGGAGCAACATCCGGAACTATTTTCAGAGTGAGACTTCGAGGGCGAAGTCTGTTTCTAGTGGGGGAGAATTGTAACAGCCCGAAATCTCAAAGTATTGTTAAATCACATTTTGGGGTGTTTTAAAGGGGGGACTCGGCGAGTTGGAGCCTGACTCGCCGAGTAGGATCGCAGATCTAGTCGCGGGTTCGCGACAGGACTCGATGAGTCCAGATAGGGACTCGGCGAGTCGACGCTGTTCAGCAGGAACCCTAGCCGTTTGGTTTTGGATCGTAAATAACGCCTTTTAGGCCATCATTGTCCGTCTTTTGGCCGATTGAGAAGAACCTTAAGCGACTGTGGCATCTAGAGCAAGCTTGAAGGCCATTAGTGACCTTGAAGGAATTTGTTAGGCAAGAAGAGGAAGGGTTTTGGCCAAAGGAAGATCAAGGGGATCGAGTTCTGAGGTTTGGGAACACAGAGAGTACGTTTTCAGGTAATACTTCGGATCATTCCTGTTATTTTGATGTGTACACGGCTCTAGGGTTTATGAAACCCATTTGGTGATTAGATGGATTATTATGTTGTTACCCAAACGTTTATACCCCAGTAATAGGATGTTTAGAGGTCCAGAAGTCCCATGATTGTGTATTTCGGGACCATACGTATTTCAGGAAGCAGTTTGATCGACTGCATGGCATGGACTCGCCGAGTCGGACGAGCAAACTCGGCGAGTAGCTTGAAGATTCACTAGGACTCGCCGAGTTGTTCTTCAGACTCGGCGAGTGGAGTCGGGGTGGCCCCGTGATTCTTCCACGAGGAACTCGTCGAGTCAAGAGAGATACTCGACGAGTAGAAAGGGAATATCCAGGATTTTGTGAGGACGACTAGACTCGCCGAGTCGCCAGGGTACTCGCCGAGTCCAGTCGAGATGACCGTGGACCGTTGACCAGAGCTGACCTGTGTGTGTGATTTCTTAGGGTCAGTTAACGTGGAATATAAAAGTATTAATAAGAGATATATTGTTATAGGGAGCTTGTAGCTCGGCGGATCAGGTGCAAGTGATTTCAGGAGTTGCTAACTTCCAGCATCCACGAGGTGAGTTTTCTCACTATACTGTACCCGGAAGGGTTTGATTATGTGACCGAAAGGTCGAATATGTTATGTGTTATGTTTATATGCTATAAATGGAAAGTTAGTTGCTACGCATGATATGCATGTTTATATATGGGCCGGAAGGCAAAGTGTTATGTGACAGAAAGGTCAGGTATGATATATGATATATGTGCTTTATGTGTTAGAGTAAATGTATTATGTGCTGTATATGTTTTTGGGCCGGAAGGCAATATGTTATGGGCCGGAAGGCAATATGTAATGGGCCGGAAGGCGAATATGTTATGGGCCGGAAGGCAATATGTAATGGGCCGGAAGGCGAATACGTTATGGGCCGGAAGGCGAATACGTTATGCGTCGAGGCAGCTGAAGCCTCATGAGGCGAGATATCCCACACATGATTTAGAGTTGGGGGCAGTGGTGTTCTCTCTCAAGATATGGCGTCACTACCTGTACGGGGTTCGTTGTACTATATACACAGACCATAAGAGTTTGAAGTATTTGATGGATCAACCCAACCTAAATATGCGTCAGAGGAGATGGTTGGACGTGGTCAAGGATTATGACTGTGAGATCCTATACCACCCAGGCAAGGCTAATGTGGTAGCCGATGCATTGAGTCGTAGAGCGGAAAGCACTCCATTGCGAGACGTATGTTTGAGACTGACAGTGATGACCCCGATATTGGATGCTATTCGTGGGGCGCAGGCCGAGGTTGTGAGATCCGAGATGCAGAAGAAAGAGAGAGTCATTGGGTTAATTTCAGAGTTCGTTAAGGATGGACGAGGACTTCTGACGTTTCAGGGTCGGATTTGGGTACCATTCGTGGGCGGTACGCGTGCTACCTTGATGGAGGAGGCTCATAGATCGAAATTCTCGATCCATCCCGGTGCTACGAAGATGTATTTGGACTTGAGGAAGGAATATTGGTGGCCTTGCATGAAGAGAGACGTCGCTTGGTTCGTTGAGAGGTGTTTGACCTGCCGTAGGGTTAAGGCCGAGCACCAGAGACCGCATGGTAAGTTACAGCCTTTGGAGATTCCTGAATGGAAGTGGGAACAGATTATGATGGATTTCATCACCAAATTGCCGAGAACTGCCAGAGGATTCGATGCAATTTGGGTGATTGTGGATAGGTTGACGAAGAGTGCACACTTCCTTGCCATTAGCGAGAGTTCATCAGCGGAGAAGTTGGCGGAGTTATACGTGAGAGAGATAGTATCTCGGCATGGGGTGCCGATCTCGATTGTTTCAGACCGTGATGTACGTTTCACATCCAGGTTCTGGAAGAAATTTCATGAGGAGCTGGGTACTAAACTGCATTTTAGTACCGCATACCATCCCCAGACCGACGGGCAGAGCGAGCGGACGATTCAGACATTGGAGGACATTCTTCGAGCGTATGTATTAGACTTCGGGGGTAGCTGGGATGCGTATTTACCCTTGGCAGAGTTTTTCTACAACAACAGTCATCATTCGAGCATTGGTATGCCACCTTTTGAGTTGTTGTATGGTAGGAGGTGTCGGACCCCCATTTGCTGGGGAGAGGTGGGGCAGAGAGTGATGGGCAGTACAGAGATCGTGCTCCAGACGACAGAGCAGATTCAGCAGGTTAGGCAGAGATTATTGACCTCCCAAAGCCGACAGAAGAGTTATGCGGACAGACGCCGGTCCGAGCTAGAATTCCAGGTTGGCGACTTCGTTCTTCTGAAGGTTTCTCCTTGGAAGGGAGTGATCCGGTTCAGAAAGAGGGGCAAGTTGGGGCCCCGGTTCATAGGTCTGTTTCATGTAATTGCAAGGGTAGGTCGGGTAGCTTATCGGTTGGAGTTGCCAGCAGAGTTGGGTCAGATTCACAATACCTTTCACGTATCACAGTTGAGGAAGTGTATAGCCGATGAATCGGCGGTGGTTCTGTTAGAGGATATTCAGGTGGATGCGAGCCTGAATTACGCCGAGAGACCAGTAGCTATCAGGGATCGGAAGATCAAGGTTCTGCGGAACAAGGAGGTACCTCTGGTGTTGGTTCAGTGGTAACACCGGAAGGAATCGGAGATGACTTGGGAGCCGGAGCGTGAAATGCGGGAGCAACATCCGGAGTTATTCGCGGAGTGAGACTTCGAAGGCGAAGTGTAGTTCTAGTGGGGGAGAGTTGTAACAGCCCGAAATTTCAGGTATTGTTTTAAAACTATTTTTGGGGCACTTTTAGGAGGAGACTCGGCGAGTTGGTGCCTGACTCGCCGAGTAGGACCACGGACTTGGTTGCAGATTTGCGACTGGACTCGACGAGTCCATTAGGGACTCGACGAGTCGACGCTATTCAGCAGAAACCCTAGCCGTTTGATTCTGGATCGTATATAACGTCTTTAGGGCCGTCATTGCTCGTCTTTTGGCCGATTGAGGAGAACCTAAAACGTCTGTGGGCATCTGGAGCAGGAGTGAGGACTAGTGGAAATTTGAAGGCTTTGTTAGACAAGAAGAGGCAAGGTTGTGGTCAAGGAGGATCAAGGGGATTGGGCTCTGAAGGTTGGGGACACAGAGAACACGTTTCCAGGTAATACTCGGACCATTTCTGTCGTTTTGGTGTTGTACACGAATCTAGGGTTTATGAGACCCATTTGGGGATTTGATAGATTATTGTGTGTTACCCAGTCGTTTATACCCCAGTGATAGGATACTTAGATGTCCAGAAAGTCCCATGGGTGCATGTCTCGGGACCATGCATATTTCACGGAGTAGGTGATCTACTGCATGGCACGGACTCGCCGAGTCCAATGATCAGACTCGGCGAGTAGCTTGAAGATTTACAGGGACTCGCCGAGTTGTTCTTCAGACTCGGCGAGTAGTTGAGGATTCATTGGAACTCGGCGAGTGGAGTCGGGGTGGCCTCGCGATTCTTCCATGAGGACCTCGTCGAGTCAAGAGGGATACTCGACGAGTAGAAAGGGAAACAACAGGGGAAGTTGGGGAGGACGTTTAGACTCATCGAGTCGCCTTTGTACTCGACGAGTCCGGTCAAGTTGACCGTTGACCAAAGTTGACCTGCATGTAAATTCTTAGGGTCAGTTGTCTTGAATGATAAGAGTATTAATAAGGGTATATGGTATGATAGGGAGTCTGCAGATCGACGGATCGAGCGCAAGTAGTTTCAAGAGTTGATAGCTTACATTACCACGAGGTGAGTCTTCTCACTATACTGTACCCGGAAGGGTTTGACTGTGTGACCGGAAGGTCGGATATGTTATGTGTTATATATATGCTATGTTTGAAAGGAATAGTTGCTATGCATGCTATGTATGTTCCTATGGGCCGGAAGGCAATGTATTATGTGACAGGAAGGTCAGGTATGATATATGATATATGTGATATATGTGCTAGAGTAAATGTATTATGTGTTATATATGTTTATGGGCCGGAAGGCAATCATGTTATGGGCCGGAAGGCAAGTATTTTATGGGCCGGAAGGCGATTATATTATGGGCCGGAAGGCAATTATATTATGGGCCGGAAGGCGATTATCATATGGGCCGGAAGGCATTGTACTGTGGACCGTAAGGTCCGGGCCTGGAAAGGCGTATATGTGTAAGTGGTATACTGGGGAACTCACTAAGCATTTATGCTTACAAGTTGTTATGTATGTGTTTCAGGTACTAGCGAGGACCGTGGGAAGGCGCCGGTATGATGCATACACACTGCTGATATTGAGATCTTGGGGAATTTACATATGTATTTGTTTTGAAACATGAAATAAATATTGTTGATTGAACGAACTCACTTGGTTTAAAATGAAAAATTTATTTGAAAATTTGCGTTGTTACAATTGGTATCAGAGCCTTGGTTTGAGGGATTCGGGTGTACCTTCGGGTGTAACTGAACTCAAACCGAGGATTTGAGGAAAAATCATTTAAAAATAATAAATAGATAAACTTTATAAATGGTAAAGTGGTAAACAAGAAAGACGCAGTGTGTACGATCAGCCAGCGCCCGAACGGTAAAGATCCCCAGAATACCTTACAATGTTATGTTATGCACTGAATTATGAATTGTTATGCATGCTAGCAGACTAGGTATACATGATAGGACTAGAATGGCCTGTTCTGTGATGCCTTAGTCTAGGGAGGTTGTTTGTATGAGATATTCGGTAGCGTGCAGGTAGATAGTGCATACGAGAAGTAGAGTACTCACTATTCGGGGTTTGGGGAGGAAGATTTGGAACGAATACTGACACGGTGTGGTCGGTGGTATTGGGCCCGTACTACCGAAGACACCGGGTCGGTGGAAGACCCAAGTAAGAATCCCTGGATATCGGAGACTGAGTAGGGTTGCGTTATCGAGTACAATTGTACTTGATAGAGTCTCTGATAATTTTATGTTGTATTTCAGAGACATCATGGTTACTACACGCCATGGAGCGAGTTCGAGTGAAATAACTCAAATTTTCAAATAAAATTTTCATTTAAAATAACACTATTTTATTCCAACAAAAGTATTTGTTCCAAGTTTCATTTCAAAATACAATTAAAAGAATCCCCAAGATCTCCAACAATGGCAGTGTGTACGCGTCACGCCGGCGCCTTCCCACGGTCCTCGCTAGTACCTGAAACACATACATACAACTTGTAAGCATAAATGCTTAGTGAGTTCCCCAGTATACAACTTACACACATACGCCTATCCAGGCCCTGACCTTCCGGTCCACAATACATTGCCTTCCGGCCCGTAACATAATCGCCTTCCGGCCCATAACATATCGCCTTCCGGCCCGTATCATATTGCCTTCCGGCCCATAGTATATTGCCTTCCGGCCCACAACATTTACAACCCGTAATACATATAACATAACACACATAGCACATACATCATACATCATACCTGTCCTTTCTATCACATAACATTTCGCCTTCCGGCCCGTGTAAACATACGTACCATGGATAGCATCTACCTTTCTATTTATAGCATAAATAACACATATCATATACGACCTTCCGGTCTCACAGTCAAACCCTTCCGAGTGAAGTATAGTGAGAAAACTCACCTCGTAGTATGTAAGCTATAAACTCTTGAAACTACTCGCAATCAATCCGCCAATCTGCAGGCTCCCTATAATACCACATACCCTTATTAATGATACTATCAAACAAGACAACTGACTCTACGAAAATACATGCAGGTCAACGGTCAACTTGACCGGACTCGTCGAGTGCAAGGGCGACTCGGCGAGTCTAGATGTCCTCCCAACTTCCCAGTTGTTCCCCTCTCTACCCGTCGAGTATCCCCTCCTGACTCGACGAGATCCTCGTGGAAGAATCGCGGGGCCACCCCGACTCCACTCGCCGAGTCTAAAGAACAACTCGGCAAGTCCCAGTGAATCTTTAAGCTACTCGCCGAGTCTGAAGAACAACTCAGCGAGTCCCAGTGAACCTTCAAGCTACTCGCCGAGTCTGATCATTTGACTCGGCGAGTCCATGCCATGCAGTCGATCAACTGCCTCCTGTAATCCGCATGGTTCCGAAATATATATAAACGTGGGACTTCCTGACCTCTAAGCATACTACTACTGGGATTTAAACGCTTGGTAACAATATTATAATCTATCTAATCACTAAATGGGTTTCATAAACCCTAGATTCGTGCTCACCATCAAAACAACAGAAATGGACCAAGTGTTACCTGAAAACGTGATCTCTGTGTCCCCAACCTCTAGAACTCAATCCTCTTGATCTTCCTTTGACCAAAGTCTTGCCTCTTCTTGCCTAACAACCTCCTCAAGATCACCAATAGCCTTCCCTTCTCCACTAGTCGTCCACAGATGCTATGTTCTTCACAATCGGCCAAAAAAACGTACAATGACGGCCTAAGAGGCATTATATACGTTCCAAACGAAACGGTTAGGGTTTCTGCTGAACAGCGTCGACTCGTCGAGTCCCTAATGGACTCGTTGAGTCCAGTCGCGAATCTGCGACCCAGACTGTGGTCCTACTCGGCGAGTCAGGCACCAACTCGCCGAGTCCCTACCTAAGATGTCCCAATATAGTTTTAAAAACAATACCTGAAATTTCGGGCTGTTACAATTCTCCCCCACTAGAACTAGACTTCGCCCTCGAAGTCTCGCTCTGTGAATAACTCCGGATGTTGCTCCCGCATATCACGCTCCGGCTCCCAAGTCATCTCCGATCCCTTCCGATGTTGCCACTGAACCAACACCAGAGGTACCTCCTTGTTCCGCAGAACCTTGATCTTCCGATCCCTGATAGCTACTGGTCTCTCAGCGTAATTCAGGCTCGCATCCACCTGAATATCCTCTAACGGAACCACTGCCGATTCATCGGCTATACACTTCCTCAACTGTGATACGTGAAAGGTGTTGTGGATCTGACCCAACTCTTCTGGCAACTCCAACCGATAAGCTACCCGACCTACTCTTGCAATTACCCGAAACGGACCTATGAACCGGGGCCCTAATTTGCCCCTCTTTCTGAACCGGATCACTCCCTTCCAGGGAGAAACCTTCAGGAGAACGAAATCACCAACCTGGAATTCCAGCTCGGACCGGCGTCTGTCCGCATAACTCTTCTGTCGACTCTGGGCGGTCAATAACCTCTGCCTAACCTGCTGAATCTGCTCGGTCGTCTGAAGTACGATCTCTGTACTGCCCATCACTCTCTGTCCCACCTCTCCCCAGCAGATGGGAGTCCGACACCTCCTACCATACAACAACTCAAAAGGTGGCATACCAATACTCGAATGATGGCTGTTGTTGTAGGAAAACTCAGCCAAAGGCAAATGCGCATCCCAGCTACCCCCGAAGTCTAACACACACGCTCTAAGCATGACTTCCAGTGTCTGAATCGTCCGCTCGCTCTGACCGTCGGTCTGGGGATGGTATGCGGTACTAAAATGCAGTTTAGTACCCAGCTCCTCATGGAATTTCTTCCAGAACCTGGAAGTGAAGCGTACATCACGATCTGAAACAATCGAGATCGGCACTCCATGTCGAGATACTATCTCTCTCACATATAACTCCGCCAACTTCTCCGCTGATGAACTTTCGCTAATGGCAAGGAAGTGTGCACTCTTCGTCAACCTATCCACTATCACCCAAATTGCATCAACCCCTCTGGCAGTTCTCGGCAATTTGGTGATGAAATCCATCGTAATCTGTTCCCACTTCCACTCAGGAACCTCCAAGGGCTGCAACTTACCATGCGGTCTCTGGTGTTCGGCCTTAACCCTCCAACAGGTCAAACACCTCTCAACGAACCAAGCAACGTCTCTCTTCATACAAGGCCACCAATATTCCTTTCTCAAATCCAAATACATCTTCGTAGCACCGGGATGGATCGAGAATTTCGATCTATGAGCCTCCTCCATCAAAGTAGCACGCGTACCGCCCACGAATGGTACCCAAATCCGACCCTGGAACGTCAGAAGTCCTCGTCCATCCTTAACGAACTCCGAAATTAACCCGACGACCCGCTCCTTCTTCTGCATCTCAGATTTCACAACCTCGGCCTGTGCCCCACGAATAGCATCTAATACCGGAGTCATTACCGTCAACCTCAGACATACATCCCGCAATGGAGTGCTCTCCGCCCTACGACTCAATGCATCGGCTACCACATTAGCCTTGCCTGGGTGATATAGGATCTCACAGTCATAATCCTTAACCACGTCCAACCATCTCCTCTGACGCATATTTAGGTTGGGTTGATCCATCAAATACTTCAAACTCTTATGGTCCGTGTATATAGTACAACGAACCCCGTATAGGTAGTGATGCCAAATTTTGAGAGCGAACACCACTACCCCCAACTCTAAGTCATGAGTGGGATACCTCGCCTCGTGAGGCTTCAGCTGCCTCGATGCATAAGCTATCACATGGCCCCTCTGCATCAACACTGCACCCAGTCCCGAAATCGATGCGTCGCAATATACGACAAAGTCCTCCATCCCTTCCGGGAGAGCTAATACCGGGGCTTTGCACAGTCTCTGACGAAGTGTCTCGAAGGAAGTCTGTTGCTCGGGTCCCCATGAGAATGTAACACCCTTCCGGGTCAATCTGGTGAGCGGTACAGCGATCTTGGAGAAATCCCTAATAAACCTCCGATAGTACCCTGCCAACCCAAGGAAACTCCTGATCTCGGAAGGTGACTTCGGTGCCTCCCAACTCATTACTGCTTCCACCTTGGCCGGATCGACCAATATCCCTGCCTGATTAACAACATGGCCCAGAAATTGGACCTCCCGCAACCAGAAGTCACATTTGGAGAATTTCGCATATAACTTCTCCGACCTCAGTACCTCAAGGACCTCCCTCAAATGTCCCTCATGCTGCTCTCTAGACCGAGAATACACCAGGATGTCGTCGATAAATACAATCACAGACCGATCCAGCATCAGCCTACATACCCTGTTTATGAGGTCCATGAACACTGTCGGGGCATTGGTGAGCCCAAAAGGCATCACCACGAACTCGTAATGCCCATATCGCGTCCTAAATGCTGTCTTCTGGACGTCCTCATCCCGCACTCTTACCTGATGGTACCCTGATCTCAAATCGATCTTGGAAAACCAAGATGCCCCTTGCAACTGATCGAATAGATCATCGATCCTCGGTAACGGATAGCGGTTCTTGACCGTCACCTTGTTCAACTCCCGGTAATCAATACACATCCGGTGTGAACCATCCTTCTTCTTGACGAATAGAATCGGTGCTCCCCACGGTGAGCTACTCGGCCGAATAAATCCCTTCCCCAGCAACTCCTGGAGTTGCGAGGACAACTCTAGCATCTCTGGAGGTGCAAGACGATAAGGAACCTTCGCAATGGGCGCAGCCCCCGGAATCAGATCGATACCAAACTCCACTTGCGTCGCAGGAGGTACTCCCGGCAAATCCTCGGGAAAGACATCTGGAAACTCGCGCACCACTGGTACCTCCTCCACTGTCCACGGTCTCTCGGAAACCTCCCGCGTATCCATCACATACGCTACAAAACCTTTACATCCCTGCTGTAGACACTGCCTTGCCCTAGCGGCCGAACAAAAAGCTGATCCCGAACGGGTACCCTCGCCGTACACCGTAAGAACTCCCCCACTAGGGTCTCGTATAGTCACCAGCTGGCGCTCACAGTCGATGAAAGCGCTGAATCGGCTCAACCAGTCCATGCCCATGATGACACAGACATCACCCATCGCAATAGGAATTAGGTCAATCGGGAACGCAACCCCAAAAATCTCTAGCACGCATCCCCGAAAAACCTCAGTAGCACAAACCACCCTCTCGGCCGCTATAGAAACGCTCAGAGGCCGACGTAACGACTCACGACTAATGTGGATATGCTGACTAAAGGCTAACAATACAAAAGATCTACTCGCACCCGAGTCAAATAACACTAGTGCAGGCATAGAGTTCACAAGAAAAGTACCTACACATACATTAACATAAGCATAGCATTTCGACTTTAAAGTAAATACGTGAATGATAACATACCTGCCACAACATCGGGCGCAGCGCGGACCTCCTCCGCAGTCAGCTGAAAGGCTCTCCCGCGAGCCCTCGGGGCCTCGACCTTCGCCGGTCGGGTCTCAGTAGTCCTGGTAGTAGGTGTAGCTCCCTGACGAAGCTGCGGGCACTCGGCCTTCCGATGGCCTGTCTGGTTGCAGTGAAAGCAAACCATAAACCCCTTAGGGCAATCCCGGGCAATGTGTCCCTCCTTGCCACACTTGTAGCAACCACCAGCTCGACACGCCCCCTCGTGACCCTTGCCGCACTTCGCGCAAGTGCGGCCCTTCGGACCTCCCATCCTCGAATCAGCGGGCTTGATCCGCTTGGCTGCCGGCTAAGACTGAGCCGGCCGCCGATCCACCTGCCGAGACTCGGCCTCCTCCCTCGCCTGAGTCTCCAACTCGATCTCGCGCTTCCTGGCGTTCGCCTGAAGCTCAGTGAAAGTACGATAGGTGGAGTTTGACACAAACTCCCGGATATCCCTCCTCAGAACGCCCAAATACCGGCTCATCCATGACTGCTCTGTAGATACCAGCTCAGGGCAGAACATCGCCCTCTCATGAAACTTCCGCGTGATCACTGCCACGGAATCAGTACCCTGCTTAAGGGTCAAGAACTCCTGAATCAATCGCTCCCTCTCCACCGGGGGAACGTACTCATCCCTGAACATCTCAGTGAACCTCTCCCATGTCACCGCTGTAATCTCCGCCAGAGTGAAGTTCGCCGTCACAAACTTCCACCAATCCTTCGCTCCCAGTCGGAGCTGGTTCAAGGCGAACCGTACCCTCAGGTGCTCCAGGCATGAGCAAGTGTAGAAGCACCCCTCAATATCGGCGATCCACCTCATCGCAGCAATCGGATCCTGCGTTCCATCGAACTTAGGGGGTTTCGTGTTGCTGAATTCTCGGAATAGCAACGAATCACCCCCTTGCGGCCTAGCAGCGGCCACAGCTGCAGTAGCGGCAGCGACGGCAGCTTCAGTCAGTGCGGCGTACCGCTCCTCAAACTCCTCCATCAGGGTGGTCTTAATGGACCCAAACATCTCCGGGATCTCAGCCCGAACCGCCACAACTACCTCCTCCTGAATCATCTGAGGAATCTCCTCGTCACTCATACTACTCGAACTCGCTCCGTGGCGTGTCGTAACCATGATGCCTCTGAAATACAACATAAGATTATCAGAGACTCCATCAAGTACAATTGTACTCGATAACGCAACCCTACTCAGTCTCCGATATCCAGGGATTCTTACTTGGTTCTTCCACCGACCCGGTGTCTTCGGTAGTACGGGCCCAATACTACCGACCACACCGTATCAGTATTCGTCCCAAATCTTCCTCCCCAAACCCCGAATAATGAGTACTCTACTTCTAGTATGCACTATCTACTAGCACGCTACCGAATATCTCATATAAGCAACCTCCCTAGACTAAGGCATCACAAAACAGGCCATTCTAGTCCTATCATGTATACCTAGTCTTCTATCATGCATAACAATTCATAATTCAGTGCATAACATAACATTGTAAGGTATTCTGGGGATCTTTACCGTTCGGGCGCTGGCTGATCGTACACACTGCTCCGTTCTTGTTCACCACTTTACCATTTATAAAAATTTATGTCTTTATTAATTTTAAAAGATCTTTCCTCAAATCCTCGGTTTGAGTTCAGTTACACCCGAAGGTACACCCGAATCCCTCAAACCTGGCTCTGATACCAATTGTAATAGCTCAAATTTTCAAATAAAATTTTCATTTAAAATAACACTATTTTATTCCAACAAAAGTATTTGTTCCAAGTTTCATTTCAAAATACAATTAAAAGAATCCCCAAGATCTCCAACAATGGCAGTGTGTACGCGTCACGCCGGCGCCTTCCCACGGTCCTCGCTAGTACCTGAAACACATACATACAACTTGTAAGCATAAATGCTTAGTGAGTTCCCCAGTATACAACTTACACACATACGCCTATCCAGGCCCTGACCTTCCGGTCCACAATACATTGCCTTCCGGCCCGTAACATAATCGCCTTCCGGCCCATAACATATCGCCTTCCGGCCCGTATCATATTGCCTTCCGGCCCATAGTATATTGCCTTCCGGCCCACAACATTTACAACCCGTAATACATATAACATAACACACATAGCACATACATCATACATCATACCTGTCCTTTCTGTCACATAACATTTCGCCTTCCGGCCCGTGTAAACATACGTACCATGTATAGCATCTACCTTTCTATTTATAGCATAAATAACACATATCATATACGACCTTCCGGTCTCACAGTCAAACCCTTCCGGGTGAAGTATAGTGAGAAAACTCACCTCGTAGTATGTAAGCTATAAACTCTTGAAACTACTCGCAATCGATCCGCCAATCTGCAGGCTCCCTATAATACCACATACCCTTATTAATGATACTATCAAACAAGACAACTGACTCTACGAAAATACATGCAGGTCAACGGTCAACTTGACCGGACTCGTCGAGTGCAAGGGCGACTCGGCGAGTCTAGATGTCCTCCCAACTTCCCAGTTGTTCCCCTCTCTACCCGTCGAGTATCCCCTCCTGACTCGACGAGATCCTCGTGGAAGAATCGCGGGGCCACCCCGACTCCACTCGCCGAGTCTAAAGAACAACTCGGTGAGTCCCAGTGAATCTTTAAGCTACTCGCCGAGTCTGAAGAACAACTCGGCGAGTCCCAGTGAACCTTCAAGCTACTCGCCGAGTCTGATCATTTGACTCTGCGAGTCCATGCCATGCAGTCGATCAACTGCCTCCTGTAATCCGCATGGTTCCGAAATATATATAAACGTGGGACTTCCTGACCTCTAAGCATACTACTACTGGGATTTAAACGCTTGGTAACAATATTATAATCTATCTAATCACTAAATGGGTTTCATAAACCCTAGATTCGTGCTCACAATCAAAACAACAGAAATGGACCAAGTGTTACCTGAAAACGTGATCTCTGTGTCCCCAACCTCCAGAACTCAATCCTCTTGATCTTCCTTTGACCAAAGTCTTGCCTCTTCTTGCCTAACAACCTCCTCAAGATCACCAATAGCCTTCCCTTCTCCACTAGTCGTCCACAGATGCTATGTTCTTCACAATCGGCCAAAAAAACGTACAATGACGGACTAAGAGGCATTATATACGTTCCAAACGAAACGGTTAGGGTTTCTGCTGAACAGCGTCGACTCGCCGAGTCCCTAATGGACTCGTCGAGTCCAGTCGCGAATCTGCGACCCAGACTGTGGTCCTACTCGGCGAGTCAGGCACCAACTCGCCGAGTCCCTACCTAAGATGTCCCAAAATAGTTTTAAAAACAATACCTGAAATTTCGGGTTGTTACATCGAGCAGTATGAGTGACGAGGAGATTCGTCAGATGATTCAGGAGAAGGTAGCTGCGGCGGTTCGGGCTGAGATCCCGGAGATGTTTGGGTCCATTAAGACCACCCTGATGGAGGAGTTTGAGGAGCGGTACGCCGCACTGACTGAAGCTGTAGTCGCTGCCGCTACCGCAGCTGTGGCCGCTGCTTGGCCGCAAGGGGGTGATTCGTTGCTATTCTGGGAATTCAGCAACACGAAACCCCCTGAGTTCGATGGGACGCAGGATCCGATTGCTGCGACGAGGTGGATCGCCGATATTGAGGGGTGTTTCTACACTTGTTCATGCCCGGAGCACCTGAGGGTACGGTTCGCCTTGAACCAGCTCCGTCTGGGAGCGAAGGATTGGTGAAAGTTCGTGACGGCGAACTTCACTCAGGCGGAGATTTCAGCGGTGACATGGGAGAGGTTTACTGAGATGTTCAGGGACGAGTACGTTCCCCCAGTGGAGAGGGAACGATTGATCCAGGAGTTCTTGACCCTTAAGCAGGGTACTGATTCCGTTGTGGTGGTTACACGGAAGTTTCATGAGAGGGCGATGTTCTGCCCCGAATTAGTGTCTACAGAGCAGTCACGGATGAGCCGGTACTTGGGCGTGTTGAGGAGGGATATCCGGGATTTTGTGTCAAACTCCACCTATCGTACTTTCACTGAGCTTCAGGCGAATGCCAGGAAGCGCGAGATCGAGTTGGAGACCCAGGCCAGGGAGGAGGCCGAGTCTCGGTAGGTGGACCGGCGACCGGCTCAGTCTCAGCCGACAGCCAAGCGGTTCAAGTCCGCTGATTCGAGGACGGGAGGTTCGAAGGGCCGCACATGCGGAAAGTGCGGCAAGAGTCATGAGGGGGCGTGTAGAGCGGTTGGTTGCTACAAGTGTGGCAAGGAAGGACACATTGCCAGGGATTGTCCTAAGGGGTTTATGGTTTGCTTTCATTGCAACCAGACAGACCATCGGAAGGCCGAGTGCCTGCAGCTTCGTCAGGGATCTACACCTACTACCAGGACTACCGAGACACGACCGGCGAAGGTCGAGGCCCCGAGGGCTCGCGGGAGAGCCTTTCAGTTGACTGCGGAGGAGGTCCGCGCTGCACCCGATGTTGTGGCAGGTATACTGAAATTGGCGTATTTATTTAAAGTTGGAATGTTATGCTTATGTTAATATATGTGTAGGTACTTTTATTGTGAACTCTATGCCTGCTCTTGTGTTATTTGATTCGGGTGCGAGTAGATCCTTTGTATCTATAGCTTTTAGTCAGCATATCAGCATTAGTCGTGAGCTGTTAAGCTGGCCTCTGAGCGTTTCTATAGCGGCCGAGAGGGTGGTTTGTGCTACGGAGGTTCTTCGGGGATGCGTGCTAGAGATTTTTGGGGTTGCATTCCCGATTGACCTAATTCCTATTGCGATGGGTGATGTATGTGTCATCGTGGGCATGGACTGGTTGAGCCAATTCAGCGCCGTCATCGACTGTGAGCGCCAGCTGGTGACTATACGAGACCCTAGTGGGGGAGTTCTTACGGTGTACGGCGAGGGTACCCGTTCGGGATCAGCTTTTTGTTCGGCCGCTAGGGCGAGACAATGTCTACAGCAGGGATGTAAGGGTTTTGTGGCGTATGTGATGGATACGCGGGAGGCTTCCGAGAGACCGAGGTCAGTGGAGGAGGTACCAGTGGTGCGCGAGTTTCCAGATGTCTTTCCCGAGGATTTGCCGGGAGTACCTCCTGCGAGGCAAGTGGAGTTTGGTATCGATCTGGTTCCGGGGGCTGCGCCTATTGCGAAGGTGCCTTATCGTCTTGCACCTCCAGAGATGCAAGAGTTGTCCTCGCAACTCCAGGAGTTGCTGGGGAAGGGATTTATTCGGCCGAGTAGCTCGCCGTGGGGAGCACCGATTCTATTCGTCAAGAAGAAGGATGGTTCACACCGGATGTGTATTGATTACCGGGAGTTGAACAAGGTGACGATCAAGAACCGCTATCCGTTACCAAGGATCGATGATTTATTCGATCAGTTGCAAGGGGCATCTTGGTTTTCCAAGATCGATCTGAGATCAAGGTACCATCAGGTAAGAGTGCGGGATGAGGACGTCCAGAAGACAGCATTCAGGACGCGGTATGGGCATTACGAGTTCGTGGTGATGCCTTTTGGGCTCACCAATACCCCGACAGTGTTCATGGACCTCATGAACAGGGTATGCAGGCCGATGCTGGATCGGTCTGTGATTGTATTTATCGACGACATCCTAGTATATTCGCGAACTAGAGAGCAGCATGAGAGACATTTGAGGGAGGTCCTTGAGGTACTGAGGTCAGAGAAGCTATATGCAAAATTCTCCAAATGTGACTTCTGGTTGCGGGAGGTCCAATTTCTTGGACATGTTGTTAATCAGGCAGGGATATTGGTCGATCCGGCCAAGGTGGAAGTAGTGATGAATTGGGAGGCACCGAAGTCACCTTCCGAGATCAGGAGTTTCCTTGGGTTGGCGGGGTACTATCGGAGGTTTATTAGGGACTTCTCCAAGATCGCAGTACCGCTCACCAGATTGACCCGGAAAGGTGTGACATTCTCATGGGGACCCGAACAGCAGACTTCCTTCGAGACACTTCGTCAGAGACTGTGCGAAGCCCCGGTATTAGCTCTCCCGGAAGGGATGGAGGATTTTGTCGTATATTGCGACGCATCGATTTCGGGACTGGGTGCGGTGTTGATGCAGAGAGGTCATGTGATAGCTTATGCGTCGAGGCAGCTGAAGCCTCATGAGGTGAGATATCCCACACATGATTTAGAGTTGGGGGCAGTGGTGTTCGCTCTCAAGATATGGCGTCACTACCTGTACGGGGTTCGTTGTACTATATACACGGACCATAAGAGTTTGAAGTATTTGATGGATCAACCCAACCTAAATATGCGTCAGAGGAGATGGTTGGACGTGGTCAAGGATTATGACTGTGAGATCCTATACAACCCAGGCAAGGCTAATGTGGTAGCCGATGCATTGAGTCGTAGAGCGGAAAGCACTCCATTGCGAGACGTATGTTTGAGACTGACAGTGATGACCCCGATATTGGATGCTATTCGTGGGGCGCAGGCCGAGGTTGTGAGATCCGAGATGCAGAAGAAAGAGAGAGTCGTTGGGTTAATTTCAGAGTTCGTTAAGGATGGACGAGGACTTCTGACGTTTCAGGGTCGGATTTGGGTACCATTCGTGGGCGGTACGCGTGCTACCTTGATGGAGGAGGCTCATAGATCGAAATTCTCGATCCATCCCGGTGCTACGAAGATGTATTTGGACTTGAGGAAGGAATATTGGTGGCCTTGCATGAAGAGAGACGTCGCTTGGTTTATTGAGAGGTGTTTGACCTGCCGTAGGGTTAAGGCCGAACACCAAAGACCGCATGGTAAGTTGCAGCCTTTGGAGATTCCTGAGTGGAAGTGGGAACAGATTACGATGGATTTCATCACCAAATTGCCGAGAACTGCCAGAGGAGTCGATGCAATTTGGGTGATTGTGGATAGGTTGACGAAGAGTGCACACTTCCTTGCCATTAGCGAGAGTTCATCAGCGGAGAAGTTGGCGGAGTTATACGTGAGAGAGATAGTATCTCGGCATGGGGTGCCGATCTCGATTGTTTCAGACCGTGATGTACGTTTCACATCCAGGTTCTGGAAGAAATTTCATGAGGAGCTGGGTACTAAACTGCATTTTAGTACCGCATACCATCCCCAGACCGACGGGCAGAGCGAGCGGACGATTCAGACATTGGAGGACATGCTTCGAGCGTGTGTATTAGACTTCAGGGGTAGCTGGGATGCGTATTTACCCTTGGCAGAGTTTTTCTACAACAACAGTCATCATTCGAGCATTGGTATGCCACCTTTTGAGTTGTTGTATGGTAGGAGGTGTCGGACCCCCATTTGCTGGGGAGAGGTGGGGCAGAGAGTGATGGGCAGTACAGAGATCGTGCTCCAGACGACAGAGCAGATTCAGCAGGTTAGGCAGAGATTATTGACCTCCCAAAGCCGACAGAAGAGTTATGCGGACAGACGCCGGTCCGAGCTAGAATTCCAGGTTGGCGACTTCGTTCTTCTGAAGGTTTCTCCTTGGAATGGAGTGATCCGGTTCAGAAAGAGGGGCAAGTTGGGGCCCCGGTTCATAGGTCTGTTTCATGTAATTGCAAGGGTAGGTCGGGTAGCTTATCGGTTGGAGTTGCCAGCAGAGTTGGGTCAGATTCACAATACCTTTCACGTATCACAGTTGAGGAAGTGTATAGCCGATGAATCGGCGGTGGTTCTGTTAGAGGATATTCAGGTGGATGCGAGCCTGAATTACGCCGAGAGACCAGTAGCTATCAGGGATCGGAAGATCAAGGTTCTGCGGAACAAGGAGGTACCTCTGGTGTTGGTTCAGTGGTAACACCGGAAGGAATCGGAGATGACTTGGGAGCCGGAGCGTGAAATGCGGGAGCAACATCCGGAGTTATTCGCGGAGTGAGACTTCGAAGGCGAAGTGTAGTTCTAGTGGGGGAGAGTTGTAACAGCCCGAAATTTCAGGTATTGTTTTAAAACTATTTTTGGGGCACTTTTAGGAGGAGACTCGGCGAGTTGGTGCCTGACTCGCCGAGTAGGACCACAGACTTGGTTGCAGATTTGCGACTGGACTCGACGAGTCCATTAGGGACTCGACGAGTCGACGCTGTTCAGCAGAATCCCTAGCCGTTTGATTCTGGATCGTATATAACGTCTTTAGGGCCGTCATTGCTCGTCTTTTGGCCGATTGAGGAGAACCTAAAACGTCTGTGGGCATCTGGAGCAGGAGTGAGGACTAGTGGAAATTTGAAGTCTTTGTTAGACAAGAAGAGGCAAGGTTGTGGTCAAGGAGGATCAAGGGGATTGGGCTCTGAAGGTTGGGGACACAGAGAACACGTTTCCAGGTAATACTCGGACCATTTCTGTCGTTTTGGTGTTGTACACGAATCTAGGGTTTATGAGACCCATTTGGGGATTTGATAGATTATTGTGTGTTACCCAGTCGTTTATACCCCAGTGATAGGATACTTAGATGTCCAGAAAGTCCCATGGGTGCATGTCTCGGGACCATGCATATTTCAGGGAGCAGGTGATCGGCTGCATGGCACGGACTCGCCGAGTCCAATTATCAGACTCGGCGAGTAGCTTGAAGATTTACAGGGACTCGCCGAGTTGTTCTTCAGACTCGGCGAGTAGTTGAGGATTCATTGGAACTCGTCGAGTCGCCTTCGGACTCGGCGAGTGGAGTCGGGGTGGCCCCGCGATTCTTCCACGAGGACCTCGTCGAGTCAAGAGGGATACTCGACGAGTAGAAAGGGAAACAACAGGGGAAGTTGGGGAGGACGTTTAGACTCGTCGAGTCGCCTTTGTACTTGACGAGTCCGGTCAAGTTGACCGTTGACCAAAGTTGACCTGCATGTAAATTCTTAGGGTCAGTTGTCTTGAATGATAAGAGTATTAATAAGGGTATATGGTATGATAGGGAGTCTGCAGATCGACGGATCGAGCGCAAGTAGTTTCAAGAGTTGATAGCTTACATTACCACGAGGTGAGTCTTCTCACTATACTGTACCTGGAAGGGTTTGACTGTGTGACCGGAAGGTCGAATATGTTATGTGTTATATATATGCTATGTTTGAAAGGAATAGTTGCTATACATGCTATGTATGTTCCTATGGGCCGGAAGGCAATGTATTATGTGACAGGAAGGTCAGGTATGATATATGATATATGTGATATATGTGCTAGAGTAAATGTATTATGTGTTATATATGTTTATGGGCCGGAAGGCAATCATGTTATGGGCCGGAAGGCAAGTATTTTATGGGCCGGAAGGCGATTATATTATGGGCCGGAAGGCAATTATATTATGGGCCGGAAGGCGATTATCATATGGGCCGGAAGGCATTGTACTGTGGACCGTAAGGTCCAGGCCTGGAAAGGCGTATATGTGTAAGTGGTATACTGGGGAACTCACTAAGCATTTATGCTTACAAGTTGTTATGTATGTGTTTCAAGTACTAGCGAGGACCGTGGGAAGGCGCCGGTATGATGCATACACACTGCTGATATTGAGATCTTGGGGAATTTACATATGTATTTGTTTTGAAACATGAAATAAATATTGTTGATTGAACGAACTCACTTGGTTTAAAATGAAAAATTTATTTGAAAATTTGCGTTGTTACACATGCACAACACCCATACATGACCTAATATTGGTCAACCTTTGCCATCACCTGACCACCTGCAACCCATGCCCATATTATAACCCATTTTTGTCCTAACCCATGCCCAACACCCGTACATGATCTAATGTTGGTCATCCCATGCCAACACCCAACCACCTGCAACCTATACCCATATTATAACCCCATTAGGTCCGAACCTATGCCCAACACCCGTACATGACCTAATATTGGTCAACCCGTGTCAACAACCGACCACCTGCAACCCATACCCATATTATAACCACTTTTGGTCCAAACCCATGCCCAACACCCGTATATGACTTAATATAGGTGAACCCGTGCCAACACCTGACCACGTGCAAACCATACCCATATTATAACCCCTTTTGATCCTAACCCATGCCTAACACCCGTAAATGACATGATAATTGTAAACCCGTGCAACCACCCGACCACATACAATCCATACCCATATGATAACGCCTTTTGGTCCTAACCCATGCATAACACCCGTACATGACCTAACATTGGTCAACCCGTGCCAACTACCGACCACCTGAAACCCATACACTTATTATAACCCCTTTTGGTCCTAACCTATGTCTAACACCCGTACATGACATAATATTGGTCAACCCGCGCTAACACCCGTCCACATACAACCCGTACCCATATTATAACACCTTTTGGTCTAAACACATGCCCAACACCCGTACATGACATAATATTGGTCAACCAGTGCCAACACCCGACCACCTGTTCCCATACCCATATCATAACCCCTTTTGGTCCTAACCCATGCCCAACACCCATACATGACCTAATATTTGTCAACCCGTGCCAACACCCGTCTACCTTCAACCGATACCCATATTATAACCCCTTTTGGTCCTAACCCTTGCCCAACACCCGTACATGATCTAATATTGGTCAACCTGTGCTAACACCCGACCACTTGCAATCCATACCTATATTATAACCCCTTTTGGTCCTAACCCCTGCTGCACACCTGTACATGACCTAATATTGGTCAACCTGTGCCAACACCCGACCACCTGCATCCCATACCCATATTATATCCCCTTTTGGTCCTAACCCTTGCCCAACACCCGTACATGACCTAAAATTGGTCAACCCATGCCAACACCCATTCAACTGCAACCCATACCCATATTATAACCCCTTTTGGTCCTAACCCTTGACCAACACCCGTACATCACCTAAAATTGGTCAACCCATGCCAACACCTAATAAACTGCAACCCATACCCATATTATAACCCCTTTTGGTCCATACCCATGCCCAACACCCATACATGACCTAATATTTGTCAACTTGTGCCAACACATGACCACCTGCAACCCATGCACATATTATAACACCTTTTGGTCCTAACCGATCCCCAGCACCCGTACAAGAACTAATATTGGTCATCCCATGCCAACACCCGACCACCTGCAACCCACACCCTTATTATGACCCCTTTGGGTCCTAACCCATGCCTAACAACCGTACTTGACCTAATATTGGTCAACCTGTGCGAACACCTGACCACCATCAACCCATGCACATATTATAACCCCTTTTGGTCGTAACCCATGCCCAACACCCATACATGACCTAATATTGGTCATCCCACGCCAACACTTGATCACCTGCAAACCATACCCATATTATAACCCCTTTGGATCCTAACCCACGCTCAACACCTGTACATGGCCTAATACTTGTCAACCCATGCCAACACCCGACCACCTACAACCCATACCCATATTATAAACCCTGTTGGTCCAAACCCATGCCCAACACCCATATATGACCTAATACTGGTCAACATTTGCCAACACCCGACCACATGCAACCCATACCCATATTATAACCCCTTTTGGACCTAACCCATGCCCAACACCCGTACATGACGTAATATTGGTCAACCCATGCCAACACCCGACCACATGATCCCATACCCATATTATATCCCCTTTTGGTCCTAACCCATGCCCAACACCCGTACCTGACCTAATAATGGTTAACACGTGCCAACACCCATCCACCTGCAATCGCTACCCATATTATAACCCCTTTTGGTCCTAACCCCTGCTCAACACCCGTACATGACCTAATATTGGTCAACTTGTGCCAACACCCGACCACCTGCATCCCATACCCATATTATATCCCCTTTTGGTCCTAACCCTTGCCTAACACCCATACATCACCTAAAATTGGTGAACCCATGCCAACACCCGATGAACTGCAACCCATACCCATATTGTTACCCCTTTTGGTCCTAACCCTTGGCCAATACCCGTACATGACCTAATATTAGTCAACCCATGCCAACACCGGACCAACTGCAACTCATACCCGTATTATAACCCCTTTTGGTCCAAACCCATGCCCAACACCCATACATGACCTAATATTGGTCATCCTGTGCCAACACATGGCAACCTGCAACCCATGCCCATATTATAACACCTTTTGGTCCTAACCCATGCCCAACACTCGTACATGACCTAACATAGGTCATCCTATGCCAACACCCGAACACCTGCAACCCATACCCATATTATAACCCCTTCGGGTCCTAACCCATGCCCAACACCCGTACATGACCTAATATCGGTCAACTCGTGCCAACACCTGACCACCTGCAACACATACCCATATTAACACATGCCCAACACCCGTAGATGACGTAATATTGGTCAACTCGTGCCAACACCCGACGACCTGTTCCCATACCCATATTATAACCCCTTTTGGTCCTAACCCATGCCCAACACCCGTACATGACCTAATATTGGTCAACCCGTGCCAACACACATCCACCTGCAATCGATACCCATATTATAACGTTTTATGGTCATAACTCTTGCCCAAAACCCGTACATGACCTAATATTGGTCAACCCGTGCTAACACCCGACCACTTGCAACCCGTTCCTATATTTTAACCACTTTTGGTCCTAACTCCAGCCCAACACTCGTACATGACCTAATAATTGTAAACCTGTGCCAACACTCGACCTCCTTCATCCCTTACCCATATTATATCCTCTTATGGTCCTAACCCTTACCAAACACCCGTACATGACCTAAAATTGTTCAACCCATGCCAACACCCGATCAACTGCAACCCATACCCATATTGTAACAACGCAAATTTTCAAATAAAATTTTCATTTTAAATAAAGTGAGTTCATTCAACCAATAATATTTATTTGTTGTTTCAAAATAAATACATATGTAAAATCCCCAAGATCTCAAATAGCAGCAGTGTGTATGCATCATGCCGGCGCCTTCCCACGGTCCTCGCTAGTACCTGAAACACATACATAACAACTTGTAAGCATAAATGCTTAGTGAGTTCCCCAGTATACCACTTACACATATACGCCTTTCCAGGCCCGGACCTTCCGGTCCACAAGATAATTGCCTTCCGGCCCTTATGATAATCGCCTTTCGGCCCATAAAATAATTGCCTTCCGGCCCATAAGATAATTGCCTTCCGGCCTATAAGATAATTGCCTTCCGGCCCATAACATGATTGCCCTCCGGCCCATAAACATATATAACACATAATGCATTTACTCTAACACATATATCACATATATCATAAATCATAACTGACCTTCCTGTCACATAATACATTGCCTTCCGGCCCATAGAAACATACATAGCATGCATAGCAACTATTCCTTTCAATTATAGCACATATAAAAGACATAACATATCCGACCTTCCGGTCACATAGTCAAACCCTTCCGGGTACAGTATAGTGAGAAGACTCACCTCGTGGTAATGTAACCTATCAACTCTTGAAACTACTCGCGCTTGATCCGCCGATCTGCAGACTCCCTATAATACCATATACCCTTATTAATACTCTTATCATTCAACACAACTGACCCTAAGAATTACATGCAGGTCAACTCTGGTCAACGGTCAACTTGACCGGACTCGTCGAGTGCAAAGGCGACTCGGCGAGTCTAGACGTCCTCCCCAATTTTCCCTGTTGTTCTCCTTTCTACTCGTCGAGTATCCCTCTTGACTCGACGAGGTCCTCGTGGAAGAATCGTGGGGCCACGCCGACTCCACTCGCCGAGTCTGAAGAACAACTCGGCGAGTCCCAGTGAATCTTCAAGCTACTCGCCGAGTCTGCTTATCCGAATCGGCGAGTCCATGCCATGCAGTCGATCAACTGCTTCCTGAAATACGTATGATCCCGAAATACACACTCATGGGACTATCTGGACCTCTAAACATCCTATTACTAGGGTATAAACACTTGGGTAACAACATAATAATCCCTCTAATCATCAAATGGGTTCTATAAACCCTAACTTCATATACACATCAATCACAGAAGAACGAAATCCAAGATATTACCTGATTGATGCACTTTCTGTGTCCCCAATCCTCAGAACGTGATTCTCTTGCTGTTCCTTTAGCTAAACCTTCCTCTTACTTGCACACAACTCTTCCAAACCCAACAATAGTCTTCAATCCTTGTTCCAGATGCACACAATCGTACTAGGGTTCTTCTCAATAAGCAAAAACGAACAATGACGGCCTAAGAGGCGTTATAAACGATCCCAAAACCAAACGGCTAGGGTTTCTGCTGAACAGCGTCGACTCGCCGAGTCCCTAATGGACTCGTCGAGTCTAGTCGCGAATCTGCGACCAAGTCTGTGGTCCTACTCGGCGAGTCAGACACCAACTCGCCGAGTCCCTTCCTAAAATGTCCCCCAAAAATAATTTTAAAACAATACCTAAAATTCCGGGCTGTTACAACTCTCCCCCACTAGAACTAGACTTCGCCCTCAAAGTCTCACTCTGCGAATAACTCCGGATGTTGCTCCCGCATTTCACGCTCCGGCTCCTAAGTCATCTCCGATCCCTTCCGGTGTTGCCACTGAACCAACACCAGAGGTACTTCCTTGTTCCGCAGAACCTTGATCTTCCGATCCCTAATAGCTACTGGTCTCTCGGCGTAATTCAGGCTCGCATCCACCTGAATATCCTCTAACGGAACCACCGCCGATTCATCGGCTATACACTTCCTCAACTGTGATACGTGAAAGGTATTGTGAATCTGTCCCAACTCTGCTGGCAACTCCAATCGATAAGCTACCCGACCTACCCTTGCAATTACCCGAAATGGACCTATGAACCAGGGCCCCAACTTGCCCCTCTTTCTGAATCGGATCACTCCCTTCCAAGGAGAAACCTTCAGGAGAACGAAGTCGCCGACCTGGAATTCCAGCTCGGACCGGCGCCTGTCCGCATAACTCTTCTGTCGGCTTTGGGCGGTCAATAATCTCTGCCTAACCTGCTGAATCTGCTCTGTCGTCTGGAGTACGATCTCTGTACTGCCCATCACCCTCTGACCCACCTCTCCCCAGCAAATGGGGGTCCGACACCTCCTACCATACAACAACTCAAAAGGTGGCATACCAATGCTCGAATGATGGCTGTTGTTGTAGGAAAACTCTGCCAAGGATAAATACGAATCCCAGCTACCCCCGAAGTCTAACACACACGCTCGAAGCATGTCCTCCAATGTCTGAATCGTCCGCTCGCTCTGCCCGTCGGTCTGGGGATGGTATGCGGTACTAAAATGCAGTTCAGTACCCAGCTCCTCATGAAATTTCTTCCAGAACCTGGAAGTGAAACGTACATCACGGTCTGAAACAATCAAGATCGGCACTCCATGCCGAGATACTACCTCTCTCACGTATAACTCCGCCAACTTCTCCGCTGATGAACTCTCGCTAATGGCAAGGAAGTGTGCACTCTTCGTCAATCTATCCACAATCACCCAAATTACATCGACTCCCCTAGCAGTTCTTGGCAATTTGGTGATGAAATCCATAGAAATCTGCTCCCACTTCCACTCAGGAATCTCCAAGGGCTGCAACTTACCATGCGGTCTCTGGTGTTCGGCTTTAACCCTACGGAAAGTCAAACACCTTTCAACGAACTATGCGATGTTTCTTTTCATACAAGGCCACCAATATTCCTTCCTCAAGTCCAAATACATCTTCGTAGCACCGGGATGGATCGAGAATTTTGATCTGTGAGCCTCCTCCATCAAAATAGTACGCGTACCGCCCACGAATGGTACCCAAATCCGACCCTGAAACGTCAAAAGTCCTCGTCCATCCTTAACGAACTCTGAAATTAACCCAACGACTCTCTCTTTCTTCTGCATCTCGGATCTCACAGCCTCGGCCTGCGCCCCACGAATAGCATCCAATATCGGGGTCATCACTGTCAGTCTCAAACATACGTCTCGCAATGGAGTGCTTTCCGCTCTACGACTCAATGCATCGGCTACCACATTAGCCTTGCCTGGGTGGTATAGGATCTCACAGTCATAATCCTTAACCACGTCTAACCATCTCCTCTGACGCATATTTAGGTTGGGTTGATCCATCAAATACTTCAAACTCTTATGGTCCGTGTATATAGTACAACGAACCCCGTACATGTAGTGACGCCATATCTTGAGAGCGAACACCACTGCCCCCAACTCTAAATCATGTGTGGGATATCTTGCCTCATGTGGCTTCAGCTGCCTCGACGCATAAGCTATCACATGACCTCTCTGCATCAACACCGCACCCAGTCCCGAAATCGATGCGTCGCAATATACGACAAAATCCTCCATCCCTTCTGGGAGAGCTAACACCGGGGCTTCGCACAACCTCTGACGAAGTGTCTCGAAGGAAATTTGCTGCTCGGGTCCCCATGAGAATGTAACACCCTTCCGGGTCAACCTGGTGAGCGGTACTGCGATCTTGGAGAAGTCCCTAATAAACCTCCGATAGTACCCCGCCAACCCAAGGAAACTCCTGATCTCGGAAGGTGACTTCGGTGCCTCCCAACTCATCACTGCTTCCACCTTGGCCGGATCGACCAATATCCCTGCCTGATTAACCACATGCCCAAGAAATTGGACCTCCCGCAACCAGAAGTCACATTTGAAGAATTTTGCATATAACTTCTCCGACCTTAGTACCTCAAGAACCTCCCTCAAATGACTCTCATGCTGCTCTCTAGTTCGCGAATATACTAGGATGTCGTCGATAAATACAATCACAGACCGATCCAGCATCGGCCTTCATACCCTGTTCATGAGGTCCATGAACACTATTGGGGCATTGGTGAGCCCAAAAGGCATCACCACGAACTCGTAATGCCCATACCGCGTCCTGAATGCTGTCTTCTGGACGTCCTCATCCCGCACTCTTACCTGATGGTACCCTGATCTCAGATCGATCTTGGAAAACCAAGATGCCCCTTGCAACTGATCGAATAAATCATCGATCCTCGGTAACGGATAGCGGTTCTTGACCGTCACCTTGTTCAACTCCCGGTAATCAATACACATCCGGTGTGAACCATCCTTCTTCTTGACGAATAGAATCGGTGCTCCCCACGGCGAGCTACTCGGCCGAATAAATCACTTCCCCAGCAACACCTGGAGTTGCGAGGACAACTCTTGCATCTCTGGAGGTGCAAGACGATAAGGCACCTTCGCAATGGGCGCAGCCCCCGGAATCAGATCGATACCAAACTCCACTTGCCTCGCAGGAGGTACTCCCGGCAAATCCTCGGGAAAGACATCTGGAAACTCGCGCACCACTGGTACCTCCTCCACTATCCTCGGTCTCTCGGAAGCCTCCCGCGTATCCATCACATACGCCACAAAACCTTTACATCCCTGCTGTAGGCACTGCCTCGCCCTAGCGGCCGAACAAAAAGCTGATCCCGAACGGGTACCCTCGCCGTACACCGTAAGAACTCCCCCACTAGGGTCTCGTATAGTTACCAGCTGGCGCTCACAGTCGATGACAGCGCTGAATCGGCTCAACCAGTCTATGCCCACGATGACACAGACATCACCCATCGCAATAGGAATTAGGTCAATCGGGAACGCAACCCCAAAAATCTCTAGCACGCATCCCCGAAGGACCTCCGTAGCACAAACCACCCTCTCGGCCGCTATAGAAACGCTCAGAGGCCGACTTAACGGCTCACGACTAATGCTGATATGCTGACTAAAAGCTAAAGATACAAAGGATCTACTCGCACCCGAATCAAATAACACAAGAGCAGGCATAGAGTTCACAATAAAAGTACCTACACATATATTAACATAAGCATAACATTTTAACTTTAAATAAATACGCTAGTTACAGTATACCTGCCACAACATCGGGTGCAGCGCGGACCTCCTCCGCAGTCAGCTGAAAGGCTCTCCCGCGAGCCCTCGGAGCCTCGACCTTCGCCGGTCATGTCTCGGTAGCCCTGGTAGTAGGTGTAGATCCCTGACGAAGCTGCGGGCACTCGGCCTTCCGATGGCCTGTCTGGTTGCAATGAAAGCAAACCGTAAACCCCTTAGGACAATCCCTGGCAATGTGTCCTTCCTTGCCACACTTGTAGCAACCACCCGCTCTACACGCCCCCTCATGACTCTTGCCGCACTTTCCGCAAGTGTGGCCCTTCGAACCTCCCGTCCTTGCATCAGCGGATTTGAACCGCTTGGCTGCCGGCTGAGACTGAGTCGGTCGCCGGTCCACCTGCCGAGACTCGGCCTCCTCCCTGGCCTGGGTCTCCAACTCGATCTCGCGCTTCCTGGCATTCGCCTGAAGCTCAGTGAAAGTATGATAGGTGGAGTTTGACACAAACTCCCGAATATCCCTCCTCAACACGCCCAAGTACCGGCTCATCCGTGACTGCTCTGTAGACACCAACTCGGGGCAGAACATCGCCCTCTCATGAAATTTCCGTGTAACCACCGCAACGGAATCAGTACCCTGCTTAAGGGTCAAGAACTCCTGGATCAATCGTTCCCTCTCCACTGGGGGAACGTACTCGTCCCTGAACATCTCAGTAAACCTCTCCCATGTCACCGCTGAAATCTCCGCCTGAGTGAAGTTCGCCGTCACGAACTTCCACCAATCCTTCGCTCCCAGACGGAGCTGGTTCAAGGCGAACCGTACCCTCAGGTGCTTCGGGCATGAACAAGTGTAGAAGCACCCCTCAATATCGGCGATCCACCTCATCGCAGCAATCGGATCCTGCGTCCCATCGAACTCAGGGGGTTTCGTGTTGCTGAATTCTCGGAATAGCAACGAATCACCCCCTTGCGGCCTAGCAGCGGGCACAGTTGCGGTAGCGGCAGCGACTGCAGCTTTAGTCAGTGCGGCGTACCGCTCCTCAAACTCCTCCATCAGGGTGGTCTTAATGGACCCAAACATCTCCGGGATCTCAGCCTGAACCGCCGCAGCTACCTCCTCCTGAATCATCTGACGAATCTCCTCGTCACTCATACTGCTCGAACTCGCTCCGTGGCGTGTCGTAACCATGATGTCTCTGAAATACAACCTAAGATTATCAGAGACTCCATCAAGTACAATTGTACTCGATAACGCAACCCTACTCAGTCTCCGATATCCAGGGATTCTTACTTGGGTCTTCCACCGACCCGGTGTCTTCGGTAGTACGGGCCCAATACCACCTACCACACCGTGTCAGTATTCGTCCCAAATCTTCCTCCCCAAACCCCGAATAGTGAGTACTCTACTTCTCGTATGCACTATCTACCTGCACGCTACCGAATATCTCATACAAGCAATCTCCCTAGACTAAGGCATCACAAAACAGGCCATTCTAGTCCTATCATGTATACCTAGTCTTCTAACATGCATAACAATTCATAATTCAGTGCATAACATAACATTGTAAGGTATTCTGGGGATCTTTACCGTTCGGGCGCTGGCTGATCGTACACACTACGTCTTTCTTATTTACCACTTTACCATTTATAAAAGTTTATGTATTTATTTTTTTTTTAAAGATTTTTCCTCAAATCCTCGGTTTGAGTTTAGTTACACCTGAAGGTACACCCGAATCCCTCAAACCAAGGCTCTGATACCAATTGTAACAACGCAAATTTTCAAATAAATTTTTCATTTTAAATAAAGTGAGTTCATTCAACCAATAATATTTATTTGTTGTTTCAAAACAAATACATATGTAAAATCCCCAAGATCTCAAATAGCAGCAGTGTGTATGCATCATGCCGGCGCCTTCCCACGGTCCTCGCTAGTACCTGAAACACATACATAACAACTTGTAAGCATAAATGATTAGTGAGTTCCCCAGTATACCACTTACACATATACGCCTTTCCAGGCCCGGACCTTCCGGTCCACAAGATAATCGCCTTCCGGCCCTTATGATAATCGCCTTCCGGCCCATAAAATAATTGCCTTCCGGCCCATAAGATAATTGCCTTCTGGCCCATAAGATAATTGCCTTCCGGCCCATAAGATAATTGCCTTCCGGCCCATAACATGATTGCCTTCCGGCCCATAAACATATATAACACATAATGCATTTACTCTAACACATATATCACATATATCATAAATCATAACTGACCTTCCTGTCACATAATACATTGCCTTCCGGCCCATAGAAACATACATAGCATGCATAGCAACTATTCCTTTCAATTATAGCACATATAAAAGACATAACATATCCGACCTTCTGGTCACACAGTCAAATCCTTCCGGGTACAGTATAGTGAGAAGACTCACCTCGTGGTAATGTAAGCTATCAACTCTTGAAACTACTCGCGCTCGATCCGCCGATCTGCAGACTCCCTATAATACCATATACCCTTATTAATACTCTTATCATTCAAGACAACTGACCCTAAGAATTACATGCAGGTCAACTCTGGTCAACGGTCAACTTGACCGGACTCGTCGAGTGCAAAGGCGACTCGGCGAGTCTAGACGTCCTCCCCAATTTTCCCTGTTGTTCTCCTTTCTACTCGTCGAGTATCCCTCTTGACTCGACGAGGTCCTCGTGGAAGAATCGTGGGGCTACCCCGACTCCACTCACCGAGTCTGAAGAACAACTCGGCGAGTCCCAGTGAATCTTCAAGCTACTCGCCGAGTCTGCTCATCCGACTCGGCGAGTCCATGCCTTGCAGTCGATCAACTGCTTCCTGAAATACGTATGATCCCGAAATACACACTCATGGGACTATCTGGACCTCTAAACATCCTATTACTAGGGTATAAACACTTGGGTAACAACATAATAATCCCTCTAATCATCAAATGGGTTCTATAAACCCTAACTTCATATACACATCAATCACAGAAGAACGAAATCCGAGATATTACCTGATTGATGCACTTTCTGTGTCCCCAATCCTCAGAACGTGATTCTCTTGCTGTTCCTTTAGCTAAACCTTCCTCTTCCTTGCACACAACACTTCCTAACCCAACAATAGTCTTCAATCCTTGTTCCAGATGCACACAATCGTCCTAGGGTTCTTCTCAATAAGAAAAAACGAATAATGACGGCCTAAGAGGCGTTATAAACGATCCCAAAACCAAACGGCTAGGGTTTCTGCTGAACAGCGTCGACTCGCCGAGTCCCTAATGGACTCGTCGAGTCCAGTCGCGAATCTGCGACCAAGTCTGTGGTCCTACTCGGCGAGTCAGGCACCAACTCGCCGAGTCCCTTCCTAAAATGTCCCCCAAAAATAATTTTAAAACAATACCTGAAATTCCGGGCTGTTACAACTCTCCCCCACTAGAACTAGACTTCGCCCTCGAAGTCTCACTCTGCGAATAACTCCGGATGTTGCTCCCGCATTTCACGCTCCGGCTCCCAAGTCATCTCCGATCCCTTCCGGTGTTGCCACTGAACCAACACCAGAGGTACTTCCTTGTTCCGCAGAACCTTGATCTTCCGATCCCTAATAGCTACTGGTCTCTCGGCGTAATTCAGGCTCGCATCCACCTGAATATCCTCTAACGGAACCACCGCCGATTCATCGGCTATACACTTCCTCAACTGTGATACGTGAAAGGTATTGTGAATCTGTCCCAACTCTGCTGGCAACTCCAATCGATAAGCTACCCGACCTACCCTTGAAATTACCCGAAATGGACCTATGAACCAGGGCCCCAACTTGCCCCTCTTTCTGAACCGGATCACTCCCTTCCAAGGAGAAACCTTCAGGAGAACGAAGTCGCCGACCTGGAATTCCAGCTCGGACCGGCGCCTGTCCGCATAACTCTTCTGTCGGCTTTGGGCGGTCAATAATCTCTGCCTAACCTGCTGAATCTGCTCTGTCATCTGGAGTACGATCTCTGTACTGCCCATCACCCTCTGACCCACCTCTCCCCAGCAAATGGGGGTCCGACACCTCCTACCATACAACAACTCAGAAGGTGGCATACCAATGCTCGAATGATGGCTGTTGTTGTAGGAAAACTCTGCCAAGGATAAATACGAATCCCAGCTACCCCCGAAGTCTAACACACACGCTCGAAGCATGTCCTCCAATGTCTGAATCGTCCGCTCGCTCTGCCCGTCGGTCTGGGGATGGTATGCGGTACTAAAATGCAGTTCAGTACCCAGCTCCTCATGAAATTTCTTCCAGAACATGGAAGTGAAACGTACATCACGGTCTGAAACAATCAAGATCGGCACTCCATGCCGAGATACTACCTCTCTCACGTATAACTCCGCCAACTTCTCCGCTGATGAACTCTCGCTAATGGCAAGGAAGTGTGCGCTCTTCGTCAATCTATCCACAATCACCCAAATTGCATCGACTCCCCTAGCAGTTCTTGGCAATTTGGTGATGAAATCCATAGAAATCTGCTCCCATTTCCACTCAGGAATCTCCAAGGGCTGCAACTTACCATGCGGTCTCTGGTGTTCGGCTTTAACCCTACAGCAAGTCAAACACCTTTCAAGGAACCATGCGATGTTTCTTTTCATACAAGGCCACCAATATTCCTTCCTCAAGTCCAAATACATCTTCGTAGCACCGGGATGGATCGAGAATTTTGATCTGTGAGCCTCCTCCATCAAAATAGTACGCGTACCGCCCACGAATGGTACCCAAATCCGACCCTGAAACGTCAAAAGTCCTCGTCCATCCTTAACGAACTCTGAAATTAACCCAACGACTCTCTCTTTCTTCTGCATCTCGGATCTCACAGCCTCGGCCTGCGCCCCACGAATAGCATCCAATATCGGGGTCATCACTGTCAGTCTCAAACATACGTCTCGCAATGGAGTGCTTTCCGCTCTACGACTCAATGCATCGGCTACCACATTAGCCTTGCCTGGGTGGTATAGGATCTCACAGTCATAATCCTTAACCACGTCTAACCATCTCCTCTGATGCATATTTAGGTTGGGTTGATCCATCAAATACTTCAAACTCTTATGGTCTGTGTATATAGTACAACGAACCCCGTACAGGTAGTGACGCCATATCTTGAGAGCGAACACCACTGCCCCCAACTCTAAATCATGTGTGGGATATCTCGCCTCATGAGGCTTCAGCTGCCTCGACGCATAAGCTATCACATGACCTCTCTGCATCAACACCGCACCCAGTCCCGAAATCGATGCGTCGCAATATACGACAAAATCCTCCATCCCTTCCGGGAGAGCTAACACCGGGGCTTCGCACAACCTCTGACGAAGTGTCTCGAAGGAAATCTGCTGCTCGGGTCCCCATGAGAATGTAACACCCTTCCGGGTCAACCTGGTGAGCGGTACTGCGATCTTGGAGAAGTCCCTAATAAACCTCCGATAGTACCCCGCCAACCCAAGGAAACTCCTGATCTCGGAAGGTGACTTCGGTGCCTCCCAACTCATCACTGCTTCCACCTTGGCCGGATCGACCAATATCCCTGCCTGATTAACCACATGCCCAAGAAATTGGACCTCCCGCAACAAGAAGTCACATTTGGAGAATTTTGCATATTACTTCTCCGACCTTAGTACCTCAAGAACCTCCCTCAAATGACTCTCATGCTGCTCTCTAGTTCGCGAATATACTAGGATGTCGTCGATAAATACAATCACAGACCGATCCAGCATCGGCCTGCATACCCTGTTCATGAGGTCCATGAACACTGCCGGGGCATTGGTGAGCCCAAAAGGCATCACCACGAACTCGTAATGCCCATACCGCGTCCTGAATGCTGTCTTCTGGACGTCCTCATCCCGCACTCTTACCTGATGGTACCCTGATCTCAGATCGATCTTGGAAAACCAAGATGCCCCTTGCAACTGATCGAATAGATCATCAATCCTCGGTAACGGATAGCGGTTCTTGACCGTCACCTTGTTCAACTCCCGGTAATCAATACACATCCGGTGTGAACCATTCTTCTTCTTGACGAATAGAATCGGTGCTCCCCACGTCGAATAATGACGGCCTAAGAGGCGTTATAAACGATCCCAAAACCAAACGACTAGGGTTTCTGCTGAACAGCGTCGACTCACCGAGTCCCTAATGGACTCGTCGAGTCCAGTCGCGAATCTGCGACCAAGTCTGTGGTCTTACTCGGCGAGTCAGGCACCAACTCGCCGAGTCCCTTCCTAAAATGTCCCCCAAAAATAATTTTAAAACAATACCTGAAATTCCGGGCTGTTACACATATTATAACCCCTTTTGGTCCAAACTCATGCCCAACACCCATACATGACCTAATATTGGTCAACATGTGCCAACACCTGACCATCTTCAACCCATGCCCATATTATAACCCCTTTTGGTCGTAACCCATGCCCAACACCCATACATGACCTAATATTGGTCATCCCATGCCAACACCTGACCACCTGCAACCCATACCCATATTATAACCCCTTTTGGTCCTAACCCATGCCTAACACCCTTAAATGACTTGATAATTGTCAACCCGTGAAACCACCCGACCACATGCAACCCGTACCCATATTATAACACCTTTTTGTCCTAACCCATGCCCAACACCTGTACATGACCTATTATTGGTCAACCCATTCCAACTCCCAACCACCTGCAACCCATACCCATATTATAACCCCTTTTAGTCCTAACCCATGCCCAACACCCGTACATGACATAATATTGGTCAACCCGTGCCAACACCCGACCACCTGCAAACTATACCCATATTATAACCCCTATTGGTCCTAACCCATGCCCAACACTCGTACATGACATAATATTGGTCGACCCATGCCAACAACCGAGCACCTGCAACCCATACAAATATTATAAACCCTTTCAGTCCTAACACATGCCCAACACCCGTACATCACGTAATATTGGTCAACCCGTGCCAACACCTGACCACCTGTAACCGATACCCATATTATAAACCCTTTTGGTCCTAACCCTTGCCCAACACCCGTACATGACCTAATATTGCTCAACCCGTGCCAACACCCGACCACCTACAACCCATAACTATATTATATCCCCTTTTGGTCCTATCACTTGCCCAACACCTGTACATGACCTAAAATTGGTCAGCTCGTGCCAACACCCGACCAACAGCAACCCATACCCATGTTATAACCCATTTTAGTCCAAACGCATGCTGAAAACCCCTACATGACCTAATAATTGTTATCCCATGCCAACACCCGACCACCTGCAACCCATACCCATGTTATAACCCCTTTGGGTCCTAACCCATGCCCAACACCCGTACATGACCTAATATTGGTCAACCCGTGCCAACACCCAACCACTTGCAAACCATACTCATATTATAAACCCTTTTGGTCCAAACCCATGCCCAACACCCGTATATGACCTAATATTGGTAAACCTGTGCCAACACCCGGCCACCTGCATCCCATACCCATATTATATCCCCTTTTGGTGCTAACCCTTTCCCAACACCCGTACATGACCTAAAATTGGTCAACCCGTGCCAACACACGATCAACTACCACCCATAACCATATTATAACCCCTTTTGGTCCAAACCCTTGCCCAACACCCGTACATGACCTAAAATTGGTCACCTTGAGCCAACACCCGATCAACTGCAACCCATACCCACGTTATAACCCCTTTTGTTCCAAACCCATGCCCAACACCGATACATGACCTAATATTGGTCAACCTATGGCAACACATGACAACCTGTAACCCATGTCCATATTATAACACCTTTTGGCCCTAACCCATGCCCAACACCCGTACATGACCTAAGATTGGTCATCCCATGCCAACACCCGACCACCTGTAACCCATACCCATATTATATCACCTTTAGGTCGTAACCCATGCCCAATAACCGTACATGACCTAATATGGGTCAACCCGTGCCAACACCTGACCACCTGCAACATATACCCATATTATAACACCTTTGGTTCTAACACATGCCCAACACCCGTACATGACATAATATTGGTCAACTCGTGCCAACCCCCGACCACCTATTCCCATACCCATATTATAACCCCTTTTGGTCCTAACCCATGCACAACACCCGTACATGACCTAATATTTGTCAACCCATGCCAACATCCGTCCACCTTCAACCGTTACCCATATTATAACACCTTTTGTTCATAGCCCTTCCCAACACCCGTACATGACCTAATGTTGGTCAACCCATGCTAATACCCGACCACTTGCAACCCATACGGATATTTTAACCCCTATTGGTCCTAACCCCTGCCCAACACCCGTACATGACCTAATATAGGTCAACTTGTGCCAACACCCGACCACCTGCATCCCATACCCATATTATATCCCCTTTTGGTCCTAACCCTTGCCCAACACCTGTACATGACCTAAAATTGGTCAACCCATGCCAACACCCGATCAACTGCAACCCATACCCATATTATAACCCCTTTTGGTCCTAACCCCTGGCCAACACCCGTACATGACCTAAAATTTGTCAACCCATGCCAACACTCGATCAACTGCAACCCATACCCATATTATAACCCCTTTTGGACTAAACCCATGCCCAACACCCATACATGACCTAATATTGGTGAACCTGTGCCAACACATGACAACCTACAACGCATGCCCATATTATAACACCTTTTGGTCGTAACCCATACCCAACACCCGTACATGACATAATATTGGTCATGCCATGCCAACACCTAACCACCTGCAACCCATACCCATATTATAACCCCTTTGGGTCCTAACCCATGCACAACACCCGTACATGACGTAATAGTGGTCAACCCGTGCCAAAACGCTACCACCTGTTCCGATACCCATATTATAACCCCTTTTGGTCCTAACCCATGCCCAACACCCGTACATGACCTAATATTGGTCAACACATGCCAACACCCATCCACCTGTAATCGATACACATATTATAAACCCTTCTGGTCCTAACCGTTTCCCAACACCCGTACATGACCTAATATTGGTCAGCTGGTGCTAACACCAGACGACTTGCAACCCATACCTATAGTTTAACCCCTTTTGGTCCTAACCCCTGCCCAACACCCGTATATGACCTAATATTGGTCAACTTGTGCCAACACCCGACCACCTGCATCCCATACCCATATTATATCCCCTTTTGGTCCTAACCCTTGCCCAACACACTTACATCACCTAAAATATGTCAACCCATGCCAACACCCGATCAACTGCAACCCATTCCCTTACTATAACCCCTTTTGGTCCTAACCCTTGGCCAATACCCGTACATGACCTAAAATTGGTCAACCCGTGCTAACACCGGATCAACTGCAACCCATACCCATATTATAACCCCTTTTTGTCCAAACCCATGCCCAACACCCATACATGACCTAATATTGGTCAACCTGTGCCAACACATGACAACCTACAACCCATGCCCATACTATAACACCTTTTGTTCGTAACCCATACCCAACACTTGTACATGACTTAATATTTGTCATCCCATGCCAAAACCCGACCACCTACAACCCATACCTATATTATAACCCCTTTGGGTCCTAACCCATGCCCAACACCCATACATGACCTAATATTGGTCAACCCGTGCCAACAGCTGACCACCTGGAACCCATAACCATATTATAACAATTTTGGTCCTAACACATGCCCAACACTCGTACATGACGTAATATTGGTCAACCCGTGCCAACACGCGACCAGCTGTTCCCATACCCATATTATAACCCCTTTTGGTCCTAACCCATGCCCAACACCCGTACATGAACTAATATTGGTCAACCCGTGCTAACACCCATCCACCTGCAATTGATACCCATATTATAACCCTCTTTGGTCCTAACCCTTGCCCAACACCCGTACATGACCTAATATTGGTCCACCCGTGCTAACACCGGACCACTTGCAACCTATTCCTATATTTTAACCCCTTTTGGTCCTAACTCCTGCCCAACACTCGTACATCACGTTATAATTGTGAACCTATGCCAACACCCGACCACCTGCATCCCTTACCCATATTATATCCCCTTTTGGTCCTAACTCTTGCCAAACACACGTACATGACCTAAAATAGGTCAACCCATGCCAACACCCGATCAACTGCAACCGATACCCATATTATAACCCCTTTTGGTCCAAACTCATGCGCAACACCCATACATGACCTAATATTTGTCAACTTGTACCAACACCTGACCACCTTCAACCTATACCCATATTATAACCCCTTTTGGTCGTAACCCATGCCCAACACCCATACATGACCTAATATTGGTCATCGCATGCCAACACATAACCACCTGCAACCCATACCCATATTATAACCCCTTTTGGTCCTAACCCATGCCTAACACCCGTAAATGACCTGATAATTGTCAACCCGTGCAACCACCCGACCACATGCAACCCATACCCATATTATAACCCCTTTTGGTCCTAACCCATACCCAACACCCGTACATGACCTAATATTGGTCAACCCATGCCATCTCCCAACCACCTGCAACCCATACCCATATTATAACCCCTTTTGGTCCTAACCCATGCCCAACACCCGTACATGACATAATATTGGCCAACTCGTGCCAACACCCGACCACCTGCAACCTATATCCATATTATAACCCCTTTTGGTCGTAACCCATGCCCAACACCCGTACATGACATAATATTGGTCAACCCGTGCCAACACCCGACCACGTGCAACCCATACCAATATTATAACCCCATTTGGTCCTAACACATGCCCAACACCCGTACAAGACGTAATATTGGTCAACCCGTGCCAACACCCGACCACCTGTTCCCATACCCATATTATAACCCCTTTTAGTCCTAACCCAGGCCCAACACCCGTACATGACCTAATATTGGTCAACTCGTGCCAACACCCGACCACTTGCAACCGGTACCCATATTATAACCACTTTTGGTCCTAACCCTTGCCCAACACCCGTACATGACCTAATATTGGTCAACCCATGCTAACACCCGACCACTTGCAACCCATAACGATATTATAAGCCCTTTTCGTCCTAACCCATGGCTAACACACGTACATGACCTAATGTTGGTCAACCCGTGCCAATACCCGACCACCTGCAACCCATACCCATATGATATGCTCTTTTGGTCCAAAACGTTGCTCAACACCCATACATCACCTAAAATTGGTCAACCCGTGCCAACACCTGATCAACTGCAACCAATACCCATATTATAACCCCTTTTGGTCCAAACGCAGACCCAACACCCATAAATGAGCAAATATTGGTCAACCTGTGCCAACACCTGACCACCTACAACCCATGCCCATATTATAACCCCTTTTGGTTCTAAGCCACGCCCAACACCCATACATGACCTAATATTTGTCATCCCATGCCAACACGCGACTACCTGCAACCCACACCCATGTTATAACCCCTTTGGGTCCTAACCCATGCTCAACACCCGTACATGACCTAATATCGTTCAACCCGTGCCAACACCCGACCACCTGCAACCTATACCCATATTATAAACCCTTTTGGTCCAAACTCATGTCCAACAGCCGTACATGATGTAATATTGGTCAACCCGTGCCAACACCCGACCACCTATTCCCAAACCCATATTATAACCGCTTTTTGTCCAAGCCGAGGCCCAATACCCGTACATGACCTAATATTGGTCAACCAACACCAACACCCGACCACGTCCAACCGGTACCCATATTATAACCCCTTTTGGTCCTAACCCTTGCCCAACAACCGTACATGACCTAATATTGGTCAACCCGTGCTAACAGCGACCACTTGCAACCCATACCGATATTATAACCCCTTTTGGTCCTAACCCATTCCCAACACCCGTAGATGACCTAAAAATTGTCAACCCGTGCCAACACCCGATCAACTGCAATCCATACCCATATTATAACCCCTTTTGGTCGAAACGCATAACCAGCACCCATACATGACCTAATATTTGTCAACCTGTGCCAACACCTGACCACAAGCAACCCATGCCCATATCATAATCCCTTTTTGTCCTAACCCATGCCCAACACCCGTACATGATCTAATATTGGTCATCCCATGCCAACACCCGACCACCTACAACCCATACCCATGTTATAACCCCTTTGGGTCCTAACCCATGCCCAAGACCCGTACATGACCTAATATTGGTCTACCCGTACCAACACCCGACCACCTGCAACCCATACTCATATTATAACCCCTTTTCTTCCACACCCATTCCCAACAATCGTATATGACCTAATATTGGTCAACCTGTGCCAACACCCGACAATGTGCAACCCATACCCATATTATAACCCCTTTTCGTCCTAACCCATGCCTAACACCTGTAAATGACCTATTAATTGTCAACCCGTGCAACCACCCGACCACATGCAACCCATACCCATAATATAACCCCTTTTGATCCTAACCCGTACCCAACACCCGTACATGACCTAATATTGGTCAACCCCTTTCCAACTCTCGAGCACCTGCAACCCATACCCATATTATAACCCCTTTTGGTCCGAACCCATGCCCAACAAACGTACATGACATAATATTGTTCAACCCGTGCGAACAGCCGACCACATGCAAACGATACCCATATTATAACCCCTTTTGTACCTAACCCATGCCTAACACCCGTAAATGACCTGATAATTGTCAACCTGTGCAACCAACCGACCACATGAAACCCATACCCATATTATAACCACATTTGGTCCTATCCTATGCCCAACACCCGTATATGACCTAATATTGATCAACCCGTGCCAACTCCCGACCACCTGCAACCTATACCCATATTATAACCTGTTTTGGTCCTAACCCATGTCCAACACCCATACATGACATAATACTGGTCAACCTGTACCAACACCCAACCACCTGCAACCCATGCCCATATTATAACACCTTTTGGTCCTAACACATGCCCAACACCCGTGCATGATGTAATATTGGTCAAACCGTGCCAACACCCGACCACCTGTTGCCATACCAATATTATAAAACCTTTTGGTCCTAACCCATGCCCAACACCCGTACATGACCTAATAATTGTGAACCCGTGCATACACCCATCCACCTGCAACCAATACCCATATTATAACCCCTTTTGGTCCTAACCCTTGCCCAACACCAGTGCATGACCTAATATGGGTCAACCCATGCTAACACCCGACCACTTGCAACCCATACCTATATTTTAACCCCTTTTGGTCCTAATGCCTACCCAACACTCGTACATGATCTAATATTGGTCAACCTGTGCCAACACCCGACCACCTACATCCCATACCCATATTGTATCCCCTTTTTATCCTAACCCTTGCCCAACACCCGTACATTACCTTAAATTGGTCAACATGTGGCAACACCCGATCAACTGCCACCCATACCCATATTATAATCCATTTTAGTCCTAACCCTTTCCCAACACCCGTACATGACATAATATTGGTCAACCCGTGCCAACACCCGACCACCTATAACCCATACCCACATTATAACCCCTTTTTGTCCTAACATATGCCCAACACTCGTACATCATGTAATATTGGTCCATCCGTGCCAACACCCGACCACATGTTCCCATACCCATATTGTAACCCCTTTTGGTCCTAACCCATGCCCAACACCCGTACATGACCTAATATTGGTCAACCCGCGCCAACACCCGACCACCTGTTCCCATACCCATATTATAACCCATTTTGGTCCTAACCTAGGACCAACACTCGCACATGAGCTAATATTGGTCAACCCGTGCCAAACCCCGACCACCTATAACCGATACCCATATTATAACCCGTTTTGGTCCTAACCCATGCCCAACACCCGTACATGAGCAAATTTTGTCAACCCGTGCTAACACCCGACCACTTGCAACCCATACCTATATTATAACCCCTTTTGGTCCTAACCCATGCCCAACACCCGTACATTACCTAATATTGGTCAACCCGTGCCAACACCCGACCACCTACAACCCATACCCATATTATAACCCCTTTTGGTCCTATCACATGCCCAACACCGGTACATGATGTAATATTTGTCAACCCGTGCCAACACCCGACCACGTATTCCCATACCCATATTATAACCCCTTTTGGTCCTAACCTAGGACCAACACTCGCAAAGACCTGATATTGGTCAACCCGTGCCAACACCCGACCACCTATAACCGATACCCGTATTATAACCCCTTTTGGTCCTAACCCTTGCCCAACACCCGTACATGATCTAATATTGGTCAATCCATGCTAACCCCCAACCACTTGCAACCCATTCCTATATTATAACCCCTTTTGGTCCTAACCCATGCCCAACACACGTACATGACCTAATATTGGTCAACCTATGCCAACACCCAACCACCTATAACGCATATCCATATTATATCCCCTTTTGGTCCTAACCCTTACCCAACACCTGTACATGACCTAAAATTGCTCAATCCGTGCCAACACCCGATCAACTGCAACCCATACCCATATTATAACTCCTTTTGGTCCAAACGCATGCCCAACACCCATACATGACCTAATATTCGTCAACCTGTGCCAACACATGACCACCTGCCACCGATGCTAATATTATAAACCCTTTTGGTCCTAAACCATGCCTAACACGCATACATGACCTAATATTGGTCATCCCATGACAACACCCAACCACCTGCAACCCATACCCATGTTATAACCTCTTTGGGTCCTAACCCATGCCCAACACCCGTACATGATGTAATATTGGTCAACCTGTGCCAACACCCGAGCATCTATTCCCATACCCATATTATAACCCCTTTTTGTCCTAACACATGCCCAACACCCGTACATGACGTAATATTGGTCAACCTGTGCCAACACCCGACCATCTGTTCCCATAACCATATTATAACCACTTTTGGTCCTAACCCATGCCCAACACCCGTACGTGAGCTAATATTGGTCAATCCGTGCCAACACCCGACCAGCTGGAACCGATACCCATATTATAACCCCTTTTGGTCCTAACCATTTCCCAACACCCGTACATGACATAATATTGGTCAAGCCGTGATAACACCCGACCACTTGCAACCATACCTGTATTATAACCCCTTTTGGTCCAAACCCATGGCCAACATCCGTACATGACCTAATATTGGTCAACCCGTTCCAAAACCCGAACACCTGGAACCTATACCCATATTATAAGCTCTTTTCGTCCAAGCCCATGCCCAACACCCGTATATGACCTAATATTGGTCAACTTGTGCCAACACCCGACCTCGTACAACCCATGCCTAACACCCGTAAATGACCTGATAATTGTCAACCCGTGCAACCACCCGACCACCTGCAACCCATACCCATATTATATCCCTTTTTGGTCCTAACCCTTGCCCAACAACCGTACATGACCTAAAATTGGTCAACGCGTGCCAACACCCAACTACCTGCAACCTATACCCATATTATAACCCCTTTTGGTCCAAACCCATGCCCAACACCCATACACAACCTAATATTGGTCAACCGGTGCCAACACCTGACCACCTGCAACCCTAGCATATATTATAACCCCTTTTGGTCCTAACGCATGCCCAACACCCGTACATGAGCTAATATTTGTCATCCCATGTCAACACCAGACCACCTGCTACCCATACCCATATTATAACCCCATTGGGTCCTAACCCATGCCCAACACCCGTACATGACCTAATAATGGTCAACTCGTGCCAACACCCGAGTACCTGCAACCGATACCCATATTATAACCCCTTTTGGTGCTTAACCTTGCCCAACACCCGTACATGACCTAATATTGGTCAACTCATGCTAACGCCCGACCACTTGCAACCCATACCTATATTATAAACCCTATTGGTCCTATCCCATGCCCAACACCCGTACATGACCTCATATTGGTCAACCCGTGCCAACACCCGACCACCTGCAACCCATACCCATATTATATCCCCTTTTGGTCCTAACCCTTGCCCAACACCCGTACATGACCTAAAATTGGTCAACCCGTGCCAACACCCGATCAACTGCAACCCAAACCCATATTATAGCCCCTTTTTGTTCAAACCCATGCCCAACAACCATAGATGCTCTAATATTGGTCAACCTGTGCCAACACCTGGCCACCTACAACCCATGCCCATATTATAACCCCTTTTGGTCCTAACCCATGCCCAACACCCGTATATGACGTAATAATCGTCATCCCATGCCAACACGCAACTACCTGCAACCCATACCCATATTATAACCTCTTTGGATCCAAACGCATGCCCAACACCTGTACATGACCTTATATTGGTCAACCCGTGCCAACACCCGACCACCTGCAACCAACACCCGTACATGACGTAATATTGGTCAACCCGTGCCAACACCCGACCACCTGTTCCCATACCTATATTATAACTCCTTTTGGTCCTAACCCTTGCCCAACACCCGTACATGACCTAATATTGGTCAACCCGTGCCAACACCCGCCCACCTGCAACCGATACCCATATTATAACCCCTTTCGGTTCTTACCCTTGCCCAACAGCCGTACATGACCTAATATAGGTCAACCCGTGCTAACACCCGACCACTTGCAACCCATAGCTATATTATAACCTCTTTTGGTCCTAACCCATGCCCAACACCCGTACATGACCTAATATTGGTCAACCCATTCCAACACCCGACCACCTGGAACCTATACCCACATTATAACCCCTTTTGGTCCAAGCCCAAGCCTGACACCCATATATGACCTAATATTGGTCAACCTGTGCCAACACACGACCACGAGCAACCCATGCCTAATACCCGTAAATGACCTGATAATTGTAAACCCGTGCAACCACCCGACCACCTGCAACCCATACCCATATTATATCCCTTTTTGGTCCTAACCCTTGCCCAACACCCGTACATAACCTAAAACCGGTCAACCCATGCAAACAACCTGTAACAGCCCGAAATCTCAAAGTATTGTTAAATCACATTTTGGGGTGTTTTAAAGGGGGGACTCGGCGAGTTGGAGCCTGACTCGCCGAGTAGGATCGCAGATCTAGTCGCGGGTTCGCGACTGGACTCGACGAGTCCAGATAGGGACTCGGCGAGTCGACGCTGTTCAGCAGGAACCCTAGCCGTTTGGTTTTGGATCGTATATAACGCCTTTTAGGCCGTTATTGTCCGTCTTTTGGCTGATTGAGAAGAACCTTAAGCGACTGTGGCATCTAGAGCAAGCTTGAAGGCCATTAGTGACCTTGAAGGAATTTGTTAGGCAAGAAGAGGAAGGGTTTTGGCCAAAGGAAGATCAAGGGGATCAAGTTCTGAGGTTTGGGGACACAGAGAGTACGTTTTCAGGTAATACTTCGGATCATTCCTGTTATTTTGATGTGTACACGGATCTAGGGTTTATGAAACCCATTTGGTGATTAGATGGATTATTATGTTGTTACCCAAACGTGTATACCCCAGTAATAGGATGTTTAGAGGTCCAGAAGTCCCATGATTGTGTATTTCGGGACCATACGTATTTCAGGAAGCAGTTTGATCGACTGCATGGCATGGACTCGCCGAGTCGGACGAGCAGACTCGGCGAGTAGCTTGAAGATTCACTGGGACTCGCCGAGTTGTTCTTCAGACTCGGCGAGTGGAATCGGGGTGGCCCCTCGATGCTTCCACGAGGAACTCGTCGAGTCAAGAGAGATACTCGACGAGTAGAAAGGGAATATCCATGATTTTGTGAGGACGACTAGACTCGCCGAGTCGCCAGGGTACTCGCCGAGTCCAGTCGAGATGACCGTGGACCGTTGACCAGAGCTGACCTGTGTGTGTGATTTCTTAGGGTCAGTTAACGTGGAAGATAAAAGTATTAATAAGAGATATATTGTTATAGGGAGCTTGTAGCTCGGCGGATCAGGTGCAAGTGATTTCAGGAGTTGCTAACTTCCAGCATCCACGAGGTGAGTTTTCTCACTATACTGTACCCGGAAGGGTTTGATTGTGTGACCGAAAGGTCGAATATGTTATGTGTTATGTTTATATGCTATAAATGGAAAGTTAGTTGCTACGCGTGATATGCATGTTTATATATGGGCCGGAAGGCAAAGTGTTATGTGACAGAAAGGTCAGGTATGATATATGATATATGTGCTTTATGTGTTAGAGTAAACTATTATGTGTTGTATATGTTTTTGGGCCGGAAGGCAATATGTTATGGGCCGGAAGGCGAATATGTTATGGGCCGGAAGGCAATATGTTATGGACCGGAAGGAGAATATGTTATGGGCCGGAAGGCAATATGTTATGGGCCGGAAGGCGAATACGTTATGGGCCGGAAGGCATTGTGCAGGGACCGGAAGGTCAGGGCCTGGAAAGGCGTATGTGCGTAAGGTGTATATTGGGGAACTCACTAAGCTTCGTGCTTATAGTGTTTTATGTTATGTTGTTTAAGGTTCTTTCAGTAACGCGGGATGGCACCGGCTCGATTGTACACACCAAAGAAAGAGTTGTATTCTGGAGGATCCTGGTTTTCTACTAAGTGAAAATGGAACTATGTTTTTGTAATTCAAATGTGTATGAGATTTTAAACAAGTGTTTTAATATTAATTTGACTAAACAAAATAAAATTTTTTGCCTTGAAATCTACGGTGTTACAAATTGGTATTAGAGCCTTGGTTTGAGGGATTCGGATGCGTCTACGGGTAAATCTGGACTCAAACCGAGGAAGTAAGAAAAGTTTTCAAATAAATAGTTTTCTAAAAAGTGAATAAGAGTTCAAAGAGAAAGCAAGAAAGAGCAGTGTGTACAATCAGCCAGAGCCAGACGGTGATTTCCCAAAATACCCTTACTTTTGAGTTATGAAATATTTATTATGCACTTATGAGATATTATTGCATGTTAGAGACAGGCTAGGTATTTCATATCTTAGGACTAGAATGGCCTGATTTGTGATGCCTTAGCCTAGGGTTTGTTGTTATATGTGCGTTATGCTTTTGAATATGTGATGAATGAGAGTATCCAGTTAGAATGCACGAGGGGTAGAGCTACAGAGTTCAGTGGTACTTCCGAGGATGAGCCGAGAAGGTGGAGCTATCACAGATAGGGAGCCCTATATATTCTTCGATGCTCGAATGCTACTTGCCTTGTGCTTTGTGGAATTCTCGATGATGGGAGTCAGCTACTAAGTGAGTATGACGATATTCAGGAGGTAGATGGCTGGCATCATTAGGAGCTCTTCAGCAGCTGATAGCAAAGAAGTGGGTGGACGGCGGAAGAGACTAGGGAGTAAACCTAGTCGGATAAGTGCGATGAAAGAGTAGAGGATTTCGCTGGGGAGCGAGCACGTGCGATGGTATTGGGGAAAGAGCAGGTCGAGCATCTACTTAGGAGCTTTGGGATGGTCCGTGTGGAAAGTATGGGTAGATGTGGCAGGTGGTATGGGCCCGTACTACTGAAAGCAGAGGACCCATACTTGATACAGGGAGTATTCTGGAGGTCCTAAGGAGCAGACTGAGTAGTGATGTTATGGTTCGAGTACCATACATCGGAGCAGATTGAAGAGGGATGTTATGGTTCGAGTACCATACATCGGAGCTGATTGAGGAGTGATGTTATGGTTCGAACACCATACATCGGAGCGGATTGCAGAGTGATGTTACGGTCCGGGTACCATACATCGGAGCAGATTAAGGAGTGATGCTATGGTTCGAGCACCATACATCGGAGCGGATTGCAGAGTGGTGTTATGGTTCGGGTACCATACATCGGCACAGATTGAGGATGGATGTTGTGGTTCGAGTACCATACATCGGAGCAGATTGAGGAGTGATGTTATGGTCCGGGTACCATACATCGGAACAGATTGAGGATAGATGTGGTGGTTCGAGTACCATAGATCGGAGCAGATTGAGGGGTAATGTTATGGTTCGGGAACCATACACCGGAGTAGATTGGGAAGGGATGTCATGGGATGAGTACCATGGTTCGTAGTGAATGATGCTTGTGGTTATCTTGTTATCCGGTCATGATCAATGAGGCAGAGATCGGGCACGATGGGTCTTAGGCCTGCAGACCATGATTGAGTGTGGAGAGGCGTCCTTCGAGAGGAAAGGCGAGTGCCTATCAGAGTATTTTGGTAAGGAGTTAAAGGGAGAGGAAAATTTCGATCTGAGTTGAGCAATTAGTCGATAAGAGGAGAGGTCACCTTCTAGGTGGGTATTGCTATTTATGTTGTGTGCAAGATACGAGAGGCCTGACGTTTCAGTTTTGGATTCTGGGGGTACACCCTGCAGGTCGTTATCGGTGATGATTTCCCCCAGAGTATCAGGGAGCATGTGTGCCGCGAGGCAGTGGCTTATCGTGAGCAGACAGTTAGTTGGGACTGAGGTAGTCGAGGACCACCCTACACCTAATTGGGAATAATAGGATGTGTTGTAGTGGTAGCAGTGGGGAGTTCAGTCGAGTGTTGCAGTGCAGAGAGTTTTCGTCTATGCTGAGAGTGGGTCCCTATCCTTGGGACAATTCAAGTGTTGGAACATTGGTTGATGAGTTGAGGTGAGAGGAACGACGATTCTGCGGTACAGTCTATGAGCCAGGGATGTTATTGAGCAGTTGAGATGCTTAGTATTGGATTGGTATGAGATTTGGAACGATTAGAGGCAGTCGTGATGAGGAGTTCTTGAGGAGTTCATCAGAGGTTCAGAGTATAGGAGGTTGATTGATTCCCTTAAGGGGGAATTATCGGGCGTTGCGTAGCACTTCCTTGGAGCAGGTGCGATTTCGCTGGTGAAAAAAAAAATAGTCGTGGGTTGGTTGAGTGCTAATCGGTGATGGTTCAAACACTAAGTGGGGGAGAACCGGGTGCAGTACATAAGAAAGCAAAGATTCATCAAGAGTGGTTATAAGTGAAGTATAGAGATATGCTATAAGAAATCATAAGACCAGAGGTGTCGGTGATCGAGTGAAGAGGTCAGAGTGAGTTAATGCGGGAAGTACTTGAGGAGGAGAACGAATGTACTCATGACAGGTGATTGGTGTTGTTGCAAGAAGATGGAGAATGATTGGGCAGCCAACTTCCGGGGCCGGTGTGCGTATCCTTGTTTGGATTTTGAGCGTTGGAAGAAGGGTTTCGGAGAATTATCAGCATATTCGTAGCGTCAACGTTTTCTCGTTTTCCAAATCGAGAAAATTAAATGCACTGAAGTTGTAAGGTGGGAAATGAAGATCTAGTTATGGGGTTCAGAGGGAATGTATTATTGTGTCTGCATGATGTTTGGGGCAGGAGATCAGTGGTTGTGGCAGTATTCTGGGCTATTCGGTTATGATATCCTTACTTCGGAATTATTCGGGAATCCTGAAATTAATCGACGTGTGACGTATCAAGTATCTGCGGAGCTAGTGGGAGTCTTCGAGTATGGATATCCAGGGAGACTATTAGAGAGAGTGGATTTTCGCAAGGTGGGCGTTCGTTATGGTGATTGCCTCCATAGTCTGTGGTGAATATTCGAGTCGCAGTACTCACTATCCAGAAGATGTTGTAATACCGCGTGTAGTCGCAGTACTCATTAAATGGCAAGAGAATGCGATGTTGGAATGTTTTCTGAACAGTGTATGGTGTGGAAGAGTTTTGGGTTTGGGTAGTCCTATTATTGAGTTTTTGGATCCTAGATGTTTAGTCGGGGGCAAGATGGGGGTATCCGTCTCTGTCGGGAGGTGCGGGGAGATACACGAGGAATATGCGCAGCAGAACCCAGAGATTAGAGTTGAGACGATCCTCGGTTGGATGGTATTGCTCGCACGAGGAAAAGAGAATTTTGTGACTTGAGTATCACTGGGTCGGGATGGTGGTCACGGGGAGAAAGTTAGTGGGATATTTGGGTCATGATATGGGCGATAGTTGGGGGCTCAGATGTGGAGCCAAAAGCTGATCCAGTACTCAGTCTTGAGGAGGTATATGGGAAAAGAGCTTATCATGATGACATCTGAGGACACTTTAGAGAGAGTAAACGATCTAGACGCTCGAAGACATGCTTCGGGCATGTACATTCGATTTCTGAGGAAGCCGCGGTACGTATTGATCCTTGGTTGAGTTGTCTCATATCAGCAGCCATCATTAGTGCATTAGTATGCCGCCTTTTTGAGCTGTTGCATAGGAGGTGGTGTCGGACCCTCATTTGCTGAGGAGAGGTAACGCATGGACCCGAGAGTCCTTGCGAACAGATCCATAACATGTGCGATACATGGAGTAGTGGCAAGGTCGTCAAGCGGAGTTCCCTAGAGTAAGGAAGAAGAAGGTATGTTGGGGCTAGTGCAGCATGTGCATACGATTGCAAGAGGAGAACTCGTGAGAGTTGCTCTGAGAATTGAGAATGGGTCCCTCAGTTGTTCCGAAATGGATAAAGTGGGCTTAGGATCGGGGATCCAGTGATTCATGGTTTCCTAACCCTTAGGGGTCGAGTGATCGTTGAGATTTAGAGCAGAGTTGCATCTTGGGTAATTCTCGGTTACAGGGAGTGGTGGACAGTACAGAGATCGTGCTTGAGTCGACAAAGCAGATGCAGCAGGTTAATCAGGGGTTAATGATCGTCTAGAGTTGACAGGAAAGTTATGCGGACAGACGCCGTTGCAAGCATGTGTTTCAGGTCGGCGAATTCGTACTTCTGACGGTCTCTCCTTGGAAAGGGGTGATTCGATTCAGGAAGAGGGGCAAGTTGGGGCCCCGATATGTTGGGCCTTTTCGTGAAGGTGCGAAGGGAGGACGGGTGGCCTATCGTTTGGAGCTGCCAACGGAATTGGGATGGATCCATGACACTTTTCATGTGTCGCAGTTGAAGAAGTGTATAGCCGATGAGCCAGCAGTAGTTCCACTAAAGAACAATTAGGTGGATGGGAGCCTGTGTTACGCTGAGAGGCCAGTGGCCATCAGGGATCGGAAGATCAAGGTTCTGAGGAACAAGAAGGTACCTCTGGTATTGGTTCGGTGGTAACCTCGGAAGAGATCGGAAGTGACTGGGGAGCCGGAACGTGAGATGCGGGAGCAGCATCCGGAACTATTTTCAGAGTGAGACTTCGAGGGCGAAGTCTGTTTCTAGTGGGGGAGAATTGTAACAGCCCGAAATCTCAAAGTATTGTTAAATCACATTTTGGGGTGTTTTAAAGGGGGGACTCGGCGAGTTGGAGCCTGACTCGCCGAGTAGGATCGCAGATCTAGTCGCGGGTTCGCGACTGGACTCGACAAGTCCAGATAGGGACTCGGCGAGTCGATGCTGTTCAGCAGGAACCCTAGCCGTTTGGTTTTGGATCGTATATAACGCCTTTTAGGCCGTCATTGTCCGTCGTTTGGCCGATTGAGAAGAACCTTAAGCGACTGTGGCATCTAGAGCAAGCTTGAAGGCCATTAGTGACCTTGAAGGAATTTGTTAGGCAAGAAGAGGAAGGGTTTTGGCCAAAGGAAGATCAAGGGGATCGAGTTCTGAGGTTTGGGGACACAGAGAGTACGTTTTCAGGTAATACTTCGGATCATTCCTGTTATTTTGATGTGTACACGGATCTAGGGTTTATGAAACCCATTTGGTGATTAGATGGCTTATTATGGTGTTACCCAAACGTTTATACCCCAGTAATAGGATGTTTAGAGGTCCAGAAGTCACATGATTGTGTATTTCGGGACCATACGTATTTTAGGAAGCAGTTTGATCGACTGCATGGCATGGACTCGCCGAGTCGGACGAGCAGACTCGGCGAGTAGCTTGAAGATTCACTGGGACTTGCCGAGTTGTTCTTCAGACTCGGCGAGTGGAGTCGGGGTGGCCCCGCGATTCTTCCAAGAGGAACTCGTCGAGTCAAGAGAGATACTCGACGAGTAGAAAGGGAATATCCAGGATTTTGTGAGGACGACTAGACTCGCCGAGTCGCCAGGGTACTCGCCGAGTCCAGTCGAGATGACCGTGGACCGTTGACCAGAGCTAACCTGTGTGTGTGATTTCTTAGGTTCAGTTAACGTGGAAGATAAAAGTATTAATAAGAGATATATTGTTATAGGGAGCTTGTAGCTCGGCGGATCAGGTGCAAGTGATTTCAGGAGTTGCTAACTTCCAGCATCCACGAGGTGAGTTTTCTCACTATACTGTACCCGGAAGGGTTTGATTGTGTGACCGAAAGGTCGAATATGTTATGTGTTATGTTTATATGCTATAAATGGAAAGTTAGTTGCTACGCGTGATATGCATGTTTATATATGGGCCGGAAGGCAAAGTGTTATGTGACAGAAAGGTCAGGTATGATATATGATATATGTGCTTTATGTGTTAGAGTAAACTATTATGTGTTGTATATGTTTTTGGGCCGGAAGGCAATATGTTATCGGCCGGAAGGCGAATATGTTATGGGCCGGAAGGCAATATGTTATGGACCGGAAGGCGAATATGTCATGGGCCGGAAGACAATATGTTATGGGCCGGAAGGCGAGTACGTTATGGGCCGGAAGGCGATTATCTCATGGGCCGGAAGGCATTGTGCAGGGACCGGAAGGTCAGGGCCTGGAAAGGCGTATGTGCGTAAGGTGTATATTGGGGAACTCACTATGCTTCGTGCTTACAGTGTTTTATGTTATGTTGTTTCAGGTTCTTTCAGTAACGCGGGATGGCACCGGCTCGATTGTACACACCAAAGAAAGAGTTGTATTCTGGAGGATCCTGGTTTTCTACTAAGTGAAAATGGAACTATGTTTTTGTAATTCAAATGTGTATGAGATTTTAAACAAGTGTTTTAATATTAATTTGATTAAACAAAATAAAAATTTTTGCCTTGAAATCTACGGTGTTACACAACCGATCAACTGCAACCTATACCCATATTATAACACCTTTTGATCCAAACCCATGCCCAACACACATACATGACCTAATATTGGTCAACCTGTGCCAACACCTGACCACCTGCAACCCTTGCCCATATTATAACCCCTTTTGGTCCTAACGCATGCCCAACACCCGTACATGACCTAATATTGGTCAACCCGTGCAACCACCCGACCACCTGCAACCCATACCCATATTATATCCCTTTTTGGTCCTAACCCTTGCCCAACACCCGTACATGACCTAAAACTGGTCAACCCGTGGCAACACCCGATCAACTGCAACCCATACCCATATTATGGCCCGTTTTGGTCCAAACCCATGCCCAACACCCATACACGACCTAATATTGGTCAACCTGTGCCAACACCTTACCACCTGCAACCCTTGCCCATATTATAACCCCTTTTGGTCCTAACGCATGCCCAACACCCGTACATGACCTAATATTGGTCATCCCATCCCAACACCTGACCACCTGCTACCCATACCCATATTATAACCCCTTTGGGTCCTAACCCATGCCCAACACCCGTACATGACCTAATATTGGTCAACCTGTGCCAACACCCGAGTACCTAAAACCGATACCCATATTATAACCCCTTTTGGTGCTTAACCTTGCCCAACACCCGTACATGACCTAATATTGTTCAACCCGTGCCAACACCCGCCCACCTGCAACCGATACCCATATTATAACCCCTTTCGGTTCTTACCCTTGCCCAACAGCCGTACATGACCTAATATAGGTCAACCCGTGCTATCACCCGACCACTTGCAACCCATAGCTATATTATAACTCTTTTGGTCCTAACCCATGCCCAACACCTGTACATGACCTAATATTGGTCAACCCATTCCAACAACCGACCACCTGGAACCTATACCCACATTATAACCCCTTTTGGTCCAAGCCCAAGCCTGACACCCATATATGACCTAATATTGGTCAACCTGTGCCAACACACGACCACGAGCAACCCATGCCTAATACCCGTAAATGACCTGATAATTGTAAACCCGTGCAACCACCCGACCACCTGCAACCCATACCCATATTATATCCCTTTTTGGTCCTAACCCTTGCCCAACACCCGTACATGACCTAAAACCGGTCAACCTATGCCAACAACCGATCAACTGCAACCCATACCCATATTATAACACCTTTTGGTCCAAACCCATGCCCAAGACACATACATGACCTAATATTGGTCAACCTGTGCCAACACCTGACCACCTGCAAACCTTGCCCATATTATAACCCCTTTTGGTCCTAACGCATGCCCAACACCCGTACATGACCTAATATTGGTCAACCCGTGCAACCACCCGACCACCTGCAACCCATACCCATATTATATCCCTTTTTGGTCTTAACCCTTGCCCAACACCCGTACATGACCTAAAACTGGTCAACCCGTGGCAACACCCGGTCAACTGCAACCCATACCCATATTATGGCCCGTTTTAGTCCAAACCCATGCCCAACACCCATACACGACCTAATATTGGTCAACCTGTGCCTACACCTTACCACCTGCAACCCTTGCCCATATTATAACCCCTTTTGGTCCTAACGCATGCCCAACACCCGTACATGACCTAATATTGGTCATCCCATGCCAACACCTGACCACCTGCTACCCATACCCATATTATAACCCCTTTGGGTCCTAACACATGCCCAACACCCGTACATGACCTAATATTGGTCAACCTGTGCCAACACCCGAGTACCTAAAACCGAAACCCATATTATAACCCCTTTTGGTGCTTAACCTTGCCCAACACCTGTACATGACCTAATATTGGTCAACCCGTGCTAACGCCCGACCACTTGCAACCCATACCTATATTATAAACCCTATTGGTCCTATGCCACGCCCAACACCCATACATGGCCTCATATTGGTCAACCCGTGCCAATACCCGACCACCTGCAACCCATACCCATATTATATCCCCTTTTGGTCCTAACCCTTGCCCGACACCCATTCATGACCAAAAATTGATCAACCCATGCCAACACCCGATCAAGTGCAACCCGTACCCATATTATGGCCCCTTTTGGTCCAAACCCATGCCCAACAACCATACATGACCTAATATTGGTCAACCTGTGCCAACGCCTGACCACCTACAACCCATGCCCATATTATAACCCCTTCTGGTCCTAATCCATGCCCAACACCCGTATATGACCTAATAATCGTCATCCCATGCGAAAACCCAACCTCCTGCAACCCATACCCATATTATAACCCCTTTGGATCCAAATGCATGCCCAACACCCATACATGACCAAATATTGGTCAACCCATGCCAAAACCCGACCACCTGCAACCAATACCCTTATTATAACCCCTTTTGGTCCAAACCCATGCCCAACACCCGTACATGACGTAATATTGGTCAACCTGTGCCAACACCCAACCACATGTTCCCATACCTATATTATAACTCCTTTTGGTTCTAACCCTTGCCCAACACCCGTACATGACCTAAGATTGGTCAATCCATGCCAACACCCGCCCACCTGCAACCGATACCCATATTATAACCCCTTTCGGTTCTTAAACTTGCCCAACAGCCGTACATGACCTAATATTGGTCAACCCGTGCTAACACCCGACCACTTGCAATCCATACCTATATTATAACCCCTCTTGGTCCTAACCCATGCCCAACACCCGTACATGACCTAATATTGGTCAACCCATTCCAACACCCGACCACCTGGAACCTATACCCACATTATAACCCCATTTGGTCCAAGCCCATGCCCGACACCCGTATATGACCTAATATTGGTCAACCTGTGCCGACACCGGACCACGAGCAACCCATGCCTAATACCCGTAAATGACCTGATAATTGGTAAACCCGTGCCAACACCCGACCACCTGCAACCTATACCCATATTATAACCCCTTTTGGTCCAAACCCATGCCCAACACCCATACATGACCTAATATTGGTCAACCGGTGCCAACACCTGACCACCTGCAACCCTAGCATATATTATAACCCCTTTTGGTCCTAACGCATGCCCAACACCCGTACATGAGCTAATATTGGTCATCCCATGTCAATACCAGACCACCTGCTACCCATACCCCTATTATAACCCCATTGGGTCCTAACCCATGCCCAACACCCGTACATGACCTAATAATGGTCAACCCGTGCCAACACCCGAGTACCTGCAACCGATACCCATATTATAACCCCTTTTGGTGCTTAACCTTGCCCAACACCCGTACATGACCTAATATTGGTCAACTCATGCTAACGCCCGACCACTTGCAACCCATACCTATATTATAAACCGTATTGGTCCTATCCCATGCCCAACACCCGTACATGACCTCATATTGGTCAACCCGTGCCAACACCCGACCACCTGCAACCCATACCCATATTATATCCCCATTTGGTCCTAACCTTTGCCCAACACCCGTACATGACCTAAAATTGGTCAACCCATGCCAACACCCGATCAACTGCAACCCATACCCATATTATAGCCCCTTTTGGTTCAAACCCATGCCAACAACCATACATGACCTAATATTGGTCAACCTGTGCCAACACCTGACCACCTACAACCCATGCCCATATTATAACCCCTTTTGGTCCTAACCCATGCCCAACACCCGTATATGATGTAATAATCATCATCCCATGCCAACACGCAACTACCTGCAACCCATACCCATATTATAACCTCTTTGGATCCAAACGCATGCCCAACACCCGTACATGACCTTATATTGGTCAACTCGTGCCAACACCCGACCACCTGCAACCAACACCCGTACAAGATGTAATATTGGTCAACCCGTGCCAACACCCGACCACCTGTTCCCATACCTATATTATAACTCCTTTTGGTCCTAACCCTTGCCCAACACCCGTACATGACCTAATATTGGTCAACCCGTGCCAACACCCGCCCACCTGCAACCGATACCCATATTATAACCCCTTTCGGTTCTTACCCTTGCCCAACACCCATACATGACCTAATATAGGTCAACCCGTGCTAACACCCGACCACTTGCAACCCACAGCTATATTATAACCCCTTTTGGTCCTAACCCATGCCCAACACCCGTACATGACCTAATATTGGTCAACCCATTCCAACACCCGACCACCTGGAACCTATACCCACATTATAACCCCTTTTGGTCCAAGCCCAAGCCCGACACCCATATATGACCTAATATTGGTCAACCTGTGCCAACACACGACCACGAGCAACCCATGCCTAATACCCATAAATGACCTGATAATTGTCAACCCGTGCAACCACCCGACACCCGTACATGACCTAATATTGGTCAACCCATTCCAACACCCGACCACCTGGAACCTATACCCACATTATAACCCCTTTTGGTCCTAACCCTTGCCCAACACCCGTACATGACCTAAAACTGGTCAACCCATGCCAACAACCGATCAACTGCAACCCATACCCATATTATAACACCTTTTGGTACAAACCCATGACCAACACACATACATGACCTAATATTGGTCAACCTGTGCCAACTCCCGACCACCTGCAACCCATACCCATATTATTGTTGGGTTATGAGCATTCTAACACTCCTAAGTGTACATGCAACCCTAAATACCTTGGATCTATGTTTTCTCTATTATACATGCAAATATGAATATCCAAGGTATTATCCTAATCTAGCATACAAAATAATGGATATAACAAGATAGAATACATACCTCTTTGATAGTGCTTGTCTTCATGAAGCTTGAGTGCCTAGTGCCCCAAGTGTGACACCTCAAATGGTTCACACAACACCATAAGCACTTGGAATAACTTAGAGAGAAATTAGAACACTTCATCAAATCGTCTAGCCCTCATACACACACATAATAACGATTTCTTGAGCCATGGGTTTCTTTTATATGGTGGCTATTAGGGTTACACCATATAACTCATGACTTTACCCATTCCTTATGCTCCATGGATTTTAACCTCCATGGAGTATCCATTGGTCACCCCATGGACTTAGTCCAACATAAGGAATCTTGGATCACAAGCCCACATATATAAGAATGAATGATTTACACAGTCAACCCATATATTTAATTAGTCTCCTTTTGATCACTTAATTAATTCCAAATTAATTCTTGATCAATACTAATTAAATAACCTTATTAATATATTAGAACTTATAATATATTAACAAACCATAAGTGTTATTTTTCTCATTTTAGTCTATCCAAGTGCATGATGCCATGCAACCCAAATGGACCATGCCGGGTCGGGTCAAGTCTTACCAATTATAGTTATGGACTTAGACATTAATCCTACAGTCTCCCACTTGGATAAGTCTAAAACTATTATTGCGTATGACTTCAGGAACCAACTGGCAATCGTAGCTCTCAAAAGCTTCTGTCGAACTCTGACCTTGTAGATGAACTCTGATCTTGTCAATGACTTGTCCATTAGATAAGGGATCATATATTCCTCCATTCTAGATATCATATGGACTGAGACATGGATTATAATCATTCTTTTTGTCCATTAGTTGTTTCCCGATTTCCGATTTATGACGACTGACTAATTGAACAAATCAAATCAGTCCTGGCCCGGTCGAGCACTTCCATTTGTCATCATCAAATCATCGAGGGGCCCACAGATATCGCTTTCATCCCGAAGGTAAAAGGAATGGATAAACTTCGACTCATATGGCTTGTTCTACTACTTGTTGAATCATACACAAAGACACGTTTTATAACATCGAGTTACCAATGCGTTTCGTGTAATCAATGTACTACCAACTCATAGTAACAACTCATATCTCTAGGTTTCAAGAATATAAGATATTATCGTCTCATGATCACTCGTGATAAAATCCATGAAGTGATTCCAATGAGCGTGGGTTGAATCCAATACTCAGAACTTATGAGCACTCATGAGTGTTGTAGCCCTTTGTCCAACAACTTAGACCTCTACAAGCCAACCCATGACAGTCTTAATTCATATCTACTTCCAACATATGACCGACTGTGGATGGTTTGAATCACTTAGTCATTCCGGAAGAATAACCTAGTTTATTCGGGAAGTCAAAACATGCAAAGTGAAACACAATAATAATTGAATCCAATATGGTCTCAGAACTTATGAATATAAATAAAACACCTTTTATTTATCACCATATGATTACACATTATTCATTGTATATTGTTTCAGCTATCAACATTATTCTTGAATTTAAAACAATAGTTGTCCCATGCTCCAAGCATGTACACTATGTTTTCTAAACACTAGTCATGCCATACACCAAGTATGCATACTATGTTTGTCTATGATCTTTACTTTGTGAACTAGATCAATTGAACATAATCTTCAATGATTCTCTTTTCACACTCCCAAATCCTTACTGCAAATGCAAGAATTCCAAATTCATGTCATTTACTGAAATCTGTTAGATTCTAAACTTATATGCATTGATCCTCTTGTAACGATTATGCACAAATTCACAAAGACTTGGCAACAATCATTACAGAGCATTCCAAAGGAGATCAACTCCTTGGAACCATCCTTCTTGCATTAAGTTTCCTTAATCTTACACAGATTGAAAATTCTAACTTTGAAACATTTCCAGATTCCATTTCGACTATCACTTCTGAACAAGAGTTGCCTCCTTACAGATTATGTCAATATGGTCCTTCCAGAATTATCACTATACTTCCAATTGTCCTTGAGAAACCAATCTTTGGTAAACCTTAGATTGTCCTCGATAATTGTTTAATCCTTTTAGTCATTTGCAGTTCTAAACCTTTTCCCTTCGTAATGCCCTAGGCATTTGGAAAATTTTAGAAAGGATGAATATAGCACATGTAATCGATCCTATATCCGAAGCATATGGGACACGATTCATGATGTCTCACATAAAGACTAAACCAGTCTTTTGCTATAACATTTCCATTTCAATTTGCCAAGTTCTCATAATTCAGATTATGAAAAGGGATGCCGTAATCATAATCGAATTTTAGAACGCAAATAATGGACCCATATACAGAATTTCCTTATGTTGAGCCATTCCAACATGAAATTCATATATATTCTTGACTAAATGATTAAAACCTCACGATCTAAGCTTATAGATTTGAGATGAAGTATAATTTCCTCTCCCTTAATTATAGCAAAACAACTTTTTCCCAGTTGAAACCTTTTGTTTTCTATAATTAACATTGCTAGCTTGCAATACTTATCGTAATTATCATGCTCCCACTAACATGATGATTATTAGCATAACACTTATGCTCCCACTAGCTTTGACATATACTCAGAAAGCTCGACTTCTAGAAATCAATACTTTATTAACTTTCTTACCAAAGTTCAGATTTCTGATACTAGATTGTTTTGATAAGACTTTATCAAAAACATACACCTTCCCTTAGATAGCTCATGGGTGTGTCAAAACAATTTTAAGAACTATGAAAAGGGATGCCGTAATCATAGTCTTGATCGTTTTGACCTTTGCCATTTCTCACAAGTCCAAGTTAGTGTGCCGGTAAACCACACACGCTCCACTAACGACTTTGAGAATGCAAATATCACAATTGCTATCTAACTAAAATCTACTTAGTCAAAGTGTTTCCTCACCATCATTTTCATGAATCGGAGAGAAACCTTATGACACTTAGATTTAATGGTGTATGTGTTCTTATCTATGTGAATTGTCATAACCATAGTCACAAGACAAGGATAATGACAAATCCAAACTCATATGGACTGAACTCAATCTTAATTTCTTGCCACCTGGCAGCTCAAGGGCCTACCATTGCTTCCAAGTTGTTGTGCAACCTATTGAGAACTCTAAGAACTCAACTTTAACTGGAATGGGCACAGAATATGTCAACACGATAGGTTATAAACCTCAAGTTGTGTGCTAGTGAGGAACTTTAGGTTCTATTCTTGATTAGTTCTTGAGACTTTCAAGACTTTTAAGACTCCCACTATCCTCTTGACCTATAAGACTCCCTTGTCAAACATCCAAGAGATAGTGCGGATTCTAATCAAGACAAACACTTCACACAATTGGCCTTAGTTGGTCTTTGTTTTATCCAAAACATCACAACTTACCAATTTCAAATGTACAAGAGTAGAAAACTTTTACTCTTACATTTGACAAGTGTTTTAAACCTTCTTTGAGACATGTCACTCAAGTTACAATCTTGGAGTATGACTCTAAGACTTGTATTGGAACGAAGTATGACTCATCTTCTTGATTTAACCATTTCAACAATTCAAGATCCCTTCTTCTTAGTCATAAGAATGCACTAAGACTTCCTTAGAGAACTAATTTTTATATGGTTTCTTAATCATTGAGATGATCACAAAGCTGATACTAAAGTACTCTCCCATCTTTTCAGATTTGAGAGACTTTTATCCTTCTGCCTAATTTGATTCTTCTTATCCGCTCTGCCATGCATTGGAACCTTTTCCAATGTCTCAGAGTTACACTTAATCTTGTAAGTATAATCATATTTATTGAGCTTTAGTAAACTATGACGAATAGCCTTACATCTTTTGTGGTGGACTTAATCAGTGCACATGACTATGTGCTCGATCCCTTAGTCCATTACTTGACTCACACATCCATGTGAACAAGTAATTAGTCTTAATTTTTCCAATACTTGAAAGTTCTCATTCATCATGCTATACAACTTGCATGATTCCAAGTCCCGGTCCAATTGAGACTTTGAGAGTCTTTCCTTATTTGGTAAATTTAGACATTACCACAAATGAAGGAATCAATTTCATATTTCCACTCTTGCTATTAATGGAATCATATAAGCAACAATTTTTTTTCAAATGCCATTGTAAGGATATTTAAAATAAATAAAATCAAAAATTTTCTTTTATTTTAAAACTATGCGGAAAAACTTACCCTTACAATCCATATTAAAACTTGTTGTTATCTATTCCTAAGCAATATCTCATAACTCCTAAGAAGTAGCTCAAGAATCCGATTTTCAAACTACGCGATAGAAATCCATCTACGCGATCAGATTCAGCATATTCTTTCTTTAAGTTCCTTTACTTTTCTTTGATTCTTAAAACATTACCATGTGACCCAGTCACATCATGTATCAGGAATCTGAAAATAGAAACTTAACAGAGTTAGATTAGTGGACTTTTACCTGAAGTAGAGTCAATCTTATTGACTTTAACATCCTTAGGTAAATTAGGCAGCTTCGCAACTAATGACCCTTACTTTGGCAATATAAACATATGGACCCTTTGATAATGGTACACAGGACTATTACAGACTTAGCTTTTCTCTTTACCATTTGTTCAACCGAGTTGACTATGGCCGATCCCTTTCCATTGGGAAGAGAATGCTTTTTCTGTATTTCCAGTGTCACCATTGTCAATGTCCATAAAGTTTCAGGAAGTTGATCTTAACAATAGATAAGATCATTAAGGGTCTTGTCATAGTCTATTTCATAGGTGTCCCAAAGGAACTCACTATGTGACTTAGAAAGTGATTGAACCACCAACTTTCTCAAGACATTGACACCCAACTCTCCCGGCTTGTCAATATGTGACTACATCTCCAAGATGTGATCACACCTAGACCTTGTCTTGCCAATAGGGTTCGAGTGACCTTAAATTTTTCAAGAACTTGTGGGGTAGGGAGAATAATTTTGGAGGAGGTGAAAGAAGTATGATATCCATGGGACATCATCTTCATTAGGAATGCTTGTTTCAATAGATTTGGGAAGATCATAAATGTCTAAAACAGACATGCTTTGGGAGATATTCAAGATAGTTGATCTTAAAGTCCTTAATATGACACCCAATATGAAAATATTAAGGCTAGGACCCAACAAACTATTTTATAACTTAGAAGAGGTATGCCGTAATCCAAGCTATACAACAATTTGAAGGTAGGTGAATGACGATTCACCAATTTCCACCAAGATAAACGAAATGTATTATTAGGTTTTAATTGGTTTTGAAACTCCTAGATCTTTTGAGATTCATTGAACTGTTCAATGGCATGTTTCAATCTCGAGTGTGCCCTACAGGTTTTGTGACTGGGATGCCGAGGATCACAAAACAAGGTGTGAAGTAACCATGCAAATTACTTGGTACCCTTAAGTGTTTACCCCTCAATCGATGTGCCGGTTAACCACACACGCTCCATCGATACTATGATAAACATTAAGTTACCCTTTGCCTACCTTGTTAAATACGAGTTAGTGTGCCGGTTAACCACACACGCTCCACTAACCGACTTAAACAAAGTGCAAAGCGTAATTTCATGGATTAGCACCTTATTCACATTTTCCTAAGTAACTAAGATTGGGTATTATTTAGAGTTTAGTTACTTAGTATTTATCATTAATACTTTTAATGAAGGGAGAATTATAGTCATGTCAAACCCGTTCGGCTAACGACCCTCCACCAGTCAAGCAAGCGGTGGGTGAGAGTGGACACCCATTAAGTTGCCATTTTATAGGCAACAACCTTATACCCACCTTATAGACCGGCTTCGTGAATGAGGTGTACTAGCGGTAAGACCGACTTTACTCTTATACATATACATATTATTGACTTATAATATTATAAAGTATAAGGGTTGAATTTTAACTTTTAAAATTCTAAGGGCTAACTTGGAATTAAAGTATTCATAAGAGAAAACTTTACAAATTCCAAAACATGAGGGCAAGTTTTGAAACTATTCAAAACTAATTAATTTCATAACTTATGTATTTAAAGTAGTTTTAATCCAAAAACTCTTCAAGTTCCATAACTTGTGGACAAATTATGGAAGACTTTAAACTAATAAAGAATTAATCTTTTCTTTATTTTATAACTTATGGAATTAATTAAGGTTACATATTTTATTTATTTATTTATTAATGAAGTGACTCTTGAACCTCCATAACTTAAGGACAAGACTCTTCATCTTTTGTAACCATTGCCATCTTTTATGAGTTTTATGAGTCTTTAATGTGACTCTTCATGTAACTTAAGGATAAGTTACACAAACACATTTTATACTCAACTCTTAGATTAATTTGGATTGAAAACAACTTTTTCACTCAACTTTTCTATTAATCTAAGCAACTCATAAGAACAAGATAATTCAAATCAAACTTTTTCATGTAATTAGTCTAACCTTTAAACTAATACAAAACATGAATATATTGAAAATTATCTTTGAGAATGGATTAGCATGAACATTACCACATTAAAAACAAGTTTATAAGTTAAAAAAAAACTTAGGGTAATGTTCCTACTCCATTTCTAGCCAAAAACCTCGAAGATATGCTGTCTGGGGTCCAACTCGTCGAGTGCATGAACACAACTCGGCGAGTTGGATGCATTTTGACTCGTCGAGTCCCTTCATGGACTCGGCGAGTCAGCTGGGCTGACAGCATCAAAACTCGATTTTTCAGCTTCTATTGCAGGTATAACAAGAAAACAAGCCTAGGCTCTGATACCACTGTTGGGTTATGAGCATTCTAACAGTCCTAAGTGTACATGCAACCCTAAATACCTTGGATCTATGTTTTCTCTATTATACATGCAAATATGAATATCCAAGGTATTATCCTAATCTAGCATACAAAATAATGGATATAACAAGATAGAATACATACCTCTTTGATAGTGCTTGTCTTCATGAAGCTTGAGTGCCTAGTGCCCCAAGTGTGACACCTCAAATGGTTCACACAACACCATAAGCACTTGGAATAACTTAGAGAGAAATTAGAACACTTCATCAAATCGTCTAGCCCTCATACACACACATAGTAACGATTTCTTGAGCCATGGGTTTCTTTTATATGGTGGCTATTAGGGTTACACCATGTAACTCATGACTTTACCCATTCCTTATGCTCCATGGATTTTAACCTCCATGGAGTATCCATGGGTCACCCCATGGACTTAGTCCAACATAAGGAATCTTGGATCACAAGCCCACATATATAAGAATGAATGATTTACACAATCAACCCATATATTTAATTAGTCTCCTTTTGATCACTTAATTAATTCCAAATTAATTCTTGATCAATACTAATTAAATAACCTAATTAATATATTAGAACTTATAATATATTAACAAACCATAAGTGTTATTTTTCTCATTTTAGTCTATCCAAGTGCATGATGCCATGCAACCCAAATGGACAATGCCGGGTCGGGTCAAGTCTTACCAATTATAGTTATGGACTTAGACATTAATCCAACAATTATAACCCCTTTTGGTCCTAACGCATGCCCAACACCCATACATGAAGTAATATTGGTCAACCCGTGCCAACACCCAACCACCTGCAACCCATACCCATACTATAACCCATTTTGGTCCTAACACATCCCAACACCCGTACATGATGTAATATTGGTCAAACTGTGCAAACACCCGACCACCTGTTCCCATACCCATATTATAACCCCTTTTGGTCCTAACCCATTCCCAACACCCGACCACCTCCAACCGATACCCATATTGTAACCCCTTTTTGTCCTAACCCTTGCCCAACACCCTTACATGACCTAATATTAGTCAAACCATGCTGACACCCGACCACATGCAACCCATACGTATATTATAGCCCTTCTCGGTCCTAACCCTTGCTTAACACCAGTATGTGACCTAATATTGGTCAACTCGTGCCAACACCCGACCACCTGCAACCCATACCCATATTATATCCCTTTTGGTCCTATCCCTTGCCCAACACCCGTACATGACCTAAAATTGGTCAACCCATGTAAACACCCGATCAACTGCAACCCATATCCATATTATAACCCCTTTTGGTCCAAACCCATGCCCAACACCCGTACATGGCACAATATTGGTCATCCCATGCCAACACCCGACCACCTACAACCCATACCCATATTATAACCCCTTCGGGTCCAAACTCATGCTTGACACTCGTACATGACCTAATATTGGTCAACCCGTGTCAACACCCAACCACCTGCAACCCATACCCATATTCTAACCCCTTTTGGTCCAAACCCAAGCCCAACACCTGTATATGACCTAATATTGGTCAACCCATGCCAACACCCGACCACGTGCAACCCATACCCATATTATAACCCTTTTTGGTCCTAACACATGCCTAACACCTGTAAATGACCTGATAATTGTCAATCCGTGCAACCACCCGACCACATGCAACCCATACCCATATTATAACCCCTTTTTGTCTAAACCCATGCCCAACACCCGTACATGGTCTAATATTGGTCAACCCGTGCTAGCACCCAACCACTTTCAGCCCATACCTATTTTATAACCCCTTTTGGTCCTAACCCCTGCCCAACACCCGTACATGACCTAATATTGGTCAACCTGTGCCAATACCCGACAACCTTGATTTGATACCCATATTATATCCCCTTTTCGTCCTAACCCCATCCCAACACCCGTACACGGCCTAAAATTGGTCAACCCGTGGCGACACCCGATCAACTGCATCCCATACCCATATTATAACCCCTTTTGGTCCTAACCCTTGCCCAACACCCGTACATGACCTAAACTTGGTCAACCCGTGCCAACACCCGATCAAATGCAACCCATACCCATATTATAACCCCTTTTGGACCAATCCCAACCCCAACACCCATACATGACCTAATATTGGTCAACCTGTGCCAACACCTGAGCACCTGCTATCCATGCCCATATTATAACCACTTTTGGTCCTAACCTATGACGAACACCTGTACATGACCTAATATTGGTCATCCCATGCCAAGACCCGACCACCTGCAACCCATACCCATATTATAACCCCTTTGGGTCTTAACCCATGCCCAACACCCGTAGATGACCTAATATTGGTGAACCCATGCCAACACCCAAGCACCTGCAACCCATGCCCATATTATAACCCCTTTTGGTCCAAATCCATGCCCAACACTCGTATATGACATATATATTGGTCAACCTGTGCCAACACCCGACCACGTGTAACCCATACCCATATTATAACCCCTTTTGGTCCTAATTCATGCCTAACACCCGTAAATGAGCTGATAGTTGTCAACCCGTGCAACCGCCCGACCACATGAAACCCATACCCATATTATAAACCCTTTTGGTCCTAACCCATGCCCAACACCCGTACATGACATAATATTGGTCAACCCGTGCCAGTACCCGACCACCTGCAGCCCATACCCATATTATAACTCCTTTTGGTCCTAACACATACCCAACACCCGTACATGACGTAATATTGGTCAACCCATGCCAACACCTGACCACCTAGTCCCATACCTATATTATAACCCCTTTTGTTCATAACCCATGCGCAACACCCTTACATGACCCAATATTGGTCATCGCATGCCAACACCCAACCACCTGCAACCCATACCCATATTATCACCCCTTTAGGTCCTAAACTATGCCCAACACTCGTACATGAACTAATATTGCTCAACACATGTGAACACCCGACCACCTGCAACCCATACCCATATTCTAACCCCTTTTGGTCCAAACCCATGCCCAACACCCGTACATGACCTAATATTGGTCAACCCGTGTTAACACCAGACCACCTGCAACCCATACCCATATTCTAACCCCTTTTGGTCCAAACCCATGCCTAACACCCATTCATGACCTAATATTGGTCAACGTGTGCCAAGACCTGACCACCTACAATCCATGCCCATATTATAATCCCTTTTGGTCCTAACCCATACCGAACACCTGTACATGACCTAATATTGGTCATCCTAGGCCAACAACCGACCACCTGCAACCGATACCCATATTATAACCCCTTTGGGTCTTAACCCATGCCCAGCACCCGTAGGTGACCTAATATTGGTGAACCCGTGCCAACACCCGACCACCTGCTAACCATGCCCATATTATAACCCCTTTTGGTCCAAACCCATGCCCGACACTCGTATATGACATATATATTGGTCAACCTGTGCCAACACCCGACCACGTGCAACCCATACCCATATTATAACCCCTTTTGGTCCTAACCCATGCCCAACACCCGTATATGACATAATATTGGTCAACCCGTGCCAACACCCGACCACCTGCAACCCATAGCCATATTATAACCCCTTTTGGTCCTAACACATTCCCAACACCCGTACATGAAGTAATACTGGTAAACCCGTTCGAACACATGACCACCTGTTCGTATACCCATATTATAACCCCTTTTGCTCTTATCCCATGCCCAACACCCGTACATGACCTAATATTGGTCAACCCGTGCCAACATCGACCACCTACAACCGATACCCATGTTATAATCCCTTTTGGTCCTAACCCTTGCCCAACACCCGTACATGACCTAATATTTGTTAACCCACGCTAACACCCGACCACTTGCAACCCATCCCTATATTATAACCCCTTTTGGACTTAACCCATTCCCAACACCCGTTTATGACTGAATATTGGTCAACCCGTGCCAACACCCGACCACCTGCAACCCATACCCATATTGTATCCCTTTTTGGTCTTAACCCTTGCCCAACACCAGCACACGACCTAAAATTGGTCAACCTGTGCTAATACACGATCAAATGCAACCTTTACCCATATTATAACCCCTTTTGGTCCAAACCGATGATCAACACCCATACAGGACCCAATATTGGTCAACCTGTACCAACACTTGACCACCTGCAATGCATGCCCATATTATAACCCCTTTTGGTCCTATCACATGCCCAACACCCATGCACTATCTAATATTGGTCATCCCATGCCAACACCTGACCACCTGCAACCCATACCCATATTATAACCCCATTGGGTCTAAACCCATGCCGAACACCCGTACATGACATAATATTGGTCAACCCGTGCCAACACAAGAACACATGCAACCCATACCCATATTATAACTCATTTTGGTCCAACCCCATGCCCAGCACTCGTATATGACATATATATTGGTCAACCTGTGCCAACACCCGACCACGTGCAACCCATACCCATATTACAAACCCATTTGGTCGTAAGCCATGCCTAACACCCGTAAATGACCTGATAATTTTCAACCCGTGCAACCACCCGACCACATGAAACCCATACCCATATTATAAACCCTTTTGGTCCTAACCCATGCCCAGCACCCTTACATGACATAATATTGGTCAACCCGTGCCAACACCCGACCTCCTGCAACAACCCCTTTTGGTCCTAAGACATGCCCAACACCCGTACATGACGTAATATTGGTCAACCCGTGCCAACACCCGACCACCTATTCCTATACCCATATTATAACCCTTTTTGTTCCTAACCCATGCCCAACACCCGTACATGACCCAATATTGGTCATCGCATGCCAACACCCAACCACCTGCAACCTATACCCATATTATCACCCCTTTGGGTCCTAAACCATGCCCAACACTCGTACATGAGCTAATATTGCTCAACCCATGTGAACACCCGACCACCTGCAACCCACACCCATATTCTAACCCCTTTTGGTCCAAACCCATGCCTAACACCCGTATACGACCTAATATTCGTCAACCAGTGCCAACACCCAACCACGTGAAACCCATACCCATATTATAACCCCTTTTGGTCCTAACGCATGCCTAACACCTGCAAATGACATGATATTTGTCAACCCCTGCAACCACCCGACCACATGCAACCCATACCCACATTATAACCCTTTTGGTCCTAAGCCATGCCCAACACCCGTACATGACCTAATATCGGTCAACCTGTGCCAACTCCTGACCACTAGCAACCCATACCCATATTATAATCCCTTTTGATCCTAACCCATTCCCAACACCTGTACATGACATAATATTGGTCAACCGGTGCCAACACCCGAAGACCTGCAAACCATACCCATATTATAACCCCTTTTGGTCCTAATACATGCCCAACACCCGTACATGAAGTAATATTAGTCAGCCCGTGCCAACACCCGACCACCTGTTCCCATACCCACATTATAACCCCTTTTGGTCCTAACCCATGCCTAACACCCGTACATGACCTAATATTGGTCAACCCATGATAACACCCGACCATCTGCAACCGATACCTATATTATAACCCCTTTTGGTCCCTACCCTTGCCCAACACCCGTACATGACGTAATATGGTCAACCAGTGCCAAGATCCGACCACCTGCTCCCATACCCATATTATAACCCCTTTTGTTCCTAAGCCATGCCCAACACCCGTACATGACCTAATATTGGTCAACGCGTGCCAACACCCGACCACTTGCAACCTATACCCATATTATAACCCCTTTTGGTTCTAACACATGCCCAACACCCATACGTGATGTAATATTGGTCAACCCATGCCAACACCCGACCACCTATTGCCATACCTATATTGTAACCCCTTTTGGTCCTAACCCATGCCCAACACTCGGTTCCCACACACACCAGCAGTTAATTCGAGATGAGTTTCCTTTCAGTAGTAACGGGTCTAAGGCACCAAGGCCAGCCCGTATAGACGAGACATTAGTATTAGAGTGTGGGTCGAGCCCGTATCTCTTAATTGAGTGATTGCGATATACGCTAGTAGGATAGAGTTGTGTATACTTGTTGTCTGTGTGATAATTGTATGATATGAGTTGGTGGTTGAGTGTGGGCTAGGTCCGTATCTCTCCGAGAGTGGAGTGTGGGCTAGGCGCGTATCTCCCAGATAGCAAAGTGTGGGCAAGGCCCGTATCTTCACGAGTGTGGGCATGTCCCGTATCTCCCAGAAAGCAAAGTGTGGGCAGGGCCCGTATCTTCACGAATGTGGGCAAGGGCCCGTATCTCATAGTTGAATGTTGTTGTTATATGCTTGCATGGTATGGGGTATTATGGGGGAACTCACTAAGCTTTGTGCTTACGGTTTGCAGTTTCATTTCAGGTACCACTTCAGCTAAGGGAAAGGAGCCGGCGCGGAAGCAGCACATCACACATACGCCTTTTGTTTTTTGCATTGTAGATTTTCAGGGATGTACTTTGAATTCTGATTATGATGTCACCGGTTTTTCAGACATGGATTTTTATCATAAATGTTTGTAATGATGTTTTATGTTTTCACCTAAATTAAAAATGAAATTTTTAACCGGTAGTTTTGGGGTGTTACAAGTTTGTATTAGAGCCCTGGTTTGAGGGATTCGGACACGCCTTCGGGGGTGCTTGAACTCAAATCGGGGGATTAAAAGATTTTGGAAAGAGAAAATGTTTCTAAAAGGGTTAAGTAAAGGGTTTTAAGAAAGAATAATGTGTGTGATGTGCGCAACCGGCCGAGCTCAAGTAAGTATTCCCCAAAATACCCATACAAGTTTATGTTATGTTTATCAGCTTTTGTAGAACAACATGCTAGAATAGGAATAAGGATCTAGGAGTGATGCCTTATGTGCTTGCTTTATGTGCTTAAGTATATGAAAGAATTGTATGCTAGTTTAGTGCTTTTTATGAGGATAGAGTTGCTTGAGATTGTTCTCCTTATGTCCAAATGTTGTTTGCTTTGTGTTATGTGGGCTTTGAAGTGATGGGAGTTAACTGTTAGGTGAATACGCTAAAGTCACATGTGATCTGGGTCGTATAAACCCAGAGTGTTGAATTTGATCCTATTGCGTAGCTCTTGTTTGAGTCTTAACCATTGTAGGGATGAGTCGCTTACTCGAAGGACTATCCGAGCCTCATCACATGTGATTGTATTCAGGTAATAGTTAATTGGCATCACCAACAGGCCTTCAACAGTTGAGGACTGGGTTGGGTGAAGTCAAGTGTTTCCTAGGGTAAGCCTAGGATAAAGAGTAGCAGTGATTAGCGGTAGTGGAAGGGACCTGGTGGAGTTAAGGCAGTCCTTGAAGGAGGTACGGATACATGTGGAAGGTAGTATGGGCCCATACTACTGAAAGTAGAGGATCTGTACCCGAACCAAGGAAGGCCAAGATAAGACGGGGGAACTTGTAGTAGTAGGATCCCTCCAGGGGTATTAGTATCGCTAACAATTGTTATTTCTTGTATTACAGAATGGTGGTACTACGCCCTAGGCCAGCGGTTGGCAGTTCAGGAGAGGGGTCGGGTTCGGGATCAAGTTCCGAGCCAGTAGATGAGAGGCTGCGCGAGTTCATCGCGTCTGAGATCACCAGGGGTATCCTTGAGTCAACCCCCATTATCTTCGGGTCAATCAAGGAAGGGATCATCGAGTTGATGGAGGATCGCCTCAGGGCGTTTAGGAGAGACATGGCATCCAGCCAGTTCGGATCTCGCATACTGTCCTTTAAGGACTTCAGGGGCAGTGGTGCGCCGGATTTCCATGGGGTGAAAGACTCCATTGTCGCCAGACGATGGATTGCAGACATCGAGTCTGCACAACTGACTAGCTTTTGCCCCGAGGGGTCGAAGGTGAGGTATGCAGCAGGGTGTTTGCGGGATCGAGCTCGAGACTGGTGGGAGTCAGTGGGTGACTTGTTGGGAGCCTCAGCTATCGAGGCTATGACCTGGTCGGACTTTGTGACCAGGCTCGGGGTAGAGTTTGCACCGGTTGTCGAGCTTCAGTAGCTGGCCAGGGAGTTTGTGGATATGAGGCAGATGACTGAGACCGTGGCGGAGATCACCGCCAAGTTCCAGGAGAGGGACTTGTTGGTGCCCCAGTATGCAGGTGACGAGTATATGAGGAGGACCCGTTATCATGATATGCTTCGGGCTGACATCCGGGAGCATGTTATCTTTTCAGCTTGCCCTACCCTGGAGTCCATGATCGCCAGGGCAAGGGAGAGGGAGATTGATTTAGCGCACATTCAGAAGAGGAAAGAAGAGGCGGGTCAGGTGATTGGGACTTCAGGAAAGAAGTCCCGGGAATCAGATGGGAGGCCGAAAGGCCAAGGGGGACCGGGCCACTACGTGAAATGCGGTAGGACACATGAGGGAGCATGTCGGCGGGGATCAGAAGGCTGCTACAAGTGCGGCAAGGCAGGACACTTTAGCAGGGATTGTACTACTCCCGTTGCAGCGAATCGGACATCTGAGTTACTATGTTTCCACTGCAACCAGAGGGGCAAAAAGAAGGCTAATTTCCCCCAGTTGACAGGTTCAGCGCCGGTAAAGGCCCCAGCCCCAGCGACCCTGCGGATCACCGATGGCCGACAAGGCAAGGCAGAGGCTCCAGTGGTGAGGAGCCGAGGATTCCAGCTGACCACCGAGGAGGCACGCGCAGCACCCGATGTGGTGACGGGTATGATTCTTTTCCTTCTTGTTTATTTATATGATGTTATGATATTGAGATGTGCCCGGTATATGTATATGTGTTAGGATCGTTCCATGTGAATGGTATCCCAGTCCAAGTGTTGTTCGACTCGGGTGCATCCCTATCGTTTGTGTCCCTTACGCTTAGCAAGAAGTTTCCTGAGTCTTCGGGCATGCTGGATTGCCCTTTGGAAGTAGAGATTGCTGATGATCGATCGGTGCGAGCATCGATGGTATTTCGGGACTGCGTATTGCGGTTGTTCGAGAAGCGCTACTTGGTGGATTTTGTTCCCATTCCGTTGCGTGGGAACAAGGTGATCATAGGCATGGACTGGTTGAGCCCTAATGGGGCGGTGATAGATTATGCGCAGCAGCTAGTGCGAGTCAGGACCCCAGGTGGGGGAGAGTTAGTGATTCATGGCGAGAAGCCACAGCGCGGACCCGTTGTATGTTCAGCAGCGAGGGCTAGATGTTATCTTCCGCAGGGATGTGCAGGATACGTTGCGTACTTGATGGATACCCGGGAGGCGGGTAATTCGACCGTGACCGAGGTTCAAGTGGTGTGAGATTTCGCAGATGTTTTCCTAGAGGAGCTTCCTGGGATACCTCCCGAGCGACAGGTGGAGTTCAGGATTGACCTTGTTACTGGTGCGGCCCCGATAGCCAAGGCACCATATCGGTTGGCTCTTCCTGAGATGCAGGAGTTGTCTACGCAGCTGCAGGAGCTACTAGACAAGGGATTCATTAGGCCGAGCAGTTCACCCTGGGGAGCCCCGATTCTGTTTGTGAAAAAGAAGGACGGGTCGCACCGGATGTGTGTAGATTATCGGGAGTTGAATAAGGTAACGGTGAAGAACCGTTACCCACTCCCAAGGATTGATGACCTTTTTAACCAGCTTCAGGGAGCATCTTGGTTCTCCAAGATTGATTTGCGTTCGAGTTATCATCAGATGAGGGTCGGGGAGGAGGATACGCAGAAGACCGCGTTTCCGACGCGCTATGGCCAATATGAGTTCGTGGTGATGCCGTTTGGGCTCACCAATGCTCCTGTCGCATTCATGGACCTCATGAACCGCGTATGCAGACTGATGTTGGATCGGTCTGTGATAGTCTTTATCGATGACCTCTTGGTTTATTCCAAGATGCAGGAGGAGCATGAGGAGCATCTGAGGGAGGTTTTGGAGACCCTGAGGAGGGAGAGCTTGTATGCCAAGTTCTCCAAGTGTGAGTTTTAGTTGCGCGAGGTGCAATTTCTCGGACACCTTGTCAACCTGAACAGGATTCTGGTCGATCCGGCCAAGGTCGAGGCTGTGATGAGATGGGAGGTTCCGAAGTCTCCATCTGAGATTTGGAGTTTCCTAGGATTGGCGGGCTATTATCAGAGGTTCATTCAGGATTTCTCCAAGATAGTTGTACCCCTGACACGGTTGACGAAGAAAGTCGTGGTCTTTCGGTGGGGACCCGAGCAGCAGGCAGCATTCGAGACACTGAGACAGAGATTGTGCGAGGTGCCACTCTTAGCCCTGCCAGAGGGCGTTGAGGACATTGTGGTTTATTGTGACGTATCTATTTTAGGGTTGGGTGCGGTATTGATGCAGAGAGGGCATGTCATTGCCTACGCTTCGAGGCAGCACAAGCCTCATGAGGCGAACTACCCAACGCATGATTTGGAGTTGGGGGCAGTGGTTTTCGCCCTCAAGATTTGGTGGCATTACCTCTACGGGGTTCGATGTACCATTTACACGGACCACAAGAGTTTGAGGTACCTTATGGATCAGCCGAATCTAAACATGAGGCAGCGTCGATGGTTGGACGTGGTGAAGGATTATGATTGTGAGATCCTTTACCACCCCGGAAAGGCCAATGTGGTGGCCAATGCGCTTAGCTGCAAGGTGGTGCCGATCAGGGGTATGTGCATGAGGATGACTGTGGTGACTCCCCTGTTGGAGTAGATCCGGGAGGCTATCAAGGAGGAACATTGGAAGAGCGAACGTGTGGTGGGTTAGGTTTCTTCCTTTGATTATGATAGTCGAGGACTATTGACACTACATCGCAGGGTGTGGGTGCCGTTTCACGGAGGCGTACGCGAGATCTTGATGGAATAGGCGCACAAGTCCTGATTCTCTATTCATCCCGGGGTGATGAAGATGTATAGTGATCTTCGTCTAGACTATTGGTCGCCCTGCATGAAGCGGGATGTGGCATGGTACGTCGAGCGGTGCTTGACCTGCAGGTAGGTCAAGGCCGAACATCAGAGACTGCATGTTAAGATGCAGCCGTTGGACATCCTGTTGTGGAAATGGGAAGACATCACGATGGATTTTATCACAAAACTTCCCAGGACTACGAGCGGAGTAGATTCGATTTGGGTCATCGTGGATCGATTGACCAAGAGCGCCCATTTTACTCCGATCCAGGAGAGCATCTCGGCTGAAAAGATGGCCGATATCTACATCAGGGAAATAGTGTCACGGCACGAGGTGCCGGTGTCAGTGATATCAGACCGAGATGTGCGATTCACTTCCAGATTTTGGAAGAAGTTTCATGACGAGTTGGGCACTCGTTTGCATTTTAGCACCGCCTTTCACCCACAGACGGATGGTCAGAGTGAGCGGACCATCCAGACTTTGGAGGATATGTTGCGGGCATGTGTGTTAGATTTCGGTGGTAGCTGGGATACCTATCTTCCCTTGGCTGAGTTCTCATACAACAACAGCTACCACGCGAGTATTGACCGACCCCCATTCGAGATGTTGTACGGGCGGAGGTGCAGAACCCCAATATGCTGGGGTGAAGTTGGCCAGAGAGTCACGGGGATCACCAAGGTGGTACTCGAGACGACCCAGAGGATCCAGTAGGTTCAGAGCAGGCTTCAGACTGCTCAGAGTCGGCAGAAAAGTTACACCGACAAGCGTCGATCCGACTTGGAGTTCCAAGTCGGGGATATGGTTCTCCAGAAGGTGTTGCCTTGGAAAGGCGTCATTCGATTCAGGAAGCGGGGCAAGTTGGGCCCGTGATTTATCGGACTGTTCAGGGTGGTAGCCCGGGTGGGCAAAGTGGCGTATAGATTGGAGCTTCCAGTCAAGCGCAGCCAGATCCACAACACTTTCCATGTCTCTCAGCTGCGGAAGTGTTTAGTTGATGATTCAGCAGTGGTGCCGTTGGAGGATATTCAGGTTGACGACAGGCTGAATTACTTTGAGCACCCAGTCGCGATCCTCGACAGGAAGTCGAAGGATTTTAGGAACAAAAGGGTGGAGTTAGTGAAGGTGCAATGGCAGCACCGAAAGGGTTTGGAGTGGACTTGGGAGTAGGTGGATGAAATGATGGAGCATTACCCTGAGCTATTCCAGGATCGAGCAGCAGACTTCGAGGACGAAGTCTAAAATAAGTGGGGGAGATTTGTATCGCCTAGTTCCTGGTATGTAAATCTTCATTAAGTATTTTTCCTTTTTAAGCCTTGGACTCAGCGAGTTATAGGTGCGAATCGCCGAGTAGGGACGAGACACGGGACACGTTTAAGTTGGCAACTCGGCGAGTCCTTATCCTGAACTCGGCAAGTCACCGCTATTGGATGAAACCCTAAGTTTCAGGGGTTTGCACCATATTTATGCAACATATCCGCCCCAAGCCAGCCCCCATTCACCCCCAGAGCTCCTAACCCTCGTTTAAGCTTGTTCTTTGAAGACTTGAAGCAATTGTTAGTGTTTTTGAAGGTTTTGAAGAAGAAGGGAAGTAGATCCAAAAGAAGGGGAAGCCATCCAAGCACCATTATGTTCTCTCAGCAGTTCCATTGAGGTATATCTCATTTTTCCCTTGTTTCCATGCTTATTACTTCATTTAAAACATTCTTGAGCCATTCCCCAAGCTTGTATGTGCATAATGTTCCGAAATAAGCCGATTGGTCTCTTGATCCAAGCATAGTTGAGCTCCAGGAGCTCAGATCCACTACCTTTATGAGCCCATATTGCACATAAACCTTAGATCTACTCTTTTGGTGCATTTCAAAACCTAAAAGCCCCATAGATCGATATTTACACGTAAAGTTGGAAACTTTACGTGTTATTCAGGCTCTAGGGGCCCAGATCTACAAATGACATGGATTGGATTCGAGCAAAATCGCATTTTTAGCTCTTGCATGGAACGGACTCGGCAAGTCGCTCATCTGACTTGGCGAGTCCAGTCGCGAGTCTCCGGGTTTGCCCCCTTTTTGTTATGTCGAGTCGTGAGGTGAGTCTAGGAGGGACTCGGTGAGTTGGAAGCCAAAACTCACCCATAATGGAACTCGGCGAGTCGATGCCCTGACTCGGCGAGTTCAAGGCAATCTCCTTAGATCAAGATCAGACTCGGCGAGTTGTTCATACAACTCGGCGAGTTGCAGCATAAGTGTTCATCGGATGAAGATGAACTCGCCGAGTTGTTCATACAACTCGGCGAGTAGGATGAAGGACTTGAACATCAGTTTGGATGGGGAACTCGTCGAATCAACGCCTAACTCGACGAGTAGAAACAGAATCCTGGATACTCATTTGGACATAGAATCGACGAGTTGGATAGCCAACTCGGCGAGTCGGGTCAACAGGAAGTTGACTCTGACTTTGACTTAGGTCATGGTCGGGGGTAAAAGGGTCATTTCACCCAAAAGGCAGTAAATATTGATTGGTTGTGTATGTTGACGGAATTACAGCCGGAGGATTTCCGGAGTAGCAACAGCAGCAAACAGTCGGTTCCCACACACACCAGCAGCTAATTCGATGTGAGTTTCCTTTCAGTAGTAACGGGTCTAAGGAACCAAGGCCGGTCCGTATAGACGAGACGTTAGTATTAGAGTGTGGGCCGATCCCGTATCTCTTAATTGAGTGATTGCGATAAATGCTAGTAGGATGGAGCTGTCTATACTTGTTGTCCTTGTGATACTTGTATGATATGAGTTGGCGGTTGAGTGTGGGATAGGCCCGTATCTCTCCGAGAGTGGGGTGTGGGCTAGGCCCGTATCTCCCAGATAGCGATGTGTGGGCAAGGCGTGTATCTTCACAAGTGTGGGCATGGCCCGTATCTCCCAGAAAGCGAAGTGTGGGTAGGGCCCGTATTTTCACGAGTGTGGGCAAGGGCCCATATCTCATAGTTGAATGTTGTTGTTATATGCTTGCATGGTATGGGATATTATGGGGGAACTCACTAAGCTTCGTGCTTACGGTTTGCAGTTTCATTTCAGGTACCTCTTCAGCTAAGGGAAAGGAGCCGGCGCGGTAGCAGCACATCACACGTACGACTTTTGTTTTCCGCATTGTAGATTTTCTGAGATGTACTCTGAATTATGATTATGATGTCACCGGTTTTTCATACAAGGATTTTTATCATGAATGTTTGTAATGATGTTTTATGTTTTCACCTAAATTAAAAATGAAATTTTTAACCGGTAATTTTGGGGTGTTACAGCCCTTTTGGTCCTAACCCATGCCCAACACCCGTACATGACATAATATTGGTCAACCCGTGCCAACACCCGACCACCTGCAACCCATAGCCATATTGTAACCCCTTTTGGTCCTAACATATGCCCAACACCCGTACATGAAGTCATATTGGTCAACCCGTGCCAACACCCGACCACTTGTTCCCATACCCATATTATAACCCCTTTTGGTCCTATCCCATGCCTAACACCCGTACATGACCTAATATTGGTCAACCCGTACCAACACCCGACCACCTGCAATTGATACCCATGTTATAACTTCTTTTGGTCCTAACCCATGCCCAACACCCATACATGCCCTAATATTGGTCAACCTGTGCTAACACCCGACCACTTGCAACCCATACCTATATTATAACCCCTTTTGGACCAAACGCATGCCCAACACCCGTACATGACTGAATATTGGTCAACCCATGCCAACACCCGACCACCTGCAACCCATACCCATATTGTATCCCTTCTTGGTCCTAACCCTTGCCCAACACCAGCACATGACCAAATATTAGTCAACCCGAGCCAACACACGATCAAATTCAACCTATACCCATATTATAACCCCTTTTGGTCCAAACCAATGATCAACACTCATACATGACTTAATATTGGTCAACCTGTGCCAACACGTGACCACCTGCAACCCATGCCCATATTATAACCACTTTTGGTCCAAACCCATGCCCAACATCCACACACGACCTAATATTGGTCATCCCATGCCAACACCCAGCCACTTGCAACCCATACCCATATTATAACCCCATTGGGTCCTAACCCATGCCTAACACCCATACATGACCAAATATTGGTCAACCCGTGCCACCACAATAACACCTGCAACCCATACCCATATTATAACCCATTTTGGTCCAAAACCATGCCCAACACTCGTATTTGACATATATATTGGTCAACTGGTGCCAACACCCGACCACGTGCAACCCATACCCATATTATAACCCCTTTTGGTCCTAAGCCATGCCTAACACCCGTAAATGACCTGATAATTCTCAACCCGTGCAACCACCCGACCACATGAAACCCATACCCATATTATAAACCCTTTTGGTCCTAACCCATGCCCAACACCCGTACATGACATAATATTGGTCAACCCGTGCCAACACCCGACCACCTGCAACCCATACCCATATTATAACCCCTTTTGTCCTAACACATGCCCAACACCCGTACATGACGTAATGTTGGTCAACCCGTGCCAACACCCGACGACCTATTCCCATACCCATATTATAACCCCTTTTGTTTCTAACCCATGCCCAACACCCGTACATGACCCAATATTGGTCATCACATGCCTACACCCGACCACCTGCAACCCATACCCATATTATCACCCCATTGGTTCCTAAACCATGCTCAACACTCGTACATGAACTAATATTGCTCAACCCATGTGAACACCCGACCACCTGCAACCCATACCCATATTCTAAACCCTTTTGGTCCAAACCCATGCCCAACACCCGTATACGACGTAATATTGGTCAACTCGTGCCAACACCCTACCACGTGCAACACATAGCCATATTATAACCCCTTTTGGCCCTAACCCATGCCTAACACCCGCAAATGACCAGATATTTGTCAACGCGTGCAACCACCTAACTACATGCAACCCATACCCACATTATAGCCCTTTTGGTCCTAACACATGCCCAACACCCGTTCATGACCTAATATCGGTCAACCCGTGCCAACTCCTGACCACTTGCAACCCATACACATATTATAACCCCTTTTGGTCCTAACACATGCCCAACACCTGTACATGACATAATATTGGTCAATGGGTGCCAACACCCGAAGATCTGCAACCCATACCCATATTATAACCCCTTTTGGTCCTAACACATGCCGAATACCCGTACATGAAGTAATATTAGTCAACCCGTGCCAGCACCCGACCACCTGTTCCCATACCCACATTATAACCCCTTTTGTTCCTAACCCATGCCTAACACCCGTATATGGCCTAATATTTGTCAACCCATGCCAACACCCGGCCATCAGCAACCAATACCCATATTATAACCCCTTTTGGTCCTTACCCTTGCCTAACACCGGTTCATGACGTAATATGGTCAACCAGTGCCAACACCTGACCACGTGCTCCCATACCCATATTATAACCCCTATTGGTCCTAACCCATGCCCAACACCCGTACATGACCTAATATTGGTCAACACCCGACCACATGCAACCCATACCCATATTATATCCCCATTTTGGTCCTAACACATGCCCAACACCCGTACATGATGTAATATTGGTCAACCCATGCCAACACCCGACCACCTATTCCCACACCCATATTATAACCCCCTTCGGTCCTAACCCATGCCCAACACCCGTACATGACCCAATATTGGTCATCCCATGCCAACACCCAACCACCTGCAACCCATACCCATATTATAACCCCTTTGGGTCCTAACCCATTCCCAACACCCGTACATGACCTAATATTGGTCAACCCGTGTCAACACCCGACCACCTGCAACCCATACCCATATTCTAACCCTTTTTGGTCCAAACCCATGCCCAACACCCGTATATGACCTAATATTGGTCAACCCGTGCCAACACCCGACCATGTGTAACCCATACCCATATTACAACCCCTTTTGATCCTAACACATGCCTAACACCCGTAAATGACCTGATAATTATCAACCCTTGCAACCACCCGACCACATGCACCCCATACCCATATTATAACCCCTTTTGGTCCTAACCCATGCCCAACACCCGTACATGACCTAATATTGGTCAACCCGTGCCAACTCCCGACCACCTGCAACCCATACCCATATTATAACCCCTTTTGGTCCTAACCCATTCCTAACACCCGTACATGACATAATATTGGTCAACCCGTGCCAACACCCGACCACCTTTAACCCATACCATATTATAACCCCTTTTGGTCCTAACACATGCCTAACACCCGTACATGACGTAATATTTGTCAACTCGTGCCAACACCCGACAACCTGTTCCCATACCCATATTATAACCCCTTTTTGTCCTAACCCATGCCCAACACCCGTACATGACCTAATATTGCTCAACCCATGCAAACACCCGTCCTCCTGCAACGGATACCCATATTATAACCCCTTTTGGTCCTAACCCTTGCCCAACACCCGTACATGACCTAATATTGGTCAAACCGTGCAAACACCCGACCACTTTTAACCCATACCTATATTATAACCCCTTTTGGTCCAAATCCCTGCCCAACACCCGTACATGACCTAATATTGGTCAACCTGTGCCAATACCCGACAACCTTCATCCGATACCCATATTATATCCCTTTTTGGTCCTAACCCCTTCCTAACAGCCGTACATGACCTAAAATTGGTCAACGTGTGGCAACACCCGATCAACTGCAACCCATACCCATATTATAACCCCTTTTGGTCCTAACCCTTACCCAACACTCGTCCATGACCTAAAATTGGTCAACTCATGCCAACACCCGATCAAATGCAAACCATACCCATATTATAACCCCTTTTGGTCCAAACCGATGCCTAACACCCATACATGACCTAATATTGGTCAACCTGTGCCAACACCTAACCACCTGCAATCCATGCCCATATTATAACCCCTTTTGGTCCTAACCCATGCCGAACACCCGTACGTGACCTAATCCTGGTCATCCCAGGCCAACACCCGACCACCTGCAACCCATACCCATATTATAACACCTTTGGGTCTTATCCCATGCCCAACACCCGTAGATGACCTAATATTGGTGAACCCGTGCCAACACCCGACCACCTGCAACCCATACCCATATTATAACACCTTTTGGTCCAAACCCATGCCCAACACTCGTATATGACATATATATTGGTCAACCTGTGCCAACACCCGACCACGTGCAACGAATACCCATATTATAACCCCTTTTGGTCCTAACCCATGCCCAACACCCGTACATGACATAATATTGGTCAACCCGAGCCAACACCCGACCACCTACAACCTATAGCCATATTATAACCCCTTTTGGTCCTAACATTGTGCCCAACACCCGTATATGCAGTAATACTGGTCAACCCGTGCCAACACCCGACCACCTGTTCCCATACCCATATTATAACCCCTTTTTGTGCTATCCCATGCCCAACACCCGTACATTACCTAATATTGGTCAACCCGTGCCAACACCCGACCACCTGCAACCGATACCCATTTTATAACCCCTTTTGGTCCTAACCCTTGCCCAACACCTGTACATGACCTAAAATTGGTCAACCCGTGCTAACACCCGACCACTTGCAACACATACCTATATTATAACCCCTTTTAGACCTAACACATGCCCAACACCCGTACATGACTGAATATTGGTCACCCCGTGCAAACACCCGAGCACCTGCAACCCATACCCATATTGTATCCCTTTTTGGTCCTAACCGTTGCCCAACACCAGTACATGACCTAAAATTGGTCAACCTGTGCCAACACACGATCAAAATGCAACCCATACCCATATTATAACCCCTTTTGGTCCAAACCGATGATCAACACCCATACATGACCTAATATTGGTCAACCTGTGCCACACTAGACCACCTACAATACATGCCCATATTATAACCCCTTTTGATCCTAACCCATGCCCAACATCCATACATAACCTAATATTGGTCATCCCATGCCAACACCCGACCACCTGCAACCCATACCCATATTATAACCCCATTGGGTCCTAACCCATGTCCAAGACCCGTACATGACCTAATATTGGTCAACCCATGCCAACACAAGTACACCTAAAACCCATACCCATATTATAACCCACTTTGGTCAAAACCCATGCCTAAGACTCGTATATGACATATATATTGGTCAACCTATGCCAACACCCGACCACGTGCAACCCATACCCATATTATAACCCCTTTTGGTCCTAAGCCATACGTAACACCTGCAAATGACCTGATAATTGTCAACCCATGCAACCACCTGACCACATGAAACCCATACCCATATTATAAACCCTTTTGGTCCTAACCCATGCCCAACACCCTTACACGACATAATATTGGTCAACCCGTGCGAACACCCGACCACTTGCAACCCATACCCATATTATAACCCCTTTTGGTCCTAACACGTGCCCAACACTAGTACATGACGTAATACTGTTCAACCCGTGCCAACACCCGACCACCTATTCCCATACCCATATTATAACCCCTTTTGTTCCTAACCCATGCCCAACACCCGTACATGACCCAATATTGGTCATCGCATTCCAACACCCGACCACCTGCAACCCATACCCATATTATCACCCCTTTGGGTCCTAAACCATGCCCAACACTCGTACATGATCTAATATTGCTCAACCCATGTGAACACCCGACCACCTGCAACCCATACCGATATTCTAACCCATTTTGGTCCAAACCCATGCCCAACACCCGTATACAACCTAATATTGGTCAACCCGTTCCAACACCTGACCACGTGCAACCCATACCCATATTATAACCCCTTTTGGTCCTAACCCATGCCTAACACCCGCAAATGACGTGATATTTTTCAACCCGTGCAACCACCCAACCAAATGCAACCCATACCCACATTATAACCCTTTTGGCCCTAACATATGCCCAACACCCGTAGATGACCTAATATCAGTCAACCCGTGCCAACTCCTGACCACTTGCAACCCATACCCAAACTATAACGCCTTTTCGTACTAACCCATGCCCAACACTTGTACATGAAATAATATTGGTCAACCGGTGCGAACACCCGGAGACCTGCAACCAATACCCATATTATAACCCCTTTTGGTCCTAACACATGCCCAACAACCGTACAACCCATGGCAACACCCGACCACCTGTTCCCATACTCACATTATAACCCCTTTTGGTCCTAACCCATGCCTAACACCCGTACATGACCTAATATTGGTCAACCCATGCCAACACCCTACCACTTGCAACCGATACCCATATTATAACACCTTTTGGTCCTTACCCTTGCCCAACACCCGTACATGATGTAATATGGTAAACCAGTGCCAACACCCGACCACCTACTCCCATACCCATATTATAACCCCTTTTGGTCCTAACCCATGCCCAAGACTCGTACATGACCTAATATTGGTCAACCCGTGCCAACATCCGACCACTTGCAACCCATACGCATATTATAACCCTTTTTGGTCCTAACACATGCCCAACACCCGTACATGACGTAATATTTGTCAACCCGTGCCAACACCTGACCACCTATTCCCATACCCACATTATAACCCATTTTTGGTCCTAACCCATGCCCAACACCCATACATGCCCAATATTGGTCATCCCATGGCAACACCCAACCACCTACAACCCATACCCATATTATAACCCCTTTGGGTCCTAACCCATGCCCAACACTCGTACATGACCTAATATTGGTCAACCCATGCCAACACTCGACCACTTGCAACTCATACCCGTATTATAACCACTTTTGGTCATAACCCATGCCCAACACCTGTACATGACATAATAGTGGTCAACTGGTGCCAACACCCAAAGACCTGCAACCCAGACCCATATTATAACCGCTTTTGGTCCTAACACTTGCCCAACACCCGTACATGAAGTAATATTAGTCAACCCGTGCCAACACCCGACCACCTATTCCCATACCCATATTATAAACCCTTTTGGTCCTAACCCATGCCCAACACCCGTACAAGAACCAACATTGGTCATCGCATGCCAACACCCAACCACCTGCAACCCATACCCGTATTAGAACCCCTTTGGGTCCTATCCCATGCCCAACACTCGTACATGACCTAATATTGGTCAACCCGTGCCAACACCCGTCCACCTGCAACCCAAACCAATATTCTAACACCCCACCACGTGTAACCCGTACCCATATTATAACCCCTTTTGATCCTAACACATGCCTAGCTTCCGTAAATGACCTGATAATTGTCAACCCTTGCAACCACCCGACCACATGCAACCCATACCCATATTATAACCCCTTTTGGTCCTAACACATTCCCAACACCCGTACATGACCTAATATTGTTCAACTCGTGCCAACTCCCGACCACCAGCAACCCATACCCATATTATAACCCCTTTTGGTCCTAACCCATTCCCAACTGTAACACCGTAAATTTTAAGGCAAAAATTTCATTTTATTTAATCAAATTAATATTAAAACACTTGTTTAAAATCTCATACACATTTGAATTACAAAAACATAGTTCCATTTTCACTTAGTAGAAAACCAGGATCCTTCAGAATACAACTCTTTCTTTGGTGTGTACAATCGAGCCGGTGCCATCCCGCGTTACTGAAAGAACCTGAAACAGCATAACATAAAACACTGTAAGCACGAAGCTTAGTGAGTTCCCCAATATACACCTTACGCACATACGCCTTTCCAGGCCCTGACCTTCCGGTCCCTGCACAATGCCTTCCGACCCATGAGATAATCGCCTTCCGGCCCATAACGTATTCGCCTTCCGGCCCATAACATATTGCCTTCCGGCCCATAACATATTGCCTTCCGGCCCATAACATATTGCCTTCCGGCCCATAACATATTGCCTTCCGGCCCAAAAACATATACGGCACATAATACATTTACTCTAACACATAAAACACATATATCATATATCATACCTGAGCTTTCTGTCACATAACACTTTGCCTTCCGGCCCATATAAACATGCATATCACGCGTAACAACTAACTTTCCATTTATCGTATATATACATAACACATAACATATTCGACCTTCCGGTCACACAATCAAACCCTTGCGGGTACAGTATAGTGAGAAGACTCACCTCGTGGATGCTGGAAGTTAGCAACTCCTGAAATCACTTGCACCTGATCCACCGAGCTACAAGCTCCCTATAACAATATATCTCTTATTAATACTTTTATCTTCCACGTTAACTGACCCTAAGAAATCACACACAGGTCAACTCTGGTCAACGGTCCACGGTCATCTCGACTGGACTCGGCGAGTACCCTGGTGACTCGGCGAGTCTAGTCGTCTTCACAATTTCCTGGATGTTCCCTTTCTACTCGTCGAGTATCTCTCTTGCCTCGACGAGTTCCTCGTGGAAGAATCGCGGGGCCACCCCGACTCCACTCGCCGAGTCTGAAGAACAACTCGGCGAGTCCCAATGAATCTTCAAGCTACTCGCCGAGTCTGCTCATCCGACTCGGCGAGTCCATATGCCATGCAGTCGATCAACTGCTTCTAGAAATACGTATGGTCCCGAAATACACAATCATGGGACTTTCTGGACCTCTAAACATCCTATTACTGGGGTATAAACGTTTGGGTAGCAACATAATAATCCATCTAATCACCAAATGGGTTTCATAAACCCTAAATCCGTGTACACATCAAAATAACAGGAATGATCTGAAGTATTACCTGAAAACGTACTCTCTGTGTTCCCAAACCTCAGAACTCGATCCCCTTGATCTTCCTTTGGCTAAAACCCTTCCTCTTCTTGCTTAACAAATTCCTTCAAGGTCACTAATGGCCTTCAAGCTTGCTCTAGATGCCACAGTCGCTTAGGATTCTTCTCAATCGGCCAAAAGACGAACAATGACGGCCTAAGATCCCTTATATACATCCCAAAACTGAACGGCTAGGGTTTCCGCTGAACAGCGTCGACTCGCCGAGTCCATATCTGGACTCGTCGAGTCCAGTCGCGAACCCGCGACCAAGTCCGTGCTCCTACTCGGCGAGTCAAGCTCCAACTCGCCGAGTCCCCCCTCTAAAACACCCCAAAATGTGATTTAACAATACTTCGAGATTTCGGGCTGTTACAATTCTCCCCCACTAGCAACAGACTTCGCCCTCGAAGTCTCACTCTGAAATTAGTGCCGGATGCTGCTCCCGCATCTCACGTTCCGATTCCCCAGTCACTTCCGATCTCTTCCGAGGTTACCACCGAACCAATACCAGAGGTACCTCCTTGTTCCTCAGAACCTTGATCTTCCGATCCCTGATGGCCACTGGCCTCTCATCGTAACACAGGCTCGCATCCACCTAATTGTTCTTTACTGGAACCACTGCTGACTCATCGGCTATACACTTCTTCAATTGCGACACATGAAAAGTCTCATGGATCCATCCCAATTCCGTTGGCAGCTCCAAACGATAGGCCACCCGTCCTACCTTCGCACCTTCACGAAAAGGCCCAACATATCGGGGCCCCAACTTGCCCTTCTTCCTGAATCGGATCACCCCTTTCCAAGGAGAGACCGTCAGAAGTACGAAGTCGCCGACCTGAAACACCTGCTCGTAACGGCGTCTGTCTGCATAACTTTCCTGTCAACACTAGACGATCATTATCCTCCGTTTAACCTGTTGCCTCTGCTCCATCGACTAAAGCACGATCTCTGTACTGTCCACCACTCCCTGTAACCGAGAATTACCCAAGATGCAACTCTGCTCTACATCTCAACGATCACTCGACCCATAAGGGTTAGGAAACCATAAATCACCGGATCCCCGATCCTAAGCCCTCTTTATCCATTTCGGAACAACTGAGGGACCCATTCTCAATTCTCAGAGCAACTCTCACGAGTTCTCCTCTTGCAATCGCATGCACATGCTGCACTAGCCCCAACATACCTTCTTCTTCCTTTATCTAGGGAAATCCGCTTGACGACCTTGCCACTACTCCATGTATCGCACATGTTCTGGATCTACTCGCAAGGACTCTCGGGTCCATGCGTTACCTCTCCTCAGCAAATGAGGGTCCGACACCACCTCCTATGCAACAGCTCAAAGGGCGGCATACTAATGCACTAATGATGGCTGCTGATATGAGACAACTCAACCAAGGATCAATACGTACCGCGGCTTCCTCAGAAATCGAATGTACATGCCCGAAGCATGTCTTCGAGCATCTAGATCGTTTACTCTCTCTAAAGTGTCCTCAGATGTCATCATGATAAGCTCCTTTTCCATATTCCTCCTCAAGACTGAGTACTGGATCAACTTTTGGCTCCACATCTGAGCCCCCAACTGTTACCCATCTCATAACCCAAATATTCCACTAACTTTCTCCCCGTGACCACTATCCCGACCCAGTGACACGCAAGTCACAAAATTCTCTTTTCCTCGTGCGAGCAATACAATCCAACCGAGGATCGTCTCAACTCTAATCTCGGGATTCTGCTGCGCATGTTCCTCGCGTATCTCCCCGCATCTCCCGACAGGGACGGATACCCCCGTCTTTCCCCCGACTCAACATCTAGGCTCCAAGAACTCAATAATAGGACTACTCAAGCCCAAAACTCTTCCACACCATACACTGCTCGGAAAACATTCCAACATCGCATTCTCTTGCCATTTAATGAGTACTGCGACTCCACACGGTATCACAACATCTTCTGAATAGTGAGTACTGCGACTCGAATATTCACCACAGACTATGGAGGCAATCAATATAACGAACGCCCATCTTGCGAAAATCCACTCTCTCAAATAGTCTCCCTGGATGTCCATATTCGAAGACTCCCACTAGATCCGCAGATACTTGATATGCCACACGTCGATTCAATTCAGGATTCCCGAATAACTCCGAAGTAAGGATATCATAACCGAATAGCCCAGAATACTGCCACAACCACTGATCTCCTGCCCCAAACATCATGTAGACCCAATAATACATTCCCTCTGAACCCCATAACTAGATCTTCATTTCCCACCTTACAACTTCGGTGCATCTAATTTTCTCGATTTGGAAAATGAGAAAACGCTGACACTACGAAATATGCTGGTAATTCTCCGAAACCCTTCTTCCGACGCTCAAAATCCAAACAAGGATACGCACACCGGCCCCGGAAGTTGGCTGCCCAATCTTTCTCCATCTTCTTTGTAACAACGCAAATTTTCGAATAATTTTTTTCATTTAAAATAAAGTGATTTCATTCAATTAAAAGTATTTATTCCATGTTCCATATCAAATACATATATAAAAATCCCTAAGATCTCAAACAGCAGCAGTGTGTATGCATCATGCTGGCGCCTTCCCACGGTCCTCGCTAGTACCTGAAACACATACATAACAACTTGTAAGCATAAATGCTTAGTGAGTTCCCCAGTATACGACTTACACATATACGCCTTTCCAGGCCCTGACCTTCCGGTCTACAACACTTTGCCTTCCGGCCCGTAACATAATCGCCTTCCGGCCCATAACATATTGCCTTCCGGCCCTTATCATATTGCCTTCCGGCCCATAACATTTACAACATATAATACATTTAATATAACACACATAGCACATATAACATACATCATACCTAACCTTACTGTCACATAACATATCGCCTTCCGGCCCGTGTAAACACATATATCATGCATAGCAACTACCTTTCTATTTATAGCATAAATATCATCTATCATATACGACCTTCCGGTCTCACAGTCAAACCCTTCCGGGTGAAGTATAGTGAGAAGACTCACCTCGTAGTGTATAAACTATAAGCTCTTGAGACCACTTGTACTCGGTCCGCCAATCTGCAGTGTCCCTATAATATCATATACCCTTATTACTAATCTTATCAAACAAGACAACTGACCCTACGAAATTACATGCAGGTCAACTCTGGTCAACGGTCAACTTGACCGGACTCATCGAGTACAAAGGCGACTCGACGAGTCTAGACATCCTCCCCAACTTTCCCTGTTGTTTCCCTTTCTACTCGTCGAGTATCCCCCTTTGTACTCGACAAGGTCCTCGTGGAAGAATCGCGGGGCCACCCCGACTCCACTCGCCGAGTCCGAAGGCGACTCGACGAGTTCCAATGAATCCTCAACTACTCGCCGAGTCTGAAGAACAACTCGGCGAGTCCCTGTAAATCTTCAAGCTACTCGCCGAGTCTGATCATTGGACTCGGCGAGTCCGTGCCATGCAGTCGATCACCTGCTCCCTGAAATATGCATGGTCCCGAGACATGCACCCATGGGACTTTCTGGACATCTAAGTATCCTATCACTGGGGTATAAACGACTGGGTAACACACAATATTCTATCAAATCCCCAAATGGGTCTCATAAACCCTAGATTCGTGTACAACACCAAAACGACAGAAATGATCCGAGTATTACCTGGAAACGTGTTCTCTGTGTCCCCAACCTTCAGAGCCCAATCCCCTTGATCCTCCTTGACCACAACCTTGCCTCTTCTTGTCTAACAAAGCCTTCAAATTTCCACTAGCCCTCACTCCTGCTCCAGATGCACACAGACGTTTTAGGTTCCCTTCAATCGGCCAAAAGACGAGCAATGACGGCCCTAAAGACATTATATACGATCCAGAATGAAACGGCTAGGGTTTCTGCTGAACAGCGTCGACTCGCCGAGTCCATATCTGGACTCGTCGACTCCAGTCGCGAACCCGCGATCAAGCCTGTGGTCCTACTCGGCGAGTCAGGCACCAACTCGCCGAGTCCCCTCCTAAAAATGTCCCAAAAATAGCTTTAAAGCAATACCTGAAATTCCGGGCTGTTACAACTCTCCCCCACTAGAACTAGACTTCGCCCTCGAAGTCTCACTCTGCGAATAACTCCGGATGTTGCTCCCGCATTTCACGCTCCGACTCCCAAGTCATCTCCGATCCCTTCCGGTGTTGCCACTGAACCAACACCAGAGGTACCTCCTTGTTCTGCAGAACCTTGATCTTCCGATCCCTGATAGCTACTGGTCTCTCGGCGTAATTAAGGCTTGCATCCACCTGAATATCCTCTAACGGAACCACCGCCGATTCATCGGCTATACACTTCCTCAACTGAGATACGTGAAAGGTATTGTGAATCTGACCCAACTCTGCTGGCAACTCCAACCGATAAGCTACCCGACCTACCCTTGCGATTACACGAAACGGACCTATGAACCGGGGCCCCAATTTGCCCCTCTTTCTGAACCGGATCACTCCCTTCCAAGGAGAAACCTTCAGAAGAACGAAGTCGCCAACCTGAAATTCTAGCTCGGACCGGCGTCTGTCCGCATAACTCTTCTGTCGGCTTTGGGCGGTCAATAATCTCTGCCTAACTTGCTGAATCTGCTCTGTCGTCTGGAGCACGATCTCTGTACTACCCATCACTCTCTATCCCACCTCTCCCCAGCAAATGGGAGTCCGACACCTCCTACCATACAACAACTCAAAAGGTGGCATACCAATGCTCGAATGATGGCTGTTGTTATAGGAAAACTCAGCTAAAGGCAAATGCGCATCCCAGCTACCCCCGAAGTCTAACACACACGCTCTAAACATGTCTTCCAATGTCTGAATCGTCCGCTCACTCTGACCGTCTGTCTGGGGATGGTATTCGGTACTAAAATGTAGTTTAGTACCCAGCTCCTCATGGAATTTCTTCCAGAACCTGGAAGTGAAGCGTACATCACGGTCTGAAACAATCGAGATCGGCACTCCATGCCGAGATACTATCTCTCTCACGTATAACTCCGCCAACTTCTCCGCTGATGAACTCTCGCTAATGGCAAGAAAGTGTGCACTCTTCGTCAACCTATCCACAATCACCCAAATTGCATCGACTCCTCTGGCAGTTCTCGGCAATTTGGTGATGAAATCCATCGTAATCTGTTCCCACTTCCACTTAGGAATCTCCAAGGGCTGCAACTTACCATGCGGTCTCTGGTGCTCGGCCTTAACCCTACGGCAGGTCAAACACCTTTCGACGAACCAAGCGACGTCTCTCTTCATGCAAGGCCACCAATATTCCTTCCTCAAGTCTAAATACATCTTCGTAGCACCAGGATGGATCGAAAATTTCGATCTATGAGCCTCCTCCATCAAAGTAGCACGCGTACCGCCCACAAATGGTACCCAAATCCGACCCTGAAACGTCAGAAGTCCTCGTCCATCCTTAACGAACTCTGAAATTAACCCAACGACTCTCTCTTTCTTCTGCATCTCGGATCTCAGAACCTCGGCCTGCGCCCCACGAATAGCATCCAATATCGGGTCGTCACTGTCAGTCTCAAACATACGTCTCGCAATGGAGTGCTTTCCGCTCTACGACTCAATGCATCGGCTACCACATTAGCCTTGCCTGAGTGGTATAAGATCTCACAGTCATAATCCTTAACCATGTCCAACCATCTCCTCTGACGCATATTTAGGTTGGGTTGATCCATCAAATACTTCAAACTCTTATGGTCCGTGTATATAGTACAACGAACCCCATACAGGTAGTGACGCCATATCTTGAGAGCGAACACCACTGCCCCCAACTCTAAATCATGTGTGGGATATCTCGCCTCATGAGGCTTCAGCTGCCTCGACGCATAAGCTATCACATGACCTCTCTGCATCAACACCGCACCCAGTCCCGAAATCGATGCGTCGCAATATACGACAAAATCCTCCATCCCTTCCGGGAGAGCTAATACCGGGGCTTCGCACAGTCTCTGACGAAGTGTCTCGAAGGATGTCTGTTGCTCGGGTCCCCATGAGAATGTGACACCCTTCCGGGTCAATTTGGTGAGCGGTACCGCGATCTTGGAGAAGTCTCTAATAAACCTCAGATAATACCCCGCCAACCCAAGGAAACTTCTGATCTCGGAAGGTGACTTCGGTGCCTCCCAACTCATCACTGCCTCCACCTTTGCCGGATCGACCAATATCCCTGCCTGATTAACAACATGTCCAAGAAATTGGACCTCCCGCAACCAGAAGTCACATTTGGAGAATTTTGCATATAGCTTCTCCGACCTCAGTACCTCCAGGACCTCCCTCAAATGTCTCTCATGCTACTCTCTAGTTCGCGAATATACTAGGATGTCGTCGATAAATACAATCACAGACCGATCCAGCATCGGACTGCATACCCTGTTCATGAGGTCCATGAACACTACCGGGGCATTGGTGATCCCAAAAGGCATCACCACGAACTCGTAATGCCCATACCGCGTCCTGAATGCTGTCTTCTGGACGTCCTCATCCCGCACTCTTACCTGATGGTACCCTGATCTCAGATCGATCTTGGAAAACCAAGATGCCCCTTGCAACTGATCGAATAAATCATCGATCCTTGGTAACGGATATCGGTTCTTGATCGTCACCTTGTTCAACTCCCGGTAATCAATACACATCCGATGTGAACCATCCTTCTTCTTGACGAATAGAATCGGTGCTCCCCACGGTGAGCTACTCGGCCGAATAAATCCCTTCCCCAGCAACTCTTGGAGTTGCGAGGACAACTCTTGCATCTCTGGAGGTGCAAGACAATAAGGCACCTTTGCAATAGGCGCAGCCCCCGGAACCAGATCGATACCAAACTCCACTTGCCTCGCAGGAGGTACTCCCGGCAAATCCTCGGGAAAGACATCTGGAAACTCACGCACCACTGGTACCTCCTCCACTGACTTCGGTCTCTCGGAAGCCCCCCGCGTATCCATCACATACGCCACAAAACCCTTACATCCCTGCTGTAGACATTGTCTCGCCCTAGCGGCCGAACAAAAAGCTGATCCCGAACGGGTACCCTCGCCGTACACCGTAAGAACTCCCCCACTAGGGTCTCGTATAGTCACAAGCTGGCGCTCACAGTCGATGACGGCGCTGAATCGGCTCAACCAGTCCATGCCTACGATGACACAGACATCACCCATCGCAATAGGAATTAGGTCAATCGGGAATGCAACCCCAAAAATTTCTAGCACGCATCCCCGAAAAACCTCCGTAGCACAAACCACCCTCTTAGCCGCTATAGAAACGCTCAGAGGCCGACTTAACGGCTCACGATCAATGTTGATATGCTGACTAAAAGCTAGAGATACAAAGGATCTACTCGCACCCGAGTCAAATAACACAAGAGCAGGCATAGAGTTCACAATAAAAGTACCTAAACATATATTGACATAAGCATAACATTTCAACTTTAAATAAATACGCGAATTACAGTATACCTGCCACAACATCGGGTGCAGCGCGGACCTCCTCCGCAGTCAGCTGAAAGGCTCTCCCGCGAGCCCTCGGGGCCTCGACCTTCACCGGTCGTGTCTCGGTAGTCCTGGTAGTAGGTGTAGATCCCTGACAAAGCTGCGGGCACTCGGCCTTCCGATGGCCTGTCTGGTTGCAATGAAAGCAAACCAAGAACCCCTTAGGACAATCCCTGGCAATGTGTCCTTCCTTGCCACACTTGTAGCAACCACCCGCTCGACACGTCCCCTCATGACCCTTGCCGCACTTTCCGCAAGTACGGCTCTTCAAACCTCCCATCCTCGAATCAGCGGACTTGATCCGCTTGGCTGCCGGCTGAGACTGAGCCGGTCGCCGATCCGTCTGCCGAGACTCGGCCTCCTCCCTGGCCTGGGTCTCTAACTCGATCTCGCGCTTCCTGGCATTCGCTTGAAGCTCAGTAAAAGTATGGTAGGTAGAGTTTGATACAAACTCCCTGATATCCCTCCTCAACACGCCCAAGTACCGGCTCATCCATGACTGCTCTGTAGACACCAGCTCAGGGCAGAACATCGCCCTCTCGTGAAACTTCCGTGTGACCATCGCAACGGAATCAGTACCCTGCTTAAGGGTCAAGAACTCCTGAATCAATCGTTCCCTCTCCACTGGGGGAACGTACTCGTCCCTGAACATCTCAACAAACCTCTCCCATGTCACCGCTGAAATCTCCGCCTGAGTGAAGTTCGTCGTCACGAACTTCCACCAATCCTTCGCTCCCAGACGGAGCTGGTTCAAGGCGAACCGTACCCTCAGGTGCTCCGGGCATGAGCAAGTGTAGAAGCACCCCTCAATATCGGCGACCCACCTCATTGCAGCAATCGGGTCCTGCATCCCATCGAACTCAGGGGGTTTCGTGTTGCTGAATTCCCGAAACAGCAACGAATCGCCCCCTTGCGGCCTAGCAGCGGCCACAGCTGCGGTAGCGGCAGCGACTGCAGCTTCAGTCAGTGCGGCATACCGCTCCTCGAACTCCTCCATCAGGGTGGTCTTAATGGACCCAAACATTTTCGGGATTTCAGCCCGAACCGCCGCAGCTACCTCCTCCTGGATCATCTGACGAATCTCCTCGTCACTCGCCCCGCTAGAACTCGCTCCGTGGCATGTCGTAACCATAATGTCTCTGAAATACAACATAAAATTGTCAGAGACTCCATCAAGTACATTTGTACTCGATAACGCAACCCTACTCAGTCTCCGATACCCAGGGATTCTTACTTGGGTCTTCCACCGACCCGGTGTCTTCGGTAGTACGGGCCCAATACCACCGACCACACCGTGTCAGTATTCGTCCCAAATCTTCCTCCCCAAACCCCGAATAGTGAGTACTCTACTTCTCGTATGCACTATCTACCTGCACGCTATCGAATATCTCATACAAGCAACCTCCCTAGACTAAGGCATCACAAAACAGGCCATTCTAGTCCTATCATGTATACCTAGTCTTCTAGCATGCATAACAATTCATAATTCAGTGCATAACATAACATGGTAAGGTATTCTGGGGATCTTTACCGTTCGGGCGCTGGCTGATCGTACACACTGCGTCTTTCTTGTTTACCACTTTACCATTTATAAAAGTTTATGTATTTATTATTTTTAAAATATTTTTCCTCAAATCCTCGGTTTGAGTTCAGTTACACCCGAATCCCTCAAACCAAGGCTCTGATACCAATTGTAACAACGCAAATTTTCGAATAATTTTTTTCATTTAAAATAAAGTGATTTCATTCAATTAAAAGTATTTATTCCATGTTCCATATCAAATACATATATAAAAATCCCCAAGATCTCTAACAGCAGCAGTGTGTATGCATCATGTCGGCGCCTTCCCACGGTCCTCGCTAGTACCTGAAACACATACATAACAACTTGTAAGCAGAAATGCTTAGTGAGTTCCCCAGTATACGACTTACACATATACGCCTTTCCAGGCCCTGACCTTCCGGTCTACAACACTTTGCCTTCCGGCCCGTAACATAATCGCCTTCCGGCCCATAACATATTGCCTTCCGGCCCTTATCATATTGCCTTCCGGCCCATAACATTTACAACATATAATACATTTAATATAACACACATAGCACATATAACATACATCATACCTGACCTTACTGTCACATAACATATCGCCTTCCGGCCCGTGTAAACACATATATCATGCATAGCAACTACCTTTCTATTTATAGCATAAATATCATCTATCATATATGACCTTCCGGTCTCACAGTCAAACCCTTCCGGGTGAAGTATAGTGAGAAGACTCACCTCGTAGTGTATAAACTATAAGCTCTTGACACCACTTGTACTCGGTCCGCCAATCTGCAGTGTCCCTATAATACCATATACCCTTATTACTAATCTTATCAAACAAGACAACTGACCCTACGAAATTACATGCAGGTCAACTCTGGTCAACGGTCAACTTGACCGGACTCGTCGAGTACAAAGGCGACTCGATGAGTCTAGACATCCTCCCCAACTTTCCCTGTTGTTTCCCTTTCTACTCGTCGAGTATCCCCCTTTGTACTCGACGAGGTCCTCGTGGAAGAATCGCGGGGCCACCCCGACTCCACTCGCCGAGTCCGAAGGCGACTCGACGAGTTCCAATGAATCCTCAACTACTCGCCGAGTCTGAAGAACAACTCGGCGAGTCCCTGTAAATCTTCAAGCTACTCGCCGAGTCTGATCATTGGACTCGGCGAGTCCGTGCCATGCAGTCGATCACCTGCTCCCTGAAATATGCATGGTCCCGAGACATGCACCCATGGGACTTTCTGGACATCTAAGTATCCTATCACTGGGGTATAAACGACTGGGTAACACACAATATTCTATCAAATCCCCAAATGGGTCTCATAAACCCTAGATTCGTGTACAACACCAAAACGACAGAAATGATCCGAGTATTACCTGGAAACGTGTTCTCTGTGTCCCCAACCTTCAGAGCCCAATCCCCTTGATCCTCCTTGACCACAACCTTGCCTCTTCTTGTCTAACAAAGCCTTCAAATTTCCACTAGCCCTCACTCCTGCTCCAGATGCACACAGACGTTTTAGGTTCCCTTCAATCGGCCAAAAGACGAGCAATGACGGCCCTAAAGACATTATATACGATCCAGAATGAAACGGCTAGGGTTTCTGCTGAACAGCGTCGACTCGCCGAGTCCATATCTGGACTCGTCGAGTCCAGTCGCGAACCCGCGATCAAGCCTGTGGTCCTACTCGGCGAGTCAGGCACCAACTCGCCGAGTCCCCTCCTAAAAATGTCCCAAAAATAGCTTTAAAGCAATACCTGAAATTCCGGGCTGTTACATTCTTGCAACAACACCAATCACCTGTCATGAGTACATTCGTTCTCCTCCTCAAGTACTTCCCGCATTAACTCACTCTGACCTCTTCACTCGATTACCGACACCTCTGGTCTCATGATTTCTTATAGCATATCTCTATACTTCACTTATAACCACTCTTGAAAAATCTTTGCTTTCTTATGTACTGCACCCGGTTCTCTCCCACATGCGGTTCGAACCATCTCCAATTAGCACTCCACCAACCCACGACTATTTTTCCACCATCGAAATCGCACCTGCTCCGAGGAAGTGCTACGCAACGCCCGATAATTCCCCCTTAAGGGAATCAATCGACCCCCTATACTCTGAACCTCTGATGAACTCCTCAAGAACTCCTTATCCCGACTGTCTCTAATCGTTCCAAATCTCATACCAATCCAATACTAAGCATCTCAACTGCTCAAAACATCCCTGGCTCATAGACTGCACCACAGAATCGTCGTTCCTCTCACCTCAACTCATCAACCAATGTTCCAACACCGGAATTGTCCCAAGGATAGGGACCCACTCTCAACATAGACGAAAACTCTCTGCACTGCAAAACTCGACTGAACTCCCCACTGCTACCGCTACAAAACATCCTAATATTCCCAATTGGGTGTAGTGTGGTCCTCGACTACCTCAGTCCCAACTGACTGTCTGCTCACGATAAATCACTGCCTCGCGGCACACATGCTCCCTGATACTCTGGGGAAAATCATCACCGATAACGACTTGCAGGGTGTACCCCCCCAAAATCCAAAACTGAAACGTCAGACCTCTCGTATCTTGCACACAACATAATTAGCAATACCCACCTAGAAGGTGACCTCTCCCTTATCGACTGATTGCTCAACTCAGATCGAAATTATCCTCTCCCTTTAACTCCTTACCAAAATACTCTGATAGGCACTCGCCTTTCCTCTCGAAGGACGCCTCTCCACACTCAATCTTGGTCTGCAGGCCTAAGGCCCATCGTGCCCGATCTCTACCTCATTGATCATGACCGGATAACAAGATAACCACAAGCATCATTCACTACGAACCATGGTACTCATCCCACGACATCCCTTCTCAATCTGCTCCGGTGTATGGTTCCCGAACCATAACATCACCCCTCAATCTGCTCCGATGTATGGTACTCGAACCACAACATCTATCCTCAATCTGTTCCGATGTATGGTACCCGGACCATAACATCACTCCTCAATCTGCTCCGATGTATGGTACTCGAACCACAACATCTATCCTCAATCTGTTCCGATGTATGGTACCCGGACCATAACATCACTCCGCAATCCGCTCCGATGTATGGTATTCGAACCATAACATCACTCCTCAATTTGTTCCGATGTATGGTACCCGGACCATAACATCACTCTGCAATCCGCTCCGATGTATGGTGTTTGAACCATAACATCACTCCTCAATTTGTTCCGATGTTTGGTACCCGGACCATAACATCACTCTGCAATCCGCTCCGATGTATGGTGTTTGAACCATAACATCACTCCTCAATCTGTTCCGATGTATGGTACCCGGACCATAACATCACTTTGCAATCCGCTCCGATGTATGGTGTTCGAACCATAACATCACTCCTCAGTCTGCTCCGATGTATGGTACTCGAACCATAACATCACTCCTCAATCCGCTCTTTAGGGCCTCCAGAATACTCCCTATATCAAGTATGGGTCCTCTGCTTTCAGTAGTACGGGCCCATACTACCTGCCACATCTACCCATACTTTCCACACGGACCATCCCAGAGCTCCTAAGTAGCTGCTCGACCTGCTCTTTCACCAATCCCATCGCACGTGCTCGCTCCCCAGCGAAATCCTCTACTCTTTCATCGTACTTATCCGGCTAGGTTTACTCCCTAGTCTCTTCCGCCGTCCACCCACTTCTTTGCTATCAGCTGCTGAAGAGCTCCTAATGATGCCAGCCATCTACCTCCTGAATATCGTCATACTCACTTAATAGCTGACTCCCATCATCGAGAATTCCACAAAGCACAAAGCAAGCAGCATTCGAGCATCGAAGAATATATAGGACTCCCTATCTGTAATAGCTCCACCTTCTCGGCTCGTCCTCGGAAGTACCACTGAACTCTGTAGTTCTACCCCTCGTGCGTTCTAACTGGATACTCTCATTCATCACATATTCAAAAGCATAACGCACATATAACAACAAACCCTAGGCTAAGGCATCACAAATCAGGCCATTCTAGTCCTAAGATATGAAATACCTAGCCTGTCTCTAACATGCAATAATATCTCATAAGTGCGTAATAAATATTTCATAACTCAAAAGTAAGGGTATTTTGGGAAATCACCGTCTGGCTCTGGCTGATTGTACACACTGCTCTTTCTTGCTTTCTCTTTGAACTCTTATTCACTTTTTAGAAAACTATTTATTTGAAAACTTTTTCTTACTTCATCGGTTTGAGTCCAGATTTACCCGTAGACGCATCCGAATCCCTCAAACCAAGGCTCTGATACCAATTTGTAACACCGTAAATTTTAAGGCAAAATTTTCATTTTATTTAATCAAATTAATATTAAAACACTTGTTTAAAATCTCATACACATTTGAATTACAAAAACATAGTTCCATTTTCACTTAGTAGAAAACCAGGATCCTCCAGAATACAACTCTTTCTTTGGTGTGTACAATCGAGCCGGTGCCATCCCGCGTTACTGAAAGAACCTGAAACAACATAACATAAAACACTGTAAGCACGAAGCTTAGTGAGTTCCCCAATATACACCTTACGCACATACGCCTTTCCAGGCCCTGACCTTCCGGTCCCTGCACAATGCCTTCCGGCCCATGAGATAATCGCCTTCCGGCCCATAACGTATTCGCCTTCCGGCCCATAACATATTGCCTTCCGGCCCATAACATATTGCCTTCCAGCCCATAACATATTGCCTTCCGGCCCATAACATATTGCCTTCCGGCCCAAAAACATATATGGCACATAATACATTTACTCTAACACATAAAGCACATATATCATATATCATACCTGACCTTTCTGTCACATAACACTTTGCCTTCCGACCCATATAAACATGCATATCACGCGTAACAACTAACTTTCCATTTATCGCATATATACATAACACATAACATATTCGACCTTCCGGTCACACAATCAAACCCTTCCGGGTACAGTATAGTGAGAAGACTCACCTCGTGGATGCTGGAAGTTAGCAACTCCTGAAATCACTTGCACCTGATCCACCGAGCTACAAGCTCCCTATAACAATATATCTCTTATTAATACTTTTATCTTCCACGTTAACTGACCCTAAGAAATCACACACAGGTCAACTCTGGTCAACGGTCCACGGTCATCTCGACTGGACTCGGCGAGTACCCTGGTGACTCGGCGAGTCTAGTCGTCCTCACAATTTCCTGGATGTTCCCTTTCTACTCGTCGAGTATCTCTCTTGACTCGACGAGTTCCTCGTGGAAGAATCGCGGGGCCACCCCGACTCCACTCGCCGAGTCTGAAGAACAACTCGGCGAGTCCCAGTGAATCTTCAAGCTACTCGCCGAGTCTGCTCATCCGACTCGGCAAGTCCATATGCCATGCAGTCGATCAACTGCTTCCAGAAATATGTATGGTCCCGAAATACACAATCATGGGACTTTCTGGACCTCTAAACATCCTATTACTGGGGTATAAACGTTGGGTAGCAACATAATAATCCATCTAATCACCAAATGGGTTTCATAAACCCTAAATAACAGGAATGATCCAAAGTATTACCTGAAAACGTACTCTCTGTGTCCCCAAACCTCAGAACTCGATCCCCTTGATCTTCCTTTGGCCAAAACCCTTCCTCTTCTTGCCTAACAAATTCCTTCAAGGTCACTAATGGCCTTCAAGCTTGCTCTAGATGCCACAGTCGCTTAGGGTTCTTCTCAATCGGCCAAAAGACGAACAATGACGGCCTAAGATCCCTTATATACGTCCCAAAACTGAACAGCTAGGGTTTCCGATGAACAGCGTCGACTCGCCGAGTCCATATCTGGACTCGTCGAGTCCAGTCGCGAACCTGCGACCAAGTCCGTGCTCCTACTCGGCGAGTCAAGCTCCAACTCACCGAGTCCCCCCTCTAAAACACCCCAAAATGTGATTTAACAATACTTCGAGATTTCGGGCTGTTAGACCAACACCCGTAGATGACCTAATATTGGTCAACCTGTGCTAACACCTGACCACTTTCAACACGTGCCAACACCAGTACATGACCTAAAATTGGTCAACCCGTGCCAACACACGATCAAATGCAACCCATACCCATATTCTAACCCCTTTTGGTCCAAACCGATAATCAACACCCATTCCCATATTATAACCGCTTTTGGTCCTAACCCATGCCCAACACCCATACACGACCTAATATTCGTCATCCCGTGCCAACACAAGAACACCTGCAACCCATACCCATATTATGACCCATTTTCGTCCAAACCCATGCCCAACATCCGTATATGACCTAATATTGGTCAACCTGTGCCAACACCTGACCACGTGGAACCCATACCCATATTATAACCCCTTTTGGTCCTAACCCATGCCCAACACCCGTACATGACCTAATATTGGTCAACCCGTGCTCCCGACCACCTATTCCTATACCCATATTGTAACCCCTTTTGGTCCTAACCCATGCCCAACACCCGTACATGACATAATATTGGTCAACCCGTGCCAACACCCGACCACCTGCAATCCATACCCATATTATAACCCCTTTCGGTCCTAACACATGCCCAACACCCGTACATGACGTAATATTGGTCAACCCGTGACAACACCCGACCTCGTATTCCCATACCCATATTATAACCCCTTTTGGTCCTAACCCATGGCCAACACCCATACATGACCTAATATTGGTCAACCCATGCCAACACCCGACCACCTACAACCGATACCCATATGATAACCCCTTTTGGTCCTAACCCTTGTCCAACACCCGTACATGAGCGAATATTGGTCAACTTGTGCTAACATCCGACCACTTTAAACCCATACTTATATTATAACCCCTTTTGTCCTAACCCATGCCCAACACCCGTAAATGACCTAATGTTGGTCAACACGTGCCAACACCTGACCACCTGCAACCCATACCCATATTATATCCCCTTTTGGTCCTAACCAATGCCAAAAACCCGTACATGACCTAAAATTGGTCAACCCATGCCAACACCTGACCAACCTGCAACCCATACCCCTATTATAACCCCATTGGGTCGTAACCCATGCCCAACACACGTACATGACCTAATATTGGTCAACCCGTGCTAACAACCGAACATCTGCAACCCATACCCATATTATAACCCCTTTTGGTCCAAACCCAAGCCCAACACCCGTATATGACCTAATATTGGTCAACCTGTGCCAACACCCAACCACGTAAATGGCCTGGTAATTGACTACCCGTATATGACCTAATATTGGTCAACCTATACCCATATTATAACTCCTTTTGGACCTAACTCATGCCTAACACCCGTAAATGACCTGGTAATTGACTACCCGTGCTACCACCCGACCACAAGAAACGCATACCCATATTATAACCCGTTCTGGTCCTAACCCATGCCCAACACCCGTACATGAACTAATATTGGTCAACCCGTGCTCCCGACCACCTGCAACCCATATCCATATTATAACCCCTTTTGGTCCTAACCCGTGCCCCACACCTGCAGATGACATAATATTGGTCAACCTGTGCCAACACTCGACCACCAGCAACCCATAGCCATATTATAACCCCTTTTGGTCCTAACACACGCCCAACACCCGCACATGTCGTAAAATTGGTCAACCCATGCCAACACCCGACCACATATACCCATACCCATATTATAACCCCTTTTGGTCCTATCCCATGCCCAACACCCGTACATGACCTAATATTGGTCAATCTGTGCCAACACCCGACCACCTGCAACCGATACCCATGTTATAACCCCTTTTGATCCTAACTCTTGCCCAACACCCGTACATGACCTAATATTGGTCAACCTGTGCTAACACCCGACCACTTGCAACCCATACCTATATTATAACCCCTTTTGGACCTAACCCATGTCCAACACCCGTACATGACTGAATATGGGTCAACCCGTGCCAACACCCGACCACCTGCAACCAATACCCATATTGTATCCCTTTTTGGTCCTAACCCTTGCCGAACACCCATACATGACCTAAAATTGGTCAACCCATGCCAACACACGATCAAATGCAACCCATACCCATATTATAACCCCTTTTGGTCCAAACCCATGATCAACACCCATACATGACCTAATATTGGTCAACCTGTGCCAATACTTGATCACCTGCAACCCATGCCCATATTATAACCCCTTTTGGTCCTAACCTATGCCCAACACCCGTACACGACCTAATATTGGTAATCCCATTCCATCACCCGGCCACCTGCAACCCATACCCATATTTAAACCCCATTGGGTCGTAACCCATGCCCAAGACCCATACATGACCTAATATTGGTCAACCCGTGCCAACACCCGAACACCTGCAACCCATCCCCATATTATAACCCATTTTGGTCCAAACCCATGTCCAACATCCGTATATGACCTTAAATTGGTCAACCTGTGCCAACAACCAACCACGTGCAACCCATACCCATATTATAACCCCTTTTGGTCCTAACCCGTGCCTAACACCTGTAAATGACCTGGTAATTGTCAACCCATGCAACCAGTCGACCACATGCAACCCATACCCATATTATAACTTCTTTTGGTCCTTAACCATGCCCAACACCCATACATAACCTAACATTGGGCAACCCGTGCTCATAACCACCTGCAACCCATACCCAAATTATTACCCCTTTTTGTCCTAACCCATGCCCAACACTCGAACATGACATAATACTGGTCAACCGATGCCAACACCCGACCACCTGCCACCCATACCCATATTATAACCCCTTTTGGTCCTAACACATGCCCAACACCCGTACTTGGCGTAATATTGGTCAACCCGTGCCAGCACTCGACTAGCTGTTCCCATACCCATATTATAACCCCCTTTGGTCCTAACTCATGCCCAACACCCGTACATGACATAATATTCGTCAACCCGTGCCAACACCCGACCACCTACAACCCATACCCATATTATAACCCCTTTTGGTCCTAAAACATGCCCAACACCCGTGCATGACGTACTATTGGTCAACCCGTTCCAACACCCGACCACCTATTCCCATACTCATATTATAACCCCTTTTGGGCCGAACCCATGCCCAACACCCGTACATGAGCTAATATTGGTCAACCCATTCCAACACCCGACCACCTGCAACCGATACCGATATTATAACCCCCATTGGTTTTAACCTTTGCCCAACACAACCAATGTCCAACACCCGTACATGACCTAATATTGGTCAACACGTGCCAACACCCGACCACCTGCAACCCATACCCATATTATATCCCTTTTTGATCCTAACCCTTGCCAAAAACCCGTACATGACCTAAAATTGGTCAACCCGTGCCAACACCTAATCAACATCAATCCATACCCATATTATAACCCCTTTTGGTCGAAACCCATGCCCAACACCCATACATGACCTAATTTTGGTCAACCTGTGCCAACACCTGACCACCTACAACCCATGCCCATATTATAACCCCTTTTGATAATAACCAGAGCCCATCACACGTGCACGACCTAATATTGGTCATCCACTGCCAACACCCGACAACCTGCAACCCATACCCATATTATAACCCCTTTTGGTCCAAACCCATGCCCAACACCCGTATATGACCTGATAATGGTCAACCGGTGCCAACACCCGACCACCTGCAACCCATACACCTATTATAACCCCTTTTGGTCCTAACACATGCACAACACCGGTACATGATGTAATATTGGTCAACCCGTGCCAACACCCGACCACCTGTTCCCATACCCATGTTATAACCTCTTTTGGTCCTAACCCCTACCTAACACCCGTACATGACCTAATATTGGTCAACCCGTGCCAACACCCGACCACCTGCAACCAATACACATATTATAACCCCTTTTGGTCCTAACCCTTGCCCAACACCAGTACATGACCTAATATTGGTCAACCCGTGCTAACACCCGACCACTTGCAAACCAAACCTATATTATAACCCCTTTTGGTCCCAACCCATGCCCAACACCCGTACATGACCTAATATTGGTCAACCCGTGCGAACACCCAACCACCTGCAACCCATATCCATATTATATCCCCTTTTCGTCCTAACCCTTGCCCAACACCCTTACATGACCTAAAATTGGTCAACTCGTGCCAACAAACGATTAGATACAACCCATACCCATATTATAACCCCTTTTAGTCCAAACCCATACCCAACAACCATACATGACCTAATATTGGTCAACCTCTACCAACACCTGACCACATGCAACCCATGCCCATATTATAACTGTTTTTGGTCCTAACCCATGCCCAACACCCGTGCACGACCAAATATTAGTCATCCCATGACAACACCCGACCACCTGCAACCCATACCCATATTATAACCCCATTGGATCCTAACCCATGCCCAACACCTGTACATGACCTAATATTGATCAACCCGTGCCAACACCCGAACACCTTCAACCCATACCCATATTATAATCCCTTTTGGTCCAAACCCATGGCCAACACCCGTATATAACCTAATAATGGTCAACCAGTGCCAACACCCGACCACGTGCAACCCATACCCATATTATAACCCCTTTTGGTCCTAACCTATGCCTAACAACCGTAAATGACCTGGTAATTGTCAACCCGTGCAACCACCCGACCACATGCAACCCATACCCATATTAAAACCCCTATTGGTCCTAACCCATGCCCAACACCCGTACATGACCTAATATTGGTAAAGCCGTGCTCCTGACCACCTGCAACCCATACCCATAGTACAACCCCTTTTGGTCCTACCCCATGCCCAATACCGGTACATGACATAATATTGGTCAACCCGTGCAAACACCCGACCACGTGCAACCCATACCCATATCATAACCCCTTTTGGTCCTAACACTTGCCCAACACCCGTACATGACGTAATATTGGTCAACCTGTGCCAACACCTGACCACCTGTTCCCATACCCATATTATAACCCCTTTTGGTCCTAACCCATGCCCAACACCTGTACATGACATAATATTGGAGAACCCGTGCCAACACCCGACCACCTGCAACCCATACCCATATTATAACCCCTTTTGGTCCTAACACAGGCCCAACACCCGTACATGACGTAATATTGGTCAACCCGTGCCAACACTCTAGCACCTGTTCCCATAGCCATATTATAACCCCTTTTGGTCCTCACCCATGCCCAACACCCGTACATGACCTAATATTGTTCAAACCGTGCCATGACATAATATTGGTCCTAACCCTTGCCTATGTTATAACCCCTTTTGGTACTAACCCATGCCCAACACCCGTACATGACCTAATATTGGTCAACCCGCTCCAGCACCCGACCACCTGCAACCCATACCCATATTATACCCCCTTTGGTCCTAACCCTTTCCCAACACCCGTACATGACCTAAAATTGGTCAACCCGTGCCAACAACCGATCAACTGCAACCTATACCCATATTATAACCCTTTTGGTCGAAACCTATGCCCAACACCCATACATGACCTAATATTGGTCAACCTGTGCCAACAGCTGACCACCTGCAACCCATGCCAATATTGTAACCCCTTTTGGACTTAACCCATGCCCAACACACGTACACGACCTAATATTGGTCATCCCATGCCAACACCCGACCACCTACAACCCATACCCATATTATAAACCCATTGGGTCCTAACCCATGCCCAACACCCGTACATGACCTAATATTGGTCAACCCGTTCCAACACCCGAACACCTGCAACCCATACCCATATTATAACCCCTTTTGGTCCAATCCCATGCCCAACACCCGTATATGACCTAATATTGGTCAACCTGTGCCAACACCCGACCACGTGCAACCCGTTCCCATATTGTAACCCCTTTTGGTCCTAACCCATGCCTAACATTCGTAAATGACATGGGATAGTCAACTCGTGCAACCACTTGACCACATGCAACCCATACCCATATTATAAGCCCTTTTGTTCCTAACCCATGCCCAACACCCATACATGACCTAATATTGGTCAACCCGTGCTCCCGACCACCTGCAACCCATATCCATATTATAACCCCTTTTGGTCCTAACCTGTTCCCAACACCCGTACATAATATAATATTTGTCAACCCGTGCCAACGCCCAACAACCTGCACCCCATACCCATCTTATAACCCCTTTTGGTCCTAACACTTGCCCAGCACACGTACATGATGCAATATTGGTCAACCCGTGCCAACACCGACCCCCTGTTCCCATACCCATATAATAACCCCTTTTGGTCCTCACCCTTGCCGAATACCCGTACATGACCTCATGTTGGTCAACCCGTGTCAACACCCGACCACCTGCAACCGATTCCCATATTATAACCCCTTTTGGTCCTAACCCTTGCCCAACACCCGTACGTAACCTAATATTGGTCAACCCGTGCTAACACCCGACCACTTGCAACCTATACCTATATTATAACCCCTTTTGGTCCTAACCCATGCCCAACACACGTGCACGACCTAATATTGGTCATCCCATGCCAGCACCCGACTACCTGCAACCCATACCCATATTATAACCCCATTGGGTCCTAACCCATGCCCAACACCCATACATAACCTAATATTGGCCAACTCGCGCCAACACCCAAACACCTGCAAGCCATACCCATATTATAACCCTTTTTGGTCCTAACCCATGCCCAACACCCGTATATGACCTAATATTGGTCAACCTATGCCAACACCTGACCACGTGCAACCCATACGCATATTATATCCCCTTTTGGTCCTAACCCATGCCCAACACCCGTACACAACATAATATTGATCATCCCATGACAACACCCGACCAGCTGCAACCCATACCCATATTATAACCCCATTGGGTCCTAACCCGTGCCCAACACCCGTACATGACCTAATATTGGTCAACCCGTGCCAACACCCGAACACTTGGAAGCCATACCCATATTATAACCCCTTTTGGTCCAAACCCATGCTCAACACCGTATATGACCTAATATTGGTCAACCTGTGCCAACACCTGACCACGTGCAACCCATTCCCATATTATAACCCCTTTTGGTCCAAACCCATGCCTAACACCCGTATATAACCTAATATTGGTTAACCTGTGCCAACACCAGACCATGTGCAACCCATACCCGTATTATAACCCCTTTTGGTCCTAACCCATGCCTAACACCTGTAAATGACCTGGTAATTGTCAACCCGTGCAACCACCCGACCACATGCAATCCATAACCATATTATAACCCCTTCTGGTCCTAACCCATGCCCAACACCCGGACATAACCTAATATTGGTCAACCCGTTCTCCCGACCACCTTCAACCCATATCCATATTATAAGCCCTTTGGGTCCTATCCCATGCCCAACACCCGTACGTGACATAATATTGGTCAACCCGTGCCAACACCTGACCAGCTGCAACCCATAGCCGCATTATAACCCCTTTTGATCCTAACACATTCCTAACTCCCGTGCATGATGTAATATTGGTCAACCCATGCCAACACCTGACCACCTATTCCCATACCCATATTATAACCCTTTTTGGTCCAAACCCATGCCTAACACCCATAAATGATCTAATATTGGTCAACCTGTGCCAACACCTGACCACCTACAACCCATGCCAATATTATAACCCCTTTTGGTCCTATCCCATGCCCAACACACGTACATGACCTAATATTGGTCATCCCATGCCAACACCCGACCACCTGCAACCCATACCCATATCATAACCCCTTTGGGTCCTAACCCATGCCCAACACCCGTACGTGACCTAATATTGGTCAACCCGTGCCAACACCCGACCACCTGCAACCCATACCCATATTATAAACCATTTCGGTCCAAACCCATACCCAACACTCGTATATGACCTAATATAGGTCAACCTATGCCAAAACCCGACCACGTGCAACCCATACCCATATTATAACCCCTTTTGGTCCTAACCCATGCCCAACACCCGTACATGACGTAATATTGGTCAACCCGTGCCAACACCCGACCACCTGCAACCTATACCGATATTATAACCCCTTTTGGTCCTAACACATGTCCAACACCCGTACATGACGTAATATTGGTCAACTCGTGCCAACACCCCTCCACCTGTTCCCATACCCGTATTGTAGACCCTTTTGGTCCTAACCCATGCCGAACACCCGTACATCACCTAATATTGGTCAACGCGTGCCAGCACCCGACCACCTGCGAATGATACCAATATTATATCCCCTATTGGTCCTAACCCTTACCCAACACCCGTACATGACCTAATATTGGTCAACCCGTGCCAACACCCGATCACCTATTCCCATACCCATATTATAACCCCTTTTGGTCCTAACCCATGCCCAACACCCGTACATGACATAATATTGGTCAACCCGTGCCGACACCCAACCGCCTGCAACCCATACCCATATTATAACCCCTTTTGGTCCTAACACATGCCCAACACCCGTACATGACGTAATATTGGTCAACTCGTGCCAACACCCGACCACCTGTTCCCATACCCATATTATAACCCCTTTTGGTCCTAACCCATGCCCAACACCCGTACATGACCTAATATTTGTCAACCCATGCCAACATCCGTCCACCTTCAACCGTTACCCATATTATAACACCTTTTGTTCATAGCCCTTCCCAACACCCGTACATGACCTAATAATGGTCAACACGTGCCAACACTCGACCACCTACAACCCATACCGATATTATATCCCCTTTCGGTCCTAACCCTTGCCAAAACCCCGTACATGACCAAAAATTGGTCAACCCGTGCCAACACCCGATCAACTACAATCCATACCCATATTATAACCCCTTTTGGTCAAAACCCATGCCCAACACCCATGCATGACCTAATATTGGTCAACCTGTGCCAACACCTGACCACCTTCAACCCATGCCCATATTATAACCGCTTTTGAACCTAACCCATGCCCATCACATGTGCACGACCTAATATTGGTCATCCACTGCCAACACCCGACAACCTGCAACCCATGCCCATATTATAACCCTATTGGGTCCTAACCCATGCCCAACACCCGTACATGACATAATATTGGTCAACCCGTGCAACACCCGACCACCTGCAACCCATACCCATATTATAACCCCTTTTGGTCCTAACACATGCCGAACACCTATACGTGACATAATATTGGTCAATTCGTGCCAACACCCGACCACCTGTTCCCATACCCATGTTATAACCCCTTTTGGTTCTAACTCATGCCCAACACCCGTACATGACCTAATATTGGTCAACCCATGCCAGCAACCGATACCCATATTATAACCCCTTTTGATCCAAACCCATGCCCAACACCCATACATGACCTAATATTGGTCAACCTGTGCCAACACCTGACCACCTACAACCCATGCCCATATTATAACCCCTTTTGATCCTAACCCATACCCATCACACGTACACGACCAAATATTGGTCACCCACTCCTAAAAACCGACAACCTACAACCCATAGCCATACTATAACCCCATTGGGTCCTAACGCATGCCCATCACCCGTATATTACCTAATAATGGTAAACATGTGCCAACGCCAGGCCACGTGCAACCATACCCATATTATAACCCCTTTTGGTCCTAACTCATGCCTACAACTTATAAATGACCTGGTAATTGTCAACCCGTGCAACCACCCGACCACATGCAACCCATAACCATATTATAACCCCTTCTGGTCCTAACCCATGCCCAACACCCATACATAACCTAATATTGGTTAACCCGTTCTCCCGACCACCTTCAACCCGTATCCATATTATAACCCCTTTTGGTCCTAGCCCATGGCCAACACCTGTACGTGACATAATATTGGTCAACCCGTGCCAACACCCGACCACCTGCAACCCATAGCCATATTATAACCCCTTTTGGTCCTAACACATTCCCAACTCCCGTACATGACGTAATATTGGTCAACCCGTGCCAACACCCGACCACCTGTTCCCATATCCATATTATAACCCCTTTTGGTACAAACCCATGCCTAACACCCATAAATGACCTAATATTGGTCAACCCGTGCCAACACCTGACCACCTGCAACCCATGCCGATATTATAACCCCTTTTGGTCCTATCCCATGCCCAACACCCGTATATGACATAATATTGGTCATCCCATGCCAACACCCGACCACCTGTAACCCATACCCATATTATAACCCCTTTGGGTCCTAAACCATGCCCAACACCCATACATGACCTAATATTGGTAAACCCATGCCAACACCCGAGCACCTGCATCCCATACCCATATTATAAACCCTTACGGTCCAAACCCATACCCAACACTCGTATATGACCTAATATTGGTCAACCTATGCCAACACCCGACCACGTGTAACCCATACCCATATAATAACCCCTTTTGGTCCTAACCCGTGCAACCAACCGACCACATGCAACCCATACCCATATTATAACCCCTTTTGGTCCTAAGGCATGCCCAACACCCGCACATGACGTAAAATTGTTCAACCCGTGCCAACTCCCGACCACCTGCAACCCATACCCATATTATAACCCCTTTTGGTCCTAACCCATGCCCAACAACCGTAGATGACATAATATTGGTCAACCCGTGCCAACACTCGACCACCTGCAACCCATACACCTATTATAACCCCTTTTGGTCCTAACACATGCCCAAAACCGGTACATGATGTAATATTGGTCAACCCGTGCCAACACCCGACCACCTGTTCCCATACCCATGTTATAACCCCTTTTGGTCCTAACCCCTGCCTAACACCCGTACACGACCTAATATTGGTCAACCCGTGCCAACACCCGACCACCTGCAACCAATACACATATTATAACCCCTTTTGGTCCTAACCCTTGCCCAACACCAGTACATGACCTAATATTGGTCAACCCGTGCTAACACCCGACCACTTGCAACCCAAACCTATATTATAACCCCTTTTGGTCCCAACCCATGCCCAACACTCGTACATGACCTAATATTGATCAACCCGTGCGAACACCCAACCACCTGCAACCCATATCCATATTATATCTCCTTTTCGTCCTAACCCTTGCCCAACACCCTTACATGACCTAAAATTGGTCAACTCGTGCCAACAAATGATTAGATACAACCCATACCCATATTATAACCCCTTTTGGTCCAAACCCATACCCAACACCCATACATGACCTAATATTGGTCAACTTGTACCAACACCTGACCACATGCAACCCATGCCCATATTATAACTGCTTTTAGTCCTAACCCATGCCTAACACCCGTGCACGACCAAATATTGGTCATCCCATGACAACACCCGACCACCTGCAACCCATACCCATATTATAACCCCATTGGATCCTAACCCATGCCTAACACCCGTACATGACCTAATATTGATCAACCCGTGCCAACACCCGAACACCTTCAACCCATACCCATATTATAATCCCTTTTGGTCCAAACCCATGGCCAACACCCGTATATGACCTAATATTGGTCAACCAGTGCCAACACCCGACCACCTGCAACCGATACCCATATTATTACCCCTTTTGGTCCTAACACAGGCCCAACACCCGTACATGACCTAATATTGTTTAAACCGTGCCAACACCCGACCACCTGCATCTGATACCCATATTATAAACACTTTTGGTCCTAACCCTTTCCTAACACCCGTACATGACCTAATATTGGTCAACCCATGCTAACACCCGACCACTTCCAACCTATACCAATAATATAACCCCTATTGGTACTAACCCTTGCCCAACACCCATACATGACCTAATATTGGTCAACCAATTGCAACGCCCGACCACCTGCAACCCATACCGATATTATATCCCCTTTTGGTCCTAACCCTTGCCCAACACCCGTACATGACCTAAAATTGGTCAACCCGTGCGAATACCCTATCAACTGCAACCCATACCCATATTATAAGCCCTTTTCGTCCAAACCCATGCCGAACACCAATACATGACCTAATATTGGTCAACCAGTGCCAATACCTGACCACCTGCAACCCATGCCCATATTATAACCCCTTTTGGTCCTAACCCATGCCCAACACAAGTACACGACCTAATATTTGTCATCCCTTGCTAGCACCCGACTACCTGCAACCCATACCCATATTGTAACCCCATTGGGTCCTAACCCATGCCCAACACCCGCACATGACCTAATATTGGTCAACCCGTGCCAACACCCGACCACCTGCAACCGATACCCATATTATAACCCCTTTTAGTCCTAACCCTTGCCCAACACCTGTACATGACCTAATATTGGTCAACCCATGCTAACACCCGACCACTTGCAACGCATACCTATATTATAACCACTTTTGGCCCTAACCCATGCCAAACACCCGTACATGACCTAATATTGGTCAACCCATGCCAATACCCGACCACCTGCAACCCATACACATATTATATCCTATTTTGGTCGTAACCCTTGCCCAACACCCGTACATGACCTAAAATTGGTCAACCAGTGCCAACACCCGACCACTTGCAACCCATACCCATATTATAACCCCTTTTGGTCGTAACCCAAGCCTAACAACCATAAATGACCTGGTAATTGTCAACCCGTGCAACCACCCGACCACATGCAACCCATACCCATATTATAAACCCTTTTGGTCGTAACCCATGCCCAACACCCGTACATGACCTAATATTAGTCAACCCGTGCTCCTGACCACCTGCAAGCCATACCCATAGTATAACCCCTTTTTGTCCTACCACATGCCCAACACCCGTACATGACATAATATTGGTCAACCCGTGCAAACACTCGACCACGTGCAACCCATAACCATATCATAACCCCTTTTGGTCCTAAAACTTGCCCAACACCCGTACATGACGTAATATTGGTCAACCTGTGCCAACACCCGACCACCTGTTCCCATACCCATATTATAACCCCTTTTGGTCCTAACCCATGCCCAACACCTGTACATGACATAATATTGGACATCTCGTGCCAACACCCGACCACCTGCAACCCATACCCATATTATAACCCCTTTTGGTCCTAACACAAGCCCAACACCCATACATGACGTAATATTGGTCAACCCGTGCCAACACCCGAGCACCTATTCCCATAGCCGTATTATAACCCCTTTTGGCCCATTCCTAACAACCGTACATGACCTAAGATTGTTCAAACCGTGCCAACACCCGACCACCTGCAACCGATACCCATATTATAAACACTTTTGGTCCTAACCCTTGCCCAATACCCGTACTTTACCTAATATTGGTTAACCCGTGCTAACACCCGACCACTTGCAACCTATACATATAATATAACCCCTATTTGTACTAACCCATGCCCAACACCCATACATGACCTAATATTGGTCAACCCATTGCAACCCCCGACCACCTGCAACCCATACCGATATTATCTCCCCTTTTGGTCCTAACCCTTGCCCAACACCCGTACATGACCTAAAATCGGTCGACCCGTGCCAATACCCTATCAACTGCAACCCATACCCATATTATAAGCCCTTTTGGTCCAAACCCATGCCGAACACCCATACATGACCTAATACTGGTCAACCTGTGCCAATACCTGACCACCTGCAACCTATGCCCATATTATAACCCCTTTTGGTCCTAACCCATGCCCAACACACGTACACGACCTAATATTCGTCATCCCTTGCCAGCACCCTACTACCTGCAACCCATACCCATATTGTAACCCCATTGGGTCCTAACCGATGCCGAACACCCGTACATGACCTAATATTGGTCAACCCATGCCAACACCCGACCACCAGCAACCGATACCCATATTATAACCCCTTTTAGTCCTAACCCTTGCCCAACACCTGTACATGACCTAATATTGGTCAACCCATGCTAACACCTGACCACTTGCAACGCATACCTATATTATAACCACTTTTGGTCCTAACCCATGCCAAACACCCGTACATGACCTAATATTGGTCAACCCATGCCAATACCCGACCACCTGCAACCCATACCCATATTATATCCTATTTTGACGCTTACCCAACACCCGTACATGACCTAAAATTGGTCAACCAGTGCCAACAGCCGACCACGTGCAACCCATACCCATATTATAACCAATTTTGGTCCTAACCCAAGCCTAACAACCATAAATGACCTGGTAATTGTCAACCCGTGCAACCACTCGACCACATGCAACCCATACCCGTATTATAACCCCTTTTGGTCGTAACCCATGCCCAACACCCGTACATGACCTAATATTGGTCAACCCGTGCTCCTCACCACCTACAACCCATACCCATTGTATAACCCCTTTTGGTCCTACCACATGCCCAACACCCGTACATGACATAATATTGGTCAACCCGTGCAAACACTCTACCACGTGCAACCCATTCCCATATCATAACCCCTTTTGGTCCTAACACTTGCCCAACACCCGTACGTGACGTAATATTGGTCAACCTGTGCCAACACCCGACCACCTGTTCCCATACCCATATTCTAACCCCTTTTGGTCCTAACCCATGCCCAACACCTGTACATGACATAATATTGGACATCCCGTGCCAACACACGACCACCTGCAACCCATACCCATATTATAACCCCTTTTGGTCCTAACACAGGCCCAACACCCGAGCACCTGTTCCCATAGCCATATTATATCCCCTTTTGGCTGTAACATCGTGATTTTCAAGGCAAAAATTTTCACTTAATTAATCAAATTAATATTAAATCACTTGTTTAAAATCTCATACACATTTGAATTACAAAAAAACATAGTTCCATTTTCACTTGGTAGAAAACCAGGATCCTCCCGTATACAACTCTTTCTTTGGTGTGTACAATCGAGCCGATGCCATCCCGCGTTACTGAAAGAACCTGAAACAACATACATAAAACACTGTAAGCACAAAGTTTAGTGAGTTCCCCAATATACAGCTTACGCACATACGCCTTTCCAGGCCCTGGCCTTCCGGTCCGCTGCACAATGCCTTCCGGCCCATGAGATAATCGCCTTCCAGCCCATAACGTGTTGCCTTCCGGCCCATAACATATTGCCTTCCGGCCCATAACATATTGCCTTCCGGCCCATAACATATTGCCTTCAGGCCCATAACATATTGCCTTCCGGCCCAAAAACATATACGGCACATAATACATTTACTCTAACACATAAAGCACATATATCATATATCATACCTGACCTTTCTGTCACATAACCCGTTGCCTTCCGGCCCATATAAACATGCATATCACGCGTAGCAACTAACTTTCCAATTATAGCATACATACATAACACATAACATATTCGACCTTCCGGTCACACAATCAAACCCTTCCGGGTACAGTATAATGAGAAGACTCACCTCGTGGATGCTGGAAGTTAGCAACTCCTGAAATCACTTGCACCTGATCCGCCGAGCTACAAGCTCCCTATAACAATATATCTCTTATTAATACTTTTATCTTCCACGTTAACTGACCCTAAGAAATCACACACAGGTCAACTCTGGTCAACGGTCATCTCGACTGGACTCAGCGAGTGCCCTGGCGACTCGGCGAGTCTAGTCGTCCTCACAAATTCCTGGATGTTCCCTTTCTACTCGTCGAGTATCTCTCTTGACTCGGCAAGTTCCTCGTGGAAGAATCGCGGGGCCACCCCGACTCCACTCGCCGAGTCTGAAGAACAACTCGGCGAGTCCCAGCTATTCTTCAAGCTACTCGCCAAGTCTGCTCATCCGACTCGGCGAGTCCATGCCATGCAGTCGATCAAACTGCTTCCTGAGATCAGAATCGTCCCGAGCAATCATAGGTCTGGTCCTCCTAAGCTGGTCCATCACAAAAGGCCTTCATTTAGGTGCTCATGCTACACCCCAAGACTCATAATTCCCATGTTGACCTAAGGCATAAGGATTTCAATCCAAAAACTTCACCAATTCCCGAAATGCACAGACCTGGGATCTTCTGGACCTCTAAGGGTCCTAATACAGGGTTATATTCGTTTGGGTAACAAGGTAATAATCCATCTAATCATCAAATGGGTTCCATAAACCCTAAATCCATATACACATCAATCACAGAAGAATGTAATCCGAACTATTACCTGAATGATGTACCTTCTGTATCCCCAAACTTCAGAACTCGAATTCCTTGCAGTTCCTTTAGCCAAAACCCTTCTCCTTCTTGCACAACAATTCCTTCAAGGTCACCAATGGCCTTCAAGCTTGCTCTAGATGCCACAGCCGCTTAGGGTTCTTCTCAATCGACCAAAAGACGAGCAATGACGGCCTAAGATCCCTTATATACGACCCAAAACTGAACGGCTAGGGTTTCCGCTGAACAGCGTCGACTCGCCGAGTCTATATCTGGACTCGTCGAGTCCAGTTGCGAACCCGCGACCAAGTCTGCGACCCTACTCGGCGAGTTTGGCTCCAACTCGCCGAGTCTCTCCTTTAAAACACCCCAAAATGCAATTTAACAATACTTGAGATTTTGGGCTGTTACAATTCTCCCCCACTAGAATCAGACTTCGCCCTCGAAGTCTCACTCTGAAAATAGTTCTGAATACTGCTCCCGTATCTCACGTTTCGGCTTCCCTAGACACTTCCGATCTCTTCCGAGGTTGCCACTGAATCAATACCAGAGGTACCCCCTTGTTCCTCAGAACCTTGATCTCCTGATCCCTGATGGCCACTGGCCTCTCGGCGTAACACAGGCTCGCATCCACCTAATTGTTCTCTAGTGGAACCACTGCTGACTCATCTGCTATACACTTCTTCAATTGCGACACGTAAAAAAGTGTCATGGATCCATCCCAATTCCGTTGGCAGCTCCAAACGGTAGGCCACCCGTCCTACCCTCGTATTCTCACGAAAAGGCCCAACATATCGGGGCCCCAACTTGCCCCTCTTCCTGAACCGAATCACCCTTTCCCAAGGAGAGACCGTTAGAAGTACGAATTCGCCGACCTGAAACACATGCTTTGTAACGGCGTCTGTCTGCATAACCTTCCTGTCAACTCTAGACGATCATTACCCTCTGATTAACCTGCTGCATCTGCTCTGTCGACTAAAGCACGATCTCTGTACTGACCACCACTCCCTGCAACCGAGAATCACCCAAGATGCAACTCTGCTCTAAATCTCAATGATCACTCGACCCATAAGGGTTATGAAACCCTGAATCACCGGGTCCCCGATCCAAAGCCCACTTTATCCATTTCGGAACGACTGAGAGACCCATTCTCACTCTCAGAGCAACTCTCACGAGTTCTCCGCTTGCAATCGTATACACATGCTGCACTAGCCCCCAACATACCTTCCTCTTCCCTTACTTAGGGAAATCCGCTTGACGACCTTGTCACTACTCCATGTATCGCACATGCTCTGGATCTGCTCGCAAAGACTCTCGGGTCCATGCGTTACCTTTCCTCAGCAAATGAGGATCCGACACCACCTCCTATGCAACAGGTCAAAGGGCGGCATACTAATGCACTAATGATGGCTGTTGATATGGGACAACTCAACCAAGGATCAACACGTACCGCGGCTTCTTCCGAAATCTAATGCACATGCCCGAATCATGACTTCGAGCGTCTGGATCGTTTACTCTCTCTAAAGTGTCCTCAGACATCATCATGCTAAGCTCCTTTCCCATTTTCCTCCTCAAGACTGAGTACTGGATCAGCTTTTGGCTCCACATCTGAGCCCCCAACTATCACCCAGCTCATGACCCAAATATTCCACTAACTTTCTCCCCGTATCTCCCGACAGGGACGGATACCCCCGTCTTGCCCCCGACTCAACATCTAGGCTCCAAAAGTCAATAATAGGATTACTCAAACCCAAAACTCTTCCACACCATAAACTGCTCGGAAAACATTCCAACATCGTATTCTCTTGCCATTTAATGAGTACTGCGACTCCACGCGGTATCACAACATCTTCTGAATAGTGAGTATTGCGACTCGAATATCCACTACAGATTATGGAGACAATCAACATAACAAATGCCCATCTGTGAGAATATCCACTCCCTCAAATAATCTCCCTGGATACCCATACCCGAAGGGCTCCCACTAGATCCACAGATACTTGATATGCCACACGTCGATTCAATTCAGGATTCACGAGTAACTCCGAAATAGAGATATCATACCCGAATAGCCCAGAATACTGCCACAACCACTGATCTCTTGCCCCAAGTATCATGTAGATACAATAATACATCTCCTCAGAATCCCATAAATAGATCTTCATTTTCCCACATTACAACTCCGACGCATATAATTTCCCGATTGGAATACGAGAAAATGCTGACGCTACGAAATATGCTGAAAATTCTCCGAAATCCTTCTTCCGACGCTCAAAATCCAACCAAGAATGCGCATACCGACCCAAACATTCTCTATCTACTTGCAACGACACCAGACACCTGCCATGGATACATTCGTTCTCCTCCTCGAGTACTTCCCGCATTCACTCACTCTGACCCTCTTCCTCAATCACCGACACTTCTGATCTCATGATTTCTTATAGCATATCTCTATACTTCACTTATAACCACTCTTGGAAAATCCTTGCTTTCCTACATACTGCACCCGGTTCTCCCCCACTAGGGTTCGAACCATCACCGATTAGCACACACCCAGCCCACAACTATTTTTCACCAGTGAAATCGCACCTGCTCCAGGAAAGTGCTACGCAACGCCCGGTAATTCCCCCTTAAGGAAATCAATCAACCCTCCATACTCTGAACCTCTGATTAACTCTCCAAGAACTTCTCATCACAACCGCCTCTAATCGATCCAAATCCCATGCCAATCTAGCACTAAGCATCTAAATTGTTCAATAACATCCCTGGCTCATAGACTGCACCGTAATCATCGTTCCTCTCACCTCGACTCATCAACCAATGTCCCAACACCGGAATTGTCCCAAGGACAAGGACCCACTTCCAACATACACGAAAACTCTCTGCACTGCAAAGCTCGACCGAACTCCCCGCTGCTACCATAATAACACAACCTACTATTCCCAATTAGGTGTGGTGTGGTGCTCGACTACCTCAGTCCCCAACTGACTGTCTGCTCTCGATAAGTCACTGCCTCGTGGCACACCTGCTACCTGATACTCTGAGGGAAATCACTATCGATAACTACCTGCAGGGTGTACTCCCATATCCAAAACTGAAACATCAGACCTCTCGCGTCGTGCTTACGAACATAAATGGCACCACCCACCTAGAAGATGGCCTCTCCCTTATCGCCTGATTGTTTGACTCAACTGAAATTTTCCTCTGTCTTTAACCTCTTACCAAAATACTCTAATGGGCACTTGCCTTTCCTCTCGGGGAACGCCTCCCCCTACTCAATCATGGTCTACAGGCCTAAAACCCATAGCATCGGATCTCTACCTCATCGATCATGACCCGATAGCAAGATAGTCACAAGCATCATCCGCTTCGAACCCTGGTACTCATCCCATGACGTCCCTTCTCAATCTGTTCCGGTGTATGGTACCCGAATCATAACATCACTCCTGAATCTGCTCCGATGTATGATACTCGAACCATAACATCTATCCTCAAGCTGTTCCGATGTATGGTACCCTGACCATAACATCACTCCGTACCCCGCTCCGATGTATGGTACTCGAATCACAGTATCTATCCTCAATCTGTTCCGATGCATGGTACCCGAACCATAACATCTATCCTCAAGCTGTTCCGATGTATGGTACCCTGACCATAACATCACTCCGCACTCCGCTCCGATGTATGGTACTCGAACCACAACGTCTATCCTCAATCTGTTTCGATGTATGGTACCCTGACCATAACATCACTCCGCACTCCGCTCTGATGTATGATACTCGAACCATAACATCACTCCTCATCCCGTTCCTTAGGACCTTCAGAATGCTCCCTGTATCAAGTATGGGTCCTCTGCTTTCAGTAGTACGGACCCATACTACCTGCCACATCTACCCATACTTTCCACATGGACCATCCCAGAGTTAATAAGTAGCTGATCGACCTGCTCTTTCACCCATCTCATCGTGCATGCTCGCTCCCCAGCGAAATCCTCTACTCTACCAGCGCACTCATCTGGCTAGGTTTACTCCCTAGCCCCTTCTGCCGTCCTCCCACTTCTTTGCTATCAGCTGCTGAAGAGCTCCTAATGATGCCAGCCATCTACCTCCTGAATATCGTCATACTCACTTAGTAGCTGACTCCCATCATCGAGAATTCCACAAAGCACAAAGCAAGCAGCATTCGAGCATCGAAGATTACATAGGACTCCCTATCTGTGATAGTTCCACCTTCTCGGCTCATCCTCGGAAGTACCACTAAACTCTGTAGCTCTACCCCTCGTGCGTCCTAACTGGATATTCTCGCTCATCACATACACAAAAGAATAACGCATATATAACAACAAACCCTAGGCTAAGGCATCACAAATCAGGCCACTCTAGTCCTAAGATATGAAATACCTAGCCTATCTCTAGCATGCAATAATATCTCATAAAGTGCATAATAGATATTTCATAACACAAAAGTAAGGGTATTTTGGGAAATCACCGTTTGGCTCTGGCTGATTGTACACACTGCTCTTTCTTGCTTTCTCTTTGAACTCTTATCCACTTTTAGAAAACTATTTATTGGAAAACTTTTTCTTATTTCCTCAGTTTGAGTCCAGATTTACCCGAAGGCGCATCCGAATCCCTCAAACCAAGGCTCAGATACCAATTTGTAACACCGTGATTTTCAAGGAAAAAATTTTCACTTAATTAATCAAATTAATATTAAATCACTTGTTTAAAATCTCATACACATTTGAATTACAAAAAAACATAGTTCCATTTTCACTTGGTAGAAAACCAGGATCCTCCCGTATACAACTCTTTCTTTGGTGTGTACAATCGAGCCGATGCCATCCCGCATTACTGAAAGAACCTGAAACAACATAGATAAAACACTGTAAGCACAAAGCTTAGTGAGTTCCCCAATATACACCTTACGCACATACGCCTTTCCAGGCGCTGACCTTCCGGTCCGCTGCACAATGCCTTCCGGCCCATGAGATAATTGCCTTCCGGCCCATAACGTGTTGCCTTCCGGCCCTGAGTATATTGCCTTCCGGCCCATAACATATTGCCTTCTGGCCCATAACATATTGCCTTCCGGCCCAAAAACATATACGACACATAATACATTTACTCTAACACATAAAGCACATATATCATATATCATACCTGACCTTTCTGTCACATAACCCGTTGCCTTCCGGCCCATATAAACATGCATATCACGCGTAGCAACTAACTTTCCATTTATAGCATACATACATAACACATAACATATTCGACCTTCCGGTCACAGAATCAAACCCTTCCGGGTACAGTATAATGAGAAGACTCACCTCGTGGATGCTGGAAGTTAGCAACTCCTGAAATCACTTGCACCTGATCCGCCGAGCTACAAGCTCCCTATAACAATACATCTCTTATTAATACTTTTATCTTCCACGTTAACTGACCCTAAGAAATCACACACAGGTCAACTCTGGTCAATGGTCATCTCGACTGGACTCGGCGAGTGCCCTGGCGACTCGGCGAGTCTAGTCGTCCTCACAAATTCCTGGATGTTCCCTTCCTCGTGGAAGAATCGCGGGGCCACCCCGACTCCACTCGTCGAGTCTGAAGAACAACTCGGCGAGTCCCAGCTATTCTTCAAGCTACTCGTCGAGTCTGCTCATCCGACTCGGCGAGTCCATGCCATGCAGTCGATCAAACTGCTTCCTGAGATCAGAATCGTCCCGACCAATCATAGGTCTGGTCCTCCTAAGCTGGTCCATCACAAAAGGCCTTCATTTAGGTGCTCATGCTACACCCCAAGACTCATAATTCCCATGTTAACCTAAGGCATAAGGATTTCAATCCAAAACCTTCACCAATTCCCGAAATGCACAGACCTGGGATCTTCTGGACCTCTAAGGGTCCTAATACAGGGTTATATACGTTTGGGTAACAAGGTAATAATCCATCTAATCATCAAATGGGTTCCATAAACCCTAAATCCATATACACATCAATCACAGAAGAATGTAATCTGAACTATTACCTGAATGATGTACCTTCTGTGTCCCCAAACTTAAGAACTCGAATTCCTTGCAGTTCCTTTAGCCAAAACCCTTCTCCTTCTTGCACAACAATTCCTTCAAGGTCTCCAATGGCCTTCAAGCTTGCTCTAGATGCCACAGCCGCTTAGGGTTCTTCTCAATCGACCAAAAGACGAGCAATGACGGCCTAAGATCCCTTATATATGACCCGAAACTGAACGGCTAGGGTTTCCGCTGAACAGCGTCGACTCGCCGAATCCATATCTGGACTCGCCGAGTCTCTCATTTAAAACACCCCAAAATGCAATTTAACAATACTTGAGATTTTGGGCTGTTACATTGGCCCTCACCCATGCCGAACACCTGTACATGACCTAATATTGTTCAAACCGTGCCAACACCCGACCACCTGCAACCGATACCCATATTATAAACACTTTTGGTCCTAACCCTTTCCCAACACCCGTACATGACCTAATATTGGTCAAACCGTGCTAACACCCGACCACTTGCAACCTATACCAATAATATAATGCCTATTGGTACTAACCCATGCCCAACACCCATACATGACCTAATATTGGTCAACCCATTGCAACGCCCGACCACCTGCAACCCATACCAATATTATATCCCCTTTTGGTCCTAACCCTTGCCCAACACCCGTACATGACCTAAAATTGGTCAACCCGTGCCAATACCCTATCAACTGCAACCCATACCCATATTATAAGCCCTTTTGGTCCAAACCCGTGCCGAACACCAATACATGACCTAATATTGGTCAACCAGTGCCAATACCTGATCACCTGCAACCCATGCCCATATTATAACCCCTTTTAGTCCTAACCCATGCCCAACACAAGTACACGACCTAATATTTTTCATCCCTTGCCAGCACCCGACTACCTGCAACCCATACCCATATTGTAACCCCATTGGGTCCTAACCCATGCCCAACACCCGTACATGACCTAATATTGGTCAACCCGTGCCAACACCTGACCACCTGCAACCGATACCCATATTATAACCCCTTTTAGTCCTAACCCTTGCCCAACACCTGTACATGACCTAATATTGGTCAACCCCTGCTAACACCCGACCACTTGCAACGCATACCTATATTATAACCACTTTTGGCCCTAACCCATGCCAAACACCCGTACATGACCTAATATTGGTCAACCCACGCCAATACCCGACCACCTGCAACCCATACCCATATTATATCCTATTTTGGTCGTAACCCTTTCCCAACCCCCGTACATGACCTAAAATTGGTCAACCAGTGCCAACACCCGACCACATGCAACCCATACCCATATTATAACCCCTTTTGGTCCTAACCCAAGCCTAACAACCATAAATGAACTGGTAATTGTCAACCCGTGCAACCACCCGACCACATGCAACCCATACCCATATTATAACCCCTTTTGGTCATAACCCATGCCCAACACCCGTACATGACCTAATATTGGTCAACCCGTGCTCCTGACCACCTACAACCCATACCCATAGTATAACCCCTTTTGGTCCTACCACATGCCCGACACCCGTACATGACATAATATTGGTCAACCCGTGCAAACACTCGACCACGTGCAACCCATACCCATATCGTAACCCCTTTAGGTCCTAACACTTGCCCAACACCCGTACATGACGTAATATTGGTCAACCTGTGCCAACACCCGACCACCTGTTCCCATACTCATATTCTAACCCCTTTTGGTCCTAACCCATGCCCAACACCTGTACATGACATAATATTCGACACCCGTGCCAACACCCGACCACCTGCAACCCATAGCCATATTATAACCCCTTTTGGTCCTAACACAGGCCCAACACCCATACATGACGTAATATTGGTCAACCCGTGCCAACACCCGAGCACCTGTTCCCATAGCCATATTATAACCCCTTTTGGCCCTCACCCATGCCGAACACCCGTACATGACTTAATATTGTTCAAACCGTGCCAACACCCGACCACCTGCAACGGATACCCATATTATAAACACTTTTGGTCCTAACCCTTTCCCAACACCCGTACATGACCTAATATTGGTCAACCCGTGCTAACACCCGACCACTTGCAACCTATACCAATAATATTACCCCTATTGGTACTAACCCATGCCCAACACCCATACATGACCTAATATTGGTCAACCCATTGCAACGCCCGACCACCTGCAACCCATACCAATATTATACCCCCTTTTGGTGCTAACCCTTTCCCAACACCCGTACATGACCTAAAATTGGTCAACCCGTGCCAACACCCAATCAACTGCAACCCATACCAATATTAAAAGCCCTTTTGGTCCAAACCCATGCCGAACACCAATACATGACCTAATATTGGTCAACCGGTGCCAATACCTGACCACCTGCAACCCATGCCCATATTATAACCCCTTTTGGTCCTAACCCATGCCCAACACAAGTACACGACCTAATATTCGTCATCCCTTGCCAGCACCCGACTACCTGCAACCCATACCCATATTGTAACCCCATTGGGTCCTAACCCATGCCCAACACCCGTACATGACCTAATATTGGTCAACCTGTGCCAACACCTGACCACCTGCAACCGATACCCATATTATAACCCCTTTTAGTCCTAACCCTTGCCCAACACCTGTACATGACCTAATATTGGTCAACCCATGCTAACACCCGACCACTTGCAACGCATACCTATATTATAACCACTTTTGGCCCTAACCCATGCCAAACACCTGTACATGACCTAATATTGGTCAACCCACGCCAATACCCGACCACCTGCAACCCATACCCATATTATATCCTATTTTGGTCGTAACCCTTGCCCAACACCCGTACATGACCTAAAATTGGTCAACCAGTGCCAACACCCGACCATATGCAACCCATACCCATATTATAACCCCTTTTGGTCCTAACCCAAGCCTAACAACCATAAATGAACTGGTAATTGTCAACCCGTGCAACCACCCGACCACATGCAACCCATACCCATATTATAACCCCTTTTGGTCGTAACCCATGCCCAACACCCGTACATGACCTAATATTGGTCAACCCGTGCTCCTGACCACCTACAACCCATACCCATAGTATAACCCCTTTTGGTCCTACCACATGCCCAACACCCGTACATGACATAATATTGGTCAACCCGTGCAAACACTCGACCACGTGCAACCCATACCAATATCATAACCCCTTTTGGTCCTAACACTTGCCGAACACCCGTACATGACGTAATATTGGTCAACCTGTGCCAACACCCGACCACCTGTTCCCATATCCATATTCTAACCCCTTTTGGTCCTAACCCATGCCCAACACCTGTACATGACATAATATTCGACACCCGTGCCAACACCCGACAACCTGCAACCCATAGCCATATTATAACCCCTTTTGGTCCTAACACAGGCCCAACACCCATACATGATGTAATATTGGTCAACCCGTGCCAACACCCGAGCACCTGTTCCCATAGCCATATTATAACTTCTTTTGGCCCTCACCCATGCCGAACACCCGTACATGACCTAATATTGTTCTAACCGTGCCAACACCCGACCACCTGCAACCGATACCCATATTATAAACACTTTTGGTCCTAACCCTTTCCCAACACCCGTACATGACCTAATATTGGTCAACCCGTGCTAACACCCGACCACTTGCAACCTATACCAATATTATAACCCCCTATTGGTACTAACCCATGCCCAACACCCATACATGACCTAATATTGGTCAACCCATTGCAACGCCCGACCACCTGCAACCCATACCGATATTATATCCCCTTTTGGTCCTAACCCTTGCCCAACACCCGTACATGACCTAAAATTGGTCAACCCGTGCCAATACCCTATCAACTGCAACCCATACCCATATTATAAGCCCTTTTGGTCCAAACCCATGCCGAACACCAATACATGACCTAATATTGGTCAACCAGTGCCAATACCTGACCACCTGCAACCCATGCCCATATTATAACCCCTTTTGGTCCTAACCCATGCCCAACACAAGTACACGATCTAATATTCGTCATCCCTTGCCAGCACCCGACTACCTGCAACCCATACCCATATTGTAACCCCATTGGGTCCTAACCCATGCCCAACACCCGTACATGACCTAATATTGGTCAACCCGTGCCAACACTCGACCACCTGCAACCGATACCCATATTATAACCCATTTTAGTCCTAACCCTTGCCCAACACCTGTACATGACCTAATATTGGTCAACCCATGCTAACACCCGACCACTTGCAACGCATACCTATATTATAACCACTTTTGGCCCTAACCCATGCCAAACACCCGTACATGACCTAATATTGGTCAACCCACGCCAATACCCGACCACCTGCAACCCATACCCATATTATATCCTATTTTGGTCGTAACCGTTGCCCAACACCCGTACATGACCTAAAATTGGTCAACCAGTGCCAACACCCGACCACATGCAACCCATACCCATATTATAACCCCTTTTGGTCCTAACCCAAGCCTAACAACCATAAATGACCTGGTAATTATCAACCCGTGCAACCACCCGACCACATGCAACCCATACCCATATTATAACCCCTTTTGGTCGTAACCCATGCCCAACACCCGTACATGACCTAATATTGGTCAACCCGTGCTCCTAACCACCTACAACCCATACCCATAGTATAACCCCTTTTGGTCCTACCACATGCCCAACACCCGTACATGACATAATATTGGTCAACCCGTGCAAACACTCGACCACGTGCAACCCATACCCATATCATAACCCCTTTTGGTCCTAACACTTGCCCAACACCCGTACATGACGTAATATTGGTCAACCTGTGCCAACACCCGACCACCTATTCCCATACCCATATTCTAACCCCTTTTGGTCCAAACCTATGCCCAACACCTGTACATGACATAATATTGGACACCCGTGCCAACACCCGACCACCTGCAACCCATAGCCATATTATAACCCCTTTTGGTACTAATGCAGGCCCAACACCCATACATGATGTAATATTGGTCAACCCGTGCCAACACCCGAGCACTTGTTCCCATAGCCATATTATAACCCCTTTTGGCCCTCACCCATGCCTAACACCCGTACATGACCTAATATTGTTCAAACCGTGCCAACACCCGACCACCTGCAACCGATACCCATATTATAAACGCTTTTGGTCCTAACCCTTTCCCAACACCCGTACATGACCTAATATTGGTCAACCCGTGTTAACACCCGACCACTTGCAACCTATACCAATAATATAACCCCTATTCGTACTAACCCAAGCCCAACACCCATACATGACCTAATATTGGTCAATCCATTGCCACGCCCGACCACCTGCAACCCATACCGATATTATATACCCTTTTGGTCCTAACCCCTGCCCAACACCCGTACATGACCTAAAATTGGTCAACCCGTGCCAATACCCTATCAACTGCAACCCATACCCATATTATAAGCCCTTTTGGTCCAAACCCATGCCGAACACCAATACATGACCTAATATTGGTCAACCAGTGCCAATACCTGACCACCTGCAACCTATGCCCATATTATAACCCCTTTTGGTCCTAACCCATGCCCAACACAAGTACACGACCTAATATTCGTCATCCCTTGCCAGCACCCGACTACCTGCAACCCATACCCATATTGTAACCCCATTGGGTCCTAACCCATGCCCAACACCCGTACATGACCTAATATTGGTCAACCCGTGCCAACACTCGACCACCTGCAACCGATACCCATATTATAACCCCTTTTAGTCCTAACCCTTGCCCAACACCTGTACATGACCAAATATTGGTCAACCCATGCTAACACCCGACCACTTGCAACGCATACCTATATTATAACCACTTTTGGCCCTAACCCATGCCAAACACCCGTACATGACCTAATATTGGTCAACCCACGCCAATACCCGACCACCTGCAACCCATACCCATATTATATCCTATTTTGGTCGTAACCCTTGCCCAGCACTCGTACATGACCTAAAATTGGTCAACCAGTGCCATCACCCGACCACATGCAACCCATACCCATATTATAACCCCTTTTGGTCCTAACCCAAGCCTAACAACCATAAATGACCTGGTAATTATCAACCCGTGCAACCACCCGACCACATGCAACCCATACCCATATTATAAACCCTTTTGGTCGTAACCCATGCCCAACACCCGTACATGAGCTAATATTGGTCAACCCGTGCTCCTGACCACCTACAACCCATACCCATAGTATAACCCCTTTTGGTCCTACCACATGCCCAACACCCGTACATGACATAATATTGGTCAACCCGTGCAAACTCTCGACCACGTGCAACCCATACCCATATCATAACCCCTTTTGGTCCAAACACTTGCCCAACACCCGTACATGACGTAATATTGGTCAACCTGTGCCAACACCCGACCACCTATTCCCATACCCATATTCTAACCCCTTTTGGTCCTAACCCATGCCCAACACCTGTACATGACATAATATTGGACATCCCGTGCCAACACCCGACCACCTGCAACCCATACCCATATTATAACCCCTTTTGGTCCTAACACAGGCTCAAAACCCATACATGACGTAATATTGGTCAACCCGTGCCAACACCCGAGCACCTGTTCCCATAGCCATATTATAACCCCTTTTTGGCGCTCACCCATGCCTAACACCCGTACATGACCAAATATTGTTCAAACCGTGCCAACACCCGACCACCTGCAACTGATACCCATATTATAAACACTTTTGGTACTAACCCATGCCCAACACCCATACATGACCTAATATTGGTCAACCCATTGCAACGCCCGACCACCTGCAACCCATATCGATATTATATCCCCTTTTGGTCCTAACCCTTGCCCAACACCCGTACATGACCTAAAATTGGTCAACCCGTGCCAATACCCTATCAACTGCAACCCATACCCATATTATAAGCCCTTTTGGTCAAAACCCATGCCGAACACCAATACATGACCTAATATTGGTCAACCTGTGTCAATACCTGACCACCTGCAACCCATGCCCATATTATAACCCCTTTTGGTCCTAACCCATGCCCAACACACGTACACGACCTAATATTCGTCATCCCTTGCCAGCACCCGACTACCTGCAACCCATACCCATATTGTAACCCCATTGGGTCCTAACCCGTGCCCAACACCCGTACATGACCTAATATTCGTCAACCCGTGCCAACACCCGACCACCTGCAACCGATAGCCATATTATAACCCCTTTTAGTCCTAACCCTTGCCCAACACCTGTACATGACTTAATATTGGTCAACCCATGCTAACACCCGACCACTTGCAACGCATACCTATATTATAACCACTTTTGGTCCTAACCCATGCCAAACACCCGTACATGACCTAATATTGGTCAACCCATATTATATCCTATTTTGGTCGTAACCCTTGCCCAACACCCGTACATGACTTAAAATTCGTCAACCCGTGCCAACACCCGAACAACTGCAACATATACCCAAATTATAACCCCTTTTGGTCCAAACCCATGCCCAACACCCATAAATGACCTAATATTGGTCAACCTGTGCCAACACCTGACCACCTGCAACCCATGTCGATATTATAACCCCTTTTGGTCCTAACCCATGCCCAACACCCGTACAAGACCTAATATTGGTCATCCCATGCCAACACTCGACCACCTGCAACCTATACCCATATTATAACCCCTTTGGGTCCTAACCCATGCCCAACACCCATACATGACCTAATATTGGTCAATCTGTGCCAACACCCGACCACCAGCAACCCATACCCATATTATAACCCCTTTCGGTCCAAAACCCTACCCAACACTCGTATATGACCTAATATTGATCAACCAATGCCAACACCCGACGACGTGCATACCGTACCCATATTATAACCCCTTTTGGTCCTAACCCATGCCACACACCCGTAAATGACCTGATAATTCTCAACTCGTGCGAACACCCGACCACCTGCAACCCATTCCCATATCATAACCCCTTTTGGTCCTAAGGCATGCCGAACACCCGTACTTGATGTAATGTTGGTCAACCCGTGCCAACACCCGACCACCTGTTCCTATACCCATATTATAACCCCTTTTGGTCCTAACCCATGCCCAACACCCGTACATGACATAATATTGGTCAACCCGTGCCAACACCTGACCACCTGCAACCCATACCCATATGATAACCTTTTTTGGTCCTAACACAGGCCCAACACCCGTACATGACGTAATATAGGTCAACCCATGCCAACACCCGGCCACCTGTTCCCATACCCATATTATAACCCCTTTTGGTCCTAACCCATGCCCAACACCCGTACATGACCTAATATTGGTCAACCCATGCCAACACCCGACCATCTGCATCCGATATCCATATTATAAACACTTTTGGGCCTAACCCTTGCCTAACACCCGTACATGACCTAATATTGGTAAACCCGTGCTAACACTCGACCACTTGCAACCTATACCTATATTATAACCCCTTTTGGTCCTAACCCATGCCCAACACCCGTACATGACCTAATATTGGTCAACCCGCGCCAGCAGCCGACCACCTGCAACCCATACCCATGTTATATCCTCTTTTGGTCCTAACCCTTGCCCAACACCCGTACATGACCTAAAATTGGTCAACCCGTGCCAACACCTGAACAACTGCAACATATACCCATATTATAACCCCTATTGGTCCAAACCGATGCCCAACACCCATACATGACCTAATATTGGTCAACCTGTGCCAACACCTGACCACCTGCAATCCATGCCCGTATTATAACCCCTTTTGGTCCTAACCCATGCCCAACACACATACCTGACCTAATATTGGTCATCCCATGCCAACACCCGAACACCTGCAACCCATACCCATATTATAACCCCTTTTGGTCCAATCTGTAATAGCTCAAATTTTCAAATAAAATTTTCATTTAAAATAAAACTATTTTATTCAACAAAGTATTTATTCCAAGTTTCATTTCAAAATACAATTAAAAGAATCCCCAAGATCTCCAACAATGGCAGTGTGTACGCGTCACGCCGGTGCCTTCCCACGGTCCTCGCTAGTACCTGAAACACATACATAACAACTTGTAAGCATAAATGCTTAGTGAGTTCCCCAGTATACCACTTACACATATACGCCTTTCCAGGCCCGGACCTTTCGGTCCATAGTACAATGCCTTCCGGCCCGCCTTCCGGCCCATAAAATAATTGCCTTCCGGCCCATAAGATATTTGCGTTCCGGCCCATAACATGATTGCCTTCCGGCCCGTTAACATATATAACACATAATACACATATATCACATATATCATAAATCATCACTGACCTTCCTGTCACATAATACATTGCCTTCCGGCCCATAGAAACATACATAGCATGCATAGCAACTATTCCTTTCAATTATAGCACATATAAAAGACATAGCATATCTGACCTTCCGGTCACACAGTCAAACCCTTCCGGGTGCAGTATAGTGAGAAGACTCACCTCGTAGTATGTAAGCTATAAACTCTTGAAACTACTCGCACTCGATCCGCCAATCTGCAGGCTCCGTATAATACCACATACCCTTATTAATTATCTTATGAAACAAGACAAATGACTTTACGAAATTACGTGCAGGTCAACGGTCAACTTGACCGGACTCGTCGAGTGCAAGGGCGACTCGGCGAGTCTAGATGTCCTCCCCAACTTCCCAGTTGTTCCCCTTCTACTCGTCGAGTATTCCCTCCTGACTCGACGAGATCCTCGTGGAAGAATCGCGGGGCCACCCCGACTACACTCGCCGAGTCTAAAGAACGACTCGGCGAGTCCCAGTAAATCTTTAAGCTACTCGCCTAGTCTGAAGAACAACTCGGCGAGTCCCAGTGAACCTTCAAACTACTCGCTTAGTCTGAAGAACAACTCGGCGAGTCCCAGCGGGTCTTCAAGCTACTCGCCGAGTCTGATCATTGGACTCGGCGAGTCCATGCCATGCAGTCAATCAACTGCCTCCTGTAATCCACATGGTTCCGAAATATATAGACATGGGACTTCCTGGACCTCTAAGCATGCTACTACTGGGATTTAAACGCTTGATAACAACATTATAATCTATCTAATCACTAAATGGGTTTCATAAACCCTAGATTCGTGCTCACCATCAAAACAACAGAAATGGACCGAGTGTTACCTGAAAACGTGATCTCTGTGTCCCCAACCTCCATAACTCAATTCTCTTGATCTTCCTTTGACCAAAACCTTGCCTCTTCTTGCCTAACAACCTCCTCAAGGTCCCAATAGTCTTCCCTTCTCCTCTAATCGTCCACAGATGCTTAGTTCCTTCGCAACCGGCCAAAAAAAAACATGCAATGACAGCCTAAGAGGCATTATATACATTCCAAATGAAACGGCTAGGGTTTCTGCTGAACATCGTCGAATCGCCGAGTCCATATCTGGACTCGTCGAGTCCAGTCGCGCATCTGCGACCAAGCCTGTGGTCCTACTCGGCGAGTCAGGCACCAACTCGCCGAGTCCCTCCCTAAATTGTCCCAAAAATAGTTTCAAAATAATACCTGAAATTCCGGGCTGTTACAACTCTCCCCCACTAGAACTAGACTTCGCCCTCGAAGTCTCTCTCTGCGAATAACTCCGGATGTTGCTCCCGCATTTCACGCTCCGGCTCCCAAGTCATCTCCGATCCCTTCCGGTGTTGCCACTGAACCAACACCAGAGGTACCTCCTTGTTCCGCAGAACCTTGATCTTCCAATCCCTGATAGCTACTGGTCTCTCGGCGTAATTCAGGCTCGCATCCACCTGAATATCCTCTAACGGAACCACTGCCGATTCATCGGCTATACACTCCTCAACTGTGATACGTGAAAGGTGTTGTGTATCTGACCCAACTCTGCTGGCAACTCCAACCGATAAGCTACCCGACCTACTCTTGCAATTACCCGAAACGGACCTATGAACCGGGGCCCTAATTTGCCCCTCTTTCTGAACCGGATCACTCCCTTCCAGGGAGAAACCTTCAGGAGAACGAAATCACCAACCTGGAATTCCAGCTCGGACCGGCGTCTGTCCGCATAACTCTTCTGTCGACTCTGGGCGGTCAATAACCTCTGCCTAACCTGCTGAATCTGCTCGGTCGTCTGAAGTACGATCTCTGTACTGCCCATCACTCTCTGTCCCACCTCTCCCCAACAGATGGGAGTCCGACACCTCCTACCATACAACAACTCAAAAGGTGGCATACCAATGCTCGAATGATGGCTGTTGTTGTAGGAAAACTCAGCCAAAGGCAAATGCGCATCCCAGCTACCCCCGAAGTCTAACACACACGCTCTAAGCATGTCTTCCAGTGTCTGAATCGTCCGCTCGCTCTGACCGTCGGTCTAGGGATGGTATGCGGTACTAAAATGCAGTTTAGTACCCAGCTCCTCATGGAATTTCTTCCAGAACCTGGAAGTGAAGCGTACATCACGATCTGAAACAATCGAGATCGGCACTCCATGCCGAGATACTATCTCTCTCACGTATAACTCCGCCAACTTCTCCGCTGATGAACTTTCGCTAATGGCAAGGAAGTGTGCACTCTTCGTCAACCTATCCACTATCACCCAAATTGCATCAACTCCTCTGGCAGTCCTCGGCAATTTGGTGATGAAATCCATCGTAATCTGTTCCCACTTCCACTCAGGAATCTCCAAGGGCTGCAACTTACCATGCGGTCTCTGGTGTTCGGCCTTAACCTTACGGCAGGTCTAACACCTCTCATCGAACCAAGCGACGTCTCTCTTCATACAAGGCCACCAATATTCCTTTCTCAAATCCAAATACATCTTCGTAGCACCGGGATGGATCGAGAATTTCGATCTATGAGCCTCCTCCATCAAAGTAGCACGCGTACCGCCCACGAATGGTACCCAAATCCGACCCTGGAACGTCAGAAGTCCTCGTCCACCCTTAACAAACTCCAAAATTAACCCGACGACCCGCTCCTTCTTCTGCATCTCGGATTTCATAACCTCGGCCTGTGCCCCACGAATAGCATCTAATACCGGAGTCATCACCGTCAACCTCAGACATACGTCCCGCAATGGAGTGCTCTCCGCCCTACGACTTAATGCATCGGCTACCACATTAGCCTTGCATGGGTGGTATAGGATCTCACAGTCATAATCCTTAACCACGTCCAACCATCTCCTCTGATGCATATTTAGGTTGGGTTGGTCCATCAAATACTTCAAACTCTTATGGTCCGTGTATATAGTACAACGAACCCCGTACAGGTAGTGACGCCAAATTTTGAGAGCGAACACCACTACCCCCAACTCTAAGTCATGTGTGGGATACCTCGCCTCGTGAGGCTTCAGCTGCCTCGATGCATAAGCTATCACATGGCCCCTTTGCATCAACACTGCACCCAGTCCCGAAATTGATGCGTCGCAATATACGACAAAGTCCTCCATCCCTTCCGGGAGAGCTAATACCGGGGCTTCGCACAGTCTCTGACGAAGTGTCTCGAAGGAAGTCTGCTGCTCTGGTCCCCATGAGAATGTAACACCCTTCCGGGTCAATCTGGTGAGCGGTACAGCGATCTTGGAGAAATCCTTAATAAACCTCCGATAGTACCCCGCCAACCCAAGGAAACTCCTGATCTCGGAAGGTGACTTCGGTGCCTCCCATCTCATCACTGCTTCCACCTTGGCCGGATCAACCAATATCCCTGCCTGATTAACAACATGTCCCAGAAATTGGAACGCCCGCAACCAGAAGTCACATTTGGAGAATTTCGCATATAACTTCTCCGACCTCAGTACCTCAAGGACCTCCCTCAAATGTCCCTCATGCTGCTCTCTAGACCGAGAATACACCAGGATGTCGTCGATAAATACAATCACAGACCGATCCAGCATCGGCCTGCATACCCTGTTCATGAGGTCCATAAACACTGCCGGGGCGTTGGTGAGCCCAAAAGGCATCACCACGAACTCGTAATGCCCATATCGCGTCCTAAATGCTGTCTTCTGGACGTCCTCATCCCGCACTCTTACCTGATGGTACCCTGATCTCAAATCGATCTTGGAAAACCAAGATGCCCCTTGCAGCTGATCGAATAGATCATCGATCCTCGGGAACGGATAGCAGTTCTTGACCGTCACCTTGTTCAACTCCTGGTAATCAATACACATCCGGTGTGAACCATCCTTCTTCTTGACGAATAGAATCGGCGCTCCCCACGGCGAGCTACTCGGCCGAATAAATCCCTTCCCTAGCAACTCCTGGAGTTGCGAGGACAACTCTTGCATCTCTGGAGGTGCAAGACGATAAGGCACCTTCGCAATAGGCGCAGCCCCCGGAATCAGATCGATACCAAACTCCACTTGCCTCGCAGGAGGTACTCCCGGCAAATCCTCGGGAAAGACATCTGGAAACTCGCGCACCACTGGTACCTCCTCCACTGTCCTCGGTCTCTCGGAAGCCTCCCGTGTATCCATCACATACGCCACAAAACCTTTACATCCCTGCTGTAGACACTGCCTCGCCCTAGCGGCCGAACAAAAAGCTGATCCCGAACGGGTACCCTCGCCGTACACCGTAAGAACTCCCCCACTAGGGTCTCATATAGTCACCAGCTGGCGTTCACAATCGATGACAGCGCTGAATCGGCTCAACCAGTCCATGCCCACGATGACACAGACATCACCCATCGCAATAGGAATTAGATCAATCGGGAACGCAACCCCAAAAATCTCTAGCACGCATCCCCGAAAAACCTCAGTAGCACAGACCACCCTCTCGGTCGCTATAGAAACGCTCAGAGGCCGACTTAACGACTCATGACTAATGTGGATATGCTGACTAAAGGCTAACGATACAAAAGATCTACTCGCACCCGAGTCAAATAACACTAGAGCAGGCATAGAGTTCACAAGGAAAGTACCTACACATACATTAACATACGCATAACATTTCGACTTTTAAGTAAATACGTGAATGATAACATACCTGCCACAACATCGGGCGCAGCGCGGACCTCCTTCGCAGTCAGCTGAAAGGCTCTCCCGCGAGCTCTCGGGGCCTCGACCTTCACCGGTCGGGTCTCAGTAGTCCTGGTAGTAGGGGTAGCTCGCTGACGAAGCTGCGGGCACTCGGCCTTCCGATGGCCTGTCTGGTTGCAATGGAAGCAAACCATAAACCCCTTAGGACAATCCCTAGCAATGTGTCCTTCCTTGCCACACTTGTAGCAACCACCCGCTCTACACGCCCCCTCATGACTCTTGCCGCACTTTCCACAAGTGCGGCCCTTCGGACCTCCCATCCTCGAATCAGCGGACTTGATCCGCTTGGCTGCTGGCTGAGACTGAGCCGGCCGCCGATCCACCTGCCGAGACTTGGCCTCCTCCCTCGCCTGAGTCTCCAACTCGATCTCGCGCTTCCTGGCGTTCGCCTGAAGCTCAGTGAAACTACGATAGGTGGAGTTTGACACAAACTCCCGGATATCCCTCCTCAGAACGCCCAAATACCGGCTCATCCGTGACTGCTCTTTAGATACCAGCTCAGGGCAGAACATCGCCCTCTCATGAAACTTCCGCGTGATCACTGCCACGGAATCAGTACCCTGCTTAAGGGTCAAGAACTCCTGAATCAATTGCTCCCTCTCCACCGGGGGAACGTACTCGTCCCTGAACATCTCAGTGAACCTCTCCCACGTCACCGCTGTAATCTCCGCCAGAGTGAAGTTCTCCGTCATGAACTTCCACCAATCCTTCGCTCCCAGTCGGAGCTGGTTCAAGGCGAACCGTACCCTCAGGTGCTCCGGGCATGAGCAAGTGTAGAAGCACCCCTCAACATCGGCAATCCACCTCATCGCAGCAATCGAATCCTGCTTTCCATCGAACTTAGGGGGTTTCGTGTTGCTGAACTCTCGGAACAGCAACGAATCACCCCCTTGCGGCCTAGCAGCGGCCACAGTTGCGGTAGCGGCAGCGACTGCAGCTTCAGTCAGTGCGGCGTACCGCTCCTCAAAATCCTCCATCAGGGTGGTCTTAATGGACCCAAACATCTCCGGGATCTCAGCCCGAACCGCCGCAGCTACCTCCTCCTGAATCATCTGACGAATCTCCTCATCACTCATACTGCTCGAACTCGCTCCGTGGCGTGTCGTAACCATGATGTCTCTGAAATACAACATAAGATTATCAGAGACTCCATCAAGTACAATTGTACTCGATAACGCAACCCTACTCAGTCTCCGATATCCGGGGATTCTTACTTGGGTCTTCCACCGACCCGGTGTCCTCGGTAGTATGGGCCCAATACTACCGACCACACCGTATCAGTGTTCGTCCCAAATCTTCCTCCCCAAACCCCGAATAATGAGTACTCTACTTCTAGTATGCACTATCTACTAGCATGCTACCGAATATCTCATATAAGCAACCTCCCTAGACTAAGGCATCACAAAACAGGCCATTCTAGTCCTATCATGTATACCTAGTCTTCTAGCATGCATAACAATTCATAATTCAGTGCATAACATAACATTGTAAGGTATTCTGGGGATCTTTACCGTTCGGGTGCTGGCTGATCGTACACACTGCTCCGTTCTTGTTCACCACTTTACCATTTATAAAAATTTATGTCTTTATTAATTTTAAAAGGTCTTTCCTCAAATCCTCGGTTTGAGTTCAGTTACACCCGAAGGTACACCCGAATCCCTCAAACCAAGGCTCTGATACCAATTGTAATAGCTCAAATTTTCAAATAAAATTTTCATTTAAAATAAAACTATTTTATTCAACAAAGTATTTATTCCAAGTTTCATTTCAAAATACAATTAAAACAATCCCCAAGATCTCCAACAATGGCAGTGTGTACGCGTCACTCCGGCGCCTTCCCACGGTCCTCGCTAGTACCTGAAACACATACATAACAACTTGTAAGCATAAATGCTTAGTGAGTTCCCCAGTATACCACTTACACATATACGCCTTTCCTGGCCCGGACCTTTCGGTCCACAGTACAATGCCTTCCGGCCCGCCTTCCGGCCCATAAAATAATTGCCTTCCGGCCCATAAGATAATTGCCTTCCGGCCCATAACATAAATTGCCTTCCGGCCCATAACATGATTGCCTTCCGGCCCGTTAACATATATAACACATAATACACATATATCACACATATCATAAATCATCACTGGCCTTCCTGTCACATAATACATTGCCTTCCGGCCCATAGAAACATACATAGCACGCATAGCAACTATTCCTTTCAATTATAGCACATATAAAAGACATAGCATATCCGACCTTCCGGTCACACAGTCAAACCCTTCCGGGTGCAGTATAGTGAGAAGACTCACCTCGTAGTATGTAAGCTATAAACTCTTGAAACTACTCGCACTCGATCCGCCAATCTGCAGGCTCCCTATAATACCACATACCCTTATTAATGATCTTATCAAACAAGACAACTGACTTTACGAAATTACGTGCAGGTCAACGGTCAACTTGACCGGACTCGTCGAGTGCAAGGGCGACTCGGCGAGTCTAGATGTCCTCCCCAACTTCCCAGTTGTTCCCCTTCTACTCGTCGAGTATTCCCTCCTGACTCGACGAGATCCTCGTGGAAGAATCGCGGGGCCACCCCGACTCCACTCGCCGAGTCTAAAGAACGACTCGGCGAGTCCCAGTAAATCTTTAAGCTACTCGCCGAGTCTGAAGAACAACTCGGCGAGTCCCAGTGAACCTTCAAACTACTCGCCGAGTCTGAAGAACAACTCGGCGAGTCCCAGCGGGTCTTCAAGCTACTCGCGAAGTCTGATCATTGGACTCGGCGAGTCCATGCCATGCAGTCGATCAACTGCCTCCTGTAATCCACATGGTTCCGAAATATATAGACATGGGACTTCCTGGACCTCTAAGCATGCTACTACTGGGATTTAAACGCTTGATAACAACATTATAATCTATCTAATCACTAAATGGGTTTCATAAACCCTAGATTCGTGCTCACCATCAAAACAACAGAAATGGACCGAGTGTTACCTGAAAACGTGATCTCTGTGTCCCCAACCTCCAGAACTCAATTCTCTTGATCTTCCTTTGACCAAAACCTTGCCTCTTCTTGCCTAACAACCTCCTTAAGGTCCCAATAGTCTTCCCTTCTCCTCTAATCGTCCACAGATGCTTAGTTCCTTCGCAACCGGCCAAAAAAAAAACATGCAATGACGGCCTAAGAGGCATTATATACGTTCCAAATGAAACGGCTAGGGTTTCTGCTGAACAGCGTCGACTCGCCGAGTCCATATCTGGACTCGTCGAGTCCAGTCGCGCATCTGCGACCAAGCCTGTGGTCCTACTCGGCGAGTCAGGCACCAACTCGCCGAGTCCCTCCCTAAATTGTCCCAAAAATAGTTTCAAAATAATACCTGAAATTCCGGGCTGTTACACAATCCCATGCCTAACACCCGTATATAACCTAATATTGGTCAACCTGTTCAAACACCCGACCATGGGAAACCCATATCCATATTGTAACCCCTTTTGGTCCTAACCCATGCCTAACACCCGTAAATGAACTGGTAATAGTCAACCCGTGCGACCACCTGACCACATGCAACCCATACCCATATTATAACCCTTTTGTTCCTAACCCACGCCCAACACCCATACATGACCTAATATTGGTCAACCCGTGCTCCCGACCACCTGCAACCCATATCTATATTATAACCCCTATTGGTCCTAACCCATTCCCAACACCCGTACATGATATAATATTGGTCAACCCGTGCCAACACCCGACCACCTGCAACCCATACGGATATTATAACCCCTTTTGGTCCTAACACATGCCCAACACCCGTACATAACCTAATATTGGTCAACCCGTGCCAACACCCGACCACCTATTCCCATACCCATATTATCACCCCTTTTGGTCCTAACCCATGCCCAACAACCGTACATGACCTAATATTGGTCAACCCGTGGCAACACCCGACCACCTGCAACCCATACCCATATTATATCCCCTTTTGGTCTTAACCCTTGCCCAATACCTGTACGTCACCTAAAATTGGTCAACGTGTGCCAACAGCCGACCACCTGTAACCCATACCCTTATTGTAACCCCTTTTGGTCCTAACCCATTCCCAACACACGTATATGACCTAATATTGGTCAACCTGTGCCAACACCTGACCACTTGCAACCCATACCCATATTATAACCCCTTTTGGTCCTAACCGATGCCCAACACCCGTACATGACCTCGTATTGGTCATACCGTGCCAACACTTGCCCACCTCCAACCTATACCCATATTATAACGCCTTTTGGTCCTAACCCATGCCCAACACCCGTATATGACCTAATATTAGCCAACCTGTGCCAACACCTGACCACCTGCAACCCACGTCCATCTTATAACCCCTTTTCGTCCTAATGCATGCGCAACACCAGTACATGAGCTAATAATTATAAACCCATGCAACCACCCGACCACCTGTAGCTCATACCCATATTATAACCCCTTTTGGTCCTAACCCATGCCCAACACCCGTACATGATAGAATATTGGTCAACCTGTGCCAACATCCGACCACCTGCAACCCAAACCAATATTATAACCCCTTTTGGTCCTAACACATGCCCAACACCCGTACATGAGGTAATATTGGTCAACCCGTGCAACACCCGACCACCAGCAACCCATACCTATATTATAACCCCTTATGTTCCTAACCCATGTCCAACACACATACATGACCTAATATTGGTCAACCCATGCCAACACCCAACCATGTGCAATCGATACCCATATTATAACCCGTTTTGGTCCTAACCCTTTCCCACCACCCATACATGACCTAATATTGGTCAACCCATGCTAACACCAGACCACCTGCAACCCATACCCATGTTATAACCCTTTTGGGTCCTAACCCAATCCCAACACTCGTACATGAACTTATATTGGTCAACCCGTGCCAACACCCGACCACCAGCAACCCATACCCATATTATATCCCCTTTTGGTCCTAAACCTTGCCCAACACCCGTACATGACCTACAATTTTTGAACCCGTACCAACACCCGACCACCTACAACCCATACCCATATTATAACCCCTTTTGTCCTAGCCCATGCCAACACCCGTACACGACCTAATACTCGTCAACCTATGCCAACACCCAACCACCTGCAACCCATGGCCATATTATAAGCGCTTTTGGTCCTAACCCATGCCCAACACCCATAGATGACCTAATATTGGTCATCCCATGCCAACACCTGACCACCTGCAACCCATACCCATATTATAACCCCTTTGGGTCCTAACCCATGCCCAACACCCGTACATGACCTAATATTGGTCATCCCATGCGAACACCCGACCACCTGCAACCCATACCCATATTATAACCCCTTTGGGTCCTAACCCATGCCCAACACCCATACATGACCTAATATTGGTCAACCCGTGCCAACACCCGACCAACTGCAACCCATACCCATATTATAACCCATTTTGGTCCTAGCCAATTCCCAACACACGTACATGACCTATAATTGGTCAACCCGAGACAACACCCAAATATCTGCAAGCCATACGCATATTATAACCCCTTTTTTTCCTAACCCATGCCCAACACCCGTACATGACCCAATATTGGTGATACTAGGCCAACACATGACCACCTCTAACCCATACCCATATTATAACTCCTGTTGGTCCAAACCCATTCCCAACACCCGTATATGACCTAATATTGGTCAACCTGTGAAAACACTTGACCACCTACAACCCATACCCATATTATAACCCCGTTTGGTCCTAACCAATGCCGAACACCTGACGACCTGCAACCCATACACATATTATAACCCCTTTTGATCCCAATATATGCCCAACACCCGTACATGACCTAATATTGGTCAACCCATGCAAACACCCGACCACTTGCAACCCATACCGATCCCATGCCCAACACACACACATGACGTAATATTGGTAACCCCGTGCCAACACCCGACCACCTGCAACCCATACCCATATTATAACCGCTTTTGGTCTTAAGGAATGCCCAACACCCATACATGACGTAATATTGGTCAACCCGTGCCAACACCAGACCACCCGCATCCCATACCCATATTATAACCCCTTTTGGTTCTAACCTATGCCCAACGCTGCTACATGACCTAATATTTGTCAACCCCTGCCAACATCCGACCAACTGCAACCCATTCCCTTTTTATATCCTGTTTTTGGTCCAAACCCATGCCCAACACCCATACATGACCTAATATTGGTCAACCTGTGCCAACACCCGACCACCAGCAACCCATACCCATATTATAACCCCTTTTGGTCCTAACCCATGCCCAACACCTGTACATGACCTAAGATTGGTCATCCCATGCCAACACTCGACCACCTGTAACCCATACCCATATTATAACCCCTTTTTGTCCTAACCCATTTGCAACACCCGTACATCACCTAATATTGGTCAACTCGTGCCAACACCCGACCACCTGCAACCCGTACCCATATTATAACCCCTTTTGGTCCTAAGCCATCCCAACACCCGTACATGACCTAATATTGGTCATACCGTGCCAACACCCGACCACCTCCGACCCATACCCATATTATAACCGCTTTTTGTCCAAACCCATGCCCAACACCCATATAAGAGCTAATATTGGTCAACTTGAGCCAACAACTGACCAGCTACCACCCATACCTATATTATAACCTCGTTTGGTCCTAACCCATGACCAACACACGACCACCTGCATCCCATACCCATATTATAACCTCTTTTGATCCTAATCCATGCCGAACACCCGTAGATGACCTAATATTGGTCAACCCGTGCCAGCACCCAACCACCTACAACCCATACCTATATTATAACCCGTTTTGTCCAAACCCATGACCAACACCAGTACATGACTTATAACTGGTCTACCCGAGCCAATGCCAGACCACCTGCAATCCATACCCTTACTATAACCCCTTTTGGTTCTAACCGATTCACAACACCCGTACATGACCTAATATTGGTCATACCGTTCTAACACCCGACCACCTCCAACCCATACCCATATTAAAGCCGTACATGACCTAAAATTGGTCATACCGTCCCTAACACCCGTACATGAGCTAATATTGGTCAACCCGTGCCAACACCCGACCACCTACAACCCATACCCATATTATAACCCCTTTTGGTCCTAACCCATTCACAACACCCGTACATGACCTAATATTGGTCATACCGTGCTAACACCCGACCACCTACAAACCATACCTATATTATAACCCGTTTTGTCCAAACCCATGCCCAACACCCGTATATGACCTAATATTGGTCAACCAGTGCCAACACCTGACCACCTACAACCGATACCCATATTATAACCCCGTTTGGTCCAAACCCATGCCGAACATCAGACCACCTGCAACCCATACCCATATTATAACCCCTATTGATCCTAATCCAAGCCCAACACTCGTACATGACGTAATATTGGTGAACCCGTGGCAATACCTGACCATGTGAAACCGATACCCATATTATAACACCTTTTGGTCCTAACCCATGCCCAACACCCATACATGACGTAATATTGGTATCCCCATGCCAATACCCGACCACCTGCACCCCTTACCCATATTATAAGCCCTTTTTGTCTTAACACTTGCCCAACACCCATACATGATGTAATATTGGTGAACACGTGCCAACACCCAACCACTTGCAACCCATACCCTATATTATAACCCCTTTTGGTCCTAACCTATACCCATTTTATAACCCCTTTTTGGTCCGAACCCATGCCCAACACCCGTAAATGACTTAATATTGGTCAAACTGTGCCAACACCCGACCACCTGCAACCCATACCCATATTATGACCCCTTTTGGTCCTAACCCTTTCCAAACACACGTACATGACCTAATATTGGTCAACATGTGCTATCAAACAACAACATGCAATCCGTACCTATATTATAACCGATTTTGGTCCTAACCCATGACCAACACTCGTACATGACCTAATATTGGTCACCCCGTGCCAACACGCGACCACCTGCAACCCATACCCATATTATAACCCATTTGGGTCCTAACCCACACCCAACACCCGTACCTGACCTAATATTGGTCAACCCGTGCCAACACCCGACCATCTGAAACCCATACCCATATTATAACCCCTTTTGGTCTTAACCCATGCCCAACACCCATACATGACCTAATATTGGTCAACCCATGCCAACACCCGACCACCTGCAACCCATACCCATATTATAACCCCTTTTGGTCCTAACCCGTTCCCAACACCCATACATGAACTAATATTTGTCAACCCATGCCTACACCCGAACACCTCCAACCCATACCCCTATTATAACCCATTTTGGTCCTAACCCTTACCCAACACACGTACTTGACCTAATATTTGTCAACCCGTGCCAACACCCGACCACCTGCAACCCATACCCATAGTATAACACCTTTTGCTCCTAACCCATGCCCAACACCCGTACATTACATAATATTGGTCAACCCATGCCAACACCCGACCACCTACAACCCATACGAATATTATAACCCCTTTTGGTCCTATCCTATGGCCAATACTGGTACTTGACCTAATATTGGTCAACCTGTGCCGACACCCGACCACCTACAACCCATACCCATATTATAACCCCATTTGGTCCTAACCCTTGCCCAACACCTGTACATGACCTAATATTGGTCATCCCATGCCAACACCCGATCACTTGGAACCCATACCCGTATTATAAACCCTATTGGGCCTAACCCATGCCCAACACCCGTACATGACCTAATATTGGTCAACCCATGCCAACACCTGACCACCTACAACCGATACCCATATTATAACCCCTTTTGGTCCCAGCTGTTACCCAACACCCGTACCTGACCTAATATTGGTCAACACGTGCTAACACCCGACCACTTGCAACCCATACCTATATTATAACCGCTTTTTGACCTCAACCATGCCCAACACTCGTAAATGACCTAATATTGATCATCCCGTGCCAACATGCGACCACCAGCAACCCATACCCATATTATAAACTGTTTGGGTCCTAACCCATGCCCCACACCCGTACATGACCTAATATTGGTCAACCCGTGCCAACACCCGACCGCCTGCAACCCATACCCATATTATAACCCCTTTTGGTCTTAAACCTTGTCAAACACCTATCCAAACACCTGTACATGACCTAATATTGGTCAACCCGTGCTAACACCCGAGCACCTACAACCCATACCCATATTATAACCCCTTTTGGTCTTAAGCCATTCCCAACACCTGTTTGGGTCCTAACCCATGCCCCACACCCGTACATGACCTAATATTGATCAACCCGTGCCTACACCCGACCGCCTGCAACCCATACCCATATTATAACCCCTTTTGGTCTTAAACCTTGTCAAACACCTATCCAAACACCTATACATGACCTAATATTGGTCAACCCGTGCCAACACCCGAGCACCTACAACCCATACCCATATTATAACCCCTTTTGGTCTTAAGCCATTCCCAACACCCATAGATGGCCTAATATTGGTCAACCCGTGCCCACACCCGACCACCTGCAACCTATACCAATATTATAACCCCTTTTGGTCTAAACTCATGACGAATACTCGTATATGACCTAATATTGGTCAACCTGTGCCAACACCCGAACACCTGCAACCCATACCCATAATATAACCCCTTTTGGTCCTAACCAATGGGCAACACCCATACATGACCTAATAATTGTCAACCCGTGCAACCACCCAACTACCTACAACCCATACCCACATTATAACCCCTTTTGGACCTAACCCATGCCCAACACCGTACATGACCTAATATTGGTCAACATATGCCAACACCCGACCACCTGCAAACCATAACCATATTTTAAGCCCTTTTGGTCCTAACCCATCCCAACACCCGTACATGACATAATATTGGTGAACCCGTGCCAACACCCGACCACCTGCAACCCATACCCACATTTTAACCCCTTTTGGTCCTAATACATGCCCAACACCCGTACATGACGTAATATTGGTGAACCCGTACCAACACTCGACCACCTTCAACCCATACCCATATTATAACCCCTTTTGGTCCTAACCCATGCCCAACACCCATACATGATGTAATATTGGTGAACACGTGCCAACACCCAACCACTTGCAACCCATACCCTATATTATAACCCCTTTTGGTCCTAACCTATACCCATTTTATAACCCCTTTTTGGTCCGAACCCATGCCCAACACCCGTAAATGACTTAATATTGGTCAAACTGTGCCAACACCCGACCACCTGCAACCCATACCCATATTATGACCCCTTTTGGTCCTAACCCTTTCCAAACACACGTACATGACCTAATATTGGTCAACATGTGCTATCAAACAACAACATGCAATCCATACCTATATTATAACCGATTTTGGTCCTAACCCATGACCAACACTCGTACATGACCTAATATTGGTCACCCCGTGCCAACACGCGACCACCTGCAACCCATACCCATATTATAACCCATTTGGGTCCTAACCCACACCCAACACCCGTACCTGACCTAATATTGGTCAACCCGTGCCAACACCCGACCATCTGAAACCCATACCCATATTATAACCCCTTTTGGTCTTAACCCATGCCCAACACCCATACATGACCTAATATTGGTCAACCCATGCCAACACCCGACCACCTGCAACCCATACCCATATTATAACCCCTTTTGGTCCTAACCCGTTCCCAACACCCATACATGAACTAATATTTGTCAACCCATGCCTACACCCGAACACCTCCAACCCATACCCCTATTATAACCCATTTTGGTCCTAACCCTTACCCAACACACGTACTTGACCTAATATTTGTCAACCCGTGCCAACACCCGACCACCTGCAACCCATACCCATAGTATAACACCTTTTGCTCCTAACCCATGCCCAACACCCGTACATTACATAATATTGGTCAACCCATGCCAACACCCGACCACCTACAACCCATACGAATATTATAACCCCTTTTGGTCCTATCCTATGGCCAATACTGGTACTTGACCTAATATTGGTCAACCTGTGCCGACACCCGACCACCTACAACCCATACCCATATTATAACCCCATTTGGTCCTAACCCTTGCCCAACACCTGTACATGACCTAATATTGGTCATCCCATGCCAACACCCGATCACTTGGAACCCATACCCGTATTATAAACCCTATTGGGCCTAACCCATGCCCAACACCCGTACATGACCTAATATTGGTCAACCCATGCCAACACCTGACCACCTACAACCGATACCCATATTATAACCCCTTTTGGTCCCAGCTGTTACCCAACACCCGTACCTGACCTAATATTGGTCAACACGTGCTAACACCCGACCACTTGCAACCCATACCTATATTATAACCGCTTTTTGACCTCAACCATGCCCAACACTCGTAAATGACCTAATATTGATCATCCCGTGCCAACATGCGACCACCAGCAACCCATACCCATATTATAAACTGTTTGGGTCCTAACCCATGCCCCACACCCGTACATGACCTAATATTGGTCAACCCGTGCCAACACCCGACCGCCTGCAACCCATACCCATATTATAACCCCTTTTGGTCTTAAACCTTGTCAAACACCTATCCAAACACCTGTACATGACCTAATATTGGTCAACCCGTGCCAACACCCGAGCACCTACAACCCATACCCATATTATAACCCCTTTTGGTCTTAAGCCATTCCCAACACCTGTTTGGGTCCTAACCCATGCCCCACACCCGTACATGACCTAATATTGATCAACCCGTGCCTACACCCGACCGCCTGCAACCCATACCCATATTATAACCCCTTTTGGTCTTAAACCTTGTCAAACACCTATCCAAACACCTATACATGACCTAATATTGGTCAACCCGTGCCAACACCCGAGCACCTACAACCCATACCCATATTATAACCCCTTTTGGTCTTAAGCCATTCCCAACACCCATAGATGGCCTAATATTGGTCAACCCGTGCCCACACCCGACCACCTGCAACCTATACCAATATTATAACCCCTTTTGGTCTAAACTCATGACGAATACTCGTATATGACCTAATATTGGTCAACCTGTGCCAACACCCGAACACCTGCAACCCATATCCATAATATAACCCCTTTTGGTCCTAACCAATGGGCAACACCCATACATGACCTAATAATTGTCAACCCGTGCAACCACCCAACTACCTACAACCCATACCCACATTATAACCCCTTTTGGACCTAAACCATGCCCAACACCGTACATGACCTAATATTGGTCAACATATGCCAACACCCGACCACCTGAAAACCATAACCATATTTTAAGCCCTTTTGGTCCTAACCCATCCCAACACCCGTACATGACATAATATTGGTGAACCCGTGCCAACACCCGACCACCTGCAACCCATACCCACATTTTAACCCCTTTTGGTCCTAATACATGCCCAACACCCGTACATGACGTAATATTGGTGAACCCGTACCAACACTCGACCACCTTCAACCCATACCCATATTATAACCCCTTTTGGTCCTAACCCATGCCCAACACCGTACATGACCTAATATTGGTCAACCCGTGCCAACAACCGACCACCTGCAACTGATACCCATATTATAACCCCTTATGGTCCAAACCCATTCCTAACACGTGTATATGACCTAATATTGGTCAAACTATGCCAAAACCTGACCACCTGCAACCCATACCCATATTATAACCCCTTTTGGTCCTAACCCATGCCCAACGCCTGACCGCCTGCAACCCATACCCATATTATAACCCCTTTTGGTCCAAATTCATTCCCAACACCCGTACACGACCAAATATTGCTCAACCTGTGCCAACACCCGAGCACCTGCAACCCATACCCATATTATAACCCCTTTTGGTCCTAACCCATGCGCAACACTCGTACATGACATAATATTGGTCACCCCGTGCTAACACCCGACCACCTGCAACCCATACCCATATTATAACCCATTTTGGTCCTAACACATGCCCAACACCCATAAATGATGTAATATTGGTGAACCCGTGCCAACTCCCAACCACCTACAACCCATACCCATGTTATAACCCCTTTTGGTCCTAACCCATGCCCAACACCCATACATGATCTAATAATTCTCAACCCGTTACAACATGCGACCAAATATTGCTCAAACTGTGCCAACACCCGACCACCTGCAATCCATACCCATATTATAACCCCTTTTGGTCCTAACCCATGCCCAACACCCTTATAAGACCTAATATTGGTCAACCTGTGCCAACAACCGACCACCTGCAACCCTTACACATATTAGAACCCCTTTTGGTCCTAACCCTTGCCCAACACCCGTATATGACCCAATATAGGTCAACCTGTGCCAACCCCCAACCACGTACAACCCATACCCATATTATAAACCTTTTTGGTCCTAACCCATGCCCAACATCCGTAAATGGCCTGATAATTGTCAACTCGTGTAAACAACCAGCCAGATGCAATCGATACCCATATTATAACCCCTTTTGGTCCTAACCCATGCCCAACACCTATTCATGACCTAATGTTGGTCAATCCATGGCAACACCCAACCACATGAAACCCAAACCCATATTATAACCCCTTTTGGTCCTAACCCATGCCCAACACCCATCCATGACATAATATTGGTCAACCTGTGCCAACACCTGACCACCTGCAACCCATACCCATATTATAAACCCTTTTGGTCCTAACACATGCCCAACACCTGTACATGACGTAATATTGGTCAACCGGTGCCAACACGCAACCACCTGTTCCCATACCCATATTATAACCGCTTTTGGTCCTACCCCATGCCCAACACCCGTACATGACCTAATATTGGTCAACCCGTGATAACAACCAACCACTTGCAAAACATACCTATATTAAAACCCCTTTTGATCCTAACCCATTCCCAACACCCGAACATGACTTAATATTGGTAATCATGTGCCAAAATGCGACCACCTGCAACCCGTACCCACATTATACCCCCTTTTGGTCCTAACCCATGCCCAACACCCGACCACCTGCAACCCATACCCATATAATAACCCCTTTTGGTCCAAATTCATGCCCAACACCCGTACATGACCAAATATTGGTCAACCTGTGCCAAAACCCGAGCACCTGCAACCCATACCCATATTATAACCACTTTAGGTCCTAACCCATGCGCAACACTCGTACATGACGTAATATTGGTCACCCTGTGCTAACACCCGACCACCTGCAACCCATACCCATAATATAACCCCTTTTTGTCCTAACACATGCCCACCACCTATACATGATGTAATATTGTTCAACCCGTGCCAACTCCCGACCACCTGCAACCCATACCCATATTATAACCCCTTTTGGTCCTCACCCATGCCCAACACCCGTACATGATCTAATAATTGTCAACCCCTACCAACATACGACCACCTACAATCCGTACCCAGTTTTTAACCCCTTTTTGGTCCAAACCAATGCCCAACACCCGTAAGTGACCTAATATCGGTCAACCTGTGCCGACACTCGACCACCTGCAATCCATACCCATATTATAACCCCTTTTGGTCCTAACCCATGCCGAACACCTGTACATGACCTAATATTGGTCCTCCCATGCCAACACCCGACCCGCTACAACCCATAACCATAATATAACCCCTTTTGGTCCTAACCTATGCCCAACACCCATACGCGACCGAATATTTGACATACCTTGCCAACACCCAACCACCTCCAACCCATACCCGTATGATAACCCGTTTTGGTCCAAACCCATGCCCAACACCCGTATAAGACCTAATATTGGTCAACCTATGCCAACAACTGACCACCTGCAACTCATACCCATATTAATACCCCTTTTGGTCCTAACCCTTGCCCAACCCCCGTATATGACCCAATATAGGTCAACCTGTGCAACCACCTGACCACGTACAACCCATACCCATATTATAACCCCTTTTGGTCCTAACCCATGCCTAACACCCATAAATGGCCTGATAATTATCAACCCGTGTAACCAACCAACCACATGCAACCGATACCCTTATTATAACCTCGTTTGGTCCTATCCCATGCCCAACACTTTTACATGACCTAATATTGGTCAACCTATGCCAACACTCGACTACCTGGAACCCATACCCATAATATAACCCCTTTTGGTCCTAACCCATGCCCAACACCCATACATGACATAATATTGGTCAACCCGTGCCAACACTTGACCACCTGCAACCCATACCCATATTATAAACCCTTTTGGTCCTAACACATGCCCAACACCCGCACATGACGTAATATTGGTCAACCCATGCCAACACGCGACCACCTGTTCCCATACCCATATTATAACCGCTTTTGGTACTAACCCATGCCCAACATCCGTACATGACCTAATATTGGTAGACCCGTGCTAACAACCAACCACTTGCAAACCATACCTATATTAAAACCCCTTTGGGTCCTAACCCATTCCCAACACCCGAACATGACTTAATATTGGTCATCATGTGCCAACATGCGACCACCTGCAACCCATACCCGTATTATAACCCCTTTGGGTCCTAACGCATGCCCAACACCCATACATGACCTAATATTGGTCATCCCTTGCCAACCCCCAACCACCTGCAACCCATACCCATATTATAAGCCCCTTTTGTCCTAACCCATGCTCAACACCCGTACATGACCTAATATTGGTCAACCCATGCAACACCCAACCACCTAAAACCGATACCCATATTATAACCCCTTTTTGGTCCTAACCCTTGCCCACCACCCGTACATGACCTAATATTGGTCAACACGTGATAACACCCAACCACTTGCAACCCATACCTATATTATAACCGCTTTTGGTCCTAACCCATGCCAAACACCCGTACATGACCAAATATTGGTCGTCCCGAGCCAACACGCAACCACTTACAACCCACACGCATATTATAACCCTTTCGGGTCTTAAACCATTCCCAACACACGTACATGACCTAATATTCATCAACCCGTGCCAACACCCGACCACCTACAACCCATACCCATATTATATACCCTTTTGGTCCTAATCCTTGCCCAACGCCTGTACATGTCCTAAAATTGGTCAACCCATGCCAACACCTGACCAACTGCAACCCATACCCATATTATAACCCCTTTTTGTCCTAACACACGCCCAACACCCGTACATGACGTAATATTGGTTAACCCATGCGAACAGCCGACCACCTGTTCCCATACCCATATTATAACCCCATTTCATCCTAACCCATGCCCAACACCTATACATGACCTAATATTGGTCAACCCGTGCCAACACCCGACCACCTGCAACAGATACCCATATTATAACCCCTTTTGGTCCTAACGCTTGCCCAACACCCGTACATGACCTAATATTGGTCAACCCGTGCTAACAATCGACCACTTGCAACCCATACCTATATTATAACCCATTTTCGTCCTAACCCATGCCCAACACCCGTACATGACCTAATATTGGTCAACCCATGCTAACACCCGACCACCTGCAACCCATACCCATATTATATCCCCTTTTGGTCCTAACCCATGCCCAACACCCGCACATGAGATATTATTGGTCAACCTGTGCGAACACCCGACCACCTGCAACCCATACACATATTATAACCCATTTTGGTCCTAAGACATGCCCAACACCCGTACATGACGTAATATTGGTCAACCCGTGCCAACACTCGACCACCTATAACCCATACCCATATTATAGCCCCTTATGGTCCTAACCCATGCCCAACACACGTACATGACCTAATATAGGTCAACCCATGCCAACACCCAACCACCAGCAACCGATACCCATATTATAACCCATTTTGGTCCTAACCCTTGCCTAACACCCATACATGACCTAATATTGGTCAACCCATGCTAACACCCGACCACTTGCAACCCATACCCATACTATAACCGCTTTTGGTCCTAACCCATGCCCAAAACACGTATATGACCTAATATTGGTCATCCCATGCCAACACCCGACCACCTGCAACCCATACCCATATTATAACCCCTTTGGGTCCTAACCCATGCCCAACACCCGCACATGACCTAATATTGGTCATCCCATGCCAACACCCGACCACCTGCAACCCATACCCAAATTATAACCCCTTTGGGTCCTCACCCATGCCCAACACCCGTACATGACCTAATATTGGTCAACCTGTGCCAACACCCGACCACCCGCAACCCATACCCATATTATAACCCATTTTGGTCCTAACTCATTCCCAACACCCGTACATGACCTAATATTTATCAACCCGAGCCAACACCCGACCACCTGCAACCCATACCCATATTATAACCCCTTATTGTCCTAACCCATGCCCATCACCCGTACATGACCCAATATTGGTCATACCAGGCCAACACACGACCACCTCCAACCCATACCCATATTATAACCCCTTTTGGTCCAAACCCATGCCCAACACCTGTATATGACCTAATATTGGTCAACCTGTGCCAACACTTGACCACCTACAACCCATACTAATGTTATTACCCTGTTTGGTCCTAAGCAATGCCCAACACCTGACCACCTGCAACCCATATTATAACCCTGTTTGATCCTAATACATGCCCAACACCCGTACATGACGTAATATTGGTAACCCCGTGCCAACACCCGACCACCTGCAACCCATACCCATATTATAACCACTTTTGGTCCTAACACATGCCCAACACCCATACATGACGTAATATTAGTCAACCCGTGCCAACACCCAACCACCTGCAACCCATACCCATATTATAACCCCTTTTGGTTCTAACCTATGAACAATGCCGGTACATGACCTAATATTTGTCAACCACTGCCAACATCTGACCACCTGCAACCCATACCCTTTTTATAACCCATTTTTGGTCCAAAGCCATGCCTAACACCCATACATGACCTAATACTGGTCAACCTGTGCCAACACCCGACAACCCGCAACCCATACCCATATTATAACCCCTTTTGGTCCTAACCCAGGCCCAACACCTGTACATGACCTATGATTTGTCATCCCATGCCGACACTCAACCACCTGCAACCCATACCCATAATATAACCCTTTTGGGTCCTAACCCATACCCAAAACCCGTACATGAGCTAATATTGGTCTACCCGTGCCAACACCCGACCACCTGCAACCCATACCCATATTACAACCCCTTTGGGTCCTAACCCATGCCCAACACCCATACATGACCTAATATTGGTCATCCCATACCAATACCAGACCACTTGCAACCCATACCCATATTATAACCCCTTTGGGTCCTAACCCATGCCCAACACACATACATGAGCTAATATTGGTCAACCCGTGCCAACACCCGACCACCTGCAACCCATACCCATATTATAACTCCTTTTGGGCCTAACCCATTCATAACACCCGTACATGACCTAATATTGGTCAACCCATGCCAACACCCGACCACCTGCAACCCATACCCATATTATAACCCTTTTTGGCCCTAACACATGCCCAACACTCGTACAAGACCTAATATTGGTCATCCCGTGCCAACACCTGACCACCTCCAACCCATACCCATATTATAACCCCTTTTGGTCCAAACCCGTGACCAACACCCGTATATGACCTAATATTGGTCAACCTGTGCCAACACCCTCAACACCTATAACCCATACCCATATTATAATCGCATTTGGTCCTAACCCATGATGAACATCCGACCATCTGCAACCCATACCCGAATTATAACCCCTTTTGATTCTAATCCATGCCCAACACCCGCACATGACCTAATATTTGTCAACCCGTGCCAACACCCGACCACGTGAAACCCATACCCATATTATAACCCCTTGTGGTCCTAACCCATGCCCAACACCCATACATGACATAATATTGGTATCACTATGCCAACACCTGACCACCTGCAACCCCTACCCATATTATAACCCCTTTAGCCCCTAAAACATGCCTAACACCCATACATGACGTAATAGTGGTCAACCCGTGCCAACACCCGACCACCTGCAACCCATACCCATATTATAACCGCTTTTGCTGCTAACCTATGCCCAACACCGGTACATGACCAAATAATTGTCAACCTCTGCCAACATCCGACCACCTGCAACCCATACCCATTTTATAAACCCTTTTTGGTCCAAACCCATGCCCAACACCTGTACATGACCTAATATTGGTCAACCCGTGCCAACAACCGATCACCTACAACCTATACCCATATTATAACCCCTTTTGGTCCTAACCCATTCCCAACACCCATACATGACCTAATATTGGTCAACCTGTGCCAACACCCGACCACCTGCAACCCATAACAATATTATAACCCCTTTTGGTCCTAACGTATGCCCAACACCCATACATTACCTAATATTGGTCACACCCTGCCAACACCCGACCACCTCCAACCCATACCCAGATTATAACCCCTTTTGGTCCAAACCCATGCCCAACACCCATATTTGACCTAATATTGGTCAACCTATGCCAACACCCGACCACCTGCAACCCATACCCATATTATAACCCCTTTTGGCCCTAACCCATGCCCAACACCCGAACATGACGTAATAATTGTCAACCCGTGAAACTACCCGACCACCTGCAACCCATACACATATTATAACCCCTTTTGGTCCTAATCCATGCCCAACACCCGTACATGAACTAATATTGCTCAACTCGTGCCAACACCCGACCACCTGCAACCCATACCCATATTATAACCCTTTTGGTCCTAAACGATGCCCAACACCCGTACATGACATAATATTAGTCAACCTATGACAACACCCGACGACCTGCAACCCATACCCATATTATTACCCCTTCCAACATCCAACCACCTGCAACCCATACCCATTTTATAACACCTTTTTGGTCCAAACCCATGCCCGACACCCGTACATGACCGAATATTGGTAAACCTATGCCAACACCCGAGCACCTGCAACCCATACCCATATTATAACCTCATTTGGTCCTAACCCATGCCCAACACCTGTACATGACCTAATATTGCTCATCCCATGCCAACACCCGACCACCTGGAACCCATACCCATATTATAACCCCAGTTGGTCCTAACCCATGCCCAACACCCGTACATGACCTAATATTGGTCAACCCATGCCAACACCCGACCACCTACAACCGATACCCATATTATAAGCCCTTTTGGTCCTAGCCCTTGCCGAACACCCCTACATGACCTAGTATTTGTCAACACGTGCAAACAACCGACCACATGCAACCCATACCTATATTATAACTGCTTTTGGTCCTAAACCATGCCCAACACTCGTACATGACCTAATATTGGTCATCCCGTGCCAATACGCAACCACCTGGAACGCATACCCATATTATAACCCGTTTGGATCCTAACCCATGCCCCACACCCGTACATGACCTAATATTGGTCAACTCGTGCCAACACCTGATGACCTGCAACCCATACCTATATTATAACCCCTTCTGGTATTAAACCTTCCCCAACACCTGTACGTGACCTAATCTTGGTCAACCTGTGCCAACACCCGACCACCTGCAACCCATACCCATATTATAGCCCCTTTTAGTCCTAACCCATTCACAACACCCGTACGCGACATAATATTGGTCAACCCGTGACAACACCCGACCACCGGCAACCCATAACAATATTATAACCCCTTTTGGTCCTAACCTATGCCCAACACCCATAGATGACCTAATATTGGCCATACCGTGCCAACACCCGACCACCTCCAACCCATACCCATATTATAACCCCCTTTTGGTCCAAAAAAATGCCGAACACCCGTATATGACCTAATATTGGTCAACATCTGTCAACACCCGACCACCTGCAACCCATACCCATATTATAACCCCTTTTGGTCCTAACCCATGCCGAACACCTATACATGACCTAATAATTGTCAACCCATGTAACCACCCAACCACCTACAACCCATACCCATATTATAACCCCTTTGGGACCTAACCCATGCCCAACACCCGTACATGACCTAATAATTGTCAACCCATGCCAACACTCGACCACCTGCAACCCAGACCCATATTATAACCCCTTTTGGTCCTAATCCTTGCCCAACACCCGTACATGACCTAATATTGGTCAACCTGTGATAACACCCAACCACTTGCAACCCATACCAATATTTTAACCCCTTTTGGACCTAACCCATGCCCGACACCCGTTCATTACCTAATATTGGTCATCCCGTGCCAACACGTGATCACCTGCAACCCATAACTGTATTATAACCCCTTTGGGTCCTAAGCCATTCCCAACACCCGTACATGACCTAATATTGGTCAACCCGTACCAACACCCGACCACCTGCAACCCATACCGATATTATAACCCCTTCGGGTCCTAACCCATTCCCAACACCCGTACATGAACTAATATTGGTCATCGCATGTCAACACCTGACCAATAGCAACACATACCCATATTATAACCCCTTTGGGTCCATACCCATGCCCAACGCCCGTATATGACCTGATATTGGTCAAACCGTGCCAACACCCGACCACCTGCAACCCATATCCATATTATATCCCCTTTTGGTCCTAACCCATGCCCAACACTCGTACATGACATAATATTGGTCACCCTGTGCGAAAACCGACCACCTGCAACCCATATCCATATTATAACCCCTTTTGGTCCTAACCTATGCCCGACACCGGTACATGACAAAATAATTGTCAACCCCTGCCAACATCTGACCACCTGCAACCCATACCCATTTTATAAACCCTTTTTGTTCCAAACCCATGCCCAACACCCGTACATGACCTAATATTGGTCAAACTGTGCCACCACCCGACCACCTGCAACCCATACCCATATTATAACACCTTTTCGTCCTATCCCATTCCGAACACCTGTACATGACCTAATATTGGTCATGCCATGCCAACACCCAACCACCTGCAACCCATTTCCATATTATAACCCCTGTTGGTCCTAACCCATGCGCAACACCCGTACATGAACTAATATTGGTCAACACATGCCAACACCCGACCACCTGCAACCGATACCGATATTATAACCCCTTTGGGTCCTAACCCTTGCCAAGCATCCTTACATGACCTAGTATTGGTCAACACGTGCTAACATCCAACCACATGCAACCCATACCTATGTTACAACCGCTTTTGGTCCTAACCCATGACCAACACTCGTACATGACCTAATATTGGTCATCCTGTGCCAACACGCGACCACCTGCAACCCATACACATATTATAACCCGTTTGGTTCCTTACCAATGCGCAACACCAGTACATGACCTAATATTAGTCAACCCGTGCCAACGCCCGACCATTTGCAACCCATACCCATATTATAACCCCTTTGGGTCTTAACCCTTGCCCAACACCCGTACATGACCTAATATTGGTCAACCCGTGCCAACACCCGACCACCTGCAACCCAGATCCATATTATAACCCCTTTTGGTCCTAACCCATTCCCAACACCCATACATGACCTAATATTGGCCAACCCGTGCCAACACCCGACCACCTGCAACAAATAACAATATTATAACCCCTTTTGGTCCGAACCTATGCCCAACACCAATACAATACCTAATATTGGTCATACCCTGCCAACACCCGACCACCTCCAACCCATACCCAGATTATAACCCCTTTTGGTCAAAACCCGTGCCCAACACCCATATATGACCTAATATTGGTCAACCTGTGCCAACACCCGACCACCTGCAACCCATACCCATATTATAACCCCTTTTGGTCCTAACCCATGGCTAACACCCGAACATGACGTAATAATTGTTAACGCATGTAACCACCCGACCACCTGCAACCCATACACATATTATAACCACTATTTGTCCTAACCTATGCCCAACACCCGTACATGAACTAATATTGGTCAACCAATGCCAACACCTGACCACCTGCAACCCATACCCGTATTATAACCCTTTTGGTCCTAAACCATGCCCAACACCCGTACATCACATAATATTAGTCAACCCATGCCAACACCCGACCACCTGCAACCCATACCCATATTATGAACGCTTTTGGTCCTAACCTATGCCCAACACCGATACCTGACCTAATCATTGTCAAGGCCATCCAACATCCACCCACCTGCAACCCATACCCATTTTATAACACCTTTTTTGGTCCAAACCCATGCCCAACACCCATACATGACCGAATATTGGTAAACCTATGCCAACACCCAATCACCTGCAACCCATACCCATATTATAACCTCATTTGGTCCTAACCCATGCCCAACACCTGTACATGACCTAATATTGCTCATCCGATGCCAACACCCGACCACCTGGAACCCATACCCATATTATAACCCCTGTTGGTCCTAACCCATGCCCAACACCCGTACATGACCTAATATTGGTCAACCCATGCCAATACCCGAACACCTACAACCGATACCCATATTATAACCCCCTTTGTTCCTAGCCCAACACTCGTACATGACCTAATATTGGTCATCCCGTGCCAAGATGCGTCCACCTGCAACGCATACCCATATTATAACCCATTTGGCTCCTAACCCATACCCCACACCCGTACATGACCTAATATTAGTCAACCCGTGCCAACACCTGACCACCTGCAACCAATACCTATATTATAACCCCTTTTGGTATTAAACCTTGCCCAACACCCGTACATGACCTAATATTGGTCAACCCGTGCCAACACCCGACCGTCTGCAACCCATACCCATATTATAACCCCTTTTGGTCCTAACCCATTCCCAACACCTGTACACGACATAATATTGGTCAACTTGTGACAACACCCGACCACCTGCAACCCATAACAATATTATAACCCCTTTTGGTCCTAACCTATGCCCAACACCCATACATGACCTAATATTGGTCATACCATGTCAACACCCGACCACCTCCAACCCATACCCATATTATAACCCCTTTCGGTCCAAACCCATGTCGAACACCCGTATATGACCTAATATTGGTCAACCTGTGCCAACACCCGACCACCTGCAACCCATACCCATATTATAACCCCTTTTGGTCCTAACCCATGTCGAACACCTGTACATGACCGAATAATTGTCAACCCGTGCAACCACCCAACCACCTACAGCCCATACCCATATTATAACACCTTTTTGACCTAACCGATGCCCAACAGCCGTACATGACCTAATATTGGTCAACCCATGCCAACACCCGACCACTTGCAAACCATACCCATATTATAACCCCTTTTGGTCTTAACCCATGCCCAACACCCGTACATGACATAATATTGGTCAACCCATGCCAACACCCGACCACCTGCAACTAATACCCATATTATAACGCATTTTGGTCCTAATCCTTGCCCAACACCCGTACATGACCTAATATTGGTCAACCCGTGATAACACCCGACCACTTGCAACCCATACCAATATTTTAACCCCTTTTGGACCTAAGCCATGCCCAACACCCGTACATTACCTAATATTGGTCATCTCATGCCAACACCCGACCACCTGCAACAAATATCCATATTATATCCCCTTTTGGTCCTAACCCTTGCCCAGCACCCGTAGATGACCTAATATTGGTCATCCCATGCCAACATACGACCACCTACAACCCATACCCATATTATAACTCCTTCGGGTCCTAACCCATGCCCAACACCCGTACATTAACTAATATTGGTCATCCCATGCCAACACCCGACCAATAGCAACACATACCCATATTATAACCCCTTTGCGTCCTAACCCATGCCCAACACCCGTACATGACCTGATATTGGTAAACCCGTGCCAACACCCGACCACCTGCAACCCATACCCATAATATAACCCCTTTTGGTCCTAACCCATTCCCAACACCCGTAGATGACCTAATATTGGTCAAACTGTGCCAACACCGGATCACCTACAACCCATCCATATTATAACCCTTTTTGGTCCTAACCCATGCCCAACACCCGAACACCTGCAACCCATACCAATATTATAACCTCTTTCGGTCCAAATCCATGCCCAACACCCGTACATGACCTAATTTTGGTCAGCTCCTTGCCAACACCCGACCACCTGCAACCCACACACATATTATAACCCCTTTTGGTCCTAACCCATGACCAACACCCGTACATGATCTGATAATTGTCAACCCCTACCAACATACGACCACCTGCAATCTGTACCCATTTTATAACCCCTTTTTGGTCCAAACCCATGCCCAACACCCGTACATAACGTAATATTGGTCAACCTGTGACAACACCCGCCCACCTGCAACCCATACCCATATTATAACCCCTTTTGGACCTAACCCATGCCCAACACCTGTACATGACGTAATATTGGTCATCCCATGCCAACACCCGACCACCTATGACCCATAACGATATTATAACCACTTTTGGTCCTAACCTATGCCCAACACCTATACATGAGCCAATATTTGTCATACCGTGCCAACACCCGACCACCTCCAACCCATATCCATATGATAACCCCTTTTAGTCCAAACCCATGCCAAACACCCGTATAAGACCTAATATTGGTCAAGCTGTACCAAAACCCAACCACCTGCAACCATACCCATATTATAAACCCTTTTGGTCCTAACCCTTTCCCTACACCCATACATGACGTACTAATTGTCGACCCGTGAAGCCACCCGACGACCTGCAACCCATACCCATATTATAACCCCTTTTGGTCCTAACCCATGCCCAAAAATCGTACATGACCTAATATTGGTCAACCCGTGCCAACACCAGACCAACCGCAACCCATACCCATATTATAACCCCTTTTGGTCCTAAGACATGCCCAACACCCGTACATGATGTAATATTTGTCAACCCGTGCCAACACTTGGCCACCTACAACCCATACCCATATTATAACCGCTTTTGGTCCTTACCCATGCCCAACAGCCGTACATGACCTAATATTGGTCAACCCATGCCAACAACCGACCAACTGCAACTGATACCCACATTGTAACCGCTTTTGGTCCCAACCCTTGCCCAACACCCGTACATAACGTAATATTGGTCAACTCGTGCTAACACCCGACCACTTACAACCCATACCTATATTATAAACTCTTTTGGCCCTAACCCTTGCCCAACACCCGTACATGACCTAATATTGGTCATCCCGTGCCAACACGCGACCACCTGCAACCCATACCCATATTATAACCCCTTTGGGTCCTAACCCTTGCCCAACACCCGTACATAACCTAATATTGGTCAACCCGTGCTAACACCCGGCCACTTACAACCCAAAGCTATATTTTAAACCCATTTGGTCCTAACCCATGCCCAACACCCGTACATGAGCTAATATCGGTCATCCCGTGCCAACACGCGACCACCTGCAACCCATACCCATATTATAACCCCTTTGGGTCCTAACCCATTCCCAACACCCGTACATGACCTAATATTGGTCAACTCGTGCCAACTCCCGACCACCTGTAACCCACACCCACATTATATCCCATTTTGGTCCTAACACTTGCCCAACACCTGTAGATGACCTAATATTGGTCATCCCATGCCAACACCCGGCCACCTGCAACCCATACACATATTATATCCCCTTAGGCTCCTAACCCATGCCCAACACCCGTACATGACCTTATATTCATCATCCCATGCCAACACCCAACCAACTGCAACCCACACCCGTATTGTAACCCCTTTGGGTCCTAACCCATGCCCAACACCCGTACATGACCTAATATTGGTCAACCCGTGCCAACACCCAACCACCGAAAACCCATACCCGCATTAAAACCCCTTTTGGACCTAACCCATTCCCAACACCCGTACATGACCTAATATTGGTCAACCCGTGCCACCACCTGACCACCTACAAGCCATACAAAAATTATAACCCCTTTTGGTCCAAACCCATGCCTAACACCCGTATATGACCTAATATCGGTCAACGTGTGCCAACAGCCGACCACCTACAACCCATACCCATATTATAACCCCCTTTGGTCCTAACACATGCCCAACACATGACCACCAACAACCCATACCCATATTATAACCCCTTTTGGTCCAAATGCATGCCCAAAACCCGTACATGACCTAATATTGGTCAACCTATGCCAACGCCCGACCACGAAAAACCCATACCCATATTATAACCCCTTTTGGTACTAATCCATGCCCAACACCCGTACATGACGTAATATTGGTCACCCCGTGCTAACACCCGACCACCTGGTACATATACCCATGTTATAACCCCTTTTGGTCCAAACATATGCCCAACACCCATACATGATGTACTATTGGTCAACCCATGCCAAAACCAAACCACCTGCGACCCGTACCCATTTTATAACCCCTTTTTGGTCCAAACCCATGCCCACAACCGTACATGACCTAATATTGGTCAAGCTGTGCCAACGCCCGACCACCTGCAACGAATACCCATATTATGACCCCTTTTGGTCGTAACCCATGCCCAAAACCTGTACATGACCAAGTATTGGTCATCCCACGCCAACACCCGACCACCTACAACCCATACCCATAGTATAATCCCTTTTGGTCCTATCCCAAGCCCAACATCCGCACAAGACCTAAAATTGGTCAACCCGTGCCAACAACCGATCAACTGCAACCCATACCCATATTATAACCCCTTTTGGTCCAAACCCATGCCCAACACCCATACATGACCTAATATTGGTCAACCCGTGCCAACTCCCGACCACCTGCAACCCATACCCATATTATATCCTCCTTTGGTCCTAACCCTTGCCAAACACCCGTACATGACCTAAATGTGGTCAACCCGTGCCAACACCCGATCAACTGCAACCCATACACATATTAGAACCCTTTTTGGTCAAAACCCATGCCTAACGCCCATACATGACCTAATACCGGTCAACTTGTGCCAACACCTGACCACCTACAACCCATGACCATATTATAACCCCTTTTGGTCCTAACCCATGCCCAACACCCTTACATGACCTAATACTGGTCATCCCATTCCAACACCCAACCATCTGCAACCCGTACCCATATTATAACCCCTTTGGGTCCGAACCCTTTCCCAACACCCGTACATGACCTAATATTGGTCAACCCATGCCAATACCCGACCACTTGCAAACCATACCCATATTATAATCCCTTTTGGTCCAAACCCATGCCCAACACCTGCATATGACCTAATATTGGTTAACCTGTGCCAACACCCGACCACGTGCAACCCATATCCATATTATAACCCCTTTTGGTTCTAACCCATTCCCAACAGCCGTACATGACCGAATATTGGTCAACCCATGATAACACCCGACCACTTGCAACCCATACCTATATTATAACCCCTTTTGGTCCTAACCCATGCCCTACACCCGTACATGAGCTAATATTGGTTAACCTGTGCTAACACCCGACCACTTGCATCCCGTACCCATATTATCTCCCCTTTTGGTCCTAACCCTTGCCCAACACCCGTACATGACCTAAAATTGGTCAACCCGTGCCAATACCTGACCACCTGCAACCCATACCCATATTGTAACCCGTTTTGGTCCTAACACATGCCCAACACCCGTACATGACGTTATATTGGTTAACCTGTGCCAACACCCGACCACGTGTTCCCGTACCCATATTATAACGCCTTTTGGTCCTAACCCATGTACAACACCCGTACATGTCCTAATATTGGTCATCCCATGCCAACACCCGACCACCTGCAACCGATACCCATATTATAACCCTTTTTGGTCCTAACCCTTGCCCAACACCCGTACTTGACCGAATATTGCAGAACCCATGATAACACCCGACCACTTGCAACCCATACCTATATTATAACCCCTTTTGGTCCTAACCCATGCCCCACACCCGTACATGAGCTAATATTGGTCAACCCGTGCCAACGCCCGACCACCTGTAACCCGTACCCATATTATCTCCCCTTTTGGTCCTAACCCTTGCCCAACACCCGTACATGACCTAAAATTGGTCAACCCGTGCCAACACCTGACCACCTGCAACCCATACCCATATTGTAACCCCTTTTGGTCCTAACACATGCCCAACACTCGTACATGAAGTTATATTGGTTAACCTGTGCCAACACCCTACCACGTGTTCCCATACCCATATTATAACGCCTTTTGGTTATAACCTATGCCCAACACCTGTACATGACCTAATATTAGTCACCCCATTCCAACACCCGACCACCTGCAACCCATACCCATATTATAACCTCTTTGGGTCCTAACCCATGCCGAACACCCGTACATGACCTAATATTGGTCAACCTGTGCCAACTCCCGACCACCTACAACCCATACCCAAATTATAACCCCATTTGGTCCTAATCCATGCCCAACACCTGTACATGAGATATATTGGTCAACCCGTCCAACACCCGACCACCTGCTACCCATACCCATATTATAACCTCTTTGGGTCCTAACCCATGCCTAACACCCGTACATGACCTAATATTGGTCAACTTGTGCCAACTCCCGACCACCTACAACCCATACCCAAATTATAATCCCTTTTGGTCCTAATCCATGCCCAAAACCCATACATGACGTAATATTGGTTAACCCGTTCCAACACCCGACCACCTGTTCCCATACCCATATTATAACCCCTTTTGGTCCTAACCAATGCCCAACACCTGTAAACGACCTAATATTGGTCATACCATGCCAACACCCGACCACCAGCAACCCATACCCATATTACAAACCCATTAGGCCCTAACCCATGCCGAGCACCTGTACATGAACTAATATTCGTCAACCCGTGCAAACACCTGAACACCTGCAACCAATACCCATATTATAACCCCTTTTGGTCCTAATGTATGCCTAACACCGGTACATGATGTAATATTGGTCAACCCGTGCCAAAACCCGACCACCTGTTCCCATACCCATATTATAACCCATTTTGGTTCTAACCCATGCCCAACACCTGTACATGACCTAATATTGGTCAACCCGTGCCAACACCCGACCACCTGCAACCAATACCCATATTATAACCGCTTTTGGTCCTAACCCTTGCCCAACACCCGTACATGACCTAATATTGGTCAACCCATGATAACACCCGACCACTTGCAACCCATACCTATATTATAACCCCTTTTGGTCCTAACCCATGCCCAACACCCGTACATGAGCTGAGGTTGGTCAACCCGTGCCAACACCCGACCACCTGCAACCCGTAACCATATTATATCCCCTTTTGGTCATAACCCTTTCCCAACAACCGTACATGACCTAAAATTGGTCAACCCGTGCCAACACCTGACCACCTGCAACCCATACCCATATTATAACCCCTTTTGGTCCTAACACATGCCCAACACCCGTACATGACGTTATATTGGTTAACCCGTGCCAACACCCGACCACCTGTTCCCATACTCATATTATAACGCCTTTTGGTCCTAACCCATGTCCAACATCCGTATGTGACCTAAGATTGGTCAAACCGTTCCAACACCCGACCACCTACAACCGATACCCATATTATAACCCCTTTTCGTGCTAACCCTTGCCCAACACCCGTAGATGACCTAATACTGTTCAATCCGTGCTAACACTCGACCACTTGCAACCCATACCTATATTATAACCCCTGTTGGTCCTAAGCCATGCCCAAAACCCGTACATGACCTAATATTGGTCAACCTTTGCCAACACCCGACCACCTGCAACCTATACCCAGATTATATCCCCTTTTGGTCCTAACCCTTGCCCAACACCCGTACATAACCTAAAAGTGGTCAACCCGTGCGAACACCCGATCAACTACAACCCATACCCATATTATAACCTATTTTGGTCCAAACCCATGCCCAACACCCATACATGACCTAATAATTGTCAACCTGTGCCAACACCTGACCACCTGCAACCCATGCGGATATTATAACCCCTTTTGGTCCTAACCTATGCCCAACAACCGTACATGACCTAATACTGGTCATCCCATTCCAACACCCGACCACCCGCAACCCATACCAAATTATAACCCCTTTGGGTCCTAACCCATGCCTAACACCCGTACATGACCTAAAATTGGTCAACCCGTGCCAACACCTGACAACCTGCAACCCATACCCGTATTACAACCCCTTTTGTTCCAAACCCATGCCCAACAACCGTATATGACCTAATATTGGTTAACCTATGCAAACACCCGACCACGTGGAACCCATACCCATATTATAACCCCTTTTAGTCCTAACCCATCCCTAACACCCGTAAATGACCTGGTAATTGTCAACCCATTCAACCACCCAACCACATGCAACCCATACCCATATTATAACCCCTTTTGGTCCTAACCCATGCCCAACACCCATACGTGACCTAATATTGGTCAACCCGTGCCAACTCCCGACCACCTGCAACCCATACCCATATTATAACCCCTTTTGGTCCTAACCCATGCCCAACACCCATACATGACATAATATTGGTCAACCCGTGCCAACACCCGACCACCTGCAGCCCATACCCATATTATAACCCCTTTTGGTCCTAACACATGCCCAAAACCAGTACATGATGTAATATTGGTCAACCCGTACTAACACCCGACCACGTGTTCCCATACCCATATTATAACCCCTTTTGGTCCTAACCCATGCCCAACACCCGTAAGCGACCTAATATTGGTCATACCATGCCAACACCTGAACACCTGCAACCCATAGCCATATTATAACCCCATTGGGTCCTAACCCATGCCCACCACCTGTACATGATCTAGTATTCGTCAACCCGTGCCAACACCTGATCACCTGCAACCAATACCCATATTATAACCCCTTTTGGTCCAAACCCATGCCCAACAGCGGTATATGACCTTATATTGGTCAACCTGTGCGAACACCCGACCACGTGCAACCCATACCCACATTATTAATCCTTTCGTTCCTAATGTATGCCTAACACCCGTAAATGATCTGTTAATTGTCAACCCGTGCAACCACCCAACCACATGCAACCCATACCCATATTATAACACATTTTGGTCCTAAACCATCCCAACAACCGTACATGACCAAATATTGGTCAACTCGTGCAAACTCCCGACCACGTGCAACCCGTACCCATATTATAACCCTTTTTGGTCCTAACCGATGCCCAACACCCATACATGACATAATATTGGTCAACCCGTGCCAACACCCGACCACCTGCAACCCATACCCATATTATAACCCTTTTTTGTCCAAACACATGCCCAACACCCGTACATCACGTAATATTGGTCAACCCGTGCCAACACCAAATTACCTATTCCCATACCCATATTATAACCCCTTTTGGTCCTAACCCATGCCCAACACCCGTACATGACATAATATTGGTCAACCCATGCCAACACCCAACCACCTACAACTGATAGCCATATTATAATCCCTTTTGATCCTAACCCTTGCCCATCACCCGTACGTGTCGTAATATTGGTCAACCCGTGCTAACACCTGACCACTTGCAACCCATACCTATATTATAACATCTTTTCGTCCTAACCCATGCCCAAAACCCGTAGATGACCTAATATTGGTCAACCCGTGCCAACACCCGACCACCTGCAACCCATACCCATATTATATCCCCTTTTGGTCATGGCCCTTGCCCAACACCCGTACATGACCTAAAATTGGTCAACCCGTGCCAACACCCGATCAACTGCAACCCATACCCATATTATAACCCCTTTTGGTCCAATCCTAGCCCAACACCCATACATGACCTAATATTTATCAACCTGTGCCAACACCTAACCACCTACAACCAATGCCCATATTATAACCCCTTTTGGTCCAAACCCATGCCGAACACCCGTATATGACCTAATATTGGTCAACCTGTGAAGACACCCGACCACGTGCAACCCATACCCATATTATAACCCCTTTTGGTCGTAACCCATGCCTAACACCGGTAAATGACCTGATAATTGTCAACACGTGCAACCACCTGACCACATTCAACCCATACCCATATTATAACCCCTTTTGGTCCTAACCCATGCCCAACACTCGTACATGACCTAATATTGGTCAACCCATGCCAACTCCCGACCACCAGCAACCTATACCCATATCATAACCCCTTTTGGTCCTAACCCATGCCCAACACCCCGACTACCGACAACCTATACCCATATTATAACCCCTTTTGGTCCTAACACATGCCCAACACCCGTACATGACATAATATTGGTCAACCCGTGCCAATACCCGACCACCTGTTCCCGTATCCATATTTTAACCCCTTTTGGTCCTAACACATGCCCAAAACCCGTACACGATGAAATATTGGTCAACCCGTTCCAACACCCGACCACCTGTTCCCACACCCATATTATAACCCCTTTTGGTCCTAACCCATGCCCAACTCCCGTATTCGACCTAATATTGGTCATATCACGCCAACACCCGTCCTCCTGCAACCCATACCCATATTATAACCCCATTGGGTCCTAACCCATGCCCGCCACCTGTACATGACCTAATATTTGTCAAACCGTGCCAACACCTGAAGAAATGCAACCAATATCCATATTATAACCCCTTTTGGTCCAAACCGATTCCCAACAGCCGTATATGACCTAATATTGGTGAAACTATGCCAACACCCGACCACGTGCAACCCATACCCACATTATTACCCCTTTTGGTCCTAACGTATGCCTAACACCAGTAAATGACCTGTTAATTGTCAACCCGTGCAACCACCCGACCACATGCAACCCATACCCATATTATAACACCTTTTGGTCCTAACCCATGCCCAACAACCGTACATGACCTAATATTGGTCAACCCGTGCCAACTCCCGACCATGTGCAACCCATACCCATATTATAACCCTTTTGGTCCTAACCCATGCCCAACACCCGTACATGACATAATATTGGTATACCCGTGCCAACACCCGACCACCTGCAACCCATACCCATATTATAACCCCTTTTTGTCCTAACCCATGACCAACACCCGTACATTAGATAATATTGGTCAACCCATGCCAACACCCAACCACCTATTCCCATACCCATATTATAACCCCTTTTGGTCCTAACCCATGCCCAGCACCCGTACATGACCTAGTATTGGTCAACCCGTGCCAACACCCGACCACCTACAACCGATAGCCATATTATAACGCCTTTTGATCCTAACCCTTGCCCAACACTCGTACATGACCTAATAATGGTCAACCCGTGCTAAGACCTGACCACTTGCAACCCATACCTATATTACAACACCTTTTCATCCTAACCCATGCCCAACACCCGTACATGACATAATATTGGTCAACCCGTGACAACACCCGATCAACTGCAACCCATACCCATATTATAACCCCTTTTGGTCCAAACCCGTGCCCAACACCCATACATGACCTAATATTGGTCAACCTGTGCCAACACCTGACCACTTGCAACCAATGCCCATATTAAAACTCCTTTTGGTCCAAACCCATGCAGAACAGCCGTATATGACCTAATATTGGTCAACCTGTGCCAACACCCGACCCCATGCAACCCATACCCATATTATAACCCCTTTTCGTCCTAACCGGTGCCCAACACTTGTACATGACCTAATATTGGTCAACCCGTGCCAACTCTCGACCACCTGCAACGTATACCCATATAATAACCCCTTTTGGTCCTAACCCATGCCCAACACCCCAACCACCTGCAACCCATACCCACATTATAACCCCTTTTGGTCCTAACACATGCCCAACACACGTACATGATGTTATATTGGTCAATCAGTGCCAACACCCGACCACCTATTCCCATACCCATATTATAACCCTTTCGGTCCTAACGCATGACCAACACCCGTACATGACCTAATCTTGGTAAACCCGTGCCAACACCCGATCACCTGCAACCGATACCCATATTATAACCCCTCATGGTCCTAACCCTTGCCCAACACCCGTACATGAGCTAATATTGGTCAACCCGTGCTAACACCCGACCACTTGCAACCCATACCTATATTATAACCCCTTTTGGTCGTAACCAATGCCCAACACCCGTATATTACGTAATATTGGTCAACCCTTGCCCAACACCCGTACATGACCTAAAATTGGTCAAGTCGTGCCAACACCCGATCAACTACAACCCATACCCATATTATAACCCCTTTTCGTCCAAACCCATGCCGAACACCCATACATGACCTAATATTGGTCAACCTATGCGAACACCTGACCACCTGCAACCCATGCCAATATTATAACCCTTTTGGTCCTAACCCATGACCAACACCCGTACATGACCTAATATTGGTCATCCCATGCCAACACCCGACCACCTGCAACCTATACCCATATTATAAGACCTTTTGTTCCAAACCCACGCCCATACTAGATCCCCTTTTGGTCCTAACCCATGCCCAAAACTCGTACATGACCTAATATTGGTCAACCCATGCCAACACCCGACCACCTGAAACCGATAACCATATTGTAACCCCTTTTGGTCCTAACCCTTGCCCAACACCCGTACATGACCTAATATTGGTCAACCCGTGCTAACACCCGACCACTTGCAATCCATATCTATATTATAAACCCTTTTGGTCCTAACCCATGCCCAACACCCGTATATGACCTAATATTGGTCAACCCGTGCCAACACCCGACCACCTACAACCCATACCCATATTATATCCTCTTTTGGTCATAACGCTTGCCCAACACTCGTAGATGACCTAAAATTGGTCAACACCTGACCACCTGCAACCCATGCCCATATTATAACCCCTTTTGGTCCTAACCCATGCCCAACACCCGTACACGACCTAATATTAGCCATCCCATGCCAACACCTGACCACCTGCAACCCATACCCATATTATTACCCCATTAAGTCCTAACCCATGCCCAACACCCGTACATAACCTAATATTGGTCAACTCGTACCAAAACTCGAACACCTACAACCCGTACCCATATTATAACCCCTGTTGGTCGAAACCCATGCCCAACACCCGTATATGACCTAATATTGGTTAACCTGTGCCAACACCCGACCACGTGCAACCCACAACCATATTATACCCATATTATAACCCCTTTTGGTCCTAACCCATGTCCAACACCCATACATGACCTAATACTGGTCAACCCGTGCCAATACACGACCACCTGCAACCGATACCCATATTATAACCCCTTTTGATCCTAACCCTTGCCCAACACCCGTACATGGTATAATATTGGTCAATCTGTGCTAACACTCGACCACTTGCGACCTATACCTATATTATAACCCCTTTTGGTCCTAACCCATGCCCAACACCCGTACATGACCTAATATTGGTCAACCCGTGCCAACACCCGACCACCTGCAACCCATATCCATATTATATCCCCTTTTGGTCCTAACCCTTGCCCAAGACTCGTACATGACCTAAATTTGGTCAACCCGTGCCAAAACCTGATCAACTGCCACCCATACCCATATTATAATCCCTTTTTGTCCACACCCATGCCCAAGAATCATACATGACCTAATATTGGTCAACTTGTGCCAACACCTGACCACCTGCAACCCATGCCCATATTATAACCCCTTTTGGTCCTAACCTATGCCCAACACCCCTACACGACCAAATATTGGTCATCCCATGCCAACACCCGACCACCTGCAACCCATACCCACATTTATAATCCCACTGGGTCGTAACCCTTGCCCAACACCCGTACAAAACCTGAACACCTGCAACCCGTACCCATATTATAACCCCATTTGGTCCAAACCCATGCCCAACACCTGTATATGACCTAATATTGTTCAATTTGTGCCAACACCCGACCACGTGAAACCCATACCCATGTTATCACCCCTTTTGGTCCTAACCCATGCCCGACACCCGTACATGACATAATATTGGACAATCCGTGCCAACACCCGACCACCTCCAACCTATACCCATGTTATAACCCATTTTGGTCTTAACACATACCCAACACCCGTACATGACGTTATATTGGTCAACCCGTGCCAACACGCGAGCACCTGTTCCCATACCCATATTATAACCCCTTTTGGTCCTAACCCATGCCCAACACCCATACATGACCTAATATTGGTCAACCCATGCCAACACACGACCACCTGCAACCGATACCCATATTATAACCCCTTTTGATCCAAACCCTTGCCGAACACCCGTACATGGTCTAATATTGGTCAACCTGTGCTAACACTCGACCACTTGCAACCTATACCTATATTATAACCCCTTTTGGTCCTAACCCATGCCCAACACCCGTACATGACCTAATATTCATCAACCACGCCAACACACGACCACCTGCAACCCATATCCATATTATATCCCCTTTTGGTCCTAACCCTTGCCCAAGCCTCGTACATGACCTAAATTTGGTCAACCCGTGCCAACACCCGATCAACTGCAACCCATACCCATATTATAATCCCTTTTTTTCCACACCTATGCCCAACAACCATACATGACCTAATACTTGTCAACTTGTGCCAACAACTGACCACCTGCAACCCATGCCCATATTATAACCACTTTTGGTCCTAACCCATGCCCAACACCCCTACACGACCAAATACTGGTCATCCCATGCCAACACCCGACCACCTGCAACCCATACCCATATTATAATCCCATTGGGTCCTATACCTTGCCCAACACCCGTACAAAACCTAATATTGGTGAACCTGTGCCATCACCCGAACACCTGCAACCCATACCCATATTATAACCCCATTTGGTCCAAACCCATGCCCAACACCTGTATATGACCTAATATTGGTCAATCTGTGCCAACACCCGGCCACGTGAAATCCAGACCCATATTATAACCCCTTTTGGTCCTAACCCATGCCTAACACCCGTAAATGACCTGGTAATTGTCAACCCGTGCAACCACCCGACCACATGCAACCCATACCCATATTATAACCCCTTTTGGTCCTAACGCACGCCCAACACCCGTACATGACATTATATTGGTCAACCCGTGCCAACACCCGACCACCTGCAACCCATACCCATATTATAACCCCTTTTGGTCCTAACACATGCCCAACACCCGTACATGATGTAGTATTCGTCAACCCGTGCCAACACCCGACCACCTATTCTCATACCCATTATATAACCCCTTTTGGTCGTAACCCGTGCCCAACACCCGTACATGAACCAATATTGGTCAACCCATGCCAACACCCGACCAGCTGCTACCAATACCCATATTATAACCCCTTTTGGTCCTAACCCTTGCCCAACATCCGTACATGAGCTAATATTGGTCAACTCGTGCTAACAATCGACCACTTGCAACCCATACCTATATTATAACCCCTTTTGGTCCTAACCCATGCCCAACACCCATACATGACCTAATATTGGTGAACCCATGCCAACACCCGACCACCTGCAACCCATACCAATATTATATCCCTTTTTGATCCTAACCCTTCCCCAACACACGTACATGACCTAAAATTGGTCAACCCGTGCCAACCGATCAACTGCAACCCATACCCATATTATGACCCCTTTTGGTCCAAACCCATGCCCAACACACATACATGACCAAATATTGGTAAACCTGTGCCAACACCTAACCACCTGTAACCCATGCTGGTATTATAACCCCTTTTGGTCCTAACCCATATTATGACCCCTTTTGGTCCAAACCCATGCCCAACACCCGTACATGATTTAATATTGGTCATCCCATGCCAACACCCGACCACCTGCAACCGATACCCATATTATAACCCCTTTGGGACCTAATCCATGCCCAACACCCGTACATTACCTAATATTGCTCAACCCGTGCCAACACCCAACCACCTGCAACGCATACCCATATTATAACCCCTTTTAGTCCAAACCCATGCCCAACACCCGTATACATCCTATTATTGGTCAACCTGTGCCAACACCTGACCACGCGCAACCCATATCCATATTATAACCCTTTTTGGTCGTAACCCATGTCTAACACCCGTAAATGATCTGATAATTTTCAACCCATGCAACCACCCGACCACATTCAACCCATACCCATATTATAACCCCTTTTGATCCTAACCCTTGCCCAACACCCGTACATGACCTAATATTGGTCAACACGTGCCAACTCCCGACCACCTGCAACCTATACCCATATTATAACCCCTTTTGGTCCTAACCCAGGCCCGACACCCGTACATGACATAATATTGGTCAACCCGTGCGAACACCCGACCACCTGCAACCTATACCCATGTTATAACCCATTTTGGTCCTAACACATGCCCAACACCCGTACATGACGTAATATTGGTCAACCCGTGCCAACGCGCGACTACCTGTTCTCATACCCATATTATAACCCGTTTTGGTCCTAAGCCATGCCAAACACCCGTACATAACCTAATATTGGTCAACCCGTGCCAACACCCGACTACCTGCAACCGATACCCGTATTACAACCCCTTTTGGTCCTAACCCTTGCCCAACACCCGTACACGGCCTAATATTGGTCAACCCGAGCAAACACCGGACCACATGCAACCTATACCTATATTATAACCCCGTTTGTTCTTAACGCATGCCCAACACCCGTACATGTCATAATATTGGTCAAGCCGTGCCAACACCCTACCACTAGCAACCCATAACCATATTATAACCCATTTGGGTCCTAACACATGCCAACACCCGTACATGATGTAATATTGGTCATGCCAACACCCGACCACCTGATCCCATACGTATTTGATAACCCCTCTTGGTCCTAACCCATGCCCAACACCCGTGCATGACCTAATATTGGTCAACCGGTGCCAACACCCGACCACCTGCAACCGACACCCATATTATAACCCCTTTTGGTCCTAACCCATGCCCAACACCTGTACATGACCTAATATTGGTCAACCTGTGCCAACATCTGACCACCTGCAACCCATACCCATATTATATCCCTTTTTGATCATAACCCTTCCCCAACACACATACATGACCTAAAATTGGTCGACCCGTGCCAACACCCAATCAACTGCAACCCATACCCATATTATAAACCCTTTTGGTCCAAACCCATGCCCAACACCCATACATGACCTAATATTGGAAAACCTGTGCCAACACCTGACCACCTGCAAAACACCTGTACATGACCTAATATTGGTCATCCCACGCCAACACCCGACCACCTACAACCGATACCCATATTATAACCCCTTTGGGACCTAATCCATGCCCAACACCCGTACATAACCTAATATTGGTCAACCCATGCCAACACCCGACCACCTTCAATCCATACACATATTATAACCCCTATTGGGCCAAACCCATGCCCAACACCCGTATATGACCTAATATCGGTCAACATGTGCCAACACCTGACTACGTGCAACCCATACCCATATTATAATTGTCAACCCGTGCAACCACCCGACCACATGCAATCCATACCAACACCCGACCACCTAGAACCCATACCCATATTATAACCCCAGTTGGTCCTAACCCATGCCCAACACCCGTACATGACCTAATATTGGTCAAGCCATGCCAACTCCCGACCACCTGCAACCCATACCCATATTATTACCCCTTTTGGTCCTAACACATGCCCAACACTCGTACATGACGTAAAATTGGTCAACTCGTGCCAACAGGCGACCACCTGTTCCCATACGCATATTATAACCCCTTTTGGTCGTAACCCTTGCCCAACACCCCTACATGACCTAATATTGGTCAACCCATGCTGACACCTGACCACTTGCAACCCATACCTATATTAAAATCCCTTTTGGTCCTAACCCATGCCTAACACCCGTACATGACCTAATATTGGTAAACCCGTGTCAACACTCAACCACCTACAACCCATACCCATCTTATATCCCCTTTTAGTGCTAAACCTTGCCCAACACTCGTACACGATCTAAAATTGGTCAACCCGTGCCAACACCCGATCACTTGCAACACATACCCGAATTATAACCCCTTTTGGTCAAAACCCATCCCCAACACCAATACTTGACCTAATACTGGTCAACATGTGCCAACACCGAACCACCAGCAACCTATGCGCATATTATAACCCCTTTTAGTCCTAACCCATGCCCAACACCTGTACACGACCTAATATAGGTCATCCCATGCCAACACCCGACCACCTGCAACCCATACCCATATTATAATCCCATTGGGTCCTTACCCATGCCCAACACCCGTACATGACCTAATATTGGTCAACCCTTGGCAACACCCGAAAACCTGCAACCCATACCCATATTATAACCTCTTTAGGTCCATACCCATGCCTAACACCCGTATATGACCTAATATTGGTCAACCTGTGCCAACACCCGACCACGTGCAACCGATACCAATATTATAACCCCTTTTGGTCCTAACCCATGCCTAACATCCGTAAATGACCTGGTAATTGTCAACCCGTGCAACCACCTGACCACATGCAACCCATAACCATATTGTAACCCCTTTTGGTCCTAACCCATGCTCAACTATCGTACATGACATAATATTGGTCAAGCCGTGCCAACACCCGACCACCTGCAACCCATACCCATATTATAACCCCTTTTTGTCCTAACACATGCCCAACACCCCTACATGACGTAATATTGGTCATCCCGTGCCAACACGCGACCACCGGTTCCCATACCTATTTTGATAACCCCTATTTGGTCCTAACCCATTCCCAACACCCGTTCATGACTTAATATTGGTCATCCCATGCCAACACCAGGCCACCTGCAACCCATACCCATATTATAACCCCTTTTGGTCCTAACCCATGCTCGACACCTGTACATGACATAATATTGGTCAACCTGTGTCAACACGTGACCACCTGCAACCTATACCCATGTTATAACTGCTTTTGGTCCTAACACATGCCCAACACCCGTACATGATGTAATATTGGTCAACCCGTGCCAACAGGCGACCACCTGTTCCTATACCCATATTATAACCCATTTTGGTCCTAACCCGTGCCCAACACCCGTAAATGACCTAATATTGGTCAACCCGTGCCAAATCCCGACCACCTGCAACCGATACCCATATTATCACCCCTTTTGGTCCTAATCCTTGTGCAACACCAATACATGACCTAATATTAGTCAACCCGTGCTAACACCCGACCACTTGCAACCCATACCTATATTAAAAGCCCTTTTGGTCCTAACCCATGCCTAACACCCGTACATGACCTAATATTGGTCAAGCCATGCCAACACCCGACAACTACAACCCATACCCATATTATATCCCCTTTTAGTCCTAACCCTTGCCCAACACTCATACATGACCTAAAATTGGTCAACCCGTGCCAACACCGGATCAACTGCAACCCATACCCATATTATAACCCCTTTTGGTCAAAACCCATGCCTAACACCCATACATGACCTAATACTAGTCAACATGTGCCAACACCTGACCACCTGCAACCCATGCCCATATTATAATCCCTTTTGGTCCTAACCCATGCCCAACACCCCTACACGACCAAATATTGGTCATCCCATGCCAACACCCGACCACCTGCAACCCATACCCACATTTATAATCCCATTGGGTCCTAACCCTTGCCCAACACCCGTACAAATCCTAATATTCTTGAACCCGTGCCAAAACCCGAACACCTGCAACCCATACCCATATTATAACCCCATTTGGTCCAAACCCATGCCCAACACCCATACATGACCTAATATTGGAAAACCTGTCCCAACACCTGACCTCCTGCAAAACACCCGTACATGAGCTAATATTGGTCATACCATGCCAACACCCGACCACCTGCAACCCATACCCATATTATAACCCCTTTGGGACCTAATCCATGCCCAATACCCGTACATAACCTAATATTGGTCAACCCATGCCAACACCCGACCACCTTCAATCCATAACCATATTATAACCCCTTTTGGGCCAAACCCATGCCCAACACCCGTATATGACCTAATATTGGTCAACATGTGCCAACACCTGACCACGTGCAACCCATACCCATATTATAATTTTCAACCCGTGCAACCACCCGACCACATGCAATCCATACCCATATTATAACCCCTTTTCGTCCTAACCCATGCCCAACACCCGTACATGACCTAATATTAGTCAAGCCATGCCAACTCCCGACCACCTGCAACCCATACCCATATTATAACCCCTTTTCGTCCTAACACATGCCCAACACCCGTACATGACGTAATATTGGTCAACTCGTGCCAACAGGCGACCACCTATTCCCATACCCATATTATAACCCCTTTTGGTCCTAACCCTTGCCCAACACCCCTACATGACCTAATATTGGTCAACCCGTGCTAACACCCGACCACTTGTAACCCATACCTATATTAAAATCCCTTTTGGTCCTAACCCATGCCTAACACCCGTACATGACCTAATATTGGTAAACCCGTGCCAACACCCGACCACCTACAACCCATACCCATCTTATATCCCCTTTTAGTCCTAACCCTTGCCCAACACTCGTACACGATCTACAATTGTTCAACCCGTGCCAACACCCAATCAACTGCAACCCATACCCAAATTATAACCCCTTTTGGTCAAAACCCATCCCCAACACCAATACTTGACCTAATACTGGTCAAAATGTTCCAACACCGGACCACCAACAATCTATACGCATATTATAACCCCTTTTAGTCCTAACCCATGCCCAACACCCGTACATGACCTAATATAGGTCATCCCATGCCAACACCCGACCACCTGCAACCCATACCCATATTATAATCCCATTGGGTCCTTACCCATGCCTAACACCCGTACATGACCTAATATTGGTCAACCCTTGGCAACACCCGAAAACCTGCAACCCATACCCATATTATAACCTCTTTAGGTCCATACCCATGCCCAACACCCGTATATGACCTAATATTGGTCAACCTGTGCCAACACCCGACCACGTGCAACCGATACCCATATTATAACCCCTTTTGGTCCTAACCCATGCCTAACATCCGTAAATGACTTGGTAATTGTCAACCCGTGCAACCACCTGGCCACACGCAACCCATACCCATATTGTAACCCCTTTTGGTCCTAACCCATGCCCAACTACCGTACATGACATAATATTGGTCAAGCCGTGCCAACACCCGACCACCTGCAACCCATACCCATATTATAACCCCTTGTTGTCCTAACACATGCCCAACACCCCTACATGACGTAATATTGGTCATTCCGTGCCAACATGCAACCACCGGTTCCCATACCTATTTTGATAACCCCTATTTGGTCCTAACCCATTCCCAACACCCATTCATGACCTAATATTGGTCATCCCATGCCAACACCAGGCCACCTGCAACCCATACCCATATTATAACCCCTTTTGGTCCTAACCCATGCCCATATTATAACCCCTTTTCGTGCTAACACCCGACTACTTGCAACCCATACCTATATTAAAAGCCCTTTTGGTCCTAACCCATGCCTAACACCCGTACATGACCTAATATTGGTCAACCCATGCTAACACCCGACCACCTACAACCCATACCCATATTATATCCCCTTTTAGTCCTAACCCTTGCCCAACACTCGTACATGACCTAAAATTGGTAAACCCGTGCCAACACCGGATCAACTGCAACCCATACCCATATTATAACCCCTTTTGGTCAAAACCCATGCCCAACACCCATACATGACCTAATACTAGTCAACATATGCCAACACCCGACCACGTGCAACCCATACCCATATTATAACCCATTTTGGTCCTAACCCATGCCTAACACCCGTAAATGACCTGGAATTGTCAACCTATGCAACCACCCGACCACATGCAACCCATACCCATATTATAACCCCTTTTGGTCCTAACCCATGCCCAACTACCATACATGACATAATATTGGTCAAGCCGTGCCAACAGCCGAACACCTGCAACCTATACCCATATTATAACCCCTTTTGGTCCTAACACATGCCCAAGACCCGTACATGACGTAATATTGGTTATCCCGTGCCAAAACCCGACCACCTTCCCATACCCATTATATAAACCCTTTTGGTCCTAACCCATGCCCAACACCCATACTTGACCTAATATTTATCAACCCGTGCCAACACCCGACAACCTGCAACCGATACCTATATTATAACCCCTTTTGGTCCTAACCCTTGCCCAACACCCGTACATGACCTAATATTGGTCAACCCATGCTAACACCCGACCACTGGCTACCCATGTCTGTATTATAACCCCTTTTGGTCCTAACCCATGCCCAACACCCGTACATGACCTAATATTGGTCAACCCTTGCCAACACCCGACGACCTGCAACCCATACCCATGTTATAACCCCTTTTGATCCAAACCCATGCCCAAAACCTGTATATGACCTAATATTGGTCAACGTCTTCCAACACCCGACCACGTGCAACCCATACCCATATTATAACCCTTTTTGGTCCTAACCCATGCCTAACACCCGTAAATGACCTGTTAATTGTCAACCCGTGCAATCACCGGACCACATGCAACCCATACCCATATTATATCCCCTTTTGGTCCTAACCCATGCCGAACACCCGTACATGACCTAATATTCGTCAACCCGTGCCAACTCCCGACCACCTGCAACCCATACCCATATTATAACCCCTTTTGGTCATAACCCTTGCCCAACACCCGTACATGGCCTAATATTGGTCAACCCGAGCTAACACCCGACCACTTGCAACCCATACCTATATTATAACCCCGTTTGTTCCTAACCCACGCCCCATACCCATACATGACATAATATTGGTCAAGTCGTGCCAACATCCTACCACCTGCAACCCATACCCATATAATAACCCCTTTTGGTCCTGACACATACCCAACACCCGTACATGATGTAATATTGGTCAACCCGTGCCAACACCCGACCGCCTGTTCCCATACCCATTTGATAACCCCTCTTGGTCCTAACCCATGCCTAACAACCGTACATGACCTAATATTGGTTAACCGGTGCCAACACCCGACCACCTACAAACGACACCCATATTCTAACCCCTTTTGGTCCTAACCCATGGCCAACACCTGTACATGACCTAATATTGGTCAACTCGTGCCAACACCAGACCACCTGCAACCAATACCCATATTCTATCCCCTTCTGATATTAACCCTTCCCCAACACTCGTCCATGACCTAAAATTGGTCGACCCGTGCCAACACCCAATCAACTGCAACCCAAACCCATATTATAACACCTTTTGGTCCAAACCCATGCCCGACACCCATACATGACCTAATATTGGTAAACCTGTGCCAACACCTGACCACCTGCAACCCAGGCCGATAATATAACCCCTTTTGGCCCTAACCCATGTCCAACACCCGTACATGACCTAATATTGGTCATCCATGCCAACACCCGACCACCTGCAACCCATACCCATATTATAACCCCTTTTGGTCTAAACCCATGCCCAACACCCATATATGACCTAATATTGGTCAACCTGTGCCAACACCTGACCACGTGCAACCCATACCCATATTATAACCCTTTTTGGTCATAACCCATGGCTAACACCGGTAAATGATCTAATAATTGTCAACCCGTGCAACCACCCGACCACATGCAACCCATACCCATATTATAACCCCTTTTGGTCCTAACCCATGCCCAACACCCGTACATGACCTAATATTCGTCAACTCGTCGCAACTCCCGACCACCTACAACCAATACCCATATTATAACCCCTTTTGGTCCTAACCCATGCCCAACACCCGTACATGACATAATATTGGTCAACCCGTGCCAACACCTGACCACCTGCAACCTATGCCCATGTTATAACCCGTTTTGGTCCTAACACATGCTCAACAACCGTACATGACGTAACATCGGTCAACCCGTGCCAACACACGACCACCTGTTCCCATACCCATATTATAACCCCTTTTGGTCCTAACCCATGCCCAACACCCGTACATTGAGCTAATATTGGTCAACCCACGCCAAAACGTGACCACCTGCAACCGGTACCCATATTATAACTCCTTTATGTCCTAACCCTTGCCCAACACCCATACATGACCTAATATTGGTGAGCCCGTGCTAACGCCCAACCACTTGCAAGCCATACCTATATTAAAAGCCCTTTTGGTCCTAACCTATGCCTAACACCCGTACAGGACCTAATATTGGTTAACCCTTGCCAACACCCGACCACCTACAACCCATACCGATATTATATCCCCTTTTAGTCCTAACCCTTGCCTACCACTCGTACATGACGTAATATTGGTCAACTCGTGCCAACACCCGATCAACTGCAACCCATACCCATATTATAACCCCTTTTGGTCCATGCCCATGCCCAACACCCATAAATGACCTAATACTGGTCAACATGTGCCAACACCTGACCACCTGCAATCTATGCGCATATTATAACCCCTTTTAATCCTAACCCATGCCCAACACCCGTACACGGCCTAATATTGGTCATCCCATGCCAACACCCGACCACCTACAACCCATACCCATATTATAATCCCATTGTGTCCTAACCCATGCCCAACACCCATACATGACCTAATATTGGTGTAACAGCCCGGAATTTCAGGTATTGTTTTAAAATTATTTTTGGGGACATTTTAGAAAGGGACTCGGCGAGTTGGTGCCTGACTCGCCGAGTGGGACCACAGACTTGGTCGCAGATTCGCGACTGGACTCGACGAGTCCATTAGGGACTCGGCGAGTCAACGCTGTTCAGCAGAAACCCTAGCCGTATGGTTTTGGGATCGTTTATAACGCCTCTTAGGCCGTCATTGTTCGTTTTTGCTTATGGAGAAGAACCCTAGGACGATTGTGTGCATCTGGAACAAGGATTGAAGACCATTGTTGGGTTTGGAAGAGTTGTGTACAAGGAAGAGGAAGGTTTAGCTAAAGGAACAACAAGAGAATCACATTCTGAGGATTGGGGACACAGAAAGTGCATCAATCAGGTAATATCTCGGATTTCGTTCTTCTGTGATTGATGTGTATATGAGGTTAGGGTTTATAGAACCCATTTGATGATTAGAGGGATTATTATGTTGTTACCCAAGTGTTTATACCCCAGTAATAGGATGTTTAGAGGTCCAGATAGTCCCATGAGTGTGTATTTCGGGATCATACGTATTTCAGGAAGCAGTTGATCGACTGCATGGCATGGACTCGCCGAGTCGGATGAGCAGGTTCGGCGAGTAGCTTGAAGATTCACTGGGACTCGCCGAGTTGTTCTTCAGACTCGGCGAGTGGAGTCGGGGTGGCCCCGCGATTCTTCCACGAGGACCTCGTCGAGTCAAGAGGGATACTCGATGAGTAGAAAGGAGAACAACATGGAAAATTGGGGAGGACGTCTAGACTCGCCGAGTCGCCTTTGCACTCGACGAGTCCGGTCAAGTTGACCGTTGACCAGAGTTGACCTGCATGTAATTCTTAGGGTCAGTTGTCTTGAATGATAAGAGTATTAATAAGGGTATATGGTATTATAGGGAGTCTGCAGATCGGCAGATTGAGCGTGAGTAGTTTCAAGAGTTGATAGCTTACATTACCACGAGGTGAGTCTTCTCACTATACTGTACCCGGAAGGGTTTGACTGTGTGACCGGAAGGTCGGATATGATATGTCTTTTATATGTGCTATAATTGAAAGGAATAGTTGCTATGCATGCTATGTATGTTTCTATGGGTCGGAAGGCAATGTATTATGTGACAGGAAGGTCAGTTATGATTTATGATATATGTGATATATGTGTTAGAGTAAATGCATTATGTGTTATATATGTTTATGGGCCGGAAGGCAATCATGTTATGGGCCGGAAGGCAATTATCTTATGGGCCGGAAGGCAATTATCTTATGAGCCGGAAGGCAATTATTTTATGGGCCGGAAGGCGATTATCATAAGGGTCGGAAGGCATTGTACTGTGGACCAGAAGGTCCGGGCCTGGAAAGGCGTATATGTGTAAGTGGTATACTGGGGAACTCACTAAGCATTTATGCTTACAAGTTGTTATGTATGTGTTTCAGGTACTAGCGAGGACCGTGGGAAGGCGCCGGCATGATGCATACACACTACTGCTATTTGAGATCTTGGGGAATTTACATATGTATTTGTTTTGAAACATGAAATAAATATTATTGGTTGAATGAACTCACTTTATTTAAAATGAAAAATTTATTTGAAAATTTGCGTTGTTACAATTGGTATCAGAGCCTTGGTTTGAGGGATTCGGGTGTACCTTCGGGTGTAACTGAACTCAAACCGAGGATTTGAGGAGAAATCTTTTAAAAAAAAAATAATAAATAAATAAATACATAAACTTTTATAAATGGTAAAGTGGTAAATAAGAAAGACGCAGTGTGTACGATCAGCCAGCGCCCGAACGGTAAAGATCCCCAAAATACCTTACAATGTTATGTTATGCACTAAATTATGAATTGTTATGCATGTTAGAAGACTAGGTATACATGATAGGACTAGAATGGCCTGTTTTGTGATGCCTTAGTCTAGGGAGATTGCTTGTACGAGATATTCGGTAGCGTGTAGGTAGATAGTGCATATGAGAAGTAGAGTACTCACTATTCGGGGTTTGGGGAGGAAGATTTGGGACGAATACTGACACGGTGTGGTCGGTGGTATTGGGCCCGTACTACCGAAGACACCGGGTCGGTGGAAGACCCAAGTAAGAATCCCTGGATATCGGAGACTGAGTAGGGTTGCGTTATCGAGTACAATTGTACTTGATGGGGTCTCTGATAATCTTATGTTATATTTCAGAGACATCATGGTTACGACACGCCACGGAGCAAGTTCGAGCAGTATGAGTGACGAGGAGATTCGTCAGATGATTCAGGAGGAGGTAGCTGCGACGGTTCGGGCTGAGATCCCGGAGATGTTTGGGTCCATTAAGACCACCCTGATGGAGGAGTTTGAGGAGCGGTACGCCGCACTGACTGAAGCTGCAGTCGCTGCCGCTACCGCAGCTGTGGCCGCTGCTAGGCCGCAAGGGGGTGATTCGTTGCTATTCCGAGAATTCAGCAACACGAAACCCCCTGAGTTCGATGGGACGCAGGATCCGATTGCTGCGATGAGGTGGATCGTCGATATTGAGGGGTGCTTCTACACTTGTTCATGCCCGGAGCACCTGAGGGTACGGTTCGCCTTGAACCAGCTCCGTCTGGGAGCGAAGGATTGGTGGAAGTTCGTGACGGCGAACTTCACTCAGGCGGAGATTTCAGCGGTGACATGGGAGAGGTTTACTGAGATGTTCAGGGACGAGTACGTTCCCCCAGTGGAGAGGGAACGATTGATCCAGGAGTTCTTGACCCTTAAGCAGGGTACTGATTCCGTTGCGGTGGTTACACGGAAATTTGATGAGAGGGCGATGTTCTGCCCCGAGTTGGTGTCTACAGAGCAGTCACGGATGAGCCGGTACTTGGGCGTGTTGAGAAGGGATATCCGGGAGTTTGTGTCAAACTCCACCTATTGTACTTTCACTGAGCTTCAGGCGAATGCCAGGAAGCGCGAGATCGAGTTGGAGACCCAGGCCAGGGAGGAGGCCGAGTCTCGGCAGGTGGACCGGCGACCGGCTCAGTCTCAGCCGGCAGCCAAGCGGTTCAAATCCGCTGATGCGAGGACGGGAGGGTCGAAGGGCTGCACTTACGGAAAGTGCGGCAAGAGTCATGAGGGGGCGTGTAGAGCGGGTGGTTGCTACAAGTGTGGCAAGGAAGGACACATTGCCACGGATTGTCCTAAGGGGTTTATGGTTTGCTTTCATTGCAACCAGACAGGCCATCGGAAGGCCGAGTGCCCGCAGCTTCGTCAGGGATCTACACCTACTACCAGGGCTACCGAGACACGACCGGCGAAGGTCGAGGCTACGAGGGCTCGCGGGAGAGCCTTTCAGCTGACTGCGGAGGAGGTCCGTGCTGCACCCGATGTTGTGGCAGGTATACTGTAACTCGCGTATTTATTTAAAGTTGAAATGTTATGCTTATGTTAATATATGTGTAGGTACTTTTATTGTGAACTCTATGCCTGCTCTTGTGTTATTTGATTCGGGTGCGAGTAGATCCTTTGTATCTTTAGCTTTTAGTCAGCATATCAGCATTAGTCGTGAGCCGTTAAGTCGGCCTCTGAGCGTTTCCATAGCGGCCGAGAGGGTGGTTTGTGCTACGGAGGTTCTTCGGGGATGCGTGCTAGAGATTTTTGGGGTTGCGTTCCCGATTGACCTAATTCCTATTGCGATGGGTGATGTCTGTGTCATCGTGGGCATGGACTGGTTGAGCCGATTCAGCGCTGTCATCGACTGTGAGCGCCAGCTGGTGACTATACGAGACCCTAGTGGGGGAGTTCTTACGGTGTACGGCGAGGGTACCCGTTCGGGATCAGCTTTTTGTTCGGCCGCTAGGGCGATGCAGTGTCTACAGCAGGGATGTAAAGGTTTTGTGGCATATGTGATGGATACGCGGGAGGCTTCCGAGAGACCGAGGACAGTGGAGGAGGTACCAGTGGTGCGCGAGTTTCCAGATGTCTTTCCCGAGGATTTGCCAGGAGTACCTCCTGCGAGGCAAGTGGAGTTTGGTATCGATCTGATTCCGGGGGCTGCGCCCATTGCGAAGGTGCCTTATCGTCTTGCACCTCCAGAGATGCAAGAGTTGTCCTTGCAACACCAGGAGTTGCTGGGGAAGGGATTTATTCGGCCGAGTAGCTCGTCGTGGGGAGCACCGATTCTATTCGTCAAGAAGAAGGATGGTTCACACCGGATGTGTATTGATTACCGGGAGTTGAACAAGGTGACGGTCAAGAACCGCTATCCGTTACCGAGGATCGATGATCTATTCGATCAGTTGCAAGGGGCATCTTGGTTTTCCAAGATCGATCTGAGATCAGGGTACCATCAGGTAAGAGTGCGGGATGAGGACGTCCAGAAGACAGCATTCAGGATGCGGTATGGGCATTACGAGTTCGTGGTGATGTCTTTTGGGCTCACCAATGCCCCGACAGTGTTCATGGACCTCATGAACAGGGTATGCAGGCCGATGCTGGATCGGTCTGTGATTGTATTTATCGACGACATCCTAGTATATTCGCGAAGTAGAGAGCAGCATGAGAGTCATTTGAGGGAGGTTCTTGAGGTACTAAGGTCGGAGAAGTTATATGCAAAATTCTCCAAATGTGACTTCTGGTTGCGGGAGGTCCAATTTCTTGGGCATGTGGTTAATCAGGCAGGGATATTGGTCGATCCGGCCAAGGTGGAAGCAGTGATGAGTTGGGAGGCACCGAAGTCACCTTCCGAGATCAGGAGTTTCCTTGGGTTGGCGGGGTACTATTGGTGGTTTATTAGGGACTTCTCCAAGAACGCAGTACCGCTCACCAGGTTGACCCGGAAGGGTGTTACATTCTCATGGGGACCCGAGCAGCAGATTTCCTTCGAGACACTTCGTCAGAGGTTGTGCGAAGCCCCGGTGTTAGCTCTCCCGGAAGGGATGGAGGATTTTGTCGTATATTGCGATGCATCGATTTCGGGACTGGGTGCGGTGTTGATGCAGAGAGGTCATGTGATAGCTTATGCATCGAGGCAGCTGAAGCCTCATGAGGTGAGATATCCCACACATGATTTAGAGTTGGGGGCAGTGGTGTTCGCTCTCAAGATATGGCGTCACTACCTGTACGGGGTTCGTTGTACTATATACACGGACCATAAGAGTTTGAAGTATTTGATGGATCAACCCAACCTAAATATGCGTCAGAGGAGATGGTTAGACGTGGTTAAGGATTATGACTGTGAGATCCTATACCACCCAGGCAAGGCTAATGTGGTAGCCGATGCATTGAGTCGTAGAGCGGAAAGCACTCCATTGCTAGACGTATGTTTGAGACTGACAGTGATGACCCCGATATTGGATGCTATTCGTGGGGCGCAGGCCGAGGCTGTGAGATCCGAGATGCAGAAGAAAGAGAGAGTCGTTGGGTTAATTTCAGAGTTCGTTAAGGATGGACGAGGACTTTTGACGTTTCAGGGTCGGATTTGGGTACCATTCGTGGGCAGTACGCGTACTATTTTGATGGAGGAGGCTCATAGATCGAAATTCTCGATCCATCCCGGTGCTACGAAGATGTATTTGGACTTGAGGAAGGAATATTGGTGGCCTTGTATGAAGAGAGATGTCGCATGGTTCGTTGAAAGGTGTTTGACTTGCCGTAGGGTTAAAGCCGAACACCAGAGACCGCATGGTAAGTTGCAGCCCTTGGAGATTCCTGAGTGGAAGTGGGAGCAGATTTCTATGGATTTCATCACCAAATTGCCAAGAACTGCTAGGGGAGTCGATGCAATTTGGGTGATTGTGGATAGATTAACGAAGAGTGCACACTTCCTTGCCATTAGCGAGAGTTCATCAGCGGAGAAGTTGGCGGAGTTATACGTGAGAGAGGTAGTATCTCGGCATGGAGTGCCGATCTCGATTGTTTCAGACCGTGATGTACGTTTCACTTCCAGGTTCTGGAAGAAATTTCATGAGGAGCTGGGTACTAAACTGCATTTTAGTACCGCATACCATCCCCAGACCGACGGGCAGAGCGAGCGGACGATTCAGACATTGGAGGACATGCTTCGAGCGTGTGTGTTAGACTTCGGGGGTAGCTGGGATGCGTATTTATCCTTGGAAGAGTTTTCCTACAACAACAGCCATCATTCGAGCATTGGTATGCCACCTTTTGAGTTGTTGTATGGTAGGAGGTGTCGGACCCCCATTTGCTGGGGAGAGGTAGGTCAGAGGGTGATGGGCAGTACAGAGATCGTACTCCAGACGACAGAGCAGATTCAGCAGGTTAGGCAGAGATTATTGACCGCCCAAAGCCGACAGAAGAGTTATTCGGATAGGCGCCGGTCCGAGCTGGAATTCGAGGTCGGCGACTTCGTTCTCCTGAAGGTTTCTCCTTGGAAGGGAGAGATCCGGTTCAGAAAGAGGGGTAAGTTGGGGCCCCGGTTCATAGGTCCATTTCGGGTAATTGCAAGGGTAGGTCGGGTAGCTTATCGATTGGAGTTGCCAGCAGAGTTGGGACAGATTCACAATACCTTTCACGTATCACAGTTGAGGAAGTGTATAGCCGATGAATCGGCAGTGGTTCCGTTAGAGGATATTCAGGTGGATGCGAGCCTGAATTACGCCGAGAGACCAGTAGCTATTAGGGATCGGAAGATCAAGGTTCTGCGGAACAAGGAAGTACCTCTGGTGTTGGTTCAGTGGCAACACCGGAAGGGATCGGAGATGACTTGGGAGCCGGAGCGTGAAATGCGGGAGCAACATCCGGAGTTATTCGCAGAGTGAGACTTCGAGGGCGAAGTCTAGTTCTAGTGGGGGAGAGTTGTAACAGCTCGGAATTTCAGGTATTGTTTTAAAATTATTTTTGGGGGACATTTTAGGAAGGGACTCGGCGAGTTGGTGCCTGACTCGCCGAGTAGGACCACAGACTTGGTCGCAGATTCGCGACTGGACTCGAAGAGTCCATTAGGGACTCGGCGAGTCGACGCTGTTCAGCAGAAACCCTAGCCGTTTGGTTTTGGGATCGTTTATAACGCCTCTTAGGACGTCATTGTTCGTTTTTGCTTATGGAGAAGAACCCTAGGACGATTGTGTGCATCTAGAACAAGGATTGAAGACCATTGTTGGGTTTGGAAGAGTTGTGTACAAGGAAGAGGAAGGTTTAGCTAAAGGAACAGCAAGAGAATCACGTTCTGAGGATTGGGGACACAGAAAGTGCATCAATCAGGTAATATCTCGGATTTCGTTCTTCTGTGATTGATGTGTATATGAGGTTAGGGTTTATAGAACCCATTTGATGATTAGAGGGATTATTATGTTGTTACCCAAGTGTTTATACCCCAGTAATAGGATGTTTAGAGGTCCAGATAGTCCCATGAGTGTGTATTTCGGGATCATACGTATTTAAGGAAGCAGTTGATCGACTGCATGGCATGGACTCGCCGAGTCGGATGAGCAGGCTCGGCGAGTAGCTTGAAGATTCACTGGGACTCGCCAAGTTGTTCTTCAGACTCGGCGAGTGGAGTCGGGGTGGCCCCGCGATTCTTCCACGAGGACCTCGTCGAGTCAAGAGGGATACTCGACGAGTAGAAAGGAGAACAACAGGGAAAATTGGGGAGGACGTCTAGACTCGCCGAGTCGCCTTTGCACTCGACGAGTCCGGTCAAGTTGACCGTTGACCAGAGTTGACCTGCATGTAATTCTTAGGGTCAGTTGTCTTGAATGATAAGAGTATTAATAAGGGTATATGGTATTATAGGGAGTCTGCAGATCGGCAGATCGAGCGTGAGTAGTTTCAAGAGTTGATAGCTTACATTACCACGAGGTGAGTGTTCTCACTATACTGTACCCGGAAGGGTTTGACTGTGTGACCGGAAGGTCGGATATGATATGTCTTTTATATGTGCTATAATTGAAAGGAATAGTTGCTATGCATGCTATGTATGTTTTTATGGGCCGGAAGGCAATGTATTATGTGACAGGAAGGTCAGTTATGATTTATGATATATGTGATATATGTGTTAGAGTAAATGCATTATGTGTTATATATGTTTATGGGCCGGAAGGCAATCATGTTATGGGCCGGAAGGCATTGTACTGTGGACCGGAAGGTCCGGGCCTGGAAAGGCGTATATGTGTAAGTGGTATACTGGGGAACTCACTAAGCATTTATGCTTACAAGTTGTTATGTATGTGTTTCAGGTACTAGCGAGGACCGTGGGAAGGCGCCGACATGATGCATACACACTGCTGCTATTTGAGATCTTGGGGAATTTACATATGTATTTGTTTTGAAACATGAAATAAATATTATTGGTTGAATGAACTCACTTTATTTAAAATGAAATATTTATTTGAAAATTTTCATTGTTACAATTGGTCAACCCGTGCCAACACTCGAACACCTGCAACCCATACCCATATTATAACCCCTTTAGGTCCAAACCCATGCCCAACACCCGTATATGACCTAATATTGGTCAACCTGTGCCAACACCCGACCACGTGCAACCCATACCCATATTTTAACCCTTTTGGTCCTAACCCATGGCTAACACCCGTAAATGACCTGGTAATTGTTAACCTGTGCAAACAACAGACCACATCCAACCCATACCCATATTATAACCCCTTTTGGTCCTAACCCATGCCCAACTACCGTACATGACATAATATTGGTCATGCAGTGCCGACACCCGACCGCCTGCAACCCATACCCATATTATAACCCCTTTTGGTCCTAACACAGGCTCAACACCCGTACATGACGTAATATTGGTCATCCCATGCGAACACCCGACCACCTGTTCCCATACCCATTTTATAACCCCTTTTGGTCCTAACCCATGACCAACACCCGTACATGACCTAATGTTGGTCAACCCGTGCCAACACCCGACCACCTGCAGCCGATACCCATATTATAACCCCTTTTGGTCCTAACCCTTGCCCAACACCTGAACGTGAACACCTGACCACTTGCAACCCATACCTACATTATAACCCCTTTGGGTCCTAACCCATGCCCAACACCCGACAACCTGCAACCCATACCCATATTATATCCCATTTTGGTCCTAACCCTTCCCCAACACCCGTACATGACCTAAAATTGGTCAACCCATGCAAACACGCGGTCAACTGCAACCTATACCCATATTATAACCCTTTTTGACCAAACCCATGCCCAACACCCATACATGACCTAATATTGGTCAACCCGTGCCAACACCCGACCATCTGCAACCCATACCCATGTTATAACCCCTTTTGGTCCAAACCCATGCCCAACACCCGACCACGTGCAACCGATACCCATATTATAAGCCTTTTTGGTCCTAACCCATGCCTAACACCCGTAAATGACCTGATAATTGTCAACCTGTGCAACCACCCGACCACATGCAACCCATACCCATATTATAACCCCTTTTGGTCGTAAACCATCCCAACACCCATACATTGCATAATATTGGTCAACCCGTGCCAACACCCGACCACCTGCAACATGTTGTTGAATATCAAACAATATTCCTAAAACCCTAAAGAGCCAAAAATCCAAAGTTATAAATTATAACGCTTAAAAACTTTATAAAATTTGGCTATAAACTTCCTAATATCAAATTTTATTAATCAAATTATGGATTATACCAATGAACTAGAAATATAAATTACAAGTATTAATCATAAATTATTTGTTGAAAACAAGATTTTTAAATAAATCAAATTGCTTAATAAACATTTTATAAAAATGAATGTTAGTAACACCGTGATTTTTCAGAGCAAAATTTTCATTTAAATAGTCAATTCATTATTAAAACACTTGTTTAAAATCTTATTCATATTCGAATTACAAAACATAGTTCCATCTCTATTTGAATAGAAACCAGGATCCTCCAAAATACAACTGTTTCTTCGGTGTGTACAATCGAGCCAGTGCCATCCCGCGTTACTGAAAGACCTGAAACCACACAACATAAACACTGTAAGCACGAAGCTTAGTGAGTTCCCCAATATACACCTTACGCACATACGCCTTTCCAGGCCCTAACCTTTCGGTCCCTGCACAATGCCTTCCGGCCCATGAGATAATCACCTTCCGGCCCATAACATATTGCCTTCCGGCCCATAACATATTCGCCTTCCGGCCCATAACATATTGCCTTCCGGCCCATAACATATTGCCTTCCGGCCCATATCATATTGCCTTTCGGCCCATAACATATTGCCTTCCGGCCCATAACATATTGCCTTCCGGCCCAAAAACATATACAGCACACAATACATTTACTCTAACACATAAAGCACATATATCATATATCATACCTGACCTTTCTGCCATATAACACTTTGCCTTCCGGCCCATACATAAACATGCATATCACACGTAGCAACTAACTTTCCATTTATAGCATATAAACGTAACACATAACATATTCGACCTTTCGGTCACACAATCAAACCCTTCCGGGTACAGTATAGTGAGAAAACTCACCTCGTGGATACTGGAAGTTAGCAACTCCTGAAATCACTAGCACTTGATCCGCCAAGCTACAAGCTCCCTATAACATCATACATCTCTTATTAATACACTTTATCTTCCACGTTAACTGACCCTAAGAAATTACACATAAATCCACTCTGGTCAACGGTCAACGGTCAACGGTCAACGGTCAATGTGACCGGACTCGGCGAGTACTAAGGCGACTCGGCGAGTCTAGACGTCCTCATCAAATCCTGATGTTCCCCTTTCTACTCATCGAGTATCCCTCTTGACTCGACGAGTTCTTCGTGAAAGAATCGCGGGGTCACCCCAACTCCACTCGTCGAGTCTGAAGAACAACTCGACGAGTCCCAGCTATTCTTCAAGCTACTCGCCGAGTCTGCTCATCCGACTCGGCGAGTCCATGCCATGCAGTCGATCAAACTGCTTCCTAAGATCAGAATTGTCCCAACAAATCATAGGTCTGGTCCTCCTAAGCTGGTCCATCACAAAAGGCCTTCATTTAGGTGCTCATGCTACACCCCAAGACTCATAATTCCCATGTTAACCTAAGGCATAAGGATTTCAATCCAAAACCTTCACCAATTCCCGAAATGCACAGACCTGGGATCTTCTGAACCTCCAAGGGTCCCAACACAGGGTTACAATCGTTTGGGGGACAAGAGTAACCATTAATCTAATCACAAAAGGGTTCCTTAAACCCTAATCCTCTAAATATATCAACATAACAGAGTATACCCGAATTCATACCTGAATAATGTATTCTCTGTGTCCCCAATCTTCAGCATGTGACTCCCTTGCTGTTCCTTTAGCCAAAACCTTCCCTTCCTTGCACAACAACTCCTTAACAATCACTCATGGCCTCTAACCTTGCTCCAGATGCACACACTCGGTTTAGGGCTCCTCTCAGACGGCTAAAAGGGAACAATGACGGCCAATGATCCCCTTTATACGTCCCAAACCTGAACGGTTAGGGTTTTCGCTAAACAGCGCAGACTCGCCGAGTCCCTATCTGGACTCATCGAGTCCAGTCGCGAACCCGCGACCCGATCTGCGATCCTACTCGGCGAGTCTGGCTCCAACTCGCCGAGTCCCCCCTTTAAAACACCCCAAAATGTAATTTTAACAATACTTGAGGTTTCGGGCTATTACAATTCTCCCCCACTAGAATCAGACTTCGCCCTCGAAGTCTCACTCTGAAAATAGTCCCGGATGCTGCTCCCGCATCTCACGTTCCGGCTCCCCAGTCACTTCCGATCCCTTCCGAGGTTGCCACTGAACCAATACCATAGGTACCTCCTTGTTCCTCAGAACCTTGATCTTTCGATCCCTGATGGCCACTGTCCTCTCATCGAAACACAGGCTCGCATCCACCTAATTGTTCTTTAGTGGAACCACTGCTGACTCATCGGCTATACAGTTCTTCAATTGCGACACATGAAAAGTGTCATGGATCCATCCCAACTCTGTTGGCAGCTCCAAACGATAGGCCACTGGTCCTCCCTTCGCACCTTCACGAAAAGGTCCAACATATCGGGGCCCCAACTTGCCCCTCTTCCTGAATCGAATCACCCCTTTCCAAGGAGAGACCGTCAGAAGTACAAATTCGCCGACCTGAAACACATGCTTGCAACGACATCTGTCCGCATAACTTCCCTGTCAACTCTAGACGATCATTAACCTCTGATTAACCTGCTGCATCTGCTCTGTCGACTCAAGCACGATCTCTGTACTGTCCACCACTCCCTGTAACCGGGAATTACCCAAGATGTAACTCTGCTCCAATTCTCAACGATCACCCGACCCATAAGAGTTAGGAAACCATGAATCACCGGATCCCCGATCCAAAGCCCACTCTATCCATTTCGGAACGACTGCGAGACTCATTCTCACTCTCAGAACAACTCTCACGAGCTCTCTTCTTGCAAACACATACCCTTGCTGCATTAGCCCCAACATACCTTTCCCTTCCCTTACTTAGTGAAATCCGCTTGGCAACCTTGCCTCTACTCCCTGTATCACACATGCTCTGGATCTGCTCGCAAGGACTCTTGGGTCCATGCATTACCTTTCCTCAACGAACGAGGTTCCGACATCACCTTCCATGCAACAGCTCAAAGGGCGGCATACTAATGCACTAATGATGGCTGTTGATATGGGACAACTCAACCAAGGATAAATACGTACCGCAGCTTCCTCCAAAATCTAATACACATGCCCGAAGCATGTCTTCGAGCGTCTGAATCGTTCACTCTCTCTAAAGTGTCCTTAGATGTCATCAGGATAATCTCCTTTCTCATATTCCTCTTCAAAACTGAGTACCAGATCAGCTTTTGGCTCCACATATGAGCCCCCCAACGGTCACCCATATCACGATCCAATTATCCCACTAACTTTCTCCCCGTGACCACTATCCCGACCCAGTGACACGCAAGTCACAAAATCCTCTTTTCCCCATGCGGGAAATATAATCCAACCGAGGGTCTTCCCTATTCAAATCTCTAGTTCCTGTTGCACATATTCCTTGTGTATCTCACCGCATCGCCCGACAGAGGCGGAGGCCCCCGTCTCGCCCTCGACCCAACATCCGAGCTCCAAAAACTCAATACCAAGGCTACCCAAACTCAAAACTCTTCCACCTCATACTCCGCTCGAAAGAAATTCTCTTGCCATATAATGAGTACTGCGACTCCACACGGTATCACAACATCTTTTGAATAGTGAGTACTGCGACTCGAATATTCACCACAGACTACGGAGGCAATCAACATAACGAACGCCCACCTTGCGAAAATCCACTCCCTCAATTAGTCTCCCCGGAAGTCCATACTCGAAGACTCCCACTAGATCCGTAGATACTTGATGCGCCACACGTCGATTCAGTTCAGGATTCCTGAATAACTCCGAAGTAAGGATATCATAACCGAATAGCCCAGAATACTGCCACGACCACTGATCTCCTGTCCCAACATCATGTAGACACAATAATACATTCCCTCTGAACCCCATATCTAGATTTTCATTTCTCACCTTACAACTTCGGTGCATCTAATCTTCTCGATTTGGAAAACAAGAAAATGATGTCGCTACGAAATTTGCTGATAATGCTCTGAAACCCTTCTTCCGACGCTCAAAATCCAACAAGGATACGCACACCGGCCCCGGAGGTTGGCTGCCCAATCATTCCCTATCTTCTTGCAACAACACCAATCACTTATCATGAGTACATTCGTTCTCCTCCTCACGTACTTCCCGCATAAACTCACTCTAACCTCTTCACTCGATCACCGACACCTCTGGTCTCATGATTTCTTATAGCAAATCTCTATACTTCACTTATAGTCACTCTTGACGAATCTTTGCTTTATTATGTACTACACCCGGTTCTCCCCCACTTAGGGCTCGAACCATCCCCAATTAACACTCAACTAACCCACGACTATTTTCCACCAGCGAAGTCGCGTCTGCTCCAAGGAAGTGCTACGCAACGCCCGATAATTCCTCCCTTAAGGAAGTCGATCAACCCCCTATACTCTGAACCTCTGATTAGCTCCCCAAGAACTTCTCATCACGACTGCCTCTAATCGTTCCAAATCCCATACCAATCTAATACTAAGCATCTGAACTGCTCGATAACATCTCTGGCTCATAGACTGCACCGCAAAATCATCGTTCCTCTCACCTCAACTCATCAACCCATGTTCCAACGCCGGATTTGTCCCAAGGACAGGGACCCACTCTCATCATAGACGAAAACTCTCTGCACTGCAAAACTCGACTGAACTCTCCACTGCTACCACTTTAACACAACCTACTATTCTTAATTAGGTGTGGTGTGGTTCTCGACTACCTCAGTCCCAACTGACTGTCTGCTCACGATAAATCACTGCCTCGCGGCACACCTGCTACCTGATGCTCTGAGGGAAGTCATTATCGATAACTACCTGCGGGGTGTACTCCCAAATCCAAAACTGAAGCACCAGGCCTCTCGTGTCTTGCACACGAACATAAATGGCACTACCCACCTAGAAGGTGACCTCTCTCTTATCGACTGATTGCTCAACTCAGATCGAAATTTTCCTCTCCCTTTAACTCCTTACCAAAATACTCTGATAGGCACTCGCCTTTCCTCTCGAAGGACGCCCCTCCACACTCAATCATGGTCTACAGGCCTAAGACCCATCGTGCCCGATCTCTACCTCATTGATCATGACCGGATAACAAGATAACCACAAGCATCATTCACTACGAACCATGGTACTCATCCCATGACATCCCTTCCCAATCTGCTCCGGTGTATGGTTCTCGAACCACAACATCTATCCTCAATCCATTCCGATGTATGGTACCTGGACCATAATATCACTCTGCAATCCACTCTGATGTATGGTATTCGAACCATAACATCACTCCTCAATCTGCTCCTTTGGACCTCCGGAATACTCCCTGTATCAAGTATGGGTCCTCTGCTTTCAGTAGTACGGGCCCATACTACCTGCCACATCTACCCATACTTTCCACACGGACCATCCCAGAGCTCTAAGTAGCTGCTCGACCTGCTCTTTCACCAATCCCATCGCACGTGCTCGCTCCCTAGCGAAATCCTCTACTCTTTCATCGTACTTATTCGGCTAGGTTTACTCCCTAGTCTCTTCCGCCGTCCACCCACTTCTCTGCGATCAGCTGCTGAAGAGCTCCTAATGATGCCAGCCATCTACCTCCTGAATATCGTCATACTCACTTAGTAGCTGACTCCCATCATCGAGAATTCCACAAAGCACAAAGCAAGCAGCATTCGAGCATCGAAGAATTTATAGGACTCCCTATCTGTGATAGCTCCATCTTCTCGGCTCGTCCTCGGAGGTACCTGTAACAGCCCGAAATTTTAGGTATTGTTTTAAAACTATTTTTGGGGACGTTTTAGGAAGGGACTCGGCGAGTTGGTGCCTGACTCGCCGAGTAGGACCACGGACTTGGTCGCAGATTCGCGACTGGACTCGGCGAGTCGACGCTGTTCAGCAGAAACCCTAGCTGTTTAGTTTTGGATCGTTTATAACGCCTCTTAGGCCGTCATTGTTCGTTTTTGCTTACTAAGAAGAACCCTAGAACGATTGTGTGCATCTGGAACAAGGATTGAAGACCATTGTTGGGTTTGGAAGAGTTGTGTGCAAGGAAGAGGAAGGTTTAGCTAAAGGAGCAGCAAGAGAATCACGTTCTGAGGATTGGGGACACAGAAAGTGCATCAATCAGGTAATATCTCGGATTTCGTTCTTCTGTGATTGATGTGTATATGAAGTTAGGGTTTATAAAACCCATTTGATGATTAGAGGGATTATTATGTTGTTACCCAAGTGTTTATACCCCAGTAATAGGATGTTTAGAGGTCCAGATAGTCCCATGAGTGTGTATTTCGGGACCATACATGTTTCAGGAAGCAGTTGATCGACTGCATGGCATGGACTCGCCGAGTCGGATGAGCAGACTCGGCGAGTAGCATGAAGATTCACTGGGACTCGCTGAGTTGTTCTTCAGACTCGGCGAGTGGAGTCGGGGTGGCCCCGCGATTCTTCCACGAAGACCTCATCGAGTCAAGAGGGATACTCGACGAGTAGAAGGGGAACAACAGGGAATTTGGTGAGGACGTCTAGACTCGCCGAGTCGCCTTTGCACTCGACGAGTCCGGTCAAGTTGACTGTTGACCAGAGTTGACCTGCATGTAAATTCTTAGGGTCAGTTGTCTTGAATGATAAGAGTATTAATAAGGGTATATGGTATTATAGGGAGTCTGCAGATCGGCGGATTGAGCGCGAGTAGTTTCAAGAGTTGATAGCTTACATTACCACGAGGTGAGTCTTCTCACTATACTATACCCGGAAGGGTTTGACTGTGTGACCGGAAGGTCGGATATGTTATGTGTTATATATATGCTATGATTGAAAGGAATAGTTGCTATGCATGCTATGTCTGTTTCCATGGGCCGGAAGGCAATATATTATGTGACAGGAAGGTCAGGTATGATATGTGATATATGTGATATATGTGTTAGAGTAATTGTATTATGTGTTATATATGTTTATGGGCCGGAAGGCAAACATGTTATGGGCCGGAAGGCAATTATCTTATGGGCCGGAAGGCAATTATCTTATGGGCCGGAAGGCAATTATCTTATGGGCCGGAAGGCAATTATCTTTTGGGCCGGAAGGCAATTATCTTACGGGCCGGAAGGCGATTATCATATGGGCCGGAAGGCATTGTACTGTGGACCGGAAGGTCCGGGCCTGGAAAGGCGTATATGTGTAAGTGGTATACTGGGGAACTCACTAAGCATTTATGCTTACAAGTTGTTATGTATGTGTTTCAGGTACTAACGAGGACCGTGGGAAGGCGCCGGCATGATGCATACACACTGCTGCTATTTAAGATCTTTGGGATTTTATATTTGTATTTGATATGAACATGAAATAAACATGATTGGTTGAATGAAACCACTTTATTTTAAATGAAAATTTTATTTGAAAATTTGCGTTGTTACAATTGGTATCAGAGCCTTGGTTTGAGGGATTCGGGTGTACCTTCGGGTGTAACTGAACTCAAACCGAGGATTTGAGGAAAAAAATAATAAATACATAAACTTTTATAAATGGTAAAGTGGTAAACAAGAAAGACGCAGTGTGTACGATCAACCAGCGCCCGAACGGTAAAGATCCCCAGAATACCTTACAATGTTATGTTATGCACTGAGTTATGAATGGTTAAGCATGCTAGAAGACTAGGTATACATGATAGGACTAGAATGGCCTGTTTTGTGATGCCTTAGTCTAGGAAGATTGCTTATATGAGATATTCGGTAGCGTGCAGGTAGGTAGTGCATATTAAAAGTAGAGTACTCACTATTCGGGGTTCGGGGAGGAAGATTTGGGACGAATGCTGATACGGTGTGATCGGTAGTATTGGGCCCGTACTACCGATGACACCGGGTCGGCGGGCGACCCAAGTAAGAATCCCTGGATGTCGGAGACTGAGTAGGGTTGCGTTATCGAGTGCAACAGTAATTGATGGAGTCTCTGATAATCTTATGTTATATTTCAGAGACATCATGGTTACGACACGCCACAGAGCGAGTTCGAGCAGTATGAGTGACGAGGAGATTCGTCAGATGATTCAGGAGGAGGTAGCTGCGGCGGTTCGGGCTGAGATCCCGGAGATGTTTGGGTCCATTAAGACCACCCTGATGGAGGAGTTTGAGGAGCGGTACGCCGCACTGACTGAAGCTGCAGTCGCTGCCGCTACCGCAGCTGTGTCCGCTGCTAGGCCGCAAGGGGGTGATTCGTTGCTGTTCCGGGAATTCAGCAACACGAAACCCCCTGAGTTCGATGGGACGCAGGATCCGATTGCTGCGATGAGGTGGATCGTCGATATTGAGGGGTGCTTCTACACTTGTTCATGCCCGGAGCACCTGAGGGTATGGTTCGCCTTGAACCAGCTCCGTCTGGGAGCGAAGGATTGGTGGAAGTTCGTGACGGCGAACTTCACTCAGGCGGAGATTTCAGCGGTGACATGGGAGAGGTTTACTGAGATGTTCAGGGACAAGTACGTTCCCCCAGTGGAGAGGGAACGATTGATCCAGGAGTTCTTGACCCTTAAGCAGGGTACTGATTCCGTTGCGGTGGTTACACGGAAGTTTCATGAGAGGGCGATGTTCTGCCCCGAGTTAGTGTCTACAGAGCAGTCACGGATGAGCCGGTACTTGGGCGCATTGAGGAGGGATATCCAGGAGTTTGTGTCAAACTCCACCTATCGTACTTTCACTGAGCTTCAGGCGAATGCCAGGAAGCGCAAGATTGAGTTGGAGACCCAGGCCAGGGAGGAGGCCGAGTCTCGGCAGGTGGACCGGCGACCGGCTCAGTCTCAGCCGGCAGCCAAGCGGTTCAAGTCCGCTGATTCGAGGACGGGAGGTTCGAAGGGCCGCATTTGCGGAAAGTGCGGCAAGAGTCATGAGGGGGCGTGTAGAGCGGGTGGTTGCTACAAGTGTGGCAAGGAAGGACACATTGCCAGGGATTGTCCTAAGGGGTTTATGGTTTGCTTTCATTGCAACCAGACAGGCCATCGGAAGGCCGAGTGCCCGCAGGTTCGTCAGGGATCAGCTTTTTGTTCGGCCGCTAGGGCGAGACAATGTCTACAGCAGGGATGTATGGGTTTTGTGGTGTATGTGATGGATACGCGGGAGACTTCCGAGAGACCGAGGTCAGTGGAGGAGGTACTAGTGGTGCGCGAATTTCCAGATGTCTTTCCCGAGGATTTGCCGGGAGTACCTCCTACGAGGCAAGTGGAGTTTGGTATCGATCTGATTCCGGGGGCTGCGCCTATTGCGAAGGTGCCTTATCGTCTTGCACCTCCAGAGATGCAAGAGTTGTCCTCGCAACTCCAGGAGTTGCTGGGGAAGGGATTTATTCGGCCGAGTAGCTCGCCGTGGGGAGCACCGATTCTATTCGTCAAGAAGAAGGATGGTTCACATCGGATGTGCATTGATTACCGGGAGTTGAACAAGGTGACGGTCAAGAACCGCTATCTGTTACCGAGGATTGATGATCTATTCGATCAGTTGCAAGGGGCATCTTGGTTTTCCAAGATCGATCTGAGATCAGGGTACCATCAGGTAAGAGTGCGGGATGAGGACGTCCAGAAGACAACATTCAGGACGCGATATGGGCATTACGAGTTCGTGGTGATGCCTTTTGCGCTCACCAATGCCCCGGCAGTGTTCATGGACCTCATGAATAGGGTATGCAGGCCGATGCTGGATCGGTCTGTGATTGTATTTATCGACGACATCCTAGTATATTCGCGAACTAGAGAGCAGCATGAGAGACATTTGAGGGAGGTCCTTGAGGTACTGAGGTCGGAGAAGCTATATGCAAAATTCTCCAAATGTGACTTCTGGTTGCGGGAGGTCCAATTTCTTGGACATGTTGTTAATCAGGCAGGGATATTGGTCGATCCGGCCAAGGTGGAAGCAGTGATGAGTTGGGAGGCACCGAAGTCACCTTCCGAGATCAGGAGTTTCCTTGGGTTGGCGGGGTACTATCGGAGGTTTATTAGGGACTTCTCCAAGATCACGGTACCGCTCACCAGGTTGACCCGGAAGGGTGTTACATTCTCATGGGGACCCGAGCAGCAGACTTCCTTCGAGACACTTCGTCAGAGGCTGTGCGAAGCCCCGGTATTAGCTCTTCCGGAAGGGATAGAAGATTTTGTTGTATATTGTGACGCATCGATTTCGGGACTGGGTGCGGTGTTGATGCAGAGAGGGCTAGTGATAGCTTATGCGTCGAGGCAGCTGAAGCCTCATGAGGCGAGATATCCCACACATGATTTAGAGTTGGGGGCAGTGGTGTTCGCTCTCAAGATATGGCGTCACTACCTGTACGGGGTTCGTTGTACTATATGCACGGACCATAAGAGTTTGAAGTATTTGATGGATCAACCCAACCTAAATATGCGTCAGAGGAGATGGTTGGACGTGGTTAAGGATTATGACTGTGAGATCCTATACCACCCAGGCAAGGCTAATGTGGTAGCCGATGCATTGAGTCGTAGAGCGGAGAGCACTCCATTACGAGACGTATGTTTGAAACTGACAGTGATGACCCCGATATTGGATGCTATTCATGGGGCGCAGGCCGAGCCTATGAGATCCGAGGTGCAGAAGAAAGAGAGAGTCGTTGGGTTAACTTTAGAGTTCGTTAAGGATGGACGAGGATTTTTGACGTTTCAGGGTCGGATTTGGGTACCATTCGTGGGCGGTACGCGTACTATTTTGATGGAGGAGGCTCATAGATCGAAATTCTCGATCCATCCCGGTGCTACGAAGATGTATTTGGACTTGAGAAAGGAATATTGGTGGCCTTGCATGAAGAGAGACGTCGCTTGGTTCGTTGAGAGGTGTTTGACCTGCCGTAGGGTTAAGGCCGAGCACCAGAGACCGCATGGTAAGTTGCAGCCCTTGGAGATTCCTGAGTGGAAGTGGAAACAGATTACGATGGATTTCATCACCAAATTGCTGAGAACTGCCAGAGGAGTCGATGCAATTTGGGTGATTGTGGATAGGTTGACGAAGAGTGCACACTTCCTTGCCATTAGCGAGAGTTCATCAGCGGAGAAGTTGGCGGAGTTATACGTGAGAGAGATAGTATCTCAGCATGGAGTGCCGATCTCGATTGTTTCAGACCGTGATGTACGCTTCACTTCCAGGTTCTGGAAGAAATTCCATGAGGAGCTGGGTACTAAACTGCATTTTAGTACCGCATACCATCCCCAGACAGACGGTCAGAGTGAGCGGACGATTCAGACATTGGAAGACATGCTTAGAGCGTGTGTGTTAGACTTCGGGGGTAGCTGGGATGCGCATTTGCCTTTGGCTGAGTTTTCCTACAACAACAGCCATCATTCGAGCATTGGTATGCCACCTTTTGAGTTGTTGTATGGTAGGAGGTGTCGGACTCCCATTTGCTGGGGAGAGGTGGGTCAGATAGTGATGGACAGTACAGAGATCGTACTCCAGACGATAGAGCAGATTCAGCAGGTTAGGCAGAGATTATTGACCGCCCAAAGCCGACAGAAGAGTTACGCGGACAGACGCCGGTCCGAGCTGGAATTCCAGGTCGGCGACTTCGTTCTCCTGAAGGTTTCTCCTTGGAAGGGAGTGATCCGGTTCAGAAAGAGGGGCAAGTTGGGGCCCCGGTTCATAGGTCCATTTCGGGTAATTGCAAGGGTAGGTCGGGTAGCTTATTGGTTGGAGTTGCCAGCAGAGTTGGGACAAATTCACAATACCTTTCACGTATCGCAGTTGAGGAAGTGTATAGAAGATGAATCGGCGGTGGTTCCGTTAGAGGATATTCAGGTGGATGCGAGCCTGAATTACGCCGAGAGACCAGTAGCTATTAGGGATCGGAAGATCGAGGTTCTGCGGAACAAGGAAGTACCTCTGGTGTTGGTTCAGTGGCAACACCGGAAGGGATCGGAGATGACTTGGGAGCCGGAGCGTGAAATGCGGGAGCAACATCCGGAGTTATTCGCAGAGTGAGACTTCGAGGGCGAAGGCTAGTTCTAGTGGGGGAGAGTTGTAACAGCCCGAAATTTCAGGTATTGTTTTAAAACTATTTTTGGGGACGTTTTAGGAAGGGACTCGGCGAGTTGGTGCCTGACTTGCCGAGTAGGACCACGGACTTGGTTGCAGATTCGCGACTGGACTCGACGAGTCCATTAGGGACTCGGCGAGTCGACGCTGTTCAGCAGAAACCCTAGCCGTTTAGTTTTGGATCGTTTATAACGCCTCTTAGGCCGTCATTGTTCGTTTTTGCTTACTAAGAAGAACCCTAGAACGATTGTGTGCATCTGGAACAAGGATTGAAGACCATTGTTGGGTTTGGAAGAGTTGTGTGCAAGGAAGAGGAAGGTTTAGCTAAAGGAGCAGTAAGAGAATCACGTTCTGAGGATTGGGGACACAGAAAGTGCATCAATCAGGTAATATCTCGGATTTCGTTCTTCTGTGATTGATGTGTATATGAAGTTAGGGTTTATAAAACCCATTTGATGATTAGAGGGATTATTATGTTGTTACCCAAGTGTTTATACCCCAGTAATAGGATGTTTAGAGGTCCAGATAGTCCCATGAGTGTGTATTTCGGGACCATACGTGTTTCAGGAAGCAGTTGATCGACTGCATGGCATGGACTCGACGAGTCGGATGAGCAGACTCGGCGAGTAGCTTGAAGATTCACTGGGACTCGCCGAGTTGTTCTTCAGACTCGGCGAGTGGAGTCGGGGTGGCCCCACGATTCTTCCACGAAGACCTCGTCGAGTCAAGAGGGATACTCGACGAGTAGAAGGGGAACAACAAGGAATTTGGGGAGGACGTCTAGACTCGCCGAGTCGCCTTTGCACTCGACGAGTCTGGTCAAGTTGACCGTTGACCAGAGTTGTCGTGCATGTAAATTCTTAGGGTCAGTTGTCTTGAATGATAAGAGTATTAATAAGGGTATATGGTATTATAGGGAGTCTGCAGATCGGCGGACCGAGCGCGAGTAGTTTCAAGAGTTGATAGCTTACATTACCACGAGGTGAGTCTTCTCACTATACTATACCCGGAAGGGTTTGACTGTGTGACCAGAAGGTCGGATATGTTATGTGTTATATATATGTTATGATTGAAAGGAATAGTTGCTATGCATGCTATGTATGTTTCCATGGGCCGGAAGGCAATATATTATGTGACAGGAAGGTCAGGTATGATATGTGATATATGTGATATATGTGTTAGAGTAATTGTATTATGTGTTATATATCTTTATGGGCCGGAAGGAAAACATGTTATGGGCCGGAAGGCAATTATCTTATGGGCCGGAAGGCAATTATCTTATGGGCCGGAAGGCAATTATCTTATGGGCCGGAAGGCATTGTACTGTGGACCGGAAGGTCCGGGCCTGGAAAGGCATATATGTGTAAGTGGTATACTGGGGAACTCACTAAGCATTTATGCTTACAAGTTGTTATGTATGTGTTTCAGGTACTAACGAGGACCGTGGGAAGGCGCCGACATGATGCATACACACTGCTGCTATTTAAGATCTTGGGGATTTTATATTTGTATTTGATATGAACATGAAATAAACATGATTGGTTGAATGAAACCACTTTATTTTAAATGAAAATTTTATTTGAAAATTTGCGTTGTTACAGTACCACTGAACTCTGTAGCTCCACCCCTTGTGCGTTCTAACTGGATACTCTCATTCATCACTTATTCAAAAGCATAACGCACATATAACAATAAACCCTAGGCTAAGGCATCACAAATCAGGCCATTCTAGTCCTAAGATATGAAATACCTAGCCTGTCTCTAACATGCAATAATGTCTCATAAGTGCATAATAAATATTTCATAACACAAAAGTAAGGGTATTTTGGGAAATCACCGTTTGGCTCTGGCTGATTGTACACACTGCTCTTTCTTGCTTTCTCTTTGAACTCTTATTCACTTTTAGAAAACTATTTATTTGATAACTTTTTCTTATTTCCTCAGTTTGAGTCCAGATTTACCCGAAGGCGCGTCCGAATCCCTCAAACCAAGGCTCTGATACCAATTGTAACACCGTGATTTTTCAGAGCAAAATTTTCATTTAAATAGTCAATTCATTATTAAAACACTTGTTTAAAATCTTATTCATATTCGAATTACAAAACATAGTTCCATCTCTATTTGAATAGAAACCAGGATCCTCCAAAATACAACTGTTTCTTCGGTGTGTACAATTGAGCCGGTGCCATCCCGCATTACTGAAAGACCTGAAACCACACAACATAAACACTGTAAGCACGAAGCTTAGTGAGTTCCCCAATATACACCTTACGCACATACGCCTTTCCAGGCCCTAACCTTTCGGTCCCTGCACAATGCCTTCCGGCCCATGAGATAATCGCCTTCCGGCCCATAACGTGTTGCCTTCCGGCCCATAACATATTGCCTTCCGGCCCATAACATATTCACCTTCCGGCCCATAACATATTGCCTTCCGGCCCATAACATATTGCCTTCCGGCCCATAACATATTGCCTTCCGGCCCAAAAACATATACAGCACACAATACATTTACTCTAACACATAAAGCACATATATCATATATCATACCTGACCTTTCTGCCACAAAACACTTTGCCTTCCGGCCCATACATAAACATGCATATCACGCGTAGCAACTAACTTTCCATTTATAGAATATAAACGTAACACATAACATATTCGACCTTTCGGTCACACAATCAAACCCTTCCGGGTACAGTATTGTAACAGCCCGAAATCTCAAGTATTGCTAAATTACATTTTGGGGTGTTTTAAAGGGGGGACTCGGCGAGTTGGAGCCTGACTCGCCGAGTCGGATCGCAGACTTGGTCGCGGGTTTGCGACTGGACTCGACGAGTCCAGGTATGGACTCGGCGAGTCGACGCTGTTCAGCAGAAACCCTAGCCGTTTGGTTTTGGAACGTATATAACGCCTTTTAGGCCGTCATTGTCTGTCTTTTGGCCGACTAAGAAGAACCCTAAATCGGTTGTGGGCATCCATAGCAAGGATAGAAGATCATTGGTGATTTGAGGATGTTATTGTCCAAGAAGGAGAAGGTTTTGGCTAATGGGACAGCAAGGGAATCACGTTTTGAGGCTTGGGGACACAGAGAGTGCGTGATTTAGGTAACCTTTCGGATTATTTTCTGTTATGTGAATGTGTGCATGGATTTAGGGTTTATGGAAACCTTTTGTGGTTAGATTGATGGTTACCCTTGTTTCCCAAATGACTATAGCCTTGTATTAGGACCTTTAGAGGTCCAGAGGGTCCCATGCCTGTGTATTTCGGGATAATATTTATCTCAGGAAGCAGTTTGATCGACTACATGGCATGGACTCGCCGAGTCAGATGAGCAGACTCGGCGAGTAGCTTGAAGATTCACTGGGACTCGCCGAGTTGTTCTTCAGACTCGGTGAGTGGAGTCGGGGTGGCCCCGCGATTCTTCCACGGGGAACTCGTCGAGTCAAGAGAGAAACTCGACGAGTAGAAAGGGAAAATCCAGGAATTTGTGAGGACGACCAGACTCGCCGAGTCGCCAGGGTACTCGCCGAGTCCAGTCGAGATGACCATGGACCGTTGACCAGAGATGACCTATGTGTGATTTCTTAGGGTCAGTTAATGTGGAAGATCAAAGTATTAATAAGGGAGATATTGTTATAGGGAGCTTGTAGCTCGGCGGATCAGGTGCAAGTGATTTCAGGAGTTGCTAACTTCCAGCATCCACGAGGTGAGTTCTCTCACTATACTGTACCCGGAAGGGTTTGATTGTGTGACCGAAAGGTCGAATATGTTATGTGTTATGTTTATATGCTATAAATTGAAAGTTAGTTGCTACGCGTGATATGCATGTTCATGTATGGGCCGGAAGGCAAAGTGTTATGTGGCAGAAAGGTCAAGTATTATATATGATATATGTGCTTTATGTGTTAGAGTAAATGTATTGTGTGCTGAATATGTTATAGGCTGGAAGGCAATATGTTATGGGCCGGAAGGCAACACGTTATGGGCCGGAAGGCGATTATCTCATGGGCCGGAAGGCATTGTGCAGGGACCGGAAGGTCAGGGCCTGGAAAGGCGTATGTGCGTAAGGTGTATATTGGGGAACTCACTAAGCTTCGTGCTTACAGTGTTTATGTTATGTTGTTTCACGTTCTTTCAGTAACGCGGAATGGCAACGGTTCGATCGTACACACCGAAGGAAGAGTTGTATCTTGGAGGATCCTGGTTGTCTAATCAAATGAAAATGAAACTATGTTTTGTAATCCGAATATGAATAAGATTTTAAACAAGTGTTTTAATATTAAATTGATTATTTAAATGAAAATTTTGCCTTGAAATTTACGGTGTTACAAATTGGTATCAGAGCCTTGGTTTGAGGGATTCGGATGCGCCTTCGGGTAAATCTGGACTCAAACTAAGGAAATAAGAAAAAGTTTTCAAATAAATAGTTTTCTAAAAGTGAATAAGAGTTCAAAGAGAAAGCAAGAAAGAGCAGTGTGTACAATCAGCCAGAGCCAGACGGTGATTTCCCAAAATACCCTTACTTTTAAGTTATGAAATATTTATTATGCACTTATGAGATATTATTGCATGTTAGAGACAGGCTAGGTATTTCATATCTTAGGACTAGAATGGCCTGATTTGTGATGCCTTAGCCTAGGGTTTATTGTTATATGTGCATTATGCTTTTGAATATGTGATGAATGAGAGTATCCAGTTAGAACGTACAAGGGGTGGAGCTACAGAGTTCAGTGGTACTTCCGAGGACGATCCGGGAAGGTGGAGCTATCACAGATAGGGAGTCCTATATATTCTTCGATGCTCGAATGCTGCTTGCTTTGTGCTTTGTGGAATTCTCGATGGTGGGAGTCAGCTACTAAGTGAGTATGACGATATTCAGGAGGTAGATGGCTGGCATCATTAGGAGCTCTTCAGCAGCTGATAGCAAAGAAGTGGGAGGACGGCGGAAGAGACTAGGGAGTAAACCTAGCCGGATAAGTGCGATGAAAGAGTAGAGGATTTCACTGGGGAGCGAGCACGTGCGATGGGATTGGTGAAAGAGCAGGTCGAGCAGCTACTTAGGAGCTCTGGGATGGTCTGTGTGGAAAGTATGGGTAGATGTGGCAGGTAGTATGGGCCCGTACTACTGAAAGCAGAGGACCCATACTTAATACAGGGAGTATTCCGGAGGTCCTAAGGAGCAGATTGAGGAGTGATGTTATGGTTTGAATACCATACATCGGAGCAAATTGCGGAGTGATGTTATGGTCCGGGTACCATACATCGGGACAGATTGAGGATGGATGTTATGGTTCGAGCACCATACGTCGGAGCAGATTGCAGAGTGATGTTATGGTCCGGGCACCATACATCGCAAAGATTGAGGAGTGATGTTATGGTTCGAATACCATACATCGGAGCGGATTACGGAGCGATGTTATGGTCCGGGTACCATACATCGGGATAGATTGAGGATGGATGTTGTGGTTCGAGCACCATACATCGGAGCGGATTACAGAGTGATGCTATGGTCTGGGTACCATACATCGGAACAGATTGGGGAGTGATGCTGTGGTTCGGATACCATACATCGGAACAGATTGAAGATAGATGCTGTGGTTCGAGTACCATACATCGGAGCGGAATACGGAGTGATGTTATGGTCAGGGTACCATACATCGGAACAGCTTGAGGATAGATGTTATGGTTCGAGTATCATACATCGGAGCAGATTGAGGAGTGAGGTTATGGTTCGGGTACCATACACCGGAACAGATTGAGAAGGGACGTCATGGGATGAGTACCATGGTTCGTAGCGGATGATGCTTGTGACTATCTTGCTATCGGGTCATGATCGATGAGGTAGAGATCGAATGCTATGGGTTTTAGGCCTGTAGACCATGATTGAGAGTGGGGAGGCGTTCCCCGAGAGGAAAGGCGAGTGCCCACCAGAGTATTTTGGTAAGGAGTTAAAGGGAGAGGTCATCTTCTAGGTGGGTGGTGCCATTTATGTTCGTGAGCACGACACGAGAAGGCTGATGTTTCGGTTTTGGATTTGGGAGTACACCCTGCAGGTAGTTATCGATAGTGATTTCCCTCAGAGTATCAGGTAGCAGGTGTGCCACGAGGCAGTGACTTATCGAGAGCAGACAGTCAGTTTGGGACTGAGGTAGTCGAGAACCACACCACACCTAATTGGGAATAGTAGGTTGTGTTATTATGGTAGCAGCGGGGAGTTCAATCAAGCTTTGCAGTGCAGAGAGTTTTCGTCTATGTTGGGAGCGGGTCCTTGTCCTTGGGACAATTCCGGTGTTGGCACATTGGTTGATGAGTCGAGGTGAGAGGAACGATGATTTGGCAGTGCAGTATATGAGCCAGGGATGTTATTGAGCAGTTGAGATGCTTAGTATTGGATTGGTATGAGATTTGGAACGATTAGAGACAGTCGTGATGAGGAGTTCTTGAGGAGTTCATTAGAGGTTCAGAGTATAGGGGGTCGATTGATTCCCTTAAGGGGGAATTATCGGGCGTTGCGTGGCACTTCCTCGGGGTAGGTGCGATTTCGCTGGTGGAAAATAGTCGTGGGTTAGTTGAGTGTTAATTGGGGATGGTTCGAACCCTAAGTGGGGGAGAACCGGGTGTAGTACATAATAAAGCAAAGATTCGTCAAGAGTGACTATAAGTGAAGTATAGAGATCTGTTATAAGAAATCATGAGACCAGAGGTGTCAGTGATCGAGTGAAGAGGTCAGAGTGAGTTTATGCGGGAAGTACTTGAGGAGAAGAACGAATGTACTCATGATAAGTGATTGGTGTTGTTGTAAGAAGATAGAGAATGATTGGGCAGCCAACCTCCGGGGCCGGTGTGCGCATCCTTTTTGGATTTTGAGCATCGGAAGAAGGGTTTCGGAGCATTATCAGCAAATTTCGTAGCGACAGCATTTTCTTGTTTTCCAAATCAAGAAGATCTAGATATGGGGTTCAGAGGGAATGTATTATTGTGTTTACATGATGTTGGGACAGGAGATCAGTGGTCGTGGCAGTATTCTGGGCTATTCGGTTATGATATCCTTACTTCGGAGTTATTCAGGAATCCTGAACTGAATCGACGTGTGGCGTATCAAGTATCTACGGATCTAGTGGGAGTCTTCGAGTATGGACATCCGGGGAGACTATTTGAGAGAGTGGATTTTCGCAAGGTGGGCGTTCGTTATGTTGATTGCCTTTGTAGTCTGTGATGAATATTCGAGTCGCAGTACTCACTATTCAAAAGATGTTGTGATACCGTGTGGAGTCGCAGTACTCATTATATGGCAAGAGAATTTCTTTCGAGCAGAGTATGAGGTGGAAGAGTTTTGAGTTTGGGTAGCCTTGGTATTGAGTTTTTGGAGCTTGGATATTGGGTCGAGGGCGAGACGGGGGCCTCTGGCTCTGTCGGGAGATGCGGTGAGATACACAAGGACTATGCGCAACAGAAACCAGAGATTTGAGTAGGGACGACCCTCGGTTTGATTATATTTCCCGCATGGGGAAAAGAGGATTTTGTGGCTTGCGTGTCACTGGGTCGGGATAGTGGTCACGGGGAGAAAGTTAGTGGGATATTTGGATCGTGATATGGGTGACCGTTGGGGGCTCATATGTGGAGCCAAAAGCTGATCTGGTACTCAGTCTTGAAGAGGAATACGAGAAAGGAGATTATCCTGATGACATCTAAGGACACTTTAGAGAGAGTGAACGATTCAGACGCTCGAAGACATGCTTCGGGCATGTGTATTAGATTTTGGAGGAAGCCGTGGTACGTATTTATCCTTGGTTGAGTTGTCCCATATCAACAGCCATCATTAGTGCATTAGTATGCCGCCCTTTGAGCTGTTGCATGGAAGGTGATGTCGGAACCTCGTTCGTTGAGGAAAGGTAATGCATGGACCCCGAGAGTCCTTGCGAGCAGATCCAGAGCATGTGTGATACAGGGAGTAGAGGCAAGGTTGCCAAGCAGATTTCACTAAGTAAGGGAAGGGAAAGGTATGTTGGGGCTAATGCAGCAAGGGTATGTGTTTGCAAGAAGAGAGCTCGTGAGAGTTGCTCTGAGAGTGAGAATGAGTCTCGCAGTCGTTCCGAAATGGATAGAGTGGGCTTTGGATCGGGGATCCGGTGATTCATGGTTTCCTAACTCTTATGCGTCGGGTGATCGTTGAGAATTGGAGCAGAGTTACATCTTGGGTAATTCCCGGTTACGGAGAGTGGTGGACAGTACAGAGATCGTGCTTGAGTCGACAGAGCAGATGCAACAGGTTAATCAGAGGTTAATGATCGTCTAGAGTTGACAGGAAAGTTATGCGGACAGACGCCGTTGCAAGCATGTGTTTCAGGTCAGCGAATTCGTACTTCTGACGGTCTGTCCTTGGAAAGGGGTGATTCGATTCAGGAAGAGGGGCAAGTTGGGGCCCCGATATGTTGGACCTTTTCGTGAAGGTGCGAAGGGAGGACGGGTGGCCTATCGTTTGGAGCTGCCAACGGAATTAGGATGGATCCATGACACTTTTCATGTGTCGAAATTGAAGAAGTGTATAGCCGATGAGTCAACAGTGGTTCCACTAAAGAACAATTAGGTGGATACGAGCCTGTGTTACGCTGAGAGGCCAGAGGCCATCAGGGATCGGAAGATCAAGGTTCTGAGGAACAAGGAGGTACCTCTGGTATTGGTTCAGTGGCAACCTCGGAAGAGGTCGGTAGTGACTAGGGGAGCCGGAACGTGAGATGCGGGAGCAGCATCCAGGACTATTTTCAGAGTGAGACTTCGAGGGCAAAGTCTGATTCTAGTGGGGGAGAATTGTAACAGCCCGAAATCTCAAGTATTGCTAAATTACATTTTAGGGTGTTTTAAAGGGGGGACTCGGCGAGTTGGAGCCTGACTCGCCGAGTCGGATCGCAGACTTAGTCGCGGGTTCGCGACTGGACTCGACGAGTCCAGGTATGGACTCGGCGAGTCGACGCTGTTCAGCAGAAACCCTAGCCGTTTGGTTTTGGAACGTATATAACGCCTTTTAGGCCGTCATTGTCTGTCTTTTGGCCGACTAAGAAGAACCCTAAATCGGTTGTGGGCATCCATAGCAAGGATAGAAGATCATTGGTGATTTGAGGATGTTATTGTCCAAGAAGGAGAAGGTTTTGGCTAATGGGACAGCAAGGGAATCACGTTTTGAGGATTGGGGACACAGAGAGTGCGTGATTTAGGTAACCTTTCGGATTATTTTCTGTTATGTGAATGTGTGCATGGATTTAGGGTTTATGGAAACCTTTTGTGGTTAGATTGATGGTTACCCTTGTTTCCCAAACGACTATAGCCTTGTATTAGGACCTTTAGAGGTCCAGAGGGTCCCATGCCTGTGTATTTCGGGATAATATTTATCTCAGGAAGCAGTTTGATCGACTGCATGGCATGGACTCGCCGAGTCATATGAGCAGACTCGGCGAGTAGCTTGAAGATTCACTGGGACTCGCCGAGTTGTTCTTCAGACTCGGCGAGTGGAGTCGGGGTGGCCCCGCGATTCTTCCACGGGGAACTCGTCGAGTCAAGAGAGAAACTCGACGAGTAGAAAGGGAAAATCCAGGAATTTGTGAGGACGACCAGACTCGCCGAGTCGCCAGGGTACTCGCCGAGTCCAGTCGAGATGACCATGGACCGTTGACCAGAGATGACCTATGTGTGATTTCTTAGGGTCAGTTAATGTGGAAGATCAAAGTATTAATAAGGGAGATATTGTTATAGGGAGCTTGTAGCTCGGCGGATCAGGTGCAAGTGATTTCAGGAGTTGCTAACTTCCAGCATCCACGAGGTGAGTTCTCTCACTATACTGTACCCGGAAGGGTTTGATTGTGTGACTGAAAGGTCGAATATGTTATGTGTTATGTTTATATGCTATAAATTGAAAGTTAGTTGCTACGCGTGATATGCATGTTCATGTATGGGCCGGAAGGCAAAGTGTTATGTGGCAGAAAGGTCAAGTATTATATATGATATATGTGCTTTATGTGTTAGAGTAAATGTATTGTGTGCTGAATATGTTATGGGCCGGAAGGCAATATGTTATGGGCCGGAAGGCAACACGTTATGGGCCGGAAGGCGATTATCTCATGGGCCGGAAGGCATTGTGCAGGGACCGGAAGGTCAGGGCCTGGAAAGGCGTATGTGCGTAAGGTGTATATTGGGGAACTCACTAAGCTTCGTGCTTACAGTGTTTATGTTATGTTGTTTCAGGTTCTTTCAGTAACGCGGAATGGCAACGGTTCGATTGTACACACCGAAGGAAGAGTTGTATCTTGGAGGATCCTGGTTGTCTAATCAAATGAAAATGAAACTATGTTTTGTAATCCGAATATGAATAAGATTTTAAACAAGTGTTTTAATATTAAATTGATTATTTAAATGAAAATTTTGCCTTGAAATTTACGGTGTTACAAGTATAGTGAGAAAACTCACCTCGTGGATACTGGAAGTTAGCAACTCCTGAAATAACTAGCACTTGATCCGTCGAGCTACAAGCTCCCTATAACATCATACATCTCTTATTAATACACTTTATCTTCCAAGTTAACTGACCCTAAGAAATTACACATAAATCCACTCTGGTCAACGGTCAACGGTCAACGGTCAACGGTCAATGTGACCGGACTCGGCGAGTACTAAGGTGACTCGGCGAGTCTAGACGTCCTCATCAAATCCTGATGTTCCCCTTTCTACTCGTCGAGTATCCCTCTTGACTCGACGAGTTCTTCGTGAAAGAATCGCGGGGTCACCCCGACTCCACTCGTCGAGTCTGAAGAACAACTCGACGAGTCCCAGCTATTCTTCAAGCTACTCGCCGAGTCTGCTCATCCGACTCGGCGAGTCCATGCCATGCAGTCGATCAAACTGCTTCCTAAGATCAGAATCGTCCCGACAAATCATAGGTCTGGTCCTCCTAAGTTGTTCCATCACAAAAGGCCTTCATTTAGGTGCTCATGCTACACCCCAAGACTCATAATTCCCATGTCAACCTAAGGCATAAGGATTTCAATCCAAAACCTTCACCAATTCCCGAAATGCACAGACCTGGGATCTTCTGAACCTCCAAGGGTCCCAACACAGGGTTACAATCGTTTGGGGGACAAGGGTAACCATTAATCTAATCACAAAAGGGTTCCTTAAACCCTAATCCTCTAAATATATCAACATAACAGAGTATACCCGAATTCATACCTGAATAATGTATTCTCTGTGTCCCCAATCTTCAGCATGTGACTCCCTTGCTGTTCCTTTAGCCAAAACCTTCCCTTCCTTGCACAACAACTCCTTCACAATCACTCATGGCCTCTAACATTGCTCCAGATGCACACACTCGGTTTAGGGCTCCTCTCAGACGGCTAAAAGGGAACAATGACGGCCAATGATCCCCTTTATACGTCCCAAACCTGAACGGTTAGGGTTTTCGCTAAACAGCGTAGACTCGCTGAGTCCCTATCTGGACTCGTCGAGTCCAGTCGCGAACCCGCGACCCGATCTGCGATCCTACTCGGCGAGTCTGGCTCCAACTCGCCGAGTCCCCCCTTTAAAACACCCCAAAATGTAATTTTAACAATACTTGAGGTTTCGGGCTGTTACAATGTTTTTATATAAAATATAGGAGTGAATTTTATAAATTTTAAAATTTAGGAGAGAGGAGGCCAAAATGCATGCAAAAACTGGCCATCACCTCTCCCCATGCCCTCTCTCTTCCCCAAAACAACAACATCTTCTTCCATAGTTTCATGGTTAAACCTCTTTTTCTTCTTAGTCTTCTCTACTTTTCGGATTCTATGCCTCTCCATGGCTAGAAATCTTTATTCTCCCCTTGTGGTTTGTAGATTCTCACCATAACACAATGCATGTGTTAGAGATGGTGAAAATCCGGGATCAAACCCATGCAAGGAGTGGAAAAGATGCACATATGATCATGTGACATCAAAACCTAATATTTCATGTTCTTCTCCATTTCTTTTGTGTTCATGCATGAACAAAAGCATTTAAACCATTTCTAGTACATGTTGGATGCTCATTCATTCCATGCATGTGTTAGAAATCGGGCCTTACCAAAGACATGCATAATGTTCTTGTTGAAATACCCTAATAATGCACACAAGCAAACATGCAATCTGCCAGATTACTTTGTTCGACTTTGAACAGTCATAACTCAGTCATTTCTTAACCAAATCATGATATTCTTTTTTGTATTGGTTAGTTCCACGAGTTAAATTTCAAACCCAACTGGTCTCACTGTAAAATATTAAATATCCGATTTTTAGCAGATTTTACAAAAAGGTTGCGCATACAGCTCTTTTTCAGTGATCACTATTTTTATATTGCTTAAACAATGGCCTTAAACCCAACCATAAATCTGAGGAAAAATACCTTAGAAACTTAACATATCTAGTGAATTATGGTTGAAATTTCGTGGCTTAAAACCTCACTGAATGGGCTACACAAATTCATGAACTTCAGCCACATTTACACTTCATGCATTATTGCATGCAACTTTTCTTAAATTGTTTGGAATCATTACCCTCATTTCTCTTCTGAATACATTTTTTTACATTTTTCCTTTTGAAAGCCCTTGCATGCATGAGGTAATCTAGAAAATTTGAAGAGCTTTTGTTATTTCTTTGATTTATTAGAATTATTGCTAAAACCAAGGGAATAAATCATATAAAATACTTCCGGAGATCAATAAATCCTAAATAAATTCATGGATGATTCTTATGGGGAATAATGACCCCTCACCAAATTTCAGCAATTTTTGTTACTGTTTCATATGATTTCTAATTTTCTTTTATTTAGGACATGATAAATTACAAAACCACTTTATAAGATGTGAAAATTGTATCTAACAATTTTTGCATACCTTACCTATGATGGGTGACTCCAGAAAATAATTTCAAGATTTTCCATCATGTTTTACTATTTTTCCCAATTTTTGGTAATTATAATGGTCTAAAAATGGGAGAAATAGTTCTGATTATCCAAAGCTCATGACAATTTACCAGGATATAATATTATAAGGTAGGAGGTTACATAAAAATTTTGAATATTTTTCTCTACTGTAAACTATTTTTCTCTTATTTTCTAAAGTTAATTGCACTAAAATACACTTAAATATACATAAATACCCAAAACCAGTTTATACATTATGAAAACCACTTTTGATATTTTTCCCAGGATATTTATACTGTAAATGATGTTACAAAAATTTATGGTGATTTATTTTAACTGTTTAACATTATTTCTTTAATTAATGACTATTTAAAGGAATAAAGCAAGGAAAAATAGAAATACCCACTGAAAAATATCTTTTATATTTTTCTCAGTCTATTTATGTATAATAACAATTAAATAAAAAGTTTGGGTAATTTTGGAAACTGTTTTCTATTTATTTCAATTTTTATTGAAATAAATGCTCAAAAATCATAAAATATAATTAAACAGCTTGGAAATCCATTTTTATAATTTTCCCAGCTTAGTATTGTGTAATAATAGTTAAATAAAAAGTTTGAGAATTTTTATCCTTCGAATGCTATTTTCGTGAATTTATGTTGTAATAAGGACTTAAAAATTTGGAAAGTTTATATTCCAAGGTTGTAATTAATCGCCCGATATATAGAATTTCATTACTTCAGAAAAAGTGTAACTAATTGATATAAAATCCAATACTAAAACATAAATTGGCATTTCCCTATATGTAGAGTTTAGTATATTAGCATTAGATATCGACATGGAAACTCACTAGTGCGTGTGTTTGATGTCGTAGGATCCCGGTAGTAAGACGTTGGTGCATCCCGAAGTACCGCTTGTGTCTACACAAAACATCGTGAGTATTCACGCACTCCCCTATTTTCGGTTTTTATGTTTTGGGGTGGAAAAGCATGTCCAGAAAAACTACTGTTTGCATGTTGTATTTAAATTGAATTGTATCAAACATGATTGCTATTGTATTGCTATGTTTCTTTATGTATGTCTATGCAACACGGAACATGAGAACTTATCGTAATAAGGCCCTTCCCTTATCTCTAACCATTAACTCTTTGAGCCAATGGTCGTTATGGATAGCGCTATTAGGAATTGACAACTCCTCACTCGCCCGAATCGCTGGAGTGCATGATACCATATTCATCTATGGAACGATAAGCATAGATCTCGATAGGGCTTCAGTCATAGGTTTGGTTGAGACTCATTGTTTGCTCATACACATACAAACTCGTTTCTCGTTATTGCAATAAACTTGTATTCATTAATAGCAATCAACTTGTTTATCATTGAAGCAATGTACTTGTATTTACGAAAAGCCTTATTGTACGCTCGATTTTTATAAACTTGTGATACTCACCAACTATTTTCATAGTTGACGCTCGTTTTACATGCTTTTTCAGGAAGTAATTAGTAAGTGGATGTAAAGATTCATCATCATAGAGCATGCTGCATCGTGTTGAAGCTATTATGAAGCTATATTTTGAACAATGTTATTTTGAAAAACTTGTATTTTGTTTCTTTTGAAGCTATGGGTTGTAAACTTTTAAATACTGCTATATTGGATTCAATTATTATTGTGTTTCACTTTGCATGTTTTGACTTCCCGAATAAACTAGGTTATTCTTCCGGAATGACTAAGTTATTCAAACCATCCACAGTCGGTCATATGTTGGAAGTAGATATGAATTAAGACTGTCATGGGTTGGCTTATAGAGGTCTAAGATGTTGGACAAAGGGCTACAACACTCATGAGTGCTCATAAGTTCTGAGTATTGGATTCAACCCGCGCTCATTGGAATCACTTCATGGGTTTTATCACGAGTGATCATGAGACGATAATATCTTATATTCTTCAAACCTAGAGATATGAGTTGTTACTATGAGTTGATAGTACATTGATTACACGAAACGCATTGGTAACTCGATGTTATAAAACGTGTCTTTGTGTATGATTCAACAAGTAGTAGAACAAGCCATATGAGTCGAAGTTTATCCATTCCTTTTACCTTCGGGATGAAAGCGATATCTATGGGCCCCTCGATGATTTGATGATGACAAATGGAAGTGCTCGGCCGGGCCAGGACTGATTTGATTTGTTCAATTAGTCAGTCGTCATAAATCGGAAATCGGGAAACAACTAATGGACAGAGAGAATGATTATAATCCATGTCTCAGTCCATATGATATCTAGAATGGAGGAATATATGATCCCTTATCTAATGGATAAGTCATTGACAAGATCAGAGTTCATCTACAAGGTCAGAGTTCGACAAAAGCTTTTGAGAGCTATGATTGCCAGTTGGTTCCTGAAGTCATACGCGATAATAGTTTTAGACTTATCCAAGTGGGAGACTGTTGGATTAATGTCTAAGTCCATAACTATAATCGGTAAGACTTGACCCGACCCGGCATGGTCCATTTGGGTTGCATGGCATCATGCACTTGGATAGACTATAATGAGAGAAATAAGATACTTACGGTTATTAATATATTATAAGTTCTAGTATATTAATAATAAGAATAATAAGATTATTTAATTAGTATTGATCAAGAATTAATCTAGGATTAATTAAGTGATCAAAAGAAGACTAATTAAATATATGGGTTGATTGTGTAAATCATCCATACTTATATAGTGGGCTAATGCTCCATGGATTATCTAGTTGGGCCAAAACCCATATGATGCTCCATGGATGCTCCATGGTGTATTTGAACCCATGGATCCAAGGAAATGGAAAGTCATGACAATTAGGGTTTACCCTAATTGTAACGCTATATAAAGATATTATTCTTCCCAAAATCGGTCACTAGATTATTTCTAGAGAGGGCTAGCCGATTTCATGAAGTGTAGAATTCTCTCTAAGTTATTCCAAGTGTATTTGGTGTTGTGTGAACCATTTGAGGTGTCACACTTGGGGCACTAAGCACTCAAGCTTCATGAAGACAAGCACCATTAAAGAGGTATGTATTCTATCTTGTTATATTGATATTTTTGTATGCTAGATTAGGATAATACCTTGGGTGTTGGGGATGGGTTAGGACCAAAAAGGGTTATAATATGGGTATGGGTTGCATGTGGTCGAGTGGTTGCGTGGGTTGACAATTATCAGATCATTTACAGGTGTTTGGCATTGGTTAGGACCAAAAGGAGTTATAATATGGTTATTGTTGAACGTGGTCTGGTGTTGGCATAGGTTTACCAATATTAGGTCATATACGGGTGTTGGGCATGGGTTTGGACCAAAAGGGGTTATATTATGCGTATGGGTTGCAGGTGGTCGGGTGTTGGCACGGGTTGACCAATATTATGTCATGTACGGATGTTGGGCATGGGTTAGGACCAAAAGGGGTTATAAAATGGGTATGGGAACGGGTGATCGGGTGTTGGCATGGTTGACCAATATTACGTCATGTATGGGTGTTGGGCATGTGTTAGGACCAAAAGGGGTTATAATATGGGTATGGGTTGTAGGTGGTCGGGTGTTCGCACGGGTTGACCAATATTAGGTCATGTACAGGTGTTGGGCAGGGTTAGGACCAAAAGGGTTTATAATATGGGTATGGGTTCCACGTGGTCGGGTGGCTGCACGGGTCGATAATTATCAGGTCATTTACGGGTGTTAGGGATGGGTTAGGACCAAAAGGGGTTAGAATATGGTTATGGGTTGCACGTGGTCGGGTGTTGGCACAGGTTGACCAATATTAGGTCATATACAGGTGTTGGGCATGGGTTTAGACCAAAAGGGGTTATAATATGTGTATGGGTTGCATGTGGTCAGGTGTTGGCTCGGGTTGACTAATATTAGGTCGTGTACGGGTGTTGGGCATGGGTTAGGACCCAAAGGGGTTATAATATGGGTATGGGTTGTAGGTGGTTGGGTGTTGGCACGTGTTGACCAATATTACGTCATCTATAGGTGTGGGGCATGTGCTCGTACCAAAAGGGATTATAATATGGGTATGGCTTGTAGGTGGTCGGGTGTTGGCACGGGTTGACCTATATTATGTCATGTACAGGTGTTGGGCATGGGTTAGGACCAAAAGGGGTTATAATATGGGTATGGGTTGCAGGTGGTCGGGATTTGGCACGGGTTTACCAATATTAGGTTATGTATGGGTGTTGGGCATGGGTTAGGACCAAAAGGGGTTATGATATGGCTATGGGTTGCATGTGGTCGAGTGGCTGCATGGGTTGACAATTATCAGGTGATTTACGGGTGTTTGGCATGGGTTAGGACCAAAAGGGGTTATAATATAGTTATGGTTGAACTTGGTAGGGTGTTGGCACAGGTTGACCAATATTAGGTCATATACGGGTGTTGGGCATGGGTTTGGACAAAAAGGGGTCATATTATGGGTATGGGTTGCAGGTGGTCGGGTGTTGGAAAGGGTTGACCAGTATTATGTCATGTACGGGTGTTGGGCATGGGTTTGGACCAAAAGGGGTTGTAATATGGGTATGGGTTGTAGGTGGACGGGAGTTGGCACGGTTTGACCAATATTAGGTCATGTACGGGTGTTGGGCATGGGTTAGGACCCAAACGGTTATAAAATGGGTTTGGGAACAGGTGATCAGGTGTTGGCACGGGTTAACCAATATTACGTCATGTACGAGTGTTGGCATGTGTTAGGACCAAAAGGGGTTACAATACGGGTATGGGTTGCAGGTGGTCGGGTTTTGGCAAGGGTTGACGAATATTATGTTATGTACAGGAGTTGGGAATGGGTTAGGACCAAAAGAGGTTATAATATGGGTATAGGTTGAAGATGGTCGAGAGTTGGCACGGGTTGACCAATATTAGGTCATGTACAGGTGTTGGGCATGGGTTTGGACCAAATGGGGTTATAATATGGGTATGGGTTGCATGTGGTGGAGTGGTTGCGTGGGTTGACAATTATCAGGTCATTTACGGGTGTTAGGCATGGCTTAGGAGCAAAAGGGGTTCTAATGTGGTTATGGTTGAACGTGGTCGGGTGTTGGCACAGGTTGACCAATATTAGGTCATATATGGGTGTTGGGCATGGGTTTGGACCAAAAGGGGTTATATTATGGGTATGGGTTGCAGGTGGTCGGCTGTTGGCACGGGTTGACCAATATTATGTCATGTACGGGTGTTGGGCATCGGTTATGACTAAAAGGGGTTATTATATGGGTATTGGTTGTAGGTGGATGGGAGTTGCCATGGGTTGACCAATATTAGGTCATGTACGGGTGTTGGGCATGGGTTAGGACCAAAAGGGGTTAAAAATGGGTATGGGAACGGGTGATCGGGTGTTTGCACGGGTTGACCAATATTACGTCATGTACCGGTGTTGAGCTCGTGTTAGGACCAAAAGGGGTTATAATATGGGTATGGGTTGCAGGTGGTCAAGAGATGGCATGAGTTGACCAATATTAGGTCATGTACGGGTGTTGGGCAAGGGTTAGGACCAAAAGGGGATATAATATGGGTATGGGTTGCAGGTGGTCAGGTGTTGGCACGGGTTAACCAATATTAGGTCATGTAAGGGTGTTAGCCATGGGTTAGGACCAAAAGGGGTTATAATATAGGTATGGGTTGCAAGTGGTCTGGTTTTAGCATGGGTTGACCAATATTTGGTCAGGTACGGGTGTTGGGCCAGGGTTAGGACCAAAAGGGGTTATAATTGTTGGATTAATGTCTAAGTCCATAACTATAATTGGTAAGACTTGACCCGACCCGGCATGGTCCATTTGGGTTGCATGGCATCATGCACTTGGATAGACTATAATGAGAGAAATAAGACACTTACGGTTATTAATATATTATAAGTTGTAGTATATTAATAATAAGAATAATGAGATTATTTAATTAGTATTGATCAAGAATTAATCTAGAACTAAATAAGTGATCAAAAGAAGTCTAATTAAATATATGGGTTGATTGTGTAAATCATTCATTCTTATATATGTGGGCTTGTGATCCAAGATTCCTTATGTTGGACTAAGTCCATGGGGTGACCCATGGATACTCCATGGAGGTTAAAATCTGTGGAGCATAAGGAATGGGTAAAGTCATGAGTTACATGGTGTAACCCTAATAGCCACCATATAAAAGAAACCCATGGCTCAAGAAATCGTGACTACACTATGTGTGTGTATGAGGGCTAGACGATTTCATGAAGTGTTCTAATTTCTCTCAAGTTATTCCAAGTGTATTTGGTGTTGTGTGAACCATTTGAGGTGTCACACTTGGGGCACTAAGCACTCAAGCTTCATGAAGACAAGCACCATTAAAGAGGTATGTATTCTATCTTGATATATTGATATTTTGTATGCTAGATTAGGATAATACCTTGGATGTTCATATTTGCATGTATAATAGAGAAAACATAGATCCAAGGTATTTAGGGTTGCATGTACACTTAGGAGTGTTAGAATGCTCATAACCCAACAGTGGTATCAGAGCCTAGGCTTGTTTTCTTGTTATACCTGCAATAGAAGCTGAAAAATCGAGTTTTGATGCTGTCAACCCAGCTGACTCGCCGAGTCCATGAAGGGACTCGATGAGTCCAAGGCAAAATGCATCCAACTCGCCGAGTTGTGTTCATGCACTCGACGAGTTGGACCCCAGACAGCATATCTTCAAGGTTTTTGGCTAGAAATGGACTAGGAACATTACCCTAAGTTGTTTTGAACTTATAAACTTGTTTTTAAATGTGGTAATGTTCATGCTAATCCATTTTCAAAGATAATTGTCAATAGATTCATGTTTTGTATTAGTTTAAAGGTTAGACTAATTACATGAAAAAGTTTGATTTGAATTATCTTGTTCTTATGAGTTGCTTAGATTAATAGAAAAGTTGAGTGAAAAAGTTGTTTTCAATCCAAATTAATCAAAGAGTTGAGTATAAAATGTGTTTGTGTAACTTATCCTTAAGTTACATGAAGAGTCACATTAAAGACTCATAAAACTCATAAAGTTGGCAATGGTTACAAAAAGATGAAGAGTCTTGTCCTTAAGTTATGGAGGTTCAAGAGTCACTTCATTAATAAATAAATAAATAAAATATGTAACCTTAATTAATTCCATAAGTTATAAAATAAAGAAAAGATTAATTCTTTATTAGTTTAAAGTCTTCCATAATTTGTCCACAAGTTATGGAACTTGAAGAGTTTTTGGATTAAAACTACTTTAAATACATAAGTTATGGAATTAATTAGTTTTGAATAGTTTCAAAACTTGCCCTCAAGTTTTGGAATTTGTAAAGTTTTCTCTTATGAATACTTTAATTCCAAGTTAGCCCTTAGAATTTTAAAAGTTAAAATTCAACCCTTATACTTTATAATATTATATGTTAATAATATATATATGTATAAGAGTAAAGTCGGTCTTACCGCTAGTACGCCTCATTCACGAAGCCGGTCTATAAGGTGGGTATAAGGTTGTTGCCTATAAAATGGCAACTTAATGGGTGTCCACTCTCACCCACCGCTTGCTTGACTGGTGGAGGGTCGTTAGTCGAACGGGTTTGACATGACTATAATTCTCCCTTCATTAAAAGTATTAATGATAAATACTAAGTAACTAAACTCTTAATAATTCCCAATCTTAGTTACTTAGGAAAAATGTGAATAAGGTGCTAATCCATGGAATTACACTTTGCACTTTGTTTAAGTCGGTTAGTGGAGCGCGTGTGGTTAACCGGCACACTAACTCGTATTTAACAAGGTAGGAAAAGGGTAACTTAATGTTTATCATAGTATCGATGGAGCGTGTGTGGTTAACCGGCACATCGATTGAGGGATAAACACTTAAGGGTACCCAGCAATTTGCATGGTTACTTCACACCTTGTTTTGTGATCCTCGGCATCCCAGTCACAAAACCTGAAGGGCACACTCGAGATTGAAACATGCCATTGAACAGTTCAATGAATCTCAAAAGATCTAGGAGTTTCAAAACCAATTAAAACCAAATAATACATTTCGTTTATCTTGGTGGAAATTGGTGAATCGTCATTCACCTACCTTCAAATTGTTTTATAGCTTGGATTACGACATACCTATTCTAAGTTATAAAATAGTTTGTTGGGTCCTAGCCTTAATATTTTCATATTGGGTGTCATATTAAGGACTTTAAGATCAACTATCTTGAATATCTCCCAAAACATGTCTGTTCTAGACATTTATGATCTTCCCAAATCTATTGAAACAAGCATTCCTAATGAAGATGATGTCCCATGGATATCATACTTCTTTCACCTCCTCCAAATTATTCTCCCTACCCCACAAGTTCTTTAAAAGTTTAAAGTCACTCGAGCCCTATTGGCAAGGCAAGGTCTTGGTGTGATCACATCTTGGAGATGTAGTCACATATTGACAAGCCGGGAGAGTTGGGTGTCAAAGTCTTGAGAAAGTTAGTGGCTCAACTACTTTCTAAGTCACATAGTGAGTTCTTTTGGAACACCTATGAAACAGACTATGACAAGACCCTTAATGGTCTTATCTATTTGCTAAGATCAACTTCCTGAAACTTTATGGACATTGACAATGGTGACACTGGAAATACAGAAAAAGCATTCTCTTCCCAATGGAAAGGGATCGGCCATAGTCAACTCGGTTGAAAAAATGGTAAAGAGAAAAGCTAAGTCTGTGATAGTCCCGTGTACCATTATCAAAGGGTCCATATGCTTATATTGCCAAAAGGAAGGGGCATTGGTTGCGAAGCTGCCAAATTTACCTAAGGATGTTAAAGTCAATAAGTTTGACTCTACTTCAGGTAAAGTCCACTATCTAACTCTGTTAAGTTTCTATTCTGAGATTCCTGATACATGATGTGACTGGGTCACATGGTAATGTTTTAAGAATCAAAGAAAAGTAAAGGAACTTAAAGAAAGAATATGCTGAATCTGATCGCATAGATGGATTTCTAGCGCATAGTTTGAAGATCGGATTCTTGAGCTACTTCTTAGGAGTTATGAGGTATTGCTTAGGAATAGATAACAACAAGTTTTCATATGGATTGTAAGGATAATTTTTTTTTTTCCGCGTAGTTTTAAAATAAAAAGAAAATCTTTTGATTTTATTTATTTTAAAATATCCTTACAATGGAATTTGAAGAAAAATTGTTGCTTATATGATTCCATTAATAGCAAGAGTGGAAATATGAAATTGATTCTTTCATTTGTGGTGATGTCTAAATTTACCAAATAAGGAAAGATTCTCATCATCCAAAGTCCCAACTGGACCGGGACTTGGAATCATGCGAGTTGTATAGCATGATGAATGAGAACTTTCAAGTATTGGAAAAATTAAGACTAATTACTTATTCACATGGATGTGTGAGTCAAGTAATGGACTAAGGGATCGAGCACATAGTCATGTGCACTGATTAAGTCCACCACAAAAGATGTAAGGCTATTCGTCATAGTTTACTAAAGCTTAGTAAATATGATTATACTTACAAGCTTAAGTGTAACTCTGAGACGTTGGAAAAGGTTCCAATGTAAGGCAGAGCGAACAAGAAGAATCAAATTAGGCAGAAGGATAAAAGTTTCTCAAATCTGAAAAGATGGGAGAGTACTTTAGTATCAGCTTTGTGATCATCTTAATGATTAAGAAACCATATCAAAATTAGTTCTCTAAGGAAGTCTTAGTGCATTCTTATGACTAAGAAGAAGGGATCTTGAATTGTTGAAATGGTTAAATCAAGAAGATGAGTCATACTTCGTTCCAATACAAGTCTTAGAGTCGTACTCCAAGATTGTAATTTGAGTGACATGTCTTATAGAAGGTTTAAAACACTTATCAAATGTAAGAGTAAAATTTTTCTACTCTTGTACATTTGAAATTGGTAAGTTGTGATGTTTTGGATAAAACAAAGACCAACTAAGGCCAATTGTGTGAAGTGCTTGTCTTGATTAGAATCCACACTATCTCTTGGATGTTTGACAAGGAATTCTTATAGGTCAAGAGGACAGTGGGAGTCTTAAAGGTCTTGAAATTCTCAAGAACTAATCAAGAATGAAACCTGAAGTTCTTCACTAGCACACGACTTGATGTTTATAACCTATCGTGTTGACATATTATGTGCCCATTCTAGTTAAAGTTGGCTTTGCATATGAGTTCTTAGAGTTCTCAATGTGTCGCACAACAACTTGGAAGCAATGGTAGGCCCTTGAGCTGCCAGGTGGCAAGAAATTAAGATTGAGTTCAATCCATATGAGTTTGGATTTGTCATTATCCTTGTCTTGTGACTATGGTTTTGACAATTCACATGGATAAGAACTCATACACCATTAAATCTAAGTGTCATAAGTTTTCTCTCCGATTCATGAAAATGATGGTGAGGAAACACTTCCACTAAGTAGATTTTGGCTAGATAGCAATTGTGATCTCAAAGTCGTTAGTGGAGCGTGTGTGGTTTACCGGCACACTAACTTGGACTTGTGAGAAATGGCAAAGGTCAAAACGATCAAGACTATGATTACGGCATCCCTTTTCATAGTTCTTAAAATTGTTTTAACACACCCATGAGCTATCTAAGGGAAGGTGTATGTTTTTTGATAAAGTCTTATCAAAACAATCTAGTATCAGAAATCTGAACTTTGGTAAGAAAGTCAATAAAGTATTGATTTCTAGAAGTCGAGCTTTCTGAGTATATGTCAAAGCTAGTGGGAGCATAAGTGTTATGCTAATAATCATCATGTTAGTGGGAGCATGATAATTACGATAAGTATTGCAAGCTAGCAATGTTAATTATAGAAAACAAAAGGTTTCAATTGGGAAAAAGTTGTTTTGCTATAATTAAGGGAGAGGAAATTATACTTCATCTCAAATATATAAGCTTAGATCGTGAGGTTTTAATCATTTAGTCAAGGATATATATGAATTTCATGTTGGAATGGCTCAACATAAGGAAATTCTGTATGATTACGGCATCCCTTTTCATAATCTGAATTATGAGAACTTGGCAAATAGAAATGGAAATGTTATAGCAAAAGACTGGTTTAGTCTTTATGTGAGACATCATGAATCGTGTCCCATATGCTTCGGTTATAGGATCGATTACATGTGCTATATTCATCCTTTCTAAAATTTTCCAAATGCCTAGGGCATTAAGAAGGGAAAAGGTTTAGAACTGGATATGACTAAAAGGATTAAACAATTGTCGAGGACAATCTAAGGTTTACCAAAGATTGGTTGCTCAAGGACAGTTGGAAGTGTAGTGATAATTCTGGAAGGACCATATTGACATAATCTGTAAGGAGGCAACTCTTGTTCAGAAGTGATAGTCGAAATGGAATCTGGAAATGTTTCAAAGTTTGAATTATTTTCAATCTGTGTAAGATTAAGGAAACTTAATGCAAGAATGATGGTTCCAAGAACTTGATCTCCTTTGGAATGCTCTGTAATGATTGTTGCCAAGTCTTTCTGAATTTGTGCATAATCGTTACAAGAGGATCAATGCATGTAAGTTTAGAATCTAACAGATTTCAGTAAATGACATGAATTTGGAATTCTTGCATTTGCAGTAAGGATTTGGGAGTGTGAAAAGAGAATCATTGAAGTTATGTTCATTTGATCTAGTTCACAAAATAAAGATCATAGACAAACATATTATGCATACTTGGTGTATGGCATGACTAGTGTTTAGAAAACATAGTGTGCATGCTTGGAGCATGGCACAACTATTGTTTTAAATTCAAGAATAATGTTGATAGCTGAAACAGTATACAATGAATAATGTGTAATCATATGGTGATAAATAAAAGGTGTTTTATTTATATTCATAAGTTCTGAGACCATATTGGATTCAATTATTATTGTGTTTCACTTTGCATGTTTTGACTTCCCGAATAAACTAGGTTATTCTTCCGGAATGACTAAGTTATTCAAACCATCCACAGTCGGTCATATGTTGGAAGTAGATATGAATTAAGACTGTCATGGGTTGGCTTGTAGAGGTCTAAGATGTTGGACAAAGGGCTACAACACTCATGAGTGCTCATAAGTTCTGAGTATTGGATTCAACCCGCGCTCATTGGAATCACTTCATGGGTTTTATCACGAGTGATCATGAGACGATAATATCTTATATTCTTCAAACCTAGAGATATGAGTTGTTACTATGAGTTGATAGTACATTGATTACACGAAACGCATTGGTAACTCGATGTTATAAAACGTGTCTTTGTGTATGATTCAACAAGTAGTAGAACAAGCCATATGAGTCGAAGTTTATCCATTCCTTTTACCTTCGGGATGAAAGCGATATCTATGGGCCCCTCGATGATTTGATGATGACAAATGGAAGTGCTCGGCCGGGCCAGGACTGATTTGATTTGTTCAATTAGTCAGTCGTCATAAATCGGAAATCGGGAAACAACTAATGGACAGAGAGAATGATTATAATCCATGTCTCAGTCCATATGATATCTAGAATGGAGGAATATATGATCCCTTATCTAATGGATAAGTCATTGACAAGATCAGAGTTCATCTACAAGGTCAGAGTTCGACAAAAGCTTTTGAGAGCTATGATTGCCAGTTGGTTCCTGAAGTCATACGCGATAATAGTTTTAGACTTATCCAAGTGGGAGACTGTTGGATTAATGTCTAAGTCCATAACTATAATCGGTAAGACTTGACCCGACCCGGCATGGTCCATTTGGGTTGCATGGCATCATGCACTTGGATAGACTATAATGAGAGAAATAAGATACTTACGGTTATTAATATATTATAAGTTCTAGTATATTAATAATAAGAATAATAAGATTATTTAATTAGTATTGATCAAGAATTAATCTAGGATTAATTAAGTGATCAAAAGAAGACTAATTAAATATATGGGTTGATTGTGTAAATCATCCATACTTATATAGTGGACTAATGCTCCATGGATTATCTAGTTGGGCCAAAACCCATATGATGCTCCATGGATGCTCCGTGGTGTATTTGAACCCATGGATCCAAGGAAATGGAAAGTCATGACAATTAGGGTTTACCCTAATTGTAACGCTATATAAAGATATTATTCTTCCCAAAATCGGTCACTAGATTATTTCTAGAGAGGGCTAGCCGATTTCATGAAGTGTAGAATTCTCTCTAAGTTATTCCAAGTGTATTTGGTGTTGTGTGAACCATTTGAGGTGTCACACTTGGGGCACTAAGCACTCAAGCTTCATGAAGACAAGCACCATTAAAGAGGTATGTATTCTATCTTGTTATATTGATATTTTTGTATGCTAGATTAGGATAATACCTTGGATGTTCATATTTGTATGTATAATAGAGAAAACATAGATCCAAGGTATTTAGGGTTGCATGTACACTTAGGAGTGTTAGAATGCTCATAACCCAACAACATATTACTAGTATAATTAGGTCGGGAGTTGTATTATTGGACCTTGATTAAACATAGCCTGATCACCTATGTTTAATTAAGAAAAGATTTATACAAAGCTTGAGCTAATTATAATAGGAATATGTTCAACAAAAATATTTGAGAAAACTTTATTTCAAAATTTCAAAAGGTTAATTTTGGTGTGTGTAAGCATTGCATATTATAGGCATGCATTGTCATTTATTTCATATCTCATTGAAACTATGTCACAGTCCACTATGTCAACATCGTCATCTTCCCGCGCTACCGCCTCAGCCGATGAATCCGGCTACGTCACTGTTATCCCTCGACGTAATCCCCCCGCCTCGGTAGAAGAAGACCCATCAAAGGATACAGAAGATACTGGGAACTCGGTGGAGATCAGCAATGACAATGCCCCGAGTCAACGATGCGAGGCATCACCTGCATCGGTTTTTCCACAGCCACCGCTCTATGGACTTCGCATTCGGAGGACAGCGAGGAAGAGTGTTCCCATTCCAGGAAGGATACCCGCCAGCACAGCAGGACATGGCACGGCAGGACCTAGCGGAGCAGAACCCAGTGATGCAGGACCGAGAACACCCTCACCTCAGCAAGTCATAGGGATACCTGTCAGACAGCTAGGTATGACCCCGGAGCAGTCCCGGAGATTGCAGTCGATAACAGCAAGCCTACGTCACAGTCTCGCTGTGATAGCTGGGCATCGAGAAGTTTTGGATGAAGTCTTGGCAGGAATGGAAATCCTGTATCAGCATTCGATGGAGACTGCTGACACTGCTAGTGCTGCTAGACGAGAGGCAGGTCATGCGATGACAGCATATTATGTGTTTGGTGGGATGTTCCTGATTGTGGTGTTGATGCTTCTTGTTGGGATAGCGATTGGCTTTTGGTTCTGATTTCAGTATTTTGTTTTATTTTGTTTTGAAATGAAAACCCATGTTGGGTGTCTTTTGGGAAAAATATTTAAAACTTTATTTTGGGATTGACGTATTGGTTTGGTTTTAAGATTATTTCAAATGGTAATGAAAAATTTTATTTTATGTTTGAAAACTTTTACTATGAGGTCAAACCCTAAAATTTATTTGGTAAATGGTTGAATAAAAGAGATTTTTCTTTTCTTTCCTTTCTCAAATCTATATGCATAGTATTAATGCAACCCATTAATTTGACAACACTTACGGTTTTCAAAATGGTAATGAAATACATATTATACATTATTTTATGTATTTATACGTATTTCTTCTCTTGTGTCCTAGAACCATGTCAGGAAGGCCTAATCGTGGGCGCCCACAGAACGAAACGCCCGATGTTGCTCAAATGGTAGCACAACAACTCATGCAAGCAATCCCAAACATTGTTACTCAAGTAACTACATGACTTAATGCTAACCAAGGAAGTAGTGGAGGAAACCGGGGAAACAATGAAAGAGAATGCAACTACAAGTCCTTTATGGCCTGTAAACCTAAGGAGTTCCATGGAAAGGAAGGTGCGGTCGGGTTACTGAAATGGATTGACAGCATGGAGTCGGTCCTTCATATTAGCAAATGCCTCGAGCGCAACAAAGTTGAGTATGCATCTTGCCTATTCCAAGATAGGGCATTAACCTGGTGGAATACTCTAGTGCAAACCCGAGGCCGTACAGCAGCATATCAGCTAACTTGGGAAGACCTAAAGAAGCTGCTGATAGAGGAATATTGTCCCAAGGATGAACTTCAGAAACTTGAATATGAATTCTGGAACCATTCTATGGTTGGAACACAAATAGAGAAGTACACAGTCCGATTTCATGAACTAGCAAAACTAGTACCTCACATCGTTACTCCTGAGGAGAAACGGATAGATCGTTACATCTGGGGTATGGCACCAGAGATTCGGGGAATGGTTACCTCAGCAAACCCAACTACCATTCAAAGTGCAGTAAGCCTAGCAAATCGACTAACCAATGATGTGATAAGGATGGGAGCATCAGCAAAGGAAAGCTCTAGTAGCAAGAGGAAGCCAACAAATCAGGGAGAGAAGAAGTATGGAGGCAAGTCAGGGAGGAAGCAGAAAGTCTTAAGAAACTTTATGGTAAGAGCCCAGGAGCAAGAACCAGTGAAAACTCAAGGACAAGAAGTGCAGGAGCGAAAGCAGTACTCAGGGCCGCTTCCGAAGTGCAATAAGTGTAACTTCCATCACAAGGGAGCTTGCCCGGTGTGCCAAAACTGTAAGCAAACAGGCCATTACTCGAAGTATTGTAAGGTGAATAAGGAGGGAAAAAGGACATGTTACGAGTGCGGGAGTAATGATCATCTCTGTAGAGCATGTCCTAAACTGAACAATGGACATGGTAACAATGGATAAGGCCAAGCCAGGCAAAACTTTCAAGGAAATCAAGTTGGACAGCCAAGAGGTGTAGCCTTTGTGATTGGTGTAGAAGAAGCTCGTCAGAACCCTGAAGTGATAACAGGTACGTTCCTCCTGAATAACCATTTTGCATCAGTAATATTCGATGCGGGAGCAGATAGGAGTTTTGTTTCTTTAGCATTTAGATCGTTAATTGGCTTGAAATCGGTAAAGATGAGGAATGCTTATGCTATTGAACTTGCTGATGGGTATGAAATTAGGGCTAGTGATATAATTCCTGGTTGTACTTTGAATTTAGTTGATAAACTCTTTAGCATTGACCTAATTCCTATAGAGCTAAGTAGTTTTGATGTGATAGTAGGGATGGATTGGTTATCCAAAAATAGAGCGGACATTGGTTGTTATGAGAAAGTCATTAGAGTGCCTCTCCCTAAGGGAGAAACCCTTATCATACACGGTGAGAAGCTAGGAAGAAGTTTAAACATAGTATCAAGCGTGAAGGTTCACAAGTACCTGAAAAAGAATTGTATTGCATTCATGGCCCACGTGCTAGAAAGAGAACCTGAAGCTAAGCAACTCAAGGAGATTCCAGTGGTTCAAAACTATCCCGAAGTATTTCTGGAGGAATTGCCCGGTCTACCCCCTTATAGACAGGTCGAATTTCGGATAGACTTAATTCCCGGAGCGGCACCGGTAGCAAAAGCACCATATCGCCTTGCACCATCCGAGATGCAAGAACTATCCGGACAACTTCAAGAACTTCTAGACAAAGGGTTTATTCGACCAAGTTCTTCACCTTGGGGAGCCCCAGTGTTATTCGTCAAAAAGAAAGATGGTTCGTTCCGAATGTGCATTGATTATAGAGAATTGAACAAGCTGACAATCAAGAATTGATATCCCCTCCCTAGAATAGATGACTTGTTCGATCAGTTGCAGGGCGCTTCCTACTTCTCAAAAATTGACCTTCGGTCAGGGTATCATCAGCTAAGAATTCACGAAGAGGACATTCACAAAACAACATTTAGAACCCGTTATAGACATTATGAGTTCTTAGTCATGCCTTTTGGACTAACGAACGCACCCGCTGTATTCATGGATTTGATGAATAGGGTCTGTAGACCATACCTAGACAGGTTTGTAATTGTATTTATCGATGACATACTTGTTTACTCGCGGACCAAAGAAGATCACAATAGACATCTAAAGCTAGTGTTGGAGCTGTTGAAGGAACAGAAATTGTATGCCAAGTTCACTAAGTGTGAATTTTGGATTCGGGAAGTACATTTTCTTGGTCATGTGATCGGTTAAAGAGGAATCCATGTAGATCCAGCTAAGATAGAGGCAATCAAGAAATGGGAGGCCCCCAAAACCCCGACATAAATACGACAATTCCTAGGATTAGCTGGGTACTACAGATGCTTCATTGAGAATTTCTCTAGGATTGCTCAACCATTAACATCTTTGACCCAAAAGGATAGAAAATTTCTCTGGGAAGAGAAACACGAAGAGGCGTTTCAAATCCTGAAAAACAAGCTGTGCAATGCACCAATTTTGGCTTTACCAGAAGGATTAGAGAACTTTGTGGTGTATTGTGATGCGTCTTATCAAGGATTAGGATGTGTGCTAATGCAAAAAGATAAGGTCATTGCATATGCTTCCAGACAACTCAAACCGCACGAGAAGAATTATACCACCCATGATCTAGAACTAGGAGCAATAGTTTTCACCCTTAAGATATGGAGGCATTATTTGTACGGAACTAAGTGCACCATTTATACCGATCACAAAAGCCTTCAGCATATCCTGGATAAGAAAATGTTAAACATGCGGCAGAGAAGATGGGTAGAGTTGTTTAGTGATTATGATTGGGAGATACGATATCACCCAGGGAAGGCTAACGTAGTAGCCGACGCTCTTAATAGGAAAGAAAGAGTGAAACCTTCCCATGTGAGAGCTTTGGGAATGGTAATTCAGACAAGCTTGAAATCTCAAATCATTAATGCCCAGGAGAAAGCGTTATGCAAGGAAAATCTTCCAGGCGAAACTTTACATGGTTTGGAAGAAAGATTTGAAACCAAACCTGATGGAGTTCGTTATTTTAAAGACAGGGTCTGGATTCCAAGGGTTAACAACCTGAGAGACATGGTACTAGAGGAGTCCCATCGATCTAAATCCTCCATCCACCCTGGAGCAGATAAGATGTACAAGGATCTTAAAGAGTACTATTGGTGGCATGGAATGAAAAAGGATATTGCCTTGTACGGTGGGAAGTGTTTGACATGCTCAATAGTCAAAGCTGAACATCAGAAACCATCCGGGTTGTTGCAACAACCTGAAATTCCCCAATAGAAATGGGAGCACATATCTATGGACTTTGTTACCAAACTTCCTAGAACTGCTAAAGGTCATGACTCAATTTGGGTCATAGTGGATCGACTGACGAAATCTGCACACTTTCTCCCCATTCGAGAAGATTTCAAGATGGAAAAATTGGCCCAAATCTACATCAACAAAATTGTTTCTCTGCATGGTGTACCCTTATCTATCATTTCTGATAGAGATAGTCGTTTTACATCTCGATTTTGGTGGATGTTACAGAGGGCACTAGGAACCAAGATAGATTTGAGCACAGCTTACCACCCTCAGACAGATGGGCAAACAGAGAGAACAGTACAAACATTGGAAGACATGCTACGAGCGTGTGTCATTGAGTTCAAAGGAAATTGGGATACTCATTTACCCCTAATTGAGTTTTCCTACAATAACAGTTACCACACGAGTATCCAATGTGCTCCATATGAAGCATTGTATGGACGCAAGTGTCGTTCGCCCTTATGCTGGACAGAAATCGGAGACAGACAGTTGACTAGAGTCGAACTTATCCAGGAAACATCCGACAAGATTGCTATCGTCAAGGATAAGCTTAAAGCTGCTAGAGATCATCAGAAAAGTTATGCGGATAATCGTCGAAAACCATTAGAATTCCAAGTAGGAGACAAGGCACTTTTAAAAGTGTCGCCTTGGAAAGGGCTTGTGCGTTTTGGTAAGAAAGGAAAACTAAGCCCGAGATATGTTGGACCCTTTGAAATCCTTGAAAGGATTGGTCCAGTAGCGTATAAACTCCAATTGCCCCAAGAGTTAAGCGCCATTCACGACACATTCCACGTCTCCAACCTTAAGAAATGTCTAGCCGACGAAACATTGATAGTACCCTTGGAGGAAATTAAGATCAATGATAAGCTGAGCTTCGTTGAGCAACCGATAGAAATCCTTGATAGGGAGGTAAAACAACTTAAGCGGAGTAAGATCCCGATTGTGAACGTTCGATGGAACTCAAAACGCGGGCCGGAGTACACCTGGGAGCGCGAGGACTTCATAAAGGAAAAGTATCCGCAACTTTCCCCTTGCGATGACAAGCGATGACATCGAATGAATTTCAGGACGAAATTCTTTTTAAGTGGGGGATACTATGACAACTGCCAATTCAGGTCATTCTTGGACTCATGCATCTTTATAATAACCATTCATGCACAACATGCCATGACCTAGTAGTATAAATTAGGTCAAAAATCTTGCATAAACTAGGATCCAACTAAGGTCTAGGACTAATATACTTGATACTTACAATTCTAGTAAGTTGCTTAGCTACAATAGGAAATGCCAATACTATAATTAGAATAAAGCTTCAAGCTTTTTTATAATTGAAATAGGGTATAAAACTCTAAAAATAAATTAAAACATTCTAATTATACTTCAACATGTTGTTGAATATCAAACAATATTCCAAAAACCCTAAAGAGCCAAAAATCCAAAGTTATAAATTATAACGCTTAAAAACTTTATAAAATTTGGCTATAAACTTCCTAATATCAAATTTTATTAATCAAATTATGGATTATACCAATGAACTAGAAATATAAATTACAAGTATTAATCATAAATTATTTGTTGAAAACAAGATTTTTAAATAAATCAAATTGCTTAATAAACATTTTATAAAAATGAATGTTTTTATATAAAATATAGGAGGGAAGTTTATAAAGTTTAAAATTTAGGAGAGAGGAGGCCAAAATGCATGCAAAAACCGGCCATCACCTCTCCCCATGCCCTCTCTCTTCCCCAAAACACAATCATTAAGCTTAAACCCTTACTCCACCTCTTCCCTCTTCACTCTCTCACTTCACTCTCTTCTTCCCTCTCTCTAAACTCACGAAAATCCTCTCATTTCTCTGCAAAATTTCTAGATTGTGAAGCCCTTGAAGTGTTCTTAGTTCTCTCAAGGTCAAAACCAAGGTAAACAACAACATCTTCTTCCATAGTTTCATGGTTAAACCTCTTTTTCTTCTTAGTCTTCTCTACATACCCGTAACAACAGTAGGGTCGGCAATGGCTTCATCTTGTCCCATTGCGAAAACTCGGCCCCTTTCGCCGGTATTCCGGTTGTTCACCCCCAAACCAGAACGGCGGAAACGTTCGGGGGCGTAGGACGTCATATTCAGTATCATAACAGTTCATAGAAAGGAAAGTACACACCACCATATATATATATATATATATATATATATATATATATATATATATATATATATTAAAGTTTCCAAAATGTTTACATAATTGTATTCGTTACATGTTCAAAAGTTAAATACATAAACATCTTTCAAAAGAAGTAATTAACGTCAGTACGCTAATCCTCAAAAGTTGATTTCCAATCTGCTTAGCGGTTCCCTGAGAATACAAGTTATTTCAAAGATAAAGTTTCAACAATTAAGTTGGTGAGTTCTTGAGTACTGTTTTGAGAAAATGTACGCCATTCGAAAGTTCGTGTATGTTTTCCAGAAAATGCAGTATTTCAAATGTAAAGAGTTATGATTTATTGTGTTGAAAATGAATGTATTAGGTCAAGAAAATCCCATATTTTCCCTAATGGTTGAGATATGAATTGTTGTGTTTTCCAAGAAAACCCTCATTTTTTTATAAAAGTATGAAATGCATATGAATGTTCGTGTTATAAGTTGTAAATAATTGCACCACGAAAATCCCTTATTTTCCTATTAGTTGTTTGGTTTGTATACAGGATAAACCCTTATTTTCCTAAGATAACTGGCAGTCTCTAAGACCGAAAATCGCAAGCATCCGATGTTCTTAAAACTTGTGTCATAGTTTTATATAATAAAGCTATACGAAGATCGCATTTGTTAGATGAAGAATAGTTTTAATAGCTACTCGTTCATAAAAGCATAATACCATAATAATTGTATATCCGATGAGTTTTATAACCATACTAAACATAATATGCCTGTAGCGACGTTCTTCAGGCGTCACATCATTATGAAAACTGTCACCCCAAAGGACGGACTGTATCTAACAGTCAGGGCGCGGGATCATGACTTCCTGTATAGATCTATACACATTTGACACGTTCTCTGAAGGGGAGACTTTGGTTATAGACAGGACTTGCAGCATTACTTTCAAATATAGAAACGTAGTGTTTGAAGATATACACGTCTCATGGATTCTCAACTAAGTCCGCATTAATGTGATAGTTTTGTATGCAAAGTTTATCCTTTTTCACAATGTTTGAACAAGCAAAAATCATAAGTTTTCAGAATGTATAAAACGAATTAGCAATGAAAGGTACTTTGAAATCACTATATATTTTATATAAGTCTAATGCACGTAATGTATGACAAGAGTTTTCCATAGTAGTAAGGAATTCCAAGTGATTTATTCGATAAAACAAGTGAAGTGAAACTTTATAAAACACACGATAATAACCGTATGTTTACTTGTATTCCCCAACTTAAAGAGTATAAAAGCATTTAAAAATGTATTTAAAGTGTTTTTGAAAGGGGTATGAACTCACTTGAAAGTTTCAAGAAGGTGTGACAAAAATCGAGCAGAAATTTGGCTTGAAAAAGCGGATTTTCTCGGGATTTCTCGGGAGTAAAATCGACCTTCGGGACTTGCACAAAATGACCAGGGCTTCGGGGTAGTGTGAGCACGGAAAACGAGGCAAAACGCAAGAAAAGTGAGAGAGAATGAGCAATTTTTCCGGGAACCCTCGCATCCCTTTTATAGGAGGCTGGAACCGCCTCGGTACGCGGGGCGTACGCTCGTACGTGGGGCGTACGCATATGTCACGCATGACCAAGTCCTCGACTGCCTCGGACTTCGGATGGGACGGGGGGTAGGCTCGCATAGGGGCGACGTGGACGATCCGAGGCCAAGGCCTTGAGTATGCTGGGCGTACTCGTGTACGCAGGGCGTACCTGCGTGACTCAGACTTCGGATAATACCAAAGTTTTTTAATAAAAATATATATTAATTATTTATCTAACTTCAAAACTTCATATCTCCTTCATACGAACTCTGTTTTTGACGTTCTTTATATCCACGCGTAGGTGAGACTAAGATCTACAACTTTCGTTTAGATTCCGTCAGCAAATTCCGAAATTATTTTCATTATTTATTTATTAAAATGACGTGATTAAGGAATTTCTTTAAAAATTCATAACTTTTTCATACGACGTCCGATTTGAGCGTTCTTTTTATGCACGTTTGTAGTTTAGCGATATCTATGACTTTCATTTAGACACCTAAGGTCAAAAAGTGTTTTATTGAAACTTTGCATTTTTACGTAACTTTGTATCGCTGGTTTTTGTCGGAAAACTTTAGAATGGTCATAACTTCTTCGTTATTACTCGGATTTTTGTGTTATTTATTTGTTTGAAAAACTTAAGACGATATTTACTACATAGCATACTCCAAAAAGAGCTTTTGAATACTTCATTTTTCGATGATCTTCTAATCCCTTTTTCAAAGAGGTTACAAGACTCGATCTTTGATGACCTGGAATGACGGGTTGTTACATCATCCCCCCATTAGAGGGAATTTCGTCCCGAAATTTTAATACAAAAGAAAAGTTTTAGCAGCTGAGGAAGAGGTGTGGATACTTCTGTTGCATTTTATCTTCTCGTTCCCACGTGATCTCAGGTCCCCTCTTAGCATTCCATCGGACTCTTACTATTGGAATGCGGCTTTGTTTAGTTCGTTTAACTTCCCTATCCATGATCTCGACAGGTTCTTCCACAAAGTTAAGATTTTCATTCAGTTCGATCTCATCGAGTGGAATTACAAGTGTTTCGTCGGACAAACACTTCTTCAGGTTTGATACGTGGAATACTGGATGTACTTTGTTAAGCTCGGTTGGAAGTCGGAGTTTGTAGGCCACTGGACCAACTCTTGAAATGATTTCGAAGGGTCCAATGTACCTAGGATTTAACTTCCCACATTTTCCAAAGCGTATCATGCCCTTCCAGGGTGAGACCTTCAGTAGTACACGATCGCCAATCTGAAATTCCAAGGGTTTACGTCTTCTGTCGGCATAGCTCTTTTGCCTATCCCTTGAGGATTTCAGTCGTTCTCGTATTTGGACGATCTTTTCTGTAGTTTCTATGATGATCTCCGGACCAGTGAGGGCGCTATCAGGGAGTAGACCTTTTGCTAATTGTGTGTTGCCCACTTCCGTCCAGCACAGAGGTGATCTGCACTTACAGCCTTAAAGGGCTTCAAATGGAGCAGTCTTGATACTAGTATGATAACTATTGTTATAAGAGAACTCGAGCAAAGGTAAGTGAACATCCCATGCCTTACCGAAGTCGATTACACATGCTCGCAACATGTCTTCCAAGGTTTGGATCGTCCTCTCACTCTGTCCGTCAGTTTGGGGGTGATAGGCTGTACTTATGTCCAATCTTGTTCCCATGGATTTTTGCAATGATTGCCAGAATCTGGAAGTGAATCTGTTGTCTCTGTCCGAGATGATAGACATTGGCACTCCATGGAGTCGTACAATCTCTCTAATGTAGATTCTCGATAGCTTTTCCATTTTATCAGTTTCCTTGATCGGTAAGAAATGAGCGGACTTGGTTAATCTATCGACGACTACCCAAATAGTATCTTGGCCACCCTGAGTTTTGGGCAGTTTCGTTATGAAGTCCATGGAAATCTGCTCCGATTTCCACTAAGGTATTTCAAGTTGTTGGAGTAGCCCTGAGGGTTTCTGGTGTTCTATTTTTATTTTGGCGCAAGTCAAACACTTGCTCACATATGTAGCAATCTCCGCTTTCATGTTTGGCCACCAGTAGAGTTGCTTGAGATCTTGATACATCTTGTCTAACCCGGGGTGTACGGAATATGGAGTCTTGTGTTCCTCGCTCATAACTACCTCTCTGAATCCACCAAACTTGGGTGTCCATATTCGGTTCATGAGGTAGCGTGCTCCATCACTCTTGATTTCTAAGTTCTTGTCCATTCCCCTAAGGGTTTCACCCGTCACGTTTTCGGGTTTCAAGGCCTCTATTTGAGCTTCGTTGATTTGTGCTGACAGGTGCGAATGGATCGACATGGCTAATGACTTCACTCTTCGGCCAGAGTACTCCTTACGACTAAGGGCATCCGCCACGATGTTTGCCTTTCCTGGATGATAGTGAATCTCACAGTCGTAGTCGTTGAGCAATTCGACCCAACGTCGCTGTCTCATGTTTAACTCCTTCTGGTCGAAGATGTGTTGGAGGCTCTTGTGGTCTGCAAAGATAGTGCACTTGGTACCATATAGGTAGTGTCTCCAGATTTTAAGAGCAAAGACCACCGCCCCAAGTTCTAAGTCATGAGTGGTGTAGTTGACCTCATGTGTTTTCAGTTGTCGTGAGGCATATGCAATAACTTTTCACCTCTGCATTAGGACATAGCCCAGCCCTTGCTTCGAAGCATCTCAATACACCACAAAATCTTCGGTCCCGTCTGGAAGAGAAAGGATGGGTGCACTGCAAAGGGCCTGTTTCTAGGTCTGAAATGCAGCATCTTGCTTTTCTCCCCAGTGGTAGGTCACACCTTTCTGGGTTAAAGCGGTAAGAGGCTTTGCGATGCTGGAGAAATTCTGAATGAACCTTCGATAATAACCAGCAAGACCTAGAAATTGGCGAATTTCTGTTGGTGTAGTTGGTGCAGACCAATTTTTGATAGCCTTGATTTTTTATGGATCCACGTGGATTCCTTCCTTGCTGACCACGTGACCGAGGAAGTCCACCTTTCTAATCGAAAACTCACATTTTGAGAATTTTGCATACAGTCTCTCAGTCCGTAACGTCTCTAAGACTTGCCTCAGATGTTGACTATGCTCTTCTTTATTCTTTGAATAAATGAGTATGTCGTCTATGAATACTATCAAAAACTTATCCAAGAATGGATGACATACCCGATTCATTAGATCCATGAATACGGTCGGGGCATCGGTTAGTCCGAACGGTATCACTACGAACTTGTAATGTCCGTATCTCGTTCGGAAGGTCGTCTTGGGAACATCACTCTTCAGGACTCGCAGCTGGTGATATCCCGATCTTAAATCGATCTTGGAGAAGTAGTTGGCTCCTTGGAGTTGGTCGAATAAGTCATCGATTATGGGTAGGGGGTATCGGTTCTTGATGGTAAGTTTGTTGAGTTCTCGGTAGTCGATGCACATTCTGAATGATCCATCCTTCTTTTTCACGAACAACACGGGTGCTCGCCATGGCGAGAAGATCGGCCTGATGAATCCTTTTCCAAGTATCTCATTCAGTTGGTTGGATAGCTCTTGCATCTCTGTCGGGGCTAATTGATAGGGTGCTTTGGTACTGGGGTAGCTCCGGGAATCAGATCGATTCTGAACTCAACTAGTCTCGCGGGAGGTATTCCAGGAAGGTCCTCGGGAAAAACGTCGGGAAAATCGCATACGTCGGGCACATTCTTGACATCCTGGACTTTGCGTTTCACATCTACAACTTGTGCCAAAAATGCGTGACACTCCTTGCGTAGGCATTTCTGAGCTTGGATACTTGAGATGATACGAAGAGTGGTACTTGGTTTGTCGCCCAAGACAATGAGACTTTTGTCGGTTGGTAGATTAAGGTGAACTGCCTTATCGTAACATAAAATGTCCGCATGATGAGAACTCAGCCAATCCATGCCAACGATGACATCGAAACTCTTAATCGCGACTGGCATGAGGCTGACTGAAAAAGGGATTATCGTTTAAAGTTAGGGTGCAGTTTAAGTATATCTCCTTAGTGCCTTCGGTTTTCCCGTTGGCCATTTCTACTATGAATGGTTCACTTAATGATTGTGGTATTGATTTTAGCAGGCCTTTAAAGTCGTGACTCACAAAACTCCTTTCCGCTCCAATATCAAACAAAATGCATGCATACGATTTATCGAGAAGAAACGTACCCGTAACAACAGTAGGGTCCGCAATGGCTTCATCTTGTCCCATTGTGAAAACTCGGCCCCTTCCGCCGGTATTCCGGTTGTTTGACTTTGGGCAGTCCCTGCGGTAGTGCCCTGTGTCTCCGCACTCAAAGCAGACACGGCTTACTTCGATATTAGCAGTGGGGACGGATGGTTGGGATGGCTCTTTGCAATAGCGGGCTGTATGTCCCTTATTATTGCACCTGGTGCATTGAAGATCATGGCAAGGACCGTGGTGGTGGAATTTGCATTGGTTGCACTTAGGAAGTTTCCCATTATATGAGCTTGTGGGGGCAGGGTTGGCAGGTACATTCATAGTGTGGGTCGCTACTACTTGTTGTTTCTTGGGGTTCTCCTGGAGGGTTTGTCCCCTCCTCTTGTTCCAAGGCCTACTCTGGCCCTCAACCTCCTTAGATGGATTTGCGGTTTCTGCAATGGTACCCTGTTTTAATTCGTGGTCGATGAGTCGCTGAGCCAGGCGTTTAGCACTGTTGTAGGTAATAGGGTTGGAAGCTAGGACATACCCTTGAATCTGGGGTGACAACCCCCAAATGTACCTTTCAACCTTCTTTGATTTTGGGTTAACCATGGTAGGGCACAATGCAGCGAGGTCGTTGAACCTAGCTGTGTAGGCGACTAGGTCAGACCCAGTCATTTTCAGATTCCAGAGCTCCTGCTCAAGCTTTTGCACTTCGCCCCTTGGGCAGTATTCTTCCAGTTGTAGAACCTTCAGATCCTCCCAACTCATGGCGTTAGCGACAGTGAGCGTCACAGAATTCACATGGCTTTTCCACAAAGTGAGGGCTCGATCTATGAAGGTGCAAGCAGCGAATTTAACCTTTCTTGCTTCTTGGCATGAGCAGATCTCAAAAACTGTTTCGGTCTTTTCGAACCATTGCATTAGCGCAATGAGTCCTCCAATTCCATTAAAAGTTTTTGCTTAGCGTTAGAGAACTCCTTGTAAGTACATTCTCTTACTTGACCACGACCAGTGCCATGATTTGAATGATTCGTGCTGCTACCTACCTCTCCATTTCCGTTGGAGTTTATTTGCGAGAGGGCTTCAGTTACTGTTGCTATGATAGCAGCCTGGACCATGGCCGGATCATACGTTGGTGGTGGAGGTGGTGCCGTGCTCGGTCTGGGCCTTAGGTTTGGATGAGGAGGCATTGCGTTGCCAAAAGAAAATGAAAGATTTATAAGTTTTGGTAGTTCATAGTTGAATGATATTGAGTTAACTTTTAATAGTTCTAAGAAATTGGGTTTGACCAACACAGGGTTTTGAGCTTGAAAATAAAGTCTGAATAGATGTACTCATGAATTGAACGAACTACACATAATTAACAACAAGAAAGGGATATGCCCTTATATATATTAAACATATAGTTGTGTTACATCTGAGTCTAGACAAAAGTTCTTGACCTTTCTAAAGGTCTCCGATTACAGAAAATTTTAAAGAAAATAATACTTTTATCCGAAGTCCTAATTTATGACAAAAATTGAGAGTCGGGCAAGTACTACTTGCGGCACGGTTTGCGCTTGGAGCTCGACTCCGTGTCGGACTGCTTTGACTCCATGAGGCGCCTATCAAACGAAGATTGTTGTTCCCTCAATTCTGCGAAGGCTACATTTGCTTGTGCTTGGAATGCTTTAGCGCGAAGGTGGATGTCGATCTGTAACATCTCTAGGTGGTTGATATCGGCTGTGTGGATTTGTACTTCCACGTTGACCTCTCGGATTCGGTTGGCTTGCACTCCGGATTGATAGCACTGGTTGGCGAGTTTGCCAACCATGACCGTAAGTGCTCGGTCTGCTGATCCCCCGCCTCTGACATCATAGAAGTCTCGGCACATGTCGTAGGGAGGGTGTAAGCTTTGTTGTTGGCTCTAATGGTGGAGGTGACTTCCCCACACAGGAGTGGGTCCTTGGAAGTTCCTCACGTGGATGCGAGGTTGTGGGATTGGTGGATTGATAATTTCTGGCTCCGAATCTGTGCCAGAGTCATCTCCTTCCTCCAACTCTATAGGCTCTTCGTCTTCTTCAGGATCTTCTTCGATCCATCCTCCATTACCTTGGTTAGGGTAGTAGGGTTCATTGGGGTGATGGAATCCCACCATTGAGTCTGTACGAGAATAGGGTTAAGAATTTACTATAAGATAGAGCACATGAAACTTACCCTTAAGTTTAATGGTTGATGACAACACAAAAACTCCCTTAGTATTATGTAATGATGTGCCTTTGGTAAGTTTTAAAATCGTTGTCCACTGCAGACACTCCTTGGCATACGTTAGTCGTCTCTCGGAGAAATATAGTCGATCAGGCTATATTCTTCCCAGTTCCGATTACATATCCCAAGGCGTACCTGTACTGCACAACTTATTTATAATACTTCTAAAGTTATTCGATATGAAACTATTATTAGTTATGAAATGAGTGCATGCTTACCTTAAAACTAAATAAATTTAATCTCAAAAGTATGACTCTTCTCAGAGTGTTTTTGCCCAGTTGAGTTTATAGTTGTATATCAAAGAGAAATGGTTTTGATATACTTAATTCCCTATAAACAAAGCTTTGATACCAATCTGTCACACCCCCAAACCAGAACGGCGGAAACGTTCGGGGGCGGAGGACGTCATATTCAGTATCATAATAGTTCATAGAAAGGAAAGTACACACCACCATATATATATATATATATATATATATATATATATATATATATATATATATATATATATTAAAGTTTAGAAAATGTTTACATAATTGTATTTGTTACATGTTCAAAAGTTGAATACATAAACATCTTTCAAAAGAAGTAATTAACGTCAGTACATTAATCCCCAAAAGTTGATTTCCAATCTGCTTAGCGGTTCCCTGAGAATACAAGTTATTTCAAAGAGAAAGTGTCAACAATTAAGTTGGTGAGTTCATGAGTATTGTTTTGAGAAATTGTACGCCATTCGAAAGTTCGTGTATGTTTTCCCGAAAACGCAGTATTTCAAATGTAAAGAGTTATGATTTATTGTGTTGAAAATGAATGTATTAGGTCTAGAAAATCCCATATTTTCCCTAATGGTTGAGATATGAATTGTTGTGTTTTCCATGAAAACCCTTATTTTCTTATAAAAGTATGAAATGCATATGAATGTTCGTGTTATAAGTTGTAAATAATTGCACCAGGAAAATACCTTATTTTCCTATTAGTTGTTTGTTTGTATACAGGAAAAACCCTTATTTTCCTAACATAACTGGCAGTCTCTAAGACCGAAAATCGCAAGCATCCGATGTTCTTAAAAGTTGTGTCATAGTTTTATATAATAAAGCTATACGAAGATCGCATTTGTTAGATGAAGAATAGTTTTAATAGCTACTCGTTCATAAAAGTATAATAACATAATAATTGTATATCCGATGAGTTTTATAACCATACTAAACATAATATGCCTGTAGCGATGTTCTTCAGGCATCGCAGCGTTATGACAACTGTCACCCCAAAGGACGGACTTTAGCTAACAGTCAGGGCGCGGGATCATGACTTCTCGTATAGATCTATACACATTAGACACGTTCTCCGAACAGGTCTCATGGATTCTCAACAAAGTAGTGTCTGAAGATATACACGTCTCATGGATTCTCAACTATGTCCGCATTAAAGTGATAGTTTTGTATGCAAAGTTTATCCTTTTTCACAATGTTTGAACAAGCAAAAATCATAAGTTTTTAGAATGTATAAAACGACTTAGCAATGAAAGGTACTTTGAAATCACTATATATTATATATAAGTCTAATGCATGCAATCTATGACAAGAATTTTCCATAGTAGTAAGGTGTGACGAAAATCGAGCAGAACTTTGGCTTGAAAAAGCGAATTTTCTCGGGATTTCTCAGGAGTAAAATCGACCGTCGGGACTTGCACAAAATGACCAGGGTTTCGGGGTAGTGTGAGCACGGAAAACGAGGCAAAACGCAAGAAAAGTGAGAGAGAATGAGCAATTTTTCCGGGAACCCTCGCATCCCTTTTATAGGAGGCTGGAACCGCCTTGGTACGCTTGGCGTACGCTCGTACGCGGGGCTTACGCGTACGTCACGCATGACCGAGTCCTCGACTGCCTCGGACTTCGGATGGGACGGGGGGTAGGCTCGCATAGGGGCGACGTGGACAATCTGAGGCCAAGGCCTTGAGTACGCTGGGCGTACTCGTGTACGCAGGGCGTACCTGCGTGACTCAGACTTCGGATAATACCGAAGTTTTTAATAAAAATATATATTAATTATTTATCAAACTTCAAAAATTCATATCTCCTTCATACGAACTCCGTTTTTGGCGTTCTTTATATCCACGCATAGGTGAGACTAAGATCTACAAGTTTTGTTTAGATTCCGTCGGCAAATTCCAAAATTATTTTTATTATTTATTTATTAAAATGACGTGATTAAGGAATTTCTTTAAAAATTCATAACTTTTTAATACGATGTCCGATTTGAGCGTTCTTTTTATGCACGTTTGTAATTTACCGATATCTATGACTTTAATTTTGACACCTAAGGTCAAAAAGTGTTTTATTGAAACTTTGCATTTTTACGTAACTTCGTAAAGCCGGTTTTTGTCGGAAAACTTTAGAATGGTCATAACTTCTTCGTTATAACTCAGATTTTTGTGTTATTTATATGTTTGAAAAACTTAAGACGATATTTACTACATAGCGTACTCCAAACAAAGCTTTTGAATACTTCATTTTTCGATGATCTTCTAATCCCTTTTTCAAAGAGTCTACAAGACTCAATCTTTGATGACCTGGAATGACGGGTTGTTACTCCTGACCACCTGCAACCCATGCCGATACTATAACCCCTTTTCATCCTAACCCATGCCCAACACCCATACATGACCTAATATTGGTCATCCCATGCCAACACCCGACTACCTGCAAACTATACCCATATTATAACCCCTTTGGGTCCTAACCCATGCCCAACACCCGTACATGACCTAATATTGGTCAACCCATGCCAACACCCGACCACCTGCAACCCATACCCATATTATAACCCCTTTCAGTCCAAACCCATGCCCAACACTTGTATATGACCAAATATTGGTCAACTTGTGCCAACACCTGACCACGTGCAACCCATACCCATATTATAACCCCTTTTGCTCCTAACCCATGCCTAACTCCCGTAAATGACCTGATACTTATCAACCCGTGCAACCACCCGACCACATGCAACCCATTCCCATATTATAATCCCTTTTGGTTCTAACCCATGCCCAATACCCGTACATGACCTAATATTGGTCAACCCGTGGCAACTCCTGACCACCTGTAACCCATACCAATATTATAACCCCTTTGGTCCTAACCCATGCCCAACACTAGTTCATGACATAATATTGGTCAACCCGTGCCAACACCCGACCACCTGCAACCCATACCCATATTATAACCCCTTTTGGTCCTAACAAATGCCCTACACACGTACATGACGTAATATTGGTCAACCTGTGCCAACACCCGACCACTTGTTCCCCTACCCATATTATTACCCCTTTGGGTCCTAACCCATGCCCAACACCCGTACATGACCTAATATTGGTCAACCCGTGCCAACACCTGACCAGCTGCAACCGATACCCATATTATAACCTCTTTTGGTCCTAACCCTTGCCCAACACCCGTACATGACCTAATATTGGTCAACCCGTGCTAACACCCGACCACTTGCAACCCATACCTATATTATAGCCCCTATTGGTCCTAACCCATGCCCAACACCCGTACATGACCTAATATTGGTCAACCCATGCCAACACCCGACCACCTGCAAGCCATACCCATATTATATCCCCTATTGGTCCTAACCCTTGTCCAACACCCGTACATGACCTAAACTTGGTCAAACCGTGCCAACACACGATCAACTACAACCGATACCCATATCATAACCCCTTTTGGTCAAAAACAATGTCCAACACCCATGCATGACCTAATATTGGTCAACCTGTGGAAACACCTGACCACCTGCAATCCATGCCGATACTACAATCCCTTTTGGTCCTAACCCATGCCCAATACCCGTACTGTTGGATTAATGTCTAAGTCCATAACTATAATTGGTAAGACTGGACCCGACCCGGCATGGTCCATTTGGGTTGCATACCTTCATGCACTTGGATAGACTATAATGAGAGAAATAAGACACTTATGGTTATTAATATATTATAAGTTCTAGTATATTAATAATAAGAATAATAAGATTATTTAATTAGTATTGATCAAGAGTTAATCTAGGATTAATTAAGTGATCAAAAGAACACTAATTAAATATATGGGTTGATTGTGTAAATCATCCATACTTATATAGTGGGCTAATGCTCAATGGATAATCAAGTTGGGCTAAAACCCATAGAATGGTCAATGGATGCTCCATGGTGTATTTGAACCCATGGATCCAAGGAAATGGAAAGCCATGACAATTAAGGATTTACCCTAATTGTAACACTATATAAAGATCTTATTCTTGACAAAAATCGGCCATTTAGAAAGTGAAGAAGAGGGCTAGCCGATTTCATGAAGTGTAGAACTCTCTCAAGTTATTCTAAGTGTTTTGATGATTGTGATTCCATTTGAGGCTTCCACACTATTGGGGCTAGGCACTCAAGCTTCATGAAGACTTTCTACATCAAAGAGGTATGTATTCTATCTTGTTACACTCATTGTTTTGTATACTAGATTAGGATAATACCTTGGATGTTCTTATTTGCATGTATAATAGAGAAAACATAGATCCAAGGTTTTTAGGGTTGCATGTACACTTAGGAGTGTTAGAATGCTCAAAACCCAACAGTGGTATCAGAGCCTAGGCTTGTTTTCTTGTTATACTTGCAAATGGAGCTGAAAAATCGAGTTTTGATGCTGTCAGCCCAGCAGACTCGCCGAGTCCATGAAGGGACTCGACGAGTCCAAGGCAAAATGCATCCAACTCGCCGAGTTTTGTTCATGCACTCGACGAGTTGGACCCCAGACAGCATATTTTCGAGGTTTTTGGCTAGAAATGGACTAGGAACATTACCCTAAGTTGTTTTTGAACTTATAAACTTATTTTTTTTAATGTGGTAATGTTCATGCTAATCCATTTTCAAAGATAATTGTCAATAGATTCATGTTTTGTATTAGTTTAAGGTTTAGACGAATTACATGAAGAAGTTTGATATGAATTATCTTGTTCTTATGAGTTGCTTAGATTAATAGAAAAGTTAATTGAAATAGTTGTTTTCAATCCATTTTAATCTAAGAGTTGAGTATAAAATGTGTTTGTGTAACTTGTCCTCAAGTTACATGAAGAGTCACATTAAAGACTCATAAAACTCATAAAAGTTGGTAATGGTTACAAAATGAAGACTCTTGTGTCATTGATTTTTTTTATGACTCCATAACTTGTCCTCAAGTTATGGAAGTTCAAGAGTCACTTCATTAATAAATAAAGTGTAACCTTAATTAATTCCATAAGTTATAAAAAAATAAAGAAAAGTTAATTCTCTTATTAGTTTAAAGTCTTCCATAAGTTATGGAACTTGAAGAGTTTTTGGATTAAAACTACTTTAAACACATAAGTTATGGAATTAATTAGTTTTGAATAGTTTCAAAACTTTCCCTCAAGTTTTGGAATTGGAAAAGTTTTCTCTTATGAATACTTTAATTCCAAATTAGCCCTTACAATTCTAAAGAGTTAAAATTCAACACTTATACTATTTATAACATTAATGGTTAATTATTATATATATGTATAAGAACAAGTCGTTTTACCATTAGTAGGCCTCATTCACGAAGCCGGTCTATAAGGTGGGTATAAGGTTGTTGCCTATAAAATGGCGACTTAATGGGTGTATACTCTTACCCACCGCTTGCTTGATCGATGGAGGGTCGTTAGCCGAACGGGTAGGACAATGACTTTAAATTCTCCCTTCATTAAAAGTATTAATGATAAATACTAAGTAACTAAAATCTTAATAATTCCCAATCTTAGTTACTTTAGGAAAAATGTGAATTTGGTGCTAGCCCATGGAATTCACACTTTGTACCTTACCAAGTCGTTGGTGGAGCGTGTGTGGTTAACCGGCACACTAACTTGGACTAGTAAGGACCACGAAGGGTGACTTAATGTTTGTCATAGATCAATGGAGCGTGTGTGGTTAACCGGCACATTGATTAGGTGATAATATTAAGGGTACCAAGTGAATTGGTATGGTTATTCACACCTTGTTTTGTGATCCTCGGCATCCCGGTCACAAAATTTGAGAGGGCACACTCGAGATTGAAACATGCCATTGAAAAGTTCAATGAATCTCAAAAGATCTAGGAATTTCAAATCCAATTAAAACCTAATAAATTATTTCGTTTTTCATGGTGGAAATTGGTGAATCGTCATTCACCTACCTTCAAATATTTTATAGCTTGGATTACGGTATCCCTCTTCCAAATTATAAAATATTGTGTTGGGTCCTAGCCTTAATATTTCATATTGGGTGTCATATTAAGGAATTTAAATCAACTATCTTCAATATCTCCCAAAACATGTCTGGTTTAGACATTTATGATCTTCCCAAATCACTTGAAGATGATGTTCCTCAACATCATGCTTCACTTCCTCTATCTCCTCCAATTATTCTCCCTCACCCACAAGTTCATGAAAAGTTTAAGGTCACTCGAGCCCTATTGGCAAGTAATGGTCTTGGTGTGGTCACATCTTGGAGATGTAGTCACATATTGACAAGCCGGGAGATTTGGGTGTCAAAGTCTTGAGAAAGGTGGTGGTTCAATCACTTTCTAAGTCACACAGTGAGTTCTTTTGGAACACCTATGGAAAAGACTATGACAAGACCCTTAATGATTTTATCTATTTGTTAAGATCAACTTCCTCAAAACTTGATGGACATTGACAATACTGACACAAGAAATCCAGAAAAGCATTCTCTTCCCAATGGAAAGGGATCGGCCATAGTCAACTCGGTTGACCAAATGGTAAAGAGAAAAACTAAGTTTGTGATAATCTCGTGTACCATTATCAAAGGGTCCATATGTTTATATTGCCAAAGAAAAGGGCATTGGTTGCAAAGCTGCCATAATTTACCTAAGGATGTTAAAGTCGATAAGTTTGACTCTACTTCAGGTAAAGTCCACTATCTAACTCTGCTAAGTTTCTATTCTGAGTTTCTTGATACATGATGTGACTGGGTCACATGGTGATGTTTTAAGAATCAAAGAAAAGGTAAAGACACTTAAAGAAAGAATATGCTGAATCTGATCGCGTAGATGGATTTCTATCGCGTAGTTTGAAGATCGGATTCTTGAGCTACTTCTTAGGAGTTATATTATATTGCTTGTGAATAGATAACAACAAGGTTTTCATGTGGATTGTAAGGATAAGTTTTTCCGCAAAGTTTTAAAATAAAAGAAAAAAAAGGTTTTAATTTTATTTATTTTAAAAATATCCTTAAATTGGCATCTGTGGAAAATTGTTGCTTATATGTTTCTAGTAATAGCAATATTGGAAAGTGGATTTGATTCTTTCATTTGTGGTAGTGTCTGGGTTTACCAAATCAAGAAGGTTTTTCATCACCCAAGTTTCAATTGGACAGAAACTTGGAATCATACAAGTTGTATTGTATGATGAATGAGAATTTTCATCTTTGAAAAATTAAGACTAATTATTTGATCACATGTATATGTGAGTCAATTGAAGGACTAAAGAATTAGGTACACTGGGTGTGCACTGGTCAAGGTCCTCCACAAAGATTGATTTGTCATGATTTACTAAAAGATTAGTAAATATGATTATACTTATAAGGTTAAGTATAATTCTATAACATTGGAAAGGATACAATGTATGACAAAACAAATAAGAAGAATCAAATTAGCCAGAAGGATAAAAGTTTCTCAAATCTGAAAAGATGGGAGAGTACTTTAGTATCAGTTTTATGATCATCTTAATGATTTAGAAACCTAATCACATTTCATCCTCTAAGTGCATTCTGATAGCAAAGAAGAGGAGCTATGAATTGTTGAAGTGGTTAAAATCAAGAAGATGAGTCATACTTCGTTCCAAAACAATTCTTAGAGTCTTACTCCAAGATTGTAACATTGAGTGACATAAAGTAAGGTTTAAAACACTTATCAAATGTAGTGTGAAATGTTTCTACTCTTGTACATTTGAGATTGGTAAGTTGTGATGTCTTGGATGAGACAAAGACCAACTAAGACCAATTGTGTGAAGTGTTAGTCTTGATAAGAATCCGCACCATCCCTTGAATATTTTTTTTGTCAAGGAATGATTCTTGACTAGGGAAACTTATATGTCAAGAGGACAGTGGGAGCCTTAAAGATCCTGAAAGAGTTTCAAGATTTAATCAAGAGTGAAACCTGTAATTTATCACTAGCACACGACTTAAGGTTTGCAACCTATCGTGTAGACATAATTCTTATTTATGTACCTCCTTCAAATAAGTTGAATTTGCATGTGAGTTATCAGAGTTCAACTTGGAAGCATTGGTGGGCCTTGTGCTACCAAGGTGACAAGAAAGTAAGATTGAATAAGTTTAATCCATGTAAGGCTGAATTTGTCACTAACCTTATCTTGTAATTATGGTTTTGACAAATTCACATGGATAGGAACTCATACATTATAAAATCTAAGTGTCATAAGGTTTCTTTCCGATTCATGAAAATGATGGTGAGGAAACGCTTTCACTAAGTAGATTTTACGTAGATTGCAATTGTGTTATTTGCATTTTCAAAAGTCGTTAGTGGAGCGCGTTTGGTTAACCGACATGCTAACATGGACTTGTGAGAAATGGAAAATGCCTAAGCAATTGAGACTATGATTACGACATCCCTTTTCATAGTTCTAAAAATTGTTTAGACACACATGTGAGCTATCTAAGAAAGGATGTATGAATCTAAATTTCAGAAGTCCAACAGATTTCTGAAAATATGTCAGAGCTAGTGGGAGCATAAGTGTTATGCTGATAATCATCATGTTAGTGGGAACATGATTATTATGATTAGTATTGCAAGCTAGCAATGTTAATTATAGAAAACAAAGTTTCAATTCGTGAATTTGCAGGGGTTGAAAAGTTGTTTTGCTATAATTAAGGGAGAGGAAATTATACTTCATTTCAATTCTAAAGCTTAGATTGAGATTTTAATCATCTTTAGTCAAGGATATATATGAATTTTGGGCTGGAATGGTTCAACTTGAAGAAATTCTATATATATTGCGTTTTCAAAATTCGATTATGATTACGACATCCCTCTTCATAGTTAAATTTTGAAAACATGGCAAATAAAAAATATTGTAGCAAAAGACTTGTCTAGTATCATGTCTTTATGTCAAACATCATGAATCGTATCCCATATGCTTCGGATATAGGGTCGATTGCATGTGTTATAATATTCATCCTTTCTAAATTTTCCAAATGCTTAAGGAATTTAGAAGGGAAAAGTGTAGAGCTGGATATGACTAAAGTGATTAAGCAATTGTCGAGGACAATCTGAGGTTTGCCAAGGATTGGTTGCTCAAGGACATTTGGAATTCTAGTGTTAATTTTGGTAGGACCATATTGACATTTTCTGGAAAGAGGTAACTCTTGTTCAGAAGTGATAGTCAAAATGGGACTATGGAAATGTCTCCATAGGTGGAAGTTATTCAATCTATGTAAGATTAGAAAACCTTAATGCAAGAAGGATGTTCAAAGCAATGTACTTTGAATATGAGACTTCCGTTCCATAGAAGTTGAGCTTCTTTGGAATGCTCTGTAATGGTTGTTGTCAAGTCTTTCTGACTTCGTGCATAATCATTACAAGAGGATCAATGCATATAACTTTAGAATCTAACAAATTTCAGTTAATGACATGAATTTGGAATTCTTGCATTTACAATAAGGATTTGGGATTGTGAAATGAGCATCATTGGAATCATGTTCAATTGATCTACATCACAATGTAAGGATCATAGACAAACATAGTGTGCATACTTGAGGTATGGCATAACTATTGTTTAGAAAAACAAAGTGTACATGCTAGGAGCATGGGACGACTGTTGTTTTTATTCAAGTCTTAAGTTGATTATTTGAAACATTGAATAATGTGTAATCAATATGGTGATAAATAAAAGGTTGTTTTATTTATATTCAAAAGGGTTCTGAGACCATATTAGATTCGATTATTATTGTGTTTCACTTTGCATGTTTTGACTTCCAAAATAGCTAGGTTATTCTTTTCGAATGACTAAGTTATTTAAACACTCCACAGTCGTTCATATGTTGGAAGTAGGTGTGAATCAAGACTGTCATGAATCGGGTTTGTAGATGGCTAAATGGGTTTAGTCATGGCAATGGTTGCTACAACATTCATGAGTGCTCATAAGTTATGAGTATTGGAATAAACCCACGCTCACTTGTATCACTTCATGCAATTTATCTCGAGTGATCGTGAGAGGGTAATATCATATAAATCTTCAAACCTAGAGATATGAGATGTTACCTATGAGTTGGTTGTGCATTGATTGCACGTAAATGCATCAGTAACTTGATGTTATAAAACGTGCCTTTGTGTACAATTCAACAAGTAGTAGAACAAGCATATGAGTCGAAGTTTATCTGTTCCTTCTAGAAATAGAAGCGATATCTGGGCCCCTCGATGATTTTGTTGTGACCTATGTACCGGCCGATCAGAACTGAATTGATGTGTTCGATCAAGTTCTTTGTCAAACAAATCGAAAATCGGGAAACAAACTGCTGGACAATAAGTACGACGTTGTTCCATGTATTTGTCCAGCTGATATCATGAGAACAGAGGATTATATGATCCCTTATCTAATGGACAAGTCATTGACAAGGTCAGAGTTCGACAGAAGCTTTTGAGAGCTACGATTGCCAGTTGGTTCCTGAAGTCATACGCAATAATAGTTTTAGACTTATCCAAATAGGAGACTGTTGGATTAATGTCTAAGTCCATAACTATAATTGGTAAGACTTGACCCGACCCGGCATGGTCCATTTGGGTTGCATACCTTCATGCACTTGGATAGACTATAATGAGAGAAATAAGACACTTATGGTTATTAATATATTATAAGTTCTAGTATATTAATAATAAGAATAATAAGATTATTTAATTAGTATTGATCAAGAGTTAATCTAGGATTAATTAAGTGATCAAAAGAAGACTAATTAAATATATGGGCTGATTGTGTAAATCATCCATACTTATATAGTGGCCTAATGCTCCATGGATAATCAAGTTGGGCTAAAACCCATAGGATGGTCCATGGATGCTCCATGGTGTATTTGAACCCATGGATCCAAGAAAATGGAAAGCCATGACAATTAAGGATTTACCCTAATTGTAACACTATATAAAGATCTTATTCTTGACAAAAATCGGCCATTTAGAAAGTGAAGAAGAGGGCTAGCCGATTTCATGAAGTGTAGAACTCTCTCAAGTTATTCAAAGTGTTTTGATGATTGTGATTCCATTTAAGGCTTCCACACTATTGGGGCTAGGCACTCAAGCTTCATGAATACTTTCTACATCAAAGAGGTATGTATTCTATCTTGTTACACTCATTGTTTTGTATACTAGATTAGGATAATACCTTGGATGTTCTTATTTGCATGTATAATAGAGAAAACATAGATCCAAGGTATTTAGGGTTGCATGTACACTTAGGAGTGTTAGAATGCTCAAAACCCAACACGTACATGATCTAATATGGGTCATCCCATGCCAACACCCGACCACCTGCAACCCATACCCATATTATAACCCCTTTGGGTCTTAACCCATGCCCAAGACCCGTACATGACCTAATATTTGTCCACCCGTGCCAACACCCGACCACCTGCAACGCATACCCATATTATAACCCCTTTCGGTTCAAACCCATGCCCAACACTCGTATATGACCTAATCTTGGTCAGCCTTTGCCAACACCCGACCACGTGCAACCCATACCCATATTATAACCCTTTTTGGTCCTAACCCTTGCCTATAACCCGTAAATGACCTGATAATTGTCAACCTGTGCAACCACCCAACCATATGCAACCCATACCCATATTATAACCCCTTTTGGTCCTAACCCATGCCCAACACCCGTACATGACCTAATATTGGTCAACCCATGCCAACTCCCGACCACCTGCAACCCATACCCATATTATAACCCCTTAGGTCCTAACCCATGCCCAACACTAGTCCATGACATAATATTGGTCAACCCGTGCTAAACCCGACCACATGCAACCCATACCCATATTATAACCCCTTTTGGTCCTAACAAATGCCCTACACGCGTACATAACGTAATATTGGTCAACCCGTGCAACACCCGACCACCTGTTCCCATACCCATATTATAACCCCTTTAGGTCCTAACTGATGCCCAACACCCGTACATGACCTAATATTGGTCAACCCGTGCCAACACCTGACCACCTGCAACCGATACCCATATTATAACCCCTTTTGGTCCTAACCCTTGCCCAACACCCGTAAATGACCTAATATTGGTCAACTCGTGCTAAAACCCAACCACTTGCAACCCATACCTATATTATAGCCCCTATTGGTCCTAACCCATGCCCAACACCCGTACATGACCTAATATTGGTAAACCCATGCCAACACCCGACCGCCTGCAACCCATACCCATATTATATCCCCTTTTGGTCCTAACCCTTGCCCAACACCCGTACATGACCTAAAATTGGTCAACCCGTGCCAACACACGATTAACTGCAACCGATACCCATATCATAACCCCTTTTGGTCAAAAACAATGTCCAACACCCATGCATGACCTAATATTGGTCAACCTGTGGCAACACCTGACCACCTGCAATCCATGCCGATATTATAATCCCTTTTGGTCTTAACCCATGCCCAACACACGTACTTGATCTAATATTGGTCATCCCATGCCAACACCCGACCACCTGCAACCCATACCCATATTATAACCCCTTTGGGTCCTAACCCATGCCCAACACCCATACATGACCTAATATTCGTCAACCCGTGCCAACACCCGACCACCTGCAACCCATACCCATATTATAACCCCTTTCGGTCCAAACCCATGCCCAACACTCGTATATGACCTAATATTGGTCAACCTGTGCCAACACCCGACCACGTGCAATCCATACCCATATTATAAACCCTTTTGGTCCTAACCCATGCCTAACACCCGTAAATGACCTGATAATTGTCAACCCTTGCAACCACCCCAGTACATGCAACCCATACCCATATTATAACCCCTTTTGTTCCTAACCCATTCCCAACACCACTACATGACGAAATGTCGGTCAACCCGCGCCAACTCCCGACCACCTACAACCCATACCCATATTAAAACACCTTATGGTCCTAACCCATGCCCAACACCCGTACATGACATAATATTGGTCAACCCGTGCCTACACCCGACCACCTGCAACCCATACCCGTATTATAACCCCTTTTGGTCTAAACCCATGCCTAAAACCCATACATGAACTAATATTGTTCAACTCGTGCCAACACCCGGCCAACTGCAACCCATGCCGATATTATAACCCCTTTTGGTCCTAACCCATGCCCAACAACCGTACATGACCTAATATTGGTCAACCTGTGCCAACACCAGACGACCGGCAACCCATACTCATATTATAACCCCTTTCGGTCCAAACCCATTCCCAACACCCATACATGACCTAATATTGGTCAACCCGTGCTAACACCCGACCACCTTCAACCCACACCCATATTATAACCCCTTTCGGTCCAAAACCTTGCCCAACACTCGTATATGACGTAATATTGGTAAACCTGTGCCAACACCCGACCACGTGTAACCCATACCCATATTATAACCCCTTTTGTTCCTAACCCATGCCTACACCCATAAATGACCTGATAATTGTCAACCCATGCAACCACCCGACCACATGCAACCCATACCCATATTATAACCCCTTTTGGTCCTAACCCATGCCCAACACCCATACATGACCTAATATTGGTCAACCCGTGCCAACTGCCGACCACCTACAACGCATACCCATATTAGATCCCCTTTTGGTCCTCACGCATGCCCAACACCCGTACATGACATAATATTGGTCAACCCGTGCCAACACCCGACCACCTGAAACCCATACCCATATTATAACCCCTTTTGGTCCTTACACATGCCCAACACCCGTACATGATGTAATATTGGTCAACCCGTGCCAACACTCGAACACCTATTCCCATACCCATATTATAACCCCTTTTGGTCCTAACCCATGCCCAACACCCATACATGACCTAATATTGGTCAAGCTGTGCCAGCACCTGACCACCTGCAACCCATGCCCATAGTATAACCCCTTTTGATCCTAACAAATGCAAACACCCGTACACGACCTAATATTGGTCATCCCATGCCAACAACCGACCACTTGCAACTGACACCCATATTATAACCCCATTGGCTCCTAACCCCTGCCCAACACCCGTACATGACCTAATATTGGTCAACCCGTGCTAACACCCAACCACCTGCAACCCATACCTATATTATAACCCCTTTTGGTCCTAACCCATGCCCAACACCCGTACATGACCTAATATTGGTCATCCCGTGCCAACACCCGACCACCTACAACCCAGACCCATATTATATCCCCTTTTGGTCCTAACCTTTTCCCAACACCCATACATGACCTAATATTGGTCAACATGTGCCAACACCTGACCACCTGCAACCCATTCCCATATTATAACCCCTTTTGATCTTAACCCATGCCCAACACCTGTACACGACCTAATATTTGTAATCCCATGCGAACACCCGACCACCTACAACCTATACCCATATTATAACCCCATCGGGTCCTAACCCATGCCCAACACCCGTACATGACCTAATATTGGTCAACCCGTGCCAACACCGGAACACCTGCAACCCATACCCATATTATAACCCATTTTGGTCCAAAGCCATGCCCAACACCCGTATATGACCTAATATTGGTTAACCTGTGCCAGCACCCGACCATGTGCAACCCATACCCATATTATAACCCCTTTTGGTCCTAACCCATGCCTAACACCCATAAATGTCCTAGTAATTGTCAACGCGTGCAACCACCCGACCACATGCAACCCATACCCATATTATAACCCGTTTTGGTCCTAACCCATGCCCAACACCCGTACATGAACTAATATTGGTCAACTCGTGCTCCCAACCACCTGCAACCCATACCTATATAAAAACCCCTTTTGGTCCTAACCCATGACCAACACCCGTACATGATATAATATTGGTCAACCCGTGCCAATACCCGACCACCTGCAACCCACACCGATATTATAACCCTTTTGGTCCTAACACATGCCCAACACCCGTACATGATGTAATATTGGTCAACCCGTGCCAACACCCAACCACGTGTTCCCATACCCATATTATCACCCCTTTTGTTTCTAACCCATGCCCAACACCCGTACATGACCTAATATTGGTCAACCCGTGCCAACACCCGACCACCTACAACCGATACCCATATTATAACCCCTTTTTGTGCAAACCATTGCCAACACCCGACCACCTGCAACCGATACCCATATTTAAACCACATTGGCTCCTAACCCATGCCCAACACCCGTACATGACCTAATATTGGTCAACCCGTGCTAACACCTGACCACTTGCAACCCATACCTATATTATTACCCCTTTTGGTCCTAACCCATGCCCAACACCTGTACATGACCTAATATTGGTCAACCCGTGCTAACACCCGACCACCTGCAACCCATACCCATATTATATCCCCTTTTGGTCCTAACCCTTGCACAAAACCCATACATGATCTAGTATTGGTCAACCTGTGCCAACACCTGACCACCTGCAACCCATGCCCATATTATAAACCCTTTTGATCCTAACCCATGCCCCACACCCGTGCACGACCTAATACTGGTCATCCCATGCCAACACCCGACCACCTGCAACCCATACCCATATTATAACCCCATTGGGTCCTCAACCATACCCAACACCCGTACATGACCTAATATTGGTCAACCCATGCCAAAACCGGAACACCTGCAACCCATACCCATATTATAACCCATTTTCGTCCAAACCCATGCCCAACACCCGTATATGACCTAATATTGATCAACATATGCCAGCACCCGACCATGTGCAACCCATACCCATATTATAACCCCTTTTGGTCCTAACCCATGCCTAACACCCGTAAATGACCTGGTAATTGTCAACCAGTGTAACCACCTGACCACATGCAACCTATACCCATATTATAACCCGTTTTGGTCCTAACCCATGCCCAACACCCGTACATGAACTAATATTGGTCAATCCGTGCTCCCAACCACCTGCAACCCATACCAATATTATAACCCCTTTTGGCCCTAACCCATGCCCAACACCCGTACATGACATAATTTTGGTCAACCTGTGCCAACACCCGACCACCTGCAACCCATACCGATTTTATAACCCCTTTTGGTCCTAACACATGCCCAACACCCGTACATGACGTAATATTGGTCAACCCGTGCCAACACACGACCAGGTGTTCCCATACCCATATTATCACCCCTTTCGATCCTAACCCATGCCCAACACGTGTAAATAACCTAATATTGGTCAACCCGTGCCAACACCCGACCACCTGCAACCGATACCCATATTATAACCCCTTTTGGTCCTAACCCTTGCCAACACCCGTACATGACCTAATATTGGTCAACCCATGCTAAGACCCGAACACATGCAACCCATACCTATATTATAACCCCTTTTGGTCCTCACCCATGCCGAAGACTCGTACATGACCAAATATTGGTCAACCCGTGCCAAAACCCAACCACCTACAACCCATACCCATATTATATCCCCTTTTGGTCCAAACCCTTGCCCAACACCTGTACATGACAAAAAATTGGTCAACCCGTGCAAACACCTGATCAACTGCAACCAATACACATATTATAACCTGTTTTGGTCCAAACCTATGCTCAACACCCATACATGACCTAATATTGGTCACCCTATGGCAACACCTGACCACCTGCAACCCATGCCGATATTATAACCCCTTTTGGTCCTAACCCATGCCCAACACCCGTACATGACCAATATTGGTCATCCCATGCCAACACCCGACCACCTGCAAACCATACCCATATTATAACCCCTTTGGGTCCTAACCCATGCCCAACACTCCTACATGACATAATATTGGTCAACCCGTGCCAACACCCGACCACCTGCAACCCATACCCGTATTATAACCCCTTTTGGTCTAAACCCATGCCTAACACCCATACATGAACTAATATTGTTCAACCCGTGCCAACTCCCGACCAACTGCAACCCATGCCGATATTATAACCCCTTTTGATCCTAACCCATGCCGAACACCCGTACATGACCTAATATTGTTCATCCCATGCCAAAACCCGACCACCTGCAAACCAAACCCATTTTATAACGACTTTGGGTCCTAACCCATGCCTAACACCCAACATGACCTAATATTGGTCAACACATGCCAACACCCAACCACCTTCAACCCGTACCCATATTATAACCCCTTACGGTCGAAAACCTTGCCCAACACTCGTATATGACTTAATATTGGTAACCTTGTGCCAACACCCGACCACGTGTAACCCATACCCATATTATAACCCCTTTTGTTCCTAACACATGCCTAACACCCGTAAATGACCTGATAATTGTCAACACGTGCATCCACCCGACCACATGCAACCCATACCCATACTATAACCCCTTTTGGTCCTAACCCATACCCAACACCCGTACATGACCTAATATTGGTCAACCCGTGCCAACTCCTGACCACCTACAACGCATACCCATATTAGAACCCCTTTTGGTCCTCACCCATGCCCAACACCCGTACATGACATAATATTGGTCAACCCCTGCCAACACCCGACCACCTGCAACCCATACCCATATTATAACCCCTTTTGGTCCTAACAAATGCCCAACACCCGTACATGATGTAATATTGGTCAACCCGTGCCAAAGCTCGGCCACTTGTTCCCATACCCATATTATAACCCCTTTTGGTCCTAACCCATGCCCAACACCCATACATGACCTAATATTGGTCAAGCTGTGCCAACACCTGACCACCTGCAACCCATGCCCATATTATAACCCCTTTTGATCCTAACACATGCAAACACCCGTACACGACCTAATATTGGTCATCCAATGCCAACACCCAACCACCTGCAACCGATACCCATATTATAACCCCATTGGCTCCTAACCCCTGCCCAGCACCCGTACATGACCTAATATTGGTGAATCCGCGCTAACACCCAACCACTTGCAACCCATACCTATATTATAACCCGTTTTGGTCCTAACCCATGCCCAACACCCGTACATGACCTAATATTGGTCAACCCATGCCAACTCCCGACCACCTGCAATCCATAACCATATTATATCCCCTTTTGGTCCTAACCCTTGCCCAACACCCATACATGACCTAATATTGGTTAACATGTGCCAACACCTGACCACTTGCCACCCATGCCCATATTATAACCCCTTTTGATCCTAACCCATGCCCACCACTCGTACACGACCTAACATTGGTCATCCCATGCCAACACCCGACCACCTGCAACCCATACCCATATTATAACCCCATTGGGTCCTAACCCATACCCAACACCCGTACATAACCTAATATTGGTCAACCCATGCCAAAACCAGAACACCTGCAACCCATACCCATATTATAACCCATTTTGGTCCAAACCCATGCCCAACACCCGTATATGACCTAATATTGGTCAACATGTGCCAGCACCCGACCATGTGCAACCCATACCCATATTATAACCCCTTTTGGTCCTAACCCATGCCTAACACTCGTAAATGACCTGGTAATTGTCAACCAGTTCAACCACCGACCACATGCAACCCATACCCATATTATATCCCGTTTTGGTCCTAACCCACGTCCAACACCCGTACATGAACTAATATTGGTCAACCCGTGCTCCCAAACACCTGCAACCCATACCTATATTATAACTCCTTTTGGTCCTAACCCATGCCCAACACCCGTACATGACATAATATTCGTCAACCCGTGCCAACACCTGACCGCCTGCAACCCATACCGATATTATAACCCATTTTGGTCCTAACACATGTCCAACACCCGTACATGACGTAATATTGGTCAACCCGTGCCAACTCTCAACTACGTGTTCCCATACCCATATTATCACCCCTTTTGGTCCTAACCCATGCCCAACACCCGTACATGACCTAATATTGGTCAACCCGTGCCAACACCCGACTACCTGCAACCGATACCCATATTATAACCCCTTTTGGTCCTAACCCTTGCCAACACCCGTACATGACGTAATATTGGTCAACCCATGCTAAGACCCGACCACATACAACCCATACCTATATTATAACCCCTTTTGGTCCTAACCCATGCCGAAGATCCATACATGACCTAATATTGGTCAACTCGTGCCAACACCCAACCACCTGCAACCCATACCCATATTATATCCCTTTTTGGTCCTAACCCTTGCCCAACACCTGTACATGACCTAAAATTGGTCAACCCGTGCCAATACCCAATCAACTGCAACCCATACACATATTATAACCTCTTTTGGTCCAAACCTATGCTCAACACCCATACATGAACTAATATTGGTCAACATGTGGCAACACCTAACCACCTGCAACCCATGCCGATATTATAACCCCTTTTGGTCCTAACCCATGCCCAACACCCGTACATGACCTAATATTGGTCATCCCATGCCAACACCCGACCACCTGCAAACCATACCCATATTATAACCCCTTTGGGTCCTAACCCATGCCAAACACCCCTACATGACCTAATATTGGTCAACCCGTGCCAACACCCGACCACCTGCAACCCATACCCATATGATAACCCCTTTCGGTCCAAACCCGTGCGCAACACTCGTATATGACCTAATATTGGTCAACCTGTGCCAACACCCGACCACGTGCAAACGATACCCATATTATAACCCCTTTTGGTCCTAACCCATGCCTAACACCCGTAAATGAGCTGATAATTGTTAACCCGTGCAACCACCCGACCACATGCAACCCATACCCATATTATAACCCCTTTTGGTCCTAACCCATGCCCAACACCCGTACATGACCTAATATTGGTCAACCCTTGCCAACTTCCGACCACCTGCAACCCATACCCATATTATAACCCCTTTGTTCATAAGCGATACCCAACACCAGTTCATGACACAATATTGGTCAACCCGTGCCAACACCTGACCACCTGCAACCCATACCCATATTATAACCCCTTTTGGTCCTAACAAATGCCCTACACGCGTACATGACGTAATATTGGTCAACCCATGCCAACACCTGACCACCTGTTCCCATTCCCATATTATAACCCCTTTGGATTCTAACCCATGCCCAACACCCGTACATGACCTAATATTTGTCAACCCGTGCGAACACCCGACCACCTGCAACCGATACCCATATTATAACCCCTTTTGGTCCTAACACATGCCCAACACCCGTACATGACGTAATATTGGTCAACCTCTGCCAACAACCGACCATCTGTTCCCAAACCCATATTATAATCCCTTTTGGTCCTAACCCATTGCCCAACACCCGCACATGACCTAATATTGGTCAACCCATGCCAATACCCAACCACCTGCAACCCATACCCATATTATATCCTCTTTTGGTCCTAACCCTTGCCCAACACCCGTACATGACCTAAAATTGGTCAAACCGTGCCAACACATAATCAACTGCAACCCATACCCATATTATAACCCCTTTTGGTCAATACTAATGTCCAACACCCATGCATGACCTAATATTCGTCAACCTGTGGCAAGACTTGACCACCTGCAACCCATGCCGATATTATAACCCCTTTTGGTCCTAACCCATGCCCAACACCCATACATGACTTAATATTGGTCATCCCATGCCAACACCCGACCACCTGCAAAACATACCCATATTATAACCCCTTTGGGTCCTAACCCATGCCCAACACCCATACATGACCTAATATTCGTCAACCTGTGCCAACACCCGACCACCTGCAACTCATAACCATATTATAACGCCTTTCGGTCCAAAACCATGCCCAACACTCGTATATAACCTAATATTGGTCAACCTGTGCCAACACCCGACCACGTGCAATCCATACGCATATTATAACCCCTTTTGGTCCTAAGCCATGACTAACCCCCGTAAATGACCTGATAATTGTCAACCCGTGAAACCACCCGACCACGTGCAACCCATACCCATATTATAACCCCTTTTGTTCCTAACCCATGCCCAACACCAGTACATGACCAAATATTGGTCAACCCGTGCCAACTCCCGACCACCTGCAACCCATACCTACAATAGAACCACTTTTGGTCCTAACCGATGCCCAACACCTGTACATGACATAATATTGGTCAATCCGTGCCAACACATGACCAGCTGCAACCCATACCCATATTATAACCCCTTTTGGTCCTAACACATGCCCAACAACCTTCCATGACGTACTATTGGTCAACCCGTGCTAACACCCGACCACCTGTTCCTATACCCATATTATAACCCCTTTTGGTCCTAACCCATGCCCAACACCCATACATGACCTAATATTGTTGAACCCGTGCCAACACCTGACCACCTGCAACCGATACCCATATTATAACCCCTTTTGGCCCTAACCCTTGCCCAACACCCGTACATGACCTAATATTGGTCAACCCGTGCTAACACCCGACCACTTGGAACCCATACCTATATTATAACCCCTTTTGGTCCTAACCCATGCCCAACACCCGTACATGACCTAATATTGGTCATCCCGGGCCAACACCCAACCACCTGCAACCCATACCCATCTTATAACCCCTTTTGGTCCTAACCCTTGCCCAACACCCGTACATGACCTAAAATTGGTCAACACGTGCCAACACACGATTAAATGCAACCCATACCCATATTATAACCGCTTCTGGTCCAAACCCATGCCCAACACCCATACATGACCTAATATTGGTTAACCTGTGCCAACACCAGACCACCTGCAACCTATGCCCATATTATAACCTGCTTTGTGTTGGATAAGGTGTCTAAGTCCATAACAATTTCTGGTATGTACTTGACCCGACCCGGCATGGTCCATTTGGGTTGCATGGCACCATGCAATTGGATAGACTAAATGTGAGAAATAACACTTGGAGATTATTAATATATTATAAGTTCTAATATATTAATAATATTATTTGATTAGTTTGATCAAGAATTAATTTAGAATTAATTAAGTGATCAAAAGATAACTAATTAAATATATGGGTTGATTATGTAAATCATCCATATCTTGTATAGTGGGCTAAAAGGCTCCATGGACTATCAAGTTGGGTTCCACCCATAGGATGCTTCATGGATGCTCCATGGGAGTTACAAACCCATGGTTCATGGAAATGAAGAGTCATGACACATTAGGGTTTAACCCTAGCTGTGTCAACACTATATAAGTAACATATTATCCACCCAAAATCGGCTACACTAAGAAACAAGAGGGCTTGGCCGATTTTGAAGAAGTGAGTATTCTCTCATAAGTTCTTCCAAGAGCATTTGGTGTTGTGTGAAGCATTTGAGGCATCACACTTGGGGTGCTAGGCTCACAAGGTTTCAAGGAACACAAGCAACAACAAGGTAAGTTATTCTATCTATACTTTATGTTAAAGTTGTTCCCCATGTATGCTAGATAGGAATATAACCTTGGAATTCAACTTTGCATGACAAATTAGACAAACATAGATCCAAGGTTATTAGGGTTGCATGTACACTTAGGAAGTGTTAGAATGCTCAAAACCCATCAGTGGTATCAAAGACTAGGCTTGTTTGTTCTTATTTGTGCTTAAAAGTTGAAAACAGAATCGGAAATTTTGCTGTCTGCGAATGGACTCGTCGAGTCTATAGGGGGACTCTTCGAGTCCATGAGTATCTTCAACCAACTCGGCGAGTCAGTATATGCACTCGGCGAGTAGGGTCGAATGAGTGTAGAATTTCGATTCAGTTGCTGGAAATGAATTAGAAACATTACCCTAAACTGTTTTGGTAATTGAAAAACTTGTTTTTTGGTGGTGTAATGTCTTTGCTAATTCATTTACAACAACTAGTTATCAAAATTACAAAGTTTTATGTAATTTTTGATTGTGTTCATATTCATGTTCTTGTTCTTATGATGTTTTAGATGATCATAGGAATTATTTGTAACCTATTTGGTAGTTTAATTCTTGATCATAATGTGTTTTAATGGAGTGCATAACTTATCCTTAAGTTATGGAAAACCAAGAGTCACACTTGAGTTAAAAACCATTAAGAAAACACAAGAGTTAGAAAAATGAAGAGTCTTCATTTTATTACTCTATTAACTCATAAGTTACAAGAAATGAAAAGTTTTGAAAGTTACAAAACTTGCCCTCAAGTTTTGGAACAAGTAAAGTTAAGTTAAAACTTTAAGTTCCAACCCCTAGAATTTTAAAAGTTAAAATTCAACCCTTATACTTATATTATGATAATTTAATAATTATATATATGTATAAGAATAAAGTCGTCTTACCGCTAGTACGCCTCATTCACGAAGCCGGTCTATAAGGTGGGTATAAGGTTGTTGCCTATAAAATGGTGACTTAATGGGTGTATATTCTCACCCACCGCTTGCTTGACTGGTGGAGGGTCGTTAGCCGAACGGGTAAGACAAGGACTTATAAATTCTCATTCAAACTATGATGAATATAATAAAGTAACTAAATGTTTATTAAATTCCCAATCTTAGTTACTTTAGGAAAAATGTGAATAAGGTGCTAATCCATGAAATTACACTTTACACTTTGTCTAAGTCGTTGGTGGAGCGTGTGTGGTTAACCGGCACACTAACTTGGACTTAACAAGGTAGGTAAAGGGTGATTTAAGGTTTATTATAGTATCGGTGGAGCGCGTGTGGTTTACCGGCACATCGATTGAGTGATAAACTTTAAGGGTACCAAGTGATTTGCATGGTTACTTCACACCTCGTTTTGTGATCCTCGGCATCCCAGTCACAAAACCTGGAGGGCACTCCCGAGATTGAAACATGCCTTTGAAAAGTTCATTGGATCTCAAAGAATCTAGGAATTTCTAAAACCAATAAAAACTAAATATCTAATATTTCGGTTTTCGTGGTGGAAATTGGTGAATCGTCATTCACCTACCTTTCAAATATGGTATAGCTTAGATTACGGCATACCTCTTCTAAGTTATATTATATTGTGATTGGATCCTAGCCTTAATATTGCATTTGGGTGTTTTATTAAGGACTCTCTTAAATCTAAACTAAACTTGTCCTTCCTTTTCAGATGTCTTCAAATAATGCTTCTGGCTCGAATCCTAATGGCTCCTTTACTCTTATGAGTCTGTGTGGGAAAGTCACCTTTGATGGATCCAACTTTAATAAATGGATCAGAAACATCAGGATGATTACCCGCTACGAGGACAAAGAATATGTCCTTGACAAGGAGCTTAAGGAAATTGACGAGTCCACTGCAACTCCACAGGAGATCGCTGACTTTCATACTCATGAAAGAGATGCAACCAAGGTGGCTTGCATCATGTTGGCCACCATGACAGCTGAACTCCAAAAGTCTTATGAAGACTTCTACCCTTATAAAATGCACCAAGATTTGATGGAAAGATACAATCAAAGTGCACGACAAGAGAGGTACGAAGTCATCTGCTCCATGATAACAACCATGATGAAGGACGGAGAGTCCGTCACGAGCCACATGCAGAAAATGCAAAGGTATGTGGATCGTTTGCTGAAGCTCAATGTGAACTTCCCTGAGGAGCTTGCAATAGATATCATTTTGCACTCCTTACCATCGTGTTATGATCAATTCCGCATGACATATCACATGAACAAGGAAGAGGTCACCCTCAGCAAACTTCAGGGACTTCTCAAGACCGCAGAAACAGGTCTTAAGGGGAAGTCGGTTGCTATCACTCCTACTCCAGACTCAACTCCGGTCTTGGCAATCGGGCAAAGTCGAGGGAGGAAGAGAAAGAGATCTTCAAAGGGTACCAAGGCTCGGACCCTTGATGGCTCTTCTTCAAGTGGAACCAAGAAAGGTTTCATTACTCCTTCTTCTGACCCAACAGAGGCTGAATGCTTCTATTGCCATGAAAAAGCTCATTGGAAGCGGAACTGCCCAAAGTACCAGCAGGATGTAAAGGATGGGAAAGTCAAATCCAACCATGCAGGTATTTACACTATCATTTCTAATAACTCACCCCATTCGAAATCTTGGGTCCTTGATACCGGTTGCGGTATTCATATTTGTTGTGACTTGCAGGGACTAGGAAGAAGTGAGAATGTGGAGCAAGGAAGAATAAACTTGATCATGGGGAATAGGAAAGTTACACCTGTCACCAAGATTGGAGTTTATACTTTATCGCTAAGTAGTGGGTTAAATTTAGATTTGAATAAATGTTGTTATTCGCCAGAAATGGCAAGAAATATTATTTCCTTTCATGCATTGTACAAACAAGGTTTCACTTTTCCGTTTGATAATGAAGTTGGTTCGATTAATGCTTTCTTTAATAATGTACTTTATTTTAAAGCATTACCTTGTGATGGTGTGTATGAAGTTGTATCTATTGTAGATAACTCAGGAAATAATGTTTTGTGTATTGATTCTCCTAATAATAATAACTTGGATAAAGCATCATTATGGCACTGTCGTCTTTGACATATAAGCAAGAAACGCATAGGCCAACTCCAAAAGGATGGAGTCTTGGAGTCGTTTGACCTAAAGTCAAATGATAGTTGTGAATCATGCTTACTTGGAAAAATGACAAAGTCACCCTTCACAGGCTCGTGTGAAAGGGGTGAAGGTCTGTTGGACCTTATACACACGGATGTGTGTGGACCATTCAAACATGCCACAAGAGATGCTAATCGTTATTATTTGACTTTTACTGATGATTACAATAGATATGGATATGTCTACTTAATCAAGCATAAGTCAGAGACTTTCGAGAAGTTTAAGGAATTTAAACAGGAAGTCGAGAATCAATTGGGCAGGAACATTAAGATGCTTCGATCCGATCGAGGTGGTGAGTATCTTAGTTCAGAGTTCCTCGACTATCTAAAGGAATGTGGGATTGTCTCACAATTGACACCTCCCAGGACACCGCAGTTGAATGGTGTGGCTGAGAGGCGTAATCGAACCATGTTGGACATGGTTCGTTCCATGATGAGTCGAGCTTCGCTACCAATCTCATTCTGGGGGTATGCCTTAGAGACTGCCGCCCATATCCTTAATCTAGTCCCTACAAAGAAAGTTGCCAAAACTCCTCACGAGATGTGGACTGGTAAAGTACCTAAACTAGACCACATCAAAATTTGGGGATGCGAGGGTTTCGTGAGACGCGAGACTCACGATAAGCTCGAACCCCGAAGCGAGAGGTGTATTTTCATCGGCTACCCACAGCAATCCTTTGGTTACCTCTTTTACAGACCTAGTGACAACGTGGTCTTTGTAGCAAGAAGAGGAGTCTTTCGAGAAAGAGAGTTTATAAGCCAAGGAGACAGTGGGAGGCAAGTTGATCTTGAAGAAATTCAAGAGTCAAGTGGTGAAGGAACTTCAAACTCTAGCCCTCAACTTGAGGAGGAAACTCCTGTTGAGCCAATTAACGAATCTGAACCTCTGAGGCGTTCCATGAGATTTAGGAGTGCACCTGAGCATTACTATGGATTCCATACTACTGCAGAAGGTGAGACACTTATTAGTGATGAGACACTAGTAAGTCAAGATGACCCTAACAACTACGAGGAAGCCATGGCGGGCCCCGAGTCTGCTAAATGGAAATAGGCTATGGATAGCGAGATACAATCCATGTATGACAATCAAGTTTGGAACTTGGTTGAGAATGTACCAGGTCGAAAGACTGTAGGGTGCAAATGGGTCTTCAAAAAGAAGACCGACATGGATGGTAAAGTACACACTTATAAGGCTAGACTGGTTGCAAAGGGCTTCTCTCAAATTCCTGGAGTGGATTATGATGAGACCTTTTCTCCGGTAGCCAAGATTAAGTCTATTTGGGTTCTGTTAGCCATAGCCGCATTTCATGACTATGAAATTTGGCAAATGGATGTCAAAACCGCTTTCCTTAATGGGAAGTTGGCTGAAGATGTTTACATAAGTCAGCCAGAGGGTTTTGTCAGTAACGAGTACCCTAATAGAGTGTGTAAGCTTGAGAAATCCATTTATGGATTAAAGCAAGCACCTCGCAGATGGAATCTTTGCGTTGATGAAAAGGTCAAGGAATTTGGCTTTTCTAGGAGTGAAGATGAATCTTGTGTATATGTCAAGGCTAGTGGGAGTATAGTTAGCTTTTTGGTATTGTATGTGGATGACATACTACTCATAGGAAACGACATTCCAAACCTGCAGGAAGTAAAAACCTGGCTTGGAAAGTGTTTCGCTATGAAGGACCTTGGTGATGCTGCCTATATTTTGGGGATAAGTATCTTGAGAGATCGGAGTAAAAGACTAATTGGACTTAGTCAAAGTACCTACTTGGATAAGGTTCTGAAGAGATTCAGAATGCAAGACTCCAAGAAAGGAGAGTTACCCATCCAGAGTAGCGCCAAGTTGAGTAAGACACAAAGCCCTAGCACTGAGGCTGAGATAGCAGAAATGAGTCGAGTACCTTATGCTTCGGCTGTAGGTTCGATCATGTAATAGCTCAAATTTTCAAATAAAATTTTCATTTAATAAAACTATTTTATTCAAAAAAGAGTATTTATTCCAAGTTCCATTTCAAAATACAATTAAAAGAATCCCCAAGATCTCCAACAATGGCAGTGTGTACGCTTCACGCCGGCGCCTTCCCACGGTCCTCGCTAGTACCTGAAACATATACATAACAACTTGTAAGCATAAATGCTTAGTGAGTTCCCCAGTATACCACTTACACATATACGCCTTTCCAGGCCCGGACCTTCCGGTCCACAGTACAATGCCTTCCGGCCCGCCTTCCGGCCCATAAAATGATTGCCTTCCGGCCCATAAGATAATTGCCTTCCGGCCCATAAGATAATTGCCTTCCGTCCCATAACATGATTTGCCTTCCGGACCATAAACATACATAGCATGCATAGCAACTATTCCTTTCAATTATAGCACATATAAAAGACATAGCATATCCGACCTTCCGGTCACACAGTCAAACCCTTCCGGGTACAGTATAGTGAGAAGACTCACCTCGTAGTATGTAAGCTATAGACTCTTGAAACTACTCGCACTTGATCCGCCAATCTGCAAGCTCCCTATAATACCACATACTCTTATTAATGATCTATCAAACAAGACAACTGACTCTACGAAAATACGTGCAGGTCAACGGTCAACTTGACCGGACTCGTCGAGTGCAAGGGCGACTCGGCGAGTCTAGATGTCCTCCCAACTACCCAGTTGTTCCCCTCTCTACCCGTCGAGTATCCCCTCCTGACTCGACGAGATCCTTGTGGAAGAATCGCGGGGCCACCCCGACTCCACTCGCCGAGTCTAAGGAACGACTCGGCGAGTCCCAGTGAATCTTTAAGCTACTCGCCGAGTCTGAAGAACAACTCGGCGAGTCCCAGTGAACCTTCAAGCTACTCGCCGAGTCTGAAGAACAACTCGGCGAGTCCATGCCATGCAGTCGATCAACTGCCTCCTGTAATCCGCATGGTTCCGAGATATATATAAACGTGGGACTTCCTGGGCCTCTAAGCATACTACTATTGGGATTTAAACGCTTGGTAACAACATTATAATCTATCTAATCACTAAATGGGTTTCATAAACCCTAGATTCGTGCTCACCATCAAAACAACAGAAATGGACCAAGTGTTACCTGAAAACGTGATCTCTATGTCCCCAACCTCCAGAACTCAACCCTCTTGATCTTCCTTTGACCAAAGTCTTGCTTCTTCTTGCCTCACAACCTCCTCAAGATCACCAATAGCCTTCCCTTCTCCACTAGTCGTCCACAGATGCTATGTTCTTCACAATCGGACAAAAAAACGTACAATGACAGCCTAAGGGGCATTATATACGTTCCAAACGAAACGGTTAGGGTTTCTGCTGAACAGTGTCGACTCGCCGAGTCCTTAATGGACTCGTCGAGTCCAGTCGCGAATCTGCGACCCAGACTGAGGTCCTACTCAGCGAGTCAGGCACCAACTCGCCGAGTCCCTACCTAAGATGTCCCAAAATAGTTTTAAAAACAATACCTGAAATTTCGGGTTGTTACAATTCTCCCCCACTAGAACTAGACTTCGCCCTCGAAGTCTCGCTCTGTGAATAACTCCGGATGTTGCTCCTGCATGTCACGCTCCGGCTCCCAAGTCATCTCCGATCCCTTCCGGTGTTGCCACTGAACCAACACCAAAGGTACCTCCTTGTTCCGAAGAACGTTGATCTTCCGATCCCTGATAGCTACTGGTCTCTCAGCGTAATTCAGGCTCGCATCCACCTGAATATCCTCTAACGGAACCACTGCCGATTCATCGGCTATACACTTCCTCAACTGTGATACGTGAAAGGTGTTGTGAATCTGACCCAACTCTGTTGGCAACTCCAACCGATAAGCTACCCGACCTACTCTTGCAATTACCCGAAACGGACCTATGAACCGGGGCCCTAATTTGCCCCTCTTTCTGAACCGGATCACTCCCTTCCAGGGAGAAACCTTCAGGAGAACGAAATCACCAATCTGGAATTCCAGCTCGGACCGGCGTCTGTCTGCATAACTCTTCTGTCGACTCTGAGCGGTCAATAACCTCTGCCTAACCTGCTGAATCTGTTCGGTCGTCTGAAGTACGATCTCTGTACTGCCCATCACTCTCTGTCCCACCACTCCCCAGCAGATGGGAGTCCGACACCTCCTACCATACAACAACTCAAAAGGTGGCATACCAATGCTCGAATGATGGCTGTTGTTGTAGGAAAACTCAGCCAAAGGCAAATGCGCATCCCAGCTACCCCCGAAGTCTAACACACACGCTCTAAGCATGTCTTCCAGTGTCTGAATCGTCCGCTCGCTCTGACCGTCGGTCTGGGGATGGTATGCGGTACTAAAATGCAGTTTAGTACCCAGCTCCTCATGGAATTTCTTCCAGAACCTGGAAGTGAAGCGTACATCACGATCTGAAACAATCGAGATCGGCACTCCATGCCGAGATACTATCTCTCTCACGTATAACTCCGCCAACTTCTCCGCTGTTGAACTTTCGCTAATGGCAAGGAAGTGTGCACTCTTCGTCAACCTATCCACTATCACCCAAATTGCATCAACTCCTCTGGCAGTTCTCGGCAATTTGGTGATGAAATCCATCGTAATCTGTTCCCACTTCCACTCAGGAACCTCCAAGGGCTGCAATTTACCATGCGGTCTCTGGTGTTCGGCCTTAACCCTCCGGCAGGTCAAACACCTCTCAACGAACCAAGCAACGTCTCTCTTCATACAAGGCCACCAATATTCCTTTCTCAAATCCAAATACATCTTCGTAGCACCGGGATGGATCGAGAATTTCGATCTATGAGCCTCCTCCATCAAAGTAGCACGCGTACCGCCCACGAATGGTACCCAAATCCGACCCTGGAACATCAGAAGTCCTCGTCCATCCTTAACGAACTCCAAAATTAACCCGACGACCCGCTCCTTCTTCTGCATCTCGGATTTCACAACCTCGGCATGTGCCCCACGAATAGCATCTAATACCGGAGTCATTACCGTCAACCTCAGACATACGTCCCGCAATGGAGTGCTCTCCGCCCTACGACTCAATGCATCGGCTACCACATTAGCCTTGCCTGGGTGATATAGGATCTCACAGTCATAATCCTTAACCACGTCCAACCATCTCCTCTGACGCATATTTAGGTTGGGTTGATCCATCAAATACTTCAAACTCTTATGGTCCGTGTATATAGTACAACGAACCCCGTACAGGTAGTGACGCCAAATTTTGAGAGCGAACACCACTGCCCCCAACTCTAAGTCATGAGTGGGATACCTCGCCTCGTGAGGCTTCAGCTGCCTCGATGCATAAGCTATCACATGGCCCCTCTGCATCAACACTGCACCCAGTCCCGAAATCGATGCGTCGCAATATACGACAAAGTCCTCCATCCCTTCCGGGAGAGCTAATACCGGGGCTTCGCACAGTCTCTGACGAAGTGTCTCGAAGGAAGTCTGCTGCTCGGGTCCCCATGAGAATGTAACACCCTTCCGGGTCAATCTGGTGAGCGGTACAACGATCTTGGAGAAATCCCTAATAAACCTCCGATAGTACCCCGCCAACCCAAGGAAACTCCTGATCTCGGAAGGTGACTTCGGTACCTCCCAACTCATTACTGCTTCCACCTTGGCCGGATCGACCAATATCCCTGCCTGATTAACAACATGTCCCAGAAATTGGACCTCCCGCAACCAGAAGTCACATTTGGAGAATTTCGCATATAACTTCTCCGACCTCAGTACCTCAAGGACCTCCCTCAAATGTCCCTCATGCTGCTCTCTAGACCGAGAATACACCAGGATGTCGTCGATAAATACAATCACAGACCGATCCAGCATCGGCCTGCATACCCTGTTCATGAGGTCCATGAACACTGTCGGGGCATTAGTGAGCCCAAAAGGCATCACCACGAACTCGTAATGCCCATATCGCGTCCTAAATGTTGTCTTCTGGACGTCCTCATCCCGCACTCTTACCTGATGGTACCCTGATCTCAAATCGATCTTGGAAAACCAAGACGCCCCTTGCAACTGATTGAATAGATCATCGATCCTCGGTAACGGATAGCGGTTCTTGACCGTCACCTTGTTCAACTCCCGGTAATCAATACACATCCGGTGTGAACCATCCTTCTTCTTGACGAATAGAATCGGTGCTCCCCACGGCGAGCTACTCGGCCGAATAAATCCCTTCCCCAGCAACTCCTGGAGTTGCGAGGACAACTCTTGCATCTATGGAGGTGCAAGACGATAAGGCACCTTCGCAATGGGCGCAGCCCCCGGAATCAGATCGATACCAAACTCCACTTGCCTCGCAGGAGGTACTCCCGGCAAATCCTCGGGAAAGACATCTGGAAATTCGCACACCACTGGTACCTCCTCCACTGTCCTCGGTCTTTCGGAAACCTCCCGCGTATCCATCACATATGCTACCAAACCTTTACATCCCTGCTGTAGACACTGGCTCGCCCTAGCGGCCGAACAAAAAGCTGATCCCGAACGGGTACCCTCGTCGTACACCGTAAGAACTCCCCCACTAGGGTCTTGTATAGTCACCAGCTGGCACTCACAGTCGATGACAGCGCTGAATCGGCTCAACCAGTCCATGCCCACGATGACACAGACATCACCCATCGCAATAGGAATTAGGTCAATCGGGAACGCAACCCCAAAAATCTCTAGCACGCATCCCCGAAAAACTTCAGTAGCACAAACCACCCTCTCGGCCGCTATAGAAACGCTCAAAGGCCGACTTAACGACTCACGACTAATGTGGATATGCTGACTAAAGGCTAACGATACAAAAGATCTACTCGCACCCGAGTCAAATAACACTAGTGCAGGCATAGAGTTCACAAGAAAAGTACCTACACATACATTAACATAAGCATAGCATTTCGACTTTAAAGTAAATACGTGAATGATAACATACCTGCCACAACATCGGGCGCAGCGCGGACCTCCTTCGCAGTCAGCTGAAAGGCTCTCCCGCGAGCCCTCGGGGCCTCGACCTTCGCCGGTCGGGTCTCAGTAGTCCTGGTAGTAGGTGTAGCTCCCTGACGAAGTTGCGGGCACTTGGCCTTCCGATGGCCTGTCTGGTTGCAATGCAAGCAAACCATAAACCCCTTAGGACAATCCTTGGCAATGTGTCCTTCCTTGCCACACTTGTAGCAACCACCCGCTCTACACGCCCCCTCATGACTCTTGCCGCACTTTCCGCAATTGCGGCCCTTCGAACCTCCCGTCCTTGAATCTGCGGACTTGAACCGCTTGGCTGCCCACTGAGACTGAGCCGGTCGCCGGTCCACCTGCCGAGACTCGGCCTCCTCCCTGGCCTGGGTCTCCAACTCGATCTCGCGCTTCCTGGCATTCGCCTGAAGCTCAGTGAAAGTACGATAGGTGGAGTTTGACACAAACTCCCGGATATCCCTCCTCAGAACGCCCAAATACCGGCTCATCCGTGACTGCTCTGTAGATACTAATTCGGGGCAGAACATCGCCCTCTCATGAAACTTCCGTGTAACCACCGCAACGGAATCAGTACCCTGCTTAAGGGTCAAGAACTCCTGGATCAATCGTTCCCTCTCCACTGGGGGAACGTACTCATCCCTGAACATCTCAGTAAACCTCTCCCATGTCACCGCTGAAATCTCCGCCTGAGTGAAGTTCGCCGTCACGAACTTCCACAAATCCTTCGCCCCCAGACGGAGCTGGTTCAAGGCGAACCGTACCCTCAGGTGCTCCGGGCATGAACAAGTGTAGAAGCACCCCTCAATATCGGCGATCCACCTCATCGCAACAATCGGATCCTGCGTCCCATCGAACTCAGGGGGTTTCGTGTTGCTAAATTCTCGGAATAGCAACGAATCACCCCCTTGCGGCCTAGCAGCGGCCTCAGCTGCGGTAGCGGCAGCGACTGCAGCTTCAGTCAGTGCGGCGTACCGCTCCTCAAACTCCTCCACCAGGGTGGTCTTAATGGACCCAAACATCTCCGGGATCTCAGCCCGAACCGCCGCAGCTACCTCCTCCTGAATCATCTGACGAATCTCCTCGTCACTCATGCTGCTCGAACTCGCTCCGTGGCGTGTCGCAACCATAATGTCTCTGAAATACAACATAAGATTATCAGAGACTCCATCAAGTACAATTGCACTCACTGACGCAACCCTACTCAGTCTCCGATATTCAGGGATTCTTACTTGGGTCTTCCACCGACCCGGTGTCTTCGGTAGTACGGGCCCAATACTACCGACCACACCGTATCAGTATTCGTCCCAAATCTTCCTCCCCAAAACCCGAATAATGAGTACTCTACCTCTAGTATGCACTATCTACTTGCACGCTACCAATCATCTCATATAAGCAATCTCCCTAGACTAACGCATCACAAAACAGGCCATTCTAGTCCTATTATGTATACCTAGTCTTCTAGCATGCATAACAATTCATAATTCAGTGCATAACATAACATTGTAAGGTATTCTGGGGATCTTTACCGTTCGGGCGCTGGCTGATCGTACACACTGCTCCGTTCTTGTTTACCGCTTTACCATTTATAAAATCTTACGTTTTTATTATTTTTAAAAGATTTTTCCTCAAATCCTCGGTTTGAGTTCAGTTACACCCAAAGGTACACCCGAATCCCTCAAACCAAGGCTCTGATACCAAATGTAATAGCTCAAATTTTCGAATAAAATTTTCATTTAATAAAACTATTTTATTCAGACAAGAGTATTTATTCCAAGTTCCATTTCAAAATACAATTAAAAGAATCCCCAAGATCTCCAACAATGGCAGTGTGTACGCTTCACGCCGGCGCCTTCCCACGGTCCTCGCTAGTACCTGAAACATATACAGAACAACTTGTAAGCATAAATGCTTAGTGAGTTCCCCAGTATACCACTTACACATATACGCCTTTCCAGGGCCGAACCTTCCGGTCCACAGTACAATGCCTTCCGGCCCATAAAATGATTGCCTTCCGGCCCATAAGATAATTGCCTTCCGGCCCATAAGATAATTGCCTTCCGGCCCATAACATGATTTGCCTTCCGGCCCATAAACATACATAGCATGCATAGCAACTATTCCTTTCAATTATAGCACATATAAAAGACATAGCATATCCGACCTTCCGGTCACACAGTCAAACCCTTCCGGGTACAGTATAGTGAGAAGACTCACCTCGTAGTATGTAAGCTATAGACTCTTGAAACTACTCGCACTCGATCCGCCAATCTGCAGGCTCCCTATAATACCACATACTCTTATTAATGATCTATCAAACAAGACAACTGACTCTACGAAAATACGTGCAGGTCAACGGTCAACTTGACCGGACTCGTCGAGTGCAAGGGCGACTCGGAGAGTCTAGATGTCCTCCCAACTTCCCAGTTGTTCCCCTCTCTACCCGTCGAGTATCCCCTCCTGACTCGACGAGATCCTCGTGGAAGAATCGCGGGGCCACCCCGACTCCACTCGCCGAGTCTAAAGAACGACTCGGCGAGTCCCAGTGAATCTTTAAGCTACTCGCCGAGTCTGAAGAACAACTCAGCGAGTCCCAGTGAACCTTCAAGCTACTCGACGAGTCTGAAGAACAACTCGGCGAGTCCATGCCATGCAGTCGATCAACTGCCTCCTGTAATCTGCATGGTTCCGAAATATATATAAACGTGGGACTTCCTGGGCCTCTAAGCATACTACTACTGGGATTTAAACGCTTGGTAACAACATTATAATCTATCTAATCACTAAATGTGTTTCATAAACCCTAGATTCGTGCTCACCATCAAAACAACAGAAATGGACCAAGTGTTACCTGAAAACGTGATCTCTATGTCCCCAACCTCCAGAACTCAACCCTCTTGATCTTCCTTTGACCAAAGTCTTGCTTCTTCTTGCCTCACAACCTCCTCAAGATCACCAATAGCCTTCCCTTCTCCACTAGTCGTCCACAGATGCTATGTTCTTCACAATCGGCCAAAAAAACGTACAATGATGGCCTAAGAGGCATTATATACGTTCCAAATGAAATGGTTAGGGTTTCTGCTGAACAGCGTCGACTCGCCGAGTCCCTAATGGACTCGTCGAGTCCAGTCGCGAATCTGCGACCCAGACTGAGGTCCTACTCGGCGAGTCAGGCACCAACTTGCTGAGTCCCTACCTAAGATGTCCCAAAATAGTTTTAAAAACAATACCTGAAATTTCGGGCTGTTACAGATCATGTATGCTATGACGTGTACTCGACCTGATATAGCCTTTGCCTTGAGCATGGTTAGCAGGTTTCAGGGGAACCCTGGCAAGGCACACTGGATTGCGGTAAAGAATATTCTCAAGTACCTAGGAAGGACTAAGGAATGGGTCCTTACCCTCGGTGGGAGTGATGACTTGAGAGTTGTAGGGTATAGTGATGCTAGCTTCCAGACTGATAGGGATAACTTCCGCTCTCAGTCGGGCTGGGTCTTTACCCTAAATGGAGGAGTAATTTCTTGGAAGAGTTCCAAGCAAGAGACAGTGGCAGATTCTACTTGTGAATCAGAGTATATTGCAGCTAGCGAGGCAGCAAAGGAGGCTTTATGGCTGAGGAACTTCATTGGAGACCTTGGAGTTGTACCAGCTATTAAAGAGCCAATGGATATTTTCTGTGATAGTGAAAGTGCTGTTGCCTTAGCCAAGGAACCAAGGGATCACGGAAGATCCAGACACATCGACAGAAAATACCATTTCATCAGACATCGGATCGAAGAAGGACTCCTCGTGGCAAAGAGGGTATCATCAGATGAGAATCCGACAGATCCCCTCACGAAGGGACTGACTCGGGTTAAGCATCTCCAGCATGCTCGGAGCATAGGGCTGAAGGATGATATTAGATTTAGTAGTTAGATAACCTCAAAATTTGTAAAGTGTAATTGACATTTGATGATGAATAAAAGTGTTTTATTTATGAGTAAAGTGTTACTATCTCTTGTCGATCGTTTACTATATTTCTTTTGCATGTTTTGACTTCCAGAATAATTTTGTTTGGTATAACATATTATTCAAACCTCCACAGTCGGTCATATGTCGGAAGTAGGTATAAATCAAGACTGTCATGTTTGGTTGTAGAGGTCTGGGACAAGGCTACAACAATCATGAGTTCTCATAAGTTCTGAGCATTGGACTCAACCCACGCTCACTGGAATCACTTCATGGAATTCTATCTCGAGTGATCGTGAGACAGTAATATCATATAAGTCTTTAAACCTAGAGATATGATTTGTTACTTACAAGTTGATTATGCATTGATTGTACGAAAAACGCATTGGTAACTCGATGTTATAAAATCGCGCTCTTATGTGTAATTCAATGAGTAGTAGAACAAACATATGAGTCGAAGTTTATCTGTTCCTTCTTGGATTAGAAGCTGATATCTGGGCCCCTCGATGATTTTGTTTTGACCTATGTACCGGGCCCGGTCAGAACTAAATTGATGTGTTCAATGAAGTTCTTTGTCAAACAAATCGGAAATCGGGAAACAAATTGTTGGACAATAAGTAAGACATTGTTCCATGTATTTATCCGACTGATATCTAGAACAGAGGATTATATGATCACTTATCTTAAATGGCGTACCATCATTTTCTCAGTTTCGAGAAACCTTGTAAAGAGCTACGATTGCCGATCGGTTCCTGAAGTCATACTTGTAGTAATAGTTATTAGACTTATCCAAGTGGGAGACTGTTGGATAAGGTGTCTAAGTCCATAACTATTTCTGGTATGTACTTGACCCGACCCGGCATGGTCCATTTGGGTTGCATGGCACCATGCAATTGGATAAAGTAAATGTGAGAAATAACACTTGGAGATTATTAATATATTATAAGTTCTAATATATTAATAATATTATTTGATTAGTTTGATCAAGAATTAATTTAGAATTAATTAAGTGATCAAAAGATAACTAATTAAATATATGGGTTGATTATGTAAATCATCCATATCTTGTATAGTGGGCTAAAAGGTTCCATGGACTATCAAGTTGGGTTCCACCCATAGGATGCTTCATGGATGCTCCATGGGAGTTACAAACCCATGGGTCATGGAATGAAGAGTCATGACACATTAGGGTTTAACCCTAGATGTGTCAACACTATATAAGTAACATATTCTCCACCCAAAATCGGCTACACTAAGAAACAAGAGGGCTTGGCCGATTTTGAAGAAGTGAGTATTCTCTCATAAGTTCTTCCAAGAGAATTTGGTGTTGTGTGAAGCATTTGAGGCATCACACTTGGGGTGCTAGGCTCACAAGGTTTCAAGGAACACAAGCAACAACAAGGTAAGTTATTCTATCTATACTTTATGTTAAAATTGTTCCCCATGTATGCTAGATAGGAATATAACCTTGGAATTCAACTTTGCATGACAAATTAGACAAACATAGATCCAAGGTTATTAGGGTTTCATGTACACTTAGGAAGTGTTAGAATGCTCAAAACCCATCACTTTGATCCTAACTCATGCCTAACACCCGTACATGACCTAATATTGGTCAACCCATGCCACCACCCAAGCACCTGCAACCCATACCGATATTATAACCCCATTAGGTCCTAACCCATGCCCAACACCCGTACATGACCTAATATTGGTCAACCCGTGCCTACACCGGAACACCTACAACCCATACCCATATTATAACCCATTTTGATCCAAACCCATGCCCAACACCCGTATATGACCTTATGTTGGTCAACCTGTGCCAACACCCGATCTTGTGCAACCCATACCCATATTATAACCCCATTGGGTCCAAACCCATGCCCAACACCCGTACATGACCTAATATTGGTCAACTCGTGCTCCCGACCACCAACAACGCATACCGATATTATAATCCCTTTAGGTCCTAACACATGTCCAATACCCGTACATGACGTAATATTTATCAACCCGTGCCAACACCCAACCACGTGTTCCGATACCCATATTTTAACCGCTTTTGGTCCTAACCCATGCCGAACACCCGTACATGACATAAAATTGGTCAACCCGTGTGAACAGTCGACCACCTGCAACCCATACCCTTATGATAACCCCTGTTCGTCCTAACACATGCCTAACACCTGTACATGACGTAATATTGGTCAACTCGTGCCAACACCCGACCACCAGTTCCCATACCCATTACATAACCCCTTTTGGTCCTAACCCATACCCAACACCCGTACATGACCTTATATTAGTCAACCCATGACAACACCCGACCACTTGCAACCGATACCCATATTATAACCCCTTTTGGTCCTAACCCTTACCAACACCCGTACATGACCTAATATTGGTCAACCCTTGCTAAGACCCGACCACTTGCAACACATACCTATATTATAACCCCTTAAGGTTATAACCCATGCCCAACATCCGTACATGACCTAATATTGGTCAACCCGTGCCAACACCCGACCACCTGCAACCCATACCCATATTATATCCCCTTTTGGTCCTAACCCATGCCCAACACACGTACATGACCTAAAATTGGTCAACCCATGCCAACACCCGATCAACTGCAACCCATACCCATATTATAACCCCTTTTGGTCCAAACCCATGCCCAACACCCATATACGACCTAATATTGGTCAACTTCTGCCAACACCTGACCACCTGCAACCCATGCCCCTATTATAACCCCTTTTGGTCCTAACCCATGCCCAACACACGTACACGACCTAATATTGGTCATCCCATGCCAACACCCGAGCACCTACAATCCGTACCCATATTATAACCCCATTGGGTCGTAACCCATGCCCAATACCCGTACATGACCTAACATTGGTCAACCCATGCTAAGACCCGACCACTTGCAACACATACCTATATTATAACCCCTTTTGGTCCTAACCCATGCCCAACACCCGTTCATGACCTAATATTGGTCAACCCGTGCCAACACCCGACCACCGGCAACCCATACCCATATTATATCCCCTTTTGGTCCTAACCCTTGCCCAACACACGTACATGACCTAAAATTCATCAACCCGTGTCAATACCCGAACGCCTGCAACCCATACCCATATTATAACTCCTTTTGGTCCAAACCCATGCCTAACACCCGTATATGACCTAATATTGGTCAACTGTGCCAAGACCCAACCACGTGCAACCCATACCCATATTATAACCCCTTTTGGTCCTAACCCATGCCTACTATCCTTAAATGACCTCGTAATTGTCAACATGTGCAACCACCTGACCACCTATAACCCATACCCATAATATAACCCCTTTTGGTCCAAACCCATGCCCAACACCCATACATGACCAAATATTGGTCAACCTGTGCCAACACCAGAAACCTGCAACCCATGCCCATATTATAACACCTTTTGGTCCTAACCCATGCCCAACACACGTACACGACCTAATATTGGTCATCCAATGCCAACACCCGACCACCTGCAACCTATACCCATATTTATAACCCCATGGGGTCCTAACTCATGCCCAACACCAGTACATGACCTAATATTGGTCAACCCGTTCCAACACCCGACCACCTGCAACCGATACCCATATTATAGCCCCTTTTGGTTCTAACCCTTGCAAACACCCGTACATGACCTAATATTGGTCAACCCATGCTAACACCCGACCACTTGCACCCATACCTATATTATGTCCCCTTTTGGTCCTAACGCATGCCCAACACACGTACACGACCTAATATTGGTCATCCCATGCCAACACCCGACCACCTGCAACCCATACCCATAGTATAACCCCATTGGGTCCTAACCCATGCCCAACACCCGTACATGACCTATGATTGGTCAACGCGTGCAAACACCTGAACACCTGCAACCCATACACATATTATAACCCCTTTTGGTCCAAACCCATGGCCAACACCCATATATGACCTAATATTGGTCAACTATGCCAAGACCAACCACGTGCAACCCATACCCATATTATAACCCTTTTTGGTCCTAACCCATGCCTAACATCCGTAAATGACCTCGTAATTGTCAACCTGTGAAACCGCACGACCACCTGCATCCCATACCCATATTATTGTTGGATAAGGTGTCTAAGTCCATAACTATTTCTGGTATGTAGTTGACCCGACCCGGCATGGTCCATTTGGGTTGCATGGCACCATGCAATTGGATAGACTAAATGAGAGAAATAACACTTGGAGATTATTAATATATTATACGTTCTAATATATTAATAATATTATTTGATTAGTTTGATCAATAATTAATTTAGAATTAATTAAGTGATCAAAAGAGAACTAATTAAATATATGGGTTGATTATGTAAATCATCCATATCATGTATAGTGGGCTAAGAGGCTCCATGGATTATCCAGTTGGGTTCTACCCATAGGATGCTCCATGGGAGTTACAAACCCATGGGTCATGGAAATGAAGAGTCATGACACATTAGGGTTTACATGGTGTAACCCTAGATGTGTCAACACTATATAAGGATCTCATTCTCCACCAAAATCGGCTACACTAAGGAAACAAGAGGGCTTGGCCGATTTCAAGAAGTGTGCATTCTCTCATAAGTCTTTCCAAGAGCATTTGGTGTTGTGTGAAACATTTGAGGCATCACACTTAGGGTGCTAGGCTAATAAGGTTTCAAGGAACACAAGCAACAACAAGGTAAGTTATTCTGTCTATCATTCAAGTTAAAATTGTTCCCGATGTATGATAGATAGGAATATTGTTGGAATAGTGTCTAAGGCTGCAACTATATTAGGCAGATATTTGATCCGGTTGTGCATGGTCCTTTTGGGTTGCCTTCACCATATCAACTTGATGGATGATTTGTTAAGAGAGAGTAAATATTATAAGGAATAATATATGGTTATTTGATTAATATAAGTCATAGATTAATTGGAATTAATTTGGTGACCTAAAGAGATTAATTAAATAAGAGGGTATAAACTGTCAATTGTTTGATAGTTACACTTTAGACTATAAATCCTTATCCATGATAGGATGGACGATTTCTAGGGCTTGGATAAGCCAAAATCGTCCATAGGGTTATCAAGGAAAGGATATGGATCAACTTAAAGTCTAAGTTATCCAATTAGGGTTAAAGTTGTAATCCTTAAGGAGTCTACAAGTATAAATAGACCCTAGGGGTGAGGGAATTCGACACACCATCTAAAGTAGAGATACTCTGGCCGAATTCCTCCCCTATCCTCTCTCCTAAATCATCTTGCTTGCTTTTGGTGTTTGTAAGCCATTAGAGGAGTGACATTTGTGACTCTAGAAGCTCCAAGACAACAAGATCAACAAGGAATCCAAAGGTATGATTCTAGATCTATTTCAATCTTGTTATTTAACCTAATTAGTCATTAGAAGTCTTAGATTCAAAGCATGTTTAATTAGAAAGCCTAGATCCAAGCATTAGGGTTTTGCATGCGCACATAGGAAAGTTCTTATGGCTAAAACCCATCAGTGGTATCAGAGCCTAGCTTGGTTTTCTTTAAATTGTTTCTTGATTAACTGAAACAAACCTGCAAAATTCGATTTTTGGTTTTATGAGTCATGGACTCGGCGAGTTCCAAAGTGGACTCGGCGAGTAGGCCTGGCTCGGCGAGTCCCTTTGTGTACTCGGCGAGTCCGGGCGTCAGGATTAGGCAAAACCGGGATTTTTTCATGTTTATCTTATGGAAACTTACCTTAATCATATTAGATCAACCCTAATCTATTTTTTTGATATATATGACTATAATCTTGATCTAATTAAAGATATTTATCATCTAATAAAATATTTAATTTACTTATATGATAATTGATTAATTATTTTGATAATTATCTTGAAAGAAATCTTGGATAAATCAAATAAAGATAATTAGGATATTAATTGTTAATTGGAATTATTTGTTATTTGATCCTCCATGTTTTAAAATGTTTAAAACTTACCCCCAAAGTTTTGAAATTTATATTTGTGATTAAAAGGTTTTAATTTAGACAACTTAAATTTCAAACCCTACGTTTTAAAAGGTTTAAAACACAACCTTATACTAATATGATATTACTAGAATAATATATATATGTATAACTAAATGCTAGTCTTACCGTTAGTAGGCCTCATTCACGAAGCCGATCTATAAGGTGGGTATAAGGTTGCGACCTATAAAATGGCGCTTAATGGGTGTACAGTCACACCCACCGCTTGCTTGATTGGTGGAGGGTCGTTAGCCGAACGGGTAGGATAGGGCAACCTCATCCTCTCATTAAAAGTATAATAAGGAAAACAAAGTAACTACACGTTTTAAAAATTTCCCAATCTTAGTTACTTTAGGAAAAGTGAATTGATGCAATCCCATGAAATTACACTTTGCACTCTTGCTAAGAAGTTAGTGGAGCGTGTGTGGTTTACCGGCACACTAATTGGTTCTAAGAAAAGGTGGCAAAGGGTGATTCATTGTTTATCATAGTTCGATGGAGCGTGTGTGGTTTACCGGCACATCGAATAGGTGATCGTTACAATGAAGGCACCATGTGAATTTGCATGGTAATTCACACCCGCTTTGTGATCCTCGGCATCCCAGTCACAAACAAGAGGGGCATATCGAGATTTGAACATGCCATTGAATAGTTCAATGAATCTCATCCGAACCTAGGAATTCTCAATACACTTAGGACTAATAGTCTAGGTTTTGTTATGGAGAATTAGTGAATCGTCATTCACTTACCTTCAATTTATTTTCATGTTAGATTACGGCATCCCTTTTCTAATATGTAAATGTTATTGTTGGATCCTAACCCTAATTTTTCTTATTGGGTGATAATTAGGGATTCTTATTCTAATCTATCTTTGTCCTTTCTATAGATGTCGAACACAAACAACACTGCTGCGAGTTCTTTCACGTTGATGAGCCTTTGCCAAAAGGTCACCTTCGATGGAACGAACTTTAGCGAATGGATAAGATACATTCGCACTATTGCTCGCTACAAGGATAAGGAGTATGTCCTCGATGAAAAGCTTGAGAAGATCAACCCCGAAATCGCTACTCCGGCTGAAATCACCGCTTTTGAGACTCATGAGCGAGATGCAACGAAGGTACATTGCATCATGATTGCCACCATGAACTCCGAATTCGAAAAGTCTTACGAGGACATGTATCCATACGAGATGCATCAAGACTTGTTGGAGAGATATCACCAAAACACGAGACAAGAGCGTTATGAGATTTTCACTAACATGATCTCCGCTAAGATGGGTCATGGAGAGTCTCTTACCGTGCACCTGCAAAAGATGCAAAGGTATGTCGATCGCTTAACCTTTGCTATGTCTAACACCATTTAGACAATCTACACACCAATTCATGACAATCTTCATTCATATCTACTTCCAACATATGAACGATTGTGGACAATTTGAATAATTCGATTATTCCTAATAAACTCAATTATTCTGGAAGTCAAAACATGCAAAGTGAAACAATAGTTAAACAATTAACATATGACAGTAACTTTACTTATAAATAAAACTCCTTTATTTAATCATCAAATGTTAATTACATTTATCTATTATATGTTTCTAAATACTATCTAATCTATACTAATATCATCCTTCAGCCCAATACTCCTAGCATGCTGCAAGTGCTTAACCCTACTCAGTCCCTTCGTAAGCGGATCTGCTGAGTTATCTTCTGATGATATGCTCTTAACTATGAGTTGTCCTTCTTCTACACGATGTCTAATGAAGTGACATTTTCTGTCGATATGTCGAGATCTACCATGATCCCTCGGTTCCTTGGTCAAGGCAAACCGATTGGGGAAGACTTAGCGATCGACATGGTGCTTCACTCTTTGCCTCCGATGTACAACCAATTTAGGATGACCTACCACATGAACAAAGATGAGGTCACCCTAAGCAAACTCCAAGGTCTTTTGAGAGTCGCTGAGAGCAACTTCAAAGACAAGTCTGTTGCACCTACTCCCAATCCGTCTGCTGCTCCTATCTTGGCAATTGGTCAAGGAAAGGGAAAGAAGAGGAAGGATTCATCAAAGAACTATCGCAAGGTTAAAGCCCGAGATGGTGCCTCTTCTAGTGGGACCAAAGTTGATCCCTCTAAGCCCTATCCTAACCCGAAGGAGGCAGAGTGCCACCACTGCCACAAGATATGACATTGGAAGAGAAGCTGCCCAGAATACCTGCAAGCAATCAAAGAAGGAAAGATCAAGCCATCTTCCGCAGGTATATACACAATTAAATCTAACGATTCTAACCATGCTATTTCATGGGTTCTTGACACCGGTTGTGGTTATCACATTTGTTCAAATGTGCAGGGACTAAGAAGAAATAGAGATGTGGAGCAAGGAAGGATCAATCTAATCATGGGGAACAGAAGATCGTCGCATGTTACCAAGATTGGAGTGTATTCTTTAGTGCTTAGGAATAATTTATGTTTAGATTTGAACAATTGTTGCTATTCGCCAGAAATGGCTAGAAACATCATTTCATTTCATGGTTTATATAGACAAGAATTTAGATTTTCTTTTAATAATGAGAATGGTTCTATTATGGCTTATCTAAATAGTGTCTTTTACTTTGAAGCTATACCATGTAATGGAATATATGAAACTGTTATGATTGTTGATAACTTAGGAAATGATGTTTTGAATATTGATTCTTCCACTAGTTTGGATAAAGCATCCTTGTGGCATTGCCGTCTTGGACATGTCAACAAGAAACGCATAGCCCAACTCCAAAAGGATGGAGTGTTGGAGTCATTCGAACTTAGGGAAGATGACACATGCGAGTCTTGTTTACTTGGAAAGATGACTAAGTCACCCTTCACGAATACTTGTGAAAGGGGTGAGGGGCTATTAGACCTAATACATACCGATGTATGTGGACCCTTTAGATCAACCACGAAAGATGGGAACCGCTTCTATGTGACTTTTACCGATGATTATAGTAGATATCGGTATATCTATTTAATCAAGCAAAAGTCAGAAACCTTTGAAAAGTTCAAAGAGTTCAAGAATGAAGTGGAGAATCAATTGGGCAGGAAAATCAAGATGCTTCGATCCGATTGAGGAGGAGAGTACCTAAGTCTTGAATTCCACGATTATCTCAAAGAGTGTGGAATAGTTTCGCAATTGACGCCTCCTAGGACACCGCAGTTGAATGGTGTGGCAGAGAGGCATAATCGAACCTTATTGGATATGGTTCGCTCTATGATGAGTCGTGCTTCAATACCTATCTTCTTTTGGGGGTATGCCTTAGAGACTGCCGCCCATATCCTTAACCGAGTCCCTACTAAGAAGGTTGCCAAAACACCTCACGAGATGTGGACGGGGAAAGCTCCCTCGTTGGCACATATCAAGGTTTGGGGTTGCGAGGTTTTTGTAAGACGATATACTCACGACAAGCTTGAACCTCGAAGTGAGCGATGTATTTTCATCGGCTACCCGCAGACATCCTTTGGATATCTCTTCTATAGACCGAAAGACAATGTTGTCTTTGTTGCGAGGAGAGGAGTTTTCCTAGAGCGAGAACTCATAAGCCAAGGAGACAGTGGGAGGCAAATCGAACTTGAAGAGATTCAAGAGTCGATAGATGAAGGAACCTCTACCGCTGGCATTCAACCCGAGGAGGAAACTCCGGTTGAACCGATTGACGAGTCTTTACCTCTTAGACGTTCCGATAGAGTTAGAGTTCATCCCCAGTTTTATGGTTTTCATATTACTACCGAAGGGGATATGTATATTAGTGATGGTACACTAATAAATCTTGATGAACCTAATAGCTATAAGGAAGCCATGGCAGGCCCGGAGTCTGCGAAATGGAAAGAGGCAATGGATAGCAAGATCCAATCCATGTACGATAACCAAGTTTTGAATTTGGTTGATTATGTGCCCAGACGTAAGACCGTTGGGTGCAAGTGGATCTTCAAGAAGAAGACCGACGTGGATGGAAACGTACACACGTATAAAGCGCGATTGGTTGCGAAGGGCTTTACTCAAACACCAGGAGTTGACTATGATGAGACCTTCTCACCAGTTGCGAAGATTAAATCTATTAGAGTAATGCTAGCAATTGCCGCATTTCATGATTATGAGATTTGGCAAATGGATGTCAAGACCTCCTTCCTTAACGGAAAGTTGGCTGAGGATGTTTACATGGCTTAGCCAGAGGGGTTTGTGAATCTGAAGCATCCAAATAGAGTGTGTAAGCTTGAGAAGTCCATTTATGGACTTAAGCAAGCATCTCGCAGATGGAATCTTTGCTTCGATGAGAAAGTCAAAGAGTTTGGATTTGTACGAAGCAAAGACGAATCTTGTGTATATGTCAAAGCCAGTGGGAGTATAGTAAGCTTTCTCATTCTATATGTCGATGACATATTACTCATAGGAAACAACGTCCCGACTCTGCAGGAAGTCAAGTCCTGGCTCGGGAAGTGTTTCGCTATGAAGGACCTCGGAGAGGCTTCTTACATTTTGGGAATAAGGATAGTAAGAGAAAGAAGTAAGAGACTAATTGGACTTAGTCAGAATACTTACTTAGAGAAGGTACTAAAACGTTTTAGTATGGAAAACTCAAAGAAGGGAGAACTACCGATACAAGGAAATGCCAAGTTGAGTAAGACTCAAAGTCCGAGTACCGAATCTGAAATAGCAGAAATGAGTCGAATACCATATGCTTCCGCAGTTGGCTCAATCATGTACGCTATGACTTGTACTCGCCCCGATGTAGCCTTTGCTTTGAGCATGGTTAGCAGATATCAAGGGAACCCTAGCAAAGCACATTGGATTGCAGTGAACAACATCCTTAAGTACCTTCGGAGGACGAAAGAATGGTTCTTAGTCCTTGGAGGGAGTGATGACTTGAAGGTGCGAGGGTATAGTGATGCCAGTTTTCAGACCGATAGGGACAACTACCGTTCGCAGTCGGGCTGGGTCTTTACCCTAAACGGAGGAGCAGTAACTTGGAAGAGTTCCAAGAAAGAAACCATAGCTGATTCAACGTGCGAATCAGAGTACATCGCAGCGAGCGAAGCGTCGAAGGAGGCAATATGGCTAAAGAACTTCATTGGTGATCTTGGAGTTGTGCCGGCCATAAAGGAGCCCATGGAGATTTTCTGTGGTAACGAAGGTGCGATTGCCTTGACCAAGGAACCGAGGGATCATGGTAGATCTCAACATATCGACAAAAAATATCACTTCATTAGACATCGTGTAGAAGAAGGTCAACTCATAGTTAAGAGGATATCATCAGAAGATAACCCAGCAGATCCGCTTACGAAGGGACTGAGTAGGGTTAAGCACTTGCAGCATGCTAGGAGTATTGGGCTGAAGGATGATATTAGTATAGATTAGATAGTATTTAGAAACGTATAATAGATAAATGTAATTAACATTTGATGATTAAATAAAGGAGTTTTATTTATAAGTAAAGTTACTATCATATGTTAATTGTTTAACTATTGTTTCACTTTGCATGTTTTGACTTCCAGAATAATTGAGTTTATTAGGAATAATCGAATTATTCAAATTGTCCACAATCGTTCATATGTTGGAAGTAGATATGAATGAAGATTGTCATGAATTGGTGTGTAGATTGTCTAAATGGTGTTAGACATAGCAAAGGTTGCTGCAACATTCATGAGTGCTTATGAACTAGTTTTGAGCATTGGAATAAACCCGCGCTTGCTGGAATCACTTTATGGAATACGATATAAAAGGTGATCGCAAGACGATAACATCATATAGTCTTAAAACCTAGATATATGGTTTATTATTTGTTAATTGATTGTAATTTGATAATGCGAAAACGCATCAGTAACTTGGTGTCATAAAACGCATTGTTGTGTATAGTTGGTTAATGAATAAGTAAATGCATATAAGTCGAAGTTTATCTGTAAATTTTATCCTGAGAGGGTAGAAGAGATATCTTGGCCACTCGATGATTTGATTTGACTTATGTGCCGAGCCCGGTCAGAACTGAATTGATGTGTTTGATTAAGTTCTACGTCGAATAAATCGGAGATCGAGAAATCAAATGCTAGACTAACCATTCCATAGGATTGTCAGCATGATATCTAACAGAGGACTGTATGATCCCTTATCTAAAGGACAAGATTGATTAGATCAGAGTTTGATAGCGTCTTTGAGAGCTACGATTGCAAACCGAATTGTACTTGTATAGTTACTAGACTTATCCAAGTGCGAGACTGTTGGAATAGTGTCTAAGGCTGCAACTATATTAGGCAAGTATTTGATCCGGTTGTGCATGGTCCTTTTGGGTTGCCTTCACCATAGCAACTTGATGGATGATTTGTTAAGAGAGAGTAAATATTATAAGGAATAATATATGGTTATTTGATTAATATAAGTCATAGATTAATTGGAATTAATTTGGTGACTTAAAGAGATTAATTAAATAAGAGGGTATAAACTGTCAATTGTTTGATAGTTACACTTTAGACTATAAATCCTTATCCATGATAGGATGGACGATTTCTAGGGCTTGGATAAGCGAAAATCTTCCATAGGGTTATCAAGGAAAGGATATGGATCAACTTAAAGTCTAAGTTATCCAATTAGGGTTAAAGTTGTAATCCTTAAGGAGTCTACAAGTATAAATAGACCCTAGGGGTGAGGGAATTCGACACACCATCTAAAGTAGAGATACTCTGGCCGAATTCCTCCCCTCTCCTCTCTCCTAAATCATCTTGCTTGCTTTTGGTGTTTGTAAGCCATTAGAGGAGTGACATTTGTGACTCTAGAAGCTCCAAGACAACAAGATCAACAAGGAATCCAAAGGTATGATTCTAGATCTATTTCAATGTTGTTATTTAACCTAATTAGTCATTAGAAGTCTTGGATTCAAAGCATGTTTAATTAGAAAGCCTAGATCCAAGCATTAGGGTTTTGCATGCGCACATAGGAAAGTTCTTATGGCTAAAACCCATCAAATATAGCCTTGGAATTCAACTTTGCATGATAATTAGACAAACATAGATCCAAGGTTATTAGGGTTGCATGTACACTTAGGAAGTGTTAGAATGCTCAAAACCCATCAGTGGTATCAGAGCCTAGGCTTGTTTGCTTTTTATTTGTGCTTAAAAGTTGAAAAAAGTCGAAAATCTTGCTGTCTACGAATGGAATCATCGAGTCCATAGGGGGGACTCGTCGAGTTCACGTGTATCTTCAACCAACTCGGTGAGTAAGTTCTTGCACTCGGCGAGTAGGGTCGACAGGTTGCAAAATTTCGACTTTAGTTGCTGGAAATGGACTAGAAACATTACCCTAAACTATTTTGGTACCTGAAAACTTGTTTTGATGGTGTAATGTTCTTTCTAATTCATTTACAACAACTAGTTATCAAAATTACAAAGTTTTAAGTGTAATTTTGATTTATGAATGTGTTCATATTCATGTTCCTGTTCTTATGATGTTTTAGATGATCATAGGAATTATTTGTAACCTATGTGGTAGATTAATTCTTGATCATAATGTGTTTTAATGGAGTCCATAACTTGTCCTCAAGTTATGGAAAACCAAGAGTCACACTTGAATTAAAACCATTAAAAGAACACAAGAGTTAGAAAATGAAGAGTCTTCATTTTATTACTCTATTAAACTCATAAGTTACAAGAAATGAAAAGTTTTGAAAGTTACAAAACTTGCCCTCAAGTTTTGGAACAAGTAAAGTTAAGTTAAAACTTTAGTTCCAACCCTTAGAATTTTAAAAGTTAAAATTCAATCCTTATACTTATATTATGATGACTTAATAATTATATATATATGTATAAGCACAAAGTTGTCTTACCGCTAGTACGCCTCATTCACGAAGCCAGTCTATAAGGTGGGTATAAGGTTGTTGCCAATAAAATGGTAACTTAATGGGTGTCTACTCTCACCCACCGCTTGCTTGACTGGTGGACGGTCGTTAGCCGAACGGGTAAGACAAGGACTTATAAATTCTCATTCAAAGTATGATGAATATTATAAAGTAACTAAATGTTTTATTAAATTCCCAATCTTAGTTACTTTAGGGAAAAATATGAATAAGGTGCTAATCCATGAAATTATACTTTACACTTTGTTTAAGTCGTTAGTGGAGCGTGTGTGGTTAACCGGCACACTAACTTGGACTTAACAAGGTAGGTAAAGGGTGACTTAAGGTTTATTATAGTGTCGGTGGAGCGTGTGTGGTTTACCGGCACATCGATTGAGTGATAAACTTTAAGGGTACCAAGTGATTTGCGTGGTTACTTCACACCTCGTTTTGTGATCCTCGGTATCCCAGTCACAAAACTTGGAGGGCACACTCGAGATTGAAACATGCCTTTGAAAAGTTCATTGAATCTCAAAGAATCTAGGAATTTCTAAGAACCAATCATAAAACATAATATCTAATATTTCGGTTTTCATGGTGGAAATTGGTGAATCGTCATTCACCTACCTTTCAAATATGTTATAGCTTGGATTACGGCATACCTCTTCTAAGTTATAATATATTGTGATTGGATCCTAGCCTTAATATTACATTTGGGTGTTTTATTAAGGACTCTCTTAATATCTAAACTAATCTTGTCCTCTTCCTTCAGATGTCTTCAAACAATGCTGCTTCTGGCTCGAATCCTAATGGCTCCTTTACTCTTATGAGTTTGTGTGGGAAAGTTGTAACAGCCCGGAATTTCAGGTATTGTTTTGAAACTATTTTTGGGACATTTTAGGGAGGGACTCGGCGAGTTGGTGCCTGACTCGCCGAGTAGGACCACAGGCTTGGTTGCGGATGCGCGACTGGACTCGACGAGTCCAGATATGGACTCGGCGAGTCGACGCTGTTCAGCAGAAACCCTAGCCGTTTAGTTTGGAACGTATAAAAAGCCTCTTAAGCCGTCACTGTACGTTTTTTTGGCCGATTGTGAAGAACATAGCATCTGTGGACGACTAGTGGAGAAGGGAAGGCTATTGGAGATCTTGAGGAGGTTGTTAGGCAAGAAGAGGCAAGACTTTGGTCAAAGGAAGATCAAGAGGATTGAGTTCTGGAGGTTGGGGACACAGAGATCACGTTTTCAGGTAACACTTGGTCCATTTCTGTTGTTTTGATGGTGAGCATGAATCTAAGGTTTATGAAACCCATTTAGTGATTAGATAGATTATAATGTTGTTACCAAGCGTTTAAATCCCAGTAGTAGTATGCTTAGAGGTCCAGGAAGTCCCACGTCTATATATTTCGGAACCATGCGGATTACAGGAGGCAATTGATCGACTGCATGGCATGGACTCGCCGAGTCCAATGATCAGACTCGGCGAGTAGCTTGAAGATCCGTTGGGACTCGCCGAGTTGTTCTTCAGACTCGGCGAGTAGCTTGAAGGTTCACTGGGACTCGCCGAGTTGTTCTTCAGACTCGACGAGTAGCTTAAAGATTCACTGGGACTCGCCGAGTCGTTCTTTAGACTCGGCGAGTGGAGTCGGGGTGGCCCCGCAATTCTTCCAATAGAATCTCGTCGAGTCAGGAGGGGATACTCGACGGGTAGAAAGGGGAACAACTGGGAAGTTGGGGAGGACATCTAGACTCGCCGAGTCGCCCTTGCACTCGACGAGTCCGGTCAAGTTGACCATTGACATGCATGTAATTTCGTAGAGCCAGTTGTCTTGTTTGATAATATCATTAATAAGGGTATGTGGTATTATAGGGAGCCTGCAGATTGGCGGATCGAGTGCGAGTAGTTTCAAGAGTTTATAGCTTACATACTACGAGGTGAGTTTTCTCACTATACTTCACCCGGAAGGGTTTGACTGTGAGACCGGAAGGTCGTATATGATATGTGTTATTTATGCTATAAATAGAAAGGTAGATGCTATATATGATATGTATGTTTATACGGGCCGGAAGGCGAAATGTTATGTGACAGAAAGGACAGGTATGATGTATGATGTATGTGCTATGTGTGTTATGTTATATGTGTTACGTGTTGTAAATGTTATGGGCCGGAAGGCAATATACTATGGGCCGGAAGGCAATATGATACGGGCCGGAAGGCGATATGTTATGGGCCGGAAGGCGATTATGTTACGGGCCAGAAGGCAATGTATTGTGGACCGGAAGGTCAGGGCCTGGAAAGGCGTATATGTGTAAGTCGTATACTGGGGAACTCACTAAGCATTTATGCTTACAAGTTGTATGTATGTGTTTCAGGTACTAGCGAGGACCGTGGGAAGGCGCCGGCGTGACGCGTACACACTGCCACTGTTGGAGATCTTGGGGATTCTTTTAATTGTATTTTGAAATGAAACTTGGAATAAATACTTTTGTTTGAATAAAATAGTTTTATTTTAAATGAAAATTTTATTTGAAAATTTGAGCTATTACAAAAGTTACCTTTGATGGATCCAAATTCAATGAGTGAATCAGAAACATCAGGATGATTACCCGCTACGAGGACAAAAAATATGTCCTCGACAGGGAGCTTAAGGAGATTGATGAGAGCACTGCAACTGCTCAAGAGATCGCTGACTTTCGGGCACATGAAAGGGATGCTACGAAAGTAGCATGCATCATGATGGCCACAATGACAGCAGAACTCCAAAAGTCCTTTGAGGATTTCTACCCTTATGAAATGCACCAAGATTTGATGGAAAGATACCATCAAAGTGCACGACAAGAGAGGTACGAAATCATCTGCTCCATAATAACAACCATGATGAAGGACGGGGATTCCGTCACAAGCCACATGCAGAAAATGCAAAGGTATGTGGATCGATTGCTGAAGCTTAATCTGAACTTCCCTGAGGAGCTTGCAATAGATATAATTTTGCGCTCCTTACCATCGTGCTATGATCAATTCCGCATGACATATCACATGAATAAGGAAGAGGTCACACTCAGCAAACTTCAGGGACTTCTCAAGACCGCAGAATCAGGTCTTAAGGGGAAGTCGGTTGTTAACACTCCTACTCCAAACTCCACTCCGGTTTTGGCAATCGGGAAAAGTAAAGGGAATAAGAGAAAGAGTTCTTCGAAGGGTACCAAGGTTAGGAACCTTGATGGCTCTTCTTCAAGTGGAACCAAGAAAGGTTTTGTCACTCCTTCTTCTAACCCAAAAGAGGCTGAATGCTTCTATTGCCATGAAAAATCACATTGGAAGCGGAACTGCCCAAAATACCAGCAAGATGTGAAGGATGGGAAAGTTAAACCCAACCATGCAGGTATTTACACTATCATTTCTAATAACTCACCCCATTCGAAATCTTGGGTCCTTGATACCGGTTATGGTATTCACATTTGTTGTGACTTGCAGGCACTAGGAAGAAGTGAGAATGTGGAGCAAGGAAGAATAAACTTAATCATGGGGAATAGGAAAGTTACACCTGTCACCAAGATTGGAGTTTATACTTTATCGCTAAGTAGTGGATTAAATTTAGATTTGAATAAATGTTGTTATTCGCCAGAAATGGCAAGAAATATTATTTCCGTTCATGCATTGTATAAACAAGGTTTCACCTTTTCATTTGATAATGAAGTTGGTTCGATTGATGCTTTCTTTAATAATGTTCTTTATTTTAAAGCATTAGCTTGTGATGGTGTGTATGAAGATGTATTTGTTGTAGATAACTTAGGAAATAATGTTTTGTGTATTGATTCTCCTAATAATAATAACTTGGATAAAGCATCATTATGGCATTGTCGTCTTGGACATATAAGCAAGAAACGCATAGGCCAACTCCAAAAGGATGGAGTCTTGGAGTCGTTTGACCTAAAGTCAGATGATAGTTGCGAATCATGCTTACTTGGAAAAATGACAAAGTCACCCTTCACAGGCTCGTGTGAAAGGGGTGAAGGTTTGTTGGACCTTATACACACGGATGTGTGTGGACCATTCAAACATGCCACAAGGGATGCTAATCGTTATTATTTGACTTTTACTGATGATTACAGTAGATATGGATATGTCTACATAATCAAGCATAAGTCAGAGACCTTCGAGAGGTTTAAGAAATTTAAACAGGAAGTCGAGAATCAATTGGGCAGGAACATTAAGATGCTTCGATCCGATCGAGGTGGTGAGTATCTTAGTTCAGAATTCCTCGACTATCTAAGGGAATGTGGGATTGTCTCACAATTGACACCTCCCAGGACACCGCAGTTGAATGGTGTGGCTGAGAGGCGTAATCGAACCTTGTTAGACATGGTTCGTTCCATGATGAGTCGAGCTTCGCTACCAATCTCATTTTGGGGGTATGCCTTAAAGACTGCCGCCCATATTCTTAATCTAGTCCCTACAAAGAAAGTTGCCAAAACTCCTCACGAGATGTGGACTGGTAAAGTACCTAAACTAGACCACATCAAGATTTGGGGTTGCGAGGCTTTCGTGAGACGCGAGACTCATGATAAGCTCGAACCTCGAAGCGAGAGGTGTATTTTCATCGGCTACCCACAACAATCCTTTGGTTACCTCTTCTACAGACCTAGTGACAATGTGGTATTTGTAGCAAGAAGAGGAGTCTTTCGAGAAAGAGAGCTTATAAGACAAGGAGACAGTGGGAGGAAAATTGATCTTGAAGAAATTCAAGAGTCAAGTGGTGAAGGAACTTCAAACTCTAGCCCTCAACTTGAGGAGGAAACTCATATTGAGCTAATTGACGAATCTGTACCTCTGAGACGTTCCACGAGAGTTAGGAGTGCACTTGAGCATTACTATGGATTCCATATTACTGCAAAAGGTGAGACACTTATTAGTGATGGGACACTAGTAAGTCAAGATGACCCTAAAAGCTATGAGGAAGCCATGGCAGGCCCCGAGTCTGCTAAATTGAAAGAGGCTATGGATAGCGAGATACAATCCATGTATGACAATCAAGTTTGGAACTTGGTTGAGAATGTACCAGGTCGTAAGACTGTAGGGTGCAAATGGGTCTTCAAGAAGAAGACCGACATGGATGGCAATGTACACACTTATAAGGCTAGACTGGTTGCAAAGGGGTTCTCACAAATTCCTGGAGTGGATTATGATGAGAACTTTTCTCCAGTAGCCAAGATTAAGTCTATTCAGGTTCTGTTAGCCATAGCTGCATTTCATGACTATGAAATATGGCAAATGGATGTCAAAACCGCTTTCCTTAATGGAAAGTTGGCTGAAGATGTTTCCATGAGTCAGCCAGAGGGTTTTGTCAGTAACGAGTACCCCAATAGAGTGTGTAAGCTTGAGAAATCCATCTATGGATTAAAGCAAGCACCTCGCAGATGGAATCTTTTCTTTGATGAAAAGGTCAAGGAATTTGGCTTTTCTAAGAGTGAAGATGAATCTTGTGTGTATGTCAAGGCTAGTGGGAGTATAGTTAGCTTTTTGGTATTGTATGTGGATGACATACTACTCATAGGAAATGACATTCCAACCCTGCAGGAAGTAAAGTCCTGGCTTGGGAAGTGTTTCGCTATGAAGGACCTTGGTGAAGCTGCCTATATTTTAGGGATAAGGATCTTAAGAGATCGGAGTAAAAGACTAATTGGACTTAGTCAGAGTACCCACTTGGATAAGGTGCTGAAGAGATTCAGCATGCAGGACTCCAAGAAAGGAGAGTTACCCATCCAGAGTAACGCCAAATTGAGTAAGACAAAAAGCCCTAGCACTGAGTCTGAGATAGCAGAAATGAGTCGAATACCTTATGCTTCAGCTGTAGGATCGATCATGTATGCAATGACGTGTACTCGACCTGATGTAGCCTTTGCCCTGAGCATGGTTAGCAGGTTTCAGGGGAACCCTAGCAAGGCACACTGGACTGCGGTAAAGAACATCCTCAAGTACCTACGGAGGACTAATGACTGGGTCCTTACCCTCGGTGGGAGTGATGACTTGAGAGTGTTAGGGTATAGTGATGCTAGCTTCCAGACTGATAGGGATAATTTCCGCTCTCAGTCGGGCTGGGTCTTTACCCTAAATGGAGGAGCAATTTCTTGGAAGAGTTCCAAGCAAGAGACAGTGGCAAATTCTACTTGTGAATCAGAGTATATTGCAGCGAGCGAGGCGGCAAAGGAGGCTATATGGCTAAAGAACTTCATCGGAGACCTTGGAGTTGTACCAGCTATTAAAGAGCCAATGGAAATTTTCTGTGATAGTGAAAGCGCTGTTGCCTTAGCCAAGGAACCAAGGGATCACGGGAGATCTAGAAACATTGACAGAAAATACCATTTTATTAGACATCGAATAGAAGAAGGACTCCTCGTGGCAAAGAGGGTATCATCGGATGAGAACCCAGCAGATCCCCTCACGAAGGGACTGACTCGGGTTAAGCATCTACAGCATGCTCGGAGCATAGGGCTGAAGGATGATATTAGATTTAGTAGTTAGATAACCTCGAAATTTGTAAAGTGTAATTGACATTAAATGATGAATAAAAGGTGTTTTATTTATGAGTAAAGTGTTGCTATCTCTTGTCAATCGTTTACTATATTTCTTTTGCATGTTTTGACTTCCAGAATAATTTTTTTTGGTATAACATATTATTCAAACCTCCACAGTCAGTCATATGTCAGAAGTAGGTATGAGTCAAGACTGTCATGATTGGTTGCAGAGGTCTAAGGTGTTAGACAAGGCTACAACACTCATGAGAGCTCATAAGTTCTGAGCATTGGACTCAACCCACGCTCACTAGAATCACTTCATGGAATTCTATCTCGAGTGATCGTGAGACGGTAATCTCATATAAGTCTTCAAACCTAGAGATATGATTTGTTACTTACAACTTGGTTACGCATTGATTGTACGAAAACGCATTGGTAACTCGATGTTATAAATCGTGCTCTTGTGTGTAATTCAATGAGTGGTAGAACAAATATATGAGTCGAAGTTTATCTGTTCCTTCTTGGATTAGAAGCTGATATCTGGGCCCCTCGATGATTTTGTTTTGACCCATGTACCGGGCCCGGTCAGAACTAAGTTGATGTGTTCAATTAAGTTCTTTGTCAAAAACATCAGAAATCGGGAAACAAACTGTTGGACAATAAGTAAGACATTGTTCCATGTATTCGTCCGACTGATATCTAGAACAGCGGATTATATGATCACTTATCTTAAATGGCGTACCATCATCTTCTCAGTTCCGAGAAACCTTGAAAAGAGCTACGATTGCCGATCGGTTCCTGAAGTCATACTCGCAGTAATAGTTATTTGACTTATCCAAGTGGGAGACTGTTGGATAAGGTGTCTAAGTCCATAACTATTTCTGGTATGTACTTGACCCGACCCGGCATGGTCCATTTGGGTTGCATGGCACCATGCAATTGGATAGACTAAATGAGAGAAATAACACTTGGAGATTATTAATATATTATAAGTTCTAATATATCAATAATTAATTTAGAATTAATTAAGTGATCAAAAGAGAACTAATTAAATATATGGGTTGATTATGTAAATAATCCATATCTTGTATAGTGGGCTAAGAGGCTCCATGGATTATCAAGTTGGGTTCTACCCATAGGATGCTCCATGGATGCTCCATGGGAGTTACAAACCCATGGGTCATGGAAATGAAGAGTCATGACACATTAGGGTTTACATGGTGTAACCCTAGATGTGTCAATACTATATAAGGATCTCATTATCCACCAAAATCGGCTACACTAAGGAAACAAGACGGCTTGGCCGATTTCAAGAAGTGTGCATTCTCTCATAAGTCTTTCCAAGGGAATTTGGTGTTGTGTGAAGCATTTGAGGCATCACACTTGGGGTGGTAGGCTCATAAGGTTTCAAGGAACACAAGCAACAACAAGGTAAGTTATTCTATCTATCATTCAAGTTAAAATTGTTCCCCATGTATGCTAGATAGGAATATAGCCTTGGAATTCAACTTTGCATGATAATTAGACAAACATAGATCCAAGGTTATTAGGGTTGCATGTACACTTAGGAAGTGTTAGAATGCTCAAAACCCATCAATTATAACCCCTTTCGGTCCTAACACATTCCCAACACCCATACATGATGTAATATTGGTCAACCCGTGCCAACACCCAACCACCTGTTCCCAAACCCATATTATAGCCCCTTTTGGTCCAAACCCATGCCCAACACCCATACATGACCAAATATTGGTCAACCTGTGCCAACACCTGACAACCTGCAACCCATGCCCATATTATAACCCCTTTTGGTCCTAACCTGTGCCCAACACACGTACACGACCTAATATTGGTCATCCCATGCCAACACCCGACCACCTGCAACCCATACCCATATTATAACACTATTGGGTCCTAACCCATGCCTAACACCCGTACATGACCTAATATTGGTCAACCGGTGCCAACACCCGACCGCTTGCAACTGATACCCATATTATAACCCCTTTTAGTCCTAAGCCTTGCCAACACCCGTACATGACCTAATATTTGTCAACCCATGCTACCACCCGACCACTTGCAACCCATACCTATATTATCACCCCTTTTGGTCCTAACCCATGCCCAACACTCGTAACTGACCTAATATTGGTCAACCCGTGCCCACACCCAACCACCTGCAACCCATACCCATATTATATCCCCTTTTGGTCCTAACCCTTGCCCAACACCCGTACATGACCTAAAATTGGTCTACCCGTCCCAGCACCCGATCAACTGCAACCCATACCCATATTATAACCCCTTTTGGTCCAAACACGTGCCCAACACCCATACGTGAGCTAATATTGGTCAACATGTGCCAACACCCGACCACCTGCAACCCATGCCCATATGATAACCCCTTTTGGTCCTAACCCATGCCCAACACACGTACATGACCTAATATAGGTCATCCCATGCCAACACCCGACCACCTGCAACCCATACCCATTTTCTAACCACATTGGGTCCTAACCCATGCCTAACACCCGTACATGACTTAATATTGGTCAACGCGTGCAAACACGCGAACACCTGCAACCCATACCCATATTATAACCCCTTTTGTTCAAAACCCATGCCCAACACCCGTATATGACACAATATTGGTTAGCTGTGCCAAGACCCAACCACATGCAACCCATACCCATATTATAACCCCTTTTGGTCCTAACCCATGCCTAACATCCGTAAATGACCTCGTAATTGTCAACCTGTGCAACCGCCCGACCATCTGCAACCCATACCCATATTATAACCGCTTTTGGTCGTAACACATGCCCAACACCCATACATAACGTAATATTGGTCAAACCGTGCCAACACCCGACCACCTGTTCCCATACCCACATTATAACCCTTTTGGTCCAAACCCATGCCCAACACCCATACATGACCAAATATTGGTTAACCTGAGCCAACACCTGTCAACCTGCAACCCATGCCCATATTATAACCCCTTTTGGTCCTAACATGTGCCCAACACACGTACACGACCTAATATTGGTCATCCCATGCCAACACCCGACCACCTGCAACCTATACCCATATTATAACCCCATTGGGTACTAACCCATGCCCAACACCCGTACATGACCTAATATTGGTCAACCCGTGCCAACACCCGACCACCTGCAACCGATACCCATATTATAACCCCTTTTGGTCCTAACACACGCCCAACAACCTTACATGACGTACTATTGGTCAACCCATGCTAACACCTGACCACTTGCAACCCATACCTATATTATAACCCCTTTTGGTCCTAACCCATGACCAACACCCGTACATGACCTAATATTGGTCAACCCATGTCAACACCCAACCACCTGCAACCCATACCCATATTATATTCCCTTTTGGTCCAAACACTTTCCCAACACCCGCACATAACCTAAATTGGTCAACCCATGCCAACACCCGATCAACTGCAAGCCATACCCATATTATAAACCCTTTTGGTCCAAACCCATGCCCGACACCCATACATGACCTAATATTGGTCAACCTATGCCAACACCTAACCACCTACAACCCATGCCCATATGATAACCCCTTTTGGTCCTAACCCATGCCCAGCACATGTACACAACCTAATATTGATCATCCCATGCCAACACCCGACCACCTGCAACCCATACCCATATTATAAACCCATTGGGTCCTACCCCATGCCCAACACCTGTACATGACCTAATATTGGTCAACCCGTGCAAACACCCGAACACCTGCAACACATACCCATATTATAACCCCATTGGGTCCTAACCCATGCCCAACAACTGTACATGACCTAATATTGGTCAACCCATGCCAACACCCGACCACCTGCAACCGATACCCATATTGTAACCCCTTTTGGTCCTAACCCTTTCCAACACCCGTAAATGACCTAATATTGGTCAACCCATGCTAACACCCGACCACTTGCAACCCATACCTATATTATAACCCCTTTTGGTCCTAACCCATGCCCAACACCCGTACATGACCAAATATGGGTCAAACCGTGCCAACACCCGACCACCTGCAACCCATACCCATATTTTATCCCCTTTTGGTCCTAACTCTTGCCCAACACCCGTACATGACCTAAAATTGGTCAACCGTGCCAACACCCGATCAACTGCAACCCATACCCATATTAAAACCCCTTTTGATCGAAACCCATGTCCAACACCCATACATGACCTAATATTGGTCAACATGAGCCAACACATGACCACCTGCAACCCATGCCCATGTAATAACCCCTTTTGGTCCTAACCCATGCCCAACACACTTACACGACCTAATATTGGTCATCCCATGCGAACACCCGACCACCTGCAACCCATACCCATGTTATAATCCCATTGGATCCTAACCAATGCCCAACACCCGTACACGACCTAATATGGTTCAACGTGTGCAAACACCCGAACACCTGCAAGCCATAACCATATTATAACCCTTTTTGGTCCAAACCTATGCCCAACAGCCGTATATGACATAATATTGGTCATCTGTGCGAAGACCCAACCACGTGCAACCTATACCCATATTATAACCCCTTTTGGTCCTCACCCACGCCTAACATCCGTAAATGACCTCGTAATTGTCAACACGTGCAACCGCCCAACCACCTGCAACCCATACCCATATTATAACCCCTTTTGGTCCAAACACATGCCCAACACCTATACATGACGTAATATTGGTCAACCTGTGCCAACCCCCGACCACCTATTCCCTTACCCAAATTATAACCCCTTTTGGTCCAAACCCATGACCAACACCCATACATGACCAAATATTGGTCAACCTATGCCAACACCAGACAACCTGCAACCCATGCCCATATTATAACCCCTTTTGGTCTTAACCCGTGCCCAACACACGTACACGACCTAATATTGGTCATCCCATGCCAACACCCGACCACCTGCAACCCATACCGATATTATAACCCCATTGGGTCCTAACCCATGCCCAACACCCGTACATGACCTAATATTGGTCAACTCGTGCCAACACCCGACCACCTGCAACCGATACCCATATTATAACCCCTTTTGGTCCTAACCCTTTCCAACTCCCGTACATGACCTAATATTGCTCAACCCATGCTAACACCTGACCACTTGCAACCCATACCTATATTATAACCCCTTTTGGTCCTAACCCATGCCCAACACCCGTACATGACCTAATATTGGTTAACCCGTGTGAACACCCGATCAACTGCAACCCATACCCATATTATATCCCCTTTGGTCCTAACACTTGCCCAACACCCGTACATCACCTCAAATTGGTCAACCCGTGCAACACCCGATCAACTGCAACCCCTACCCATATTATAAACCCTTTTGGTCCAAACCCATGCCCAACACCCATACATGACCTACTATTGGTCAACCTGTGCCAACACCTGACCACCTGCAAGCCATGCACATATGATAACCCCTTTTGGCCCTAACCCATGCCCAACACATGTACACGACCTAATATCTGTCATCCCATGCCAACACCCGACGACCTGCAACCCATACCCATATTATAACCCCATTGGGTCTTACCCTGTGCCCAACACCCATACACGACCTAATATTGGTCAACCCTTGCAAACACCCGAACACCTGCTACCCATACCAATATTATAACCTGTTTTGGTCCAAACCCATGCCCAACACCCGTATATGACATAATATTGGTCAACTGTGCCAAGACCCGACCACGTGCAACCCATACCCATATTATAACAACTTTTGGTCCTAACCCATGCCCAACATCCATAAATGACCAGATAATTGTCCACCCGTCCAACCACCCGACCACCTGTAACCCATACCCATATTATAACCCCTTTCGATCCTAACACATGCCCAACACCCATACATGCCGTAATATTGGTCAACCCGTGCCATCACCCGACCACCTGTTCCCATATCCATATTATAACACCTTTTGGTCCAAACCCATGCCCAACACCCATACATGACCAAATATTGGTCAACCTATGCCAACACCTGATTACCTGCAACCCATGCCCATATTATCATCCTTTTTGGTCCTAACCCATGCCCAACGCACGTACACGACCTAATATTGGTCATCCCATCCCAACACCCGACCACCTGAAACACATACATATATTATAACCCCATTGGGTCCTAACCCATGCCCAACACCTCTACATGACATAATATTGGTCAACCCATGCCAACACCCGGCCACCTGCAACCAATAAACATATTATAACCCCTTTTCATCCTAACCCTTGCGCAACACCCGTACATGACCTAATATTGGTCAACCCGTGCTAACACCGGACCACTTGCAACCCATACCTATATTATAACCCATTTTGGTCTTAACCCATGTCCAACACCCGTACATAACCTAATATTGGTCAACCCATGCAACACCCGACAACCTACAACCCATACCCATATTATATCCCCTTTTGGTCCTAACCCTTGTCCAACAACTGTACATGCCCTAAAATTGGTCAACCCCTGCCAACAACCGATCAACTGCAACCTATACCCATATTATAACCCCTTTTGGTCCAAACCCATGCCCAACACCCATACATGACCTAATATTGGTCAACCTATGCGAACACCTAACCACCAGCAATCCGTGCCCATATTATAACCCCTTTTGGTCCTAACCCACGACCAACACACGTACACAACCTAGTATTGGTCCTCCAATGCCAACACCCGACTACCTGCAACCCATACCCATATTATAACCATGTTGGGTCCTAACCCATGCCAACACCCGTACATGACATAATATTAGTCAAACCGTGCCAACACCCGAACACCAGCAACCCATACCAATATTATAACCCCTTTTGATCCAAACCCATGCCCAACACCCGTATATGACCTAATATTAGTCAACCTGTGCCAACACCTGACCACCTACAACCCATACCCATATTATAACCCTGTTTGGTCCAAACCCATGCCCAACACCCGTATATGACCTAATATTGGTCAACCTGTGCCAACACCTGATCACCTACAACCCATACCCATATTATAACCCCTTTTGGTCCAAACCCATGCCCAACACCTGTATATGACCTAATATTGGTCAACCTGTGCCAACACCTGACCACCTACAACCCATACCCATATTGTAACCCTGTTTGGTCCTAACCCATGCCCAACATCCAATCAACCGCAACCCATACCCATATTATAACCCCTTTTGATCCTAATCCATGCCCAACACCCGTACATGACCTAAAATTGGTCAACCCGTGCCAATACCCGACCACGTGAAACCCATCCCAATATTATAACCCCTTTTGGTCCTAATCCATGCCTAACACCCATACATGACGTAATATTGGTAACCCCGTGCCAACACCTGACCACCTGCAACCATTACCCATATTATAACCCCATTTGATCCTAACACATGCCCAACACCCATACATGACGTAATAATGGTCAACCTGTGCCAACACCCGACTACCTGCAACCGATACCAATATTATAACCCCTTTTGGTCCTAACCCTTTCCAACTCCCGTACATGACCTAATATTGGTCAACCCATGCTAACACCTGACCACTTGCAACCCATACCTATATTATAACCCCTTTTGGTCCTAACCCATGCCCAACACCCGTACATGACCTAATATTGGTTAACCCGTGCGAACACCCAACCAACTGCAACCCATACCCATATTATATCCCCTTTGGTCCTAACACTTGCTCAACACCCGTACATCACATCAAATTGGTCAACCCGTGCAACACCCGATCAACTGCAACCCATACCCATGTTATAAACCCTTTTGGTCCAAACCCATGCCCAACACCCATACATGACCTACTATTGGTCAACCTGTGCCAACACCTGACCACCTGCAACCCATGCCCATATGATAACCCTTTTTGGCCCTAACCCATGCCCAACACATGTACACGACCTCATATCTGTCATCCCATGCCAACACCTGACCACCTGCAACCCATACCGATATTATAACCCCATTGGGTCCTACCCTGTGCCCAACACCCATACATGACTCAATGTTGGTCAACCCTTGCAAACACCCGAACACCTGCAACCCATACCAATATTATATCCTGTTTTGGTGCAAACCCATGCCTAACACCTGTATATTACCTAATATTGGTCAACTGTGCCAAGACCCGACCACGTGCAACCCATACCCATATTATAACAACTTTTGGTCCAAACCCATGCCTAACATCCATAAATGACCAGGTAATTGTCAACTCGTCCAACCACCCGACCACCTGTAACCCATACCCATATTATAACCCCTTTCGATCCTAACACATGCCCAACACCCATACATGCCGTAATATTGGTCAACCCGTGCCATCACCCGACCACCTGTTCCCATATCCATATTATAACACCTTTTGGTCCAAACCCATGTCCAACACCGATACATGACCAAATATTGGTCAACCTATGCCAACACCTGATTACCTGCAACCCATGCCCATATTATCATCCCTTTTGGTCCTAACCCATGCCCAACGCACGTACACGACCTAATATTGGTCATCCCATGCCAACACCAGACCACCTGCAACCCATACCTATATTATAACCCCATTGGGTCCTAACCCATGCCCAACACCTATACATGACATAATATTGGTCAACCCGTGCCAACACCCGACCACCTGCAACCGATAAACATATTATAACCCCTTTTGATCCTAACCCTTGTGCAACACCCATACATGACCTAATATTGGTCAACCTGTGCTAACACCCGACCACTTGCAACCCATACCTATATTATAACCCATTTTGGTCTTAACCCAAGCCCAACACCCGTACATGACCTAATATTGGTCATGTAACAGCCCAAAATTTCAGGTATTGTTTTTAAAACTATTTTGGGACATCTTAGGTAGGGACTCGGCGAGTTGGTGCCTGACTCGCCGAGTAGGACCTCAGTCTCGATCGCAGATTCACGACTGGACTCGACAAGTCCATTAGGGACTCGGCGAGTCGATGCTGTTCAGCAGAAACCCTAACCGTTTCGTTTGGAACGTATATAATGCCTCTTAGGCCGTCATGGTACGTTTTTTTGGCCGATTGTGAAGAACATAGCATCTGTGGACGACTAGTGGAGAAGGGAAGGCTATTGGTGATCTTGAGGAGGTTGTTAGGCAAGAAGAAGCAAGACTTTGGTCAAAGGAAGATCAAGAGGATTGAGTTCTGGAGGTTGGGGACACAGAGATCACATTTTCAGGTAACACTTGGTCCATTTCTGTTGTTTTGATGGTGAGCACGAATCTAGGGTTTATGAAACCCATTTAGTGATTAGATAGATTATAATGTTGTTACCAAGCGTTTAAATCCCAGTAGTAGTATGCTTAGAGGCCCAGGAAGTCCCAAGTTTATGTATATTTCGGAACCATGCGGATTGCAGGAGGCAGTTGATCGACTGCATGGCATGGACTCGCCGAGTTGTTCTTCAGACTCGACGAGTAGCTTGAAGGTTCACTGGGACTCGCCGAGTTGTTCTTCAGACTCGGCGAGTAGCTTAAAGATTCACTGGGACTCGCCGAGTCGTTCTTTAGACTCGGCGAGTGGAGTCGGGGTGGCCCCGCGATTCTTCCACGAGGATCTCGTCGAGTCAGGAGGGGATACTCGACGGGTAGAGAGGGGAACAACTGGGAAGTTGGGAGGACATCTAGACTCGCCGAGTCGCCCTTGCACTCGACGAGTCCGGTCAAGTTGACCGTTGACCTGCATGTATTTTAGTAGAGTCAGTTGTCTTGTTTGATAGATCATTAATAAGAGTATGTGGTATTATAGGGAGCCTGCAGATTGGCGGATCGAGTGCGAGTAGTTTCAAGAGTCTATAGCTTACATATTACGAGGTGAGTCTTCTCACTATACTGTACCCGGAAGGGTTTGACTGTGTGACCGGAAGGTCGGATATGCTATGTCTTTTATATGTGCTATAATTGAAAGGAATAGTTGCTATGCATTCTATGTATGTTTCTATGGGCCGGAAGGCAATGTATTATGTGACAGGAAGGTCAGTGATGATTTATGATATATGTGATATATGTGTTAGAGTAAATGTATTATGTGTTATATATGTTTATGGGCCGGAAGGCAAATCATGTTATGGGCTGGAAGGCAATTATCTTATGGGCCGGAAGGCAATCATTTTATGGGCCGGAAGGCGGGCCGGAAGGCATTGTACTGTGGACCGGAAGGTCCGGGCCTGGAAAGGCGTATATGTGTAAGTGGTATACTGGGGAACTCACTAAGCATTTATGCTTACAAGTTGTTATGTATATGTTTCAAGTACTAGCGAGGACCGTGGGAAGGCGCCGGCGTGACGCGTACACACTGCCAGAGTTGGAGATCTTGGGGATTCGTTTAATTGTATTTTGAAATGGAACTTGGAATAAATACTCTTGTTTGAATAAAATAATTTTATTTTAAATGAAAATTTTATTTCAAAATTTGAGCTATTACATTTGGTATCAGAGCCTTGGTTTGAGGGATTCGGGTGTACCTTCGGGTGTAACTGAACTCAAACCGAGGATTTGAGGAAAAATCTTTTAAAAATAATAAAAACGTAAAATTTTATAAATGGTAAAGCGGTAAACAAGAACGGAGCAGTGTGTACGATCAGCCAGCGCCCGAACGGTAAAGATCCCCAGAATACCTTACAATGTTATGTTACGCACTGAATTATGAGTTGTTATGCATGCTAGAAGACTAGGTATACATAATAGGACTAGAATGGCCTGTTTTGTGATGCTTTAGTCTAGGGAGATTGCTTATATGAGATGATTGGTAGCGTGCAAGTAGATAGTGCATACTAGAGGTAGAGTACTCATTATTCGGGTTTTGGGGAGGAAGATTTGGGACGAATACTGATACGGTGTGGTCAGTAGTATTGGGCCCGTACTACCGAAGACACCGGGTCGGTGGAAGACCCAAGTAAGAATCCCTAAATATCGGAGACTGAGTAGGGTTGCGTTATTGAGTGCAATTGTACTTGATGGAGTCTCTGATAATCTTATGTTGTATTTCAGAGGCATTATGGTTACGACACGCCACGGAGCGAGTTCGAGCAGCAGGAGTGACGAGGAGATTCGTCAAATGATTCAGGAGGAGGTAGCTGCGGCGGTTCGGGCTGAGATCCCGGAGATGTTTGGGTCCATTAAGACCACCCTGATGGAGGAGTTTGAGGAGCGGTATGCCGCACTGACTGAAGCTGCAGTCGCTGCCGCTACCGCAGCTGTGGCCGCTGCTAGGCCGCAAGGGGGTGATTCGTTGCTATTCCGAGAATTCAGCAACACGAAACCCCCTGAGTTCGATGGGACGCAGGATCCGATTGCTGCGATGAGGTAGATCGCCGATATTGAGGGGTGCTTCTACACTTGTTCATGCCCGGAGCACCTGAGGGTACGGTTCGCCTTGAACCAGCTCCGTCTGGGGGCGAAGGATTGGTGGAAGTTCGTGACGGCGAACTTCACTCAGGCGGAGATTTCAGTGGTGACATGGGAGAGGTTTACTGAGATGTTCAGGGACAAGTACGTTCCCCCAGTGGAGAGGGAACGATTGATCCAGGAGTTCTTGACCCTTAAGCAGGGTACTGATTCCGTTGCGGTAGTTACACGGAAGTTTCATGAGAGGGCGATGTTCTGCCCCGAATTGGTATCTACAGAGCAGTCACGGATGAGCCGGTATTTGGGCGTTCTGAAGAGGGATATCCGGGAGTTTGTATCAAACTCCACCTATCGTACTTTCACTGAGCTTCAGGCGAATGCCAGGAAGCGCGAGATCGAGTTGGAGACCCAGGCCAGGGAGGAGGCCGAGTCTCGGCAGGTGGACCGGCGACCGGCTCAGTCTCAGCCGGCAGCCAAGCGGTTCAAGTCCGCGGATTCAAGGATGGGAGGTTCGAAGGGCCGCAATTGCGGAAAGTGCGGCAAGAGTCATGAGGGGGCGTGTAGAGTGGGTGGTTGCTACAAGTGTGGCAAGGAAGGACACATTGCCAGGGATTGTCCTAAGGGGTTTATGGTTTGCTTCCATTGCAACCAGACAGGCCATCGGAAGGCCGAGTGCCCGCAGCTTCGTCAGGGAGCTACACCTACTACCAGGACTACTGAGACCCGACCGGCGAAGGTCGAGGCCCCGAGGGCTCGCGGGAGAGCCTTTCAGCTGACTGCGGAGGAGGTCCGCGCTGCGCCCGATGTTGTGGCAGGTATGTTATCATTCACGTATTTACTTTAAAGTCGAAATGCTATGCTTATGTTAATGTATGTGTAGGTACTTTTCTTGTGAACTCTATGCCTGCACTAGTGTTATTTGACTCGGGTGCGAGTAGATCTTTTGTATCGTTAGCCTTTAGTCAGCATATCCACATTAGTCGTGAGTCGTTAAGTCGGCATCTGAGCATTTCTATAGCGGCCGAGAGGGTGCTTTATGCTACTGAGGTTTTTTGGGGATGCGTGCTAGAGATTTTTGGGGTTGCGTTCCCGATTGACCTAATTCCTATTGCGATGGGTGATGTCTGCGTCATCGTGGGCATGGACTGGTTGAGCCGATTCAGCGCTGTCATCGACTGTGAGCGCCAGCTGGTGACTATACGAGACCCTAGTGGGGGAGTTCTTACGGTGTACGGCGAGGGTACCCGTTCGGGATCAGCTTTTAGTTCGGCCGCTAGGGCGAGGCAGTGTCTACAGGAGGGATGTAAAGGTTTTGTAGCGTATGTGATGGATACACGGGAGGTTTCCGAGAGACCGAGGATAGTGGAGGAGGTACCAGTGGTGCGCGAGTTTCCAGATGTCTTTCCCGAGGATTTGCCGGGAGTACCTCCTGCGAGGCAAGTGGAGTTTGGTATCGATCTGATTCCGGGGGCTGTGCCCATTACGAAGGTGCCTTATCGTCTTGCACCTCCAGAGATGCAAGAGTTGTCCTCGCAACTCCAGGAGTTGTTGGGGAAGGGATTTATTCGGCCGAGTAGCTCGCCGTGGGGAGCACCGATTCTATTCGTCAAGAAGAAGGATGGTTCACACCGGATGTGTATTGATTACCGGGATTTGAACAAGGTGACGGTCAAGAACCGCTATCCGTTACCGAGGATCGATGATCTATTCGATCAGTTGCAAGGGGCATCTTGGTTTTCCAAGATCGATTTGAGATCAGGGTACCATCAGGTAAGAGTGCGGGATGAGGACGTCCAGAAGACATCATTTAGGACGCGATATGGGCATTAAGAGTTCGTGGTGATGCCTTTTGGGCTCACTAATTCCCCGGCAGTGTTCATGGACCTCATGAACAGGGTATGCAGGCCGATGATGGATCGGTCTGTGATTGTATTTATCGACGACATCCTGGTGTATTCTCGGTCTAGAGAGCAGCATGAGGGACATTTGAGGGAGGTCCTTGAGGTACTGAGGTCGGAGAAGTTATATGCAAAATTCTCCAAATGTGACTTCTGGTTGCGGGAGGTCCAATTTTTGGGGCATGTTGTTAATCAGGCAGGGATATTGGTCGATCCGGCCAAGGTGGAAGCAGTAATGAGTTGGGAGGCACCGAAGTCACCTTCCGAGATCAGGAGTTTCCTTGGGTTCGCGGGGTACTATCGGAGGTTTATTAGGGATTTCTCCAAGATCGCTGTACCGCTCACCAGATTGACCCGGAAGGGTGTTACATTCTCATGGAGACCCGAGCAGCAGACTTCCTTCGAGACACTTCGTCAGAGACTGTGATCCGGTTCAGAAAGAGGGGCAAATTAGGGCCCCGGTTCATAGGTCCGTTTCGGGTAATTGCAAGAGTAGGTCGGGTAGCTTATCGGTTGGAGTTGCCAGCAGAGTTGGGTCAGATTCACAACACCTTTCACGTATCACAGTTGAGGAAGTGTATATCCGATGAATCGGCAGTGGTTCCGTTAGAGGATATTCAGGTGGATGTGAGCCTGAATTACGCTGAGAGACCAGTAGCTATCAGGGATCGGAAGATCAAGGTTCTGCGGAACAAGGAGGTACCTCTGGTGTTGGTTCAGTGGCAACACCGGAAGGGATCGGAGATGACTTGGGAGCCGGAGCGTGATATGCGGAAGCAAAATACGGAGTTATTCGGAGAGCGAGACTTCGAGGGCGAAGTCTAGTTCTAGTGGGGGAGAATTGTAACAGCCCAAAATTTCAGGTATTGTTTTTAAAACTATTTTGGGACATCTTAGGTAGGGACTCGGCGAGTTGGTGCCTGACTCGCCGAGTAGGACCTCAGTCTGGGTCGCAGATTCGCGACTGGACTCGACGAGTCCATTAGGGACTCGGCGAGTCGACGCTGTTCAGCAGAAACCCTAACCCCTTCGTTTGGAACGTATATAATTCCTCTTAGGCCGTCATGGTACGTTTTTTTGGCCGATTGTGAAGAACATAGCATCTGTGGACGACTAGTGGAGAAGGGAAGGCTATTGGTGATCTTGAGGAGGTTGTTAGGCAAGAAGAAGCAAGACTTTGGTCAAAGGAAGATCAAGAGGATTGAGTTCTGGAGGTTGGGGACACAGAGATCACGTTTTCAGGTAACACTTGGTCCATTTCTATTGTTTTGATGGTGAGCACGAATCTAGGGTTTATGAAACCCATTTAGTGATTAGATAGATTATAATGTTGTTACCAAGCGTTTAAATCCCAGTAGTAGTATGCTTAGAGGCCCAGGAAGTCCCAAGTTTATGTATATTTCGGAACCATGCGGATTGCAGGAGGCAGTTGATCGACTGCATGGCATGGACTCGCCGAGTTGTTCTTCAGACTCGGCGAGTAGCTTGAAGGTTCACTGGGACTCGCCGAGTAGTTCTTCAGACTCGGCGAGTAGCTTAAAGATTCACTGGGACTCGCCGAGTCGTTCTTTAGACTCGGCGAGTGGAGTCGGGGTGGCCCTGCGATTCTTCCACGAGGATCTCGTCGAGTCAGGAGGGGATACTCGACGGGTAGAGAGGGGAACAACTGGGAAGTTGGGAGGACATCTAGACTCGCCGAGTCGCCCTTGCACTCGACGAGTCCGGTCAAGTTGACCGTTGACCTGCATGTATTTTTGTAGAGTCAGTTGTCTTGTTTGATAGATCATTAATAAGAGTATGTGGTATTATAGGGAGCCTGCAGATTGGCGGATCGAGTGCGAGTAGTTTCAAGAGTCTATAGCTTACATATTACGAGGTGAGTCTTCTCACTATACTGTACCCGGAAGGGTTTGACTGTGTGACCGGAAGGTCGGATATGCTATGTCTTTTATATGTGCTATAATTGAAAGGAATAGTTGCTATGCATGCTATGTATGTTTCTATGGGCCGGAAGGCAATGTATTATGTGACAGGAAGGTCAGTGATGATTTATGATATATGTGATATATGTGTTAGAGTAAATGTATTATGTGTTATATATGTTTATGGGCCGGAAGGCAAATCATGTTATGGGCCGGAAGGCAATTATCTTATGGGCCGGAAGGCAATCATTTTATGGGCCGGAAGGCGGGCCGGAAGGCATTGTACTGTGGACCGGAAGGTCCGGGCCTGGAAAGGCGTATATGTGTAAGTGGTATACTGGGGAACTCACTAAGCATTTATGCTTACAAGTTGTTATGTATATGTTTCAAGTACTAGCGAGGACCGTGGGAAGGCGCCGGCATGACGCGTACACACTGCCAGAGTTGGAGATCTTGGGGATTCGTTTAATTGTATTTTGAAATGGAACTTGGAATAAATACTCTTGTTTGAATAAAATAATTTTATTTTAAATGAAAATTTTATTTAAAAATTTGAGCTATTACAGGTCAACCCATGCAACACCCGACCACATGCAACCCATACCCATATTATATCCCCTTTTGGTCCTAACCCTTGCCCAACAACTGTACATGACCTAAAATTGCTCAACCCCTGCCAATAACCGATCAACTGCAACCCATACCCATATTATAACCCCTTTTGGTCTAAACCCATGCCCAACACCCATACATGACCTAATACTGGTCAACCTGTGCCAACACCTAACCACCTGCAATCCGTGCCTATATTATAACCCCTTTTGGTCCTAACCCATGACCAACACACGTACACAACCTAGTATTGATCATCCAATGCCAACACCCGACTAACTGCAACCCGTACCCATATTATAACCCCATTGGGTCCTAACCCATGCCCAACACCCGTACATGACATAATATTAGTCAAACCGTGCCAAAACCCGAACACCAGCAACCCATACCAATATTATAACCCCTTTTGGTCCAAACCCATGCCCAACACCCGTATATAACCTAATATTGGTCAACCTGTGCCAACACCTGACCACCTACAACCCATACCCATATTATAACCCTGTTTGGTCCAAACCCATGCCCAACACCTGTATATGACCTAATATTGGTCAACCTGTGCGAACAGCTGACCACCTACAACCCATACCTATATTATAACCCCTTTGGTCCAAACCCATGCCCAACACCTGTATATGACCTAATATTGGTCAACCTGTGCCAACACCTGACCACCTGCAACCCATACCCATACTGTAACCCTGTTTGGTCCTAACCCATGCCCAACATCCGATCAACCGCAACCTATACCCATATTATAACCCCTTTTGATCCTAATCCATGCCCAACACCCGTACATGACCTAAAATTGGTCAACCCGTGCCAACACCCGACCACGTGAAACCGATACCAATATTATAACCCCTTTTGGTCCTAACCCATGCCTAACACCCATACATGACGTAATATTGGTAGCCTCGTGCCAACACCCAACCACCTGCAACCCATACCCATATTATAACCCTATTTGATCCTAACACATGCCTAACACCCATACATGACGTATTATTGGTCAACCTGTGCCAACACCCGACCACCTGCAACCCATACCCATATTATAACCCCTTTTGGTCCTAACCTATGCCCAACACCGGTATATGACCTAATAATTGTCAACCCCTGCCAACATCCGACCACCTACAACCCATACGCATTTTATAACCTCTTTTTGGTGCAAACCCATGCCCAACACCTGTACATGACCTAATATTGGTCAAACTGTGCCAACACCTGACCACCTGCAACCCATACCCATATTATATACCCTTTTGGTCATAACCCATGCCCAACACCTGTACATGACCTAATATTGGTCATCCTATGCAAAAACCCATCCACAGACAACCCATACCCATATTATAACCCCTTTTGGTGTTACCCTATGCCCAATACTCGTACATGACCTAATATTGGTTAACCTGTGCCAACACCCGACCAGCTGCAACCCATAGCCATATTATAACCCCTATTGGTCCTAACCCTTGCCCAACACCCGTACATGACCTAATATTGGTCAACCCGTGCCAACACCCGACCACTTGCAACCGATACCCATATTATTACCCCTTTTGGTCCTAAAACTTGCCAACACCCGTACATAACCTAATATTGGTCAACCCACGCTAACACCGGACCACTTGCAACCTATACCTATATTATAACCCCTTTTGGTCCTAACCCATGCCCAACATCCGTACATGACCTAATATTGGTCAACCGTTACAACACCCGACCACCTGCAACCCATACCCATATTATATCTCCCTTGGTCCTAACCCTTGCCCAACACCCGTACATGACCTAAAATTGGTCAACTCGAGCCAACACCCGATCAACTGCAATCCATACACATATTACAACCCCTTTTGGTCCAAACCCATGAAGAACACCCATACATGACCTAATATTGGTCAACCTGTGCCAACACCTGTCCACCTGCAACCTATGCCCATATTATAACCCCTTTTGGTCCTAACTCATGCCCAACACACGTACACGACCTAATATTGGTCATCCCATGCCAACACCCGACCACCTGCAACCCATACCCATATTATAAACCCATTGGGTCCTAACCCACGCCCAACACCCGTACATGACCTAATAGTGGTCAACCCGTGCAAAGACCCGAACACCTGCAACCCTTAACCATATTATAACCCCTTTTGGTCCAAACCCGTGCCCAACACTCGTATATGACCTAATATTTGTCAACTGTGCCAAGACCCGACCACGTGCAACCCATACCCATATTATAACCCCTTATGGTCCTAACCCATGCCTAACATCCGTAAATGACCTGGTAATTGTCAACACGCGCAACCACCCAACCACCTGCAAGCCATACCCATATTATAATCCCTTTTGGTCCTAACACATGCCCAACACCCATACATGACGTAATAATTGTAAACCCGTGCCAACACCCGACCACCTGTTCCCATATCCATATTATAATACCTTTTGGTCCAAACCCACGACCAACACCCATACATCACCAAATATTGGTCAACCTGTGCCAACACCTTTCCATCTGCAACCCATGACCATATTATAGCCCCTTTTGGTCCTAACCCATGCCCAACACATGTAAACAACCTAATATTGGTCATCCCATGCAAACACCCGACCACCTGCAACCCATACCCACATTATAACCCCATTGGGTCCTAACCCATGCCAACACCAGTACATGACCTAATATTGGTCAGCCCGTGCCAACACCCGGCCACCTACAACCGATACACATATTATAACCCCTTTTGGTCCTAACCCTTGCGCAACACCCGTACATGACCTAATATTGGTCAACCCGTGCCAACACCCGAACACCTGCAACCCATACCCATATTATAACCCGTTTTGGTCCAAACACATGCCTAACACCCGTATATGACATAATATTGGTCAACCTGTGCCAACACCTGACCACCTACAACCCATACCCGTATTATAACTTTGTTTGGTCCTAACCCATGGCCAACATCCGACCACCTGCAATCCATACCCATATTATAACCCTTTTTGATCCTAATCCATGCCCAACTCCCGTACATGACCTAATATTTTTGAACCCGTGCCAACACTCGACCACATGAAACCCATACCCATACTATAAGCCCTTTTGGTCCTAACCCATGCCCAACACCCATACATGATGTAATATTGGTAACCCCATACCAACACCCGACCACCTGCAACCCATACCCATATTATACCCCATTTGATCCTAACACATGCCCAACACCCATACATGACGTAATATTGGTCAACCCGTGCCAACACCCGACCACTAGCAACCCATACCCATATTATAACCCCTTTTGGTCCTAACGTCTGCCCAAACCGGTACATGACCTAATAATTGTCAAACCCTGCCAACATCTAACCACCTACAACCCATACACATTTTATAACCTCTTTTTGGTCCAAACCCATGCCCAACACCTGTACATGACCTAATATTGGTCAAACTGTGCCAACACCCGACCACCTTCAACCCATACCTATATTATAACCCCTTTTGGACCTAACCCATGCCCAACACCTGTACATGACCTAATATTGGTCATCCCATGCAAAAACCCAACCACGTTCAACCCATACCAATATTATAATGCCTTTTGGAGTTACCCTATGCCCAATACACGTACATGACCTAATATTGGTCAACCCGTGCCAACACCCCACCACCTGCAAACCATAGCCATATTATAACCCCTATTGGTCCTAACCCATGCCCATCACCTTTACATGACGTAATATTGGTCAACCCATGCCAGCACCCGACCACCTGCAACCGATACCCATATTATAACCCCTTTTGGTCCAAACCCTTGCCCAAGACCCGTACATGACCTAATATTGGTCAACACATGCTAACACCCAACCACTTGCAACCCATACCTATATTATAACCGCTTGTGGTCCTATCCCATGACAAACAATCGTACATGACCTAATATTCGTCACCCCGTGCCAACAGGCGACCACCTGCATCCCATACCCATATTATAATCCGTTTAGGTCCTAACCCATGCCCAAAACCCGTACATGACCTAATATTGGTCAACCCGTGCCAACACCCGACCATCTGCAACCCATTCCCATATTATAACCCCTTTTGGACATAACCCTTCCCCAACACCCGTACAAGACCTGATATTGGTCAATCCGTGCCGACACCCGACCACCTGCAACCCATAACCATATTATATCCCCTTTTCGTCCTAACCCATTCCCAACACCCGTACATGACCTAATATTGGTCAACCCGTGAGAACACCCGACCACGTGCAACCCATACCCATATTATAACCCCTTTTGGTCGTAACGCATGCCCAACACCCGTACATCACCTAATATTGGTCATACTGTGCAAACACCCGGCCACCTCCAACCCATACCCATACTATAACCCCTTTTGTCCAAACCCATGCCCAACACCCGTACATGACCTAATATTGGTCAACCTATGCCAACACCCGACCACCTGGAACCCATGCCCATGTTATAAGCGCTTTTGGTCCTAACCCATGCCCAACACCCGTAGATGACCTAATATTGGTGATCCTATGCCAACACCCGACCACCTACAACCCATACCCATATTATAACCCCTTTGTGTGCCAACCCATGCCCAATACCCATACATGACCTAATATTGGTCATTCCATGCCAACTCCAGACCACCATCAAACCATACCCATATTATAACCCCTTTGGGTCCTAACCCATGCCCAGCACCCGTACATGACCTAATACTGGTCAACCCGTGCAAACACCTTACCCCCTGTAAACCATACCCATATTATAACCACTTTTGGTCCTAACCCATTCCCAACACCAGTAGATGACCTAATATTGGTCAACCCGTGGCAACACCCGACCACCTGCAACCCATACACATATTATAACCTCTTTTGGTCCTAACCCATGCCCAACACCCGTACATGACCTAATATTGGTCATACCGTGCAAACACCCGACCACCTCTAACCCATACCCATATTATAATCCCTTTTGGTCCAAACCAATTCCCAACACCCGTATATGACCTAATATCGGTCATACCGTGCCAACACCAGACCACCTCTAACGATGACCACCTACAACCCATACCCATTTTATAACCACGTTTTTTCCTAACCCATGCCTAAAATCTGACCACCTGCAGCCCATACCCATATTATAACCTCTTTTGATCCTAATCCATCCTAACACCCGTACATGACCTAATATTGGTCAACCCATGCCCACACCCGACCACGTGAAACCCATACCCATATTATAACCCTTTTTGGTCCTAACCCATGCCCAACACCCATACATGACCTAATATTGGTCAACCTGTGCCAACACCCGACCACCTACAACCCATACCCATTTTATAACCCCTTTTTGGTCCAAACCCATGCCCAACACCCATACATGACCTAATATTGGTCAAACTGTGCCAACACCCGAACACCTGCAACCCATACACATATTATAAACCCTTTTGGTCCTAACCCATGCCCAACACTCGATCACATGAACGCATACACATATTATAACCCCTTCTGGTCCTAACCCATGCTCAACACTTGTACATGACCTAATATTGGTCATCCCATGTAAAAACACGACCACCTGCAACCCATACCCATATTATAAACCCTTTTGGTGTTACCCTATGCCTAACACTCGTACATGACCTAATATTGGTCAACCCGTGCCAACACCCTACCACCTTCAACCCATAGCCATATTATAACCCATGTTGGTCCTAACCCATGCCCAACACCTGTACATGACCTAATATTGGTCAACCCATGCCAACACCCGACCACCTGCAACCAATACACATATTATAACCCCTTTTGGTCCTAACGCTTGGCCAACACCCGTACATGACCTAATATAGGTCAACACGTGCTAACACCCAACCACTTGCAACCCATACCTATATTATAACCGCTTTTGGTCCTAACCCATGCGTAACACCAGTACATGACCTAACATTGGTCAACCCGTGCCAACACCCAACCATCTGCAACCCATAACCATATCATAACCCATTTTGGACTTAACCCTTGCCGAACACCCGTACATGACCTAATATTGGTCAACCCGTGCCAACACCCGACCACCTACAACCCATACCCATATTATATCCCCTTTTGGTCCTAACCCTTACCCAACACCTGTACATGACCTAAGCCTTTTTGGTCCTAACCCCTGCCAACACCCGACCACCTCCAAACCATACCCATATTGTAACCCGTTTTTGTCCAAACCCATGCCCAACACCCATATATGACCTAATATTGGTTAACCATTGCCAAAACCCGGCTACCAGCAACACATAGCCATATTACAACCCCTTTTGGTCCTAACCCATACCCAACACCCGTACATGACCTAATAATAGTCAACCGGTACAACCACCCAACCACCTGCAACCCATACCCATATTATATCCCCATTTGGTCCTATCCCATGCCCAACACCGGTACATGACCTAATATTGGTCAAACCGTGCCAACACCAGACCACCTGCAACCCATACCCATATTATAACCCCTTTTGGTCCTAACCGATGCCCAACACCCGTACATTACATAATATGGTCAACCCGTGCCAATGCCCGACCACCTGCAACCCATACCCATATTGTAACCCCTTTTGGTCCTAACCTATGCCCAACACCGGTACATGACCTAATAATTGTCAACCCCTGCCAACATCCAACCACCTATAACCCATACCAAATTCATAACACCTTTGTGGTCCAAACCCATGCCCAACACCCATACATGACCTAATATTGGTCAACTTGTGCCAACACCTGACCACCTGCAACCCATACCAATATTATAACCCCTTTTGGTCCTAACCCATGCCCAACACCTGTACATGACCTAATATTGGTCATCCCAACCAACAACCGACCACCTGCAACCCATGCCCATATTATAACCCCGGTTGGTCCTAACCCATGCCAACACCCGTACATGACCTAATATTGGTCAGCCCATGCCAACACCCGACCACCTGCAACTGATACCCATATTATAACCCCTTTGGGTCCTAGCCCGTTTCCAACACCCGTACATGACCTAATATTAGTCAACACTTGCTAACACCTGACCACTTGCAACCTATACCTGTATTATAACCGCTTTTGGTCCTAACCCATGACCAACACTCATACATGACCTAATATTGGTCATCTCGTGCCAACACGCGGCCACCTGCAACCCTTACCCATTTTATATCCCCTTTTGGTCCTAAACCTTTCCCAACACCCATACATGACCTAATATTGGTCAACCCGTGCCAACACCCAACCACCTGCAACCCATACCCATATTATATCCCCTTTTGGTCCTAACCGATTCCCAACAACCATACACGACCTAATATTGGTCAACCTGTGCCAACACCCAACCACCTCCAACCCATAACAATATTATAACCCCTTTTGTTCCTAACATATGCCAAACACCCATACATGACCCAATATTGGTCATACCGTGCCAACACCCGACCACCTCCAACCTATACCCATATTATAACCCCTTTTGGTCGAAACCTATGCCGAACACCGATATATGACCTAATATTCATCAACCCGTTCGAACACCCAACACCCGTACATGACCTAATAATTGTCAACTCGTGCATCCACCCGACCACCTGCAACCCATACCCATATTATAAACCCTTTTGGTCCTAACCCATGCCCAACAACCATACATGACCTAATATTGGTCAACCCATGCCAACAACCGACCACCTGCAATTGATATCCATATTATAACCCCTTTTGGTCCTAACCCTTACCTAACACCCGTCCATGACCTAAAACTGGTCAACCCGTGATAACACCCGACCACTTGCAACCGATACCAATATTTTTACCCCTTTATAACCCCTTTGGGTCCTAACCCATTCCGAACACCCGTACATGACCTAATATTGGTTAACCCGTGCCAACACCCGATCACCTGCAACCCATAACCATATTGTATCCCCTTTTGATCCTAACCCTTTCCCAACACCCGTAGATCATCTAATATTGGTCATCCCGTGGCAACACCCGACCACCTGCAACCCATACCCATATTATAACCCCTTCGGGTCCTAACCCATGCCCAACACCTGTACATGACCTAATATTGTTCATCCCATGCCAACACCTGACCACCTGCATCAGATACCCATATTATAACCCCTTTGGGACCTAACCCATGCCCAACACCCGTACATGACCTAATATTGGTCAACCCGTGCCACCACCCGACTACCTGCAACCCATACCCATATTATAACCCGTTTTGGTCCTAACCCATTCCCAACACCCGTACATGATCTAATAATTGTCAACCCCTACCAACATCCAACCACCTACAACCCGTACACATTTTATAACCCCTTTATGGTCCAAACCCATGCCCAACACCTGTACATGACCTAATATTGGATAACCTGTGCCAACACCCGACCACCTGCAACCCATACCCATATTATAACCCCTTTTGGTCCTAACCCATGCCCAAGACGTGTACACGACCTAATATTGGTCATCCCATAACACACCCGACCACCTACAACCAATAACAATATTATAACCCCTTTTCGTCTTGACCTATGCCTAACAACCATGCATGACCGAATATTGGTCGTACCGTGGCAACACCCAACCACCTCCAACCCATACCCATATGATAACCCCTTTTGGTACAAACCCATAGCCATCACCCGTATATGACCTAATATTGGTCAACCTGTGCCAACACCCAACCACCTGCAAGCCATACCCATATTATAACCCCTTTTCGTCCTAACCCTTGCCTAACACCCAAACATGGCCTAATAATTGTCAACCCGTGCAACCTCCCGACGACCTGCAACCCATACCCATATTATAACTCGTTTTGGGTCCTTACCCATGCCCAACACCCGTACATGACCTAATATTGGTCAACCCGTGCCAATACCCGACCACCTGCAACCCATACCCATATTATAACCCCTTTTGGTCCTAACCCATGCCCAACACCCGTACGTCATAGAATATTGGTCAATCCGTTCCAACACCCGACCACCTACAACCCATACCCACATTATAACCCCCTTTGGTCCTAAGACATGCCGATCACCCGTACATGATGTAATATTGTCGACCCTTGCAAACACCCGGCCACCTGCAACTGATACCCATATTATAACCCCTTTTGTTCCTAACCCTTGCCCAACACATGTACATGACGTAACATTGGTCAACCTGTGCTAACACCTGACCACTTGCAACCCATACCTATATTTTAACCCCTTTTAGTCCTAACCCATGCCCAACACCTGTACATAACCTTATATGACCTAACATTTGTTAACTCGTGCCAACGCCCGACCACCTGCAACCCATACCCATATTATATCCCCTTTTGGTCTTAACCCATGCCCAACACCTGTAGATGACCTAATATTGGTTATCCCCATGCCAACAATCGACCACCTACAACCCATACCCATATTATAACCCCTTTAGCTCCTAACCCATGCCCAACACCCGTACATGAGCTTATATGGGTCATCCCATGCCAACACCCGACCACCTGCAACCCATACCCATATTATAACCCCTTTGGGTCCTAACCCATGCCCAACACCCGTACATGACCTAATATTGGTCAACCTGTGCCAACACTCGACCACGTGCAACCCATACCCATATTATAACCCCTTTTAGGCTTAACCCATGCCCAACACCTTTACATGACCTAATATTTGGTCATCCCATTCCAACATCCGACCACCTGCAACCCATACCCATATTATTACCCCTGTTGGTCCTAACCCATGCAAGCAACCGTACATGACCTAATATTGGTCAACCCATGCTAACACCCGACCACCTGCAACCGATACCCATATTATAACCCCTTTTGGCCTTAGCCCGTTCCCAACACCCGTATATGACCTAATATTGGTCAACACGTGCTAACACCTGACCACTTGCAACACATAACAATATTATAACCCCTTTTGGTCCTAACCTATGCCAAATACCCATACATGACCCAATATTCGTCATACCGTGGCAACACCCGACCACCTCCAACCCGTACCCATTTTATAACCCTTTTGGTCCAAACCCATGCCAAACACCCATATATGACCTAATATTTGTCAACCTGTTCCAACACCCGACCACCTGCAACCCAAACCTATAATATAACCCCTTTTGGTCCTTACCCATTCCCAACACCCGTACATGACCTAATAACTGTCAACCCGTGCAACCACCCGACCACCTGCAACCCATACCCATATTATAACCGCTTGTGGTCCTAACCCATGCCCAACACCTGTACATGACCAAATATTGCTCAACCCATGCCAACAACCGACCACCTGCAACTGCTATCCATATTATAACCCCTTTTGGTCCTAACCCGTGATAACACCCGACCACTTGCAACCCATACCATTATATTAAGCACTTTTGGTCTTAACCCATGCCCAACACCCGTACATGATTTAATATTGGTCATCCTGTGCCAACACGCCACCACCTGCAACCCATACCCATATTATAACCCCTTTGGGTCCTAACCCGTTGCCGACACCCGTACATGACCTAATATCGGTTAACCCGTGCCAACACCCGACCACCTGCAACCTATACCCATATTATAAACCCTTTTGGTCCAAATTCATGCCCAAAACCCGTACATGACCTAGTATTGGTCATGTTATGCTAGCGACCGACCACCTGCAAGCCATACCCATATTATAACCACTTTTGGTACTAACCCATGTTATAACCCCTTTTGGTCCTAACACATGCTCAACACTCATACATGATGTAATCTTGGTCAACCCGTGCCAACACCCGACCACCTGCGACCCATACCCATATTATAACCCCTTTTGGTCCTAATACATGCCCAACACATGTACATGACCTAATACATGCCCAACACCCGTACACATTTTATAACCCCTTTTTGGTGCAAACCCATGCCCAACACCCGTACATGACCTAATATTGGTCAACCTGTGCCAACACCCGACCACTTGCAACCCATACCCATATTAGAACCCCTTTTGGTCCAAACCTTACCTAACACCTGTACGCGACCTAATATTGGTCATCCCATGCCAACACCCTATCACCTACAACACCCGTACATGACCTTATATCGGTCACCCATTCCATCACCTGACCACATGCAACAGATACCCATATTATAACCCCTTTTGGTCCTAACCCTTGCCAAACACCCGTACATGACCTAATATTTTTCAACACGTGCTAACACCCGACCACTTGCAACCCGTACCTATATTATAACCCCTTTTGGTCCTAACCAATACCCAACACCCATACAAGACCTAATATTGGCCATCCCGTGCCAACATGCAACCACCTGCAACCCATACCCATATTATAACTCGTTTTGGGTCCTAACCCATGCCCAACAGCCGTACATGACTTAATATTGGTCAACCCGTGCCAACACCCGACCACTTACAACCCATACCCATATGATAACCCTTTTTGGTCTTAACCCTTGCCCAAAACCCGTATATGACCTAATATTGGTTAAACCATGCCAACACCCGATAACCTGCAACCCATACCCATATTATAACCCGTTTTGGTCATAACCAATTCCCAACACCAATACATGACCTAATATTTGTCAACCTGTGCCAACACACGACCACCTGCAACCCGTACCTATATTATATCCCCTTTCTGGTCCAAATGCACGCCCAACACCCGTACATGACCTAATATTGGTCAACCTGTGCCAACAACCGACCACTTGCAACCCGTACCCATATTACAACCCCTTTTGGCGCCAAGCCTTGCAAACACCCGTACATGAACTAATATTGGTCAACCCATGCTAACACCCGACCACTTGCAACCCATACCTATATTATGTCCCCTTTTGGTCCTAACGCATGCCCAACACACGTACACGACCTAATATTGTCATCCCATGCCAACACCCGACCATCTACAACCCATACCCATAGTATAACCCCATTGGGTCCTAACCCATGCCCAACACCCGTACATGACCTAATCTTGGTCAACGCGTGCAAACACCCAAACACCTGCAACCAATACCCATATTATAACCCCTTTTGGTCCAAACCCATGCCCAACACCCGTATATGACCTAATATTGGTCAACTGTGCCAAGACACTACCACGTGCAGCCCATACCCATATTATAACCCTTTTTGGTCCTAACCTATGCCTAACATCTGTAAATGACCTCGTAATTGTCAACCTGTGCAACCGCCCGACCACCTACAACCCATACCCATATTATAACCCATTTTGGTCCTAACACATGCCCAACACCCATACATGATGTAATATTGGTCAACCCGTGCCAACACCCGACCAATTGTTCCCATACCCATATTATAACCCCTTTTGGTCCAAACCCATGCTCAACACCCATACATGACCAAATATTGGTCAACCTATGCCAACACCTGACCACCTGCAACCCATGCCCATATTATAACCCCTTTTGTCCTAACCCATGCCCAACACACGTACACGACCTAATATTGGTCATCCCATGCCAACACCCGACCACATGCAACCCACACCCATATTATAACCCCAATGGGTCCTAACCCATGCCCAACACCTGTACATGACCTAATATTGGTCAACCCGTGCCAACACCCGGCCACCTGCAACCGATAAACATATTATAACCCCTTTTGGTCCTAACCCTTGCGCAACACCCGTACATGACCTAATATTGGTTAACCCTTGCTAAGACCCGACCACTTGCAACCCATACCTATATTATAACCGCTTTCCGAACCCATGCCCAACACCCATACATGACCTAATATTGGTGAACCCATGCCAACACCCGACCACCTGCAACCCATACCCATATTATATCCCCTTTTGGTCCTAACCCTTTCCCAACACCTGTACATGATCTAAAATTGGTCAACCCGTGCCAACACCCGATCAACTGCAACCCATACCAATATTATATCCCCTTTTGGTCCAAACACATGCCCAACACCCATACACGACCTAATATTGGTCATCCCATGCCAACACCCGACCACCTGCAACCCATACCCATATTATAACCCCATTGGGTCCAAACCCATGCCGAACACCCGTACATGGCCTAATATTGGTCAACCGGTGCCAACACCCGACCACCAGCAACTCATACCCATATTATAACCCCTTTTGGTCCTATCCCTTGCCAACACCCGTACATGACCTAATATTGGTCAACCCATGCTCACACACGACCACTTGCAACCCATACCTATATTATAACCCCTTTTGGTCCTAACCCATGCCCAACACCCGTACATGACCTAGTATTGGTCAACCCGTGCCAACACCCGACCACCTGCAACCCATACCCATATTATATCCTCTTTTGGTCCTAACCTTTGCCCAACACCCGTACGTGACCTAAAATTGGTCTACCCATGCCAAAACCCGATCAACTGCAACCCATACCCATATTATAACCCCTTTTGGTCCAAACCCATGCCCAACACCCATACATGACCTAATATTGTTCAACATGTGCCAACACCTGACCACCTGCAACCCATGCCCATATGATAACCCCTTTTGTTCCTAATCGATGCCCAACACACGTACACGATCTAATATTGGTCATCCAATGCCAACACCCGACCACCAGCAACCCATACCCATATTATAACCCCATTGGGTGCTAACCCATGCCCAACACCTGTAAATGACCTAATATTGGTCAACGCGTGCAAACACCCGAACACCTGTAACCCATACCCATATTATAAGCTCTTTTGGTCCTAACCCATGCCCAACACCTGTATATGATATAATATTGGTCAACTATGCCAAGACCCAACCACATGCAACCCATACCCATATTATAACCCCTTTTGGTCCTAACCCATGCCTAACATCCATAAATGACCTCGTAATTGTCAACCTGTGCAACCGCCCGACCACCTGCAACCCATAGCCATATTATAACCCCTTTTGGTCCTAACACATGCCCAACACCCATACATGACTTAATATTGGTCAACCCGTGCCAACATGCGACCACCTGTTCCCATACCCATATTATAACCCCTTTTGGTCCAAACCCATACCCAACACCCATACATGACCAAATAATTGTCAACCTGTGCCAACACCTGACAACCTACAACCCATGCCAATATTATAAACCCTTTTGGTCCTAACCCATGCCCAACACCTGTACATGACCTAATATTGGTCAACCCGTGCCAACACCCGACCACCTGCAACCGATACACATATTATAACCCCTTTTGGTCCAAACCCATGCCATCACCCGTACATGACCTAATATTTGTCAACCCATGCTAACACCCGACCACTTGCAACCCATACCTATATTATAACCCATTTTGGTCCTAACCGATGCCCAACACCCGTACATGACCTAATATTGGTCAACCCGTGCCAACACCCGACCACCTGCAACCCATACCCATATTATATCCCCTTTTGGTCCTAACACTTGCCCACCACCCGTACATGCCCTAAAATTGGTCAACCCGTGCCAACACCCAATCAACTGCAGCCCATACCTATATGATAACCCCTTTTGGTCCTAACCAATGCCCAACACACGTACACGACCTAATATTGGTAATCCCATGCCAACACCCGACAACCTGCAACCCATGCATATGTTATAACCCCAATAGGTCCTAACCAATTCCCAACACCCGTACATGACCTGATATTGGTCAACGCGTGCAAACACCCGAACACCTGCAACCCATACCCATATTATAACCCCTTTTGGTCCAGACCCATGCCCAACACCCGTATATAACATAATATTGGTCAACTGTGCCAAGACCCAGCCACGTACAACCCATACCCATATTATAACCTTTTTTGGTCCTAACCCATGCCTAACATCCATAAATGACCTCGTAATTGTAACCCCATGTAACCGCCCGACCACCTGCAACCCATACCCATATTATAACCCCTTTTGATCCAAACACATTCCCAACACCCATACATAACGTAATGTTGGTCAACCCATGCCAACACCCGACCACCTGTTCCCACACCCATATTATAAACCCTTTTGGTCCAAACCCGTAACCAACACCCATACATGCCCAAATAATTGTCAACCTGTGCCAACACCTGACAACCCGCAACGCATGCCCATATTATAACCCCTTTTGGTCCTAACTCGTGCCTAACAAACGTACACGACTTAATATTGGTCATCCCATGACAACACCCGACGACCTGTTCCCACACCCATATTATAACCCCTTTTGGTCCAAACCCATTCCCAACACCCATACATGCCCAAATATTGGTCAACCTGTGCCAACACCTGACAACCTGCAACACATGCCAATATTATAACCCCTTTTGGTCCTAACTCATGCCCAACAAACGTACACGACTTAATATTGGTCATCCCATGCCAACACCCGACCACCTGCAACACATACCTATTTTATAACCCTATTGGGTCCTAACCCATGCCCAACACCCATACATGACCTAATATTGGTCAACCCGTGCCAACACCCGACCACCTGCAACCGATACCCATATTATAACCCCTTTTTGTCCTAACCCTTGCCAACACCCGTACATGACCTAATATTGGTCAACCCATGCTAACACCCGACCACTTGCAACCCATACCTATATTATAACCCCTTTTGGTCCTAACCCATGCCCAACACCCGTACATGACCTAATCTTGGTCAACGCGTGCAAACACCCGAACACCTGCAACCAATACCCATATTATAACCCCTTTTCGTCCAAACCCATGCCCAACACCCGTATATGTAACGACTCGTTCCCGGTATGTTAATTAATTGTTAATTGTCTAAGTTTTCAAGAGGGACTCGGCGAGTTCTAGCCTGACTCGCCGAGTTGGGTCACGTATTTCGTGCACGCGTGACCCGGCGACTCGACGAGTCCACCTGTCTGGGTGAAACCCTAAATTTCCCGGGTTGCCCACTATTTATACCACCTTATAGCCCCCATTCTCGCCTCCCTCACCCAGAGAACACAGTGAGAGAACCCTAATCCTCCCTTGAGAGCTTATAAGTGATTTGGTGCCATTTTGTGAAGGTGTGAAGAAGGAGAAGAAGAAAGAAGCAAGGAAACGAGTTGTAGTGCAAAGATCCAAGGGCAAATCTGAGTTTATTGAGGTACTTTCGGAGTTCCCTTCTTGTTATATGCTTTAAACTTCCATTAGAGCTCTTCTAAGAGCTATTTGATGTTTGTCCCAAGCCTTATGTTTGCATGAATGTCTTAATAAGTCGAAATACCTTTGGATCTGAATGTTGGGGTGTTGTAGAGCCCAGATCTACTGTGTTTTTGGAGTTACATTGCATATTAGCCATGGATCTACTCATTTTATGCATCTTTTAGCCTTCTTTCCCTTATTCATGAGGTTGTGCACGTAAAGTTGGAAACTTTACGTGGTAAAACAGCTTATTGGACTCAGATCTATCGATTGTATGCATTGGATTCAAACAAAATCAAGTAAAAATCAGTTGCATGGTGGCGACTCGGCGAGTCGGAAGAACGACTCGACGAGTCGGGTCGCAAGTCACGAGTCCTTCAGTTTTTATCAGTGTCGAGTGTACGAGGTGAGTTAGAGAGTGGACTCAGCGAGTTGAGAGTGGACTCAGTGATGGAGGGACTCAACGAGTTTGTTCATCAACTCGGCGAGTCCAAGGCAATCTTATTGGGGATCAAGAACAACTCATCGAGTCTGTTCATACGACTCGGCGAGTCAGATGAAGATTGTCTGAGTTCTTGGATCAAGTGGGTACTCGTCGAGTCGATGCCAGACTCGACGAGTAGCAGTGAGCAAAAGTGAAAAGTGAGAGTAGGACTCGACGAGTTGGGTGGCCAACTCGGCGAGTCAGCCCAAAAGAGAGTTGACTTTGACCGAGGGTAAAAGAGTCATTTTACCCCAAGCGCAGTGTTTAGTATTTGATTGAGTGTGTTTATGGACTTGTAGCCGAGGAGATACAGGAGCAGCCGCCGTTAGCTTCCCGAGCCACACACTCAGCAACCAACTTACGAGGTGAGTTTCCTTCCAGTAGGAACGGGTCTAAGGGCACAATGCCGACCCGTTCAGTTAGCAGTAGTTTCCGGATTTAGGTCCGATGCAGCAGTTAGTATGTTCGATGCCTTCGTGGTTCGAACAGGGTTGTGTGCTATGTTTTATGTGTTAAGTAGTATGTGTTCCGGGCCACGGCCCGATGTAGCATGTCGTATATGTGTTATGCTAGTTGATGTGTTATGCCATGCCATGTTCAGTCAGACAGTTCCGGACTTCGGTCCGATGCAGTTAGTTCCGGACTTCGGTCCGATGCAGGGGACAAGGTCCCAGTCAGTTCCGGACTTTGGTCCGATGCAGTTAGTTCCGGACTTCGGTCCGATGCAGTAGTTCCGGACTTCGGTCCGATGCAGGGGACAAGGTCCCAGTCAGTTCCGGACTTCGGTCCGATGCAGTTTCCGGGCTTCGGCCCGATGCAGTGGGCAAGGCCCAATATGTGTTTATATGTTATTCTATGGTATGTGGTAGTTTGGGGGAGCTCACTAAGCTTCGTGCTTACAGTTTCAGTTTTGGTTTCAGGTACTTCCGCAGGCAAAGGGAAGAGCATCGCACACATTACCGCCTCAGCTTTAGCCTGGAATTGATTTAGTTGTTTGATTTGATGTAGTATGATACAGCTTTCCGCACAGTATTTTATCATGTTTTGGAATACGTCACGCATGGTTTTATTATATGCTACTCTGATGACAGTTTTGATTATATTAAAAACAAAAATTTTTGCGTCGTATTTTTGGGTCGTTTCAGTATATGACCTAATATTGGTCAACTGTGCCAAGACACAACCACGTGCAACCCATACCTATATTATAACCCTTTTTGGTCCTAACCTATGCCTAACATCTGTAAATGACCTCGTAATTGTCAACCTGTGCAATCGCCCGACCACCTGCAACCCATACCCATATTATAACCCCTTTTGGTCCTAACACATGCCCAACACCCATACATGATGTAATATCGGTCAACCTATGCCAACACCCGACCACCTGTTCCCATACCCATATTATAACCCCTTTTGGTCCAAACCCATGCTCAACACCCATACATGAGCAAATATTGGTCAACCTATGCCAACACCTGACCACCTGCAACCCATGCCCATATTATAACCCCTTTTGGTCCTAACCCATGCCCAACACACGTACACGACCTAATATTGGTCATCCCATGCCAACACCCGACCACCTGCAACCCATACCCATATTATGACCCCATTGGGTCCTAACCCATGCCCAACACCTGTACATGACCTAATATTGGTCAAACCGTACCAACACCCGGCCACCTGCAACCGAAAAACATATTATAACCCCTTTTGGTCCTAACCCTTGCGCAACACCCGTACATGACCTAATATTAGTTAACCCGTGCTAACACCCGACCACTTGCAACCCATACCTATATTATAACCGCTTTCCTAACCCATGCCCAACACCCATACATGACCTAATATTGGTCAACCCATGCCAACACCCGACCACCTGCAACCTATACCCATATTATATGCCCTTTTGGTCCTAACCCTGTCCCGACACCTGTACATGACCTAAAATTGGTCAACCCGTTCCAACCCTCGATCAACTGCAACCCATACCCATATTATATCCCCTTTTGGTCCAAACACATGCCCAACACCCATACATGAGCTAATATTGGTCATCCCATTCCAACCCCCGACCACCTGCAACCCATACCCATATTATAACCCCATTGGGTCCTAACCCATGCCCAACACCCGTACATGACCTAATATCGGTCAACCGGTGCCAACACCCAACCACCTGCAACTGATACCAATATTATAACCCCTTTTGGTCCTAACCCTTGCCAACACCCGTATATGACCTAATATTGGTCAACCCATGCTAACACCAGACCACTTGCAACCCATACCTATATTATAACCCCTTTTGGTCCTAACCCATGCCCAACACCCGTACATGACCTAATATTGGTCAACCCATGCCAACACCCGAACACCTGCACCCCATACCCATATTATATCCCCTTTTGGTCCAAACCCATGCCCAACACCCATACATGACCTAATATCGTTCAACATGTGCCAACACCTGACCACCTGCAACCCATGCCCATATGATAACCCCTTTCGTTCCTAACCGATGCCCAACACACGTACACGATCTAATATTGGTCATCCAATGCCAACACCCGACCACCTGCAACCCATACCCATATTATAACCCCATTGGGTGCTAACCCATGCCCAACACCCGTAAATGACCTAATATTGGTCAACGCGTGCAAACACCCGAACACCTGTAACCCATACCCATATTATAAGCCCTTTTGGTCCTAACCCATGACCAACACTCGTATATTATATAATTGGTCAACTATGCCAAGACCAACCACATGTAACACATACCCATATTATAACCCCTTTTGGTCCTAACCCATGCCTAACATCCATAAATGACCTCGTAATTGTCAACCTGTGCAACCGCCCGACCACCTGCAACCCATACCCATATTATAACCTCTTTTGTTCCTAACACATGCCCAACACCCATACATGACGTATTATTGGTCAACCCGTGCTAACACCCGACCACCTGTTCCCATACCCATCTTATAACCCCTTTTGGTCCAAACCCATGCCCAACACCCATACATGACCAAATAATTGTCATCCTGTGCCAACACCTGACAACCTGCAACCCACGCCCAAATTATAAACCCTTTTGGTCCTAACCCATGCCCAACACGCGTACACGACCTAATATTGGTCATCCCATGGCAACACCCGACCACCTGCAACCCATACCTATATTGTAACCCCATTGCGTCCTAACCCATGCCCAACACCTGTACATGACCTAATATTGGTGAACCCGTGCCAACACCCGACCACCTGCAACCGATACACAAATTATAAACCCTCTTGGTCCTAACCCATGCAATCACCCGTACATGACCTAATATTTGTCAACCCATGCTAACACCCGACCACTTGCAACCCATACCTATATTATAACCCTTTTTGGTCCTAACCCATGCCCAACACCCGTACATGACCTAATATTGGTCAACCCGTGCCAACACCCGACCACCTCCAACCCATACCCATATTATATCCCCTTTTGGTCCTAACACTTGCCCAACACCGTACATGACCTAAAATTGGTCAATTGTTCCAACACCCGATCAACTGCAACCCATACCCATATTATAACCCCTTTTGGTCCAAACCCATGCCCAACACCCATACGTGACCTAATATTGGTCAACATGTGCCAACACCTGACCACCTGCAACCCATGCCCATATGATAACCCCTTTTGGTCCTAACCCATGCCCAACACATGTACACGACCTAATAATTGTAATCCCATGCCAACACCCGACCACCTGCAACCCATACATACGTTATAACCCCAATAGGTCCTAACCAATGCCCAACACCCGTACATGACCTAATATTAGTCAACGCGTGCAAACAACCGAACACCTGCAACCCATACCCATATTATAACCCCTTTTGGTCGAGACCCATGCCCAACACCCGTATATAACATAATATTGGTCAACTGTGCCAAGACCCAGACACGTGCAGCCCATACATATATTATTACCCCTTTTTGTCCTAACCCATGCCTAACATCCTTAAATGACCTCGTAATTGTCAACCGATGTAACCGCCCAACCATCTGCAACCCATACCCATATTATAACTCCTTTTGGTCCTAACACATTCCCAACACCCATACATGATGTAATATTGGTCAACCCATGCCAACACCCGACCACCTGTTCCCACACCAATATTATAACCCCTTTTGGTCCAAACCCATTCCCAACACCCATACATGCCCAAATATTGGTTAACCTGTGCCAACACCTGACAACCTGCAACACATGCCCATATTATAACCCCTTTTGGTCCTAACCCGTGCCCATCAAACGTACACGACTTAATATTGGTCATCCCATGCCAACACCCGACCACCTGCAACCCATACCCATATTATAACCCTATTGGGTCCTAACCCATGCCCAACACCCATACATGACACAATATTGGTCAACCCGTGCCAACACCCGACCACCTGCAACCGATACCCATATTATAAACCCTTTTTGTCCTCACCCTTGCCAACACCCGTACATGACCTAATATTGGTCAACCCATGCTAACACCCAACCACTTGCAACCCATACCTATATTATAACCCCTTTTGGTCCTAACCCATGCCCAACACCCGTACATGACCTAATATTGGTCAACCCGTGCCAACACCCGACCACTTGCAACCCATACCCATATTATATCCCCTTTTGGTCCTAACACTTGCCCAACACCTGTACATGACCTAAAATTGGTCAACCCGTGCCAACACCCGATCAACTGCAACCCATACCCATATTATAACCCCTTTCGGTCCAAACCCATTGTCACACCCCCGAACCAGACGGCGGAAACGTCTGAGGGCTTTCGTGACTCATTGAATACCATTACAATGCATATACATGATACATAACATAAAACATCACCAACATTTGGAATAATACAACCGATAGTGTTTACATTCATTACATTGTTCAAACATTACATTCTCAAAATAACTATTCAACATCACTTAAACCACAACAAACATCATAGAGTATAAATCTTCCGTCACCTTATCTGTTACCTGAGAATACAAGTATTTTGAAAAAACGTCAACATACGAAATGTTGGTGAGTTCATAAGTAGTGTTTGAAATCCAATGTAATGTTTGAAACCCATCAGAAAATCCGATATTTTCTAATAATAGAATAGTGTAAAAATATGTGTTGATCCATGAGTATGCATGTTTGAATTCTATAAATGTAAGCGTAAGAGTTGTGAAAAATTCGACCGGTGATTCATAAGTTGTAATTATTGAAAACCCTAGGAAAACCCGACGTTTTCCTATCACTTTGTATTACTTAGTTTGTATACCGTTGTTTCGTTTCGTTAGAGGGAAATCATTGAGCTCCGGAGGCATTGAGAATACAATGGGTGGTGAAGTGTTGTGACATACGTTAATGAAAACGTCCAATCGACAACCTTACAAGCAATCCCCTTAGGTTCCACTCGTAATTCTTCACACAACTCGATCCTCCCGGACTTGTGTAATCCCACGACCGGAGGGAAGGAAAGAAGGTGCGAAACCCTCGGTATTTCCCCACGTCGTCCAGGACAAATGCAATTGCGAAGGGCCCGAAGCCCATCCCGCAATCGTGAGTTACCGACTTTACTAGCAGCACTGAAGGACCCTTGGGGACCAGCAGCACGTTTGCCATTGAAAGTCCTGTTACGTTATGTCGGATCGGTAAAACCCAACACTTCGTAAGAGAGAGAGAGATCTTCGGGCCTTAAGATCAGGTCATTGGGCTAGCTAGGCTCAACGAACAAGATTTTACACTTTTGGGGCCCAAAGATGGTGCATAGACGTCTGCGCACACTCGTATGTATAGTGAATTCTCCATCGTTATTAGTTATGAATCGAAATGTCGTAACGGCGTCGTGTTAGTGGTTTTGGATCTTTATTGGTTCGAGACCGAACCAATTCGTTTAACAACGATTTTTGGTATTGTAGTGTATTGTATTTCGTCGACAAGCGTGGTACCATCAATTGGTCAAATTGCATGTATTAGCTAGCCTTGAAGATTTTCTGTTTTCAGCCCCTCCTTAATTGTAGAATTTACCCTTTTCACCCCTTTATTTAAAAACTTTCCGGTTTGGTCCTTAAATCAATTTTTTTGACATTTTTATACCAAAAATTATTGAAATAAGTATTTTCCAGCATATTTATCATAGAAAACAGTTTAAGCCCTTGAAATTTCAATTTTCTCGGTTATAGCCCCTCTTTTTCGCAACTTTTACATTTTTGACCCAATTTGGAAAATTTTTATAACGTTGGTCCCTTTTTAAATTTGAAAGCATTTTAAACCTTTGAAAAGCACATGGAACACTTATAGTCCACTGTTTTACAGAAAAATGCAGTTCCTCCAATTTAGAAAATTTCGCATATTGGGCCTTATTGGGCCGAAAATGTCATATTTAGCCCAATAAGCTTGGAATTTATGTTTTTAACCCTCTAAATAGTATATTTTCAGAAAATACATTGTGTAAACTGTTTTGACTCATCTTACCCATCAGATTTCGAAATATTTCACTTTAGGCCCTTTAACTTTGTATTTTCAACATTTTATGTCAAAAAAATGAGTTTTTAGCCCAAGTTAAGTGTTGTCAAGCTATTTAGCCATTTTCTTAGCATACTTTGCAATGAAGTAGTATATTTTATGCCATAATAAGATATAAATTTCGGTTTTTAGCATTTCATACCAAATCTATCATCAAAACCATACAAAGCATACACATAAGCATAGAAATCAACCACAACATACACATAATGATGGATCTACACTTTTTCTTGTATTCTCCCCCATAAAAACTCATAAAAACCGAAAACAAGGGGATATGAAACTCACCTTGGATGTTGATTCGGTTTTTGAAGAAATAATGGAAGAAATGAAGTGATTTTTAGCCTTTGCACTCCTTCATGAAATTTTCGAGTTTATGGGGTTTCTAGAGTGCAAGATCATGATTTTTTCATTGATTAGGAAGAGATTTTTGATAAATAAGGAATACAAGTCATAGATCCAAACAAAACCTTACCTTAGATGATGATTTTGTGGAAGAACTTCCTTGAATGCTTCCTAAATTTCGAGATTTTGGATGGAGAAGAAGAAGAAGCCTTGAGTGAATTTTAGAGAGAGTTTGTGAGTGTTTTGTGTGTGTGTGGTGTTGCTCTCGGCCGAGTTCAAGAAGAGAGAGGGAGATATAGACATGAAGTGATGTGCATGGATACATGGAATGGATTTGCATGGAGATCCACAAGACAATAAGGAGGTGGCACACTATGGTCAACCCTCTTCTTGGGCTTGAGCTTTTGGGCCGAGAATAATGGAGGAAATGAGGGTGTTTGGGCCTTAAATACTTAAGCCCAATTTTCATGGTTAAGTTGAGTGATTTTTGGTCCAAATAAATTTAAATGTGATTTTTATGACTTGTTAGGGTCAAATTAGGTTAATTATGGTTCATAGTCATTGATTTATTTCATTCTAGGTCCAACCTAGCCCAAAATATTGAAACAAACCAATGTGGGTCCAATTAGAGCCCAATTAGGGTTCTAAGCCCATGATAGTCCAATTGGAAGCTTATTGGTCCATTTGGATCCAATAAGGAAGTTCTAGTCCAAAATAGACTTAACAAGAACTTCTAGGGTTTTCCAATTGTTTGATGACTACTTGTACTAGTTGTATAATGTATTTGATTGAAGTTTTTGATTCACATTAGCTTGAATGTATAGACTACATGACACAAAATTTCCAGTTGTGACTGTTGGATTAATGTCTAAGTCCATAACTATAATTGGTAAGACTTGACCCGACCCGACATGGTCCATTTGGGTTGCATGGCATCATGCACTTGGATAGACTATAATGAGAGAAATAAGACACTTACGGTTATTAATATATTATAAGTTCTAGTATATTAATAATAAGAATAATAAGATTATTTAATTAGTATTGATCAAGAATTAATCTAGGATTAATTAAGTGATCAAAAGAAGACTAATTAAATATATGGGTTGATTGTGTAAATCATCCATACTTGTATAGTGGGCTAATGCTCCATGGATTATCTAGTTGGGCCAAAACCCATATGATGCTCCTTGGTTGCTCCATGGTGTATTTGAACCCATGGATCCAAGGAAATGGAAAGTCATGACAATTAGAGTTTACCCTAATTGTAACACTATATATATATATTATTCTTGACCAAAATCGGCCACTAGATTATTCTAGAGAGGGCTAGCCGATTTTATGAAGTATAGAATTCTCTCAAGTTCTTCCAAGAGTATTTGGTGTTGTGTGAACCATTTGAGGTGTCACACTTGGGGCACTAGGCACTCAAGCTTCATGAAGACAAGCACCATCAAGAGGTATGTATTCTATCTTGTTATATTGATAATATTGTATGCTAGATTAGGATAATACCTTGGATGTTCATATTTGCATGTATAATAGAGAAAACATAGATCCAAGGTATTTAGGGTTGCATGTACACTTAGGAGTGTTAGAATGCTCAAAACCCAATAGTGGTATCAGAGCCTAGGCTTGTTTTCTTGTTATACCTGCAATAGAAGCTGAAAAATCGAGTTTTAATGCTGTCAGCCCAGCTGACTCGCCGAGTCCATGAAGGGACTCGACGAGTCCAAGGCAAAATGCATCCAACTCGCCGAGTTGTGTTCATGCACTCGACGAGTTGGACCCCAGACAGCATATCTTCGAGGTTTTTGGCTAGAAATGGACTAGGAACATTACCCTAAGTTGTTTTTGAACTTATAAACTTGTTTTTAATGTGGTAATATTCATGCTAATCCATTCTCAAAGATAATTGTCAATAGATTCATGTTTTGTATTAGTTTAAAGGTTAGACTAATTACATGAAAAAGTTTGATTTGAATTATCTTGTTCTTATGAGTTGCTTAGATTAATAGAAAAGTTGAGTGAAAAGGTTGTTTTCAATCCAAATTAATCTAAGAGTTGAGTATAAAATGTGTTTGTGTAACTTATCCTTAAGTTACATGAAGAGTCACATTAAAGACTCATAAAACTCATAAAAGATGGCAATGGTTACAAAAGATGAAGAGTCTTGTCCTTAAGTTATGGAGGTTCAAGAGTCACTTCATTAATAAATAAATAAATAAAATATGTAACCTTAATTAATTCCATAAGTTATAAAATAAAGAAAAGATTAATTCTTTATTAGTTTAAAGTCTTCCATAATTTGTCCACAAGTTATGGAACTTGAAGAGTTTTTGGATTAAAACTACTTTAAATACATAAGTTATGGAATTAATTAGTTTTGAATAGTTTCAAAACTTGCCCTCAAGTTTTGGAATTTGTAAAGTTTTCTCTTATGAGTACTTTAATTCCAAGTTAGCCCTTAGAATTTTAAAAGTTAAAATTCAACCCTTATACTTTATAATATTATAAGTTAATAATATATATATGTATAAGAGTAAATTCGGTCTTACCACTAGTACGCCTCATTCACGAAGCCGGTCTATAAGGTGGGTATAAGGTTGTTGCCTATAAAATGGCAACTTAATGGGTGTCCACTCTCACCCACCGCTTGCTTGACTGTTGGAGGGTCGTTAGCCGAACGGGTTTGACAGGACTATAATTCTCCCTTCATTAAAAGTATTAATGATAAATACTAAGTAACTAAACTCTAAATAATACCCAATCTTAGTTACTTAGGAAAATGTGAAGAAGTTGCTAATCCATGAAATTACACTTTGCACATTGTTTAAGTCGGTTAGTGGAGCGTGTGTGGTTAACCGGCACACTAACTCGTATTTAACAAGGTAGGCAAAGGGTAACTTAATGTTTATCATAGTATCGATGGAGCGTGTGTGGTTAACCGGCACATCGATTGAGGGATAAACACTTAAGGGTACCCAGTAATTTGCATGGTTACTTCACACCTTGTTTTGTGATCCTCGGCATCCCAGTCACAAAACCTGAAGGGCACACTCGAGATTGAAACATGCCATTGAACAGTTCAATGAATCTCAAAAGATCTAGGAGTTTCAAAACCAATTAAAACCTAATAATATATTTCGTTTATCTTGGTGGAAATTGGTGAATCGTCATTCACCTACCTTCAAATTGTTTTATAGCTTGGATTACGGCATACCTCTTCTAAGTTATAAAATAGTTTGTTGGGTCCCAGCCTTAATATTTTCATATTGGGTGTCATATTAAGGACTCAAAGATCAACTATCTTGAATATCTCCCATAACATGTCTGGTTTAGACATTTATGATCTTCCCAAATCTCTTGAAACAAGCTTTCCTAAATGAAGATGATGTCCCATGCATATCATACTTCTTTCTCCTCCTCCAATTATTCTCCCTACCCCACAAGTTCTTTAAAAGTTTAAAGTCACTCGAGCCCTATTGGCAAGTAAAGGTCTAGGTGTGATCATATCTTGGAGATGTAGTCACATATTGACAAGCCGGGAGAGTTGGGTGTCAAAGTCTTGATAAAGTTGGTGGTTCAATCACTTTCTAAGTCACATAGTGAGTTCTTTTGGGACACCTATGAAATAGACTATGACAAGACCCTTAATGATCTTATCTATTTGCTAAGATCAACTTCCTGAAAACTTTATGGACATTGACAATAGTGACACAGGAAATCCAGGAAAGCATTCTCTTCCCAATGGAAAGGGATCGGCCATAGTCAACTCAGTTGAACAAATGGTAAAGAGAAAAGCTAAGTTTGTGATAGTCCCGTGTACCATTATCAAAGGGTCCATATGTTTATATTGCCAAAGTAAGGGTCATTAGTTGCGAAGCTGCCTAATTTACCTAAGGATGTTAAAGTCAATAAGATTGACTCTACTTCAGGTAAAAGTCCACTAATCTAACTCTGTTAAGTTTCTATTTTCAGATTCCTGATACATGATGTGACTGGGTCACGTGGTAGTGTTTTAAGAATCAAAGAAAAGTAAAGGAACTTAAAGAAAGAATACGCTGAATCTGATCGCATAGATGGATTTCTATCGCGTAGTTTGAAAAAATCGGATTCTTGAGCTAATTCTTAGGAGTTATGAGATATTGCTAAGGAATAGATAACAACAAGTTTTCATATGGATTGTAAGGATAAGTTTTTCCGCATGTTTTAAAATAAAAGAAAATTTTGATTTTATTTATTTTAAAAATATCCTTACAATGGCATTTGAGGAAAAATTGTTGCTTATATGATTCCATTAATAGCAAGAGTGGAAATATGAAATTGATTCCTTCATTTGTGGTAATGTCTAAATTTACCAAACAAGGAAAGATTCTCATCATCCAAAGTCTCAATTGGACCGGGACTTGGAATCATGCAAATTGTATAGCATGATGAATGAGAACTTTCAAGTATTGGAAAAATTAAGACTAATTACTTGTTCACATGGATGTGTGAGTCAAGTAATGGACTAAGGGATCGAGTACATAGTCATGTGCACTGATTAAGTCCACCACAAAAGATATAAGGCTATTCGTCATAGTTTACTAAAGCTCAGTAAATATGATTATACTTACAAGCTTAAGTGTAACTCTGAGACATTGGAAAAGGTTCCAATGTAAGGCAGAGCGAATAAGTAGAATCAAATTAGGCAGAAGGATAAAAGTTTCTCAAATCTGAAAAGATGGGAGAGTACTTTAGTATCAGTTTTGTGATCATCTTAATGATTAAGAAACCATATCAAAATTAGTTCTCTAAGGAAGTCTTAGTTCATTCTTGTGACTAAGAAGAAGGGATCTTGAATTGTTGAAATGGTTAAATCAAGAAGATGAGTCATACTTCGTTCCAATACAAGTCTTAGAGTCATACTCCAAGATTGTAATTTGAGTGACATGTCTTAGAGAAGGTTTAAAACACTTATCAAATGTAAGAGTAAAAGTTTTCTACTCTTGTACATTTGAAATTGGTAAGTTGTGATGTTTTGGATAAAACAAAGACCAACTAAGGCCAATTGTGTGAAGTGTTTGTCTTGATGAGAATCCACACTATCTCTTGGATGTTTGACAAGGAAGTCTTATAGGTCAAGAGGACAGTGGGAGTCTTAAAGGTCTTGAAATTCTCAAGAACTAATCAAGAATGGAACCTGAAGTTCTTCACTAGCACACGACTTGAGGTTTATAACCTATCGTGTTGACATATTCTGTGCCCATTCTAGTTAAAGTTGGCTTTGCATATGAGTTCTTAGAGTTCTCAATGTGTTGCACAACAACTTGGAAGCAATGGTAGGCCCTTGAGCTGCCAGGTGGCAAGAAATTAAGATTGAGTTCAATCCATATGGTTCTGGATTTGTCATTATCTTTGTCTTTTGATTATTGTTTTGACAAATTCATATGGGTAGGAACTCATACACCATTAAATCTAAGTGTCATAAGGTTTCTCTCCGATTCATGAAAATGATGGTGAGGAAACACTTTGACTAAGTAGATTTTAGTTAGATAGCAATTGTGATATTTGCATTCTCAAAGTCGTTAGTGGAGCGTGTGTGGTTTACCGGCACACTAACTTGGACTTGTGAGAAATGGCAAAGGTCAAAACGATCAAGACTATGATTACGGCATCCCTTTTTCATAGTTCTTAAAATTGTTTTGACACACCCATGAGCTATCTAAGGGAAGGTGTATGTTTTTGATAAAGTCTTATCAAAACAATCTAGTATCAGAAATCTGAACTTTGGTAAGAAAGTCAATAAAGTATTGATTTCTAGAAGTCCAGCTGATTTCTGAGTACATGTCAAAGCTAGTGGGAGCATAAGTGTTATGCTAATAATCATCATGTTAGTGGGAGCATGATAAATATGATAAGTATTGCAAGCTAGCAATGTTAATTATAGAAAACAAAAGGTTTCAACTGGGAAAAAGTTGTTTTGCTATAATTAAGGGAGAGGAAATTATACTTCATCTCAAATCTATAAGCTTAGATCGTGGGGTTTTAATCATTTAGTCAAGGATATATATGAATTTCTTGTTGGAATGGCTCAACATAAGGAAATTCTGTATATGGGTCCATTATTTGCGTTCTTAAATTCGATTATGATTACGGCATCCCTTTTCATAATCTGAATTATGAGAACTTGGCAAATTGAAATGGAAATGTTATAGCAAAAGACTGGTTTAGTCTTTATGTGAGACATCATGAATCGTGTCCCATATGCTTCGGATATAGGATTGATCACATGTGCTATATTCATCCTTTCTAAAAATTTCCAAATGCCTGGGGCATTAAGAAGGGAAAAGGTTTAGAACTGGATATGACTAAAAGGATTAAACAATTGTCGAGGACAATCTAAGGTTTACCAAAGACTGGTTTCTCAAGGACAATTGGAAGTATAGTGATAATTCTAGAAGGACCATATTGACATAATCTGTAAGGAGGCAACTCTTGTTCAGAAGTGATAGTCGAAATGGAATCTGGAAATCTTTCAAAGTTAGAATTTTCAATCTGTGTAAGATTAAGGAAACTTAATGCAAGAAGGATGGTTCCAAGGACTTGATGTCCTTTGGAATGCTCTGTAATGATTGTTGTTAAGTCTTTCTGACTTTGTGCATAATCATTACAAGAGGATCAATGCATAAGGATTTGGGAGTGTGAAAAGAGAATTATTGAAGATTATGTTCAATTGATCTAGTTCACAAAGTAAAGATCATAGACAAACATAATATGCATACTTGGTGTATGGCATGACTAGTGTTTAGAAAACATAGTGTACATGCTTGGAGCATGGGACAACTATTGTTTTAAATTCAATAATAATGTTTATAGCTGAAACAATATACAATAAATAGTGTGTAATCATATGGTGATAAATAAAAAGTGTTTTATTTATATTCATAAGTTCTGAGACCATATTGGATTCAATTATTATTGTGTTTCACTTTGCATGTTTTGACTTCCCGAATAAACTAGGTTATTCTTCCGGAATGACTAAGTTATTCAAACCATCCACAGTCGGTCATATGTTGGAAGTAGATATGAATTAAGACTGTCATGGGTTGGCTTATAGAGGTCTAAGGTGTTGGACAAATGGCTACAACACTCATGAGTGCTCATAAGTTCTGAGTATTGGATTCAACCCGCGCTCATTGGAATCACTTCATGGATTTTATCACGAGTGATCATGAGACGATAATATCTTATATTCTTCAAACCTAGAGATATGAGTTGTTACTATGAGTTGATAGTACATTGATTACACGAAACGCATTGGTAACTCGATGTTATAAAACGTGTCTTTGTGTATGATTCAACAAGTAGTAGAACAACCCATATGAGTCGAAGTTTATCCATTCCTTTTACCCTCAGGATGAAAGCGATATCTGTGGGCCCCTCGATGATTTGATGATGACAAATGGAAGTGCTCGGCCGGGCCATGACTAATTTGATTTGTTCAATTAGTCAGTCGTCATAAATCGGAAATCAGGAAACAACTAATGGACAGAGAGAATGATTATAATCCATGTCTCAGTCCATATGATATCTAGAATGGAGGAATATATGATCCCTTATCTAATGGACAAGTCGTTGACAAAGGTCAGAGTTCATCTACAAGGTCAGAGTTCGACAGAAGCTTTTGAGAGCTACGATTGCCAGTTGGTTCCTGAAGTCATATGCAATAATAGTTTTAGACTTATCCAAGTGGGAGACTGTTGGATTAATGTCTAAGTCCATAACTATAATTGGTAAGACTTGACCCGACCCGACATGGTCCATTTGGGTTGCATGGCATCATGCACTTGGATAGACTATAATGAGAGAAATAAGACACTTACAGTTATTAATATATTATAAGTTCTAGTATATTAATAATAAGAATAATAAGATTATTTAATTAGTATTGATCAAGAATTAATCTAGGATTAATTAAGTGATCAAAAGAAGACTAATTAAATATATGGGTTGATTGTGTAAATCATCCATACTTGTATAGTGGGCTAATGCTCCATGGATTATCTAGTTGGGCCAAAACCCATATGATGCTCCTTGGTTGCTCCATGGTGTATTTGAACCCATGGATCCAATGAAATGGAAAGTCATGACAATTAGAGTTTACCCTAATTGTAAAACTATATATAGATATTATTCTTGACCAAAATCGGCCACTAGATTATTCTAGAGAGGGCTAGCCGATTTTATGAAGTATAGAATTCTCTCAAGTTCTTCCAAGAGTATTTGGTGTTGTGTGAACCATTTGAGGTGTCACACTTGGGGCACTAGGCACTCAAGCTTCATGAAGACAAGCACCATCAAGAGGTATGTATTCTATCTTGTTATATTGATAATATTGTATGCTAGATTAGGATAATACCTTGGATGTTCATATTTGCATGCATAATAGAGAAAACATAGATCCAAGGTATTTAGGGTTGCATGTACACTTAGGAGTGTTAGAATGCTCAAAACCCAACAGTGACATCATCCCCCCGTTAGAGGGAATTTCGTCCCGAAATTCTGTTTGAAAGCTAGATTTGAGAAAACTAGAATAGGTGACGGTACTTTTGCTTCATTTGGTCTTCGCGCTCCCAAGTGAATTCTGGCCCACGCTTTGCGTTCCACCGTACTTTCACGTTCGGGATGCGACTCTGCTTAGTACGCTTTACCTCCCTGTCCATGATTTCGATTGGTTCTTCAACGAACATGAGTTTCTCATTGATTTCGATTTCGTCAAGAGGAGTGACGAGTGTTTCATCTGAGAGACACTTCTTCAGATTAGATACGTGAAACACGGGGTGTACACCGTTTAGCTCTGCGGGTAGTTGCAGTCTGTATGCTACTGGACCAATTCGAGCGACGATTTCGAAAGGTCCAATGGATCGCGGGTTCAGTTTTCACCGTTTTCCGAAACGTATAACAGTACTCGATCACCGACCTGAAATTCTAAGGGCTTTCGTCGTTTGTCAGCATAGCTCTTTTGTCGGTCACGCGATGCTTGCAATCGAGCTCTGATTTGAACGATCTTTTCTGTGGTTTCACGGATGATCTCCGGTCCCGTTAGTGCTTTGTCCGACGCATGCATTTTTGCTAGCTGGGTGTCACCTACTTCAGCCCAACATAACGGTGATCTACATTTACGCCCGTAAAGTGCTTCGAAAGGAGCCACCTTGATGCTCGAATGGTAACTATTGTTATATGAGAACTCTATTAAGGGTAGGTGGGTATCCCAAGACTTTCCAAAGTCTATCACGCATGCACGGAGCATATCTTCGAGTGTTTGGATAGTTCGCTCGCTTTGACCATCCGTTTGTGGGTGATAAGCGGTGCTCATATCGAGGTTTGTTCCCATCGCCTTATGGAGTGATTGCCAAAATCGGGACGTAAACCTACTGTCCCTATCCGAGATAATAGATTTTGGCACTCCATGGAGTCTCACGATTTCTCGTAGGTACAATCGCGTCAGTCTTTCCATCTTGTAGGATTCCTTGATTGGCAGGAAATGGGCAGATTTCGTTAGTCGATCGATTATTACCCATATGGTATCCAGTCCGTCCGACGTCTTGGGTAGCTTGGTAACGAAATCCATAGAAATCCCCTCCCATTTCCACTCGGGAATTTCCGGTTGCTGCAACAATCCTGAAGGTTTCTGGTATTCCACCTTTACTTTGGCGCATGTAAGGCACTTACTGACGTAGGTTGCGAATTCCGCCTTCATGTTAGGCCACCAATAGTGTTGTTTAATATCCACATACATCTTATCAGAACCGGGGTGAATGGAGTATCGCGTCTTGTGGGCTTCCTTCATGACAACATCTCTAAGCCCTCCAAGTTTAGGGACCTAAATACGGTTCATGAAGTAGTATACCCCATTCTCCCTTGTTTCTAAGTTCTTTTCCATCCCGCGCAACGCCTCACTAGCTCTATTTTCCGTTTTCATGGCCTCCGAGTGGACCGATGCGATTTGAGTGGCCAGGTGAGATTGAATGGTTATCGAGAGAGTTTTCGTACGGCGGTTAGAGTACTCCTTCCGACTTAATGCATCCGCTACCACGTTGGCCTTGCCTGGGTGGTACTTGATCTCGCACTCATAATCGTTTAGCAACTCAACCCATCTTCGTTGCCTCATGTTTAACTCCTTCTGGTTTAAGATGTGTTGGAGGCTCTTGTGGTCTGTGAAGACGGTGCACTTTGTACCGTAAAGGTAATGCCTCCAAATTTTTAGGGCAAAGACTACAGCTCCCAACTCTAGGTCATGGGTTGTGTAGTTTACTTCATGCGTCTTTAGCTGGCGGGATGCATAGGCTATTACTCTCCCACGTTGCATGAGAACGCAACCTAAACCCTGATTTGATGCGTCGCAGTAGACTACAAAGTCTTCCGTTCCTTCAGGCAGAGATAGTACAGGTGCGCTACAGAGAGCTTGCTTCAAGGTTCGAAATTCGATTTCTTGTTTGTCTGTCCATTTGAATGGTACGCCCTTTTGCGTAAGTGAGGTAAGTGGCTTGGCGATCTTAGAGACGTTTTGAATGAATCTCCTATAGTAGCCTGCTAACCCCAAGAATTGACGAATTTCCGTGGGCGTTGTCGGGATTGCCCAACCTTCTACAGCTTTAACCTTAGAGGGATCCACATGGATTCCATCTCGGCTGACCACATGACCTAGGAAGTTCACGCTCCGCAGCCAGAACTCACACTTGGAGAATTTGGCGTAAAGCTTCTCTGACCGTAGAGTTTCTAAGACTTGTCGGAGATGTTGGTCAAGCTCTTCCTTGCTTCGAGAATATACGAGGATGTCATCGATAAAAACAATGACAAAGTTGTCAAGAAACGGTCAGCAGATTCGATTCATTAGGTCCATAAATGCGGCAGGGGCATTCGTTAGACCGAAGGGCATTACGACAAATTCATAATGTCCGTAACGAGTTCGGAAAGCGGTTTTTGGAATATCCTCTTCCCGGACTTTGAGTTGGTGGTACCCGGACCGTAAATCTATTTTAGAAAAATAACTAGCCCCTTGGAGCTGGTCAAACAGGTCATCAATTCATGGGAGTGGGTAGCGGTTCTTGATTGTGAGTTTGTTTAATTCTCTGTAATCGATACACATTCTAAAAGATCCGTCTTTCTTTTTGACGAAGAGCACCGGGGCTCCCCATGGCGAGTAACTAGGTCGAATAAATCCCTTGTCCAAAAGTTCGCTGAGTTGGATGGATAATTCCTGCATCTCGGCAGGAGCCAACCGATAGGGTGATTTAGCAAGAGGAGTTGCTCCTGGGATAAGGTCAATTCGAAATTCAACCTGTCTCTCTGGGGGCACTCCCGGAAGATCTTCAGGAAACACATCCGGAAATTCACATACTACGGGAATGTCTCGAACGTTAATCTCCTCCTTGGTTTTGTCCACCACATGAGCCAGGAACGCTAGATTGTTCCTTCGTAGATATTTTTGTGCCTTGACACACGAAACGAGGCGAAGGTTCATGCTAGATTTGTCTCCGTAGACCACTAGGGTTTCGTGATTTGGAAGACGAAGACGGACGGCCTTCTCATGACACATAATTTCGGCATGGTGGGGGCTTAACCAGTCCATACCGATGATCACGTCGAAACTCCTAATTGATACTGGCATTAGGTCTATTCGGAAGACGTGTTGATTAAGAGTTAGGGTACATCCGGTGTAGATTTCCCCAGTGGATTCGGTTTTCCCATTGGCCATTTCCACTGTATAGGCTTCATTTAGCTTTTGGGGAAGTTGTTTTAATAAGTGTTTAAACTTATTGCTTACGAAACTTCGCTCCGCTCCGGAGTCAAATAAGATGCATGCATAAGCGTGATTTAAGAGAAACGTACCGGTAACAACAGAGGGATCCTGAATAGCTTCCCCCTGACCCATGGTCAGCATCCTTCCTGTTCCTCCATTTCTTAAATTGTTGTTGTTGGGACAGTCTCGGCGGACGTGTCCAGTCTTCCCGCATCCGTAGCAGGTGTAGCTAGGCCCTGCGCTGTTGCCGCTGGCATGGGCGTTGTTGTTGTTGCGAGGGTTGTTGTTGTTGATTCCCTGATTTTGGTTATGGGGAGGGTAAGCCTTGCAGTACTTTGCAGTGTGACCCCTTCGGTTGCAACTGGTGCACTGAAAATCCTTGCATTCTCCATAGTGATGGAAACCGCACTTGTTGCATTTGGGAAGATTACCGGAATAAGGTTTGGAAGTATTTGAAGTGGCTGAGGTTGGAGCATGTGGTGCGGCTGGAGCCGATGTGGTAACGACATTAACCTCCACAGTCTGCTGTTTCTTGGAGGTGTCGGGGCCCTGGCGCCCCTTCCTCTTATTGTTCTTTCCCCTCTTGTCATCTCCTTCCTTCTTTTTCTCAGTCTCCACTGGCTTTTCTCCCTTTTTGTTATTATGGTCGTACAACCTTTTTGCCAGTCTCTTTGCACTGTCAAATGTTTCGGGGTTTGCAGCTATCACATTCCCTTGAATTGGTGATGTGAGTCCCCAGATGAATCGCTCGATCTTCTTTCCTTCCGAGGTGATCATACCCGGGCACAACAGAGATAGTTCGCTAAATCTCGATATGTAGGCATCGATATTCGCGTTCTGCACAGTGAGGTTCCATAGCTCTTGTTCCATCTTCTGTATTTCGCCTCGTCGGCAGTACTCTGCCATTAACATTTCTTTCATCTCCGTCCACAGCATAGAGTTGGCTACAGGGAGTGTCATGGATTCTACATGTCCGTTCCACCAGGTGAGTGCTTGATCCGCAAAAGTGCATGCTGCGAACTTCACCTTCATGTGCTCAGGGCAGTCGCATATCTCGAATACCGACTCCACTTTTTCGATCCATCGCTTCAGAGTGATCACCCCTCCAGTGCCATTAAAAGTTCGTGGTTTGGCGTTTGTGAAGTCCTTGTAGGTACATGCCTTGGTGGGTCCTTGATTCATTCCATTGTTTGAACTTCCGGCTCCTTGCCCGTTGACTCCTCCATTGTTCCCTTGTTGAATTTGCGCAATCGCTGCAGTGACTGCTGCAGATACAGCTGCCTGGAAGGCGGCTGAGTCAACTTCAGGTGGGGTTGGTCCTGGGTTTCCGCGAGTAGGTCGGAGAGGCATCTTTCTGTGACAAAACGGAAAGATGTTGAGGGTATGTGGTTTCGGTGAGGTTGTGATCCTACTGACTAGGTGCATAGTACGAACTCAAACACTACTAGCAGTTACCAATCAATAATATCTCAACACATAGCAATTTATAATATCGTAATAAAACACATAGAAATTTACTAATATTATCCGTATTTGATACATGAAAATTTTGCTCATAGGAGCATACATGGGTGATACTAGTTCGACAGCATAACGACTCTATGAGTAGTGTAGTCACTTAAACATAGAGTCGGAGTACATAGCATATTTCCTAACGAACTGCTACGATAAGTCTATCCCTAACCGCGATGAGCTGCATCCTACTATAATGGTGAAATCATATGCCGAAGTGCTGAGCTAGCAGTTGCGCCATCTCTGTCATGTCTATAATGACCTCATCCCTCTCAAGCTCTGCTCGCACGGCTCGTGCTTCCATGACGAACAGTTGTTGTCGTAAGTCGGCAATCACGGCTTCTGGGGAGCGATTCTCCCGCGAGGGATTCACTGGTGGGACGTGGGGATCCCGTTGTACTTCGCTAACAGGAGATGCGATGTGACCCGTATCCGGGTCCTGATTCTCCTTCATGTCATCGTCGGTCTCCTCGAACTCGTAGTCGGTGTCCATGTACTCGTCTGGTTCAATGCCGTAGGCTCCCTCTTGATTCCCTTCTGGTTCGCCTTCGAGTACCCCGTGTGCCTCAGGGGCTTGGAAGAACTGAATGTCCTGATGCTCTCCCTCCATGACGACTGAGAGAAAGTATGCGAATAAGCTATCACTTTCCTATGATTCTAACGCTATGGCACAAGCTAAACCGACATCCTCTTCTTGGTGGTAGGGGTATAGTTTTAGGTTCCCTAGCTATCCCGATCTCATCGAGACGTGTATTAGTTTTACTTTGGAGAGAATGTAGTTGATCAGGCTACATACACTCCTTGGTATTACTAAGAACAGTCCCAATTTAACCGAGACACCAGCATTATTGTGTTTGATTCGTCGTTATGTTCTTATTCCTAATACAAGCAAGCGTATTTTATTTACTTGTTTTGTTCAGAGTTATGTTAGTCCCTCTTTTTGGTTTATAGTTGCATATCCGTGTGTGGTTAGATATGCTAGTTCACTATAAACAAAGCTCTGATACCAACCTGTCACACCCCCGAACCAGACGGCGGAAACGTCCGAGGGCTTTCGTGACTCATTGAATACCATTACAATGCATATACATGAAACATAACATAAAACATCACCAACATTTGGAATAATACAACCGATAGTGTTTACATTCGTTACATTGTTCAAACGTTACATTCTCAAAATAACTATTCAACATCACTTAAACCACAACAAACATCATAGAGTATAAATCATCCGTCACCTTATCTGTTACCTGAGAATACAAGTATTTTGAAAAAACGTCAACATACGAAATGTTGGTGAGTTCATAAGTAGTGTTTGAAATCCAATGTAATGTTTGAAACCCATCAGAAAATCGGATATTTTCTAATAATAGAATAGTGTAAAAATATGTGTTGATCCATGAGTATGCATGTTTGAATTCTATAAATGTAAGCGTAAGAGTTGTGAAAAATTCGACCGGTGATTCATAAGTTGTAATTGTTGAAAACCCTAGGAAAACCCGACGTTTTCCTATCACTTTGTATTACTTAGTTTGTATACCGTTGTTTCGTTTGTTAGAGGGAAATCATTGAGCTCCGGAGGCATTGAGAATACAATGGGTGGTGAAGTGTTGTGACATACGTTAATGAAAACGTCCAATCGACAACCTTACAAGGGATCCCCTTAGGTGCCACTCGTAATTCTTCACACAACTCGATCCTCTCGGACTTGTGTAATCCCACGACCGGAGGGAAGGAAAGAAGGTGCGAAACCCTCGGTATTTCCCCACGTCGTCCAGGACAAATGCAATTGCGAAGGGCCCGAAGCCCATCCCGCAATCGTGAGTTACCGACTTTACTAGCAGCACTGAAGGACCCTTGGGGACCAGCAGCACGTTTGCCATTGAAAGTCCTGTTACGTTATGTCGGATCGGTAAAACCCAACACTTCGTAAGAGAGAGAGAGATCTTCGGGCCTTAAGATCAGGTCATTGGGCTAGCTAGGCTCAACGAACAAGATTTTACACTTTTGGGGCCCAAAGATGGTGCATAGACGTCTGCGCACACTAGTATGTATAGTGAATTCTCCATCGTTATTAGTTATGAATCGAAATGTCGTAACGGCGTCGTGTTAGTGGTTTTGGATCTTTATTGGTTCGAGACCGAACCAATTCGTTTAACAACGATTTTTGGTATTGTAGTGTATTGTATTTCGTCGACAAGCGTGGTACCATCAATTGGTCAAATTGCATGTATTAGCTAGCCTTGAAGATTTTCTGTTTTCAGCCCCTCCTTAATTGTAGAATTTACCCTTTTCACCCCTTTATTTAAAAACTTTCCGGTTTGGTCCTTAAATCAATTTTTTTGACATTTTTATACCAAAAATTATTGAAACAATTATTTTCCAGCATAGAAAACAGTTTAAGCCCTTGAAATTTCAATTTTCTCGGTTATAGCCCCTCTTTTTCGCAACTTTTACATTTTTGACCCAATTTGGAAAAATTTTATAACTTTGGTCCCATTTTAAATTTGAAAGCATTTTAAACCTTTGAAAAGCACATGGAACACTTATAGTCCACTGTTTTACAGAAAAATGCAGTTTTAGTCCTCCAATTTAGAAAATTTCGCATATTGGGCCTTATTGGGCCGAAAATGTCATATTTAGCCCAATAAGCTTGGAATTTATGTTTTTAACCCTCTAAATAGTATATTTTCAGAAAATACATTGTGTAAACTGTTTTGACTCATCTTACCCATCAGATTTCGAAATATTTCACTTTAGGCCCTTTAACTTTGTATTTTCAACATTTTATGTCAAAAAAATGAGTTTTTAGCCCAAGTTAAGTGTTGTCAAGCTATTTAGCCATTTTCTTAGCATACTTTGCAATGAAGTAGTATATTTTATGCCATAATAAGATATAAATTTCGGTTTTTAGCATTTCATACCAAATCTATCATCAAAACCATACAAAGCATACACATAAGCATAGAAATCAACCACAACATACACATAATGATGGATCTACACTTTTTCTTGTATTCTCCCCCACAAAAACTCATAAAAACCGAAAACAAGGGGATATGAAACTCACCTTGGATGTTGATTCGGTTTTTGAAGAAATAATGGAAGAAATGAAGTGATTTTTGGCCTTTGCACTCCTTGATGAAATTTTCGAGTTTATGGGGTTTCTAGAGTGCAAGATCATGATTTTTGCATGGATTAGGAAGAGATTTTTGATAAATAAGGAATACAAGTCATAGATCCAAACAAAACCTTACCTTAGATGATGATTTTGTGGAAGAACTTCCTTGAATGCTTCCTAAATTTCGAGATTTTGGATGGAGAAGAAGAAGAAGCCTTGAGTGAATTTTAGAGAGAGTTTGTGAGTGTTTTGTGTGTGTGTGGTGTTGCTCTCGGCCGAGTTCAAGAAGAGAGAGAGAGATATAGACATGAAGTGATGTGCATGGATACACGGAATGGATTTGCACGGAGATCCACAAGACAATAAGGAGGTGGCACACTATGGTCAACCCTCTTCTTGGGCTTGAGCTTTTGGGCCGAGAATAATGGAGGAAATGAGGGTGTTTGGGCCTTAAATACTTAAGCCCAATTTTCATGGTTAAGTTGAGTGATTTTTGGTCCAAATAAATTTAAATGTGATTTTTATGACTTGTTAGGGTCAAATTAGGTTAATTATGGTTCATAGTCATTAATTTATTTCATTCTAGGTCCAACCTAGCCCAAAATATTGAAACAAACAAATGTGGGTCCAATTAGAGCCCAATTAGGGTTCTAAGCCCATGATAGTCCAATTGGAAGCTTATTGGTCCATTTGGATCCAATAAGGAAGTTCTAGTCCAAAATAGACTTAACAAGAACTTCTAGGGTTTTCCAATTGTTTGATGACTACTTGTACTAGTTGTATAATGTATTTGATTGAAGTTTTTGATTCACATTAGCTTGAATGTATAGACTACATGACACAAAATTTCCAGTTGTGACACCCATGCCCAAGACCCATATATGACCTAATATTGGTCAACCTGTGCCAACACCTGACCACCTGCAACCTATGCCCATATGATAACCCCTTTTGGTCCTAACCCAAGCCCAACACACGCACGACCTTATATTGGTCATCCCATGCCAACACCCGACCACCTGCAACCCATACCCATATTGTAACCCCATTGCTTCCTAACCCATGCCCAACACCCGTACATGACCTAATATTGGTCAACCCATGCAAACACCCGAACACCTGCAACCCATACCCATATTATAACCAGTTTTGGTCCAAACCCATGCCCAACACCCATATATGACCTAATATTGGTCAATTGTGCCAAGACCCGACCATGTGCAACCCATACCCATATTATAACCCCTTTTGGTCCTAACCCATGCCTAACATCCTTAAATGACCTGGTAATTGTCAATCCGTGCAACCACCAGACCTCCTGTAACCTATACCCATATTATAACTCGTTTTGGTCCTAACACATTCCCAACACCCATACATGCCGTAATATTGGTCAACCCGTGCCAACACCCGAACACTTGTTCCCATATCCATGTTATAACACCTTTTGGTCAACCTATGCCAACACCTAACCACCTGCAACCCATGCCCATATTATAACCCCTTTTGCTCCTAACCCATGCCCAACACACGTACACGACCTAATATTGGTCATCCCATTCCAACACCCGACCACCTGCAACCCATACCCATTTTATAACCCCATTGGGTCCTAACCCATTTCTAACACCTGTACATGACCTAATATTGGTCAACGCGTGCCAACACCCGGCCACCTGCAACCGATAAACATATTATAACCCCTTTTGGTCCTAACCCTTGTGCAACACCCGTACATGACCTAATATTGGTCAACCCGTGCTAACACCCGACCACTTGCAACCCATACCTATATTATAACCCCTTTTAAAACCCATGCCCAACACCCATGCATGACCTAATATTGGTCAACCCATGCCAACACTCGACTACCTGAAACCCTTTTTGGTACTAACCCATATTATATCCCCTTTTGGTCCTAACCCTTGCCCAACACCTGTACATGACCCAAAATTGGTCAACTCGTGCCAACACCTGATCAACTACAACCCATACCCATATTATAACCCCTTTTGGTCCAAACCCATGCCGAACACCCATACATGATCTAATATTGGTCAACATGTGCCAACACCTGACCACCTGCAACCCACGCCCATATTTTAACCCCTTTTGGTCCTAACCCATGCCCAACACACGTACACGACCTAATATTGGTCATCCCATGCCAACACCCGACTACCTGCAACCCCTACCCATATTATAACCCCATTGGGTCCTAACCCATGCCCAACACCTGTACATGACCTAATATTGGTCAACCCATGCCAACACCCGAACACCTGCAACCCATAACCATATTATAATCCCTTTTGGTCCAAACCCATGCCCAACACCCGTATATGACCTAATATTGATCAACCTGTGCCAACACCTGACCACCTACAACCCATACCCATATTATAACCCCATTTAGTCCTAACCCATGCCCAACATCCGACCACCTGCCACCCATACCCATATTATAACCCTTTTTATCCTAATCCATGCCCAACACCCCTACACGACCTAATATTGGTCAACCCGTGCCAACACCCGACCACATGAAACTCATACCCATATTATAACCCCTTTTGGTCCTAACTCATGCCCATCACCCATACATGACATAATATTGGTAGCCCCGTGCCAACACCCGACCACCTACAACCCATACCCATATTATAACCCCTTTCGGTCCTAACCTATTCCCAACACTAGTACATGACCTAATAATTGTCAACCCCTGCCAACATCCGACCACCTAAAACCTATACGCATTTTATAACCTCTTTTTGGTCGAAACCCATGCCCAACACCCGTACATGACCTAATATTGGTCAAACTGTGCCAACACCCAACCACCTGCAACCCATACCCACATTATAACCCCTTTTTGGTCCTAACTCATGCCCAATACTTGTACATGACCTAATATTGGTCATCCTATGCAAAAACCCGACCACCTGCAACCCATACCCATATTATAACCCCTTTTGGTGTTACCCTATGCCCAATACTCGTACATGACCTAATATTGGTCAACCCGTGCCAACACCCGACCACCTACAGCCCATACCCATATTATAACCCCTATTGGTCCTAACCCATGCCCGACACCCGTACATGACCAAGTATTGGTCAACCCATGGCCAACACCCATACATGACCTAATATTGGTCAACTCGTGCCAACACCCAACCACCTGCAACCGATACCCATATTATAACCCCTTTTGCTCCTAACCCTTGCCAACAACCATACATGACCTAATATTTGTCAATCCATGCTAACACCCGACCACTTGCAACCCATACCTATATTATAACCCCTTTTGGTCAACCCGTGCCAACACCCGATCACCTGGAACCCATACCCATATTATATCCCCTTTTGGTCCTAACCCTTTCCCAACATCCGTACATGACATAAAATTGGTCAAATCGTGCAAACACCCGATCAACTGCAACCCATACCCATATTAGAACCCCTTTTGGTCCAAACCCATGTGGAACACCCATACATGACATAATATTGGTCAACCTGTGGCAACACCTGACCACCTGCAACCCATTCCCATGTTATAACCCGTTTTGGTCCTAACCCTTGCCCAACACACGTACACGACCTAATATTGGTCATCCCATGCCAACATCCGACCACCTGCAATCCATACCCATATTATAACCCCATTGGGTCCAAACCCATGCCCAACACCCGTATATGACCTAATATTGGTCAACTGTGCCAAGACCCGACCAAGGGCAACCCATACCCATATTATAACCCCTTTTGGTCCTAACCCGTGCCTAACATCCATAAATGACCTGGTAATTGTCAACCCATGCAACCACCCGACCACGTGCAACCCATACCCATATTATAACCACTTTTGGTCCTAACACATGCCCAACACCCATACATGATGTAATATTGGTCAATCCGTGCCAACACACGACCACCTGTTCCCATATCCTTATTATAACACCTTTTGGTCCAAACCCAAGCCCAACACCCATACATGACCAAATATTGGTCAACCTGTGCCCACACCTGACCACCTGCAACCCATGCCCATATTATAACCCCTTTTGGTCCTAACCCATGCGCAACACACGTACAACACCTAATATTGGTCATCCACTGCCAACACCCGACCACCTGCAACACATACCCATCTTATAACCCCATTGGGTCCCAACCCATGTCCAACACCTGTACATAACCTAATATTGGTCAACCCGTGCCATGACCCGACCACCTCCAACCCAGACCCTATTATAACCCCTTTTGGTCCTAACCCATTCTGAACACCCGAACATGACCTAATATTGGTCAACCCGTGCCAACACCTGATCACCTGCAACCCATACCCATATTATAACCCCTTTTCATCCTAACCCATACCTAACACCCGTACATAACCTAATATTGGTCATACCATGCCAACACCCGACCACCTCCAACCCATACCCAAATTATAACCCCTTTTGGTCCAAACCCATGCCTAACACCCTTATATGACCTAATATTGGTCAACCTGTGCCAACACCCGAACACTTACAACCCATACCCATATTATAAGCCCTTTTTGTCCTAACCCATGCCCAATACCCGACCACCTGCAACCTATACCGATATTATAAACCCTTTTGGTCCAAATTAATGCCCAAAACCCATACATGACCTAATATAGGTCAACCCGTGATAGCGACCGACCACCTGCAACCTATACCCATATTATAACCACTTTTGGTACTAACCCATGCCTAACACCCGTACATGATGTAATATTGGTCACCCTGTGCTAACACCCGACCACCTGTTACCTATACCGATGTTATAACCCCTTTTGGTCCAAACACATGCCCAACACTCATACATCATGTAATATTGGTCAACCCGTGCCAACACCCGAACACCTGCGACCCATACCCATATTATAACCAATTTTTTTCCTAACCCATGCTCAACACCCGTACATGACCTAATATTGGCCAACCCATGCCAACACCCGAGCACCTGCAACCGATACCCATATTATAACCCCTTTTGGTCCTAACACTTGCCCAACACCCATATATGACCTAATATTGGTCAACTCGTGCCAACACCCGACCACCTGCAACCGATGCCCATATTATAACCCCTTTTGGTCCTAACCCTTGCCAACAACCATACATGACCTAATATTGGTCAACCCATGCTAACTCCCGACCACTTGCAACCCATACCTATATTATAACCCCTTTTGGTCCTAACCCATGCCCAACACCCATACATGACCTAATACTGGTCAACCCGTGCCAACACCCGATCACCTGGAACCCATACCCATATTTTATCCCCTTTTGGTCCTAACCCTTGCCCAACACCCCTACATGACATAAAATTGGTCAAATCGTGCCAACACCTGATCAACTGCAACCCATACCCATATTAGAACCCCTTTTGGTCCAAACCCATGTGGAACACCCATACATGACATAATATTGGTCAACCTATGCCAACACCTGACCACCTGCAACCCATGCCCATATTATAACCCGTTTAGGTCCTAACCCATGCCCAATAAACGTACACGACCTAGTATAGGTCATCCCATGGCAACATCCGACCACCTGCAACCCATGCCCATATAATAACCCCATTGGGTTCTAACCCATGCCCAACACCCGTACATGGCAAATATTGGTCAACCCGTGCAAAGACCCGAACTCCTGCAACCCTTACCCATATTATAACCCCTTTTGGTCCAAACCCATGCCCAACACCCGTAAATGACCTAATATTGGTCAACTGTGCCAAGACCCGACCAAGGGCAACCCATACCCATATTATAACCCCTTTTGGTCCTAACCCATGCCTAACATCCGTAAATGACCTGGTAATTGTCAACTCGTGCAACCACCCGACCACCTGCAACCTATAGCCATATTATAACCACTTTTGGTCCTAACACATGCCCAACACCCATACATGATGTAATATTGGTCAATCCGTGCCAACACATGACCACCTGTTCCCATATCCATATTATAACACGTTTTGGTCCAAACCCATGCCCAACAATCATACATGACCAAATATTGGTCAACCTGTGCCAACACCTGACCACCTGCAACCCATGCCCATATTATAACCCCTTTTGGTCCTAACCCATGCCCAACACATGTACAAGACCTAATATTGGTCATCCCATGCCAACACCCGACCACCTGCAACCCATACCCATAATATAACCCCATTGGGTCCTAACCGATGTCCAACACCTGTACATTACCTAATATTGGTCAACCCGTGCCAACACCCGGCTACCTTTGGCTCTTAACCCAAGCCCAACACCCATACATGACCTTATATTGGTCATCCCATGACAACACCCGACCACCTGCAACCCATACCCATATTATATCCCCTTTTGGTCCTAACCTTTGCCCAACACCCGTACGTGACCTAAAATTGGTCTACCCGTGCCAAAACCCGATCAACTGCAACCCATACCCATATTATAACCCCTTTTGGTCCAAACCCATGCCCAACACCCATACATGACCTAATATTGTTCAACATGTGCCAACACCTGACCACCTGCAACCCATGCCCATATGATAACCCCTTTTGTTCCTAACCGTTGCCCAACACACGTACACGATCTAATATATGTCATCCAATGCCATGACCCGACCACCTGCAACCCATGCCCATATTATAACCCCTTTTGGTCCTAACCCATGCCCAACACATGTAGAAGACATAATATTGGTCATCCCATGCCAACACCCGACCACCTGCAACCCATACCCATAATATAACCCCATTGGGTCCTAACCCATGTCCAACACCTGTACATGACCTAATATTGGTCAACCCGTGCCAACACCCGGGTACCTTTGGCTCTTAACCCATGCCCAACACCCGTACATAACTTTATATTGGTCATCCCATGCCAACACCCGACCACCTGCAACCCATACCCATATTATATCCCCTTTTGGTCCTAACCCTTGCCCAACAACCGTACGTGACCTAAAATTGCTCTACCCGTGCCAAAACACGATCAACTGCAACCCATACCCATATTATAACCCCTTTTGGTCCAAACCCATGCCCAACACCCATACATGACCTAATATTGTTCAACATGTGCCAACACCTGACCACCTGCAAACCATGCCCATATGATAACCCCTTTTGTTCCTAACCGATGCCCAACACATGTACACGATCTAATATATGTCATCCAATGCCAACACCCGACCACCTGCAACCCATACCCATATTATAACCCCATTGGGTCCTAACCCATGCCCTACACCCGTACATGACCTAATATTGGTCAACGCGTGCAAACACCCGAACACCTGTAACCCATACCCATATTATAAGCCCTTTTGGTCCAAAACCATGCCTAACACCCGTATGTGATATAATATTGGTCAACTATGCCAAGACCCAACCACATGCAACCCATACCCATATTATAACCCCTTTTGGTCCTAACCCATGCCTAACATCCATAAATGACCTCGTAATTGTCAACCTGTGCAACCGCCCAACCACCTGCAATCCATACCCATATTATAACCCCTTTTGGTCCTAACACATGCCAAACACCCATACATGACTTAATATTGGTCAACCCGTGCCAACACGCGACCAGCTGTTCCCATACCCATATTATAACCCCTTTTGGTCCAAACCCATGCCCAACACCCATACATGACCAAATAATTGTCAACCTGTGCCAACACTGACAACCTATAACCCATGCCCATATTATAAACCCTTTTGGTCCTAACCCATGCCCAACATGCGTACACAAGCTAATATTGGTCATCCCATGCCAACACCCGACCACCTGCAACCCATACCTATATTATAACCCCATTGGGTCCTAACCGACGCCCAACACCTGTACATGACCTAATATTGGTCAACCCGTGCCAACACCCGACCACCTGCAACCCATACCCATATTATAACCCAATTGGGTCCTAACCCATGCCCAACACCCATACATGACCCAATATTGGTCAACCCGTGGCAACACCCGACCACCTGCAACCGATACACATATTATAACCCCTTTTGGTCCTAACCCATGCCATCACCCGTACATGACCTAATATTGGTCAAAGCATGCTAACAACCGACCACTTGCAACCCATACCTATATTATAACCCATTTTGGTCCTAACCCATGCCCAACACCCGTACATGACCTAATATTGGTGAACCCGTGCCAACACCCGACCACCTACAACCCATAACCATATTATATCCCCTTTTGGTCCTAACACTTGCCCAACACCTGTACATGACCTAAAATTGGTCAACCCGTGCCAACACCAGATCAATTGCAACCCATACCCATATTATAACCCCTTTTGGTCCAAACCCATGCGCAACACCCATACGTGACCTAATATTGGTCAACATGTGCCAACACCTGACCACCTGCAACCCATCCCATACGATAACCCCTTTTGGTCCTAACCCATGCCCAACACACGTACACGACCTAATATTGGTAATCCCATGCTAACACCCGACCACTTCCAACCCATACCTATATTATAACCCCTTTTGGTCCAAACCCATGCCCAACACCCGTATATGACCTAATATTGGTCAACTGTGCCAAGTCCCGACCAAGGGCAACCCATACCCATATTATAACCCCTTTTGGTCCTAACCCATGCCTAACATCCGTAAATGACCTGGTAATAGTCAACCCGTGCAACCACCCGACCACCTGCAACCCATACCCATATTATAACCACTTTTGGTCCTAACACATGACCAACACCCGTACATGATGTAATATTGGTCAATCTGTGCCAACACACCACCACCTGTTCCCATATCCATATTATAACACCTTTTGGTCCAAACCCAGACCCAACACCCATACATGAACAAATATTAGTCAACCTGTGCCAACACCTGACCACTTGCAGCCCATGCCCATATTATAACCCCTTTTAGTCCTAACCCATGCCCAACACATGTACAAGACCTAATATTGGTCATCCCATGCCCACACCCGACCACCTGCAACCCATACCCATATTATAACCCCATTGGGTCCTAACGCATGTCCAACACTTGTACATGACCTAATATTGGTCAACCCGTGCCAACACCCGGCTACCTTTGGCTCTTAACCCATGCCCAACACCTGTACATGACCTTATATTGGTCATCCCATGCCAACACCCGACCACCTGCAACCCATGCCCATATTATATCCCCTTTTGGTCCTAACCTTTGCCCAACACCCGTACGTGACCTAAAATTGGTCTACCCATGCCAAAACCCGATCAACTACAACCCACACCATACTATAACCCCTTTTGGTCCAAACCAATGCCTAACACCCATACATGACCAAATAATTGTCAACCTGTGCCAACACCTGACAACCTACAACCCATGCGCATATTATAAACCCTTTTGGTCCTAACCCATGCCCAACACGTGTACACGACCTAATATTGGTCATCCCATGCCAACACCCGACCACTTGCAACCTATACCTATATTATAACCCCATTGGGTCCTAAACCATGCCCAACACCTGTACATGACCTAATATTGGTCAACCCGTGCCAACACCCGACCACCTGCAACCGATACACATATTATAACCCCTTTTGGTCCTAACCCATGCCATCAACCGTACATGACCTAATATTGGTCAACCCATGCTAACACCCGACCACTTTCAACCCATACCTATATTATAACCCATTTTGGTCCTAACCGATGCCTAACACCCATACATGACCTAATATTGGTGAACCCGTGCCAACACCCGACCACCTGCAACCCATAACCATGTTATATCCCCTTTTGGTCCTAACACTTGCCCAACACCTCTACATGACCTAAAATTGGTCAACCCGTGGCAACACCAGATCAATTGCGACCCATACCCACATTATAACCCCTTTTGGTCCAAACCCATGCCCAACACCTACACGTGACCAAATATTGGTCAACATGTGCCAACACCTGACCACCTGCAACCCATGCCCATACGATAACCCCTTTTGGTCCTAACCCAAGCCCAACACACGTACACGACCTAATATTGGTAATCCCATGCTAACACCCGACCACTTCCAACGCATACCTATATTATAACCCCTTTTGGTCCTAACTCATGCCCAACACCCGTGTATCACCTAATATTGGTCAACTGTGCCAAGACCTGACCAAGGGCAACCCATACCCATATTATAACCCCTTTTGGTCCTAACCCATGCCTAACATCCGTAAATGACCTGGTAATTGTCAACCCGTGCAACCACCCGACCACCTGCAACCCATACCCATATTATAACCACTTTTGGTCCTAACACATGCCCAACACCCATACATGATGTAATATTGGTCAATCCATGCCAACACATGACCACCTGTTCCCATATCCATATTATAACACCTTTTGGTCCAAACCCGTGCCCAACACCTATACATGAACAAATATTGGTCAACTTGTGCCAACACCTGACCACCTGCAACCCATGTCCATATTATAACCCCTTTTGGTCCTAACCCGTGCCCAACACATGTACAAGACCTAATATTGGTCATCCCATGCCAACACCCTACCACCTGCAACCCATACCCATATTATATCCCCTTTTGGTCGTAACGCATGCCCAACACCTGTACATGACCTAAAATTGGTCAACCCGTCCCAACACGAGATCAATTGCAACCCATACCCATATTATAATCCCTTTTGCTCCAAACCCATGCCCAACACCCATACGTGACCTAATATTGGTCAACATGTGCCAACACCTGACCACCTGCAACCCATGCCCATATGATAACCCCTTTTGGTCCTAACTCATGCCCAACACATGTACACGACCTAATATTGGTAACCCATGCCAACTATAACGACCCAAAAAATCACGATGAAACAACCCAAAAATACGACCCAAAAATTTTGTTTTTCAATGTAATCAAAACCATAATCTGAGTATCATAACATAAAAACATACGCGATGTATCCCAAATCATAATAAAATACTGTGCGGAAAAACTGTATCATACTATGTAAAATCAAGAGAACTAAAACCATCCCCAGGATAAAAGCTAAGCTGTGGTGTGTGCGATGCTATCACCCCGAGCTCTTCGCTTTGCTTGCGGAAGTACCTGAAACCAAAACTGAAACTGTAAGCACGAAGCTTAGTGAGCTCCCCCAAACTACGACATACCATACAGTATCATATAAACACATATTGGCCTGGCCCACTGCATCGGGCCGAAACCCGGAAACTGCATCGGACCGAAGTTCGGAACTGACTGGGACCTTGTCCCCTGCATCGGACCGAAGTCCGGAACTAACTGCATCGGACCGAAGTCTGGAACTAACTGCATCGGACCGAAGTCCGGAACTATCTGCATCGGACCGAAGTACGGAACCGACTGGGACCTTGTCCCCTGCATCGGACCGAAGTCCGGAACTGACTGACTGAACATGGCATAGCATAACACATCATCTAGCATGAACACATATACTGCATACTACATCGGGCCGTAGCCCGGAACACATAACACTTAATACATAAAACATAGCATACAAATCCTGTCTGAGACACGAAGGCATCAAACATACTAGCTATTGCATCGGACCAAAGTCCGGAAACTACTGCTAACTGAACGGGCCGGCATTGTGGCCTTAGACCCGTCCCTACTGGAAGGAAACTCACCTGAACTGCTGAGCCCTACTGATAAATCTCTGGCTGCTACTCGACAATCCCCTGATCCGCTGCTCCTCCAGCTCACCGAGCTATCAATATACATATAACACTTAGTCTGACAGTCAACTAAGTCAACTCTGGTCAAAGTCAACCTTCCAGGTCAACCCTACTCGTCGAGTCTTCCTAAAGACACGCCGAGTTCATAAGCTCAGGGTCCTTCTTATTCGCGACCCGACTCGCCGAGTCAGTCCATGACTCGCCGAGTCCAACCAGTTCCAAGTCCTGTCCTGTCCAACTCGTTGAGTCACCACCCGACTCACTGATTCGGGTCTCGACTCGAAGGGTTTAGGGTTTCGCGATCTGACTCGCCGAGTCCAAGAACAGACTCGCCGAGTCCTAGACAATCTTCAACCAACTCATCGAGTTGTTCATCCAACTCGCCGAGGCCATGCCTATCTTCATCCGACTCGACGAGTTGTTCATCCTACTCGTCGAGTTCCTCCTCACCTTCAAGCTACTCTCCGAGTCCACTCGAAGGACTCGCCCAGTCTATCCAGTCCTCAATCCATGCAGTGGCTTTTCGAGCCAAACAGAGCTTCCAGCTCATAGATCTATACTTCTAGGGCCTATTCCCCACGTAAAGTGGCAAACTTTACGTGTAGATTGAGAGATCTAAGCTCAAAACACACTAAATTCGGGTTTATGGCAAACATGCTTCTTCAACATATCAAAGGCTGATACTTTAGGGGATTCTAGACCAAAACCAACATGGATCTGAGGTAGCAACCTCTGATCTGAACCTCCAACTCGAATTGGTTACATATCATACCAACAATGGCCAAAACCCACCATAAGAGTAGATCTAGATGAAAAAGAGAGTCCAAGCAACAACTTATTACCTCCACTTGGTCTGAAATGACTCCACAATCCAGATCTACAATCCCTTCTTGCACCTCTAAGGTCTTTCTTCCTCCTCCAAGCGTAATGCATTCTACAAGGCAAGATCTAGCTCCAAAAACGGAAATGGCGGCTAGGGTTTGATGTTCTGGGGTAGAGAGGCAATAAATGAACCCTAGGAAGGAGAATGAGACACTTAAATAGGCTCCAAGTTCCCGAGTTTAGGGTTTTCCCCGTTCAGACCCAAACTCGCCGAGTCTCCCTGGCCGACTCGCCGAGTCGGTCGCTTTCACCACAACCCGGATCCCACTCGGACTCGCCGAGTCCCTCCATGGACTCACCGAGTCTCCCCTAAACTTGAGGTTTTCTTTCTTTTCTTGGCTTTCCAAACTTTGGGGTGTTACACCAACACCCGACCACCTGCAACCCATGAATATGTTATAACCCCAATAGGTCCTTACCAATGCCCAACACCTGTACATGACCTAATATTGGTCAACGCGTGTAAACCCCCGAACACCTGCAACCCATACCCATATTAAAACCCCTTTTGGTCCAAACCCATGCCCAACACCCATATATAACATAATATTGGTCAACTGTGCCAAGACCCAGCCACGTGCAACCCATACCCATATTATAACCCTTTTTGGTCCTAACCCATGCCTATCATCCGTAAATGACCTCGTAATTGTCAACCAATGTAACCGCCCGGCCACCTTCAACCCATACCCATATTATAACCCCTTTTGGTCCTAACACATGCCCAACACCCATACATGACGTAATACTGGTCCACCCATGCCAACACCAGACCACCTGTTCCCACACCCATATTATAACCCCTTTTGGTCAAAGCCCATTCCCAACACCCATACATGCCCACACCCATATTATAACCCCTTTTCGTCAACCTGTGCCAACACCCGACAACCTGCAACGTATTCCCATATTATAACCCCTTTTGGTCGTAACTCGTGCCCAACAAACGTACACGACTTAATATTGGTCATCCCATGCCAACAGCCGACCACCTATAACCCATACCCATATTATAACCCTATTGGGTCCTAACCCATGCCCAACACCCATACATGACCTAATATTGGTCAACCCGTGCCAACACCCGACCACCTGCAACCGATACCCATATTATAACCCATTTTTGTCCTAACCCTTGCCAACACCCGTACATGACCTAATATTGGTCAACCCATGCTAACACCCGACCACTTGCAACCCACACCTATATTATAACCCCTTTTGGTCCTAACCCATGCCCAATAGCCGTACATGACCTAATATTGGTCAACCCGTGCCAACATCCGACCACCTGCAACCCATACCCATATTATATCCCTTTTTGGTGCTAACACTTGCCCAACACCCATACATGACCTAAAATTGGTCAACCCGTGCCAACACCCGATCAACAGCAACCCATACCCATATTATAACCCCTTTTGGTCCAAACCCATGCCCAACACCCATACATGACCCAATATTGGTCAACTTGTGCAAACACCTGACCACCTGCAACCCATGCCCATATGATAACCCCTTTTGGTCCTAACCCATGCCCAACACACGTACACGACCTAATATTGGTCATCCAATGCCAACACCCGACCACCTGCAACCCATACACATATTATAACCCCATGGCTTCCTAACCCATGCCCAACACCCGTACATGACCTAATATTGGTCAACCAGTGCAAACACCCAAACACCTTGCAACCCATACCCATATTATAACCCGTTTTGGTCCAAACCCATGCCCAACACCCATATATGACCTAATATTGGTCAACTATGCCAAGACCCGACCACGTGCAACCCATACCCATATTATAACCCCTTTTGGTCCTAACCCATGCCGTAATATTGGTCAACCCGTGCCAACACCCGACCACCTGTTCCCATATCCATATTATAACACCTTTTGGTCCAAACCCATGCCCAACACCCATACATCACCAAATATTGGTCAACCTATGCCAACACCTGACCACCTGCAACCCATGCCTATATTATAACCCCTTTTGGTCCTAACCCATGCCCAACACACGTACACGACCTAATATTGGTCATCCCATTCCAACACCCGACCACCTGCAACCCATACCCATTTTATAACCCCATTGGGTCCTAACCCATTCCCAACACCTGTACATGACCTAATATTGGTCAACCCGTGCCAACACCCGGCCTCCTGCAATCGATAAACATATTATAAACCCTTTTGGTCCTAACCCTTGCGCAACACCCGTACATGACCTAATATTGGTCAACCCGTGCTAACACCCGACCACTTGCAACCCATACCTATATTATAACCCCTTTCCTAACCCATGCCCAACACCCATACATGAGCTAGTATTGGTCAACCCATGCCAACACCTGACCACCTGGAACCCATACACATATTATATCCCCTTTTGGTCGTAACCCTTGCCCAACACCTGTACATGACCTAAAATTGGTCAACTTGTGCCAACACCCGATCAACTACAACCCATACCCATATTATAACCCCTTTTGGTCCAAACCCATGCCCAACACCCATACATGACCTAATATTGGTCAACCTGTGCCAACACCTGACCACCTGCAACCCATGCCCATATTATAACCCCTTTTGGTCCTAACCCATGCCCAACACACGTACACGACCTAATATTGGTCATCCCATGCCAACACCCGACTACCTGCAACCCCTACCCATAATATAACTCTATTGGGACCTAACCCATGCCCAACCCCTGTACATGACCTAATATTGGTCAACCCATGCCAACACCCGCATACCTGCAACCCATACCCATATTATAACCCCTTTTGGTCCAAACCCATGCCCAACACCCGTATATGACCTAGGTTGACCAACACTTGACCACCTACAACCCATACCCATATTATAACCCCGTTTAGTCCTAACCCATGCCCAACATCCGACCACCTGCAACCCATACCCATATTATAACCCCTTTTGATCCTAATCCATGCCCAACACCCGTATACGACCTAATATTGGTCAACCCGTGCAAACACCCGACCACATGAAACTCATACCCATATTATAACTCCTTTTGGTCCTAACCCATGCCCAACACCCATACATGATATAATATTGGTAACCCCGTGCCAACACCCAACCACCTACAACCCATGCCCATATTATAACCCGTTTTGGTCCTAACCCATGCCCAACACACGTACACGAGCTAATATTGGTCATCCCACGCCAACATCCGACCACCTGCAACCGATACCCATATTATAACCCCATTGGGTCCTAACCCATGCCCAACACCCGTACATGACCAAATATTGGTCAACCCGTGCAAAGAACCGAACACTTGCAACCCTTACCCATATTATAACCCCTTTTGGTCCAAACCCATGCCCAACACCTGTATATGACCTAATATTGGTCAACTATGCCAAAACCCGACCAAGGGCAACCCATACCCATATTATAACCCCTTTTGGTCCTAACCCATGCTAACATCCGTAAATGACCTGGTAATTGTCAACCCGTGCAACCACCCGACCACCTGCAACCCATACCCATATTATAACCACTTTTGGTCCTAACACATGCCCAACACCCATACATGGTGTAATATTGGTCAATCTGTGCCAACACACGACCACCTGTTCCAGTATCCATATCATAACACCTTGTTGGGCTTTGAAGATTGCATCTTTTGGGCTCATCTGTTTATGCTTTTATTTATATTCCGGTTTGGGCCTGTCCAACCGTGAGTCCTTTATGCTTTGTATATAAGCTAATGCTTGCATGCATATCAGGTTAAGGTTTTAGAGATCTGAGTATACGATTTTTCTAGACGACAAAAGGTTTCTTTGATCGTTCTTGTAACCTTCCAATCCTCTATAGTTGGTGTTCTTAATCGAGCTCTTCTGAGGATTTTGTTTTAATCATTCGACACGTTTGATTCAGTCTTGTTATGTTCTTTTATTGTGTTCATATCGTCAGTATTTACATACTTGTTCAAGATCTAATCGATCTTCATAGATTAAAAGAAAGTTTAATCTCATCAATTGGTATCAGAGCAGGAGGCTGTGTAATTGATACACATCTTTTCTGTGAAAAAGATTTCCATTAGGGTTTTTCCGCAATTATTAATATTTATTGAGCCGTCATCTCTTTATTGACGTATCTCGATATTTATTAGTTTGCCCTAATCTGCTTTATTACAAGTCTGATCTTTGAACAGGTTTTTTCGATCATAATGGACGCGACACAATCAAACGTTATTAATATTTCCAACAGCATTGGTTCGACGACAAAGATTCCGATCTTATACACCCACGATTATGAAGTATGGGCACATCATTTCGAAGACTATGTTATTGGATCTGAGGAAAATGGGTATTTGATTTGGGAAGCCATCACCAATGGACCGTTTTCTCATTCTGCAACGTCCATAATCATCAAGACTCAAAAAGAATACAATGATCTGTTAAAGGACGTGAAAGATATTGCTCAAGATGAAAAGGATAAGTTCCAATGCAATATCAAGGCATTAAGATTGATCCGGTTTGCCCTTCAGTCCGATACATTCAGATTGGTTAGTTCATGCACAACGGCAAAGGATGTTTGGGATAGACTTCGCGAACTGTATTCTACAGACGAAGATCTTGAACATTCTATTCAAACTCTACTTCTATCTGAGTTTGGAGAATTCAGACAAGGGGCTGAAGAATCTGTGACCCAGACGTTCGATCGCTTCAATCATCTTCTCAGCAAGATGATTAAACACGATATTGAAAGGAAGCTCATCGAACAGAAGGTTACATTCCTGAATGGTCTGAGGTCTGAATGGAGAGCAGTCGTTTCCACGGTTAAAGCCCATGAGCAATTTAAATCATACTCTTTGGCGAAACTGGTGGGAATTCTCAAGTCTCAAGAGAAAAACGTGGTGCAAGAAAAGAATGTCGCTTCCGGTCTCGGTTCGTTGGCTCTCCTGTCAAAAAGTAAAGCTGTTATGGAGGATGAAGACCTCAGCCTGGAAGAATATGATCTCACATCAGAAGATTATGCCTTGATGGTGTCCAATCCCAAAAAGTTCATAAAGAAGAGATTCCCCAGCAACAAAAACCGAAACTGGCAGGGGAGTTACAGCTCTGAAAAGGTGGTTAATGAACCGTGAGCTGAGGAGCACAAGAAGGAACCGAAGGTTGACGGCGACTCTGGAGTGAGCTATTTCTACTGTGGTGGGAAAAATCATTATGCTAAGGACTGTGTCCTCAAGAAAATGGCTGAAAAAGATGATGGGAACGACGAGGAAGCTGTGTTGCAGAAAAGATTGGATGAGTTGAGAAAGAAGAAGTCTGCTGCTAACCTGCCTATTAATGCTCTTATTGTGTAGGGTTCTATTCTAGGTGATGAGTTCGGTAGCACGGAAGTTTGGTCCACCGACTCAGAAGACGAGGAAGTGAGGCAGCCTACTCATGGAAAGGTGTTCGTGTCTAAGAAAGACAGCAGTGGTGGAAAATGCCTCATGGTTTCTGACGTATCTCAAATGAGGGGATACAACACCGATGGAGGCTGTGATGGACAGAAAGTGAAGGAGGACATGTGCTTTACAGCCAAACCGCTCAGCCAGCAGTTCAATGAGCTTGATGAACTGATAAAGAAGGTACAATCTGTTTTTATTTCATGCAAAGTACCATCATCCTCTTATGATAAAGAACTAAAAAATGTTAATACAAGAATATCTCATCTAGATAGTAGCTTAACTCAAACTCGGGTAACAAATTCTAACCTAACTGATCAATTGAGCAGGGCAGCATCGAAGAGTGAGGAGCGGAGAATGTGGATAGAGTTAAAGGAGTCGGAATTAGTGAAAGTTAAAGATGAAAACATTTATTTGCAAAGAGACAATTTGAAATTGTTAAAACAACGAAATGTTTTTTGTTTAATTGCTAAACGTTTGTACTCTAATATTACTCAGCTTCACTTAGATTGTTTAATTCACCGCATGATTTTGCCCTTCCTAGAGTTTAAGGAAGATGAAATCGATGCTGAAGCTTATAATTGTGAGAGTGTGATATCGTCTGGTGATATCAATCCCACCTACATGTATGGACTGGACAAAATTGAATCCTTCATTAAATCCAAAGACCACAAAGACATGCTTAAAAATCTTTTGGATGAAAATGACAAACTTAAACTGAGAACCGAAACCATGCAAAAATTTGACTCTTTAAACGCCAACGTAAGCTCAGAAAACAAAATTGATGTTGAAAAGGAATCTGAGCTTAACGAGGACGATAACATGAGCGAAATTTCTGTAGAGGACACGGTTGACTGCTCAGAATGTGTTAAAACCGAACCTGAAAATCACAAGAATCTAATTTCTGAAAATTCGGTAGAGTTCGCTCGGTTGTCCCATCAAAAGTCCCCAAAATTAGTCGAGAAAGTTGTGGTGTATCAAAAGGTCAGGACCACTCCAAATCAAGTTTACAAGGTGACAGGAGTAACTAAACATCAAACAGCTGAGCTTGCAGCCATTGTAAACGAAGACAATGCCGATGGCTGTGATGAGTACTTCTGGGAAGCTCCAATTGATAATGCAGACGAAACCATTGGATTATCTGAAAGAACTTCCTGGAAGAGCAAAGGAAGATACATACCTGAGCCCTTGAATAAACCGAACAACTTCAATGAGCCGAGCACCAGTGGTACAAAAGATATTCCTCAGAAGAAGGATAATTCGGCAAAAGAAAAAGTTCTCTCTGCTTCCTCAGCTCAAAGTAAAACTCCTACAGTTAAAAAGGTACTTGCCAGGGAGACAACGAATACGAAAGCAAATGTTCATCATCAACCTTCTCAGATGAGGAACATGAAGAGGGAAAGAAATAACAGATATCGGAAGAACCTTTCGGAAAGGAAACAATTCTGGCATTCCCAGAATGCATATTTCACTCATCAAAACAAGAATCTGAAATGTGAAAACAATCCAGGAGGAAAGAGTGAAAGTCACCAAAACCGAAAGCCAAGGTTCGGTTCACAAGAAGAAATTAACCGAAACCAGAGGCTCGGTTCTGACAAGGATTTCAACCAGAACCAAAGGTTCGGTTCCAAAGGCAGCTCCAACCGAACGCAAAGGTTCGGTTCTGAAGACAAAAGAGAACAAAACTCTAAGGTCGGTCCCTCCAATGATCAAAAACAAAAGGGTCACCTAGAGTCTCCTTCCAAGACTTCTTCTCTCTCTAACTCTTCTCATTCTTCTAATTCCTCCTCATCCTCTGTTTTATCTCAATCTCGTTCTAAATCTGCTTCTTCTTATTCTCAAAAATCTCATTCATCAACTGAGCAAAAGTGGAAGCAGAAGGTCAATAAATCCACACCAGAGACCGAATCTAACTCACCTAATCTTAACAAAATCAAGGTTTATACCATTAAAAGGAAAGATGAAGCAACTCTTATAAAACAAACTTATTTTGTTGATGTCTCTGTTATTGTTCCCGTTCCCATGCAAAGCTCACATGGACCCAAGAAAGTTTGGGTTCCTAAATCTATCTAATTCTTGCAGGTTATTAGTGACGAGCAGTTCGACGAAGAATGGTACATCGATAGTGGCTGCTCGCGTCACATGACAGGGAGGAAAGAGGAGCTTAGGGAATACAGATCTCTTGCAAATGGTGGCAACGTCAAGTTTGGAAACAATTCATTCGGCACTATAAAGGGATACGGGATGATAACCAATGGGGACTTCTCTATAAGGAAGGTGGCTTATGTGGAAGGACTCCAACACAACCTCATTAGTGTATCTCAGCTTGTTGGAGGTACAGGACTCAAAGTCTCATTCGATGATGAAGGTTCCGAAATCATAGAGAAAAAGTCAAATAAAGTGATTCTCAAGTCGGAGCGAAAGGGTGAAATGTTTCCCTTAAACATCAAACCCATCAAAGGAAACCCAGCTATATGCTTGTTGTCAAAAGCTCAATCCAACGAAAGCTGGTTGTGGCACCGAAGATTATCTCATCTTAATTTTAAAGATATCAACCGTCTTGTTACTGGAGGTCATGTAAGGGGCCTTCCATTGCTCAAGTTTGACAGGGATCATCTGTGTGCTGCATGCAAAATGGGAAAGCAGAGTCGTCAAAGTGATCCGTCTATAATCAACACAAAAGTTGTTGAACCACTCGAATTAATTCATATTGATTTATGTGGTCCTTCATCTATTGAAAGCATCGGTGGCAGCAAGTATATTCTTGTTATTGTTGATGACCTTTCGCGATTTACATGGGTGTTCTTTCTAAAGCTCAAATCTGAAGCAACTCAAAAGCTGAAAGTGTTTATCAAGCAAATTGAAGTACAGCTCAAGAAGGTAGTTCGTAACATCAGAAGCGACAATGGTCTCGAATTCAAGAACAGGGAGTTTGAAGAGTTTCTTGCAGAAAAGGGAATCAGTCATAATTTCTCAGCTCCCTACACACCACAACAGAACGGAATAGTCGAAAGACGAAACCGATCCTTGTGTGAAGCTGCCCGAACTATGCTAAGTTTTGCTTCTTTACCTCTTTACTTTTGGGCTGATGCTATTTCTACTGCTTGTTTTACACAGAACAGATCATATCTCAACAAAAGGTTCGCGCTCACTCCATATGAGATACTGAACAACCGGAAGCCAAATGTGAAATTTTTCCATGTCTTCGGCTCAAGGTGTTTCATCTTCAACTCTAAAGAACACCGCAACAAGTTTGATGTCAAGGCCGACGAGGGAATATTTCGGGGTTACTTGCTCACATCCAAGGCATACAGGGTCCTGAACAAGCGTTCGAGAAAGATTGAAGAGACGTATTATGTGACCTTTGACGACAACTATATCAAGAAGCTACAGGCTAAAGAAGATATCACCAGGGAAATCTTTCCTCTCAATGGCCAAGTTACAGTCTCGGTCGCTAACTTATTCGAGACATTCATGGACCTCTTTGACGAACCGGAGAATGCTTCTCTCTCTGAAGCAGGTGTAGCCGACAACAAGGTTGATCACATGAAGCAGATTGTCGAAGAAGCTGCAAGAAGGATGCATGAAGATTCATCAACCTCTAATGACTCTCCTTTTCCAACTGCCCAAGTCGAGGGGGAGCCAAATGCTCAAGTCGAGGGGGAGCCAAGCGCTCAAGCTGAGGGGGAGCCAAATGCTCAAGTCAAAGGGGAGCCAAATGCTCAAGTCCAGGGGGAGCAAAATCCCACAACTTCAACTGAAGAGGCCTCAACACCAGGAAGCTCAGGACCACTAGAATCACATGAACCTCAGGTCTTTCAAAGTGCATCAATTGAGGTGGAACATAATGATGTGAAACTCGGTTATGACAGCCAATCTGAGCTAGACGAAATAACTAATGCTGAACTAGACCCAACTTTTGATCCAAATTACCCTCCTCTTATCAAATGGACCAGAGATCATCCCGTCTCTCAAGTAGTTGGGGATGTATCTGAAAAGGTTCTGACCCGACAACTGAAGGCAAAACAGACTTCCTTATTTTCAAAGGTTGAGTTTTGCATGTTCAACTCATTCTTATCAAAAGTTGAACCAAAGACAGTTAACACTGCTCTCGATCACTCTGATTGGGTTCAAGCAATGCAAGACGAGCTGAATGAATTTGAAAGGAACAAAGTCTGGCGCCTAATTCCAACTCCTCCAGATGCTTCGGTTGTTGGTCTCAAATGGGTTTTTAGGAACAAAATGGACAAGGAAGGTAATGTTATACGGAACAAGGCTCCTCTGGTTGTAAAGGGATATTGTCAGGAGGAAGGGATAGATTATGAAGAGACTTTCGCTCCAGTAGCTCGGCTAGAATCTGTTAGAATATTTCTGGCTTATGCTGCCCACAAGAACTTTGAGGTTTTCCAAATGGACGTCAAATGTGCATTTCTCAATGGAGAACTTGAAGAAACGGTGTACGTGGAGCAACCTCCTGGGTTTGTGAACGAAAAGCATCCAAATCATTGCTATATTTTGGATAAAGCTGTGTACGGTCTTAAACAAGCTCCGAGAGCCTGGTATGAAACGCTTACAAAAATTTTAAAGATGTCTAAATTCAAACAAGGTTCGGTTGACCCAACCTTCTTTCGTAAAAAGGAAGGTAACCACCTTATGATAGTTCAAATTTACGTCGATGACATCATCTTTGGCTCCACGAATCCCAGCTTAATAGCTGAATTCAGAAAGCTGATGGAGACTAAGTTTGAAATGAGCTCAATGGGTCCAATTAACTTTTTCCTTGGTTTAAACATAAGACAGGGACCCGAAGGCATCTTTATTAATCAGGAAGCTTACACGAAGACTCTCCTCGCAAATTTTGGTATGATGGGAGACTCAAAAGTTAAAGTCCCAATGGCATTCGGCACTAAGCTTACCCCATCTCTAGACAAACCAGCTGTTGATATCACGCTCTATCGTCAAATGATTGGATCGTTAATGTATCTAACTACTAGCAGACCTGATATCATGTTTTCCGTGTGTTATTGTGCTCGATTTCAGGCAAACCCACGTGAACCTCACATGCTTGCAGTGAAGAACATCTTACGATATCTCAAGCGAACCACCTCCTTAGGTCTGTGGTATCCATCCAACTCAGGCTTCTTTGTTCAAGCCTATTCTGATGCTGACCTTGGAGGATGTGGACTCGACCGTAAAAGCACAACTGGTGGATGTCAATTTCTTGACGGGAAGTTAGTCAGCTGGCAATCCAAGAAACAGACATGCGTGTCGCTGTCTACTGCCGAAGCAGAATATATTGCAGCTGCATCCTGCACATCACAAGTGATTTGGATCCAAAGCCAACTTCGAGACTACAGACTCAATATGAAGAAGATCCCACTATATTGTGACTCTAAAAGTGCAATTAGGATCTGTCATAACCCAGTGCAGCACTCCAAAACCAAACAGATAGCACTGAGGTATCACTTCATCAAAGATCACGTGGAGGATGGAAACATCGAAGTTCACTTTGTAAGAACCACTGATCAACTGGCTGATGTCTTTACAAAAGCTCTTCCTGAAGCATCATTCAATCAGATATTGCAAGGCTTAGGTATGATGATTGCAGAATCGGTCCCAAATCCTCAAGTCTCTAGTTAAGATTCAGGAACCGAAGCTAACAGATCGCTCTGTTGCTTTCTGCTCTGGCGCTTTAATGGAACCGAACCAACCAGACCGCTCGGTCACTCTCTGCTCTGGTAAAATAAAAGAACCGAACCAACCAGACCGCTCGGTCACTCTTTGCTCTGGTAAAATAAAAGAACCGAACCAACCAGACCGCTCGGTCACTCTCTGCTCTGGTAAAATAAAAGAACCGAACCAACCAGACCGCTCGGTCCCTCTCTGTCTCTGCAACATAAAGGCGCTCATTCAAACAGACCGCTCGGTTCTTCCTGATCATGAAACCCTCATCGAAATACTTCGTTCGTTCGGTCTATCTCTGCTTCTTTTGTTTGTACAAACTTATTTATCTGTTTTTATTTCTTTTTCAGAAAAGCCCAAATTAACAAAAATATTTTCTCTTTCTGTTTTTATTTTAAAAAAAAAAAATTCCAAAATTACAAAAATATTGTGTTTTTCAGTATTTATTTATCTCTTAATAAATTTCAAAATTACAAAAACATTTTAAACTTCTAGTATGTGTACTTTTTGCTCAAGTGTATACAAGCATCTCATCATGTAATGTTCATCCAGGTATAATTTATTACTATCAGACTAGTTAAACGTCCCTAGAAGCATGTTGCTGTATGTTGTCTCAAGCCTCTATGACCTCGAGCATGCCTTAATGATTCGATCAATACCTATCGTTTCTTCCCGATCAGGCTATTCTCAAACTCGGTCTAGAGCTACCTTCTTTTACTCATCTGAAACATGAGTTGCTCTGCTTTGTCCCTTTTCAGTAGCAGAAGGTACGTTCGGTCTCTTAACCATCTCTTCAACATCTTCATTTGCATTCGCTCCCCAAAGTAACCCTTGATGCTCTCGGTCTTTACCACTGAGGCTTATGGTTGGACAACATCTGTGTTTATGATCTTAGATTCGTTTACCACGTTCTGAGTGAAACCCAAAATCCAACACCTAAAATGAATTGACGGTGAGTAATTAACTCAAGCTTTTACTTGGAAATCTCCTTTTCTTTATGAGTGATCTTTTATGAAACTGTCTCGTCCTAAGACATTTCTTCCCAAAGAGGTCTACTTTAATTTTTTTTGAGATTTCTGTCTATATCCTTCCTATCACAAAATACTTCCTACCTACCTGTTCAACAGATCATATCGGTCTCACAGGTAACTCAACCAACACTCAGTTTTATGTCAAGACTTAATGTTTGGTTTGAGTTCAGCCACCCTTTAGCCATCATCAAAAGATGCCTTTCACTGTTTCTCTAAAGACAACTGATCGTATTTCTCGGGAAACCACACAAACACTTCAGGTCTCTCTTGGCTTTGAAGGAAGCGATTCTTGCCCGGAATCTTCTGCTTTCTGTCTTCTATCTAGACAACACCCACTTCCAAACACTTTAGATTTATTTCTTTGTCCTTCACACTCTTATGCACGGAATTTTTTTTTCCAACATTCTAATTGCTGTTTGGCACATGGTTCTAAGGTTCAGTTGTAACCAAACAAGGGCACAAGGAATTTCAAACGGTACGAAAAAGATTTGGGCGCATGCAAAGGATTCATTTCACACCCACGTGTGCTGACGTATTCCTGGGATACACCATAACTTCTAATCGCGCTTTTTCAGGCGACGTTTTGGGTTCCTCGTCATCACGATTTTCTCTCTCCTCAGAACGGTATAAATAAGACGTGATCGTGTTCTTTGGCAGTTACCTCTCAAAGCATTTCTTCTCTGAAAAAGTTACCACTGTTCATCTTCTTCCAAAACTCAACAATGGCGACTTCTTCTTCCGCTCACGATCAATCTGCATCTTCTTCTCTACTCACAATCAAACCAAATCAGAACATGATCATAGAGATGTCTCCATTCCTCTATGACTCATACATGCTATACGTGGGGGAATGTCTCAAATATTCCCCATTGTTATTAGCACTTACGCAAGTGGAGGCCGTCCCAATGTCCCTGCTCTCCCAAGTCTACACCACGGCCAGCTACGACAGGCACAAAGACCGCATCTTCTTTTCTATTCACGACAAGAAGACTTCCGTATCCAAAACACGGTTTTGCTCTCTTCTAGGGCTTGCCGTCGACTCCTCTGTCATCTCACCAGACTTCATCACCACCGCCCAGATCTTTACGATGATGTACGAGATGGGGTATACAGATGTTCTAACATCTATTGCCAAAGTCAAGAAATCCTGTCTTCCATCTCAGTGGAACGGATTGCTTACCCTTTTGATTAAGGGTTTGGCGGAGAGATGTGGTGGTTCCGACATCACAAGCAAAGGATTTCTAACAATCCTGTACGGTCTTTACAATGGCATTAATCTAGACTATGGGTCTATTATTTGGGCTCAAGTAGTTCAGAGTCTCAACACTACAGCCCGGCACTCCGAGATTTCTTGCGCCAGGTTTTGGACCCTTATCACCAGAAGGGCTATTACTTCTCTCGACATCCCAGTAATGAAGGATGTTCTTACGGCTTCAATTGCCACTTTCCACACCAAGAAAATAATAGTCTCAGATCCAAGTAAGTTTCAGCACTATGGACTAATTCCTGAGTCCATGTACAGATGCGTCACACCCCACAGCAAGATCATGGCGGACTATAGCTCAAGGACCCCCCTGACTCCTAGGGTTCTTTCTGATGAACAATGTGCTGCTCTTGAGGCTCTGGATCAGCCTGCTAACCGGGGCAAGAGAGTGAGCAAAAAGCAGAAGGCGGAGAAGAAAGAAACCACACCCCAAAAGGAGAAAAAGAGAAGGTCCTTCAAACGCAAATCCGAGGCAGAGGCACCTTCTCAGTCCAGATCGAAAAAGGTCAAGAAGATGGCTAAAAGAGCCAAAGGATCTCCTTCTTCTGAATCTGAACCGAATGCACCATCCGAAACAGACGCTGCTGATCCTCAACCCGAAACTACACCCGTTTCGTCTCCACAACTACCATCCCCCCCAGTCTCTCCTCGTATTCCCAACTCACCCTCCCCACCTAAATCTCCCCAAATTACCAAATCACCTTCTCCTCCTACTTCCCAAAAATTTCCAACACCAACCGTATCACCCGAACAGAACGTCACAAGTTCTGTTCCAACATCAATTCCCCAAACCACAACCGAACATACTATTCCCTTCTCCGTTTCTCAACCTTCATCCTCCATCTCCAAGCCCATTATAACCGAATCCGTCACCATCACCACTACCCAACCACCAGTAACGGTCAACGTATCTGATACGGGGGCTGCTTCTGTGGTTGAAACCCCTGTCATCAACCTTCAATCCACCCCTTCTCCATCTTCCAACTCCGGTGCTACCTTAGGGGGTGATGATGAAGACTTCGATTCCATCTATTACAGCCCCTACCGGATTCCTACCGACACCGATGCAGATACCCCTGCGTCAAGTCAGCAGCTTCAAGAAATTCATGCCAAACTTGACAGTCTGCTGGCTGACAGTAAAGCCTATGGGGGTGCTGTGCTGAAGGCCTTTATCGAGTCAGCGATCCAGACTTACACCGAATCCTTGGATTGTTCTACTGACGTCGTAGAGAATTCAGCGGCCTCGTGCTCCAAAGCCACTAAGGAAGTTTCTGAGGTTGTTCATACAACTCAGATCTTTCTTGATTCTCTCAAGGCTCATGCTGACTCTAATGCTTCCAAATTTCAAGCGTCAGTAGACTCGTTTTCAGCCACCCTTCAGGGAGAAACCAGGAAATTTGAGGCTCTGCGTGCTAACCTCAAAACTGAATCCACTTCTCTCCTCAAATCTTTGGATTCACGTTTTGCCTCTCTGGCAGCCGAGAGCACCCTGAAGGAAGAACTTATCAAACACCATGCTACTATTGACTTACAGAAGGTTCAACTGGCCCAGGCACAACAAGAAATCACTCTGCTTCAAACTCAGCGGGCAGTTCTTCAAAGTTGCACTGGTGACGTTAAAAATATGTTAACAGGCGTTCTTGATTCCCATGATCCCTTCCTAACCCTCACTATTCGTCAGCATCTCCAGGCAAAACTCCTTCCTGCAATTACAATCTTAAGTGAAATGAAGGGTGTCTCGGAGAAGCTTGTTCTTCCGAGACAAGGGGGAGAGGAAGGTGCGTTCAAAACAGAACCGAAGGGTAATGTAGCTTCGGCTTCTGGTAAACAAGTCCTTGTTGAGAGCGAATCAGAATCAGATGAAACCATTACTGAAGCTCTTCAACGCAAGAAAAGGGACAGAGAGCTTGATGAAATCTTGAAAATAGCTCGTGAGGCAGAGGCCAGAGAAAGGAAAATCCGGGAGGATGAGGAGGCTATTCAAGCTAAAAAGACTCTGTTCCCAGATTGGGACAGAGACACACTCATCACTCAAGCGATTGATTTTCCTTCTATTTACTGGTTGGAACCGATTGCATCTTTTGAGTGTGAAAATTATAGAGACTCGCAGTTCGACATCCCCATTACGCGTAAAGCCTTCACATTTCACTGCTTTGATGTCATTGCTAATGTCCCTCATCCAAACCCGAAGGTTGACAGAGAGCTCATCGATTTCTATCTGAAATTCGGTCAACCACAGTACTTGACTTGGAGTGCCTAGAAAATTATTAAAGTCAAGGTACTGAAACCAACCCAGGCTGGGAGATTTGTGAATGTCAATTTCAAAATCAATAGAGGAACGGCCAACACCGAACATCTTATTTCTCTAGCAGATCTTCCCAGTCTGAACCCACACGATTGGATCTTGCTATACAACATTCTTCTCTCCAACCAGAGAGAATATGAACCAATTCTTTCTCATCTTAAAAGAATGTTGGCTTCCTACGTCCATGAGCTCACCACTATGGATCAGGAAATAGCAAAAGTGATGAACAAGAAACCAACTGTCAAGCCCACTTCCAAGACTGGAGATGTTCACAAAATGAAGTTGGGGCAGATCGATTCTTCCAATCTGACGGTTATGTTCACCAGGGGCGACAAGCACAAGTTTCTGTTTGCTTTGGTAGACAAGCATCTGTTCTCTACAGAGTGTCTGGAGCACATCATCAATATCATTCATCGATGCAAACATAACTCAACAGCAGATAAAAAGAACTTTACAGATATGCTTCGTTGGTATATTACCTTCAGGCATCATATTCTGGCTTTGATACCGAAAATTTTTGAAACGGTTAAGAAGTCATCGGCTTTGAAAAGAGAGTGAAGGTCTCGCCCCAAATTGACGCAAAGGGGGAGATTGTTGGGCTTTGAAGATTGCGTCTTTTGGGCTCATCTGTTTATGCTTTTATTTATATTCCGGTTTGGGCCTATCCAACCGTGAGTCCTTTATGCTTTGTATATAAGCTAATGCTTGCATGCATATTAGGTTAAGGTTTTAGAGATCTGAGTATACGATTTTTCTAGACGACAAAAGGTTTCTTTGATCGTTCTTGTAACCTTCCAATCCTCTACAGTTGATGTTCTTAATCGAGCTCTTCTGAGGATTTTGTTTTAATCATTCGACACGTTTGATTCAATCTTGTTCTGTTCTTTTATTGTGTTCATATCATCAGTATTTACATACTTGTTCAAGATCTAATCGATATTCATAGATTAAAAGAAAGTTTAATCTCATCACACCTTTTGGTCCAGACCCATGCCCAAGCCCCATACATGACCAAATATTCGTCAACCTGTGCCAACACCTACCCACCTGCAACCCATGCCCATATTATAACCCCTTTTGGTCCTAACCCATGCCCAACACATGTACAAGACCTAATATTGGTCATCCCATGCCAACACCCGACCACCTGCAACCCATACCCATATTATAACCCCATTGGGTCCTAACCCATATCCAACACCTGTACATGACCTAGTATTGGTCAACCCGTGCCAACACCCGGCTACCTTTGGTTCCTAACCCATGCCCAACACCCATACATGACCTTATATTGGTCATCCCATGCCAACACCCGACCACCTGCAACCCATACCCATATTATAACCCCTTTGGGTCCTAACCCATGCCCAACACCCGTACATGACCTAATATTGGTCAACCCGTGCCAAGACCCGACCACCTGCAACCCATACCCTATTATAACCCCTTTTGGTCCTAACCCATTCCGAACACCTGAAGATGATCTAATATTGGTCAACCTATGCCAACACCCGATCACCTGCAACCCATACCCATATTATAACCCCTTTTCGTCCTAACCCATGCCCAACACCCGTACATAACCTAATATTGGTCATACCGTGCCAACAGCCGACCACCTCCAACCCATACCCAAATTATAACCCCTTTTGGTCCAAACCCATGGCTAACACCCTTATATGACCGAATATTGGTCAACCTGTGCCAACACCCGAACACTTACAACCCATTCCCATATTATAACCCCTTTTTGTCCTCACCCATGCCCAACACACGACCACCTGGAACCTATACCCATATTATAAACCCTTTTGGTCCAAATTAATGCCCAAAACCCATACATGACCTAATATTGGTCAACCCGTGCCAGCGACCGACCACCTGCAACCCTTACCCAGATTATAACCACTTTTGGTACTAACCCATGCCTACCACCCGTACATGACGTAATATTGGTCACGTTGTGCTAACACTCGACCACCTGCTACCTATACCCACGTTATAACCCCTTTTGGTCCTAACACATGCCCAACACTCATACATGATGTAATATTGGTTAACCCATGCCAACACCCGACCACCTGCGACCCATACCCATATTATACCCTATTTTGGTCCTAACCCATGCCCAACACCCGTACATGACCTAATATTGGTCAACCCATGCCAACACCCAAGCACCTGCAACCGATACCCCTATTATAACCCCTTTTGGTCCTAACCCTTGCCCAACACCCATACATGACCTAATATTGGTCAACTCGTGCCAACACCCAACCACCTGCAACCGATACCCATATTATAACCCCTTTTGGTCCTAACCCTTGCCAACAACTGTACATGACCTAATATTGGTCAACCCATGCTAACACCCGACCACTTGCAACCCATACCTATATTATAACCCATTTTGGTCCTAACCCATGCCCAACACCCGTACATGACCTAATATTGGTTAACTCGTGCCAACACCCGATCACCTGGAACCCATACCCATATTATATCCCCTTTTGGTCCTAACCATTGCCCAACACCCGTACATGACATAAAATTGGTCAAATCGTGCCAGCACCCAATCAACTACAACCCATACCCATATTAGAACCCCTTTTGGTCCAAACCCATGTGGAACATCCATACATGACATAATATTGGTCAACCTGTGCCAACACCTGACCACCTGCAACCCATGCCCATATTATAACGCATTTTGGTCCTAACCCATGCCCAACACACGTACACGACGTAATATTGGTCGTCCCATACCAACATCCGACCACCTGCAACCCATACCCATATTATAACCCCATTGGGTCCTAACCCATGCCCAACATCCGTACATGACCTAATATTGGTCAACCCATGCAAAGACCCGAACACCTGCAACCCTTACCCATATTATAACCCCTTTTGGTCCTAAACCATGCCTAACATCCGGAAATGACCTGGTAATTGTCAACCCGTGCAACCACCCGACCACCTGCAACCCATACCCATATTATAACTACTTTTGGTCCTAACACATGCCCAACACCCATACATGATGTAATATTGGTCAATGCGTGCCAACACACGACCACCTGTTCCCATATCCATATTATAACACCTTTTGGTCCACACCCATGCCCAACACCCATACATGACCAAATATTGGTCAACCTGTACCAACACCTGACCACCTGCAACCCATTCCCATATTATAACCCTTTTGTTCCTAACCCATGCCCAACACACGTACTAGACCTAATATTGGTCATCCCATGCCAACACCCGACCACCTGCAACCCATACACATATTATAACCCCATTGGGTCCTAACCCATGTCTAACATCCAACCACCTGCAACCAATACCCATATTATAAACCCTTTTGGTCCAAATTCATGCCCAAAACCCATACATGACCTAATATTGGTCAACCCGTGCCAACGACTGGCCACCTGCAACCCATACCCATATTATAACCACTTTTGGTACTAACCCATGCCTAAAACCGGTACATGACGTAATATTGGTCACCCTGTACTAACACCCGATCACCTGCTACCTATACCCATGTTATAACCCCTTTTGGTCCTAACACATGCCCAACACTCATACATGATGTAATATTGGTCAACCCGTGCCAACACCCGACCACCTGCGACCCATACCCATATTATAACCTATTTTGGTCCTAACCCATGCCCAACACCCGTACATGACCTAATAATTGTCAACCCCTGCCAACATCCGACCACCTGCAACCCGTACCCATTTTATAACCCCATTTTGGTCCAAACCCATCCCCAACACCCGTACATGACCTAATATTGGTCAACCTGTGCCAACACCCGACCACTTGCAACCCATACCCAAATTATAACCCCTTTTGGTCCTAACCTTACTCAACACCCGTACATGACCTGATATTGGCCACCCATGCCAACACCCTATCACCAGCAACCCGTACCCATATTATAACCCCTTTTGGTCCTAACCCTTGCCCAACACCCGTACATGACCTAATATTTGTCAACGCGTGTTAACACCCGACCACTTGCAACCCATAGCTATATTATAACCCCTTTTGGTCCTAACCGATACCCAACACCCGAACGTGACCTAATATTGGTCATCGCGTGCAAACATGCAACCACCTGCATCCCAAACCCATATTATAACTCGTTTTGGGTCCTAACCCATGCCCAACACCCGTACATGAATTAATATTGGTCAACCCGTGCCAACACCCGACCACCTGCAACCCATACCCATATTATAACCCTTTTTGGTCTTAACCCATGACCAACACCCGTATATGACCTAATATTAGTTAAACCGTGCCAACACCAGACCACCTGCAACCCATACCCATATTATAACCCCTTTTGGACCTAACCAATTCCCAACACCAATACATGACCAAATATTTGTCAACCCGTGCCAACACCCGACCACCTGCAACCCGTACCCATATTATATCCCCTTTTTGGTCAAAACGCATGCCCAACACCCGTACATGACCTAATATTGGTCAACCTGTGCCAACACCCGACCACTTGCAACCCATACCCATATTATAACCCCTATTGGTCCCAACACTTGCAAACACCCGTACATGACCTAATATTGGTCAACCCATGCTAACACCCGACCACTTGCAACCCATACCTATATTATGTCCCCTTTTGGTCCTAACACATGCCCAACACACGTACACGACCTAATATTGGTCATCCCATGCCAACACCCGACCAACTGCAACCTATTCCCATAGTATAACCCCATTGGGTCCTAACCCATGCCCGACACCCGTACATGACCTAATATTGGTCAACGCGTGCAAACACCCAAACACCAGCAACCACTACCCATATTATAACCCCTTTTGGTCCAAACCCATGCCCAACACCCGTATATGACCTAATATTGGTCAACTGTGCGAAGACACAACCACGTGCAACCCATACCCGTATTATAACCCTTTTTGGTCCTAACCCATGCCTAACATCTGTAAATGACCTCGTAATTGTCAACCTGTGCAACCGCCCGACCACCTGCAACCCATACCCATAATATAACCCCTTTTGGTCCTAACACATGCCCAACACCCATACATGATGTAATATTGGTCAAGCCGTGCCAACACCCGACCACCTGTTCCCATACCCATATTATAACCCCTTTTGGTCGAAACCCATGCTCAACACCCATACATGACCAAAGATTGGTCAACCTATGCCAACACCTGACCACCTGCAACCCATGCCCATATTATAACCCCTTTTGGTCTTAACCCATGCCCAAGACACGTACACGACCTAATATTTGTCATCCTACACCAGCACCCAACCACCTACAACCCATACCCATATTATAACCCCATTGGGTCATAACCCATGCCCAACACCTGTACATGACCTAATATTGGTCAACCCGTGCCAACACCTGGCCACCTGCAATCGATAAACATATTATAACCCCTTTTGGTCCTAACCCTTGCGCAACACCCGTACATGACATAATATTGGTTAACCCATGCTAACACCCGACCACTTGCAACCCATACCTATATTATAACCGCTTTCCTAACCCATGCCCAACACCCATACATGACCTAATATTGGTCAACCCATGCCAACAACCGACCACCTGCAACCCATTCCCATATTATATCCCCTTTTGGTCATAACCCTTTCCCAACACCTGTACATGACCTAAAATTGGTCAACCCGTGCCACCACCCGATCAACTGCAACCCATACCCATATTATAACCCCTTTTGGTCCAAACCCATGCCCAACACCCATACATAACCTAATATTGGTCAGCCTGTGCCAACACAAGACAACCTACAACCCGTGCCCATATTATAACCCCTTTTAGTCCTAACCCGTGCCCAACACACGTACACGACCTAATATTGGTCATCCCATGCCAACACCCGACCATTTGCAACCCATACCGATATTATAACCCCTTTTGGTCCTAACCCATGCCCAACACCTGTACATGACCTAATATTGGTCAACCTGTGCCAACACCTGACCACCTGCAACCCATACCCATCTTATATCCCCTTTTGGTCCTAACCCTTGCCCAACACCCGTACGTGACCTAAAATTGGTCTACCCGTGCCAAAACCCGATCAAATGCAACCCATACCCATATTATTACCCGTTTTGGTCTAAACCCATGCCCAACACCCATACATGACCTAATATTGTTCAACATGTGCCAACACCTGACCACCTGCAACCCATGCCCATATGATAACCCCTATTGGTCGTAACTGATGCCCAACACACATACACGATCTAATATTGGTCACCCAATGCCAACACCCAACCACCTGCAACCTATACCCATATTATAACCCCATTGGGTCCTAACCCACGCCCAACACCCGTACATCACCTAATATTGGTCAACGCATGCAAACACCCGGACACCTGTATCCCATTCCCATATTATAAGCCCTTTTGGTCCAAACCCATGCCCAACACCCGTATATGATATAACATTCGTCAACTATGCTAAGACCGAACCACATGCAACCTATACCCATATTATAACCCCTTTTGGTCCTAACCCATGCCTAACATCCATAAATGACCTCGTAATTGTCAACCTGTGCAACCGCCCGAGCACCTGCAACCTATACCCATATTATAACCCCTTCTGGTCCTAACACATGCCCAACACCCATACATGACCTAATATTGGTCAACCCGTGCCAACACGCAACCACCTGCAACTCATACCCATATTATATTCCCTTTTGGTCCAAACCCATGCGCAACACCCATACATGACCAAATAATTATCAACCTGTGCCAACACTTGACAACCTGCAACCCATGACTATATTATAACCCCTTTTGGTCCTAACCCATGCCCAACACGTGTACACGACCTAATATTGGTCATCCTATTCCAACACCCGACCACCTGCAACCTATACCTATATTATAACCCCATTGGGTCCTAACCCATGCCCAACACCAGTACATGACCTAATATTGGTCAACCCATGCCAACACCCGACCACCTGCAACCGATACACATATTATAACCCCTTTTGGTCCTAACCCATGCCGTCACCCGTACATGACCTAATATTGGTCAACCCATGCTAGCTCCCGACCACTTGCAACCCATACCTATATTATAACCCATTTTGGTCATAACCCATGCCCAACACCCGTACATGACATAATATTTGTCAACCCGTGCCAACACGCAACCACCTGCAACCCATACCCATATTATATCCCCTTTTGGTCCTAACACTTGCCCAACACCCGTACATGATCTAAAATTGGTCAACCCATGCCAACACCCAATCAACTGCAAACCATACCCATATTATAACCCCTTTTGGTCCAAACCCATGCCCAACACCCATACGTGACCTAATATTGATCAACATGTGCCAACACCTGACCAAATGAAACCCACGCCCATATGATAACCCCTTTTGGTCCTAACCCATGGCCAACACACGTACACGACCTAATATTGGTAATCCCATGCCAACACCCGACAACCTGCAACCCATACATATGTTATAACCCCATTAGGTCCTAACCAATGCCCAACACCTGTACATGACCTAATATTGGTCAATGCGTGCAAACACCCGAACACCTGCAACCCATACCCATATTAGAACCCCTTTTGGTCCAAACCCATGCCCAACACCCGTATATGACATAATATTGGTCAACTGTGCCAAGACCCAGCCACGTGCAACCCATACCCATATTATAACCCCTTTTGTTCCTAACCCATGCCTAACATCCGTAAATGACCTCGTAATTGTCAATCAATGCAACCGCCCGACCACCTGCAACCCATACCTATATTATAACCCCTTTTGCTCGTAACACATGCCTAACACCCATACACGACGTAATATTGGTCAACCCATGCGAACACCCAACCACCTGTTCCCACACCCATATTATAACCCCTTTTGGTCCAAACCCATGCGCAACACCCGTACATGCCCAAATATTGGTCAACTTGTGCTAACACCTAACAACCTGCAACCCATGCCCATATTATAACCCCTTTTGGTCCTAACGTGTGCCCAACAAACGTACACGACTTAATATTGGTCATCCCATGCAACCCATACCCATACCCATATTATAACCCCATGGGGTCCTAACCCATGCCCAACACCCGTACATGACCTAATATTGGTCAACCTGTGCCAACACCCGACCACCTGCAACCGATACCCATATTATAACCCCTTTTTGTCCTAACCCTTGCCAACACTCGTACATGACCTAATAACACCCAACCACTTGCAACCCATACCTATATTATAACCCCTTTTGGTCCTAACCCATGCCCAACACCCGTACATGACCTAATATTGGTCAACCCGTGCCAACACACGACCACCTGCAACCCATACCCATATTATATCCCCTTTTGGTCCTAACACTTGCCCAACACCCGTACATGACCTAAAATTGGTCAACCCGTGCCAACACCCGATCAACTGCAACCCATACCCATATTATAACCCCTTTTGGTCCAAACCCATGCCCAACACCCATACATGACCTAATATTGGTCAACCTGTGCCAGGACCTGACCACCTGCAACCTATGCCCATATGATAACCCCTTTTGGTCCTAACCCACGTACACGACCTAATATTGGTTATCCAATGCCAACACCCGACCACCTGCAACCCATACCCATATTATAACCCCATTGCGTCCTAACCCATGCCCAACACCCATACATGACCTAATATTGGTCAACTCGTGCAAACACCCGAACACCTACTACCCATACCCATATTATAACCCGTTTTGGTCCAAACCCATGCCCAACACCCATATATGACCTAATATTGGTCAACTGTGCCAAGACCCGACCACGTGCAACCCATACCCATATTATAACTCCTTTTGGTCCTAACCCATGCCTAACATCCGTAAATGACTAGGTAATTGTCAACCCGTGCAACCACCCGACCACCTGTAACCCATACCCATATCATAACCCCTTTTGGTCCTAACACATGCCCAACACCCATACATGCCGTAATATTGGTCAACCCGTGCCAACACCCGACCACCTGTTCCCATATCCATATTATAACACCTTTTGGTCCAAACCCACGCCCAACACCCATACATGACCAAATATTGGTCAACCTATGCCAACACCTGACCACCTGCAACCCATGCCCATATTATAACCCCTTTTGGTCCTAACCCATGCCCAACATACATACACAGCCTAATATTGGTCATCCCTTGCCAATTTATAACCCCATTGGGTCCTAACCCATGCCCAACAACTGTACACGACCTAATATTGGTCAACCCGTGCCAAGACCTGGCTACCTGCAACCGATAAACATATTATAACCCCTTATGGTCCTCACCATTGCGCAACACCCCATACATGACCTAATATTGGTCAACCCGTGCTAACACCCGACCCCTTGCAACCCATACCTATATTATAACCCCTTTCCTAACCCATGCACAAAACCCATAGATGACCTAATATTGGTCAACCCAAGGCAACACCCGACCACCTACAACCCATACCCATATTATATAACCTTTTGGTCCTAACCCTCGCCCAACACCTGTACATGACCTAAAATTGGTCAACTCGTGCCAACACCCGATCAACTGCAACCCATACCCATATTATAACCCCTTTTGTTCCAAACCTATGCCCAACACCCATACATGATCTAATATTAGTCAACCTGTGCCAACACCTCACCACCTGCAACCCATGCCCATATTTTAACCCCTTTCGGTCCTAACCCATGCCCAACACATGTACACGACCTAATATTGGTAACCCATGCCAACACCCGACTACCTGCAACCCCTACCCATATTATAACCCCATTGGGTCCTAACCCATGCCCAACACCTGTACATGACCTAATATTGGTCAACCCGTGCCAACACCGGAACACCTACAACCCATACCCATATTATAACCCGTTTTGGTCCAAACCCATGCCCAACACCCGTATATGATCTAATATTGGTCAACCTGTGCCAACACCTAACCACCTACAACCCATACCCATATTATAACCCCGTTTGGTCGTAACCCCACCCAACATCCGACCACCAGTAACCCATACCCATATTATAACCCCTTTTGATCCTAATCCATGCCCAACACCCATACATGACCTAATATTGGTCAACCCGTGCCAACACCCGACCACATGAAACTCATACCCATATTATAACCGCTATTGGTCCTAACCCATGCCCAACACCCATACATGACGTAATATTGGTAACCCCGAGCCAACACCCGACCACCTGCAACCCATACCCATATTATAACCCCATTTGATCCTAACACATGCCCAACAACCATACATGACGTAATATTGGTCAACCCGTGCCAACAACCGACCACCTGCAACCCATACCCATATTACAACCCCTTTTGGTCCTAAGCTATGCCCAACACCGGTACATGACCTAATAATTGTCAACCCCTGCCAACATCGCACCATCTACAACCCATACGCATTTTATAACCTCTTTTTGGTCCAAACCCATGCCCAACACCCGTACATGACCTAACATTGGTCAAACTCTGCAAACACCCAACCACCTGCAACCCATACCCATATTATAACCCCTTTTTGGTCCTAACCCATGCCCAACACCTGTACATGTCCTAATATTGGTCATTCTATGCAAACCCCCGACCACCTGTAACCCATACCCATATTATAACCCCTTTTGGTGTTACCCTATGCCCAATACTCGTACATGACCTAATATTGGTCAACCCGAGCCAACACCCGACAACCTACAACCCATAGCCATATTATAACCCCTATTGGTCCTAACCCATCCCCAACACCTGTAAATGACCTAGTATTAGTCATCCAATGCAACGACCCGACCACCTACAACCCATACCCATATTATAACCCCTTTTGGTGGTACCCTATGCCCAATACTCGTACATGACCTAATATTGGTCATCCTATGCCAACACCCGACCAACTGCAACCCTTAGCCATATTATAATCCCTATTGGTCCTAACCCATGCCCAACACCCGTACATGACCTAATATTGGTCAATCCATGCCAACAACCGACCACCTGCAATCGATACCCATATTACAACCACTTTTGGTCCAAACCCTTGCCCAACACCTGTACATGACCTAATATTGGTCAACACGTGCTAACACCCAACCACTTGCAACCCATACCTATATTCTAACTTCTTTTGGTCCTAACCCATGACCAACCCTAGTACATGACCTAATATTGGTCATCCCGCGCCAACACGCGACCACCTGCAACCCATACCCATATTATAACCCGTTTGGTTCCTTACCCATGCCCAACACCCGTACATGACCTAATATTGGTCAACCCGTGCCAACACCCAACCATCAGAGACCCATACCCATATTATAACCCATTTTGGACTTAACCCTTGCCCAACACCCGTACATGACCTAATATTGGTCAACCCGTGACAACACCCGACCACCTGCAACCCATACCCATATTATAACCCCTTTTGATTCTAATCCGTGCCCAACACCCGTACAGGACCTAATATTGGTCAACTTGTGCCAACACCCAACCATATGAAACTCATACCCATATTATAACCCCTTTTGGTTGTAACCCGTGCCCAACACCTATACATGATGTAATATTGGTAACCCCGTGCCAATACCCGACCACCTGCAACCCATACCCATATTATAACCCCATTTGATCCTAACACATGCCCAACAACCATACATTACGTAATATTGGTCAACCCGTGCCAACACCCGACCACCTGCAACCCATACCCATATTATAACCACTTTTGGTCCTAACCTATGCCCAACACCGGTACATGACCAAATAATTATCAACCCCTACAAACATCCGACCACCTGCAACCCGTACGTACTTTGTAACCTCTTTTTGGTCCAAACCCATGCCCAACACCCGTACATGCCCTAATGTTGGTCAAACTTTGCAAACACCCAACCACCTGCAACCCGTACCCATATTATACCCCCTTTTTGGTCCTAACCAATTCCCAACACCTGTACATGACCTAATATTGGTCATCCTATGCAAACACCTGACCACCTGCAACCCATACCCATATTATAACGCCTTTTGGTGTTACCCTACGCCCAATACTCGTACATGACCTAATATTGGTCAACCCGTGCCAACACCCGACCACCTACAACCCACAGGCATATTATAACCCCTATTGGTCCTAACCCTTGCCCAACACCTTTACATGACCTAATATTGGTCATCAAATGTAAAAACCCGACCACCTGCAACCCATACCCATATTATAACCCCTTTTGGTGTTACCCTATGCCCAATACTCGTACATGACCTTATATTGGTCAACCCGTGCCAACACCCGACCACCTGCAACCCATACCCATATTATAACCCCTATTGGTCCTAACCCATGCCCAACACCCGTACATGACCTAATATTGGTCAACCCATGCCAACAACCGACCACCTGCAACCAATACCCATATTATAACCCTTTTGGTCCAAACCCTTGCCTAACACCCGTACATAACCTAATATTGGTCAACACGTGCTAACACCGAACCACTTGCAACCCAAAGCCTATATTATAACAGCTTTTGGTCCTAACCCATGACCAACACTCGTACATAACCTAATAATTGTCATCCGTGCGAACACGCGACCACCTGCAACCCATACCCATATTATAACTCGTTTGGGTCCTAACCCATGCCCAACACCCGTACATGAACTAATATTGGTCAACCCGCGCCAACACCCGACCATCTGCGACCCATACCAATATTATAACCCCTTTTGGACTTAACGCTTGCCCACCACCCGTACGTGACCTAATATTGGTCAACCCGTGTCAACACCAGACCACCTGTAACCCATACCCATATTATAACCCCTTTTGATCCTAATCCATGCCCAACACCCATACATGAACTAATATTCGTCAACCCATGCCAACACCCGACCACATGAAAATCATACCCATATTATAACCCCTTTTGGTCCTAACCCATGCCCAACACCCATACATTACGTAATATTGGTAACCCCGTGCCAACACCCGACCACCTGCAACCCATACCCATATTATAACCCCATTTGATCCTAACACATGCCCAACAACCATACATGACGTAATATTGGTCAACCCGTGCCAACACCCGACCACTTGCAACCCATACCCATATTATAACTCCTTTTGGTGCTAACCTATGCCCAAAACCGGTACATGACCTAATAATTTTCAACCCCTGCCAACATCCAACCACCTGCAACCCATACGCATTTTATAACCTCTTTTTGTTCCAAACCCATACCCAACACCCGTACATGACCTAAGATTGGTCAAACTCTACAAAGACCCAACCACCTGCAACCCATACCCATATTATAACCCCTTTTTGGTCCTAACCCATGCCCAACACCTGTACATTACTTAATATTGGTCATCCTATGCAAAAACCCGACCACCTGCAACCCATACCCATATTATAACCCCTTTTGGTGTTACCCTATGCCCAATACTCGTACATGACCTAATATTGGTCAACCCGTGCCAACACCCGACCACCTACAACCCATAGCCATATTATAACCCCTCTTGGTCCTAACCCATGCCCAACACCCGTACATGACGTAATATTGCTCAACCCATGCCAACACCTGAGCACCTGCAACCGATATCCATAATATAACCCCTTTTGGTCCTAAACCTTGCCCAACACCCTACATGACCTAATATTGGTCAACCCATGCCAACACCCGACCACCTGGAACCGATACCCATATTATAACCCCTTTTGGTCCTAACCGTTGCCAACAACCGTACATGACCTAATATTGGTCAACCCATGCTAACACCCGACCACTTGCAACCCATACCTATATTATAACCCCTTTTGGTCCTAACCCATGCCCAAAACCCGTACATGAAGTAATATTGGTCAACCCGTGCCAACACCCGATCACCTGCAACCCATACCCATATTATATCCCCTTTTGGTCCTAACCCTTGCCTAACACCCGTGCATGACATAAAGTTGGTCAACTCGTGCCAACACTCGATCAACTGCAGTCCATACCCATATTAGAACCCATTTTGGTCCAAACCCATGCGGAACACCCATACACGACATAATATTGGTCAACCTGTGCCAACACCTGACCACCTGCAACCCATGCCCATATTATAACCCCTTTTGGTCCTAACCCATGCCCAACACACGTACACGACATAATATTGGTCATCCCATGCCAACATCTAACCACCTACAACCCATACCCATATTATAAACCCATTGGGGCCTAACCCATGCCCTACACCCGTACCTGACCTAATATTGGTCAACCCATGCAAATACCCGAACACCTACAACCCTTACCCATATTATAACCCCTTTTGGTCTAAACCCATGCCCAACACCCGTCTATTGGTCAACTGTGCCAAGACCCGACCAAGGGAAACCCATACCCATATTATAACCCCTTTTGGTCCTAACCCATTCCTAAAATCCGTAAATGACATGGTAATTGTCTACCCGTGCAACCACCCGACCACCTGCAATCCATACCCATATTATAACCACTTTTGGTCCTAACACATGCCCAACACCCATACATGACGTAATATTGGTCAACCCGTGCCAACACCCGACCACCTGTTCCCATATCCATATTATAACACCTCTTGGTCCAAACCCATGCCCAACACCCATACCTGACCACCTGCAACCCATGCCCATATTATAACCCCTTTTGGTCCTAACCCATGGCCATCACACGTATACGACCTAATATTGGTCATCCCAAGCCAACACCCGACCACCTGCAACCCATACCCATATTATAATCCTATTGGGTCCTAACCCTTGTGTAACACCCGTACATGACCTAATATTGGTCAACCCATGCCAACACCCGACCATCTGCAACCCATACCCATATTATATCCCCTTTTGGTCCTAACCCTTGCCCAACACATGTACATGACCTAAAATTGGTCAACCCGTGCCAACACCCGATCAACTGCAACCCATACCCATATTATAACTCCTTTTGGTCCAAACCCATGCCCAACACCCGTACATGACCTAATATTGGTCAAACTGTGCCAACACCCTAACACCTGCAACCCATACACATATTATAACCCCTTTTGGTCCTAACCCATGCCCAACACCTGTACAGGACCTAATATTGGTCATCCCATGAAAAAACCCAACCACCTGCCACCCATACCCATATTATAACCCCTTTTGGTGTTACCCTATGCCCAACACTCGTACATGACCTAATATTGGTCAACCAGTGCCAACACCCGACCACCTTCAACCCATAGCAATATTATAACCCCTATTGGTTCTAACCCATGCTCAACACCTGTACATGACCTAATATTGGTCAACCCATGCCAACACTAGACCACTTGCAACCGATACCCATATTATAACCCCTTTTGGTCCTAACCCTTGCCCAACACCCGTACATGACCTAATATTGGTCAACACGTGCTAACACCCAACCACTTGCAACCCATACCTATATTATAACCGCTTTTGGTCCTAACCCATGATCAACACTCGTACATGACCTAATATTGGTCATCCCGTGCCAACACGCGACCACCTGCAACCCATACCCGTATTATAACCCGTTTGGGTCTTAACCCATGCCCAACACCAGTACATGACCTAATATTGGTCAACCCGCACCAACACCCGACCATCTGCAACCCATACCCATATTATAACCCCTTTTGGACTTAACCCTTGCCCAACACCCGTACATGACCTAATATTGGTCAACCCGTGACAACACCCGACCACCTGCAACCCATACCCATATTATAACCCGTTTTGATCCTAACCCATTCCCAACACCCGTACATGAACTAATATTGGTCAACCCGTGCCAACACCAGACCACATGTAACCCATACCCATATTATGACCTCTTTTTGTCCTAAAGCATGCCCACCACCCATACATGACCTAATATTGGTCATACCGTGCCAGACACCCGACCACCTCCAACCCATAGCCATATTACAACCCCTTTTGTCCAAACCCATTCCCAACACCCGTACATCACCTAATATTTGTCGAGCTGGGCCAACACCCAACCACCTGGAACCCATGCCCATATTATAAGCGCTTTTGGTCCTAACCCACTGTGACAACTACCAATTCAGGTCATTCTTGGACTCATGCATCTTTATAATAACCATTCATGCACAACATGCCATGACCTAGTAGTATAAATTAGGTCAAAAATCTTGCATAAACTAGGATCCAACTAAGGTCTAGGACTAATATACTTGATACTTACAATTCTAGTAAGTTGCTTAGCTACAATAGGAAATGCCAATACTATAATTAGAATAAAGCTTCAAGATTTGTTATAATTAAAATAGGGTATAAAACTCTAAAAATAAATTAAAATATTCTAATTATACTTCAACATGTTGTTGAATATCAAACAATATTCTAAAAACCCTAAAGAGCCAAAAATCCAAAGTTATAAATTATAAAGCTTAAAACCTTTATAAAATTTGGCTATAAACTTCCTAATATCAAATTTTATTAATCAAATTATGGATTATACCAATGAACTAGAAATATAAATTACAAGTATTAATCATAAATTATTTGTTGAAAACAAGATTTTTAAATAACTCAAATTGCTTAATAAACATTTTATAAAAATGAATGTTTTTATATAAAATATAAGAGGGAAGTTTATAAAGTTTAAAATTTAGGAGAGAGGAGGCCAAAATGCATGCAAAAACCGGCCATCACCTCTCCCCATGCCCTCTCTCTTCCCCAAAACACAATCATTAAGCTTAAACCCTTACTCCACCTCTTCCCTCTTCACTCTCTCACTTCACTCTCTTCACACACTTCACTCTCTACTTCAATCTCTCTAAACTCACGAAAATCCTCTCATTTATCTGCAAAATTTCGAGATTGTGAAGCCCTTGAGGTGTTCTTACTTCTCTCAAGGTCAAAACCAACGTAAACAACAACATCTTCTTCCATAGTTTCATGGTTAAACCTCTTTTTCTTCTTAGTCTTCTCTACTTTTCGGATTCTATGCCTTTCCATGGCTAGAAATCTTTATTCTCCCCTTGTGGTTTGTAGATTCTCACCATAACACAATGCATGTGTTAGAGATGGTGAAAATCCGGGATCAAACCCATGCAAGGAGTGGAAAAGATGCACATATGATCATGTGACATCAAAACCTAATATTTCATGTTCTTCTCCATTTCTTTTGTGTTCATGCATGAACAAAAGCATTTAAACCATTTCTAGTACATCTTGGATGCTCATTCATTCCATGCATGTGTTAGAAATCGGGCCTTACCAAAGACATGCATGATGTTCTTGTTGAAATACCCTAATAATGCACACAAGCAAACATGCAATCTGCCAGATTACTTTGTTCGACTTTGAACAGTCATAACTCAGTCATTTCTTAACCAAATCATGATATTATTTTTGTATTGGTTAGTTCCACGAGTTAACTTTCAAACCCAACTGGTCTGACTGTAAAATATTAAATATCCGATTTTTAGCAGATTTTACAAAAAGGTTGCGCATACAGCTCTTTTTCTGTGATCACTATTTTTATCTTGCTTAAACAATGGCCTTAAACCTAACCATAAATCTGAGGAAAAATACCTTAGAAACTTAACATATCTAGTGAATTATGGTTGAAATTTCGTGGCTTAAAACCTCACTGAATGGGCTACACAAATTCATGAACTTCAGCCACATTTACACTTCATGCATTATTGCATGCAACTTTTCTTAAAATGTTTGGAATCACTACCCTCATTTTTCTTCTGAATAAATTTTTTTACATTTTTCCTTTTGAAAGCCCTTGCATGCATGAGATAATCTGGATAATTTCAAGAGCTTTTGTTATTTCTTTGATTTATTAGAATTATAGCTAAAACCAAGGGCATAAATCATATAAAATACTTCCAGAGGTCAATAAATCCTAAATAAATTCATGGATGATCCTTATGGGGAATGATGACCCCTCACCAAATTTCAGCAATTTTTGTTACTGTTTCATATGATTTCTAATTTTCTTTTATTTAGGACATGATAAATTACAAAACCACTTTATAGGAAGTGAAAATTGTATCTAACAATTTTCGCATACCTTACCGGTGATGGGTGACTCCAGAAAATAATTTCAAGATTTTCCATCATGTTTTGCTATTTTTCCCTATTTTTGGTAATTATAATGGTCTAAAAATGGGAGAAATAGTTCTCATTATCCAAAATTCATGAAAATTTACCAGGATATAATATTATAGAGTAGGAGGTACATAAAAATTTTGAATATTTTTCTCTACTGTAAACTATTATTCTCTTATTTTCTAAAGTTAATTGCACTAAAATACACTTAAATATACATAAATACCCAAAACCAGTTTATACATTATGAAAACCACTTTTGATATTTTTCCCAGGATATTTATACTGTAAATGATGTTACAAAAATTTATGGTGATTTATTTTAACTGTTTAATATTATTTCTTTAATTAATGACTATTTAAAGGAATAAAGCAAGGAAAAATAGAAATACCCACTGAAAAATAACTTTTATATTTTTCCCAGCCTACTTATGTATAATAACAATTAAATAAAAAGTTTGGGTAATTTTGGAAACTATTTTCTATTTATTTCAATTTTTATTGAAATAAATGCTCAAAAATCATAAAATATAATTAAACAGCTTGGAAATCCATTTTTATAATTTTCCCAGCTTAGTATTGTGTAATAACAGTTAAATAAAAAGTTTGAGAATTTTTATCCCTCGAATGCTATTTTCGTGAATTTATGTTGTAATAAGGACTTAAAAATTTGGAAAGTTTATATTCCAAGGTTGTAATTAATAGCCCGATATATAGAATTTCATTACTTCAGAAAAAGTGTAACTAATTGATATAAAATCCAATACTAAAACATAAATTCGCATTTCCCTATATGTAGAGTTTAGTATATTAGCATTAGATATCGACATGGAAACTCACTAGTGCGTGTGTTTGATGTCGTAGGATCCCGGTAGTAAGACGTTGGTGCATCTCGAAGTACCGCTTGTGTCTACACAAAACATCGTGAGTATTCACGAACTCCCCTATTTTCGGTTTTTATGTTTTGGGGTGGAAAAGCATGTCCAGAAAAACTACTGTTTGCATGTTGTATTTAAGTTGAATTGTATCAAATATGATTGCTATTGTATTGCTACGTTTCTTTATGTATGTCTATGCAACACGGAACATGAGAACTTATCGTACTAAGGCCCTTCCCTTATCTCTAACTATTAACTCTTTGAGCCAATGGTCGTTATGGATAGCGCTATTAGGAATTGACAACTCCTCACTTGCCCGAATCGCTGGAGTGCATGATACCATATTCATCTATGGAACGATAAGCATAGATCTCGATAGGGCTTTAGTCATAGGTTTGGTTGAGACTCATTGTTTGCTCATACATATACAAACTCGTTTCTCGTTATAGCAATAAACTTGTATTCATTAATAGTAATCAACTTGTTTATCATTGAAGCAATGTACTTGTATTTACGAAAAGCCTTATTGTACGCTCGATTTTTATAAACTTGTGATACTCACCAACTATTTTCATAGTTGACGCTCGTTTTACATACTTTTTCAGGAAGTAATTAGTAAGTGAATGTAAAGATTCATCATCATAGAGCATGCTGCATCGTGTTGAAGCTATTATGAAGCTATATTTTGAACAATGTTATTTTGAAAAACTTGTATTTTGTTTCTTTTGAAGCTATGGGTTGTAAACTTTTAAATACTGCTATGGTGATGTATCTTTATCTTTTGCATTGAAACCGTTATCGCTGTCATACCTTGCGTTTCCGCTTTAGTGGGGTGTGACAAAAGTGGTATCAGAGCTAAAGTTATAGAGAACATCGGTTTTTCTTTAAGAAAACACAACCTATAACTAAAACTTACAAAGAAATTCTTTTTACATCAAACATATTACTAGTATAATTAGGTCGGGAGTTGTATTATTGGACCTTGATTAAACATAGCCTGATCACCTATGTTTAATTAAGAAAAGATTTATACAAAGCTTGAGCTAATTATAATGGGAATATGTTCAACAAAAATATTTGAGAAAAATTTATTTCAAAATTTCAAAAGGTTAATTTTGGTGTGTGTAAGCATTGCATATTATAGGCATGCATTGTCATTTATTTCATATCTCATTGAAACTATGTCACAGTCCACTATGTCAACATCGTCATCTTCCCGCGCTACCGCCTCAGCCGATGAATCCGGCTACGTCACTGTTATCCCTCGACGTAATCCCCCCGCCTCGGTAGAAGAAGACCCATCAGAGGATACAAAAGATACTGGGAACTCGGTGGAGATCAGCAATGACAACGCCCCGAGTCAACAACGCGAGGCATCACCTACATCGGTGTTGCCACAGCCACCGCTCTATGGACTTCGCATTCGGAGGACAGCGAGGAAGAGTGTTCGCATTCCAGGAAGGATACCCGCCAGCACAGCAGGACTTGGCACGGTAGGACCTAGCGGAGCAAGACCCAGCGTTGCAGGACCAAGAGCACCGCCACCACAGCAAGTTATAGGAATACCTATCAGGCAGCCAGGTATGACCCCGGAGGATTCCCGGAGGATGCATTCGATGGTAGCGGAACTGCGCCACAGCCTCACTGTAATAGCCGGGCATCAGGAGGTGTTGAAAGAAGTGATGACAGTGATGGAAATCCTGTTCCAGCATTCGATGGAGACTGCTAACACTGCTAGTGCTGCTAGACGAGAGGCAGGTCATGCGATGACAGCATATTATGTGCTTGGAGGGCATGTTACGAGTGCGGGAGTACGGATCATCTCCGTAGAGCATGTCCTAAACTGAACAATGGACCTGGTAACAATGGACAAGGCCAAGCCAGGCAAAACTTTCAAGGAAATCAAGTTGGACAGCCAAGAGGTGTAGCCTTTGTGATTGGTGCAGAAGAAGCTCGTCAGAACCCTGAAGTGATAACAGGTACGTTCCTCCTGAACAACCATTTTGCATCAGTAATATTCGATGCGGGAGCAGATAGGAGTTTTGTTTCTTTAGCATTTAGACCGTTACTTGGCTTGAAATTGGTAAAGATGAGGAATGCTTATGCTATTGAACTTGTTGATGGGTATGAAATTAGGGCTAGTGATATAATTCCTGGTTGTACTTTGAATTTAGCTAATAAACTCTTTAGCATTGACCTAATTCCTATAGAGCTAGGTAGTTTTGATGTGATAGTAGGGATGGATTGGTTATCCAAAAATAGAGCGGTCATTGGTTGTTATGAGAAAGTCATCAGAGTGCCTCTCCCTAATGGAGAAACCCTTATCATACACGGTGAGAAGCCAGGAAGAAGTTTAAACATAGTATCAAGCGTGAAGGTTGACAAGTACCTGAAGAAGAATTGTATTGCATTCATGGCCCACGTGCTAGAAAGAGAACTTGAAGCTAAGCAACTCAAGGAGATTCCAGTGGTTCAAAAATATCACGAAGTATTTCCAGAGGAATTGCCCGGTCTACCCCCTTATAGACAGGTCGAATTTCGGATAGACTTAATTCCCGGAGCGACACCGATAGCAAAATCACCATATCGCCTTGCACCATCCGAGATGCAAGAAGTATCCGGACAACTTCAAGAACTTCTAGACAAAGGGTTTATTCGACCAAGTTCTTCACCTTGGGGAGCCCCAGTGTTATTCGTCAAAAAGAAAGATGGTTCGTTCCGAATGTGCATTGATTATAGAGAATTAAACAAGCTGACAATCAAGAATTGATATCCCCTCCCTAGAATAGATGACTTGTTCGATCAGTTGCAGGGCGCTTCCTACTTCTCAAAAATCGACCTTCGGTTAGGGTATCATCAGCTAAGAATTCACGAAGAGGACATTCACAAAACAACATTTAGAACCCGTTATGGACATTATGAGTTCTTAGTCATGCCTTTTGGACTAACGAACGCACCCGCTGTATTCATGGATTTGATGAATAGGGTCTGTAGACCATACCTAGACAGGTTTGTAATTGTATTTATCGATGACATACTTATTTACTCGCGGACCAAAGAAGATCACAATAGACATCTAAAGCTAGTGTTGGAGCTGTTGAAGGAACATAAATTGTATGCCAAGTTCACTAAGTGTGAATTTTGGATTCGGGAAGTACATTTTCTTGGTCATGTGATCGGTGAAAGAGGAATCCATGTAGATCCAGCTAAGATAGAGGCAATCAAGAAATGGGAGGCCCCCAAAACCCCGACAGAAATACGACAATTCCTAGGATTAGCTGGGTACTACAGACGCTTCATTGAGAGTTTCTCTAGGATTGCTCAACCATTAACATCTTTGACCCAAAAGGATAGAAAATTTCTCTAGGAAGAGAAACACGAAGAGGCGTTTCAAATCCTGAAAAACAAGCTGTGCAATGCACCAATTCTGGCTTTACCAGAAGGATTAGAGAACTTTGTGGTGTATTGTGATGCGTCTCATCAAGGATTAGGATGTGTGCTAATGCAAAAAGATAAGGTCATTGCATATGCTTCCAGACAACTCAAACCGCACGAGAAGAATTATACCACCCATGATCTAGAACTAGGAGCAATAGTTTTCGCCCTTAAGATATGGAGGCATTATTTGTACGGAACCAAGTGCACCATTTATACCGATCACAAAAGCCTTCAGCATATCCTGGATCAGAAAATGTTAAACATGCGGCAGAGAAGATGGGTAGAGTTGTTTAGTGATTACGATTGTGAGATACGATATCACCCAGGGAAGGCTAACGTAGTAGCCGACGCTCTTAGTAGGAAAGAAAGAGTGAAACCTTCCCATGTAAGAGCTTTGGGAATGGTAATTCAGACAAGCTTGAAATCTCAAATCATTAATGCCCAGGAGAAAGCGTTATGCAAGGAAAATCTTCCAGGCGAAACTTTACATGGTTTGGAAGAAAGATTCGAAACCAAACCTGATGGAGTTCGTTATTTTAAAGACAGGGTCTGGATTCCAAGGGTCAACAACCTGAAATTCCCCAATGGAAATGGGAGCAAATATCTATGGACTTTGTTACCAAACTTCCTAGAACTCCTAAAGTTCATGACTCAATTTGGGTCATAGTGGATCGACTGACGAAATCTGCACACTTTCTCCCCATTCGAGAAGATTTCAAGATGGAAAAATTAGCCCAAATCTACATCGACAAAATTGTTTCTCTGCATGGTGTACCCTTATCTATCATTTCTGATAGAGATAGTCGTTTTACATCTCGATTTTGGTGGATGTTACAGAGGGCACTAGGAACCAAGATAGATTTGAGCACAGCTTACCACCCTCAGACAGATGGGCAAACAGAGAGAACAATACAAACATTGGAAGACATGCTACGAGCGTGTGTCATTGAGTTCAAAGGAAATTGGGATACTCATTTACCCCTAATTGAGTTTTCCTACAATAACAGTTACCACACGAGTATCCAATGTGCTCCATATGAAGCATTGTATGGACGCAAGTGTCGTTCGCCCTTATGCTGGACAGAAATCGGAGACAGACAGTTGACTAGAGTCGAACTTATCCAGGAAACATCCGACAAGATTGCTATCATCAAGGATAAGCTTAAAGCTGCTAGAGATCGTCAGAAAAGTTATGCGGATAATCGTCGAAAACCATTAGAATTCCAAGTAGGAGACAAGGTACTTTTAAAAGTGTTGCCTTGGAAAGGGCTTGTGCGTTTTGGTAAGAAAGGAAAACTAAGCCCGAGATATGTTGGACCCTTTGAAATCCTTGAAAGGATTGGTCCAGTACCGTATAAACTCCAATTGCCCCAAGAGTTAGGCGCCATTCACGACACATTCCACGTCTCCAACCTTAAGAAATGTCTAGCCGACAAAACATTGATAGTACCCATGGAGGAAATTAAGATCAATGATAAGCTGAGCTTCGTTGAGGAACCGATAGAAATCCTTGACAGGGAGGTAAAACAACTTAAGCGGAGTAAGATCCCGATTGTGAAAGTTCGATGGAACTCAAAACGCGGGCCGGAGTACACCTAGGAGCGCGAGGACTTCATAAAGGAAAAGTATCCGCAACTTTTCCCTTGCGATGACAAGCGATGACATAGAATGAATTTCGGGATGAAATTCTTTTTAAGTGGGGGATACTGTGACAACTGCCAACTCAGGTCATTCTTGGACTCATGCATCTTTATAATAACCATTCATGCACAACATGCCATGACCTAGTAGTATAAATTAGGTCAAAAATCTTGCATAAACTAGGATCCAACTAAGGTCTAGGACTAATATACTTGATACTTACAATTCTAGTAAGTTGCTTAGCTACAATAGGAAATGCCAATACTATAATTAGAATAAAGCTTCAAGCTTTGTTATAATTGAAATAGGGTATAAAACTCTAAAAATAAATTAAAACATTCTAATTATACTTCAACATGTTGTTGAATATCAAACAATATTCCAAAAACCCTAAAGAGCCAAAAATCCAAAGTTATAAATTATAAAGCTTAAAAACTTTATAAAATTTGGCTATAAACTTCCTAATATCAAATTTTATTAATCAAATTATGGATTATACCAATGAACTAGAAATATAAATTACAAGTATTAATAATAAATTATTTGTTGAAAACAAGATTTTTAAATAAATCAAATTGCTTAATAAACATTTTATAAAAATGAATGTTTTTATATAAAATATAGGAGGGAACTTTATAAAGTTTAAAATTTAGGAGAGAGGAGGCCAAAATGCATGCAAAAACCGGCCATCACCTCTCCCCATGCCCTCTCTCTTCCCCAAAACACAATCATTAAGCTTAAACCCTTACTCCACCTCTTCCCTCTTCACTCTCTCACTTCACTCTCTTCACACACTTCACTCTCTACTTCAATCTCTCTAAACTCACGAAAATCCTCTCATTTATCTGCAAAATTTCGAGATTGTGAAGCCCTTGAAGTGTTCTTACTTCTCTCAAGGTCAAAACCAACGTAAACAACAACATCTTCTTCCATAGTTTCATGGTTAAACCTCTTTTTCTTCTTAGTCTTCTCTACTTTTCGGATTCTATGCCTTTCCATGGCTAGAAATCTTTATTCTCCCCTTGTGGTTTGTAGATTCTCACCATAACACAATGCATGTGTTAGAGATGGTGAAAATCCGGGATCAAACCCATGCAAGGAGTGGAAAAGATGCACATATGATCATGTGACATCAAAACCTAATATTTCATGTTCTTCTCCATTTCTTTTGTGTTCATGCATGAACAAAAGCATTTAAACCATTTCTAGTACATCTTGGATGCTCATTCATTCCATGCATGTGTTAGAAATCGGGCCTTACCAAAGACATGCATGATGTTCTTGTTGAAATACCCTAATAATGCACACAAGCAAACATGCAATCTGCAAGATTACTTTGTTCGACTTTGAACAGTCATAACTCAGTCATTTCTTAACCAAATCATGATATTCTTTTTGTATTGGTTAGTTCCACGACTTAACTTTCAAACCCAACTGGTCTCACTGTAAAATACTAAATATCCGATTTTTAGCAGATTTTACAAAAAGGTTGCGCATACAGCTCTTTTTCTGTGATCACTATTTTTATCTTGCTTAAACAATGGCCTTAAACCCAACCATAAATCTGAGGAAAAATACCTTAGAAACTTAACATATCTAGTGAATTATGGTTGAAATTTCGTGGCTTAAAACCTCACTGAATGGGCTACACAAATTCATGAACTTCAGCCACATTTACACTTCATGCATTATTGCATGCAACTTTTCTTAAATTGTTTGGAATCATTACCCTCATTTCTCTTCTGAATACATTTTTTTACATTTTTCCTTTTGAAAGCCCTTGCATGCATGAGATAATTTGGAAAATTTCAAGAGCTTTTGTTATTTCTTTGATTTATTAGAATTATTGCTAAAACCAAGGGCATAAATCATATAAAATACTTCCAGAGGTCAGTAAATCCTAAATAAATTCATGTATGATCCTTATGGGGAATAATGACCCCTCACCAAATTTCAGCAATTTTTGTTACTGTTTCATATGATTTCTAATTTTCTTTTATTTAGGACATGATAAATTACAAAACCACTTTATAGGATGTGAAAATTGTGTCTAACAATTTTTGGATACCTTACCTGTGATAGGTGACTCCAGAAAATAATTTCAAGATTTTCCATCATGTTTTACTATTTTTCCCAATTTTTGGTAATTATAATGGTCTAAAAATGGGAGAAATAGTTCTGATTATCCAAAATTCATGAAAATTTACCAGGATATAATATTATAGAGTAGGAGGTGCATAAAAATTTTGAATATTTTTCACTATTGTAAACTATTTTTCTCTTATTTTCTAAAGTTAATTGCACTAAAATACACTTAAATATACATAAATACCCAAAACCAGTTTATACATTATGAAAACCACTTTTGATATTTTTCCCAGGATATTTATACTGTAAATGATGTTACAAAAATTTATGGTGATTTATTTTAACTGTTTAATATTATTTCTTTAATTAATGACTATTTAAAGGAATAAAGCAAGGAAAAATAGAAATACCCACTGAAAAATATCTTTTATATTTTTCCCAGCCTACTTATATATAATAACAATTAAATAAAAAGTTTGGATAATTTTGGAAACTGTTTTCTATTTATTTCAATTTTTATTGAAATAAATGCTCAAAAATCATAAAATATAATTAAACAGCTTGGAAATCCATTTTTATAATTTTCCCAGCTTAGTATTGTGTAATAACAGTTAAATAAAAAGTTTGAGATTTTTTATCCCTCGAATGCTATTTTCGTGAATTTATGTTGTAATAAGGACTTAAAAATTTGAAAAGTTTATATTCCAAGGTTGTAATTAATCGCCCGATATATAGAATTTCATTACTTCAGAAAAAGTGTAACTAATTGAAATAAAATCCAATACTAAAACATAAATTGGCATTTCCCTATATGTAGAGTTTAGTATATTAGCATGAGATATCGACATGGAAACTCACTAGTGCATGTGTTTGATGTCGTAGGATCCCGGTAGTAAGACGTTGGTGCATCCCGAAGTACCGCTTGTGTCTACACAAAACATCGTGAGTATTCACGCACTCCTCTATTTTCGGTTTTTATGTTTTGGGGGGGGAAAAGCATGTCCAGAAAAACTACTGTTTGCATGTTGTATTTAAATTGAATTGTATCAAACATGATTGCTATTGTATTGCTATGTTTCTTTATGTATGTCTATGCAACACGGAACATGAGAACTTATCGTACTAAGGCCCTTCCCTTATCTCTAACCATTAACTCTTTCAGCCAATGGTCGTTATAGATAGCGCTATTAGGAATTGACAACTCCTCACTCGCCCGAATCGCTGGAGTGCATGATACCATATTCATCTATGGAACGATAAGCATAGATCTCGATAGGGCTTCAGTCATAGGTTTGGTTGAGACTCATTGTTTGCTCATACACATACAAACTCGTTTCTCGTTATAGCAATAAACTTGTATTCATTAATAGCAATCAACTTGTTTATCATTGAAGCAATGTACTTGTATTTACGAAAAGCCTTATTGTACGCTCGATTTTTATAAACTTGTGATACTCACCAACTATTTTCATAGTTGATGCTCGTTTTACATGCTTTTTCAGTAAGTAATTAGTAAGTGGATGTAAAGATTCATCATCATAGAGCATGCTGCATCGTGTTGAAGCTATTATGAAGCTATATTTTGAACAATGTTATTTTGAAAAACTTGTATTTTGTTTCTTTTGAAGCTATGGGTTGTAAACTTTTAAATACTGCTATGGTGACCTATCTTTATCTTTTGCATTGAAACCGTTATCGCTGTCATACCTTGCGTTTCCGCTTTAGCGGGGTGTGACACCCATGCCCAACACCCGTAAATGACGTAATATTGGTAATCCCATGCCAACACCCAACCACCTGCAACCCATACCCATATTAAAACCGCTTTGTGTCCTAACCCATTCCCAATACTCGTACATGACCTAATATTGGTCATTCCATGGCAACACCAGACCACCATCAACCCATACCCATATTATAACCCCTTTGGGTCCTATCCCATACCTAACACCCGTACATGACCTAATATTGGTCAGCCCGTGCCAACACCCGACCACCTTCAAACCATACACATATTATTACCCCTTTTTGTCCTAACCCATTCCCAGCACCCGTACATGACCTAATATTGGTCAACCCGTGCCAACACCCGACCACCTGCAACGCATACCCATATTATAACCCCTTTTGGTCCTAACCCATGCCCAACACCCGTACATGACCTAATATTGGTCATACCGTGCCAACACCCGAATACCTCCAACCCATAACCATATTATAATACCTTTTGGTCCAAACCAATTCCCAACACCCGTATATGACCTAATGTTGGTCAACCTGTGCCAACACCTGACCACCTACAACCCATACCCACATTATAACCCCATTTGGTCCTAACCCATGCCCAACATCCGACCACCTGCAACCCATAGCCTTATTATAACCCCTTTTGATCCTAATCCATACCCAGCACCCGTATAGGACCTAATATTGGTCAACCAGTGCCAACACCCGACCACGTGAAACCCATACCCATATTATAACCCATTTTGGTCTTAACCCATGCCCAACACCCATACATGACGTAATATTGGTAACCCCGTGCCAACACCCATCCACCTGCAACCCATACCCATATTATAACCTCATTTGGTCCTAACACATGCCCAACACCCATACATGACCTAATATTGGTCAACCCGTGCCAACACCCGACCACCTGCAACCCATACCCATATTATAATCCCTTTTGGTCCTAACCCATGCCCAACACTGGTACATGACCTAATATTGGTCATACCCTGCCAACACCCGACCACCTCCAACCCAAACCCATATTATAACCCCTTTTGGTCAAAACCCATGCCCAACACCCATATATGACCTAATATTGGTCAACATTTACAAACACCCGAACACCTGCAACCCATACGCATATTATAACCCCTTTTGATCCTAACCCATGCCCAACACCTGTACATGACCTAATATTAGTCATCCCATGCAAAAACCCGACCACCTTCAATCCACACCCATATTATAACCCCTTTTGGTGTTACCTTATGCCCAACACTTGTACATGACCTAATGTTTGTCAACCCGTGCCAACACCCGACCACCTTCAACTCATAGCCATATTATAACCCCTATTGGTCCTAACCCATGCCCAACACCTGTACATGACTTAATATTGGTCAACCCATGCCAACACCCGACCACCTGTAACCAATACCCATATTATAACTGTTGGGTTATGAGCATTCTAACACTCCTAAGTGTACATGAAACCCTAAATACCTTGGATCTATGTTTTCTCTATTATACATGCAAATATGAACATCCAAGGTATTATCCTAATCTAGCATACAAAACTATCAATATAACAAGATAGAATACATACCTCTTTGATGTAGAATGTCTTCATGAAGCTTGAGTGCCTAGTGCCCCAAGTGTGACACCTCAAATGGTTCACAATCATCAAAATACTTAGAATAACTTAGAGAGAATTCTACACTTCATTAAATCGGTTAGCCCTTTCTTACTCTCACTAGTGACCGATTTTTCCTCAAGAATAAGATGCTTATATAGTTATACAATTAGGGTAAACCCTAATTGTCATGACTTTCCATTTCCTTGGATCCATGGGTTCAAATATACCATGGAGCATCCATGGAGCATCATATGGGTTTTGGCTCAACTAGATAATCCATGGAGCATTAGCCCACTATATAAGTATGGATGATTTACACAATCAACCCATATATTTAATTAGTCTTCTTTTGATCACATAATTAATCCTAGATTAATTCTTGATCAATACTAATTAAATAATCTCATTATTCTTATTATTAATATACTAGAACTTATAATATATTAACAACCATAAGTGTCATATTTCTCTCATTATAGTCTATCCAAGTGCATGATGGTATGCAACCCAAATGGACCATGCCGGGTCGGGTCAAGTCTTACCAATTATAGTTATGGACTTAGACATTAATCCAACAGTCTCCCACTTAGATAAGTCTAAAACTATTATTGCGTATGACTTCAGGAACCAACTGGCAATCGTAGCTCTCAAAAGCTTCTGTCGAACTCTGACCTTGTAGATGAACTCTGATCTTGTCAATGACTTGTCCATTAGATAAGGGATCATATATTCCTCCATTCTAGATATCATATGGACTGAGACATGGATTATAATCATTCTCTCTGTCCATTTGTTGTTTCCCGATTTCCGATTTATGACGACTGACTAATTGAACAAATCAAATCATCCTGGCCCGGCCGAGCACTTCCATTTGTCATCATCAAATCATCGAGGGGCCCACAGATATCGCTTTTATCCCGAAGGTAAAAGGAATGGATAAACTTCGACTCATATGGCTTGTTCTACTACTTGTTGAATCATACACGAAGGCACGTTTTATAGCACCGAGTTACCAAATGCAGTTTCGTGCAATCAATGTACAACCAACTCATAGTAACAACTCATATCTCTAGGTTTGAAGAATACAAGATATTATCGTCTCATGATCACTCGTGATAAAATCCATGAAGTGATTCCAATGAGCGCGGGTTGTAGCCCTTTGTCCAACACCTTAGACCTCTACAAGCCAACCCATGACAGTCTTAATTCATATCTACTTCCAACATATGACCGACTGTGGATGGTTTGAATAACTTAGTCATTCCAGAAGAATAACCTAGTTTATTCGGGAAGTCAAAACATGCAAAATGAAACACAATAATAATTGAATCCAATATGGTCTCAGAACTTATGAATATAAATAAAACACTTTTTATTTATCACCATATGATTACACATTATTCATTGTATACTGTTTCAGCTATCAACATTTTTCTTGAATTTAAAACAATAGTTGTCCCATGCTCCAAGCATGTACACTATGTTTTTCTAAACACTACTCATGCCATACACCAAGTATTCATACTATGTTTGTCTATGATCTTTACTTTGTGAACTAGATCAATTGAACATAACTTCAATGATTCTCTTTTCACACTCCCAAATCCTTACTGCAAATGCAAGAATTCCAAATTCATGCCATTAACTGAAATCTGTTAGATTCTAAACTTATATGCATTGTTACTCTTGTAATGATTATGCACAAAGTCAGAAAGACTTGACAACAATCATTACAGAGCATTCCAAAGGAGATCGGCTCCTTGGAAACATCCTTCTTGCATTAAGTTTTCTTAATCTTACACGGATTGAAAATTCTAACTTTGAAACATTTCCAGATTCCATTTTGACTATCACTTCTGAACAAGAGTTGTCTCCTTACAGATTATGTCAATATGGTCCTTCCAGAATTATCACTATACTTCCAACTGTCCTTGAGCAACCAATCTTTGGTAAACCTCAGATTGTCCTCGACAATTGTTTAATCCTTTTAGTTATATCCAGTTCTAAACCTTTTCCCTTCTTAATGCCCTAGGCATTTGGAAACTTTTAGAAAGGATGAATATAGCACATGTAATTGATCCTATATCTGAAGCATATGGGACACGATTCATGATGTCTCACATAAAGACTAAACTAGTCTTTTGCTATAACATTTCCATTTATATTTGCCAAGTTCTCATAATTCAGATTATGAAAAGGGATGCTGTAATCATAATCGAATTTTAGAACGCAAATAATGAACCCATATAAATAATTTCCTTATGTTAAGCCATTCCAACATGAAATTCATATATATTTCCTTGACTAAATGATTAAAACCTCACGATCTAAGCTTATAGATTTAAGATGAAGTATAATTTCCTCTCCCTTAATTATAGCAAAACAACTTTTTCCCAATTGAAACCTTTTGTTTTCTATAATTAACATTGCTAACTTGCAATCTATATCATAATTATCATGCTCCCACTAACATGATGATTATTAGCATAACACTTATGCTCCCACTAGCTTTCACATGTACTCAGAAATCAGCTGGACTTCTAGAAATCAATACATTATTAACTTTCTTACCAAAGTTCAGATTTCTGACACTTGATTGTTTTGATAGAACTTTATCAAAATCATACACCTTCCCTTAGATAGCACACTCGTGTGTCTACACAATTATGAAGAGGGATGCCGTAATCATAATGGTTAGACCTTTTTGTCACTTCTCCCAAGTCCAGGTTAGTGTGCCGGTAAACCACACACGCTCCACTAACGACTTTGAGAATGCAAATATCACAATTGCTATCTAACTAAAATCTACTTAGTGAAAGTGTTTCCTCACCATCATTTTCATGAATCGGAGAGAAACCTTATGACACTTAGATTTAATGGTGTATGAGTTCTTATCCATGTGAATTGTCATAACCATAGTCACAAGACAAGAATTATGACAAATCCAAACTCATATGGATCGAACTCAATCTTAATTTCTTGCCACCTGGCAGCTCAAGGGCCTGCCATTGCTTCCAAGTTGTTGTGCAACCAATTGAGAATTCTAAGAACTCATATGCAAAGCCAACTTTGATTGGAATGGGCACAGAATATGTCAACACGATAGGTTATAAACCTCAAGTTGTGTGCTAGTGAGGAACTTCAGGTTTCATTCTTGATTAGTTCTTGAGACCTTCAAGACTTTTAAGACTCCCACTGTCCTCTTGACCTATAAGACTCCCTTGTTAAACATCCAAGAGATAGTGTGGATTCTAACCAAGACAAACACTTCACACAATTGGCCTAAGTTGGTCTTTGTTTTATCCAAAACATCACAACTTACCAATTTCAAATGTACAGGAGTAGAAAACTTTTACTCTTACATTTGACAAGTGTTTTAAACCTTCTTTAAGACATGTCACTCAAGTTACAATTTTAGAGTATAACTCTAAGACTTGTATTGGAGTGAAGTATGACTCATCTTCTTGATTTAACCACTTCAACAATATTCCTCTTCTTAACTATCAGAATGTACTTAGAGGATGAATTGTGATAAGGTCTCTAAATCATTAAGATGATCATATAACATGATACTAAAGTACTCTCCCATCTTTTCAGACTTGAGAAACTTTTATCTTTCTGCCATACTTTGAATCTTCTTATTCGTTCTGTCTCACATTGAAACTTCTCCAATGCTACAGACTTATACTTAAACTTATAAGTATAACCATATTTACTGAACTTAAGTAAATCATGACGAATAGTCTTCTTGATCTTTTGTGGTGGACTTGACCAGTGCACAAGAAGGTGTACTCGATCCCTTAGTCCATTACTTGGCTCACACATCCATGTGAACAAGTAAGTAGTCTTAAGTTTTCCAATACTTGAAAGTTCTCATTCATCATGCTATACAACTTGCATGATTCCAAGTCCCGGTCCAATTGGGACTTTGGATGATGAGAATCTTTCCTTATTTGGTAAATTTAGACATTACCACAAATGAAAGAATCAATTTCATATTTCCACTCTTGCTATTGATGGAATCATATAAGTAACAATTTTTCCTCAAATGCCATTGTAAGGATATTTTAAAATAAATAAAATAAAAAATTTCCTTTTATTTTAAAACTATGCGGAAAAACTTATCCTTACAATCCATATGAAAACTTGTTGTTATCTATTCCTAAGCAATATCTCATAACTCCGAAGAAGTAGCTCAAGAATCCAATCTTCAAACTACGCGTTAGAAATCCATCTACGCGATCAGATTCAACATATTCTTTCTTTAAGTTCCTTTACTTTTCTTTGATTCTTAAAACATTACCATGTGACCCAGTCACATCATGTATCAGGAATCTCAGAATAGAAACTTAACAGAGTTAGATAGTGGACTTTACCTGAAGTAGAGTCAAACTTATTGACTTTAACATCCTTAGGTAAATTTGGCAGCTTCGCAACTAATAACCCTTTCTTTGGCAATATAAACATATGGACCCTTTGATAATGGTACACGGGACTATCACAGACTTAGTTTTTCTCTTTACCGTTTGTTCAACCGAGTTGACTATGGCCGATCCCTTTCCATTGGGAAGAGAATGCTTTTTCTGTATTTCCAGTGTCACCATTGTCAATGTCCATAAAGTTTCAGGAAGTTGATCTTAACAATAGATAAGATCATTAAGGGTCTTGTCATAGTCTATTTCATAGGTGTCCCAAAGGAACTCACTATGTGACTTAGAAAGTGATTGAACCACCAACTTTCTCAAGACTTTGACACCCAACTCTCCCGGCTTGTCAATATGTGACTACATCTCCAAGATGTGATCACACCTAGACCTTGTCTTGCCAATAGGGTTTGAGTGACCTTAAACTTTTCAAGAACTTGTGGGTTAGGGAGAATAATTGGAGGAGGAGAAAGAAGTATGATATCCATGGGACATCATCTTTATTAGGAAAGCTTGTTTCAAGAGATTTGGTAAGATCATAAATGTCTAATCCAGACATGTTTTGGGAGATATTCAAGATAGTTGATCTTAAAGTCCTTAATATGACACCCAATATGAAATATTAAGGCTAGGACCCAACAAACTATTTTATAACTTAGAAGAGGTATGCCGTAATCCAAGCTATAAAACAATTTGAAGGTAGGTGAATGACGATTCACCAATTTCCACCAAGATAAATGAAATGTATTATTAGGGTTTAATTGGTTTTGAAACTCCTGGATCTTTTGAGATTCATTGAACTGTTCAATGGCATGTTTCAATCTCGAGTGTGCACTTCAGGTTTTGTGACTGGGATGCCGAGGATCACAAAACAAGGTGTGAAGTAACCATGCAAATTACTTGGTACCCTTAAGTGTTTATCCCTCAATCGATGTGCCGGTTAACCACACACGCTCCATAGATACTATGATAAACATTAAGTTACCCTTTGCCTACCTTGTTAAATACGAGTTAGTGTGCCGGTTAACCACACGCGCTCCACTAACCAACTTAAACAAAGTGCATAGTGTAATTTCATGGATTAGCACCTTATTCACATTTTCCTAAGTAACTAAGATTGGGTATTTATAAAAGGTTTAGTTACTTAGTATTTATCATTAATATTTTTAATGAAGGGAGAATTATAGTCCTGTCAAACCCGTTCGGCTAACGACCCTCCACCAGTCAAGCAAGCGGTGGGTGAGAGTAGATACCCATTAAGTTGCCATTTTATAGGCAACAACCTTATACCCACCTTATAGACCGGCTTCGTGAATGAGGCGTACTAGCGGTAAGAGCGACTTTACTCTTATACATGTATATATTATTAACTTATAATATTATAAAGTATAAGGGTTGAATTTTAACTTTTAAAATTCTAAGGGCTAACTTGGAATTAAAGTATTCATACGAGAAAACTTTACAAATTCCAAAACTTGAGGGCAAGTTTTGAAACTATTCAAAACTAATTAATTCCATAACTTATGTATTTAAAGTAGTTTTAATCCAAAAACTCTTCAAGTTCCATAACTTGAGGACAAATTATGGAAGACTTTAAACTAATAAAGAATTAACTTTTTCTTTATTTTATAACTTATGGAATTAATTAAGGTTACATTATTTTTTTTATATTTATTTAATGAAGAGACTCTTGGTCCTCCATAACTTGAGGAAAAATTATGGAGTCATAACTCCAATTAATTAGAACTAGACTCTTCATTTTTTTGTAACCTTTGCCAATTTTATGAGTTTTATGAGTCTTTAATGTGACTCTTCATGTAACTTGAGGACAAGTTACACAAACACATTTTATACTCAACTCTTAAATTAAGATGGATTGAAAACAACTATTTCATTCAACTTGTCTATTAATCTAGGAAACTCATAAGAACAAGATAATTCAAATCAAACTTTTTCATGTAATTAGTCTAACCTTTAAACTAATACAAAACATGAATCTATTGACAAGTATCTTTGAAATTGGATTAGCATGAACATTACCACAACAAAAACAAGTTTATAAGTTCAAAACAACTTAGGGTAATGTTCCTAGTCCATTTCTAGCCAAAAACTCGAAAATATGTTGTCTGGGATCCAACTCATTGAGTGCATGAACACAACTCGGCGAGTTGGATGCATTTTGCCTTGGACTCGTCGAGTCCCTTCGTGGACTCGGCGAGTCTGCTGGGTAGACAGCAAGAAAACTTGATTTTTCAGCTTCTATTGCAATTATAACAAGAAAACAAGCCTAGGCTCTGATACCACTGTTGGGTTATAAGCATTCTAACACTCCTAAGTGTACATGCAACCCTAAATACCTTGGATCTATGTTTTCTCTATTATACATGCAAATATGAACATCCAAGGTATTATCCTAATCTAGCATACAAAACTATCAATATAACAAGATAGAATACATACCTCTTTGATGTAGAATTTCTTCATGAAGCTTGAGTGCCTTGTGCCCCAAGTGTGACACCTCAAATGGTTCACAATCATCAAAACACTTAGAATAACTTAGAGAGAATTCTACACTTCATGAAATCGGTTAGCCCTTTCTTACTCTCACTAGTGGCCGATTTTTCCTCAAGAATAAGATGCTTATATAGTTATACAATTAGGGTAAACCCTAATTGTCATGACTTTCCATTTCCTTGGATCCATGGGTTCAAATATACCATGGAGCATCCATGGAGCATCATATGGGTTTTGGCCCAACTAGATAATCCATGGAGCATTAGCCCACTATATAAGTATGGATGATTTACACAATCAACCCATATATTTAATTAGTCTTCTTTTGATCACATAATTAATCCTAGATTAATTCTTGATCAATACTAATTAAATAATCTCATTATTCTTATTATTAATATACTAGAACTTATAATATATTAATAACCATAAGTGTCTTATTTCTCTCATTATAGTCTATCCAAGTGCATGATGGTATGCAACCCAAATGGACCATGCCGGGTCGGGTCAAGTCTTACCAATTATAGTTATGGACTTAGACATTAATCCAACAATAACCCCTTTTGGTCCTAACCCTTGCCCAACACCTGTACATGACCTAATATTGGTCAACACATGCTAACACCCAACCACTTGCAACCCATACCTATATTATAACCTCTTTTGGTCCAAACCCATGCCCAACAACCGTACATGACCTAATATTGGTCAACCCACGCTAACACCCGACCATCTGCAACCCATACACATATTATAACCTGTTTTGGACTTAACCCTTGCCCAACACCCGTACATGACCTAATATTAGTCAACCCGTGCCAACACCCGACCACCTGCAACCCATACCCATATTGTAACCCCTTTTGGTCCTAACCCATTCCCAACACCCATTCATGAGCTAATATTGGTCAACCCGTGGCAACGCCCGACCACCTGCAACCCATAACAATATTACAACCCCTTTTGGTCCTAACCTATGCCCAAGACCCGTTCATGACCTAATATTGGTCATACCCTGCCAACACCCGACCACCTCCAACCCATACCCATATTATAACCCCTTTTGGTCCAAACCCATGCCTAACACTCATATATGTCCTAATATTGGTCAACATGTACAAACACCCGACCACCAGCAACACATACCCATATTATAACCCCTTTTGGTGCTAACCCATGCCCAACACCCGTACATGACCTAATAATAGTCAACTGGTGCAACCACCCGACCATCTGCAACCCATAGCCACATTATAACACCTTTTGGTCCTATCCCATGCTCGACACATGTAATGACCTAATATTGGTCAACCCGTGCCAACACCCAACCACCTGCAACCCATACCCATATTATAACCCCTTTTGGTCCTAACCTATGCCCAACACCAGTACATGACCTAATAATTGTCAACCCCTGCCAACATCTGACCACCTACAACCCATACCCATTTTATAACCCCTTTTTGGTCCAAACCCATGCCCAACACCCGTACATGAGCTAATATTGGTCAAACTGTCCAACACCCGAATACCTGCAACCCATACACATATTATAACCCCTTTTGGTCCTAATCCATGCCCAACACTTGTACATGACCTAATATTAGTCATCCCATGCAAAAACCCGACCACCTGTAATCCATACCCATATTATAACCCCTTTTGGTGTTACCCTATGCCCAACACTTGTACATGACCTAATATTTGTCAACCCGTGCCAACACCAGGCCACCTTCAACCAATAGCCATATTATAACCCCTATTGGTCCTAACCCATGCCCAACACCTGTACATGACTTAATATTGGTCAACCCATTCCAAAACCCGACCACGTGCAACCAATACCCATATTATAACCCCTTTTGGTCCTAACCCTTGCCCAACACCTGTACATGACTTAATATTGGTCAACACATGCTAACACCCAACCACATGCAACCCATACCTATATTATAACCTCTTTTGGTCCTAACCCATGCCCAACACCTGTACGTGACCTAATATTGGTCAACCCGTGCCAACAGCCGACCATCTTTAACCCATGCCCATATTATAACCCCTTTTGGACTTAACCCTTGCCCAACACCCGTACATGACCTAATATTGGTCAACCCGTTGCAACACCCGACCACCTGCAAAGCATAACAATATTACAACCCCTTTTGGTCCTAACCTATGCCCAACACCCGTATATAACCTAATATTGGTCATACCCTGCCAACACCCGACCATCTCCAACCCATACCCATATTATAACCCCTTTTGGTCCAAACCCATGCCCAACACCGATATATGGCCTAATATTGGTCAACATGTACAAACACCCGACCACCAGCAACATATACCCATATTATAACCCCTTTTGGTCCAAACCCATGCCCAACACCCGTACATGACCTAATAATAGTCAACTGGTGCAACCACCCGACCACCTGCAACCCATACCCATATTATAACACCTTTTGGTCCTATCCCATGCCCGACACATGTACATGACCTAATATTGGTCAACCCGTGCCAACACCCGACCACCTGCAACCCATACCGATATTATAACCCCTTTTGGTCCAAACCTATGCCCGACACCGGTACATGACCTAATACTTGTCAACCCCTGCCTACATCCGACCACCTGCAACCCATACCCATTTTATAACCCCTTTTTGGTCCAAACCCATACCCAACACCCATACATGACCTAATATTGGTTAAATTGTGCCAACACCCGAACACCTGCAACCCATACACATATTATAACCCCTTTTGGTCCTAATCCATGCCCAACACTTGTACATGACCTAATATTAGTCATCCCTTGCAAAAACCCGACCATCTGCAATCCATACCCATATTATAACCCCTTTTGGTGTTACCCTATGCCCAACACTTGTACATGACCTAATATTTGTCAACCCGTGCCAACACCCGGCCACCTTCAACCCATAGCCATATTATAACCCCTATTGGTCCTAACCCATGCCCAACACCTGTACATGACTTAATATTGGTCAACCCATGCCAAGACCCGACCACGTGCAACCAATACCCATATTATAACCCCTTTTGGTCCTAACCCTTGCCAACCACCTGTACATGACCTAATATTGGTCAACACATGCTAACACCCAACCACTTGCAACCCATACCTATATTATAACCTCTTTTGGTCCTAACCCATGCCCAACACCCGTACATGACCTAATATTGGTCAACCCGCGCCAAAACCCAACCATCTTTAACCCATGCCCATATTATAACCCCTTTTGGACTTAACCCTTGCCCAACACCTGTACATGACCTAATATTGGTCAACCCGTGCCAACACCCGACCACCTGCAACCCATACCCATATTGTAACCCCTTTTGGTCCTAACTCATTCCCAACACCCATTCATGACCTAATATTGGTCAACCCGTGCCAACACCCGACCACCTGCAACCCATAACAATATTACAACCCCTTTTGGTCCTAACCTATGCCCAACACCCATACATGACCTGATATTGGTCATACCCTGCCAACACCCGACCACCTCCAACCTATACCCATATTATAACCCCTTTTAGTCCAAACCCATGCCCAACACCCATATATATGACCTAATATTAGTCAACATGTACCAACACCCGACCACCAGCAACATATACCCATATTATAACCCCTTTTCGTCCTAACCCATGCCCAACACCCGTACATGACCTAATAATAGTCAATTGGTGCAACCACCCGACCACCTGCAACCCATACCCATATTATAACACCTTTTGGTCCTATCCCATGCCCGACACATGTACATGACCTAATATTGGTCAACCCGTGCCAACACCCGACCACCTGCAACCCATACCGATATTATAACCCCTTTTGGTCCAAACCCATGCCCAACACCGATATATGGCCTAATATTGGTCAACATGTACAAACACCCGACCACCAGCAACATATACCCATATTATAACCCCTTTTGGTCCTAACCCATGCCTAACACCCGTACATGACCTAATAATAGTCAACTGGTGCAACCACCCGACCACCTGCAACCCATACCCATATTATAACACCTTTTGGTCCTATCCCATGCCCGACACATGTACATGACCTAATATTGGTCAACCCATGCCAACACTCGACCACCTGCAACCCATACCGATATTATAACCCCTTTTGGTCCTAACCTATGCCCGACACCGGTACATGACCTAATAATTGTCAACCCCTGCCAACATCCGACCACCTACAACCCATACCCATTTTATAACCCCTTTTTGGTCCAAACCCATACCCAACACCCGTACATGACCTAATATTGGTTAAACTGTGCCAACACCCGAACACCTGCAACCCATACACATATTATAACCCCTTTTGGTCCTAATCCATGCCCAACACTTGTACATGACCTAATATTAGTCATCCCATGCAAAAACCCGACCACCTGCAATCCATACCCATATTATAACCCCTTTTGGTGTTACCCTATGCCCAACACTTGTACATGACCTAATATTTGTCAACCCGTGCCAACACCCGACCACCTTCGACCCATAGCCATATTATAACCCCTATTGGTCCTAACCCATGCTAAACAACTGTACATGACTTAATATTGGTCAACCCATGCCAAGACCCGACCACGTGCAACCAATACCCATATTATAACCCCTTTTGGTCCTAACCCTTGCCCAACACCTGTACATGACCTAATATTGGTCAACACATGCTAACACCCAACCACTTCCAACCCATACCTATATTATAACCTCTTTTGGTCCTAACCCATGCCCAACACCCGTACATGACCTAATATTGGTCAACCCGCGCCAACAGCCGACCATCTTTAACCCATGCCCATATTATAACCCCTTTTGGACTTAACCCTTGCCCAACACCCGTACATGACCTAATATTGGTCAACCCGTGCCAACACCCGACCACCTGCAACCCATACCCATATTGTAACCCCTTTTGGTCCTAACCCATTCCCAACACCCATTCATGACCTAATATTGGTCAACCCGTGCCAACACCCGACCACCTGCAACCCATAACAATATTACAACCCCTTTTGGTCCTAACCTATGCCCAACACCCATACATGACCTAATATTGGTCATACCCTGCCAACACCCGACCACCTCCAACCTATACCCATATTATAACCCCTTTTAGTCCAAACCCATGCCCAACACCCATATATATGACCTAATATTGGTCAACATGTACCAGCACCCGACCACCAGCAACACTTACCCATATTATAACCCCTTTTCGTCCTAACCCATGCCCAACACCCGTACATGACCTAATAGTAGTCAACTGGTGCAACCACCCTACACATGCAACCCATACCCACATTATAACACCTTTTGGTCCTATCCCATGCCCAACACATGTACATGCCCTAATATTGGTCAACCTGTGCCAACACCCGACCACCTGCAACCCATACCCATATTATAACCCCATTTTGTCCTAACCTATGCCCAACACCGGTACATGACCTAATAATTGTCAAGCCCTGCCAACATCCGACCACCTACAACCCATACCCATTTTATAACCCCTTTTTGGTCCAAACCCATGCCCAACACCCGTGCATGACCTAATATTTTTCAAACTGTCCCAACACCCGAACACCTGCAACCCATACACATATTATAACCCCTTTTGGTCCTAACCCATGCCCAACACCTGTACATGACGTAATATTAGTCATCCCATGCAAAAACCCGACCACCTGCAATCCATACCCATATTATAAACCCTTTTGGTGTTACCCTATGCCCAAAACTTGTACATGACCTAATATTGGTCAACCCATGCCAATACTCGACCACCTTCAACCCATAGCCATATTATACCCCTATTGGTCCTAACCCATCGCCAACACCTATACATGACCTAATGTTGGTCAACCCATGCCAACACCCGACCACCTACAACCAATACCCATATTATAACCGCTTTTCGTCCTAACCCTTGCCCAACACCCGTACATGACCTAATATTGGTCAACACATGCTAACACCCAACCACTTGCAACCCATACCTATAGTATAACCTCTTTTGGTCCTAACCCATGCCCAACACCCGTACATGACCTAATATTGGTCAACCCGCGCCAACACCTGACCATCTGCAACCCATACCCATATTATAACCCCTTTTGGACTTAACCCTTGCCCAACACCTGTACATGACCTAATATTGGTCAACCCGGGCCAACACCCGACCACCTGCAACCCATACCCATATTGTAACCCCTTTTTGTCCTAACCCATTCCCAACACCCATTCATGACCTAATATTGGTCAACCCGTGCCAACAACCGACCACCTGCAACCCATAACAATATTACAACCCCTTTTGGTCCTAACTTATACCCAACACCCATAAATGACCTAATATTGGTCATACCCTGCCAACACCCGACCAACTCCAACCCATACCCATATTATCACCCCTTTTGGTCCAAACCCATGCCCAACACCCACATATCACCTACTATTGGTAAACCTGTACCAACACCCGACCACCAGCAACACATACCCATATTATAAACCCTTTTCAACCTAACCCACGCCCAACACCCGTACATTACCTAATAATAGTCAACTGGTGCAACCACCCGAACACCTGCAACCCATACCCATATTATAACACCTTTTTGTCCAATCCCATGCCCGACACATGTACATGACCTAATATTGGTCAACCCGTGACAACACCCGACCACCTGTAACCCATACCCATATTATAACCCGTTTTGGTCCTAACCTATGCGCAACACCGGTACATGACCTAATAATTGTCAACCCCTGCCAACATCTGACCACCTACAACCCATACCCATTTTATAACCCCATTTGGGTCCAAACCCATGCCCAACACCCGTACATGACCTAATATTGGTCAAACAGTGCCAACACCCGAACACCTGCAACCCATACACATATTATAACCCCTTGTGATCCTAACCCATGCCCAACACCTGTACATGACCTAATATTAGTCATCCCATGCAAAAACCCAACCATCTACAATCCATACCCATATTATAACCCCTTTTGATGTTACCCTATGCCCAACACTTGTACATGACCTAATATTTGTCAACCCGTGCCAACACCCAACCACCTTCAACCCATAGCCATATTATAACCCCTATTGGTCCTAACCCATGCCCAACACCTGTACATGACTTAATATTGGTCAACCCATGGCAACACCCGACCACCTGCAATCAATACCCATATTATAACCCCTTTTGGTCCTAACCCTTTCCCAACACCCGTACATGAACTAATATGGGTCAACACATGCTAACACCCAACCACTTGCAACCCATACCTATATTATAACCTCTTTTGGTCCTAACCCATTCCCAAAACCCGTACATGACATAATATTGGTCAACCCGCGCCAACACCCGACCATCTGTAAGCTATGCCCATATTATAACCCCTTTTGGACTTAACCCTTGCCCAACACCCGTACATGACCTAATATTGGTTAACCCGTGCCAACACCCGACCACTTGCAACCCATACGCATATTGTAACCCCTTTGGGTTCTAACCTATTCCCAACACCCATTCATGACCTAATATTGGTCAACCCGTGCCAACACCCAACCACATGCGACCCATAACAATATTACAACCCATACCCATTTTATAATCCCTTTTTGGTCCAAACCCATGCCCAACACCCGAACATGACCTAATATTGGTCAAACCGTGCCAACACCCGACCACCTTCAACCCATAGCCATATTATAACCCCTATTGGTTCTAACCCATGCCCAACACCTGTACATGACCTAATATTGGTCAACCCATGCCAACACCCAACCACTTGCGACCAATACCCATATTATAACCCCTTTTGGTCCTAACCCATGCCAACACCCAACCACTTGCAACCCATACCTATATTATAACCGCTTTTCGTCCTAACCCATGCCCAACACCCGCACATGAACTAATATTGGTCAACCCACACCAACACCTGACCATCTACAACCCATACCCATATTATAACCCCTTTTGGACTTAACCCTTGCTCAACACCCATATATGACCTAATATTGGTCAACCCATGCCAACACCCGACCGCCTGCAACCCATAACAATATTACAACCCCTTTTGGTCCTAACCTATACCCAACACCCAAATATGACCTAATATTGCTCATACCCTACCAACACCCGGACATCTCTAACCCATACCCATATTATAACCCCTTTTGGTCCAAACCCATGCCCAACACCCATATATGACCTAATATTGGTCAACCTGTACCAACACCCGACCACTAGCAACACATACCCATATTATAAACCCTTTTGGTCCTAACCCATGCCCAACCACTTGCGACCCATACCTATATTATAACTGTTGGATTAATGTTTAAGTCCATAACTATAATTGGTAAGACTTGACCCGACCCGGCATGGTCCATTTGGGTTGCATACCATCATACACTTGGATAGACTATAATGAGAGAAATAAGACATTTATGGTTATTAATATATTGTAAGTTCTAGTATATTAATAATAAGAATACTAAGATTATTTAATTAGTATTGATCAAGAATTAATCTAGGATTAATTAAGTGATCAAAAGAAGACTAATTAAATATATGGGTTGATTGTGTAAATCATCCATACTTATATAGTGGGCTAATGCTCCATGGATAATCAAGTTGGGCTAAAACCCATAGGATGGTCCATTGATGCTCCATGGTGTATTTGAACCCATGGATCCAAGGAAATGGAAAGCCATGACAATTAAGGATTTACCCTAATTGTAACAATATATAAAGATCTTATTCTTGACAACAATCGGCCACTAGAATCACATTAGAAAGTGAAGAAAAGGGCTAGCCGATTTCATGAAGTGTAGAACTCTCTCAAGTTATTCTAAGTGTTTTGATGATTGTGATTCCATTTGAGGCTTCCACACTATTGGGGCTAGGCACTCAAGCTTCATGAAGACTTTCTACATCAAAGAGGTATGTATTCTACCTTGTTACACTCATTGATTTGTATGCTAGATTAGGATAATACCTTGGATATTCTTATTTGCATGTATAATAGAGAAAACATAGATCCAAGGTATTTAGGGTAGCATGTACACTTAGGAGTGTTAGAATGCTCAAAACCCAACAGTGGTATCAGAGAGTAGGCTTGTTTTCTTGTTATACCTGCAAAACTGCTAAAAAAATCGAAAGTGTTGTTGTTTGGTCATCAGACTCGGTGAGTCCATGCCTAAAAAAATGATCAAAACGATCCAACTCGCCGAGTCGGTTCACGCACTCGACGAGTTGGACCCCAGACAACATATTTTCGAGGTTTTTGGCTAGAAGTGGACTAGGAACATTACCCTAAGTTGTTTTTGAACTTAAAAACTTGTTTTTTAATGTGATAATGTTCATGCTAATCCATTTTCAAAGATAATTGTCAATAGATTCATGTTTTGTATTAGTTTAAGGTTTAGACTAATTACATGAAGAAGTTTGATATGAATTATCTTGTTCTTATGAGTTGCTTAGATTAATAGAAAAGTTAATTGAAATAGTTGTTTTCAATCCATTTTAATCTAAGAGTTGAGTATAAAATGTGTTTGTGTAACTTGTCCTCAAGTTACATGAAGAGTCACATTAAAGACTCATAAAACTCATAAAAGTTGGTAATGGTTACAAAATGAAGAGTCTTGTGTCATTGAATTTTTTTTATGACTCCATAACTTGTCCTCAAGTTATGGAAGTTCAAGAGTCACTTCATTAATAAATAAATAAATAAATAAAGTGTAACCTTAATTAATTCCATAAGTTATAAAAATAAAGAAAAGTTAATTCTCTTATTATTTTAAAGTCTTCCATAAGTTATGGAACTTGAAGAATTTTTTGGATTAAAACTACTTTAAACACATAAGTTATGGAATTAATTAGTTTTGAATAGTTTCAAAACTTGCCCTCAAGTTTTGGAATTTGAAAACTTTTCACTTATGAATGCTTTAATTCCAAGTTAGCCCTTAGAATTCGAAAGAGTTAAAATTCAACACTTATACTATTTATAACATTAATGGTTAATTATTATATATATGTATAAGAACAAGTCGTTTTACCGTTAGTAGGCCTCATTCACGAAGCCGGTCTATAAGGTGGGTATAAGGTTGTTGCCTATAAAATGGCGACTTAATGGGTGTATACTCTCACCCACCGCTTGCTTGATCGGTGGAGGGTCGTTAGCCGAACGGGTAGGACAATGACTTTAAACTCTCCCTTCATTAAAAGTATTAATGATAAATACTAAGTAACTAAAATCTTAATAATTCCCAATCTTAGTTACTTTAGGAAAAATGTGAATTTGGTGCTAGCCCATGGAATTCACACTTTGTACCTTACCAAGTTGTTGGTGGAGCGTGTGTGGTTAACCGGCACACTAACTTGGACTAGTAAGGACCACGAAGGGTGACTTAATGTTTGTCATAGATCAATGGAGCGTGTGTGGTTAACCAGCACATTGATTAGGTGATAATATTAAGGGTACCAAGTGAATTGGTATGGTTATTCACACCTTGTTTTGTGATCCTCGGCATCCCAGTCACAAAATTTGAGAGGGAACACTCGAGATTGAAACATGCCATTGAAAAGTTCAATGAATCTCAAAAGATCTAGGAATTTCAAATCCAATTAAAACCTAATAAATCATTTCGTTTACCTTGGTGGAAATTGGTGAATCATCATTCACCTACCTTCAAATATTTTATAGATTGGATTACGGCATCCCTCTTCCAAATTATAAAATATTGTGTTGGGTCCTAGCCTTAATATTTCAATTTGGGTGTCATATTAAGGACTTTAAATCAACTATCTTGAATATCTCCCAAAACATGTCTGGTTTAGACATTTATGATCTTCCCAAATCTCTTGAAGATGATGTTCCTCAACATCATGCTTCACTTCCTCTATCTCCTCCAATTATTCTCCCTCACCCACAAGTTCTTGAAAAGTTTAAGGTCACTCGAGCCCTATTGGCAAGTAAAGGTCTTGGTGTGGTCACATCTTGGAGATGTAGTCACATATTGACAAGCCGGGAGAGTTGGGTGTCAAAGTCTTGAGAAAGTTGGTGGTTCAATCACTTTCTAAGTCACATAGTGAGTTCTTTTGGAACACCTATGAAAAAGACTATGACAAGACCCTTAATGATTTTTTCTATTTGTTAAGATCAACTTCCTCAAAACTTGATGGACATTGACAATAGTGACACAGGAAATCCAGAAAAGCATTCTCTTCCCAATGGAAAGGGACCAGCCATAGTCAACTCGGTTGACCAAATGGTAAAGAGAAAAACTAATTCTGTGATAGTCCCGTGTACCATTATCAAAGGGTCCATATGTTTATATTGCCAAAGAAAGGGGCATTGGTTGCAAAGCTACCATAATTTACCTAAGGATGTTAAAGTCGATAAGTTTGACTCTACTTCAGGTAAAGTCCACTATCTAACTCTGCTAAGTTTCTATTTTGAGATTCTTGATACATGATGTCACTGGGTCACATGGTGATGTTTTAAGAATCAAAGAAAAGGTAAAGAAACTTAAAGAAAGAATACGTTGAATCTGATCGCGTAGATGGATTTCTATCGCGTAGTTTGAAGATCGGATTCTTGAGCTACATCTTAGGAGTTATAATATATTGCTTGTGAATAGATAACAACAAGGTTTTCATGTGGATTGTAAGGATAATTTTTTCCGCAAAGTTTTTAAAATAAAAGAAAAAAAGGGTTTTAATTTTATTTATTTTAAAAAATATCCTTACAATGGCATCTGTGGAAAATTGTTGCATATATGTTTCCAGTAATAGCAGTATTGGAAAGTGGATTTGATTCTTTCATTTGTGGTAGTGTCTGAATTTACCAAATGAAGAAAGTTTTTTCATCACCCAAGTTTCAATTGGACAGAAATTTGGAATCATACAAGTTGTATTGTATGATGAATGAGAATTTTTCATCTTTGAAAAATTAAGACTAATTCTTTGATCACATGTATATGTGAGTCAATTGAAGGACTAAGGAATTAGGTACACTGGGTGTGCACTGGTCAAGGTCCACCACAAAGATTGATTTGTCATGATTTACTAAAGATTAGTAAATATGATTATACTTATAAGGTTAAGTATAATTCTGTAACATTGAAAAGGTTCCAATGTATGGCAGAGCGAATAAGACGAATCAAATTAGGCAGAAGGATAAACGTTTCTCAAATCTGAAAAGATGGGAGAGTACTTTAGTATCAGTTTTATGATCATCTTAATGATTTAGAAACCATATCACAAATTCATACTCTAAGGACGTCTTAGTGCATTGTTATGGCTAAGAAGAATGGTCATGAATTGTTGGATTGGTTAAGATCAAGAAGATGAGTCATACTTCGTTCCAAAACAATTCTTAGAGTCATACTCCAAGATTGTAACATTGAGTGACATAAAGTAAGGTTTAAAACGCTTATCAAATGTAGTGTGAAATGCTTCTACTCTTGTACATTTGAGATTGGTAAGTTGTGATGTCTTGGATGAGACAAAGACCAACTAAGACCAATTGTGTGAAGTGTTAGTGTTGATAAGAATCCGCACTATCCCTTGAATATTTTTTTTGTCAAGGAATGGTTCTTGACTGGGGAAACTTATATGTCAAGGGGACAGTGGGAGCCTTAAAGATCCTGAAAGAGTTTCAAGATTTAATCAAGAGTGAAACCTGCAATTTATCACTAGCACACGACTTAAGGTTTGCAACCTATCATGTTGACATAATTCTCATTTATGTACCTACATCAAATAAGTTGGATTTGCATGTGAGTTATCAGAGTTCAACTTGGAAGCACTGGTGGGCCTTGTGCTACCAAGGTGACAAGAAAGTAAGATTGAACAAGTTTAATCCATGTAAGGCTGAATTTATCACTAACCTTATCTTGTGATTATGGTTTTGACAAATTCGCATGGGTAGGAACTCATACACTATTAAATCTAAGTGTCACAAGGTTCCTCTCCGATTCATGTAAATGATGGTGAGGAAACGCTTTCACTAAGTAGATTTTACGTAGATAACAATTGTGTTATTTGCATTTTCAAAAGTTGTTAGTGGAGCGCGTGTGGTTAACCGGCACACTAACATGGACTTGTGAGAAATGGCAAATGCCTAAGCAATTGAGACTATGATTACGACATCCCTTTTCATAGTTCTGAAAATTGTTTAGACACGCATGTGAGCTATCTAAGAAAGGATGTATGAATCTAAATTTCAGACATCCAGCAGATTTCTGAAAATTTGTCAAAGCTAGTGGGAGCATAAGTGTTATGCTGATAATCATCATGTTAGTGGGAGCATGATTATTATGATTAGTATTGCAAGCTAGCAATGTTAATTATAGAAAACAAAGTTTCAATCCGTGAAGTTGCAGGGGTTGAAAAGTTGTTTTGCTATAATTAAGGGAGAGAAAATTATACTTCATTTCAATTCTAAAGCTTAGATTGAGATTTTAATCATCTTTAGTCAAGAATATATATGAATTTTGTGTTGGAATGGTTCAACTTGAAGAAATTCTATATATATTGCATTTTCAAAATTCGATTATGATTACGGTATCCCTCTTCATAGTTAAATTTTGAAAAACATGGCAAATAAAAAATATTGTAGCAAAAGGCATTTCTAAATATTGTAGCAAAAATATGTCAAACATCATGAATCGTGTCCCATATGCTTCGAATATAGGATCGATTTCACGTGCTATAATATTCATCCTTTCTAAATTTTCCAAATGCTTAAGGCATTTAGAAGGGAAAAGTCTAGAACTGGATATGACTAAAGTGATTAAACAATTGTCGAGGACAATCTAAGGTTTACCAAAGATTGGTTTCTCAAGGACAATTGGAAGTATAGTGATAATTCTGGAAGGACGATATTGACATAATCTATAAGGAGGCAACTCTTGTTCGGAAGTGATATTCAAAATGGGACTACGGAAATGTCTCCATAGGTGGAAGTTATTCAATCTATGTAAGATTAGAAAAACTTTAATGCAAGAAGGATGTTCAAAGCAATATACTTTGAATATGAGACTTTCGTTCCATAGAAGTTGACCTTCTTTGGAATACTCTGTAATGACTAGTGACAAGGTTTTGGTGACTTTGTGAATAATCATTACAAGAGGAACATTGCATAAAAGTTTAAATTCTAACAGTTTTTTTTTTTGGTAAATGATAGGAATCGGGGATTCTCACATTTACAATAAGGATTTGGGATTGTGAAATGAGTATCATTGGAATCATGTTCAATTGATCTACATCACAATGTAAGGATCATAGACAAATATAGTGTGCATACTTGGAGTATGGCATAACTATTGTTTAGAAAAACAAAGTGTACATGCCAGGAGCATGGGATGAGTGTTGTTTTTTATTCAAGTCTTAAGTTGATATTTGAAACATTGAATAATGTGTAATCAATATGGTGATAAATAAAAGGTGGTTTTATTTATATTCAAAAAGGTTCTGAGACCATATTGGATTCGATTATTATTGTGTTTCACTTTGCATGTTTTGACTTCCAAAATAGCTAAGTTATTCTTTCTGAATGACTAAGTTATTTAAACACTCCACAGTCGTTCATATGTTGGAAGTAGGTATGAATCAAGACTGTCATGAATCGGGTTTGTAGATGGCTAAATGGGTTTAGTCATGGCAATGGTTGCTACAACATTCATGAGTGCTCATAAGTTATGAATATTGGAATAAACCCACGCTCACTTGTATCACTTCATGGAATTTATCTCGAGTGATCGTGAGACGGTAATATCATATAAATCTTCAAACCTAGAGATATGAGTTGTTACCTATGAGTTGGTTGTGCATTGATTGCATGTAAACGCATCAGTAACTTGATGTTATAAAACGTGCGTTTCTGTACAATTCAAAAAGTAGTAGAACAAGCATATGAGTCGAAGTTTATCTGTTCCTTCTAGAAATAGAAGCGATATCTGGGCCCCTCGATGATTTTGTTGTGACCTATGTACCGGCCGGTCAGAACGGAATTGATGTGTTCGATTAAGTACTTTTTTAAACAAATCGAAAATCGGGAAACAAACTGCTGGACAATAAGTACGACGTTGTTCCATGTATTTTTCCGGCTGATATCATGAGAACAGAGGATTATATGATCCCTTATCTAATGGACAAGTCATTGACAAGATCAGAGTTCAACATAAGCTTTTGAGAGCTACGATTGCCAGTTGGTTCCTGAAGTCATACGCAATAAATAGTTTTAGACTTATCCAAGTGGGAGACTGTTGGATTAATGTCTAAGTCCATAACTATAATTGGTAAGACTTGACCCGACCCAGCATGGCCCATTCGGGTTGCATACCATCATACACTTGGATAGACTATAATGAGAGAAATAAGAGATTTATGGTTATTAATATATTGTAAGTTCTAGTATATTAATAATAAGAATAATAAGATTATTTAATTAGTATTGATCAAGAATTAATCTAGGATTAATTAAGTGATCAAAAGAAGACTAATTAAATGTATGGGTTGATTGTGTAAATCATCCATACTTATATAGTGGGCTAATGCTCCATGGATAATCAAGTTGGGCTAAAACCCATAGGATGGTCCATGGATGCTCCAAGGTGTATTTGAACCCATGGATCCAAGGAAATGGAAAGCCATGACAATTAAGGATTTACCCTAATTGTAACAATATATAAAGATCTTATTCTTGACAACAATCGGCCACTAGAATCACATTAGAAAGTGAAGAAAAGGGCTAGCCGATTTCATGAAGTGTAGAACTCTCACAAGTTATTCTAAGTGTTTTGATTACTGTGATTCCATTTAAGGCTTCCACACTATTGGGGCTAGGCACTCAAGCTTCATGAAGACTTTCTACATCAAAGAGGAATGTATTCTATCTTGTTACACTCATTGTTTTGTATGCTAAATTAGGATAATACCTTGGATGTTCTTATTTGCATGTATAATAGAGAAAACATAGATCCAAGGTATTTAGGGTTGCATGTACACTTAGGAGTGTTAGAATGCTCAAAACCCAACAATAACCGCTTTTGGTCCTAACCCATGCCCAACACCCGTACACGACCTAATATTGGTCAACCCGCCCCGACACCTGACCATTTGCAACCCATACCCATATTATAACCCCTATTGGACTTAACCCTTGCCCAACACCCGTACATGACCTAATATTGGTCAACCAGTGCCAACACCCGACCACCTGCAACCCATACCCATATTATAACCCCTTTTGGTCCTAACCCATTCTCAACACCCATTCATGACCTAATATTGGTCAACCCGTGCCAAAACCCAACCACCTACAACCCATAACAATATTACAACCCATTTTGGTCCTAACCTATACCCAACACCCATACATGACCTAATATCGGTCATACCCTGCCAACACCCGACCACCTCTAACCCACACCCATATTATAACCCCTTTTGGTCCAAACCCATCCCAACACCCATATATGCCCTAATATTGGTCAACCTGTACCAACACCCGACCACCAACAACACATACCCATATTAGAACCCCTTTTGGTCCTAAACCATGCCCAACACCCGTACATGACCTAATAATGGTCAACTGGTGCAACCATATTATAACACCTTTCGGTCCTATCCCATTCCCAACACATGTACATGACCTAATATTGGTCAACCCATGCCAACACCCGACCCCCTGCAACCCATACCCATATTATAACCCCTTTTGGTCCTAACCTATGCCCAACACCGGTACATGACCTAATAATTGTCAACCCCTGCCAACATCCGACCACCTACAACCCATACCCATTTTATAACCCCTTTTTGGTCCAAACCCATGCCCAACACCCGGACATGAACTAATATTGGTCAAACTGTGTCAACACCCGAACACCTGCAACCCATACACATATTATAACCCCTTTTGGTCCTAACCCATGCCCAACACCTGTACATGACCTAATATTGGTCATCCCATGAAAAAACCCAACCACCTGCAACCTACACCCATATTATAACCCCTTTTGGTGTTACCCTATGCCCAACACTCGTACATGACCTAATATTGGTCAACCCGTGCCAACACCCGACCACCTTCAACCCATAGCCATATTATAACCCATATTGGTTCTAACCCATGCCCAACACCTGTACATGACCTAATATTGGTCAACCCATGCCAACACCCGACCACTTGCGACCAATACCCATATTATAACCCCTTTTGGTCCTAACCGTTGCCCAACACCCGTACATGACCTAATATAGGTCAACACGTGCTAACACCCAACCACTTGCAACCCATTCCTATATTTTAACCGCTTTTCTTCCTAACCCATGCCCAACACCCGTATATGACCTAATATTGGTCAACCCGCACCAACACCTGACAATCTACAACCCATACCCATATTATAACCCCTTTTGGACTTAACCCTTGCCCAACACCGGTATATGACCCAATATTGGTCAACTCGTGCCAAAACCCTACCACTTTTGGTCCTAACCCATTCCCATTCCCTACCCCCCCTTCATGACCTAATATTGGTCAACCTGTGCCAAAACCCTACCACTTGCAACCTATAACAATATTACAACCCCTTTTGGTCCTAACCTATACCCAACACCCATACATGACCTAATATTAGTCATACCCTGCCAACACCCGACCACCTCCAACCCATACCCATATTATAACCCCTTTTGGTCCAAACCCATGCCCAACACCCATATATGACCTAATATTGGTCAACCTGTACCATCACCCGACCACCAGCAACCCATACCCATATTATAACCCCTTTGGTCCTAACCCATGCCCAACACCCGTACATGACGTAATAATAGTCAACTGGTGCAACCACCCGACCACCTGCAACCCATACCCATATTATAACACCTTTCGGTCCTATCCCATGCCCAACACATGTACATGACCTAATATTGGTCAACCCGTGCCAACACCCGACCACCTGCAACCCATACCTATATTATAATCCCTTTTGTTCCTAACCTATGCCTAACACCGGTACATGACATAATAATTCTCAAATTCTCAACCCATGCCAACATCCGACCACCTACAACCCATACCCATTTTATAATCCCTTTTTGGTCCAAACCCATGCCCAACACCCGGACATGACCTAATATTGGTCAAACTGTGCCAACACCTGAACACCTGCAACCCATACACATATTATAAACCCTTTTGGTCCTAACCCATGCCCAACACCTGTACATGACCTAATATTGGTCATCCCATGAAAAAAACCGACCACCTGCAACCCATACCCTATATTATAACCCCTTTTGGTGTTACCCTATGCCCAACACTCGTACATGACCTAATATTGGTCAACCCGTGCCAACACCCAACCACCTTCAACCCATAGCCATATTATAACCCTTATTGGTTCTAACCCATGCCCAACACCTGTACATGACCTAATATTGGTCAACCCATGCCAACACCCGACCACTTGCGACCAATACCCATATGATAACCCCTTTTGGTCCTAACCCTTGCCCAACACCCGTACATGACCTAATATTGGTCAACACGTGCTAACACCCAACCACTTGCAACCCATACGTATATTATAACCGCTTTTCATCCTAACCCATGCCCAACACCCGTACATGACCTAATGTTGGTCAACCCGCACCAACACCTGATCATCTACAACCCATACCCATATTATAACCCCTTTTGGACTTAACCGTTGCCCAACACCCGTATATGACCTAATATTGATCAACCCGTGCCAACACATGACCACCTGCAACCCATACCCATATTGTAACACCCTTTGGTCCTAACCCATTCCCAACACCCATTCATGACCTAATATTCGTCAACCCGTGCCAAAACCTAACCACCTGCAACCCATAACAATATTACAACCCCTTTTGGTCCTAACCTATACCCAACACCCATACATGACCTAATATTAGTCATACCCTACCAACACCTGACCACCTCCAACCCATACCCATATTATAACCCCTTTTGGTCCAAACCCATGCCCAACACCCATAAATGACCTAATATTGGTCAACCCGTACCAACACCCGACCACCAGCAACCCATACCCATATTATAACCCCTTTTGGTCCTAACCCATGCCCAACACCCGTACATGACGTAATAATAGTCAACTGGTGCAACTACCCGACCACCTGCAACCCATACCCATATTATAACACCTTTTGGTCCTATCCCATGCCCAACACATGTACATGACCTAATATTGGTCAACCTGTGCCAACACCCGACCACCTGCAACCCATACCCATATTATAACCCCTTTTGGTCCTAACCTATGCCCAACACCGGTACTTGACCTAATAATTGTCAACCCCTGCCAACATCCGACCACCTCTAACCCATACCCATTTTATAACCCCTTTTTGGTCCAAACCCATGCCCAACACCCGACATTACCTAATATTGGTCAAACTGTGCCAACACCCGAACACCTGCAACCCATACACATATTATAACCCCTTTTGGTCCAAACCAATGCCCAACACCTGTACATAACCTAATATTGGTCAACCCATGCCAACACCCGACCACTTGTGACCAATACCCATATTATAACCGCTTTTGGTCCTAAGCCTTGCCCAACACCCGTACATTACCTAATATTGGTCAACACGTGCTAACACCCAACCACTTGCAACCCATACCTATATTATAACCGCTTTTGGTCCTAACCCATGCCCAACACCCGTACATGACCTAATATTGGTCAACCCGCGCCAACACCTGACCATCTGCAACCCATACCCATATTATAACCCCTTTTGGACTTAACCCTTGTCCTACACCCGTACATGACCTAATATTGGTCAACCCGTGCCAACACCCGACCACCTGCAACCCATGCCCATATTGTAACCCTTTTTGGTCCTAACCCATTCCCAACACCCATTCATGACCTAATATTGGCCAACCCGTGCCAAAACCCAACCACCTGCAACCCATAACAATATTACAACCCCTTTTGGTCCTAACCTATACCCAACACGCGTACATGACCTAATATTGGTCATACCCTACCAACACCCGACCACCTCTAAACCATACCCATATTATTGTTCATATTTGCATGTATAATAGAGAAAACATAGATCCAAGTTATTTAGGGTTGCATGTACACTTAGGAGTGTTAGAATGCTAATAACCCAACAGTGGCATCAGAGCCTAGGCTTGTTTTCTTGTTAGACTTGCAATAGAAGTTGAAAAATCGAGTTTTGTTGCTGTCTACCCAGCAGACTCGCCGAGTCCATGAAGGGACTCGACGAGTCCAAGGTAAAATGCATCCAACTCACCAAGTTATGTTCATGCACTCGACGAGTTGGACCCCAGACAGCATATCTTCGAGGTTTTTGGCTAGAAATGGACTAGGCACTTTACCCTAAGTTGTTTTTGAACTTATAAACTTGTTTTTTAATGTGGTAATGTTCATGCTAATCCATTTTCAAAGATAATTGTCAATAGATTCATGTTTTGTATTAGTTTAAAGGTTAGACTAATTACATGAAAAAGTTTGATTTGAATTATCTTGTGCTTATGAGTTGCTTAGATTAATAGAAAAGTTGAGTGAAAAAGTTGTTTTCAATCCAAATTAATCTAAGAGTTGATTCTAAAATGTGTTTTTTAACTTGTCCTCAAGTTATATGAAAAGTCACATTTAAGTTTCATAAAACTCATAAAAGTTGGCAAAGGTTACAAAAATGAAGAGTCTAGTTCTAATTAATTGGAGTTATGACTCCATAATTTTTCCTCAAGTTATGGAGGACCAACAGTCTCTTCATTAAATAAAAAAATAATAATAATAAAAAATGTAACCTTAATTAATTCCATAAGTTATAAAAAAAAGAAAAAATTAATTCTTTTACTAGTTTTAAGTCTTCCATAAGTTATGGAACTTGAAGAGTTTTTGGATTAAAACTACTTTAAACACATAAGTTATGGAATTAATTAGTTTTGAATAGTTTCAAAACATGCCCTCAAGTTTTGGAATTCGAAAAGTTTTCTCTTATGAATACTTGAATTCCAAGTTAGCCCTTAGAATTTTAAATGTTAAAATTCAACCCTTATACTTTACAATATTATAAGTTAATAATATATATATATATGTATAAGAGTAAAGTCGGTCTTACCGCTAGTACGCCTCATTCACGAAGCCGGTCTATAAGGTGGGTATAAGGTTGTTGCCTATAAAATGGCAACTTAATGGGTATCCACTCTCACCCACCGCTTGCTTGACCGGTGGAGGGTCGTTAGCCGAACGGGTTTGACAGGACTATAATTCTCCCTTCATTAAAAGTATTAATGATAAATACTAAGTAACTAAACTCTTAATAATTCCCAATCTTAGTTACTTAGGAAAATGTGAATAAGGTGCTAATCCATGAAATTACACTTTACACTTTGTCTAAGTCGTTAGTGGAGCGTGTGTGGTTAACCGGCACACTAACTTGGACTTAACAAGGTAGATAAAGGGTGACTTAATATTTATCATAGTATCGATGGAGCGTGTGTGGTTAACCGGCACATCGATTAAGGGGTAAACAATTAAGGGTACCAAGTAATTTGCATGGTTACTTCACACCTTGTTTTGTGATCCTCGACATCCCAGTCACAAAACCTGAAGGGCACACTCGAGATTGAAACATGCCATTGAACAGTTCAATGAATCTCAAAAGATCTAGGAGTTTCAAAAACCTATTAAAACCTAATAATACATTTCGTTTATCTTGGTGGAAATTCGTGAATCGTCATTCACCTACCTTCAAATTGTTTTATAGCTTGGATTACGACATACCTCTTCTAAGTTATAAAATAGTTTGTTGGGTCCTAGCCTTAATATTTCATATTGGGTGTCATATTAAGGACTTTAAATCAACTATCTTGAATATCTCCCAAAACATGTCTGGTTTAGACATTTATGATCTTCCCAAATCTCTTGAAACAAAGCTTTCCTAATGAAGATGATGTCCCATGGATATCATACTTCTTTCTCCTCCTCCAATTATTCTCCCTATCCCACAAGTTCTTGAAAAGTTTAAGGTCACTCAAACCCTATTGGCAAGGCAAGGTCTAGGTGTGATCACATCTTGGAGATGTAGTCACATATTGACAAGCCGGGAGAGTTGGGTGTCAAAGTCTTGAGAAAGTAGGTGGTTCAACTACTTTCTAAGTCACATAGTGACTTCTTTTGGAATACCTATGAAACAGACTACGACAAGACCCTTAATGATCTTATCTATTTGTTAAGATCAACTTCCTGAAACTTTATGGACATTGACAATGGTGACACTGGAAATACAGAAAAGACATTCTCTTCCCAAGAAAAGGGATTGACCATAGTCAACTAGGTTGACCAAATGGTAAAGAGAAAAGCTAAGTTTGTGATAGTCCCGTGTACCATTATCAAAGGGTCCATATGTTTATATTGCCAAAGGAAGGGTCATTAGTTGCGAAGCTGCCAAATTTACCTAAGGAGGTTAAAGTCAATAAGTTTGACTCTATTTCAGGTAAAGTCCACTATCTAACTCTGTTAAGTTTCTATTCTGAGATTCCTGATACATGATGTGACTGTGTCACATGGTAATGTTTTAAGAATCAAAGAAAAGTGAAGAAACTTAAGGAAAGAATATGCTGAATCTGATCGCGTAGATGGATTTCTATCGCGTAGTTTGAAAATCAGATTCTTGAGCTACTTCTTAGGAGTTATGAGATATTGCTTAGGAATAGATAACAACAAGTTTTCATATGGATTGTAAGGATAAGTTTTTCCGCATAGTTTTAAAATAAAAGAAAAATTTTTATTTTATTTATTTTAAAATATCCTTACAATGGCATTTGAGGAAAAATTGTTGCTTATATGATTCCATTAATAGCGAGAGTGGAAATATGAAATTGATTCCTTCAGTTGTGGTAATGTCTAAATTTACCAAATAAGGAAAGATATGCAAGTGGTATAGCATGATGAATGAGAACTTTCAAGTATTGAAAAAATTAAGACTAATTACTTGTTCACATGGATGTGTGAGTTAAGTAATGGACTAAGGGATCGAGTACATAGTCATGTGCACTGATTAAGTCCACCACAAAAGATATAAGGCTATTCGTCATAGTTTACTAAATCTTAGTAAATATGATTATACTTACAAGTTTAAGTGTAACTCTGATACATTGGAAAAGGTTCCAATGTATGGTAGAGCGAATAAGAAGAATCAAATTAGGCAGAAGGATAAAAGTTTCTCAAATCTGAAAAGATGGGAGAGTACTTTAGTATCAGCTTTGTGATCATCTTAATGATTAAGAAACCATATCAAAATTAGTTCTCTAAGGAAGTCTTAGTGCATTCTTATGACTAAGAAGAAGGGATCTTGAATTGTTAAAATGGTTAAATCAAGAAGATGAGTCATACTTCGTTCCAATACAAGTCTTAGAGTCATACTCCAAGATTGTAATTTGAGTGACATGTCTTAAAGAAGGTTTAAAACACTTGTCAAATGGAAGAGTAAAAGTTTTATACTCTTGTACATTTGAAATTGGTAAGTTGTGATGTTTTGGATCAAACAAAGACCAACTTAGGCCAAATGTGTGAAGTGTTTGTCTCGATTAGAATCCACACTATCTCTTGGATGTTTGACAAGGAAGTCTTATATGTCAAGAGCACAGTGGGAGTCTTAAAGGTCTTGAAAGTCTCAAGAACTAATCAAGAATGAAACCTGAAGTTCCTCACTAGCACACAACTTGAGGTTTATAACTTATCGTGTTGACATATTCTGTGCCCATTCCAGTTAAAGTTGGCTTTGCATATGAGTTCTTAGATTTCTCAATGTGTTGCACAACAACTCGGAAGCAATGGCAGGCCCTTGAGCTGCCAGGTGGCAAGAAATTAAGATTGAGTTCAATCCATATGGTTTGGATTTGTCATTATCCTTGTCTTGTGACTATGGTTTTGACAATTCACATGGATAAGAACTCATACACCATTAAATCTATGTGTCATAAGGTTTCTCTCCGATTCATGAAAATGATGGTGATGAAACACTTTCACTAAGTAGATTTTAGCTAGATAGCAATTGTGATATTTGCATTCTCAAAGTCGTTAGTGGAGCGTGTGTGGTTTACCGGCACACTAACCTGGACTTGTGAGAAGTTGCAAAAAGGTCTAAGCATTATGATTACGGCATCCCTCTTCATAATTTTTTAGACACACAAGTGTGCTATCTAAGGGAAGGTGTATGTTTTTGATAAAGTCTTATCAAAACAATCTAGTATCAGAAATCTGAAATTTCGTAAGAAAGTCAATAAAGTATTGATTTCTAGAAGTCGAGCTTTCTGAGTACATGTCAAAGCTAGTGGGAGCATAAGTGTTATGCTAATAATCATCATGTTAGTGGGAGAATGATAATTATGATAAGTATTGCAAGTTAGCAATGTTAATTATAGAAAACAAAAGTTTCAACTGGGAAAGAGTTGTTTTGCTATAATTAAGGGAGAGGAAATTATACTTCATCTCAAATCTATAAGCTTAGATCGTGAGGTTTTAATCATTTAGTCAAGGATATATATGAATTTCATGTTGTAATGGCTCAACATAAGGAAATTATGTATATGGATCCATTATTTGCATTCTAAAATTCGATTATGATTATGGCATCCCTTTTCATAATCTGAATTATAAGAACTTGGCAAATAGAAATGGAAATGTTATAGCAAAAGCTGGTTTAGTCTTTATGTGAGACATCATGAATCGTGTCCCATATGCTTCGGATATAGGATCGATTACATGTGCTATATTCATCATTTCTAAAAAATTTCCAAATGCCTGGGGCATTAAGAAGGGAAAAGGCTTAGAACTGGATATGACTAAAAGGATTAAACAGTTGTCGAGGACAATCTAAGGTTTACCAAAGATTGGTTGCTCAAGGACAGTTGGAAGTATAGTGATAATTCCGGAAGGACCATATTGACATAATCTGTAAGGAGGCAACTCTTGTTCAGAAGTGATAGTCAAAATGGAATCTGGAAATGTTTCAAAGTCAGAAATTTCAATCTGTGTAAGATTAAGGAAACTTAATGCAAAGAAGGATGTTTCCAAGGAATTGATCTCCTTTGGAATACTCTGTAATGATTATTGCCAAGTCTTTATGACTTTGTGCATAACCATTACAAGAGGATCAATGCATATAAGTTTAGAATCTAACGGATTTCAGTAAATGACATGAATTTGGAATTCTTGTATTTACAGTAAGGATTTAGGAGTGTGAAAAGAGAATCATTGAAGTTATGTTCAATTGATCTAGTTCAGAAAGTAAAGATCATAGACAAACATAGTATGCATACTTGATGTATGGCATGACTAGTGTTTAGAAAAACATAGTGTACATGCTTGGAGCATGGGACAACTATTGTTTTAAATTCAAGAATAAAGTTGATAGCTGAAACAGTATACAATGAATAATGTGTAATCATATGGTGATAAATAAAAGGTGTTTTATTTATATTCATAAGTTCTGAGACCATATTGGATTCGACTATTATTGTGTTTCATTTTGCATGTTTTAACTTTCAGAATAACTAGGTTATTCTTCCGGAATGACTAAGTTATTCAAACCATCCACAGTCGGTCATATGTTGGAAGTAGATATGAATTAAGACTGTCATGGGTTGGCTTGTAGAGGTCTAAGATGTTGGACAAAGGGCTACAACACTCATGAGTGCTCATAAGTTCTGAGTATTGGATTCAACCCACGCTCATCGGAATCACTTCATGGATTTTATCACGAGTGATCATGAGACGATAATATCTTATATTCTTCAAACCTAGAGATATGAGTTGTTACTATGAGTTGGTTGTACATTGATTGCACGAAACTGCATTTGGTAACTCGGTGCTATAAAACGTGTCTTTGTGTATGATTCAACAAGTAGTAGAACAAGCCATATGAGTCGAAGTTTATCCATTCCTTTTACCTTCGGGATAAAAGCGATATCTGTGGGCCCCTCGATGATTTGATGATGACAAGTGGAAGTGCTCGGCCGGGCCAGGACTGATTTGATTTGTTCAATTAGTCAGTCGTCATAAGTCGAAAATTGGGAAACAACAAATAGACAGAGAGAATGATTATAATCCATGTCTCAGTCCATATGATATCTAGAATGGAGGAATATATGATCCCTTATCTAATGGACAAGTCATTGACAAAGGTCAGCGTTTATCGACAAGGTCAGAGTTCGACAGAAGCTTTTGAGAGCTACGATTGCCAGTTGGTTCCTGAAGTCATACGCAATAATAGTTTTAGACTTATCCAAGTGGGAGACTGTTGGATTAATGTCTAAGTCCATAACTATAATTGGTAAGACTTGACCCGACCCGGCATGGTCCATTTGGGTTGCATGGCATCATGCACTTGGATAGACTATAATGAGAGAAATAAGACACTTATGGTTATTAATATATTATAAGTTCTAGTATATTAATAATAAGAATAATGATATTATTTAATTAGTTTTGATCAAGAATTAATCTAGGATTAATTAAGTGATCAAAAGAAGACTAATTAAATATATGGGTTGATTGTGTAAATCATCCATACTTGTATAATGGGCTAATGCTCCATGGGTAATCAAGTTGGGCTAAAACCCATAGGATGGTCCATGGATGCTCCATGGTGTATTTGAATCCATGGATGAAAGGAAATGGAAAGTCATGACAATTAGGGTTTACCCTAATTGTAACAATATATAAACATCTTATTCTTGATCAATATCGGCCACTAGTGAGAGAAACAAAGGGCTAGCCGATTTCATGAAGTGTAGAATTGTCTCAAGTTATTCCAAGTGTATTTGGTGTTGTGTGAACCATTTGAGGTGTCACACTTGGGGCACTAGGCACTCAAGCTTCATGAAGACATTCTACATCAAAGAGGTATGTATTCTATCTTCTTATATTGATAGTTTTGTATGCTAGATTAGGATAATACCTTGGATGTTCATATTTGCATGTATAATAGAGAAAACATAGTTCCAAGGTATTTAGGGATGCATGTACACTTAGGAGTGTTAGAATGCTCATAACCCAACAATTATAACCCCTTTTGGTCCAAACCCATGCCCAACACCCGTATATGACCTAATATTGGTCAACATGTACCAACACCTGACCACCAGCAACGCATACCCATATTATAACCCCTTTTGGTCCTAACCCATGCCCAACACCCGTACATGACCTAATAATAGTCAACTGGTGCAACCACCCGACCACCTGCAACCCATACCCATATTATAACACCTTTCAGTCCTATCCCATTCCCAACACATGTACATGACCTAATATTGGTCAACCCATGCCAACACCCGACCACTTGCAAACCCATACCCATATTGTAACCCCTTTTGGTCCTAACCCATTCCCAACACCTCTTCATGACCTAATATTGGTCAACCCGTCCCAACAACCGACCACCTGTAATCCATAACAAGTACAACCCCTTTTGGTCCTAACCTATACCCAACACCCATAAATGACCTAATATTGGTCATACCCTGCCAACACCCGACCACCTCCAACCCATACCCATATTATAACCCCGTTTGGTCCAAACCCATGCCCAACACCCATATATGACCTAATATTGGTCAACCTGTACCAACACCCGACCACCAGCAACACATACCCATATTATAAACCCTTTCGTCCTAACCCATGCCCAACACCCGTACATGACCTAATAATAGTCAACTGGTGCAACCACGTGACCACCTGCAACCCCTACCCATATTATTACACCTTTTGGTCCTATCCCATGCCCAACACATGTACATGACCTAATATTGGTCAACCTGTAACACCGTGATTTTCAAGGCAAAATTTTCATTTAAATAATCAATTTAATATTAAAACACTTGTTTAAAATCTTATTCATATTCGGATTACAAAACATAGTTTCATTTTCATTTGATTAAACAACCAGGATCCTCCAAGATACAACTCTTCCTTCGGTGTGTACAATCGAACCGTTGCCATTCCGCGTTACTGAAAGAACCTGAAACAACATAACATAAACACTGTAAGCACGAAGCTTAGTGAGTTCCCCAATATACACCTTACGCACATACGCCTTTCCAGGCTCTGACCTTCCGGTCCCTGCACAATGCCTTCCGGCCCATAACGTGTTGCCTTCCGGCCCATAACATATTGCCTTCCGGCCCAAAAGATATTCGCCTTCCGGCCCATAACATATTGCCTTCCGGCCCATAACATATTGCCTTCCGGCCCATAACATATTGCCTTCCGGCCCAAAAACATATACAGCACACAATACATTTACTCTAACACATAAAGCACATATATCATATATCATACCTGACCTTTCTGCCACATAACACTTTTCCTTCCGGCCCATACATAAACATGCATATCACGCGTAGCAACTAACTTTCCATTTATAGCATATAAACGTAACACATAACATATTCGACCTTTTGGTCACACAATCAAACCCTTCCGGGTACAGTATAGTGAGAAAACTCACCTCGCGGATACTGGACGTTAGCAGCTCCTGAAATCATTTGCACCTGATCCGCCGAGCTACAAGCTCCCTATAACAAATATATCTCTTATTAATACTTTTATCTTCCACGTTAACTGACCCTAAGAAATCACACACAGGTCAACTCTGGTCAACGGTCATCTCGATTGGACTCGGCGAGTACCCTGGCGACTCGGCGAGTCTGGTCGTCCTCACCAATTCCTGAATGTTCCCTTTCTACTCGTCGAGTATCTCTCTTGACTCGACGAGTTCCTCGTGGAAGAATCGCGGGGCCACCCCGACTCCACTCGCCGAGTCTGAAGAACAACTCGACGAGTCCCAACTATTCTTCAAGCTACTCGCCGAGTCTGCTCATCCGACTCGGCGAGTCCATGCCATGCAGTCGATCAAACTACTTCCTAAGATCAGAATCGTCCTGACAAATCATAGGTCTGGTCCTCCTAAGCTGGTCCATCACAAAAGGCCTTCATTTAGGTGCTCATGCTACACCCCAAGACTCATAATTCCCATGTTAACCAAAGGCATAAGGATTTCAATCCAAAACCTTCACCAATTCCCGAAATGCACAGACCTGGGATCTTCTGGACCTCCAAGGGTCCCAACACAGGGTTACAATCGTTTGGAGGACAAGGGTAACCATTAATCTAATCACAAAAGGGTTCCTTAAACCCTAATCCTCTAAATATATCAACATAACAGAGTATACCCGAATTCATACCTGAATAATGTATTCTCTGTGTCCCCAATCTTCAGCATGTGACTCCCTTGCTGTTCCTTTAGCCAAAACCTTCCCTTCCTAGCACAACAACTCCTTCACAATCACTCATGGCCTCTAACCTTGCTCCAGATGCACACACTCGGTTTAGGGCTCCTCTCAGACGGCTAAAAGGGAACAATGACGGCCAATGATCCCCTTTATACGTCCCAAACCTGAACGGTTAGGGTTTTCGCTAAACAGCGCAGACTCGCCGAGTCCCTATCTGGACTCGTCGAGTCCAGTCGCGAACCCGTGACCCGATCTGCGATCCTACTCGGCGAGTCTGGCTCCAACTCGCCGAGTCCCCCCTTTAAAACACCCCAAAATGTAATTTTAACAATACTTGAGGTTTCGGGCTGTTACAATTCTCCCCCATTAGAATCAGACTTCGCCCTCGAAGTCTCACTCTGAAAATAGTCCCGGATGATGCTCCCGCATCTCACGTTCCGGCTCCCCAGTCACTTCCGATCCCTCCCGAGGTTGCCACTGAACCAATACCAGAGGTACCTCCCTGTTCCTCAGAACCTTGATCTTCCGATCCCTGATGGCCACTGGCCTCTCAGCGTAACTCAGGCTCACATCCACCTAATTGTTCTCTAGTGGAACCACTGTTGACTCATCGGCCCTACACTTCTTCAATTGCGACACATGAAAAGTGTCATGGATCTATCCCAATTCCGTTGGTGGCTCCAAACGGTAGGCCACCCGTCCTACCCTCGCATATTCACGAAAAGGTCCAACATATCGGGGCCCCAACTTGCCCCTCTTCCTGAATCGAATCACCCCTTTCCAAGGAGAGACCATCAGAAGTACGAATTCGCCGACCTGAAACACATGCTTGCAACGGTGTCTGTCCGCATAACTTTCCTGTCAACTCTAGACAATCATTAACCTCTAATTAACCTGCTGCATCTGCTCTGTCGACTCAAGCACGATCTCTGTACTGTCCACCACACCCTGTAACCGGGAATTACCCAAGATGTAACTCTGCTCCAATTCTCAACGATCACCCGACCCATAAGAGTTAGGAAACCATGAATCACCAGATCCCCGAGCCAAAGCCCACTCTATCCATTTCGGAACGACTGCGAGACTCATTCTCACTCTCAGAGCAACTCTCACGAGCTCTCTTCTTGCAAACACATACCCTTGCTGCATTAGCCCCAACATACCTTTCCCTTCCCTTACTTAGTGAAATCCGCGTGGCAACCTTGCCTCTACTCCCTGTATCACACATGCTCTGGATCTGCTCGCAAGGACTCTCGGGTCCATGCATTACCTTTCCTCAACGAACGAGGTTCCGACATCACCTTCCATGCAACAGCTCAAAAGGTGGCATACTAATGCACTAATGATGGCTGTTGATATGGGACAACTCAACCAAGGATAAATACGTACCGCGGCTTCCTCCAAAATCTAATACACATGCCCGAAGCATGTCTTCGAGCGTCTGAATCGTTCACTCTCTCTAAAGTGTCCTTAGATGTCATCAGGATAATCTCCTTTCTCATATTCCTCTTCAAGACTGAGTACCATATCAGCTTTTGGCTCCACATATGAGCCCCCCAACGGTCACCCATATCACGATCCAAATATCCCACTAACTTTCTCCTCGTGACCACTATCCCGACCCAGTGACACGCAAGTCACAAAATCCTCTTTTCCCCATGCGGGAAATATAATCCAACCGAGGGTCGTCCCTACTCAAATCTCTGGTTCCTGTTGCGCATATTCCTTGTGTATCTCACCGCATCTCCCGACAGAGGCGGAGGCCCCCGTCTCGCCCTCGACCCAATATCCAAGCTCCAAAAACTCAATACCAAGGCTACCCAAACTCAAAACTCTTCCACCTCATACTCTGCTCGAAAGAATTTCTCTTGCCATATAATGAGTACTGCGACTCCACACGGTATCACAACATCTTTTGAATAGTGAGTACTGCGACTCGAATATTCACCACAGACTACGGAGGCAATCAACATAACGAACGCCCACCTTGCGAAAATCCACTCTCTCAAATAGTCTCCCCAGATGTCCATACTCGAAGACTCCCACCAGATCCGTAGATACTTGATACGCCACACGTCGATTCAGTTCAAGATTTCTGAATAACTCCGAAGTAAGGATATCATAACCGAATAGCCCGGAATACTGCCACGACCACTGATCTCCTGTCCCAACATCATGTAGACACAATAATACATTCCCTCTAAACCCCATATCTAGATCTTCATTTCTCACCTTACAACTTCGGTGCATCTAATCTTCTTGATTTGGAAAACAAGAAAATGCTGTCGCTACGAAATTTGCTGATAATGCTCCGAAACCCTTCTTCCGACGCTCAAAAGCCAACAAAGATACGCACACCGGCCCCGGAGGTTGGCTGGCCAATCATTCTCTATCTTCTTGCAACAACACCAATCACTTATCATGAGTACATTCGTTCTCCTCCTCAAGTACTTCCCGCATAAACTCACTCTGACCTCTTCACTCGATCACCGACACCTCTGGTCTCATGATTTCTTATAGCAGATCTCTATACTTCACTTATAGTCACTCTTGACGAATCTTTGCTTTATTATGTACTACACCCGGTTCTCCCCCACTTAGGGTTTGAACCATCCCCAATTAACACTCAACTAACCCACGACTATTTTCCACCCGCGAAATCGCACCTGCTCCGAGGAAGTGCCACACAATGCCCGATAATTCCCCCTTAAGGGAATCAATCGACCCCCTATACTATGAACCTCTGATGAACTCCTCAAGAACTCCTCATCACGACTGTCTCTAATCGTTCCAAATCTCATACCAATCCAATACTAAGCATCTCAACTGCTCAATAACATCCCTGGCTCATAGACTGTGCCGCAGAATCGTCGTTCCTCTCACCTCAACTCATCAACCAATGTTCCAACACCGGAATTGTCCCAAGGATAGGGACCCACTCTCAGCATAGACGAAAACTCTCTGCACTGCAACACTCGACTGAACTCCCCACTGGTACCACTACAACACCTCCTATTATTCCCAATTAGGTGTAGTGTGGTCCTCGACTACCTCAGTCCCAACTGACTGTCTGCTCACGATAAGCCACTGCCTCGTGGCACACATGCTCCCTGACACTCTGGAGGAAATCATCACCGATAACGACCTGCAGGGTGTACCCCCCCCCCCAAAATCCAAAACTAAAACGTCAGGCCTCTCGTATCTTGCACACAACATAAATAGCAATTCCCACCTAGAAGGTGACTTCTCCCTTATCGAATGATTGCTCAACTCAGATCAAAATTTTCCTCTCCCTTTAACTTCTTACCAAAATACTCTGATAGGCACTCGCCTTTCCTCTCGAAGGACGCCCCTCCACACTCAATCATGGTCTGCAGGCCTAAGACCCATCGTGCCCAATCTCTACCTCATTGATCATGACCGGATAACAAGATAACCACAAGCATCATTCACTACGAACCATGGTACTCATCCCATGACATCCCTTCCCAATCTGCTCCGGTGTATGGTTCTCGAACCACAACATCTATCCTCCATCCGTTCCGATGTATGGTACCCGGACCATAACATCACTCTGCAATCCACTCCGATGTATGGTATTCAAACCATAACATCACCCCTCAATCTGTTCCGATGTATGGTACCCGGACCATAGCATCACTCTGTAATCTGCTCCGATGTATGGTGCTCGAACCACAACATCCATCCTCAATCTGTCCCGATGTATGGTACCCGGACCATATCATCACTCTGCAATCCGCTCCGATGTATGGTATTCGAACCATAACATCACTCCTCAATCTGTACCGATGTATGGTGCCCGGGCCATAACATCACTCTGAAATCCGCTCCGATGTATGGTGCTCGAACCATAACATCCATCCTCAATCTGCTCCTTAGGACCTCCGGAATACTCCCTGTATCAAGTATGGGTCCTCTGCTTTCAGTAGTAGGGGCCCATACTACCTGCCACACCTAAGTAGCTGCTCGACCTGCTCTTTCACCAATCTCATCGCACGTGCTCGCTCCCCAGCGAAATCCTCTACTCTTTCATCGTACTAATCTGGCTAGGTTTAATCCCTAGTCTCTCCCGCCGTCCACCCACTTCTCTGCTATCAGCTGCTGAAGAGCTCCTAATGATGCCATCCATCTACCTCCTGAATATCATCATACTCACTTAGTAGCTGACTCCCATCATCGAGAATTCCACAAAGCACAAAGCAAGCAGCGTTCGAGCATCGAAGAATTTATAGGACTCCCTATCTGTGATAGCTCCATCTTCTCGGCTCATCCTCGGAGGTACCACTGAACTCTGTAGCTCCACCCCTCGTGCGTTCTAACTAGATATCCTCACTCATCACATACACACAAAAGCATAACGCACATATAACAACAAACCCTACGCTAAGGCATCACAAATCAGGCCACTCTAGTCCTAAGATATGAAATACCTAGCCTGTCTCTAGCATGCAATAATATCTCATAAAGTGCATCATAAATATTTCATAACTTAAAAGTAAGGGTATTTTGGGAAATCACCGTCTGGCTCTGGCTGATTGTACACACTGCTCTTTCTTGCTTTCTCTTTGAACTCTTATTCACCTTTTGAAAACTATTTATTTGAAAACTTTTTCTTATTTCCTCAGTTTGAGTCCAGATTTACCCGAAGGTGCATCCGAATCCCTCAAACCAAGGCTCTGATACCAATTTGTAACACCGTGATTTTCAAGGCAAAATTTTCATTTAAATAATCAATTTAATATTAAAACACTTGTTTAAAATCTTATTCATATTCGGATTACAAAACATAGTTTCATTTTCATTTGATTAAACAACCAGGATCCTCCAAGATACAACTCTTACTTCGGTGTGTACAATCGAACCGTTGCCATTCCGCGTTACTTAAAGAACCTGAAACAACATAACATAAACACTGTAAGCACGAAGCTTAGTGAGTTCCCCAATATACACCTTACGCACATACGCCTTTCCAGGCCCTGACCTTCCGGTCCCTGCACAATGCCTTCCGGCCCATGAGATAATCGCCATCCGGCCCATAACGTGTTGCCTTCCCGCCCATAACATATTGCCTTCCGGCCCAAAACATATTCTCCTTCCGGCCCATAACATATTGCCTTCCGACCCATAACATATTGCCTTCCGGCCCATAACATATTGCCTTCCGGCCCAAAAACATATACAGCACACAATACATTTACTCTAACACATAAAGCACATATATCATATATCATACCTGACCTTTCTGCCACATAACACTTTTCCTTCCGGCCCATACATAAACATGCATATCACGCGTAGCAACTAACTTTCCATTTATAGCATATAAACGTAACACATAACATATTCGACCTTTTGGTCACACAATCAAACCCTTCCGGGTACAGTATAGTGAGAAAACTCACCTCGCGGATACTGGACGTTAGCAGCTCCTGAAATCATTTGCACCTGATCCGCCGAGCTACAAGCTCCCTATAACAAATATATCTCTTATTAATACTTTTATCTTCCACGTTAACTGACCCTAAGAAATCACACACAGGTCAACTCTGGTCAACGGTCATCTCGATTGGACTCGGCGAGTACCCTGGCGACTCGGCGAGTCTGGTCGTCCTCACCAATTCCTGAATGTTCCCTTTCTACTCGTCGAGTATCTCTCTTGACTCGACGAGTTCCTCGTGGAAGAATCGCGGGGCCACCCCGACTCCACTCGCCGAGTCTGAAGAACAACTCGACGAGTCCCAGCTATTCTTCACTCTACTCGCCGAGTCTGCTCATCCGACTCGGCGAGTCCATGCCATGCAGTCGATCAAACTACTTCCTAAGATCAGAATCGTCCTGACAAATCATAGGTCTGGTCCTCCTAAGCTGGTCCATCACAAAAGGCCTTCATTTAGGTGCTCATGCTACACCCCAAGACTCATAATTCCCATGTTAACCAAAGGCATAAGGATTTCAATCCAAAACCTTCACCAATTCCCGAAATGCACAGACCTGGGATCTTCTGGACCTCCAAGGGTCCCAACACAGGGTTACAATCGTTTGGAGGACAAGGGTAACCATTAATCTAATCACAAAAGGGTTCATTAAACCCTAATCCTCTAAATATATCAACATAACAGAGTATACCCGAATTCATACCTGAATAATGTATTCTCTGTGTCCCCAATCTTCAGCATGTGACTCCCTTGCTGTTCCTTTAGCCAAAACCTTCCCTTCCTAGCACAACAACTCCTTCACAATCACTCATGGCCTCTAACCTTGCTCCAGATGCACACACTCGGTTTAGGGCTCCTCTCAGACGGCTAAAAGGGAACAATGACGGCCAATGATCCCCTTTATACGTACCAAACCTGAACGGTTAGGGTTTTCGCTAAACAGCACAGACTCGCCGAGTCCCTATCTGGACTCGTTGAGTCCAGTAGCGACCCCGCGACCCGATCTACAATCCTACTCGGCGAGTCTGGCTCCAACTCGCCGAGTCCCCCTTTTAAAACACCCCAAAATGTAATTTTAACAATACTTGAGGTTTCGGGCTGTTACACAACCCATGCCAACACCCGACCATCTGCAAGCCATACCCATATTATAACCCCTTTTGGTCCTAACCTATGCCCAACACCGGTACATGACCTAATAATTTTCAACCCCTGCCAACATCCGACCACCTACAAACCATACCCATTTTATAACCCCTTTTTGGTCCAAACCCATGCCCAACACCCGGACATGAACTAATATTGGTCAAACTGTGCCAACACCCGAACACCTGCAACCCATACACATATTATAACCCCTTTTGGTCCTAACCCATGCCCAACACCTGTACATGACCTAATATTGGTCATCCCATGCAAAAACCCGAGCACCTGCAACCCATACCCATATTATAACCCCTTTTGGTGTTACCCTATGCCCAACACTCGTACATGACCAAATATTGGTCAACCCGTGCCAACACCCGACCACCTTCAACCCATAGCCATATTATAACCCCTATTGGTCCTATCCCATGCCCAACACCTGTACATGACCTAATATTGGTCAACCCATGGCAACACCCGACCACCTGCGACCAATACCCATATTATAACCCCTTTTGGTCCAAACCCTTGCCCAACACCCGTACATGACCTAATATTGGTCAACACGTGCTAACACCCAACCACTTGCAACCCATACCTATATTATAACCGCTTTTGGTCCTAACCCATGCCCAACACACGTACATGACCTAATATTGGTCAACCCGCCCCAACACCTGACCATCTGCAACCCATACCCATATTATAACCCCTTTTGGACTTAACCCTTGCCCAACACCCGTACATGACCTAATATTGGTCAACCAGTGCCAACACCCGACCACCTGCAACCCATACCCATATTGTAACCCCTTTTGGTCCTAACCCATTCCTAACACCCATTCATGACCTAATATTGGTCAACCCGTGCCAAAACCCAACCACCTGCAACCCATAAAAATATTACAACCCCTTTTGGTCCTAACCTATACCCAACACCCATACATGACCTAATATTGGTCATACCCTGCCAACACCCGCCACCTCTAAACCATACCCATATTATAACCCCTTTTGGTCCAAACCCATGCCCAACACCCATATATGACCTAGTATTGGTGAACCTGTACCAACACTCGACCACCAGCAACACATACCCATATTATAACCCCTTTTGGTCCTAACCCATGCCTAACACCCATACATGACCTAATAGTAGTCAACTGGTGCAACCACCCGACCACCTGCAACCCATACCCATATTATAACACCTTTCGGTCCTATCCCATTCCCAACACATATACATGACCTAATATTGGTCAACCCATGCCAACACCCGACCACCTGCGACCAATACCCATATTATAACCCCTTTTGGTCCTAACCCTTGCCAACACCCGCACATGACCTAATATTGGTCAACACGTGCTAACACCCAACCACTTGCAACCCATACCTATATTATAACCGCTTTTCGTCCTAACCCATGCCCAACACCCGCACATGACCTAATACTGGTCAACACGCCCCAACACCTGAACATCTGCAACCCATACCCATATTATAACCCCTTTTGGACTTAACCCTTGCCCAACACCCGTACATGACCTAATATTGGTCAACTAGTGCCAACACCCGACCACCTGCAACCCATACCCATATTGTAACCCCTTTTGGTCCTAACCCATTCCTAACACCCATTCATGACCTAATATTGGTCAACCCATGCCAAAACCCAACCACCTGCAACCCATAAAAATATTACAACCCCTTTTGGTCCTAACCTATACCCAACACCCATACATAACCTAATATTGGTCATATCCTGCCAACACCCGACCACCTCTAACCCATACCCATATTCTAACCCCTTTTGGTCCAAACCCATGTCCAACACCCATATATGACCTAATATTGGTCAACCTGTACCAACACCCGACCACCAGCAACACATACCCATATTATAACCCCTTTTGGTCCTAACCCATGCCCAACACCCGTACATGACCTAATAATAGTCAACTGGTGCAACCACCTGGCCACGTGCAACCCATACCCATATTATAACACCTTTCTGTCCTATCCCATTCCCAACACATGTACATGACCTAATATTGGTCAACCCATGCCAACACCCGACCACCTGCAACCCATACCCATATTATAACACCTTTTGGTCCTAACCTATGCCCAACACCGGTACTTGACCTAATAATTGTCAACCCTTTCCAACATCCGACCACCTACAACCCATACCCATTTTATAACCCCTTTTTGGTCCAAACCCATGCGCAACACCTGGACATGACCTAATATTGGTCAAACTGTGCCAACACCCGAACACCTGCAACCCACACACATATTATAACCCCTTTTGGTCCTAACCCATGCCCAACACCTGTACATGACCTAATATTGGTCATCCCATGAAAAAACCCGACCACCTGCAACCCATACCCATATTATAACCCCTTTTGGTGTTACCCTATGCCCAACACTCGTACATGACCTAATATTGGTCAACCCGTGCCAACACCCAACCACCTTCTACCCATAGCCATACTATAACCCCTATTGGTTCTAACGCATGCCCAACACCTGTACATGACCTAATATTGGTCAACCCATGCCAACACCCGACCACTTGCAACCAATACCCATATTATAACCGCTTTTGGTCCTAACCCTTGCCCAACACCCGTACATGACCTAATATTGGTCAACACGTGCTAACACCCAACCACTTGTGTAACAACGCAAATTTTCAAATAAATTTTTCATTTTAAATAAAGTGATTTCATTCAACCAATAGTATTTATTTCATGTTTCAAAGCAAATACATATGTAAAATCCCCAAGATCTCAAATAGCAGCAGTGTGTATGCATCATGCCGGCGCCTTCCCATGGTCCTCGCTAGTACCTGAAACACATACATAACAACTTGTAAGCATAAATGCTTAGTGAGTTCCCCAGTATACCACTTACACATATACGCCTTTCCAGGCCCGGACCTTCCAGTCCACAGTACAATGCCTTCCGGCCCATATGATAATCGCCTTCCGGCCCATAAAATAATTGCCTTCCAGCCCATAAGATAATTGCCTTCCGGCCCATGAGATAATTGCCTTCCGGCCCATAAAATAATTGCCTTCCGGCCCATAACATGATTGCCTTCCGGCCCATAAACATATATAACACATAATGCATTTACTCTAATACATATATCACATATATCATAAATCATAACTGACCTTCCTGTCACATAATACATTGCCTTCCGGCCCATAGAAACATACATAGCATGCATAGCAACTATTCCTTTCAATTATAGCACATATAAAAGACATAACATATCCGACCTTCTGGTCACACAGTCAAACCCTTCCGGGTACAGTATAGTGAGAAGACTCACCTCGTGGTAATGTAAGTTATCAACTCTTGAAACTACTCGCGCTCGATCCGCCGATCTGCAGACTCCCTATAATACCATATACCCTTATTAATACTCTTATCATTCAAGGCAACTAACCCTAAGAATTACATGCAGGTCAACTCTGGTCAACGGTCAAGTTGACCGGACTCGTCGAGTGCAAAGGCGACTCGGCGAGTCTAGATGTCCTCCCCAATTTTCCCTGTTGTTCTCCTTTCTACTCGTCGAGTATCCCTCTTGACTCGACGAGGTCCTCGTGGAAGAATCGCGGGGCCACCCCGACTCCACTCGCCGAGTCTGAAGAACAACTCGGCGAGTCCCAGTGAATCTTCAAGCTACTCGCCGAGTCTGCTCATCCGACTCGGCAAGTCCATGCCATGCAGTCGATCAACTGCTTCCTGAAATACGTATGATCCCGAAATACACACTCATGGGACTATCTGGACCTCTAAACATCCTATTACTGGGGTATAAACACTTGGGTAACAACATAATAATCCCTCTAATCATCAAATGGGTTCTATAAACCCTAACTTCATATACACATCAATCACAGAAGAACGAAATCCGAGATATTACCTGATTGATGCACTTTCTGTGTCCCCAATCCTCAGAACGTGATTCTCTTGCTGTTCCTTTAGCTAAACCTTCCTCTTCCTTGCACACAACTCTTCCAAACCCAACAATGGTCTTCAATCCATGTTCCAGATGCACACAATCGTCCTAGGGTTCTTCTCAATAAGAAAAAACGAACAATGACGGCCTAAGAGGCGTTATAAACGATCCCAAAACCAAACGGCTAGGGTTTCTGCTGAACAGCGTCGACTCGCCGAGTCCCTAATGGACTCGTCGAGTCCAGTCGCGAATCTGCGACCAAGTCTGTGGTCCTACTCGGCGAGTCAGGCACCAACTCGCCGAGTCCCTTCCTAAAATGTCCCCCAAAAATAATTTTCAAACAATACCTGAAATTCCGGGCTGTTACAACTCTCCCCCACTAGAACTAGACTTCGCCCTCGAAGTCTCACTCTACGAATAACTCCGGATGTTGCTCCCGCATTTCACGCTCCGGCTCCCAAGTCATCTCCGATCCCTTCCGGTGTTGCCACTGAACCAACACCAGAGGTACTTCCTTGTTCCGCAGAACCTTGATCTTCCGATCCCTAATAGCTACTGGTCTCTCGGCGTAATTCAGGCTCGCATCCACCTGAATATCCTCTAAGGGAACCACCGCCGATTCATCGGCTATACACTTCCTCAACTGTGATACGTGAAAGGTATTGTGAATCTGTCCCAACTCTGCTGGCAACTCCAATCGATAAGCTACCCGACCTACCCTTGCAATTACCCGAAATGGACCTATGAACCGGGGCCCCAACTTGCCCGTCTTTCTGAACCGGATCACTCCCTTCCAAGGAGAAACCTTCAGGAGAACGAAGTCGCCGACCTGGAATTCCAGCTCGGACCGGCGCCTGTCCGCATAAATCTTCTGTCGGCTTTGGGCGGTCAATAATCTCTGCCTAACCTGCTGAATCTGCTCTGTCGTCTGGAGTATGATCTCTGTACTGCCCATCACTCTCTGACCCACCTCTCCCCAGCAAATGGGGGTCCGACACCTCCTACCATACAACAACTCAAAAGGTGGCATACCAATGCTCGAATGATGGCTGTTGTTATAGGAAAATTCAGCCAAGGGTAAATGCGCATCCCAGCTACCCCCGAAGTCTAGTACACACGCTCTAAGGATGTCTTCCAATGTCTGAATCGTCCGCTCGCTCTGACCGTCTGTCTGGGGATGGTATGCGGTACTAAAATGCAGTTTAGTACCCAACTCCTCATGGAATTTCTTCCAGAACCTGGAAGTGAAGCGTACATCACGGTCTGAAACAATCGAGATCGGCACTCCATGCCGAGATACTACCTCTCTCACGTATAACTCCGCCAACTTCTCCGCTGATGAACTCTCGCTAATGGCAAGGAAGTGTGCACTCTTTGTCAATCTATCCACAATCACCCAAATTGCATCGACTCCCCTAGCAGTTCTTGGCAATTTGGTGATGAAATCCATAGAAATCTGCTCCCACTTCCACTCAGGAATCTCCAAGGGCTGCAACTTACCATGCGGTCTCTGGTGTTCGGCTTTAACCCTACGGCAAGTCAAACACCTTTCAACGAACCATGCGACGTCTCTCTTCATACAAGACCACCAATATTCCTTCCTCAAGTCCAAATACATCTTCGTAGCACCGGGATGGATCGAGAATTTCGATCTATGAGCCTCCTCCATCAAAATAGTACGCGTACCGCCCACGAATGGTACCCAAATCCGACCCTGAAACGTCAAAAGTCCTCGTCCATCCTTAACGAACTCTGAAATTAACCCAACGACTCTCTCTTTCTTCTGCATCTCGGATCTCACAGCCTCGGCCTGCGCCCTACGAATAGCATCCAATATCGGGGTCATCACTGTCAGTCTCAAACATACGTCTCGCAATGGAGTGCTTTCCGCTCTATGATTCAATGCATCGGCTACCACATTAGCCTTGCCTGGGTGGTATAGGATCTTACAGTCATAATCCTTAACCACGTCTAACCATCTCCTCTGACGCATATTTAGGTTGGGTTGATCCATCAAATACTTCAAACTCTTATGGTCCGTGTATATAGTACAACGAACCTCGTACAGGTAGTGACGCCATATCTTGAGAGCGAACACCACTGCCCCCAACTCTAAATCATGTGTGGGATATCTCGCCTCATGAGGCTTCAGCTGCCTCGACGCATAAGCTATCACATGACCTCTCTGCATCAACACCGCACCCAGTCCCGAAATCGATGCGTCGCAATATACGACAAAATCCTCCATCCCTTCCGGGAGAGCTAACACCGGGGCTTCGCACAACCTCTGACGAAGTGTCTCGAAGGAAATCTGCTGCTCGGGTCCCCATGAGAATGTAACACCCTTCCGGGTCAACCTGGTGAGCGGTACTGCGATCTTGGAGAAGTCCCTCATAAACCTCCGATAGTACCCCGCCAACCCAAGGAAACTCCTGATCTCGGAAGTTGACTTCGGTGCCTCCCAACTCATCACTGCTTCCACCTTGGCCGGATCGACCAATATCCCTGCCTGATTAACCACATGCCCAAGAAATTGGACCTCCCGCAACCAGAAGTCACATTTGGAGAATTTTGCATATAACTTCTCCGACCTTAGTACCTCAAGTACCTCCCTCAAATGACTCTCATGCTGCTCTCTAGTTCGCGAATATACTAGGATGTCGTCGATAAATACAATCACAGACCGATCCAGCATCGGCCTGCATACCCTGTTCATGAGGTCCATGAACACTGCCGGGGCATTGGTGAGCCCAAAAGGCATCACCACGAACTCGTAATGCCCATACCGCGTCCTGAATGCTGTCTTCTGAACGTCCTCATCCCGCACTCTTACCTGATGGTACCCTGATCTCAGATCGATCTTGGAAAACCAAGATGCCCCTTGCAACTGATCGAATAGATCATCGATCCTCGGTAACGGATAGCGGTTCTTGACCGTCACCTTGTTCAACTCCCGGTAATCAATACACATCCGGTGTGAACCATCCTTCTTCTTGACGAATAGAATCGGTGCTCCCCACGGCGAGCTACTCGGCCGAATAAATCCCTTCCCCAGCAACTCCTGGAGTTGCGAGGACAACTCTTGCATCTCTGGAGGTGCAAGACGATAAGGCACCTTCGCAATGGGCGCAGCCCCCGGAATCAGATCGATACCAAACTCCACTTGCCTCGCAGGAGGTACTCCCGGCAAATCCTCGGGAAAGACATCTGGAAACTCGCGCACCACTGGTACCTCCTCCACTGTCCTCGGTCTCTCGGAAGCCTCCCGCGTATCCATCACATACGCCACAAAACCTTTACATCCCTGCTGTAGACACTGCCTCGCCCTAGCGGCCGAACAAAAAGCTGATCCCGAACGGGTACCCTCGCCGTACACCGTAAGAACTCCCCCACTAGGGTCTCGTATAGTCACCAGCTGGCGCTCACAGTCGATGACAGCGCTGTATAGGCTCAACCAGTCCATGCCCACGATGACACAGACATCACCCATCGCAATAGGAATTAGGTCAATCGGGAACGCAACCCCAAAAATCTCTAGCACGCATCCCCGAAGAACCTCCGTAGCACAAACCACCCTCTCGGCCGCTATAGAAACGCTCAGAGGCTGACTTAACGGCTCACGACTAATGCTGATATGCTGACTAAAAGCTAAAGATACAAAGGATCTACTCGCACCCGAATCAAATAACACAAGAGCAGGCATAGAGTTCACAATAAAAGTACCTACACATATATTAACATAAGCATAACATTTCACTTTAAATAAATATGTGAATTACAGTATACCTGCCACAACATCGGGTGCAGCGCGGACTTCCTCCGCAGTCAGCTGAAAGGCTCTCCCGCGAGCCCTCGGGGCCTCGACCTTCGCCGGTCGTGTCTCGGTAGTCCTGGTAGTAGGTGTAGATCCCTGTCGAAGCTGCGGGCACTCGGCCTTCCGATGGCCTGTCTGGTTGCAATGAAAGCAAACCATAAACCCCTTAGGACAATCCCTGGCAATGTGTCCTTCCTTGCCATACTTGTAGCAACCACCCGCTCTACACGCGCCCTCATGACTCTTGACGCACTTTCCCCAAGTGCGGCCCTTCGAACCTCCTGTCCTCGAATCAGCGGACTTGAACCGCTTGGCTGCCGGCTGAGACTGAGCCGGTCGCCGGTCCACCTGCCGAGACTCGGCCTCCTCCCTGGTCTGGGTCTCCAACTCGATCTCGCGCTTCCTGGCATTCGCCTGAAGCTCAGTGAAAGTACGATAGGTGGAGTTCGACACAAACTCCCGGATATCCCTCCTCAACACGCCCAAGTACCGGCTCATCCGTGACTGCTCTGTAGACACCAACTCGGGGCAGAACATCGCCCTCTCATGAAACTTCCGTGTAACCACCGCAACGGAATCAGTACCCTGCTTAAGGGTCAAGAACTCCTGGATCAATCGTTCCCTCTCCACTGGGGGAACGTACTCGTCCCTGAACATCTCAGTAAACCTCTCCCATGTCACCGCTGAAATCTCTGCCAGAGTGAAGTTCACCATCACGAACTTCCACCAATCCTTCGCTCCCAGACGGAGCTGGTTCAAGGCGAACCGTACCCTCAGGTGCTCTGGGCATGAACAAGTGTAGAAGCACCCCTCAATATCGGCTATCCACCTCATCGCAGCAATCGGATCCTGCGTCCCATCGAACTCAGGGGGTTTCGTGTTGCTGAATTCTCGGAATAGCAACGAATCACCCCCTTGCGGCCTAGCAGTGGCCACAGCTGCGGTAGCGGCAGCGACTGCAGCTTCAGTCAGTGCGGCGTACCGCTCCTCAAACTCCTCCATCAGGGTAGTCTTAATGGACCCAAACATCTCCGGGATCTCAGCCCGAACCGCCACAGCTACCTCCTCCTGAATCATCTAACGAATCTCCTCATCACTCATACTGCTCGAACTCGCCCTGTGGCGTGTCGTAACCATGATGTCTCTGAAATACAACATAAGATTATCAGAGACTCCATCAAGTACAATTGTACTCGATAACGCAACCCTACTCAGTCTCCGATATCTAGGGATTCTTACTTGGGTCTTCCACCGACCCGGTGTCTTCGGTAGTACGGGCCCAATACCACCGACCACACCGTGTCAGTATTCGTCCCAAATCTTCCTCCCCAAACCCCGAATAGTGAGTACTCTACTTCTCGTATGCACTATCTACCTGCACGCTACCGAGTATCTCATACAAGCAATCTCCCTAGACTAAGGCATCACAAAACAGGCCATTCTAGTCCTATCATGTATACCTAGTCTTCTAACATGCATAACAATTCATAATTCAGTGCATAACATAACATTGTAAGGTATTCTGGGGATCTTTACCGTTCGGGCGCTGGCTGATCGTACACACTGCATCTTTCTTATTTACCACTTTACCATTTATAAAAGTTTATGTATTTATTTATTTATTTATTTTTAAAAAAAAAAAAAATTTCCTCAAATCCTCGGTTCGAGTTCAGTTACACCCGAAGGTACACCCGAATCCCTCAAACCAAGGCTCTGATACCAATTGTAACAATGCAAATTTTCAAATAAATTTTTCATTTTAAATAAAGTGAGTTCATTCAACCAATAATATTTATTTCATGTTTCAAAGCAAATACATATGTAAAATCCCCAAGATCTCAAATAGCAGCAGTGTGTATGCATCATGCCGGCGCCTTCCCACGGTCCTCGCTAGTACCTGAAACACGTACATAACAACTTGTAAGCATAAATGCTTAGTGAGTTCCCCAGTATACCACTTACACATATACGCCTTTCCAGGCCCGGACCTTCCGGTCCACAGTACAATGCCTTCCGGCCCATATGATAATCGCCTTCCGGCCCATAAAATAATTGCCTTCCGGCCCATAAGATAATTGCCTTCCGGCCCATAAGATAATTGCCTTCCGGCCCATAAAATAATTGCATTCCGGCCCATAACATGATTGCCTTCCGGACCATAAACATATATAACACATAATGCATTTACTCTAACACATATATCACATATATCATAAATCATAACTAACCTTCCTGTCACATAATACATTGCCTTCCGGCCCATAGAAACATACATAGCATGCATAGCAACTATTCCTTTCAATTATAGCACATATAAAAGACATAACATATCCGACCTTCCGGTCACACAGTCAAACCCTTCCGGGTACAGTATAGTGAGAAGACTCACCTCGTGGTAATGTAAGCTATCAACTCTTGAAACTACTCGCGCTCGATCCGCCGATCTGCAGACTCCCTATAATACCATATACCCTTATTAATACTCTTATCATTCAAGACAACTGACCCTAAGAATTACATGCAGGTCAACTCTGGTCAACGGTCAACTTGACCGGACTCGTCGAGTGCAAAGGCGACTCGGCGAGTCTAGATGTCCTCCCCAATTTTCCCTGTTGTTCTCCTTTCTACTCGTCGAGTATCCCTCTTGACTCGACGAGGTCCTCGTGGAAGAATCGCGGGGCCACCCCGACTCCACTCGCCGAGTCTGAAAAACAACTCGGCGAGTCCCAGTGAATCTTCAAGCTACTCGCTGAGTCTGCTCATCCGACTCGGCGAGTCCATGCCATGCAGTCGATCAACTGCTTCCTGAAATACGTATGATCCCGAAATACACACTCATGGGACTATCTGGACCTCTAAACATCCTATTACTGGGGTATAAACACTTGGGTAATAACATAATAATCCCTCTAATAATCAAATGGGTTCTATAAACCCTAACTTCATATACACATAAAACACAGAAGAACGAAATCCGAGATATTACCTGATTGATGCACTTTCTGTGTCCCCAATCCTTAGAACGTGATTCTCTTGCTGTTCCTTTAGCTAAACCTTCCTCTTCCTTGCACACAACTCTTCCAAACCCAACAATGGTCTTCAATCCTTGTTCCAGATGCACACAATCGTCCTAGGGTTCTTCTCAATAAGCAAAAACGAACAATGACGGCCTAAGAGGCGTTATAAACGATCCCAAAACCAAACGGCTAGGGTTTCTGCTGAACAGCGTCGACTCGCCGAGTCCCTAATGGACTCGTCGAGTCCAGTCGCGAATCTGCGACCAAGTCTGTGGTCCTACTCGGCGAGTCAGGCACCAACTCGCCGAGTCCCTTCCTAAAATGTCCCCCAAAAATAATTTTAAAACAATACCTGAAATTCCGGGCTGTTACAACTTGCAACCCATACCTATATTATAACCGCTTTTCGTCCTAACCCATGCCCAACACCCGTACATGACCTAATAATTGTCAACCCGCACCAACACTTGACCATCTACAACCCATATCCATATTATAACCCCTTTTGGACTTAACCCTTGCCCAACACCCGTATATGAACTAATATTGGTCAACCCGTGCCAACACCCGACCACGTGCAACCCATACCCATATTGTAACCCTTTTTGGTCCTAACCCATTCCCAACACCCATTCATGACCTAATATTGGTTAACCCATGCCAAAACCCAACCACCTGCAACCCATAACAATATTACACCCCCTTTTGTCATAACCTATACCCAACACCCATACATGACCTAATATTGGTCATACCCTACCAACACCCGACCACCTCCAACCCATACCCATATTATAACCCCTTTTGGTCCAAACCCACGCCCAACACCCATATATAACCTAATATTGGTCAACCCATACCAACACCCGATCACCAGCAACCCATACCCATATTATAACCCCTTTTGGTCCTAACCCATGCCCAACACCCGTACATGACGTAATAATAGTCAACTGTTGCAACCACCCGACCACCTGCAACCCATACCCATATTATAACACCTTTTGGTCATATCCCATGCCCAACACATGTACATGACCTAATATTGGTCAACCTGTGCCAACACCCGACCACCTGCAATCCATACCCATATTATAACCCCTTTTGGTCCAAACCTATGCCCAACACCGGTACTTGAACTAATAATTGTCAACCCCTGCCAACATCCGACCACCTATAACCCAAACCCATTTTATAAACCCTTTTTGGTCCAAATCCATTCCCAACACCCGACATCACCTAATATTGGTCAAACTGTGCAAACACCCGAACACCTGCAACCCATACACATATTATATCCCCTCTTGGTCCTAACCCATGCGCAACACCTGTACATGACCTAATATTGGTCATCCTATGCAAAAACCCGACCACCTGCAACCCATACCCATATTATAACCACTTTTGGTGTTACCCTATGCCCAACACTCGTACATGACCTACTATTGGTCAACCCGTGCCAACACCCGACCACATTCAAACCATAGCCATATTATAACCCCTATTGGTCCAAACCCATGCCCAACACCTGTACATGACCTAATATTGGTCAACCCATGCCAACACCCGAGCACCTGCGACCAATACCCATATTATAACCCCTTTTGGTCCTAAGCCTTGCCCAACACTCGTACATTACCTAATATTGGTCAACACGTGCTAACACCCAACCACTTGCAACCCATACCTATATTATAACCGCTTTTGGTCCCAACCCATGCACAACACCCGTACATGACCTAATATTGGTCAACCCGCGCCAACACCTGACCATCTGCAACCCATACCCATATTATAACCCCTTTTGGACTTAACCCTTACCCTACACCCGTACATGACCTAATATTGGTCAACCCGTTCCATCACCCGACCACATGCAACCCATACCCATATTGTAACCCATTTTGGTCCTAACCCATTCCTAGTACCCACTAATGACCTAATATTGGTCAACCCGTGCCAAAACCCAACCACCTGCAACCCATAACAATATTACAACCCCTTTTGGTCCTAACCTATACCCAACACCCATACATGACCTAATATTGGTCATACCCTGCCAACACCCGACCACCTCTAACCTATACCCATATTATATCCCTTTTTGGTCCAAACCCATGCCCAACACCCATATATGACCTAATATTGGTCAACCTGTACCAACCCCCGACCACCAGCAACACATACCCATATTATAACCCCTTTTGATCCTAACCTATGCCCAACACCCGTACATGACCTAATAATAGTCAACTGGTGGAACCACCCGACCACCTGCAACCCATACCCATATTATAACACCTTTCGGTCCTATCCCATTCCCAACAGATGTACATGACCCAATATTGGTCAACCCATGCCAACACCCGACCACTTGCAAACCCATACCCATATTATAACCCCTATTGGTCCTAACCTATGCCCAACACCGGTAGATGACCTAATAAATGTAAACCCCTGCCAACATCTGACCACCTACAACCCATACCCATTTTATAACCCCTTTTTGGTCCAAACCCACGCCCAACACCCGTACATGACCTAATATTCGTCAAAATGTGCCAACACCCGAACACCTGCAACCCATACACATATTATTACCCCTTTTGGTCCTAACCCATGCCCAACACCTGTACATGACCTAATATTGGTCATCCCATGCAAAAACCCGACCACCTGCAACCCATACCGATATTATAACCCTTTTTGGTGTTACTCTATGCCCAACACTCGTACACGACCTAATATTGGTCAACCCGTGCCAACACCCGACCACATTCAACCCATAGCCATATTATAACCCCTATTGGTCCTAACCCATGCCCAACACCTGTACATGACGTAATATTGGTCAACCCATGCCAACACCCGACCACCTGCGAACATTACCCGTATTATAACCCCTTTTGGTCCTAACCCTTGCCCAACACCCGTACATTACCTAATATTGGTCAACACGTGCTAACACCCAATCACTTGCAACCCATACCTATATTATAACTGCTTTTGGTCCTAACCCATGCCCAACACCCGTACACGACCTAATATTGGTCATCCCGCGCCAACACCTGACCATCTGGAACCCATACCCATATTATAACCCCTTTTGGACTTAACCCTTGCCCTACACCCGTACATGACCTAATATTGGTCAACCCGTTCCAACACCAGACCACCTGCAACCCATACCCATATTGTAACCCCTTTTGGCCCTAACCCATTCCCAACGCCCATTCATAACCTAATATTGGTTAGCCCATGCCAAAACCCAACCACCTGCAATCCATAACAATATTACAACCCCTTTTGGTCCTAACCTATACCCAACACCCATACATGACCAAATATTGGTCATACCCTGCCAACACCCGACCACCTCTAACCCATACCCATATTATAACCCCTTTTGGTCCAAACCCATGCCCAACACCCATATATTACCTAATATTGGTCAACCTGTACCAACACCCGACCACCAACAACACATACCCATATTGTAACCCCTTTTGGTCCTAACCCATGCCCAACACCCGTACATGACCTAATAATAGTCAACTGGTGCAACCACCTGACCACCTGCAACCCATACCCATATTATAACACCTTTCGGTCCTATCCCATTCCCAACACATGTACATGAGCTAATATTGGTCAACCCATGCCAACACCCGACCACATGCAAACCCATACCCATATTATAACCCCTTTTGGTCCTAACCTATGCCCAACACCGGTAGATGACTTAATAATTGTCAACCCCTGCCAACATCCGATCACCTACAACCCATACCCATTTTATAACCCCTTTTTGGTCCAAACCCATGCCCAACACCCGTCCATGACCTAATATTGGTCAAACTGTGCCAACACCCGAACACTTGCAACCCATACACATATTATTACCCCTTTTGGTCCTAAGCATGCCCAACACATGTACATGACCTAATATTGGTCATCCCATGCAAAAACCTGACCACCTACAACCCATACCCATATTATAACCCTTTTTGGTGTTACCCTATGCCCAACACTCGTACATGACCTAATATTGGTCAACCCGTGCCAACACCCGACCACATTCAACCCACAGCCATATTATAACCCCTATTGGTCCTAACCCTTGCCTAACACCTGTACATGATCTAATATTGGTCAACCCATGCCAACACCCGACCACCTGCGAATAATACCCATAGTATAACCCATTTTGGTCCTAACCCTTGCCCAACACCCGTAGATTACCTAATATTGCTCAACACGTGCTAACACCCAACCACTTGCAACCCATACCTATATTATAACCGCTTTTGGCCCTAACCCATGCCCAACACCCGTACATGACCTAATATTGGTCAACCCGCGCCAACACCTGACCATCTGCAACCCATACCCATATTATAACCCATTTTGGACTTAACCCTTGGCCTACACCCGTACATGACCTAATATTGGTCAACCCGTGCCAACACCCGACCACCTGCAACCCATACCCATATTGTAACCCCTTTTGGTCCAAACCCATGCCCAACACCCATATATGACCTAATATTGGTCAACCTGTACCAACACCCGACCACCAGCAACACATACCCACATTATAACCCCTTTTGGCCCTAACCCATGCCCAACACCCGTACATGACCTAATAATAGTCAACTGGTGCAACCACCCGACCACCTGCAACTGTGACATCCCCATTTTCACGGCCAAAAAAGACCGATTTTGTTTATGCTTTATAAAAATCAGAGTACTTCTTTTAATAAAAATGTTGCAGAATTTGTTCCCAGAAAAACATGATAATCGCATTGTCAAAGCATTTCTAAAGAAATATATTTTTATTCACTTTTAAAAACATTTGGGATGTCATCGTCAATACAGAAACATAAGCATAAACAGAACTTACATTTATTTACACTAGTGATCTACATCTCTTTTAAATCTCTCAGTGAAATGTGACTTCATATCGACACTTGTGATACAAATAAACTGAGTCGGTCAGGTTGGGAAACCTGGTGAGTACATAGGGTTTTCAACCCACAATAATATAATTATTATTTTCAAATAATCAAACAATCAACCCAATTACCCATCCCTATTATCTGCTTTATTCTTAAGGATCTACCCTAAGAATCAACTATTCCTCGTTCATACATTCCTAAGGATCATCCTAAGGAATCGGCACGAAGTCCATCGTCACCGGGGTTTAGGCACTAAGTCTGCATAGTCGCCATAATTTATACAATAGGCACTAAATCTGCATAGTCGCCAAGGTTTTGGCACCAAGTCTGCATGATCGCCAGGGTCTAGGTATCAAGTCTGCATGATCACCAAGGTTTAGAGTACACCGGGTGAACACATCATTCACAACACCTACAGGTTGCGAGCCTGATAGTGTTCCACTGGACTATCTAGGATAGTCCGTGGTTGTCATCCATACTCTACTGAATGACGGGGACATCGTTTGGGAAAAAGGCTTCTCACATCGTACACCTCTCACCCACACCTTATAGTCTATATCACCTCTCAACTCATCATCCAACTCATATTTCATCTATTATATCTATCCATGTTTTACTCCAACATTTTCGTAGATATAAAATACATATATAGTTTAAATCATTTAAAACATGTATAAAATCTTTCACTCAGCATAGACAGCAAGTATTCAAACAATATGCACACATAGCACGTAATTTATATTAAAATACTTCATATCTACGTGTAAGATGAAAGGGACTATGCACTCACCTGATAAGGTGGTGACTCGGTACTCGGACAACGCTTCGTTTACTTTAAAATAATTTCCTTTGACGAAACCTAGTATTATCACCACTAGATTTTAGTCTAATATTACCGTGACTAATTATTAGTCTTATTATTATTACTATTATTATTATTATTATTATTATTATTATTATTATTATATAAGCGTTTAAACAATACTTTCCAACTACTATGTACAGACAAGGGCCAGACATAAAACACCGGAGGGCAGGACCATTTTGGCGTATAGCGCTTCTGAAATCCAACAACCCTATGCGGCCCTTTAAACCAGATTCCCCGTACCGCGAGTAGTTAAAAGATATTATAACGACACTTATATAAGTCATAGTAATAGCTCAAATATTTATTATAAATTTATAATAACAATACTAATTTTAAATATAAACTATATTTAAAATAGGGTAAGCATAACTTACTTTCAAGGGGATTTTAGCTAGGAGTCGGGCTCTGCAGGGGCAGAACTTCGTCGCTGAATCTTTCTAAGAAAGATTCGCGCAGCGCTTCAACGTTCACCTTACTATACTAAAACTACAGAAAGAGAAGTCGAATCGCGAGGGACCGAAATGCTCGGGGGATAAGGAGAGAAAGACTCTTGAATCAAGAGAATGATGCAAAAAATAAGAGAGCCCAAGGCTCTTATTTATACTAATTGAATTTTCAAAAACTACCCTCCATAATTACTTAATGACCTTTTAGTTATATAAACAACTAAACACCCCTCTATAATACTATTTTAATTGGATTTAATGATCTCTGTACTAAACTAATATCAAAAGAACTCAACATTAGTCTTATAATGACCGCATCGTCGATACCTTTCTAATGATATATACATATGTATATATATGTGTACGTATACATGATTTATACTTTATTTTAATACGTAAATATGCTATTATAATTTGTAACTCGTTCATACGAACTCCGTTTTTGACGATCTTTATATCCACGCGTAGGTGGAGACGTACTCTACAACTTTCGTTTAGACTCTGTCGGCTAATTTTGACTTTATTTTTAAAGTTATATTTTTAACAGGCCGGGACAAGATTGGTCCGTTAAAATCTAATAACTTCTTTATCCAATGTCCATTTTCGTTTGTCTTTTTATCGTTATGCTACTAATAACGAGATCTTCGATTCTTGTTTAGGTTGTGTCAGCTAAAAATCAATCGATCTAAAATTCGAATTTCGGGCTGTACACCGCTAATCCGAAACTTCGTAAAATCATAACTTCTTCATACGAAGTCAGATTTGGGCGTTCTTTTTATCGATGTTCTTAGTTTAACATATTCTACGACTTTTGTTTAGAGCGCTAAGGCTAAATCTCTCTCTATCATAAATTTACTATTTATGCTTCTCGGCGTCGTGCCGGTTCCGACGCGAAACTTCGACGGGTCATAACTTCTTCGTTATAACTCGGATGTCAGCATTCTTTATATGTACGGAAACCTTGTGACATATTCTAAAACTTGGTTAAGATTATTTATTCTAAATAATCTTTCTGTTGAAAAGTCTTTTTCGACCCCTATTGCCTCTAAATTGACTAGCCCGGATCTGCGGGCGTTACAGCAACCCATACCCATATTATAACACCTTTAGGTCCTATCCCATTCCCAACACATGTACATGACCTAATATTGGTCAACCCATGCCAACACCCAACCACTTGCAAACCCATACCCATATTATAACCCCTTTTGGTCCTAACCTATGCCCAACACCGGTAGATGACCTAATAATTGTCAACCCCTGACAACATCCGACCACCTACAACCCATACCCATTTTATAACCCCTTTTTGGTCCAAACCCATGCCCAACACCCATACATGACCTAATATTGGTCAAACTGTGCCAACACCCGAACACCTGCAACCCATACACATATTATTACCCCTTTTAGTCCTACCCCATGCCCAACACGTGTACATGACCTAATATTGGTCATCCCATGCAAAAACCCGACCACCTGCAACCCATACCCATATTATAACCCTTTTTGGTGTTACTCTATGCCCAACACTCGTACATGACCTAATATTGGTCAACCTGTGCCAACACCCGACCACATTCAACCCACATCCATATTATAACCCCTATTGGTCCTAACCCATGCCCAACACCTGTACATGACCTAATATTGATCAAACCATGCCAACACCCAACCACCTGCGAACAATACCCATAGTATAACCCATTTTGGTCCTAACCCTTGCCTAACACCCGTACATTACCTAATATTGGTCAAAACGTGCTAACACCCAACCACTTGCAACCCATACCTATATTATAACCGCTTTTGGTCCTAACCCATGCCCAACACCCGTACATGACCTAATATTGGTCAACCCGTGCCAACACGTGACCATCTGCAACCCATACGCATATTTTAACCCCTTTTGGACTTAACCCTTGCCCTACACTCGTACATGACCTAATATTGGTCAACCCGTGCCAACACCCAACCACCTGCAACCCATACCCATATTGTAACCCCTTTTGGTCCTAACCCATTCCCAACACCCATTCATGACCTAATATTGGTCAACCCATAACAATATTACAACCCCTTTTGGTCCTAACCTATACCCAACACCCATACATGACCTAATATTGGTCATACCTTACCAACACCCGACCACCTCTAACCCATACCCATATTATAACCCCTTTTGGTCCAAACCCATGCCCAACACCCATATATGACCTAATATTGGTCAACCTGTACCAACACCCGACCACCAGCAACACATACCCATATTATAACCCCTTTTGGTCCTAACCCATGCCCAACACCCGTACATGACCTAATAATAGTCAACCGGTGCAACCACCCGACCACCTGCAACCCATACCCATATTATAACACCTTTCGGTCCTATCCCATTCCCAACACATGTACATGACCTAAAATTGGTCAACCCATGCCAACACCCAACCACTTGCAAACCCATACCCATATTATAACCCCTATTGGTCCTAACCTATACCCAACACCGGCAGATGACCTAATAATTGTCAACCCCTGCCAACATCCGACCACCTACAACCCATACCCATTTTATAACCCCTTTTTGGTCTAAACCCATGCCCAACACCCGTACATGACCTAGTATTGGCCAAACTGTGCCAACACCCGAACAACTGCAACCCATACACATATTATTACCCCTTTTGGTCCTAACCCACGCCCAACACCTGTACGTGACCTAATATTGGTTATCCCATGCAAAAACCCTACCACCTGCAACCCATACCCATATTATAACCCTTTTTGGTGTTACTCTATGCCCAACACTCGTACATGACCTAATATTGGTCAACCCGTGCCAACACCCGACCACCTTCAACCAATAGTGATATTATAACCCTATTGGTCCTAACCCATGCCCAACACCTGTACATGACCTAATATTGGTCAACCCATGCCAACACCTGACCACCTGCAACCAATACCCATATTATAACCCCTTTTGGTCCTAACCCTTGCCCAACACCCGTACATGACCAAATATTGTTCAACACGTGCTAACACCCAACCACTTGCAACTCATACCTATATTATAACCGCTTTTGGTCCTAACCCATGCCCAACACCCGTACATGACCTACTATTCGTCAACCCGCGCCAACACCCAACCATCTGCAACCCATACACATATTTTAACCCCTTTTGGACTTAACCCTTGCCAAACACGCGCACATGACCTAATATTGGTCAACCCATGCCAACACCAAACCACCTACAACCCATACCCATATTGTAAACCCTTTTGGTCGTAACCCATTCCCAACACCCATTCATGACCTAATATTGGTCAACCCATGCCAACACCCGACCAGCTGCAACCCATCACATATTATAACCCTTTTTGGTCCTAACCTATGCCCAACACCCATACATCACCTAATATTGGTCATACCCTACCAACAGCCGACCACCTCCAACGTATACCCATATTATTGTTGGATAAAGTGTCTAAGTCCATAACTATTTCTGGTATGTACCTGACCCGACCCGACATGGTCCATTTGGGTTGCATGGCACCGTGCAATTGGATAGACTAAATGAGAGAAATAACACTTGGAGATTATTAATATATTATAAGTTCTAATATATTAATAATATTATTTGATTAGTTTGATCAAGAATTAATTTAGAATTAATTATGTGATCAAAAGATAACTAATTAAATATATGGGTTGATTATGTAAATCATCCATATTATGTATAGTGGGCTAAGAGGCTCCATGGATCATCAAGTTGGGTTCCACCCATAGGATGCTCCATGCATGCTCCATGGGAGTTACAAACCCATGGGTCATGGAAATGAAGAGTCATGACACATTAGGGTTTAACCCTAGATGTGTCAACACTATATAGGAAACATGTTCTCCACCTAAAATCGGTTACACTAAGAAACAAGAGGGCTTGGCCGTTTTTGAGAAGTGTGTGTTCTCTCATAAGTTCTTCCAAGAGCATTTGGTGTTGTGTGAAGCATTTGAGGCATCACACTTGGGGTGCTAGGTTCACAAGGTTTCAAGGAACACAAACAACAACAAGGTAAGTTATTCTATCTATACTTTAAGTTAGAATTGTTCCCCATGTATGCTAGATAGGAATATAACCTTGGAATTCAACTTTGCATGATAATTAGACAAACATAGATCCAAGGTTATTAGGGTTGCATGTACACTTAGGAAGTGTTAGAATGCTCAAAACCCATCCGTGGTATCAGAGCCTAGGCTTGTTTGCTTTTTTATTTGTGCTATAAAAGTTGAAAAAAAGTCGAAAATCTTGTTGTCTATGAGTGGACTCGTCGAGTCTATAGGGGGGACTCGGCGAGTTCACGTGTATCTTCAACCAACTCGGTGAGTAAATTCATGCACTCGGCGAGTAGGATCGACTGATTGCAGAATTTGGATTTTAGTTGCTGGAAATGGACTAGATACATTACCATAAACTGTTTTGGTACTTGAAAACTTGTTTTGATGGTGTAATGTTCTTCCTAATTCATTTACAACAACTAGTTATCAAAATTACAAAGTTTTAAATGTAATTTTTGGTTGTGTTCATATTCATGTTCTTGTTCTTATGATGTTTTAGATGATCATAGGAATTATTTGTAACCTATGTGGTAGATTAATTCTTGATCATAATGTGTTTTAATGGAGTCCATAACTTGTCCTCAAGTTATGGAAAACCAAGAGTAACACTTGAATTAAAACCATTAAAACAAACACAAGAGTTATAAAAATGAAGAGTCTTCATTTTATTACTCTATTAAACTCATAAGTTACAAGAAATGAAAGGTTTTGAAAGTTACAAAACTTGCCCTCAAGTTTTGGAACAAGAAAAGTTAAGTTAACACTTTAATTTCCAATCCCTAGAATTTTAAAAGTTAAAATTCAACCGTTATACTTATATTATGATGATTTAATAATTATATATATGTGTATAAGAATAAAGTTGTCTTACCGCTAGTACGCCTCATTCACGAAGCCGGTCTATAAGGTGGGTATAAGGTTGTTGCCTATAAAATGGTGACTTAATGGGTGTCTACTCTCACCCACCGCTTGCTTGACTGGTGGAGGGTCGTTAGCCGAACGGGTAAGACAAGGACTTATAAACTCTCATTCAAAGTATGATGAATATTATAAAGTAACTAAATGTTTTATTAAATTCCCAATCTTAGTTACTTTAGGAAAATGTGAATAAGGTGCTAATCCATGAAATTACACTTTACACTTTGTCTAAGTCGTTGGTGGAGCGTGTGTGGTTAACCGGCACTCTAACTTGGACTTAACAAGGTAGGTAAAGGGTGACTTAAGGTTTATTATAGTATCGGTGGAGCGTGTGTGGTTTACCGGCACATCGATTGAGTGATAAACTTTAAGGGTACCAAGTGATTTGCATGGTTACTTCACACCTCGTTTTGTGATCCTCGGTATCCCAATCACAAAACTTGGAGGGCACTCTCGAGATTGAAACATGCCTTTGAAAAGTTCATTGAATCTCAAAGAATCTAGGAATTTCTAAGAACCAATAAAAACCTAATATCTAATATTTCGGTTTTCGTGGTGGAAATTGGTGAATCGTCATTCACCTACCTTTCAAATATGGTATAGCTTAGATTACGGCATACCTCTTCTAAGTTATATTATATTGTGATTGGTTCCTAGCCTTAATATTACATTTAGGTGTTTTATTCAGGACTCTCTTAAATCTATACTAAACTTGTTCTCCTCTTTCAGATGTCTTCAAATAATGCTTCTGGCTCGAATCCTAATGGCTCCTTTACTCTTATGAGTTTGTGTGGGAAAGTCACCTTTGATGGATCCAACTTCAATGAATGGATCAGAAACATCAGGATGATTACCCGCTACGAGGACAAAGAATATGTCCTTGACAAGGAGCTTAAGGAGATTGATGAGACCACTGCAACTCCTCAGGAGATCGCTGACTTTCAGGCACATGAAAGGGATGCTACGAAAGTAGCATGCATCATGATGGCCACAATGACAGCAGAACTCCAAAAGTCCTATGAGGATTTCTACCCTTATGAAATGCACCAAGATTTGATGGAAAGATACCATCAAAGTGCACGACAAGAGAGGTACGAAATCATCTGCTCCATGATAACAACCATGATGAAGGACGGGGATTCCGTCACGAGCCACGTGCAGAAAATGCAAAGGTATGTGGATCGATTGCTGAAACTTAATGTGAACCTCCCTGAGGAGCTAGCAATAGATATAATTTTTAGCTCCCTACCATCGTGCTATTATCAATTCCGCATGACATATCACATGAATAAGGAAGAGGTCACTCTCAGCAAACTTCAGGGACTTCTCAAGACTGCAGAAATAGGTCTTAAGGGGAAGTCGGTTGCTATCACTCCTACTCCAAACTCAACTCCGGTTTTGGCAATCGGGAAAAGTTGAGGGAGGAAGAGAAAGATATCTTCGAAGGGTACGAAGGCTCGAACCCTTGATGGCTCTTCTTCAAGTGGAACCAAGAAAGGTTTCATTACTCCTTCTTCTGACCCAAAAGAGGCTAAATGCTTCTATTGCCATGAAAAAGCTCATTGGAAGCGGAACTGCCCAAAATACCAGCAGGATGTGAAGGATGGGAAAGACAAACCCAACCATGCAGGTATTTACACTATCATTTCTAATAACTCACCCCATTCGAAATCTTGGGTCCTTGATACCGGTTGTGGTATTCATATTTGTTGTGACTTGCAGGGACTAAGAAGAAGTGAGGATGTGGAGCAAGGAAGAATAAACTTGATCATGGGGAACAAGAAAGCTTCACCTGTCACCAAGATTGGAGTTTATACTTTATCGCTAAGTAGTGGGTTTAGTTTAGATTTGAATAAGTGTTGTTACTCACCAGGAATGGCAAGAAGTATTATTTCCTTTCATGCTTTGTACAAACAAGGGTTTACCTTTTCGTTTAATAATGAAGTTGGTTCTATTGATGCTTTCTTTAATAATGTTCTTTATTTTAAAGCATTACCTTGTGATGGTGCGTATGAAGTTGTGTCTGTTGTAGATAACTTAGGAAATGATGTTTTGTGTATTGATTCTACTAATAATAATAACTTGGATAAAGCATCATTATGGCATTGTCGTCTTGGACATATAAGCAAGAAATGCATAGGCCAACTCCAAAAGGATGGAGTCTTGGAGTCTTTTGACCTAAAGTCAAATGATAGTTGCGAATCATGCTACTTGGAAAAATGACAAAGTCACCCTTCACAGGCTCGTGTGAAAGGGATGAAGGTTTGTTGGACCTTATACACACGGATGTGTGTGGACCATTCAAACATGCCACAAGGGATGCTAATCGTTATTATTTGACTTTTACTGATGATTACAGTAGATATGGATATGTCTACTTAATCAAGCATAAGTCAGAGACTTTCGAGAAGTTTAAGGAATTTAAACAGGAAGTCGAGAATCAATTGGGCAGGAAAATTAAGATGCTTCGATCCGATCGGGGTGGTAAGTATCTTAGTTCAGAGTTCCTCGACTATCTAAGGGAATGTGGGATTGTCTCACAATTGACACCTCCCAGGACACCGCAGTTGAATGGTGTGGCTGAGAGGCGTAATCGAACCTTGTTGGACATGGTTCATTCCATGATGAGTCGAGCTTCGCTACCAATCTCATTCTGGGGGTATGCCTTAGAGACTGCCACCCATATCCTTAATCTAGTCCCTACAAAGAAAGTTGCCAAAACTCCTCACGAGATGTGGACTGGTAAAGTACCTAAACTAGACCACATCAAGATTTGGGGTTGCGAGGCTTTCATGAGACGCGAGACTCATGATAAGCTCGAACCCCGAAGCGAGAGGTGTATTTTCATCGGCTACCCACAGCAATCCTTTGGTTACCTCTTCTACAGACCTAGTGACAATGTGGTCTTTGTAGCAAGAAGAGGAGTCTTTCGAGAAAGAGAGTTTATAAGCCAAGGAGACAGTGGGAGGCAAATTGATCTTGAAGAAATTCAAGAGTCAAGTGGTGATGGAACTTCAAACTCTAGCCCTCAACTTGAGGAGGAAACTCCTGTTGAGCCAATTGACGAATCTGTACCTCTGAGGCGTTCCACGAGAGTTAGGAGTGCACCTGAGCATTACTATGGATTCCATATTACTGCAGAAGGTGAGACACTTATTAGTGATGGAACACTAGTAAGTCAAGATGACCCTAACAGCTACGAGGAAGCCATGGCAGGCCCCGAGTCTGCTAAATGGAAAAAGGCTATGGATAGCGAGATACAATCCATGTATGACAATCAAGTTTGGAACTTGGTTGAGAATGTACTAGGTCGAAAGACTGTAGGGTGCAAATGGGTCTTCAAGAAGAAGACCGACATGGATGGTAAAGTACACACTTATAAGGCTAGACTGGTTGCAAAGGGCTTCTCTCAGATTCCTGGAGTGGATTATGATGAGACCTTTTCTCTGGTAGCCAAGATTAAGTCTATTCGGGTTCTGTTAGCCATAGCCGCATTTCATGACTATGAAATTTGGCAAATGGATGTCAAAACCGCTTTCCTTAATGGAAAGTTGGCTGAAGATGTTTACATGAGTCTGCCAGAGGGTTTTGTCAGCAACAAGTACCCCAATAGAGTGTGTAAGCTTGAGAAATCCATTTATGGGTTAAAGCAGGCACCTCGCAGATGGAATCTTTGCTTTGATGAAAAGGTCAAGGAATTTGGCTTTTCTAGGAGTGAAGATGAATCTTGTGTGTATGCAAGGCTAGTGGGAGTATAGTTAGCTTCTTGGTATTGTATGTGGATGACATACTACTCATAGGAAACGACATTCCAACCCTGCAGGAAGTAAAGTCCTGGCTTGGAAAGTGTTTCGCTATGAAGGATCTTGGTGAAGCTGCCTATATTTTAGGGATAAGGATCTTGAGAGATCGGAGTAAAAGACTAATTGGACTTAATCAAAGTACCTACTTGGATAAGGTGCTGAAGAGATTCAGAATGCAAGACTCCAAGAAAGGAGAGTTGCCCATCCAGAGTAACGCCAAACTGAGTAAGACACAAAGCCCTAGCACTGAGGCTGAGATAGCACAAATGAGTCGAGTACCTTATGCTTCGGCTGTAGGATCGATCATGTATGCTATGATGTGTACTCGACCTGATGTAGCTTTTGCCCTGAGCATGGTTAGCAGGTTTCAGGGGAACCCTGGCAAGGCACACTGGACTGCGGTAAAGAATATTCTCAAGTACCTACGAAGGACTAAGGACTGGGTCCTTACCCTCGGTGGGAGTTATGACTTGAGAGTTGTAGGGTATAGTGATGCTAGCTTCCAGACTGATAGGGATAATTTCCGCTCTCATTCGAGCTGGGTCTTTATCCTAAATGGAGGAGCAATTTCTTGGAAGAGTTCCAAGCAGGAGACAGTGGCAGATTCTACTTGTGAGTCAGAGTATATTGCAGCTAGCGAGGCGGCAAAGGAGGCGTTATGGCTGAGGAACTTCATTGGAGACCTTGGAGTTGTACCAGCTATTAAAGAGCCAATGGAAATTTTCTGTGATAGTGAAAGTGCTGTTGCCTTAGCCAAGGAACCAAGGGATCATGGGAGATCCAGACACATCGACAGAAAATACCATTTCATCAGACATCGGATCGAAGAAGGACTCCTCGTGGCAAAGAGGGTATCATCAGATGAGAATCCGACAGATCCCCTCACGAAGGGACTGACTCGGGTTAAGCATCTCCAGCATGCTCGAAGCATAGGGCTGAAGGATGATATTAGATTTAGTAGTTAGATAACCTCGAAATTTGTAAAGTGTAATTGACATCTGATGATGAATAAAAGTGTTTTATTTATGAGTAAAGTGTTGCTATCTCTTGTCGATCATTTACTATATTTCTTTTGCATATTTTGACTTCCAAAATAATTTTTGTTTGGTATAACATATTATTCAAACCTCCACAGTCGGTCATATGTCGGAAGTAGATATGAATCAAGACTGTCATGTTTGGTTGTAGAGGTCTTGGACAAGGCTACAGCAATCATGAGTGCTCAAAAGTTCTGAGCATTGGACTCAACCCACGCTCACTGGAATCACTTCATGGAATTCTATCTCGAGTGATCGTGAGACAGTAATATCGTATAAGTCTTCAAACCTAGAGATATGATTTGTTACTTACAAGTTGGTTATGCATTGATTGTACGAAAAACGCATTGGTAACTCGATGTTATAAATCGCGCTCTTGTGTGTAATTCAATGAGTGGTAGAACAAACATATGAGTCGAAGTTTATCTGTTCCTTCTTGGATTACAAGCTGATATCTGGGCCCCTCGATGATTTTGTTTTGACCTATGTGCCGGGACCGGTCAGAACTGAATTGATGTGTTCAATGAAGTTCTTTGTCAAACAAATCGGAAATCAGGAAACAAACTGTTGGACAATAAGTAAGACGTTGTTCCGTGTATTTGCCCGACTGATATCTAGAACAGAGGATTATATGATCACTTATCTTAAATGGCGTACCATCATCTTCTCAGTTCCGAGAAACCTTGTAAAGAGCTACGATTGTCGATCGGTTCCTGAAGTCATACTTGCAGTAATAGTTATTAGACTTATCCAAGTGGGAGACTGTTGGATAAAGTGTCTAAGTCCATAACTATTTCTAGTATGTACTTGACCTGACCCGGCATGGTCCATTTGGGTTGCATGGCACCATGCAATTGGATAGACTAAATGAGAGAAATAACACTTGGAGATTATTAATATATTATAAGTTCTAATATATTAATAATATTATTTGATTAGTTTGATCAAGAATTAATTTAGAATTAATTATGTGATCAAAAGATAACTAATTAAATATATGGGTTGATTATGTAAATCATCCATATCTTGTATAGTGGGCTAAGAGGCTCCATGGATCATCAAGTTGGGTTCCACCCATAGGATGCTCCATGGATGCTCCATGGGAGTTACAAACCCATGGGTCATGGAAATGAAGAGTCATGACACATTAGGGTTTAACCCTAGATGTGTCAACATTATATAAGAAACATGTTCTCCACCTAAAATCGGTTACACTAAGAAACAAGTGGGCTTGGCCGTTTTTGAGAAGTGTGTGTTCTCTCATAAGTTCTTCCAAGAGCTTTTGGTGTTGTGTGAAGCATTTGAGGCATCACACTTGGGGTGCTAGGCTCACAAGGTTTCAAGGAACACAAACAACAACAAGGTAAGTTATTCTATCTATACTTTAAGTTAAAATTATTCCCCATGTATGCTAGATAGGAATATAACCTTGGAATTCAACTTTGCATGATAATTAGACAAACATAGATCCAAGGTTATTAGGGTTGCATGTACACTTAGGAAGTGTTAGAATGCTCAAAACCCATCAATTATAACCCCTTTTGGTCGAAACCCATGCCCAACACCCATATATGACCTAATATTGGTCAACCCGTGCCAACACCCGACTACCTGCAACCCACACCTATATTATAACCCCTTTTTTTCCTAACCCATGCCCAACACCCGTACATGACATAATATGGTCAACCCATGCCAACACCAGACCACCTGCAACCCATACCCATATTATAACCCCTTTCGTTCCTAACCTATGCCCAACACCGGTACATGACCTAATAATTGTCAACCCCTGCCAACATCCAACCACCTGCAACCCATAGCAAATTTATAACACCTTTTTGGTCCAACCCATGCCCAACACCCGTACATGACCTAATATTGTCAACCTGTGCCAACACCCGACCACCTGCAACCCATACCCATATTATAACCCCTTTTGGTCCTAACCCATGCCCAACACTTGTACGTGACCCAATATTGGTCATCCCATGCCAACACTCGACCACCCGCAACCCATACCCATATTATAACCCATGTTGGTTCTAACCCATGCCAACACCCGTACATGACCTAGTATTGGTCAACACATGCCAACACCCGACCACCTGCAACTGATACCCATATTATAGCCCCCTTTGGTCCGAGCCCGTTCCCAACACTCGTACATGACGTAATATTGATCAACATGCTAACACCTGACCACTTGCAACCTATACGTATATTCTAACCGCTTTGGGTCCTAACCCATGACCAACACCCGTACAGGACCTAATATTGGTCAACCCGTGCCAACACCTGACCACGTGAAACCCATACCCATATTATAACCCCTTTCGGTCCTAACCCATGCCCAACACCCATACATGACGTAATATTGGTGACCCCGTGCCAACACCTGACCACCTGCAACCCATACCCATATTATAACCTCATTTGGTCCTAACACATGCCCAACACCCATACATGACCTAATATTGGTCAACCCGTGCCACCACCCGACCACCTGCAACCCATACCAATATTATAACCCCTTTTGGTCCTAACCTATGCTCAACACTGGTACATGACCTAATAATTGTCAAACCCTACAAACATATGAGCACCTACAACCCATACCTATTTTATAACCCCTTTTTGGTCCAAACCCATGCCCAACACCTGTACATGACCTAATAATTGTGAAACTGTGCCAACACCCGAACACCTGCAACCCATACACATATTATAACCCCTTTTGGTCCTAACCCATGCCCAAAACCTGTACATGACCTAATATTGGTCATCCCATACAAAAACCCGACCACCTGCAACCCATACCCATATTATAACCCCTTTTGGTGTTACCCTATGCCCAACACTCTTACATGACCTAATAAATGTCAACCCGTGCCAACACCCAACCACCTTCAAACCATAGCCATATTATAACCCCTATTGGTCCTAACCCATGCCCAACACCTATACATGACCTAATATTGGACAACCCATGCCAACACCCGACCACGTGCAACCAATACCAATATTAAAATCCCTTTTGGTCCAAACCCTTGCCCAACACCCGTACATGACCTAATATTGGTCAACTGGTGCTAACACGCAACCACTTGCAACCAATACCTATACTATAACCGCTTTTGGTCCTAACCCATGCCGAACACTCGTACATGACCTAACATCGGTCAACCCACGCCAACACCCGACCATCTGCTACCCATACCCATATTATAACCCCTTTTGGACTTAACCCTTGCCCAACATCCGTACATGACCTAATATTGGTCAACCTGTTCCAACACCCAACCACCTGCAACCCTTACCCATATTGTAACCCCTTTTGGTCCTAACCCATTCCTAACAACCATTCATGACCTAATATTGGTCAGCCCGTGGCTACACCCGACCACCTGCAACCCGTAACAATATTACAACCCCTTTTGGTCCTATCCTATGCCCAACACCCATACATGAGCTAATATTGGTCATACCCTGCCAACACCCAACCACATCCAACCTATACCCATATTATAACCCCTTTTGGTCCAAACCCATTCCCAACACCCATATATGACCTAATATTGGTCAACCTGTGCCAACACCCGACCACCAGCAACACATACCCATATTAGAACCCTTTTTGGTCCTAACCCATGCCGACCACCCGTACATGACCTAATAATAGTCAACCGGTGCAACCACCTCACCACCTGCATCCCATACCCATATTATAACCCCTTTTAGTCCTATCACATGCCCAACACCCGTACATGACCTAATATTAGTCAACCCATGCCAACTCCCGACCACCTGCAGCCCATACCTATATTATAACCCCTTTTGGTCCTAACCCATGCCAAGACCCATACATGACATAATATAGTCAACCCGTGCCAACACCCAACCACCTGCAAATCATACCCATATTATAACCCCATTTGGTCCTAACCTATGCCCAACACCGGTACATGACCTAATAATTGTCAACCCCTGACAACATCCAACCACCTACAACCCATACCCATACTATAACCCCTTTTGGTCCTAACCCATGCCCAACACCTGTACATGAACTAATATTGGTCATCCCATGCCAACACCCGACCACCTGCAACCCATATCCATATTATAACCCCTGTTGGTTCTAACCCATGCCAACACCCGTACATGACCTAATATTGGTCAACCCATGCATGCACCCGACCACCTGCAACAGATACCCATATTATAACCCCTTTTGGTCCTAGCCCATTCTCAACACCCGTACATGACCTAATATTGGTCAACACGTGCTAACACCTGACCACTTGCAAGCTATACCTATATTGTTACCACTTTTGGTCCTAACCCATGCCCAACACCCGTACAGGACATAATATTGGTCAACCCATGCCAACACCCAACCACGTGAAACCCATACCCATATTATAACCCCTTTTGGTCCTAACCCATGCCCAACACCCATACATAATGTAATATTGGTAACCCCGTGCCAACAGTTGACCACCGGCAACCCATACCCATATTATAACCTCATTTTGTCCTAACACATGCCCAACACCCATACATGACCTAATATTGGCCAACTCGTGCCAACACCCGACTACCAGAAACCCAAACCCATATTATGACCCCTTTTGGTCCTAACATATGCCCAACACCGGTACATGTCCTAATAATTGTCAATCCCTGCCAACATCCGACCACCTACAACCCATACCCTTTTTATAACCCCTTTTTGGTCCAAACCCATGCCCAACACCCGTACATGACCTAATATTGGTCAAACTGTGCCAATACCCGAACACCAGCAACCCATACACATATTATAACCCCTTTTGGTCCTAACCCATGCAAAAACCCGACCACCTACAACCCATACCCATATTATAACCCCTTTTGGTGTTACCCTATGCCCAACACTCTTATTTGACCTAATATTGGTCAACCCGTGCCAACACCCGACCACCTTCAACCCATAGCCATATTATAAACCCTATTAGTCCTAACCCATGCCCAACACCTGTACGTGACGTAATATTGGTCAACCCATGCCAACACCCGAACACCTGTAACCAATACCCATATTTTAACCCGTTTTGGTGTTAACCCATGCCCAACACCTGTACGTGACCTAATATTGGTCAACCCATGCCAACACCCGACCACCTACAACCAATACCCATATTATAACCCCTTTTGATCCTAACCCTTGCACAACACCCGTACATGACCAAATATTGGTCAACACGTGCTAACACCCAACCACTTGCAACCCATACCTATATTATAACCGCTTTTGGTCCTAACCCACGCCCAACAGACGTACATGACCAAATATTGGTCAACCAGCTCCAACAGCCAAACATCTACAACCCATACGCATATTATAACCCCTTTTGGACTTAACCCTTGCCCAACGCCGGTACATGACCAAATATTGGTCAAAACGTGCCAACACCCGACCACCTGCAACCCATACCCATATTGTAACCTCTTTTGGTCCTAACCCATTCCCAACACCCATTCATGAACTAATATTGGTCAAACCGTGCCAACGCCCGACCACCTGCAACCCATAACAATATTATAACCCCTTTTGGTCCTAACCTATGCCCAACACCCATACATGACCTAATATTGGTCATACCCTGCCAACACCTGACCACCTCCAACCCATACCCATATTATAACCCCTTTTTGTCCAAACCCATGCCCAACACCCATATATGACCTAATATTGGTCAACCTGTGCCAACACCCGACCACCAGCAACTAATAACCATATTGTAACCCCCAACACCCGTACATGACCTAATACTGGTCAACCCGTGCCAACACCCAACCACCTGCAACCCATACCCATATTATAACCCTTTTTGGTCCTAACCCATGCCCAACACTTGTACATGACCTAATATTGGTCATCCCATGCCAACATCCCACCACCTGCAACCCATACCCATATTATAACCCCTGTTGGTTCTAACCCATGCGAACACCCGTACATGACCAAATATTGGACAACCCATGCAAACACCCGACCACCTGCAACCGATACCCATATTATAACCCCTTTTGGTCCTAGCCCGTTCCCAACACCCGTACATGACCTAATATTGGTCAACACGTGCTAACACCTGACCACTTGCAACCTATACCTATATTGTAACCACTCTTGGTCCTATCCCATGCCCAACACCCGTACAGGACCTAATATTGGTCAACCCATGCCAACACCCAACCACGTGAAACCCATACCTATATTATAACCCCTTTTGGTCCTAACCCATGCCCAACACCCATACATGACGTAATATTGGTAACCCCGTGCCAACACCTGACCACCTGCAACCCATACCCATATTATAACCACTTTTGGTCCTAACACATACCCAACACCCATACATGACCTAATATTGGTCAACCCGTGCCAACACCCGACCACCAGAAACCCAAACCCATATTATAACCCCTTTTGGTCCTAACCTATGCGCAACACCGGTACATGACCTAATAATTGTCAACCCCTGCCAACATCTGACCACCTACAACCCATACCCATTTTATAACCCCTTTTTGGTCTAAACCCATGCCCAACACCCGTACATGACCTAATATTGGTCAAACTGTGCCAACACCCAAACACCTGCAACCCATACACATATTATAACCCCTTTTGGTCCTAACCCATGCCCAACACCTGTACATGACCTAATATTGGTCATCCCATGCAAAAACCCAACCACCTACAACCCATACCCACATTATAACCCCTTTTGGTGTTACCCTATGCCCAACACTCTTATTTGACCTAATATTGGTCAACCCATGCCAACACCCGACCACCTTCAACCCATAGCCATATTATAACCCCTATTAGTCCTAACCTATGCCCAACACCTGTACGTGACGTAATATTGGTCAACCCATGCCAACACCCGACCACCTGTAACCAATACCCATATTATAACCCCTTTTGGTCCTAACCCTTACCCAACACCCGTACATGACCTAATATTGGTCAACACGTGCTAACACCCAACCACTTGCAACCCATACCTATATTATAACCACTTTTGGTCCTATCCCATGCCCAACACCCATACATGACCTAATATTGGTCAACCCGCACCAACACCCAACCATCTACAACCCATACCCATATTATAACCCCTTTTGGACTTAACCCTTGCCCAACACCCGTACATGACCAAATATTGCTCAAACCATGCCAACACCCGACCACCTGCAACCCATACCCATATTGTAACCCCTTTTGGTCCTAACCCATTCCCAACACCCATTCATGACCTAATATTGGTCAACCCGTGCCAACGCCCGACCACCTGCAACCCATAACAATATTATAACCCCTTTTGGTCCTAACCTATGCCCAACACCCATACATGACCTAATATTGGTCATACACTGCCAACACCCGACCACCTCCAACCCATACCCATTTTATAACCCCTTTTGGTCCAAACCCATGCCCAACACCCATATATGACCTAATATTGGTCAACCTGTGCCAACACCCGACCACCAGCAACTAATACCCATGTTGTAACCCCCAACACCCGTACATGATCTAATATTGGTCAACCCGTTCCAACACTTGACCACCTGCAACCCATACCCATATTATAACCACTTTCAGTCCTAACCCATGCCCAACAACCGTACACGACATAATATGGTCAACCCATGCCAACACCCAACCACCTGCAGCCCATACCTATATTATAACCCCTTTTGGTCCTAACCCATGCCCAACACCCGTATATGACATAATATGGTCAACCCGTGCCAACACCCAACCACCTGCAACCCATACCCATATTTTAACCCCTTTTGATCCTAACCTATGCCCAACACGGGTACATGACCTAATAATTGTCAACCCCTGACAACATCCAACCACCTTTTTGGTCCAAACCCATGCCCAACACCTGTACATGACCTTATATTGGTCAACCTGTGCCAACACCCGACCACCTGCAACCCATACCCATATTATAACCCATTTTGGTCCTAACCCCTGCCCAACACTTGTACATGACCTAATATTGGTCATCCCATGCCAACACCCAACCACCTGCAACTCATACCCATATTATAAACCCTGTTGGTTCTAACCCATGCCAACACCCGTACATAACCTAATATTGGTCAACCCATGCAAACACCCGACCACCTGCAACCGATACCCATATTATAACCCCTTTTGGTCCTAGCCCGTTCCCAACACCCGTACCGGACCTAATATTGGTCAACCCATGCCAACACCCAACCACGTGAAACCCATACCCATATTATAACCCCTTTTGGTCCTAACCCATGCCCAATACCCATACATGACATAATACTGGTAACCCCGTGCCAACACCTGACCACCTGCAACCCATACCCATATTATAACCACATTTGGTCCTAACACATGCCCAACACCCATACATGACCTAATATTGGTCAACCCGTGCCAACACCCGACCACCAGAAACCCAAACCCATATTATAACCCCTTTTGGTCCTAACCTATGCCCAACTCCGGTACATGACCTAATAATTGTCAACCCCTGCCAACAACCGACCACCTACAACCCTTACCCATTTTATAACCCCTTTTTGGTCCAAACCCATGCCCAAAACCCGAACATGACCTAATATTGGTCACCCGTGCCAACACCCGACCACCTTCAACCCATAGCCATATTATAACCCCTATTGGTCCTAACCCATGCCCAACACCTGTACGTGACCTAATATTGGTCAACCCATGCCAACACCGGACCACCTGCAACCAATACCCATATTATAACCCCTTTTGGTGCTAACTGTTACCCAACACCCGTACATGACCTAATATTGGTCAACACATGCTAACACCCAACCACTTGCAACCCATACCTATATTATAACCGCTTATGGTCCTAACCCATGCCCAACACCCGTACATGACCTAATATTGGTCAACCCGCGCAAACACCCAACCATCTGAAACCCATACCCATATTATAACCCCTTTTGGACTTAACACTTGCCCAACGCCTGTATATGACCAAATATTGGTCAAACCGTGCCAACACCCGACCACCTGCAACCCATACCCATATTGTAATCCCTTTTGGTCCTAACCCATTCCCAACACCCATTCATGACCTAATATTGGTCAACCCGTGCCAACGCCCGACCACCTGCAACCCATAACAATATTATAACCCCTTTTGGTCCTAACATATGCCCAACACCCATACATGACCTAATATTGGCCATACCCTGCCAACACCCGACCACCTCCAACCCATACCCATATTATAACCCCTTTTGGTCCAATCCCATGCCCAACACCCATATACGAGCTAATACTGGTCAACCTGTGCCAACACCCGACCACCAGCAACCAACACCCATATTGTAACCCCCAACACCCATACATGATCTAATATTGGTCAACCCGTGCCAACACCTGACCACCTGCAACCCATACCCATATTATACCCACTTTGGGTCCTAACCCATGCCCAACAACCGTACACAACATAATATGGTCAACCCGTGCCAACACCCGACCACCTGCAACCCATACCATTATTGTAACCCCTTTTGGTCCAAACCTATGCCCAACACCGGTACATGACCTAATAATTGTCAACCCCTGCCAACATTCAACCACCTGCAACCCATACAAAATTTATAACACCTTTTTGGTCCAAACCCATGCCTAACACCCGTACATGACCTAAAATTAGTCAACCCGTGCCAACACCCGACCACATGCAACCCATACCCATATTATAACCCCTTTTGGTCCTAACCCATGCCCAACACCTGTACATGACCTAATATTGGTCAACCGATGCCAACACACGACCACCTGCAACCGATTCCCATATTATAACCCCTTTTGGTCCTAGCCTGTTCCCAACACCCGTACATGACCGAATATTGGTCAACACGTGCTAACACCTGCCCACTTGCAACCTATACCTATATTATAACTGCTTTTGGTCCTAACCCATGCCCAACACTCGTACATGACCTAATATTGGTCATCCCGTGCCAACACGCGACCACCTGCAACCCATACCCATATTATAACCCGTTTGCATCCTAACCAATGCCCAACACCTATACATGACTTAATGATTGTCAACCCGTGCCAACACCCGATCACCTGCAACCCATACCCATATTATAACCCCTTTTGGTCATAAACCTTGCCCAACACCCGTACATGACCCAATGTTGGTCAACCTGTGCCAACACCCGACCACCTGTAACCCATACCCATATTATATCCCTTTTTAGTCCTAACCGATTCCCAACACCCATACATGACCTAATATTGGTCAAGCCGTGATAACACCGGACCACCTGCAACCCATAACAATATTATAACCCCTTTTGGTCCTAACCTATGCCAAACACCCATACATGACCCAATATTGGTCATACCGTGCCAACACCCGACCACCTCCAACCCATACCCATATTATAACCTTTTTTGGTCCAAACCCATGTCGAACACCCATATATGACCTAATGTTGGTCAACCTGCTCCAACACCCGACCACCTGCAACCCATACCCATATTATAACCCCTTTAGGTCCTTACCGATGCCCAACACCCATACATGACCTAATAATTGTCAACCCGTGCAACCACCCGACCACCTGCAACCCATATCCATATTATAACCCCTTTTGGTCCTAACCCATGCCCAACACCCGTACATGACCTCATATTGGTGAACCCGTGCTAACAAACGACCACCTACAACTGATATCCATATTATAACCCCTTTTGGTCCTAACCCTTGCCTAACACCCGCACATGAGCTAATATTGCCTAACAACCGACCACTTGCAACCCATACCAATATTTTAACCCCTTTTGGTCCAAACCCATGCCCAACACCCGTACATGACCTAATATTGGTCATCCCGTGCCAACACGCGACCACCTGCAACCCATACCCATATTATAACCCCTTTGGGTCCTAACCCATTCCCAACACCCGTAAATGACCTAATATTGGTTAACCCGTGCCAACTGCCGACCACCTGCAACCCATACCCATATTATATCCCTTTTTGATCCTAACCCTTTCCCAACACCCAGAGATCATCTAATATTGGTCATCCCATGCCAACACCGCACCACCTGCAACTCATACCGATATTATATCCGCTTCGGGTCCTAACCCATGCCCAACACCCATACATGATCTAATATTGTTCATCCCATGCCAACACCCGACCACCTGCATCAGAACCCATATTATAACCCATTTGGGTCCTAACCCATGCCCAACACCCGTACATGACCTAATATTGGTCAACCCGTGCCAACACTCGACCACCTGCAAACCATACCCATATTATAACACGTTTTGGTCCTAACCCATTCCCAACACCCGTACATGACCTAATATTGGTAACCCCGTGCCAACACTCGACCACCTGCAACCCATACCCATATTATAACACGTTTTGGTCCTAACCCATTCCCAACACCATTACTTGACCTAATATTGGTCATACCGTGCCAACCCCGACCACCTCAAACCCATACCCATATTATAACCCTTTTTGGTCGAAACCCATTCCTAACAATCGTATATAACCTAATATTGGTCAAACTGTGCCAACACCCGACCACCTACAATCCATACCTATTTTATAACTCCTTTTGGTCCTAACTCATGCCCAACACGCATACATGACCTAATATTGGTCATACCATGCCAAACCCGACGACCTCCAAACCATACCCATATTATAACCCCTTTTGGTCCAACCCCATGCCTAACACCCGTATATGACCTAATATAGGTCAAACTATGCCAACACCCGACCACCTACAACCCATACCCATATTATAACCCCTTTTGGTCCTAACCCATGCCCAACACCCGTACATGACCTAATATTGGTCAACCCATGCCAACACCTGACCACTTGCAACCCATACCCATATTATAACTCCTTTTGGTCCCAGCCCTTGCCCAACACCTGTACATGACCTAATATTGGTCAACCCATGCTAACACCCGACCACCTGCAACCCATACCCATATTATAACCGCTTTTGGTCCAAATCCATGCCCAACAACCGTACATGACCTAATATTGGTCAACCCGTGCCAACACCTGACCACCTGCAACCCGTACCCATATTATAACCCCTTTTGGTCCTAACCCATGCCCAACGCCCGTACATGACTAAATATTGGTCACCCCGTGCTAACACCCGACCACCGGCAACCCATACCCATGCTATAACCCCTTTTGGTCCTAACTGATGCCCAATACCCACATATGATGTAATATTGGTCAACCCGTGCCAACTCCCGACCACTTGTAACCCATACCCATATTATAACCCCTTTTGGTCCTAACCCAAGCCCAACACCCGTACATGATCTAATAATTGTCAACCCCTACCAACATCTGACCACCTGCAAGCCGTACACATCTTATAACCACTTTAAGGTCCAAACCCATGCCCAACACCCCTACATGACCTAATATTGGACAACCTGTGCCAACACCCGACCACCTGCAACCCATACCCATATTATAACCCCTTTTGACCCTAACCCGTGCCCAAGACCTATACATGACCTAATATTGGTCATCCCATAACAAAACCCAACCACCTACAACCCATAACAATATTATAACCCCTTTACGTCCTATCCTATCCCTAACACCCATACATGACCTAATATTGGTCATACCGTGCCAACACCCAACCGCATCCAACCCATACCCATATGATAACCCCTTTTGGTACAAACCCATCCCCAACACCCCTATACGACCTAATATTGGTCAACCTGTGCCGACACCCAACCACCTGCAAGGCATACCCATATTATAACCCCTTTTGGTCCTAATCGTTGCCCAACACCCAAACATGACCTAATAATTGTCAACCCGTGCAAGCACCCAACGACCTCCAACCCATACCCATATTATAACTCGTTTTGGGTCCTAAGCCTTGCCCAACACCCGTACATGACCTAATATTGGTCAACCCGTGCCAACACCCGATCACTTGCAACCCATACCCATATTATAACCCCTTTTGGTCCTAACCCATGCCCAACACCCGTACATAACATAATATTGGTCAATCCGTTCCAACACCCGACCACCTGCAACCCATACCCACATTATAACCCCCTTTGGTCCTAAGACATACCGGATACAAAATAGGGCTAAGAGACGAGCCCAAGACGCAACACCATATACCTAACAATCTCCCCCTTTGCGTCAATTGGGGTGAGACCTCACTCCGGCTTGCTTGCACCTGCGGCACCGACTTTCTTCACGGTCTTGAACAGACATGGAATAATAGCTAGAAGTGTTTGTCGGAAGTGAATATACCAATTGATCATGTCGTTGAAGTATTTATTATCACTCTCCGAATTCTGCTTGCACCTATTGAGGATTCCCAGAGCATGCTCCAAGCAGGAAGTGGTGTAAAGATGTTTGTCAGCCAAAGCAAATAAGCATTTCTGACCTTCTGCCCTAGTGAACATCACTGAGTTTCATTTTGGGTTAATCTTTCCCATCTGCATTCTATTTAAATCACTTGAAGAACCGACTGGAGTGATAGTAGGCTTCTTTCTAAGAACATTTGCAACTTCTTGATCCAACTTGGCAACCTCCAAAATATAGTATACCAACATCCTCTTGAAATGATCTATGATCAGACCATATTCCATTTCATTGAAGAGAAGAATGTTGTGCAAGATTATCCAGTCATGAGGATTTAAGTTGGGAAGATCGGCTAGAGAGATGGCATGCTCGGTTTTGTCGGATCCCCTCAAGACCTTGAATCTGACGTTAGTGAAGTTACCCTCCCGAACGGGTTTGAGGACCCGAACATTGATAATCTTCTGTGCGCTCCAGGTCTGATATTGAGGTTGAGCTGTCCTCAGATAGAAGTCTATAAGTTCCCTATCAGCCTTCGGGTGAGGATGAGTAACTTCAGCTATGTGGGCGAATGCATGGAAGATAAAAGCTTTTCTGGTCAAGGGCATGTCAAATTGGGAATCCACCGAATTGACCCGGTCCAAGGAGATCACAGGTTCAAGCCAAAGAGTGATGGGGGACTCGATAGCTTCTTTAACAAGCTCTTCAAGATTCCAAGGAGGAAATAGAGTTTTTCTGCTTTCAAGGAGATCATGAGCCTCCTTTACCTTCCTCTCATTAGCTTCAGCCTCTCTGGCAATCCGAGCATTTTCCTCAAGCTCCTTCTCCCTGACCTGTTTTTTCAGAATGTTGGCAATCGGTTCTTGGTCCTCACTTTCATCACTATCACTGATAATCTGTTTGTCTTTGCTTTGAGCACTCAAAACTGATGTAGGAACAGTTGTTGGTTTGGGTGCTCTTGGAAGAACTAGTGAAGAAACTGGGAGTGATTGAGCTTTGGGAATCGGAGGAGGTTGTGATTGAGCTGTGGCCTTCATTTCTCCCCCTTGTTTCGAATGTTCCTCTTGCTCAGGAATCCCTTCAATTTGTCTAAGAAAGGCAAGGGCGGGAGCAAGCTTCTCTGCAAGAGTGCGCCTCACCGAGTAGTTAAGAATCGGATCATGGGCTTCAATGATGATGGATAGAGCCCCGTGAACATCCGAAACACAACTCTTGACCTCAGCTTTCTCAGACCAAAGAGAATTGATCTCCTTTTCTGCTTGGGAGAGATGATGACTTGCAAGATGGAGCTCAGAAGTTTTACGAGCAAGCTCATCCATTGCAGTAGAGTATGCGACAAGAGTTTGTTGGAAGCTGAGTAGACGATCCGCAACAGAAGACTGAAAGGACTGATTGTCTTATTTGAGGGTTTGACAGAAGCTGGCAAAGTGTTGTGTTTCTGTTTCAAGTGAAGTGACCAGCTTCTCCACAACCGTGCGGATTTTCTTGGTATTAGTTTCGGATGCCCCTTGCAAAGACTCCAGAAAAATGTTAGCGTCTACAAATAGTTTTTCGACTTTTTCGGTCGCAGCAACACAAGCCTTTGTAGAGTTGTCAATAGCAGCAGCAGCAGAGGTAATTTAGGCTTCATGTGCTTTGGTTGAAGTTTCCACCATCCCTTTAATGGCGGCCTCCGAGATGTGATATTTTGAGGTGGAGGAGGAAGCCACGTGATTATCAATCTTCTCGTGGAGTTTCTTGATGTGTTTTTTGGTGACAGGAGCATCATCATCATCATCACTTTGAACTTGGTAGGGGCTATAGTAGATGGAGTCAAAGGTCATATCCTCCCCTCCCATAATGGTTTCAGTTTCAGCAGAGTGAGTGGGAGATAAGGGTGTAGCGGATGGTTCGGTAGTGGAAGTGGGTTCGGGTGCTGAAGTAGGTTCGGGTGCAGGGGTAGTTTCGGGTGTGGAAAGAGGTTAGGTTGTGAAGGTGGTTTCAGATTGTGAAGTCCGAACCCCCGTATGATATACGTTGGTTTGAATTTCACTGGTGGTGGTTTTGGTGGCTTCAGTGAAAATGGGTGGTGGTATAGGAATAGTTGTGGGTGGAATGGTAATAGAGGTAGTTATGGGGAGAATAGAAATAGAGGAGGTTATGGTGGGAATGGAAATAGATGTGGTAATAGGAGCAGAAGAGATAGGTTTAGTGACAATAGGTACCTCATGAATGGGAGAAAGCGGAGGAGAGTCGCCTCGGATCGACTCTTCAGAGTCTGAACTTTCAGCTTCGGAATCACTCCAAGAAGCAAGAACCAGTTTATGTTTCGATTGTGTTTTCTTCTTCTTCGGTGGAGGAGATAGGGCTGCTTTTGTCAACTTTCGCTTCTTAGGGGTAGGACCTTTCACCCCTTTTGCAACCTTCTTTGTTTTCCCCTTCTCTGGTTTCTTCTCCCTTGTGGCCGGTTTGTCTGTGTCGTTAATGGACTGAATCATCTTAGGGGTCAACTCTCTTGGTCCCGAAGGAGGACACTCCTTGTAAGCTTTGAAGATCCTGCTCTCCTTGGATACACCGGCGAACATTGACTCTGGAATGGATCCAACAAAAATAAATTTGGAGGAATCAGTCACAATAATCTTGGTGGTATGAAACACACCAGTTGAGGAGAGAGGAGAGTTGGCCACTGTAGGGACATGATATTTGTCCATGGCCCATTTGGTGACGATCGTCCAAAACCTGGCATAAGATATTTCAGTATGCCGAGAGGAGGAGCCAAGGCTTTGTATCAACTGTTGCCACAAAATCGAACCATAATCAAGATTGATTCGAGTATACATACAATAAAGAATAATCATGAATAATCGACTGGCCCCGTCAGAACTTGCACTTCTTTCAGATAAACCCTTGAAGAGGATTGTGAAAAATCCGTTCCATTGAGGAGGAAGGCACAAATTCTTGAATTTAGACATCGTCGTAATGATTTCTGTGTATCCCATGTTATAAAACATGGAGAAGAGTTCACTCATGGTGATTGAATCAGGGTTAACCCTCGATTCGTTAGGTTCAAACGCTAGGAGCCAACAGAAGCGCTGCTTGGAGATAGAGGATTTGTTGTGTAGAACGTCGAAGTAGATCCGATCAACTGATTTGTCGTAGTGGGCGGTGGAGAAAATCTGTGAAAGGCACTCCATTGGAACGATTTCAACCATTGATAGAGCAAGAATGAGTGGAGAGTATTTGAGACACTCCACTATCGGATACATAAATGCATCATAGGATATTGGGTTGAGATCTATCACAAGGCTTTGTTGTGGTCGGATGGGAAGAATAGTTGAGCGGGAAGAGGTTTCATGGACAGAGGAGGAATCTGCCATTGTTGAAGGCTTCAAGGAAGAAGAGAAATAGTAGCAAAAAACTTATATATGAGGTTTTAGGAGTGCGATGAAGAGATGAAATGGCTGGGGTTGAACCCTTTATATCAGTTATGGATGAGAGAGAAAAATTTTCCCCCAAATCTTCTCGGAACTCGGAACGGCGCTTGATGTGATTGAAAATTGATAGTTAGCGCCCCAATGATTACAAATGAGAGAGAATAATGTTCCTGTTAGCACGCGCGCCCGTCAAATCACTATTGCAGTCATTACTCTGTCGGCTGAGTCAGCACCTTATCTGTTAAATAGTTGTCATCCAAACAAGAGATAAGGACGGAACCGAACTAGACTTTTGGAAAATCAAAGATTTTCGTGCATAGAGTGACAAATGATAAAGAAATAAAACAACGTCTATGTGGGGATATGTGATGTCAATGTAGACACAAAACAGTGGATCCCGGGCACGAATCTCTTCCTTCAAAGTTAAGAGAGACTTTAAAGTGTCTGTATGGATTCCCGTTGAATTACGATCAATCACTTGTTAAGAAGTGTTGAAAGGCATCTTCTAATAAGGCTTAAAAGGGTGGCTTTTGCTTCAGTTTAGAATCTCGGACCTTGACATAAGATCGAGACCAAATGAAGTACCGGTGAGACCGATGTGGTCTGTTGAACAAGTAGGTTGGGATATATGTATAGTGACTTGTTGGAGATGTTTGTTTGTGAAATCTCAAAAGATTAATACTGGATTCTAAGGGAAGAAATGTCGTGGTGATTAACAATTTCATAAGAATCACACAAAGGAAAGAGATTTCATGATACAATTACAAATGTAACTGTTTACCATCAATTCATGTTATGTATTGAATTTAGGGTTTCACTTAGCACGTAGTGACACGAGGCTAAGATCATAAACACATAGATTGTGTAACCATAAACCTTAGTGGTTATTTCTGAGACTCTCAAGGGTTACTATATGGGACCGAAATAGGATGGAGAAAAATATTTGAGGTGGTGAAAAGAAACCAAAGTACCTCTGCTAAAAATAGTGACCAAGCAGTAAACTCTTAACCCATATGAGAAAAGAGGAAGGTAGCTCAGGATTAGAATAAATGTAGCAGCCTTATTGGGAAGACAAGGTTTGTATATACCTAGTCATTAAGGCTTTATTCAAAATCAGTTGAGGCTTTGGACAACATGCAACAACATGCTTCTAGGCACGCTTAACTAGTATAAAGTGTGACAATGATACCTGCCCCATCGATATTTAACCAAGAATAGAAGTAAAAGAAAGAAAATATTTTTGGAGATTTGAAATTTTTGAAAAGAGAAAAACCAAACAAAACAAAAACAAACAAAAATAAAAAAAATTGAACCGAACCCGAAATGGACCGAACGCTCGGTTCATTTCGGTTCCTAAAAAAAATATTTTTGGATTTTTGGAAAACAACTATACATAAGTATACAACCATAGGCAACACCTTTTTGAGATTGAGCGAAAACATGTGCAATGGGACCGAACCCGAAATAGACCGAGCGTTCGGTTCATTTCGGTTCCCATGTGAACCGAACCCGAAATAGACCGAGTGTTCGGTTCATTTCGCTTCTAACTGTTAGCTTTGAGATGGTGTTTTTGGTACCGACTCCGATTCCATCATTCCTAGACCTTGAAGGATTTTATTGAAACTAGCTTCAGGTAGGGCTTTGGTGAAGATATCGGCCAGTTGATCAGTGGTTTGAACAAAGTGAATTTCGACATTTCCATCCTCCACATGATCCTTAATAAAGTGATACCTCAGTTCTATATGCATGGTCTTGGAGTGTTGCACTTCGTTATGACAAATCCTAATTGCACTTTCTGAATCGCAATATAGTGGGATCTTTTTCATGTTAAGTCCATAATCACGGAGCTGACTTTGGATCCAAATGAGTTGAGATGTACAAGAGGCAGCTGCGATGTACTCTACTTCGGCTGTAGAAAGAGAAACACATGTTTGTTTCTTTGACTGCCAGCTGACCAACTTCCTGTCAAAGAATTGGCAGCCTCTTGTGGTGCTTTTCCTGTCTAAACCACATCCTCCAAGGTCTGCATCGGAGAACGCTTGAACGAAGAAGCCTGAGTATGATGGATACCATAGACCGAGGGAAGTGGTTCGTTTCAGATACCGGAGTATATTTTTCACTGCAAGCATATGTGGTTCACGAGGATTCACCTGAAACCTAGCACAATAATATACAGAAAAGATTATATCAGGCCTGCTAGCAGTAAGGTACATTAAGGACCCAATCATCTGGCGGTACAGCGTAATATCAACCGCCGGTTTTTCCAAGGAGGGTGTGAGTTTGGTGCCAAATGCCATTGGATCTTTGACCTTTGAGTCTCCCATCATGCCAAATTTGGCAAGAAGAGTTTTGGTGTATGCTTCCTGGTTGATAAAGATGCCTTCGGGTCCCTGTCTAATATTCAAACCAAGAAAAAAGTTAATCGGACCCATTGAGCTCATTTCAAATTTAGTCTCCATCAGTTTTCTGAATTCAACTGTTAAGCTAGGATTCGTTCAGCCAAAGATGATATCATCGACATAGATTTGAACAATCATAAGGTGGTTACCTTCCTTCTTACGAAAGAATGTTGGGTCAACCGAAGCTTGTTTAAATTTGGACATCTTTAAAAACTTAGTTAGCATTTCATACCAGGCCCTAGGTGCTTGTTTCAGACCGTAAACTGCCTTGTCCAGAATATAATAGTGATTTGGGTACTTTTCATTGACAAAACCAGGAGGTTGCTCCACGTAAACCATTTCTTCAAGTTATCCATTCAGAAAAGCGCATTTTACATCCATTTGGTAGACCTCGAAGTTTTTGTGTGCAGCATAGGCAAGAAATATGCGAACAGATTCCAGCCTTGCAACTGGAGCGAAAGTCTCTTCGTAATCAATTCCCTCTTCCTGGAAGTATCCTTTCACAACTAGACGAGATTTGTTTCTTACTACATTGCCTTCCTTGTCCATTTTATTTCTAAAGACCCATTTGAGACCAACAACCGAGGCATCTTGAGGAGTTGGAATGAGACGCAAAACTTTATTTCTTTCGAACTCATTATGTTTTTCTTGCATAGCTTGAACCCAATCAGAGTGATCAAGAGCGGTGTTTACTGTCTTTGGTTCAACTTTTGAGACGAAAGAGTTAAACATACATAACTCTACTTTTGAAAATAAAGAAGTTTGTTTTGCCTTCACTTGTGATCGGGTCAACACCTTTTCAGAGACATTACCCACAACCTGTGAAACAGGATGATCTCTAATCCATTTGACTAAAGGAGGGTAATTTGGATCATACGATGGATCCATTTCAGCGTTTACCATCTCTTCTAATTCAGATTGACTGTCATCGTCATAAAAGATATCCACATTCTCCCCCTCGAGTGATGAGCTTTCTGGTGTGGCTGGTGTTTCTGGTGCTACAGGACTCTCGGGTGTGGTTGTGCTCTCGGGCGGTGTAGAGCACTCTGGCAGTGTTGAGCTTTCGGGTGCTACAGTACCTTTGGGTGCAGTAGAGCTTTCGGGTGCTAAAGTACCTTCGGGTGCAATAGACCTTTCGGGTGCTACAGTACCTTCAGGTGCAGTAGAGCTTTCGGGTCCTACAGTACCTTCGGGTGCAGTAGAGCTTTCAGGTGCTACAAGAATAGAGTGCTCCCCCTCAACTCGTAAGCTTGGCTGTTTTGAAGAAGATGGATTCTCCCCCTCAACTGAAGCGCCTTGCTGAGGAGGTTTGTTTGGAACTTGCTCTCCTTTACCCATTCATTCAATGGCATCTTCAAGGATTTGCTTCAGATGGTTGATTTTGTTGTCTGCTGCCTTGGCTTCCAAGAGAGTAGCTTTCTCAGGTTCATCGAATAACTCCACAAACTGCTCAAACAAATTAGCAATCGAGGCCGTGACATGACCTGTTTGAGTGAAAATTTCTCCAATTGCTTCTTCAGTAGCCTTTATCTATTTGACGTAGCTATCATCGAAAGTCACATAATATGTCTCTTTGATCTTCCTTGAACGCTTATTTAAGACCCCATATGCTTTTGAAGTAAGAGAGTATCCCAGAAAAATCCCTTCATCAGCTTTAACGTCGAACTTGGTACGATGTTCTCTAGAGTTGAAGATGAAGCATTGTGAGCCGAATACATGGAAGAATTTAACGTTCGGCTTCCTGTTGTTGATGATTTGATAAGGAGTAACAGAGAAATGCTTGTTGAGATAGGACCTGTTCTGCGTGAAACATGCTGCAGAAATAGCGTCAGCCCAGACATATAATTGTAAAGAAGCGAAACTTAGCATGGTTTAGGCCGCCTCACACAAAGATCGGTTTCATCTTTTGAAAATTCCGTTTTGTTGAGGGGTGTAGGGAGCTGAGAAGTTGTGACTGGTTCCTTTTTCTGCTAACAAGTCTTCAAATTCTTTATTTTTGAATTCCAGCCCATTGTCGCTTCTGATGTTGCGGACGACTTTCCTGAACTACACTTCAACCTGCTTGATAAACATCTTCAGCTTGAGAGTTGCCACAGATTCGTGCTTCAGAAAGAACACCCATGTAAAATGTGAAAAGTCATCAATAATAACAAGAATATACTTGCTACTGGCAATGCTTTCGATAGAAGATGGACCACACAAGTCAATGTGAATTAACTCAAGTGGTTCAATGACTTTAGTGTTTATGATGGATGGGTGACTTTGACGACTTTGCTTCCCCATTTCACACGCAGCACACAAATGTTCTCGATCAAACTTGAGCAATGGAATACCCCTAACATGAACTCATGTGACAAGTTTGTTGATATCCTTGAAATTGAGATAGGAGAGCCTTCGGTGCCACAGGCAGCTTTCGTCAGAATGTGCTTTGGATAATAGACATATAGCTGGGTTTCCTTTGATAGGTTTGAGATTGAAAGGAAACATTTCGCCTTTGCGCTCCGATTTGAGAATTACTCTTTTTGTTTTCTTCTCTATTATTTCCGAACCCTCATCCTCAAACGAAACTTTAAGACCGGTACCTCCAACAAGCTGAGATAGACTGATGAGATTATGTTGTAGTCCTTCAACGTATGCAACTTTTCTAATCGTGAAGTCTCCATTTGTTATCATCCCATAACCTTTAATCGTGCCATATGAGTTGTTCCAGAACTTGACATTCCCGCCGTTTGGAAGTGATCGAAATTCCATCAGCTCTTCCTCCTTCCTGTCATGTGACGTGAGCAGCCACTGTCAATATACCATTCTTCATCGAACGGCTCGTCACTGATAACCTGGAAAAATCAAGCAGATTTAGGAACCCAAAGTTTCTTGGGTCCACGTGAGCCTTTCACAGGAACAGGAATAATAAGCGAAATGTCAACGAGATATGTTCTTTTTATTAAGGTTGTTTCATCTTTCTTCTTAATAGTGTAAACTTTAATTTTATTGGGATTTGTTAAAGTCGTTTTGGATTCAGGTTCAGGTGTTTGGGCCTTGGAATGCTTTTGATCACTCTTGAATGAGGAAACCTTCGATTTTCCTTTCAAATCTGTTGAAGATTTTGGATTTTGAGTTTCAATAGAAGTGGATTTAGAATGGGGTTGAGAAGAATTAGAATGAGACAATTTAGACTGAGAAGTTTTCTTGACTTGAGGTTCTAGGTGACCCTTTTGTTTGTGGTCATTAGTGAGACCGAACCTTGAACCTTGGTAATTTTTGCTCTCGGAACCGAACCTATGGTTTCGGTAGCTGGTGTTCTCTGAACCAAACCTTTCCTTTCGGTTGTTAATACTTTCTTGCGGTCTGACTGTTCGTTTCTCTGATGTCCTATCATGATCAGAAAAATGGGTATTTTGAGATCGCCAGAACTATTTTCGCTCTGAGGGATTCTTCTTGTATCTCAGATTCCTCTACTGCTTTTGATTTTTCACTTGTCTGGGTTGCTTGTGAATATTCGCCTTCTGTTTTGGCTTTTGAACAACAGGTTCGCTCTTTATAGATGAGGTTTCGTTTGTGGAGGTGACTTCTTCTACAAGAATTTCTTTAGTGCCACTTGTACTTGGTACGTCAAAGTTGTTAGGCTTGTTCAGCGGCTCTGGTACATATCTTCCTTTTGTTTTCCAGGACGTTCGCTCTGATAAACCAACAGTTTCATCGACATTATCTATAGGAGCAGACCAGAAGAACTCATCGTAGCCATCTGCGTTATCATCGTTTACAATGACAGTGAGTTCGGCTGTTTGATGTTCGGATACTCCTTTGACTCTATATACCTGATTTGGTGTTGTTCTCACCTTTTGGTACACAACAGCCTTTTCCTTGAGAATCGGGGACTCATTTTGTGACAAACGAGTGAACTCCACAGAATTTTCAGAAATAAGATTTTTGTGGTTTTCGTGTTCGCTTTTGACATACTCAAAACAGTCGACTTCATCTTCTACATAAATTACACTCATATCATCATCCTCATTAAGTTCAGTTGCGTTTTTAACATCAATTTTATTTTCTGAACTTAAATTGGCATTCAATGAGTCAAATTTTTTTATGGTTTCGGTCCTTAGTTTCAGCTTATCGTTTTCATCCAAAATATTTTTCAGCATGTCCTTATGGTCCTTGGACTTTATAAAAGATTCTATTTTGTCCAGACCATACATGTAAGTGGGATTCACATCATCAGACGATACAACACTTTCACAGTTATATGCTTCAGCATCGATTTCATCCTCCTTAAATTCAAGGAAGGGAAAAATCATGCGATGAATTTTGTGCCCTATTTCACAGTTCAGATGAAGTTGAGTGATGTTAGCATAAAGACGTTTAGCAATTAAACAAAAAACATTTCTCTGTTTCGAAAGTTTTAAATTGTCTCTTTGCAAATAAATGTTTTCATCTTTGGATTTAATCAACTCCGATTCCTTCAGCTCTATCCACATCCTCCGTTCTTCACTCTTGGAAGACACCCTGCTTATTTGGTTAGTTAGGTTAGAATTGGTGACCCGTGTTTGAGTTAAACTACTATCTAGATTTGAGATTCTTGAATTTAAGCTTTTTAATTCTTTTTCATACGAATTTTGTGGGACTTTAAATGAAACCAAAACGGATTGTACCTTCTTGATCAATTCATCTAGCTCATTGATCTGCACGCTGAGAGGTTTTGCTATGAAGCATAGGTCCTCTCGCTCCTTGGAGTCTTCATTCCCACCATCCGTATTGTATCCCCTCATTTGAGATACATCTGTCACCATCAAACACTTCCCACTGCTTTCTTCACCTCTTGTAACGTATGCCTCTCCATGAGATGGTTTCCTGACCTCATCATCCTCTGAGTCAGATGACCAGACCTGCACGCCACCGAACTCATCATCCGCTGCCGAACCCTGCACAATTAAAGCATTCATTGAAGGGTTAGCAATAGCGTTCTTTCTCTTGATCTCTTCCAACTTTTTCATCAACAAGGCCTCTTCATCTTTTTCCTCATCCTTCTCTGCCATTTTCTTTAGAACGCAGTCTTTGGCATAGTAGTTCTTTCCTCCACAGTAGTAGCAATTCACACTTGAATCTTCTTCAACTTTCGCCTCTTTCTTTGGTTCCTCTGTCTTTGGCTGCTCCCTAACCTTTTCAGAACCATAGCTTCCCTGCCAGTTTCGGTTCTTATTGGTAGGGAATCTCTTCTTAATGAACCTCTTCGGATTAGACACCATCATTGCATAATCTTTAGAAGTAAGATCATAGTCTTCTAGGTTCAGGTGTTCATCTTCTACCACATTTTTGCTTTTAGATAGGAGGGCCAAGGACCCCAAAATTGAGACAACATTCTTCTCTTGCATAACAATCTTTTCTTGGGATTTCAAAATTCCCACCAGCTTTGCCAACAAATAAGACTTGAACTACTCGTGAGCTTTGACTGTAGACACAACAGCTCTCCATTCAGATCTTAGGCCATTCAAAAAGGTGACTTTCTGTTCAGTCAACTTCCTTTCTATATCATGTTTGATCATCTTGCTAAGAAGATGATTGAAGCGATTGAACGTTTGAGTAAAAGTTTCAACAGAATTCTACTTAAATTCACCAAACTCAGAGAAAAGAAAGGTCTGAATAGAATGCTCCAAATCTTCATCTATGGAATATAGCTCTCGCAGCCTATCCCAGACTTCTTTAGCGGTACTGCAGGAACTCACCAACCTAAATGTATCAGATTGAAGAGCGAATCGGATCAGTCTCAATGCTTTAATGTTGCACTGAAACTTCTCCTTTTCGTCTTGAGCAACATCTTTCACATCTTTTAACAGATCGTTATACTCTTTCTGAGTTTTAATGATTCTAGATGTTCCTGAGTGAGCAAATGGTCCAGACACAATAGCTTCCCATATAAGATACCCATTGTCTTCAGATACGATGACGTAGTCTTCAAAGTGATGCGCCCAAACTTCGTAATCTTGATCGTAAAGAATAGGAATCTTTGTTGTTCATCCAATATTATTTGAGATGTTGATAGGATTAGATTGAGAATCGTCCATGCTTGATCGTTTAACCTGTTAGAAAGATCAGACTTGTAATATATAATATTAGGGCAAAACGAATAAGTAATGAGATACGTCAATTATGGAGTGACGGCTCAATAAATATCACTTAATGTGGAATAAACCCTAATAACTTCTTTCACAGAAGAGATATGTATGAATTACACAGCCTCCGACCAAGACGCGAACCCGCGACCAAGTCTGCGACCCTACTCGGCGAGTCTGGCTCCAACTCGCAGAGTCTCTCCTTTAAAACACCCCAAAATGCAATTTAACAATACTTGAGATTTTGGGCTGTTACAATTCTCCCCCACTAGAATCAGACTTCGCCCTCGAAGTCTCACTCTGAAAATAGTTCTGAATACTGCTCCCGTATCTCACGTTTCGGCTTCCCTAGACACTTCCGATCTCTTCCGAGGTTGCCACTGAATCAATACCAGAGGTACCCCCTTGTTCCTGAGAACCTTGATCTCCTGATCCCTGATGGCCACTGGCCTCTCGGCGTAACACAGGCTCGCATCCACCTAATTGTTCTCTAGTGGAACCACTGCTGACTCATCTGCTATACACTTCTTCAATTGCGACACGTAAAAAGTGTCATGGATCCATCCCAATTCCGTTGGCAGCTCCAAACGGTAGGCCACCCGTCCTACCCTCGCATTGTCACGAAAAGGCCTAACATATCGGGGCCCCAACTTGCCCCTCTTCCTGAACCGAATCACCCCTTCCCAAGGAGAGACCGTTAGAAGTACGAATTCGCCGACCTGAAACACATGCTTGTAACGGCGTCTGTCTGCATAACCTTCCTGTCAACTCTAGACGATCATTACCCTCTGATTAACCTGCTGCATCTGCTCTGTCGACTAAAGCACGATCTCTGTACTGAACACCACTCCTTGCAACCGAGAATCACCCAAGATGCAACTCTGCTCTAAATCTCAATGATCACTCGACCCATAAGGGTTATGAAACCCTGAATCACTGGGTCCCCGATCCAAAGCCCACTTTATCCATTTCGGAACGACTGAGAGACCCATTCTCACTCTCAGAGCAACTCTCACGAGTTCTCCGCTTGCAATCGTATACACATGCTGCACTAGCCCCCAACATACCTTCCTCTTCCCTTACTTAGGGAAATCCGCTTGACGACCTTGTCACTACTCCATGTATCGCACATGCTCTGGATCTACTCGCAAAGACTCTCGGGTCCATGCGTTACCTTTCCTCAGCAAATGAGGATCCGACACCACCTCCTATGCAACAGCTCAAAGGGCGGCATACTAATGCACTAATGATGGTTGTTGATATGGGACAACTCAACCAAGGATCAACACGTACCGCGGCTTCCTCCGAAATCTAATACACATGCCCGAATCATGACTTCGAGCGTCTGGATCGTTTACTCTCTCTAAAGTGTCCTCAGACATCATCATGCTAAGCTCCTTTCCCATATTCCTCCTCAAGACTGAGTACTGGATCAACTTTTGGCTCCACATCTGAGCCCCCAACTGTCACCCACCTCATGACCCAAATATTCCACTAACTTTCTCCCCGTATCTCCCGACAGGGATAGATACCCCCATCTTGCCCCCGACTCAACATCTAGGCTCCAAATGTCAATAATAGGATTACTCAAACCCAAAACTCTTCCACACCATAAACTGCTCGGAAAACATTCCAACATCGTATTCTCTTGCCATTTAATGAGTACTGCGACTCCACGCGGTATCACAACATCTTCTGAATAGTGAGTATTGCGACTCGAATATCCACTACAGATTATGGAGACAATCAACATAACAAATGCCCATATCTGCGAATATCCACTCCCTCAAATAATCTCCCTGGATACCCATACCCGAAGGGCTCCCACTAGATCCACAGATACTTGATATGCCACACGTCGATTCAATTCAGGATTCACGAGTAACTCCGAAATAGAGATATCATACCCGAATAGCCCAGAATACTGCCACAACCACTGATCTCCTGCCCCAAGTATCATGTAGATACAATAATACATCTCCTCGGAATCCCATAAATAGATCTTCATTTTCCCACATTACAACTCCGACGCATATAATTTCCCGATTGGAATACGAGAAAATGCTGACGCTACGAAATATGCTGAAAATTCTCCGAAATCCTTCTTCCGACGCTCAAAATCCAACCAAGAATGCGCATACCGACCCAAACATTCTCTATCTACTTGCAACGACACCAGACACCTGCCATGGATACATTCGTTCTCCTCCTCGAGTACTTCCCGCATTAACTCACTCTGACCCTCTTCCTCAATCACCGACACTTCTGATCTCATGATTTCTTATAGCATATCTCTATACTTCACTTATAACCACTCTTGGAAAATCCTTGCTTTCCTACATACTGCACCCGGTTCTCCCCCACTAGGGTTCGAACCATCACCGATTAGCACACACCCAGCCCACAACTATTTTTCACCAGTGAAATCGCACCTGCTCCAGGAAAGTGCTACGCAACGCCCGATAATTCCCCCTTAAGGAAATCAATCAACCCTCCATACTCTGAACCTCTGATTAACTCTCCAAGAACTTCTCATCACAACCGCCTCTAATCGATCCAAATCCCATGCCAATCTAGCACTAAGCATCTAAACTGTTCAATAACATCCCTGGCTCATAGACTGCACCGCAATCATTGTTCCTCTCACCTCGACTCATCAACCAATGTCCCAACACCGGAATTGTCCCAAGGACAAGGACCCACTCCCAACATAGACGAAAACTCTCTACACTGCAAAGCTCGACCGAACTCCCCGCTACTACCATAATAACACAACCTACTATTCCCAATTAGGTGTAGTGTGGTTCTCGACTACCTCAGTCCCCAACTGACTGTCTGCTCTCGATAAGTCACTGCCTCGTGGCACACCTGCTACCTGATACTCTGAGGGAAATCACTATCGATAACTACCTGCAGGGTGTACACCCAAATCCAAAACTGAAACATCAGACCTCTCGCGTCGTGCTTACGAACATAAATGGCACCACCCACCTAGAAGATGGCCTCTCCCTTATCGCCTGATTGTTTGACTCAACTGAAATTTTCCTCTGTCTTTAACCTCTTACCAAAATACTCTGATGGGCACTCGCCTTTCCTCTCGGGGAACGCCTCCCCCTACTCAATCATGGTCTACAGGCCTAAAACCCATAGCATCGGATCTCTACCTCATCGATCATGACCCGATAGCAAGATAGTCACAAGCATCATCCGCTCCGAACCCTGGTACTCATCCCATGACGTCCCTTCTCAATTTGTTCCGGTGTATGGTACCCGAATCATAACATCACTCCTCAATCTGCTCCGATGTATGATACTCGAACCATAACATCTATCCTCAAGATGTTCCGATGTATGGTACCCTGACCATAACATCACTCCGTACCCCGCTCCGATGTATGGTACTCGAATCACAGTATCTATCCTCAATCTGTTCCGATGCATGGTACCCGAACCATAACATCTATCCTCAAGCTGTTCCGATGTATGGTACCCTGACCATAACATCACTCCGCACTCCACTCCGATGTATGGTACTCGAACCACAACATCTATCCTCATTCTGTTTCGATGTATGGTACCCTGACCATAACATCACTCCGCACTCCTCTCCGATGTATGATACTCGAACCATAACATCACTCCTCATCCCGTTCCTTAGGACCTTCAGAATGCTCCCTGTATCAAGTATGGGTCCTCTGCTTTCAGTAGTACGGGCCCATACTACCTGCCACATCTACCCATACTTTCCACACGGACCATCCCAGAGTTCATAAGTAGCTGATCGACCTGCTCTTTCACCCATCTCATCGTGCATGCTCGCTCCCCAGCGAAATCCTCTACTCTACCAGCGCACTCATCTGGCTAGGTTTACTCCCTAGCCCCTTCTGCCGTCCTCCCACTTCTTTGCTATCAGCTGCTGAAGAGCTCCTAATGATGCCAGCCATCTACCTCCTGAATATCGTCATACTCACTTAGTAGCTGACTCCCATCATCGAGAATTCCACAAAGCACAAAGCAAGCAGCATTCGAGCATCGAAGATTACATAGGACTCCCTATCTGTGATAGTTCCACCTTCTCGGCTCATCCTCGGAAGTACCACTGATATCTGTAGCTCTACCCCTCGTGCGTCCTAACTGGATATTCTCGCTCATCACATACACAAAAGCATAACGCATATATAACAACAAACCCTAGGCTAAGGCATCACAAATCAGGCCACTCTAGTCCTAAGATATGAAATACCTAGCCTGTCTCTAGCATGCAATAATATCTCATAAAGTGCATAATAGATATTTCATAACACAAAAGTAAGGGTATTTTGGGAAATCACCGTTTGGCTCTGGCTGATTGTACACACTGCTCTTTCTTGCTTTCTCTTTGAACTCTTATCCACTTTTAGAAAACTATTTATTTGAAAACTTTTTCTTATTTCCTCAGTTTGAGTCCAGATTTACCCGAAGGCGCATCCGAATCCCTCAAACCAAGGCTCTGATACCAATTTGTAACACCGTGATTTTCAAGGCAAAATTTTCACTTAATTAATCAAATTAATATTAAATCACTTGTTTAAAATCTCATACACATTTGAATTACAAGAAAACATAGTTCCATTTTCACTTGGTAGAAAACCAGGATCCTCTCGTATACAACTCTTTCTTTGGTGTGTACAATCGAGCCGATGCCATCCCGCGTTACTGAAAGAACCTGAAACAACATACATAAAACACTGTAAGCACAAAGCTTAGTGAGTTCCCCAATATACACCTTACGCACATACGCCTTTCTAGGCCCTGACCTTCCGGTCCGCTGCACAATGCCTTCCGGCCCATGAGATAATCGCCTTCCGGCCCATAACGTGTTGCCTTCCGGCCCTTAGTATATTGCCTTCCGGCCCATAACATATTGCCTTCCGGCCCATAACATATTGCCTTCCGGCCCATAACATATTGCCTTCCGGCCCAAAAACATATACAACACATAATACATTTACTCTCACACATAAAGCACATATATCATATATCATACCTGACCTTTCTGTCACATAACCTGTTGCCTTCCGGCCCATATAAACATGCATATCACGCGTAGCAACTAACTTTCCATTTATAGCATACATACATAACACATAACATATTCGACCTTCCGGTCACACAATCAAACCCTTCCGGGTACAGTATAATGAGAAGACTCACCTCGTGGATGCTGGAAGTTAGCAACTCCTGAAATCACTTGCACCTGATCCGCCGAGCTACAAGCTCCCTATAACAATATATCTCTTATTAATACTTTTATCTTCCACGTTAACTGACCCTAAGAAATCACACACAGGTCAACTCTGGTCAACGGTCATCTCGACTGGACTCGGCGAGTGCCCTGGCGACTCGGCGAGTCTAGTCGTCCTCACAAATTCCTGGATGTTCCCTTTCTACTCGTCGAGTATCTCTCTTGACTCGACGAGTTCCTCGTGGAAGAATCGCGGGGCCACCACGACTCCACTCGCCGAGTCTGAAGAACAACTCGGCGAGTCCCAGCTATTCTTCAAGCTACTCGCCGAGTCTGCTCATCCGACTCGGCGAGTCCATGCCATGCAGTCGATCAAACTGCTTCCTAAGATCAGAATCGTCCCGACCAATCATAGGTCTGGTCCTCCTAAGCTGGTCCATCACAAAAGGCCTTCATTTAGGTGCTCATGCTACACCCCAAGACTCATAATTCCCATGTTAACCTAAGGCATAAGGATTTCAATCCAAAACCTTCACCAATTCCCGAAATGCACAGACCTGGGATCTTCTGGACCTCTAAGGGTCCTAATACAGGGTTATATTCGTTTGGGTAACAAGGTAATAATCCATCTAATCATCAAATCGGTTCCATAAACCCTAAATCCATATACACATCAATCACAGAAGAATGTAATCCGAACTATTACCTGAATGATGTACCTTCTGTGTCCCCAAACTTCAGAACTCAAATTCCTTGCAGTTCCTTTAGCCAAAACCCTTATCCTTCTTGCACAACAATTCCTTCAAGGTCACCGATGGCCTTCAAGCTTGCTCTAGATGCCACAGCCGCTTAGGGTTCTTCTCAATCGACCAAAAGACGAGCAATGACGGCCTAAGATCCCTTATATACGACCCAAAACTGAACGGCTAGGGTTTCCGCTGAACAGCGTCGACTCGCCGAGTCCATATCTGGACTCGTCGAGTCCAGTGGCGAACCCGCGACCAAGTCTGCGACCCTACTCGGCGAGTCTGGCTCCAACTCGCCGAGTCTCTCCTTTAAAACACCCCAAAATGCAATTTAACAATACTTGAGATTTTGGGCTGTTACAGAACACCCGTATAAGACCTAATATTGGTCAACCCGTGCCAACACCCGACCACCTGTAAACCATACCCATATTATAACCCCATTTGGTCCTAACCCACGCCTAAGACCTGTAGATGAACTAATTTTGGTCATCCCATTACAAAACCCGACCACCTACAACCCATAACAATATTATAACTCCTTTTCGTCCTAACCTATGCCTAACACCCATACATGATCTAATATTGGTCATACCGTGCCAACACCCAACCACCTCCAACCCATACCGATACGATAACCCCTTTTGGTACGAACCCATCCCCGACACCCGTATATTACCTAATATTGGTCAACCTATGCCAACACCCAACCACCTGCAAGCCATACCCATATTATAACCCTTTTGGTCCTAACCGTTGCCCAACACCCAAACATGATGTAATAATTGTCAACCCGTGCTACCACCCGACAACCTGCAACCCATACCCATATTATAACTCGTTTTGGGTCCTAACCCATGCCCAACACCCGTACATGACCTAATATTGGTCAACTCGTGCTAACACCCGACCACCTGCAACCCATACCCATATTATAACCCCTTTTGGTCCTAATCCATGCCCAACACCCGTACATCACATAATATTGGTCAATCCATTCCCACACCCGACCACATGCAACCCATACCCACATTATAACCCCTTTTGGTCCTAAGACATGTCAAACACCCGTACATGACGTAATATTAGTCAACCCGTGCCAACGCTTGACCACCTACAACACACACCCATATTATAACCCCGTTTGGTCCTAACCCATGCCGATCACGTGTACATGACCTAATATTGGTCAACCCATGCAAACACCCGACCACCTGCAACTGATACCCATATTATAACCCCTTTTGTTCCAAACGCTTGCCCAACACCCGTACATGACCTAATATTGGTCAACCTGTGCTAACACCCGACCACTTGCAACCCATACTTATATTTTAACCCCTTTTGGTCCTAACCCATGCCCAACACCCGTACATGATATTATACGACCTAACATTTGTCAACTCGTGCCAACGCCCAACCACCTGCTACCCATACCCATATTATATCCACTTTTGGTCCTAACCCTTGAACAACACTCGCAGATGACCTAATATTGGTAATCCCATGCCAACACCCGACCACGTACAACCCATACCCATATTATAACCCCTTCGGCTCCTAACCCACGCCCAACTCCCATACATGACCTTATATTGGTAATCCCATGCCAACACCCAACCACCTGCAACCCATACCCATATTATAACCCCTTTGGGTCCTAACGGATGCCCAACACCTATACATGAGCTAATATTGGTCAACCCGTGCCAACACCCGACCATCTGCAACCGATACCCACATTATAACCCCTTTTGGTCCTAACCCATTCCCAACACCCGTACATGACCTAATATTGGTCAACCCGTGCCAATACCCGATGACCTGCAACCCATACCCATATTATAACCCGTTTTGGTCCTAACCCAAGCCCAACACCCGTACATAACCTAATATTGGTCATACCGTGCCAACACCCGACCTCCTCCAACCGATACCCAAATTATAACCCCTTTTGGTCTAAACCCAAGCCTAACACCCGTATATGACCTAGCATTGGTCAACCTATGCCAACACCCGAACGCCTACAACCCATACCCATATTATAACCCCATTTGGTCCTAACCCAAGCCCAACACCCGACCACCTACAACCTATACCCATATTATAACCACTTTTGGTACTAACCGATGCCCAACACCCGTACATGACGTAATATTGGTCACCCCGTGCTAACACCCGACCACCTGCTACCTATACCCATGTTATAACCCCTTTTGGTCCTAACACATGCCCAACAGCCATACATGATGTAATATTGATCAACCTGTGCCAAAACCCAACCACCTGCAAACCCATACCTATATTATAACCCCTTTTCGTCATAACCCATGCCCAACACCTGTACATGACCTAATAATTGTCAACCCCTGCCAATATCCGACCACCTGCAACCCGTACCCATTTCATAACCCCTTTTTGGTCCAAACCCATGCCCAACACCCGTACATGACCTAATATTGGTCAAACTATGCGAACACCCGACCACATGCAACCCATACCCATATTATAACCCCTTTTGGTCCTAACCCATGCCCAACACCTATACATGACCTAATATTCGTAATCCCATGCCGACACCCGATCACCTGCAACCCATACCAATATTCTAACCCCTTTTGGTCCTAACCCATGCCCAACACCCATACATGACCTTATAATGGTCACCCATGCCATCACTTGACCACATGCAATAGATACCCATATTATAACCCCTTTCGGTCCTAACCCTTGCCGAATACCCGTACATGACCTAATATTTGTCAACACGTGCTAACACCCGACCACTTGCAACCCATACCTATATTATAACCCCTTTTGGTCCTAACCAATACCCAACACCCGTACATTACCTAATATTGGTCATCCCGTGCCAACACGCAACCACCTGCAGCCCATACCCATATTATAACTCGTTTTGGGTCCTAACCCATGCCCAACACCCGTACATGACCTAATATTGGTCAACCCGTGCCAACACCCGACCACCTACACCCTTGCCCAACAACCGTATATGACCAAATATTGGTGAAACCGTGCCAACACCCGACCACCTGCAACCCGTACCCATATTAAAACCCCTTTTGGTCCTAACCAATTCCCAACACGAATAGATGTCCTAATATTTGTCAAACCGTGCCAACACCCGACCACCTGCATCCCATACCCATATTAAAACCCCTTTTGGTCTTAACCTATGCCCAACATCCATACATTACCTAATATTGGTCATACCATGCCAACACCCGACCACCTACAACCCATACCCATATTATAACCGCTTTTGGTCCTAACCCATGCCCAGCACCCGTACATGACCTAATATTGGTCATACCGCGCCAACACCCGACCACCTCCAAACCGTACCCATATTATAACCCCTTTTGGTCCAAGCCCATACCTAACACCCATATATGACCTATTATTTGTCAACTTGCGCCAACACCCGACCACCTACAACCCACACCCATTTTATAAACCCTTTTGCTCCTAACCCATGCCCAACACCTGTACATGACATAATATTGGTCACCTGCAACCCATACCCATATTATAACCCCTTTTGGACCTAACACATGCCCAACACCCATACATGACCTAATATTTGTCAACTCGTGCCAACACCCGACCACTTGCAACCTATACCCATATTATAACCCCTTTTGGTCCTAACCCATTCCCAACACCCATACATGACCTAATAATTGTCAACCCCTGCCAACATCCAACCACCTGCAAGCCGTACCCATTTTATAACCCCTTTTTGGCCAAAACCTATGCCCGACACTCGTACATGACCTAATATTAGTCAACATGTGCCAACACCCGACCACCTGCAACCTATACCCATTTTATAACCCATTTTATAACCCCTTTTGTTCCTAACCCATACCCAACACCTGTCCATGACCTAATATTGGTCAACCCGTGCCAACACCCGACCACCTGCAACCCATACCCATATTATAACCCCTTTTGGTCGTAACCCTTGCCGAACACCCGTACATGACCTAATATTGGTCAACACGTGCTACCACCCGACCACTTGCAACCTATACCTCTATTATAACCCCTTTTGGTCCTAACCCATGCCCAACAAGCCTGTATGACCAAATATTGGTCATCCCGTGCCAACACACAACCACCTGCAACCCATACCCATATTATAACCCATTTTGGGTCCTAACCCACGCCCAACACCCGTACAAGACCTAATATTGGTCAGCCCATGGCAACACCCGACCACCTGCAAACCATACCCATATTATAACCCCTTTTGTTCTTAACCCTTGCCCAACATCCGTACATGACCTAATATTGTTCAAACCATGCCAACACTCGACCACCTGCAACCCATACCCATATTATAAACCCTTTTGGTCCTAACCCATTCCCAAGACCCATACATGACGTAATATTGGTCAACACGTGCCAACACCCGACCACTTGCAACCCATAACCAAACTATAACCCCTTTTGGTCCTAATCTATTCGCAACAACCATACATGAACTAATATTGGTCATACCGTGACAACACCTGACCACCTCCAACCCACACCCATATTATAACCCCTTTTGGTCGAAACCCATGTCCAACACCCGTATATGACCGAATATTGGTAAACCTGTACCAACACCCGACTACCTGCAACCCATACCCATATTATAACCCTTTTTTGTTCTAACCCATGCCTAACACCCGTATGTGACCTAATATTGGTCAACCAATCCCAACATCTGCCCACGTGCAACCTATACCCATATTATAACCCCTTTAGGTCCTAACCCATGGCCAACACCGGTACATGACCTAATATTGGTCATACCGTGCCAACACCGGACCACCTCCAAACCATACCCATATTATAACCCCTTTTGGTCCAAACCCATACCAAAAACCCGTGTATGACATAATATTGGTCAACCTGTGCCAACACCCGACCACCTACAACCCATACCCATATTATAACCCTTTCTGGTGCTAACCCATGCCCAACAGTCGACCACCTGCAACCCATACCCATATTATAATCCCTTTTGGTCTTAACCCTTGCCCAACACCCGTATATGACCTAATATTGGTTAAACCGTGCCAACACCCGACCACCTGCAACCCATACCCATATGATAACCCCTTTTGGTCCTAACCAATTCCCAACACCAATACATGACCTAATATTTGTCAACCTGTGCCGACTCCCGACCACCTGCAACCCATAACCATATTATAACCCCTTTTGGTCCAAACCTGTGTCCAAAACCCATATATGACGTAATATTGGTCAACTCGTGCCAACCCACGACCACTTGCAACCCATACCCATATTATAACCCCTTTTGGTCCTAACCCATGCCCAACACCTGTAAATGACCTAATAATTTTCAACCCCTACCAACATCCAACCACCTTCAACCCGTACCTATTTTATAACCCCTTTTTGGCCCAAACCTATGCCCGACACTCGTACATGACCTAATATTGGCCAACCTGTGCCAACACCCGACCACCTGCAGCCCATACCCATATTATAACCCCTTTTGGTTATAACCCATGCCTAACACGTGTACATGACCTAATATTGGTCATCACATGCCAACAGTTGACCACCTGCAACCCATACCCATATTATAACCCCTTTTGGTCCAAACCCATACCTAACACCCGTATATGACCGAATATTGGTCAACCTATGCCAACACCCGACCACCTACAGCCCATACCCATATTATAACCCCTTTTGGTCCTAACCCATACCCAACAGCCGACCACCTGCAACCCATACCCATATTATAACCCCTTTTGGTCCAAATCCATGCCCAACACTCGTACATGACCTAATATTGGTCAACCCATGCCAACACCGGACCACCTGCAACCTATACATATATTATAACCCCTTTTGGTCCTAACCCATCCCCAACACCCGTACATGACGTAATATTGGTCACCCCGTGCTAACACCCGACCACCTACGTCCCATACCCATATTATAACCCCTTTTGGTCCTAACACATTCCCAACACCCATACATTACGTAATATAGTTCAACCCATGGCAACACCCAACCACCAGCAACCCATACCCATATTATAACCCATTTTGGTCCCAACCCACGCCCAACACCCGTACATGACCTAATAATTGTCAACCCCTGCCAACATCCAACCACCTGCAACATGTACCCAATTTATAATGCCTTTTTGGTCCAAACCTATGCCCGACACCCGTACATGACCTAATTTTGGTTAACCTATGCCAACATCCGACCACCTACAACCCATACCCATATTATAACCCCTTTTGGTCCTAACCCATGCCCAACACTTGTACATGACCTAATATTGGTCATCCCATGCCAACAACCGACCACCTACATCCCATACCCATATTACAACCACTTTTGGCCCTAACCCATGCCCAACACCCGTACATGACCTTATATTGGTCACCCATGCCATCACCCATCCACCTGCAACCAATACCCATATTATAACCCCATTTGGTCCAATCCCTTGCCCAACACCCGTACATGTCCTAATATTGGACAACACGTGCTAACACCCGACCACTTGCAACCCATGCCTATATTATAACACCTTTTGGTCCTAACCCACGCCCAACACCCGTACATGACCTAATATTCGTCATCCCGTGCCAACACGCAACCACCTACAACCCATACCCATATTATAACCCTTTTTGGGTCCTAACGCATGCCCAACACCTGTACATGACCTAATATTCGTCAACCCATGCCTAACACCCGTATAGGACCTAATATTCGTCAACCTTTGACAACACACGATCACCTACAACCCATACCTATATTATAACCTCTTTTGGTCGTAACGCATGCCCAACACCCGTACATGACCTAATAATTGTCAACCCGTGCAACCAACCATCCTCCTGCATCCGATACCCATGTTATAACCCCTTTAGGTCCTAACCCATGCCCATCACTCGTACGTGACCTTATATTGATCAACCCGCACCAACACCCGAACACCTGCAACCCATACCCATATTATAACCCCTTTTGGTCCTAACCCTTGCCCAACACCCGTACATGACCTAATATTGGTCATACCATGCCAACACCCGACCACCTCCAAACCATACCCATATTATAACCCCTTTTGGTCCAAACCCATACCTAACACCCGTATATGACCTAATATTGGTCAACATGTGCCAACACCCGACCACCTACAGTCCATACCCATATTATAACCCCTTTTGGTCCTAACCCATGCCCAACACCCATACATGACATAATATTGGTCACCCTGTGCTAACACCCGACCACCTGCAACCCATACCCATATTATAACCCCTTTTGGACCTAACACATGCCCAACACCCATACATGACCTAATATTTGTCAACTCGTGCCAACACCCGACCACTTGCACCCCATACGCATATTATAACCCCTTTTGGTCCTAACCCATTCCCAACACCCATACATGAGCTAATAAATTTCAACCCCTGCCAACATGCAACCACCTACAACCCGTACCCATTTTATAACCCCTTTTTGGCCCAAACCTATGCCCGACACCCGTACATGACCTAATATTGGTCAACATGTGCCAACACCCGACCACTTGCAACCTATACCCATATTATAACCCTTTTGGTCCTAACCCATACCCAACACCTGTCCATGGCCTAATATTGGTCAACCCGTGCCAACACCCGACCACCTACAACCCATACTCATATTATAACCCCTTTTGGTCCTAACCCTTGCCGAACACCCGTACATGACCTAATATTGGTCAACACGCGCTACCACCAGACCACTTGCAACCTATACCTATATTATAACCCCTTTTGGTCCTAACCCATGCCCAACAAGCCAGCATGACCAAATATTGGTCATCCCGTGCCAACACGCAACCACCTGCAACCCATACCCACATTATAACCCATTTTGGGTCCTAACCCATACCCAACACCCGTAAAAGACCTAATATTGGTCAGCCCATGCCAACACCCGACCACCTGCAAACCATACCCATATTATAACCCCTTTTGGTCTTAACCCTTGCCCAACATCCGTACATGACCTAATATTGGTCAAACCATGCCAACACTCGACCACCTGCAACCCATACCTAGATTATAAACCCTTTTGGTCCTAACCCATTCCCAACACCCATACATGATGTAATATTGGTCAACACGTGCCAACACCCGACCACCTGCAACCCATAACCAAATTATAACCCCTTTTGGTCCTACCCTATTCCCAACACCCATACATGAACTAATATTTTTCATATCGTGACAACACCTAACCACCTCCAACCCACACCCATATTATAACCCCTTTTGGTCGAAACCCATGTCCAACACCCGTATATGACCGAATATTGGTAAACCTGTACCATCACCCGACTACCTGCAACCCATACCCATATTATAACCTTTTTTTGTCCTAACCCATGCCCAACACCCGTACGTGACCTAATATTGGTCAACCAATGCCAACACCTGCCCACATGAAACCCATACCCAAATTATAACCCCTTTAGGTCCTAACCAATGGCCAACACCGGTACATGACCTAATATTGGTCATACCGTGCCAACCCCCGACCACCTCCAAACCATACCCATATTATAACCCCTTTTGGTCCAAACCCATACCTAACACCTGTGTATGACCTAATATTGGTCAACCTGTGCCAACACCCGACCACCTACATCCCATACCCATATTATAACCCCTTTTGGTCCTAACCCATGCCTAACACCCGACCACCTACAAACCATACCCATATTATAACCCCTTTTGGTCCAAATCCATGCCTAACACTCGTACACAACCTAATATTGGTCAACCCGTGCCAACACCGGACCACCTGCAACCCATACCCATATTATAACCCTTTTGGTCCTAACCCATCCCCAACACCCGTACATGACGTAATATTGGTCACCCCGTGCTAACACCCGACCACCTACATCCAATACCCATATTATAACCCCTTTTGGTCCTAACACATGCCCAACACCCATACATGACGTAATATAATTCAACCCGTGCCAACACCCAACCACCTACAACCCACACCCATATTATAACCCATTTTGGTCCTAACCCACGCCCAACACCCGTACATGACATAATAATTGTCAACCCCTGCCAACATCCAACCACCTGCAACCTGTACCCAATTTATAATCCCTTTTTGGTCCAAACATATGCCCGACACCCGTACATGACCTAATATTGGTTAACCTATGCCAACAGCCGACCACCTACAACCCATACCCATATTATAACCCCTTTTGGTCCTAACCCATGCCCAACACTTGTACATAACCAAATATTGGTCATCCCATGCCAACAACCGACCACCTACATCCCATACCCATATTACAACCACTTTTGGATCTAACCCATGCCCAACACCCGTACATGACCTTATATTGATCACCCATGCCATCACCCATCCACCTGCAACCAATACCCATATTATAACCCCTTTTGGTCCAATCCCTTGCCCAACACCCGTACATCACCTAATATTGGTCAACACGTGCTAACACCCGACCACTTGCAACCCATTCCTATATTATAACACCTTTTGGTCCTAACCCACGCCCAACACCCGTACATGACCTAATATTGGTCATCCCGTGCCAAGACGCAACCACCTGCAACCCATACCCATATTATAACCCTTTTTGGGTCCTAACACATGCCCAACACCCGTACATGACCTAATATTCGTCAACCCATGCCTAACACCCGTATAGGACCTAATATTGGTCAACCTTTGACAACACCCGATCACCTGCAACCCATACCTATATTATAACCTCTTTTGGTTATAACGCATGCCCAACACCCGTACATGACCTAATAATTGTCAACACGTGCAACCAACCGACCTCCTACATCCCATACACATATTATAACCCCTTTTGGTCCTAACCCAAGCCCATCACCCGTACGTGACCTAATATTGATCAACCCGCACAAACACCCGAACACCTGCAACCCATACCCATATTATAACCCCTTTTGGTCCTAACCCATGCCCAACACCCGTACATGACCTAATATTGGTCATACCATGCCAACACCCGACCACCTCCAAACCATACCCATATTATAACCCCTTTTGGTCCAAACCCATACCTAACACCAATATATGACCTAGTATTTGTCAACTTGCGCCAACAACCGACCACCTACAACCCATACCCATTTTATAAACCCTTTTGCTCCTAACCCATGCCCAACACACGTACATGACATAATATTGGTCACCCTGTGCTAACACCCGAGCACCTGCAACCCATACCCATATTATAACCCCTTTTGGACCTATCACATGCCCAACACCCATACATGACCTAATATTTGTCAACTCGTGCCAACACACGACCACTTGCAACCCATACCCATATTATAACCCCTTTTGGTCCTAACCCATTCCCAACACCCATACATGACCTAATAATTGTCAACCCCTGCCAACATCCAACCACCTGCAACCCGTACCCATTTTATAACCCATTTTTGGCCCAAACCTATGCCCGACACCCGTACATGACCTAATATTGGTCAACATGTGCCAACACCCGACCACCTGCACCCTATACCCATATTATAACCCTTTTGGTCCTAACCCATACCCAACACCTGTCCATGACCTAATATTGGTCAACCCGTGCCAACACCCGACCACCTGCAACCCATACCCATATTATAACCCCTTTTGGTCCTAACCCTTGCCAAACACCCGTACATGACCTAATATTGGTCAACATGTGCTACCACCCGACCACTTGCAACCTATACTTATATTATAACCCCTTTCGGTCCTAACCCATGCCCAACAAGCCTGCATGACCAAATATTGGTCATCCCGTGCCAACACGCAACCACCTACAACCCACACCCACATTATAACCCATTTTGGGTCCTAACCCACGCCCAACACCCGTACAAGACCTAATATTGGTCAGCCCATGCCAACACCCGACCACCTGCAAACCATACCCATATTATATCCCCTTTTGGTCATAACCCTTGCCCAACATCCGTACATGACCTAATATTGGTCAAACCATGCCAACACTAGACCACCTGCAACCCATACCCATATTATAAACCCTTTTGGTCCTAACCCATTCCCAACACCCATACATGACGTAATATTGGTCAACACGTGCCAACGCCCGACCACCTACAACCCATAACCAAATAATAACCCCTTTTGGTCCTACCCTATTCCCAACACCCATACATGTACTAATATTTGTCATACCGTGACAACACCTGACCACCTCCAACCCACAGCCATATTATAACCCCTTTTGGTCCTAACCCATGCCCAACACCCATACATGACCTAATATTGGTCATACCGTGGCAACACCCAACCACCTCCAACCCATACCCATATTATAAACACTTTTCGTCCAAACCCATGCCTAACACCCGTATATGACCGAATATAGGTAAACCTGTACCAACACCCGACTACCTGCAACCCATACCCATATTATAACCCTTTTTTGTCCTAACCCATGCCCAACACCCGTTCGTGACCTAATATTGGTCAACCAATGCCAACACCTGCCCACGTGCAATCCATACCCATATTATAACCCCTTTAGGTCCTAACCCATGGCCAACACCGGTACATGACCTAATATTGGTCATACCGTGCCAACCCCCGACCACCTCCAAACCATACCCATATTATAACCGCTTTTGGTCCAAACCCATACCTAACACCCGTGTATGACCTAATATTGGTCAACCTGTGCCAACACCCGGCCACAAACAACCCATACCCATATTATAACCCCTTTTGGTGCTAACCCATGCCCAACCTGTCGACCACCTGCAACCCATACCCATATTATAGTCCCTTTTGGTCTTAACCCTTGCCCAACACCCGTATATGACCTAATATTGGTTAAACCGTGCCAACACCCGACCACCTGCAACCCATACCCATATTATAACCCCTTTTGGTCCTAACCAATTCCCAACACCAATACATGACCTAGTATTTGTCAACCCGTGCCAACTCCCGACCACCTGCAACCCATAACCATATTGTAACCCCTTTTGGTCCTAACCTGTGCCCAAAACCCATACATGATGTAATATTGGTCAACTCGTGCCAACACCCGACCACTTGCAACCCATACCCATATTATAACCCCTTTTGGTCCTAACCCATGCCCAACACCCGTACATGACCTAATAATTTTCAACCCCTGCCAACATCCAACCACCTTCAACCTGTACCTATTTTATAACCCCTTTTTGGCCCAAACCTATGCCCGACAGCCGTACATAACCTAATATTGGCAAACCTATGCCAACACCCGACCACCTGCAGCCCATACCCATATTATAACCCCTTTTGGTCATAACCCATGCCCAACACCTGTACATGACCTAATATTGGTCATCACATGCCAAAAGTTGACCACCTGCAACCCATACCCATATTGTATCCCCTTTTGGTCCTAACCCATGCCCAACACCCGTACATGACCTTATATTATTCACCCATGCCGTTACCCGACCAGCTGCAACCGATACCCATATTATAACCCCTTTTGCACCTAACCCTTGCCAAACAATCGTACATGACGTAATATTGGTCAACACGTGCTACCACCTGACGACTTGCAACCCATACGTATACTATAACCCCTTTTGGTCCTAGCTCATTCCCAACAACCGTACATGACGTAATATTGGTCATCCCGTTCCAACACGCAACCACCTGCAACCCATGCCCATATTATAACCCATTTTGGGTTCTAACCCATGCCCAACACCCATACAAGACCTAATATTGGTCAATCTGTGCAAACACCCGACCACCTGCAAACCATACCCATATTATAACCCCTTTTGGTCTTAACCCTTGGCCAACATCCGTACATGAGCTAATATTGGTCAAACCGTGCCAACACCTGACCACCTGAACCCATGCCCATATTATAACCCCTTTTGGTGCTAACCTATTCCCAAGTGTAACAACGCAAATTTTCGAATAAATTGTTCATTTAAAATAAAGTGATTTCATTCAACCAAAGGTATTTATTCCATGTTCCATATCAAATACATATATAAAAATCCCCAAGATCTCAAATAGCAGCAGTGTATATGCATCATGCCGGCGCCTTCCCACGGTCCTCGCTAGTACCTGAAACACATACATAACAACTTGTAAGCATAAATGCTTAGTGAGTTCCCCAGTATACGACTTACACATATACGCCTTTCCAGGCCCTGACCTTCCGGTCCACAACACTTCGCCTTCCGGCCCGTAACATATTGCCTTCCGGCCCGTAACATATTGCCTTCCGGCCCATAGTATATTGCCTTCCAGCCCATAACATTTACAACATATAATACATTTAATATAACACACATAGCACATATATCATACATCATACCTAACCTTACTGTCACATAACATATCGCCTTCCGGCCCGTATAAACATACATATCATGCATAGCAACTACCTTTCTATTTATAGCATAAATAACACCTATCATATACGACCTTCCGGTCTCACAGTCGAACCCTTCCGGGTGAAGTATAGTGAGAAGACTCACCTCGTGATAATGTAAGCTATCAAATCTTGAAACTACTCGTACTCGATCCGCCGATCTGCAGACTCCCTATAATACCATATACCCTTATTAATACTCTTATCATTCAAGACAACTGACCCTAAGAATTTACATGCAGGTCAACTCTGGTCAACGGTCAACTTGACCGGACTCATCGAGTGCAAAGGCGACTCGACGAGTCTAGACGTCCTCCCCAACTTTCCCTGTTGTTCCCCTTTCTACTCGTCGAGTATCCCTCTTGACTCGACGAGATCCTTGTGGAAGAATCGCGGGGCCACCCCGACTCCACTCGCCGAGTCTGAAGAACAACTCGGTGAGTCCCAGTGAATCTTCAAGATACTCGCCGAGTCTGAAGAACAACTCGGCGAGTCCCAATGGATCTTCAAGCTACTCGCCGAGTCTGAAGAACAACTCGGCGAGTCCATGCCATGCAGTCGGTCAACTGCTTCCTGAAACACGCATGGTCCCGAGACATGCAATCACGGGACTTTCTGGACCTCTAAACATCCTATTACTGGGGTATAAACGATTGGGTAACAACATAATAATCTATCTAATCACCAAATGGGTTTCATAAACCCTAGATTCGTGTACACATCAAAATAACAGAAATGGTCCGAGTATTCCAGCTCGGACCGGCGCCTGTCCGCATAACTCTTCTGTCGGCTTTGGGCGGTCAATAATCTCTGCCTAACCTGCTGAATCAGCTCTGTCGTCTGGAGTACGATCTCTGTACTGCCCATCACCCTCTGACCCACCTCTCCCCAGTAAATGGGGGTCCGACACCTCCTACCATACAACAACTCAAAAGGTGGCATACCAATGCTCGAATGATGGCTGTTGTTGTAGGAAAACTCAGCCAAAGGCAAATGCGCATCCCAGCTACCCCCGAAGTCTAACACACACGCTCTAAGCATGTCTTCCAATGTCTGAATCGTCCGCTCGCTCTGACCGTCTGTCTGGGGATGGTATGCGGTACTAAAATGCAGTTTAGTACCCAGCTCCTCATGGAATCACTTCCAGAACCTGGAAGTGAAGCGTACATCACGGTCTGAAACAATCGAGATCGGCACTCCATGCTGAGATACTATCTCTCTCACGTATAACTCCGCCAACTTCTCCGCTGATGAACTCTCGCTAATGGCAAGGAAGTGTGCACTCTTCGTCAACCTATCCACAATCACCCAAATTGCATCGACTCCTCTGGCAGTTCTCGGCAATTTGGTGATGAAATCCATCGTAATCTGTTCCCACTTCCATTCAGGAATCTCCAAGGGCTGCAACTTACCATGCGGTCTCTGGTGCTCGGCCTTAACCCTACGGCAGGTCAAACACCTCTCAACGAACCAAGCGATGTCTCTCTTCATGCAAGGCCACCAATATTCCTTCCTCAAGTCCAAATACATCTTCGTAGCACCGGGATGGATCGAGAATTTCGATCTATGAGCCTCCTCCATCAAAGTAGCACGCGTACCGCCCACAAATGGTACCCAAATCCGACCGTGAAACGTCAGAAGTCCTCGTCCATCCTTAACGAACTCTGAAATTAACCCAACGACTCTCTCTTTCTTCTGCATTTCGGATCTCACAACCTCGGCCTGCGCCCCACGAATAGTATCCAATATCGGGGTCATCACTGTCAGTCTCAAACATACGTCTCGCAATGGAGTGCTTTCCGCTCTACGACTCAATGCATCGGCTACCACATTAGCCTTGCCTGGGTGGTATAGGATCTCACAGTCATAATCCTTAACCACGTCCAACCATCTCCTCTGACGCATATTTAGGTTGGGTTGATCCATCAAATACTTCAAACTCTTATGGTCCGTGTATATAGTACAACGAACCCCGTACAGGTAGTGACGCCATATCTTGAGAGCGAACACCACTGCCCCCAACTCTAAATCATGTGTGGGATATCTCGCCTCATGAGGCTTCAGCTGCCTCGACGCATAAGCTATCACATGACCTCTCTGCATCAACACCGCACCTAATCCCGAAATCGATGCGTCGCAATATACGACAAAATCCTCCATCCCTTCCGGGAGAGCTAATACCGGGGCTTCGCACAGTCTCTGACGAAGTGTCTCGAAGGAAGTCTGCTGTTTGGGTCCCCATGAGAATGTCACACCCTTCCGGGTCAATCTGGTGAGCGGTACTGCGATCTTGGAGAAGTCCCTAATAAACCTCCGATAGTACCCCGCCAACCCAAGGAAACTCCTGATCTCGGAAGGTGACTTCGGTGCCTCCCAATTCATCACTGCTTACACCTTGGCCGGATCGACCAATATCCCTGCCTGATTAACAACATGTCCAAGAAATTGGACCTCCCGCAACCAGAAATCACATTTGGAGAATTTTGCATATAACTTCTCCGACCTCAGTACCTCAAGGACCTCCCTCAAATGTCTCTCATGCTGCTCTCTAGTTCGCGAATATACTAGGATGTCGCCGATAAATACAATCACAGACCGATCCAGCATCGGCCTGCATACCCTGTTCATGAGGTCCATGAACACTGCCGGGGCATTGGTGAGCCCAAAAGGCATCACCACGAACTCGTAATGCCCATACCGCGTCCTGAATGCTGTCTTCTGGACGTTCTCATCCCGCACTCTTACCTGATGGTACCCTGATCTCAAATCAATCTTGGAAAACCAAGATGCCCCTTGCAACTGATCGAATAGATCATCGATCCTCGGTAACGGATAGCGGTTCTTGACCGTCACCTTGTTCAACTCCCGGTAATCAATACACATCCGGTGTGAACCATCCTTCTTCTTGACGAATAGAATCGGTGTTCCCCATGGCAAGCTACTCGGCCGAATAAATCCCTTCCCCAGCAACTCCTGGAGTTGCGAGGACAACTCTTGCATCTCTGGAGGTGCAAGACGATAAGGCACCTTCGCAATGGGCGCAGCCCCCGGAACCAGATCGATACCAAACTCCACTTGCCTCGCAGGAGGTACTCCCGACAAATCCTCGGGAAAGACATCTGGAAACTCGCGCACCACTGGTACCTCCTCCACTGACCTCGGTCTCTCGGAAGCCTCCCGCGTATCCATCACATACACCACAAAACCCTTACATCCCTGCTGTAGACATTGTCTCGCCCTAGCGGCCGAACAAAAAGCTGATCCCGAACGGGTACCCTCGCCGTACACCGTAAGAACTCCCCCACTAGGGTCTCGTATAGTCACCAGCTGGCGCTCACAGTCGATGATAGCGCTGAATCGGCTCAACCAGTCCATACCCACGATGACACAGACATCACCCATCGCAATAGGAATTAGGTCAATCGGGAACGCAACCCCAAAAATCTCCAGCACGCATCCCCGAAGAACCTCCGTAGCACAAACCACCCTCTCGGCCGCTATAGAAACGCTCAGAGGCCGACTTAACGGCTCACGACTAATGCTGATATGCTGACTAAAAGCTAAAGATACAAAGGATCTACTCGCACCCGAATCAAATAACACAAGAGCAGGCATAGAGTTCACAATAAAAGTACCTACACATATATTCACATAAGCATAACATTTCAACTTTGAATAATTACGTGAATTACAGTATACCTGCCACTACATCGGGTGCAGCGCGGACCTCCTCCGCAGTCAGCTGAAAGGCTCTCCCGCGAGCCCTCGGGGCCTCGACCTTCACCGGTCGTGTCTCGGTAGTCCTGGTAGTAGGTGTAGATCCCTGACGAAGCTGCGGGCACTCGGCCTTCCGATGGCCGGTCTGGTTGCAATGAAAGCAAACCAAGAACCCCTTAGGACAATCCCTGGCAATGTGTCCTTCCTTGCCACACTTGTAGCAACCACCCGCTCGACACGCCCCCTCATGACCCTTGCCGCACTTTCCGCAAGTACGACTCTTCGAACCTCCCATCCTCGAATCAGTGGACTTGATCCGCTTGGTTGCCGGCTGAGACTGAGCCGATCGCCGATCCGTCTGCCGAGACTCGGCCTCCTCCCTGGCCTGGGTCTCTAACTCGATCTCGCGCTTCCTGGCATTCGCCTGAAGCTCAGTAAAAGTACGGTAGGTGGAGTTTGATACAAACTCTCGGATATCCCTCCTCAACACGCCCAAGTACCGGCTCATCCGTGACTGCTCTGTAGACACCAGCTCGGGGCAGAACATCGCCCTCTCGTGAAACTTCCGTGTGACCATCGCAACGGAATCAGTACCCTGCTTAAGGGTCAAGAACTCCTGGATCAATCGTTCCCTCTCCACTGGGGGAACGTACTCGTCCCTGAACATCTCAGTAAACCTCTCCCATGTCACCGCTGAAATCTCCGCCTGAGTGAAGTTCGCCGTCACGAACTTCCACCAATCCTTCGCTCACAGACGGAGCTGGTTCAAGGCGAACCGTACCCTCAGGTGCTCCGGGCATGAGCAAGTGTAGAAGCACCCCTCAATATCGGTGATCCACCTCATCGCAGCAATCGGATCCTGCGTTCCATCGAACTCAGGGGGTTTCATGTTGTTGAATTCTCGGAATAGCAACGAATCACCCCCTAGCGGCCTAGCAGCAGCCACAGCTGCGGTAGCGGCAGCGACGGCAGCTTCAGTCAGTGCGGCGTACCGCTCCTCAAACTCCTCCATCAGGGTGGTCTTAATGGACCCAAACATCTCCGGGATCTCAGCCCGAACCGCCACAGCTACCTCCTCCTGAATCATCTGACGAATCTCCTCGTCACTCATACTGCTCCAACTCGCTCCGTGGCGTGTCGTAACCATGATGTCTCTGAAATACAACATAAGATTATCAGAGACTCCATCAAGTACAATTGTACTCGATAACGCAACCCTACTCAGTCTCCGATATCCAGGGATTCTTACTTGGGTCTTCCACCGACCCGGTGTCTTCGGTAGTACGGGCCCAATACTACCGACCACACCGTATCAGTATTCGTCCCAAATCTTCCTCCCCAAACCCCGAATAATGAGTACTCTACTTCTAGTATGCACTATCTACTAGCACGCTACCGAATATCTCATATAAGCAACCTCCCTAGACTAAGGCATCACAAAACAGGCCATTCTAGTCCTATCATGTATACCTAGTCTTCTAGCATGCATAACAATTCATAATTCAGTGCATAACATAACATTGTAAGGTATTCTGGGGATCTTTACCGTTCGGGCGCTGGCTGATCGTACACACTGCTCCGTTCTTGTTCACCACTTTACCATTTATAAAAATTTATGTCTTTATTAATTTTAAAGATTTTTCCTCAAATCCTTGGTTTGAGTTCAGTTACACCCGAAGGTACACCCGAATCCCTCAAACCAAGGCTCTGATACCAATTGTAACAACGCAAATTTTCGAATAAATTTTTCATTTAAAATAAAGTGATTTCATTCAACCAAAGGTATTTATTCCATGTTCCATATCAAATACATATATAAAAATCCCCAAGATCTCAAATAGCAGCAGTGTATATGCATCATGCCGGCGCCTTCCCACGGTCCTCGCTAGTACCTGAAACACATAATACATAACAACTTGTAAGCATAAATGCTTAGTGAGTTCCCCAGTATACCTCTTACACATATACGCCTTTCTAGGCCCGGACCTTCCGGTCCACAGTACAATGCCTTCCGGCCCTTATGATAATCGCCTTCCGGCCCATAAATAATTGCCTTCTGGCCCATAAGATAATTGCCTTCTGGCCCTTAAGATAATTGCCTTCCGGCCCATAAGATAATTGCCTTCCGGCCCATGACATGATTGCCTTCCGGCCCATAAACATATATAACACATAATGCATTTACTCTAACACATATATCACATATATCATAAATCATCACTGACCTTCCTGTCACATAATACATTGCCTTCCGGCCCATAGAAACATACATAGCATGCATAGCAACTATTCCTTTCAATTACAGCACATATAAAAGACACAACATATCCGACCTTCCGGTCACACAGTCAAACCCTTCCGGGTACAGTATAGTGAGAAGACTCACCTCGTAGTATGTAAACTATAAACTCTTGAAACCACTCGCACTCAGTCCGCCGATCTGCAGTCTCCCTATAATACCATCTACCCTTATTAATAATCTTATCAAACAAGACAACTGACCCTACGAAATTACATGCAGGTCAACTCTGGTCAACGGTCAACTTGACCGGACTCGTCGAGTACAAAGGCGACTCGACGAGTCTAAACGTCCTCCCTAACTTCCCCTGTTGTTTCCCTTTCTACTCGTCGAGTATCCCTCTTGACTCGACGAGGTCCTCGTGGAAGAATCGCAGGGCCACCCCGACTCCACTCGCCGAGTTCCAATGAATCCTCAACTACTCGCCGAGTCTGAAGAACAACTCGGCGAGTCCCTGTAAATCTTCAAGCTACTCGCCGAGTCTGATCATTGGACTCGGCGAGTCCGTGCCATGCAGTCGATCACCTGCTCCTTGAAATATGCATGGTCCCGAGACATGCACCCATGGGACTTTCTGGACACCTAAGTATCCTATCACTGGGGTATAAACGACTGGGTAACACACAATATTATATCAAATCCCCAAATGGGTCTCATAAACCCTAGATTCGTGTACAACACCAAAACGACAGAAATGGTCCGAGTATTACCTGGAAACGTGTTCTTTGTGTCCCCAACCTTCAGAGCCCAATCCCCTTGATCCTCCTTGACCACAACCTTGCCTCTTCTTGTCTAACAAAGCCTTCAAATTTCCACTAGCCCTCACTCCTGCTCCAGATGCCCACAGACGTTTTAGGTTCTCCTCAATCGGCCAAAAGACGAGCAATGACAGCCCTAAAGACGTTATATACGATCCAGAATCAAACGGCTAGGGTTTCTGCTGAACAGCGTCGACTCGTCGAGTCCCTAATGGACTCGTCGAGTCCAGTCGCAAATCTGCAACCAAGTCCGTGGTCCTACTCGGCGAGTCAGGCACCAACTCGCCGAGTCTCCTCCTAAAAGTGCCCCAAAAATAGTTTTAACACAATACCTGAAATTTAAGGCTGTTACACGTACATGACCTAAAATTGGTCAACCCGTGCAACAACCAATCAACTACAACCTATACCCAAATTATAACCCCTTTTGGTCCAAACCCATGCCCAACACCCATACATGACCTAATACTGGTGAACCTGTGCCAACACCTGACCACCTGCAACCCATGCCCATATTATAACCGCTTTTGGTCCTAACCCATTCCCAACACCCGTACATGACCTAATATTGGTCATCCCATTCAAACACCCGACTACCTGCAACCCATACCCACAATATAACGCCTATGGGTCGTAACCCATGCCCAACATCCGTACATGACCTAATATTGGTCAACCTGTGCCAATACCTGACCACCTGCAACCCATACCCATATTATAACCCGTTTTGGTCGTAACACATTCCCAACACCCGTATATGACCTAATGATTGTCAACCCATACCAACACCTGACCACCTGCAACCCATACCCATACCCATATTATAACCCCTTTTGGTCCTAACCCATGCCCAACACCCGTATATGGCCTAATATTGGTCAGAGTGTGCCAACACCCGCCCACCTCAAACCCATACCCATATTATAACCCCTTTTGGTCCAAACCCATGCCCGACACCCGTATATGACCTAATATTGGTCAACCTATGCCCACAACCGACCACCTGCAACCCATACACATATTATAATCCCTTTTGGTCTTAACCCATGCCCAACACCCGTACATGACCTAATATTGGTCAACCCTTGCCAACACTCGACCACCTGCAACCAATACCCATATTATAACCCCCTTTGGTCCTAAGCCATGCCTAACACCCGTACATGACCTAATAATTGTCAACCCTTGGCAACATCTGACCACCTGCAACGCATACCCATTTTATAAACCCTTTTTGGTCAAAACCCAGGCCCAACACTCGTACATGTCCTAATATTGGTAAACCTGTGCTAGCACCTGACCACCTGCAACTTATACCCGTATTATAACCACTTTTGGTCCTAACCCATTCCCAACACCTGTACATGACCTAATATTGGTCATCCCATGCCAACACCTAACCACCTGCAACCCATACCCATTTTATAACCCCTTTTGGTCCTAACCCATGCCCAACACCCATACATGACCGAAAGTTGGTCAACTCGTGCCAACACCCGACCACCTGCAACCGATACCGATATTATAACCCCTTTTGGTCGTAACCCTTGCCTAACACTGGTACATGACCTATTATTGGTCAACCCGTGCTAACAACCAACCACTTGCAACCCATACGTATAATATAACCCCATGCGCAACACCTGTACATGACCTAATATTGGTCAACCCATGCCAACACACGAGCACCTGCAAACCATACCCATATTATAACCCCTTTTGGTCCTATCCCATGCCCAACATGTGTACATGACGTAATATTGGTCAACCCATGCGAACGCACGACCACCTACAAACCGTACCCATTCTATAACCTCTTTTGGTCCTAACCCTTGCCCAACACCCGTATATGACCTAATACTGGTCAACCCGTGCCAACACCCGACTACCTGCAACCGATACCCATATTATAACCCCTTTTGGTCCTAACCCGTTCACAACACCTGTACATGACCTAATATTGGTCAAACCGTGCCAACACCCGACCACCACTACGCATACCCATATTATAACCCCTTTTGGTCCTAACCCATGCTCAACACCCATACATGACTTAATATTGGTCATACTGTGGCAACACCCGACCACCTCCAACCCATACCCATATTATAACCCCTTTGGGTCCTAACCCATGCCCAACACCCATACATGACCTAATATTGGTCATACCGTGGCAACACCCAACCACCTCCAACCCATACCCATATTATAAACACTTTTTGTCCAAACCCATGCCTAACACCCGTATATGACCTAATATTGGTCAACGTGTGCCAACACCCAACCACGTGCAACCCATACCCACCTTATAACCCCTTTTTATCCTAACCCATGCCCAACACCCGTACATGACTAATATTCGTCAACTCATGCCAACTCCCGACCACCTGCAACCTATACACATATTATTACCCCTTTTGGTCATAACCCATGCCCAACACCCGTACATGACATAATATTGGTCAACCTGTGCCAACACCCAGCCTGCTGCAACACATACCCATATTATAGCCCCTTTTTGGTCCTACCACATGCCCAACACCCGTACATGACGAAATATTCGTCACCCCGTGCAACCACCCGACCACCTGCTCCTATACCCATATTATAATCGCTTTTGGTCCTAACCCGTGCCCAACACCCGTACATGACCTAATATCTGTCAACCCGTGCCAACACCCGACCACCTGCAACCGATTCCCATATTATAACCCCTTTTCGTCCTAACCCTTGCCCAACACCCGTACATGACCTAATATTGGTAAACCCGTGCTTACACCGGACCACTAGCAACCCATACGTATATTATAACCCCTTTTGGTCCTAAACCATGCCCAACATCCATACATGACCTAATATTGGTCATCCCGTGCCAACACGCGACCACCTGCAACCCTTGGATCCTAACCCTTGCCTAACACCCGTACATGACCTAAAATTGGTCAACCCGTGCCATCAACCGATCAATTGCAACCCACACCGATATTATAACCCTTGTTGGTCCAAACGCATGCCCAACACCCACACATGACCTAATATTGGTCAACCTATGCCAAAACCTGACCACATGCAACCCATGCCCGTATTGTAACCGTTTTGGCCATAACCCATGGCCAACACCCGTACATGACCTAATATTGGTCATCCCATGCAAACACCCGACTACCTGCAACCCATACTCATATGATAACCGCTTTGGTTCCTAACCCATGCCCAACAACCATACATGACCTAATATTGGTCAACCTGTGCCAACACCCGCCCACCTACAATCCATACTCATATTATAACCCCTTTTGGGCCTAACGCATTCCCAATACCCGTATATGACCTAATATCTGTCAACCCGTGCCAACACCTGACCACCTGCAACACATACCCATATTATAACCGCTTTTGGTCCTAACCAATGCCCAACATCCGTACATGACCTAAAATTGGTCATACCGTGGCAACACCCGCCCACCTCCAACCTATACCCATATTATAACCCCTTTTGTTCCAAGCCCATGCCCAACACCCGTACATGACCTAATATTGGTCAACTCGTGCCAACACCCGACCACCTGCAACCCATACCCATATTGTATCCTCTTTTGGTCCTAACCCTTGCCCAACACCCGTACATGACCTAAAATTGGTTAACCGGTGCTAACACCCGATCAACTGCAACCCATACCCATGTTATAACCCATTTTGGTCCAAACTCATGCCCAAGAACCATACATGACCTAATATTGGTCAACTATGCCAACACCTGACCACCTACATCCCATGCCCATTCCCAACACCCGTACATGACCTAATATTGGTCAACCCGTGCCAACACCTGAGCACCTGCAACCCAATCCCATATTATATCCCCTTTTGGTCCTAACCCTTGCCTAACACCCGTACATGACCTAAAATTGGTCAACCCGTGCCAACACCCGATCAATTGCAACCCAAACCAATATTATAACCCCTTTTGGTCCAAACTCATGCCCAACAACCATACATGACCTGATATTGGTCAACTATGCCAACACCTGACCACCTACATCCCATGCCCGTATTGTAACCACTTTTGGTCCTAACCCATTCCCAATACACGTACATGACCTAATATTAGTCATCCAAAGCAAACACCCGACTACCTGCAACCCATATCCATATTATAACCCCTTTGGGTCCTAACCCATGCCCAACCCCCGTACATGACCTAATATTGGTCAACCTGTGCCAACACCCGACCACCTGCAACCCATACCCATATTATAACCCTTTTTGGTCCTAACGCATTCCCAATACCCGTATATGACGTAATAATTGTCAACCCGTGCCAACACCCGACCACCTACAACCCATACCCAGATTATAACACCTTTTGGCCCTAACACATGCCCAACACCCGTACATGACCTAATATTGGTCATACCGTGCGAACACCCGCCCACCTCCAACCTATACGCATGTTATAACCCCTTTTGGTCCAAACCCATGCCCAACACCCGTATATAACCTAATATTGGTCAACCTGTGCCAGCAGCCGACCACCTGAACCCATACACATATTATAATCCCTTTTGGTCCTAACCCATGCCCAACACCCGTACATGACTTAATAATTGTGAACACGTGCAACCACTCGACAACCTGTAACCCATACACGTATTATAACCCCTTTTGGTCCTAACCCATGCCAAACACCCGTACATGACCTAATATTGGTCAACCCTTTCCAACACCCGACCACCTGCAACCCATACCCATATTATAACCCCTTTTGGTCCTAACCCATGCCCAACACCCGTACATGACCTAACAATTGTGAACCCTTTCCAACATCCGACCAGCTACAACCCATTCCCTATTTTATAACCCCTTTTGGGTCCGAACTCATGCCCAACACCCGTACATGACCTAATATTGGTAAACCTATGCCAACACCCGACCACCTACAACCCATACCCATAATATAACCCCTTTTGGTCCTAACCCATGCCCAACACCTGTACATGACCTAATATTGGTCATCAAATGCCAACACCCGACTACCTAAAACCCATACCGATATTATATCCCCTTTTAGTCCTAACCCATGCCCAACAGCCGTACATGACCTAATATTGATCAACCCGCACAAACACCCGCCACCTCCAACCCTACCCATAATATAAACCCTTTTGGTCCAAACCCATGCCCAACACCCGTATATGACCTAATATTAGTCAACCTGTACCAACACCCGTCCAAGTGCAACCCTTACCGATATTATAACCCCTTTTGGTCCTAACCCATGCCTAACACCCGTAAATGACCTGATAATTGTCAAACCCTGCAACCACCCGACCACATGCAACCGATACCCATATTATAACCCCTATTGGTCCTAACCCTTGCCCAACACCCGTACATGACCTAATATTGGTCAACCCGTGCCAACACTCGACCACCTGCAACCGATACCCATATTATAACCCCTTTTGGCCCTAACCCTTACCCAACACCTGTACATGACCTAATATTTGTCAACCCATGCCAAGACCCGACCACCAGCAATCGTTACACATATTATAACCCCTGTTGGTCCTAACCCACGCCCAACACCCACAAATGACCTAATATTGGTCAACCCGTGCTAACACCCAACCACCTACAACCGATACCCGTATTATAACCCCTTTTAGTCCTAACCCATTCCCAAGACCCGTACATATCATAATATTGGTCAACTCGTGCCAACACCCGACCACCAGCAACCCATACCCGTTTTATAACTCCTTTTGGTCCTAACCCATGCCCAACACCCATACATGACCTAATATTGGTCAACCCATGCCAACACCCAACCACCTACAACCCATACCCATATTATAACCCCATTTTGTTCCTAAACCATGCCCAACACCCGTACATGACCTAATATTGGTCAACCCATGCCAACTTCTGACCACTTGCAACCCATACCTATATTATAACCCATTTTGGTCCTAACCCATGCCCAACACCCGTACATGACCTAATATTGGTCAACCCGTACCAACACCCGACCACCTGCAACCCATACCCATATTATAACCCGTTTTGTTCCAAACTCATGCCCAACACCCATACATGACCAAATATTGGTCAACCTGTGCCAACACCTGATCACCTACACCCGATGCCCATATGATAACCCCTTTTGGTCCTAACCCATGCCTAAAACCCGTACAGGACCTAATATTGGTCACCACGTTTCAACACCCGACCACCTGCAACCCATACCCATATCATATCCCCTTTTGGTCCTAACCTTTGCCCCACACCCGTACATGACCTAAAATTGGTCAACCCGTGGCAACACCCGATCAACTGCAACCCATACCCATATTATAACCCTTTTTGGTCCAATCACATGCCCAACACCCATACATGTAACTGCCCGGAATTTGAGGTATTGTTTTGAAACTATTTTTGGGACATTTTAGGGAGGGACTCGGCGAGTTGGTGCCTGACTCGCCGAGTAGGACCACAGGCTTGGTCGCGGATGCACGACTGGACTCGACGAGTCCAGATATGGACTCGGCGAGTCAACGCTGTTCTGCAGAAACCCTAGCCGTTTAGTTTGGAATGTATAAAAAGCCTCTTAAGCCGTCACTGTACGTTTTTTTGGCCGATTGTGAAGAACATAGCATCTGTGGACGACTAGTGGAGAAGGGAAGGCTATTGGAGATCTTGAGGAGGTTGTTAGGCAAGAAGAGGCAAGACTTTGGTCAAAGGAAGATCAAGAGGATTGAGTTCTGGAGGTTAGGGACACAGAGATCACGTTTTCAGGTAACACTTGGTCCATTTCTGTTGTTTTGATGGTGAGCACGAATCTAGGGTTTATAAAACCCATTTAGTGATTAGATAGATTATAATGTTGTTACCAAGCGTTTAAATCCCAGTAGTAGTATGCTTAGAGGTCCAGGAAGTCCCACGTCTATATATTTCGGAACCATGCGGATTACAGGAGGCAATTGATCGACTGCATGGCATGGACTCGCCGAGTCCAATGATCAGACTCGGCGAGTAGCTTGAAGATCCGCTGGGACTCGCCGAGTTGTTCTTCAGACTCGGCGAGTAGCTTGAAGGTTCACTGGGACTCGCCGAGTTGTTCTTCAGACTCGGCGAGTAGCTTAAAGATTCACTGGGACTCGCCAAGTCGTTCTTTAGACTCGGCGAGTGGAGTCGGGGTGGCCCCGCGATTCTTCCACGAGGATCTCGTCGAGTCAGGAGGGGATACTCGATGGGTAGAAAGTGGAACAACTGGGAAGTTGGGGAGGACATCTAGACTCGCCGAGTCGCCCTTGCACTCGACGAGTCCGGTCAAGTTGACCGTTGACCTGCATGTAATTTCGTAGAGTCATTTGTCTTGTTTGATAATATCATTAATAAGGGTATATGGTATTATAGGGAGCCTGCAGATTGGCGGATCGAGTGCGAGTAGTTTCAGGAGTTTATAGCTTACATACTACGAGGTGAGTTTTCTCACTATACTTCACCCGGAAGGGTTTGACTGTGAGACCGGAAGGTCGTATATGATATGTGTTATTTATGCTATAAATAGAAAGGTAGATGCTATACATGATATGTATGTTTATACGGGCCGGAAGGCGAAATGTTATGTGACAGAAAGGACAGGTATGATGTATGATGTATGTGCTATGTGTGTTATGTTATATGTGTTACGTGTTGTAAATGTTATGGGCCGGAAGACAATATACTATGGGTCGGAAGGCAATATGATACGGGCCGGAAGGCGATATGTTATGGGCCGGAAGGCGATTATGTTACGGGCCGGAAGGCAATGTATTGTGGACCGGAAGGTCAGGGCCTGGAAAGGCGTATGTGTGTAAGTCGTATACTGGGGAACTCACTAAGCATTTATGCTTACAAGTTGTATGTATGTGTTTCAGGTAGTAGCGAGGACCGTGGGAAGGCGCCGGCGTGATGCGTACACACTGCCACTGTTGGAGATCTTGGGGATTCTTTTAATTGTATTTTGAAATGAAACTTGGAATAAATACTTTTGTTTGAATAAAATAGTTTTATTTTAAATGAAAATTTTATTTGAAAATTTGAGCTATTACAATACATGACCTAATACTGGTCAAACTGTGCCAACACCTGACCACCTGCAACCCATGCCCATATTACTACCCCTTTTGGTCCTAACCCATGACCAACACCCGTACATGACCTAATATTGGTCATCCCATGACAACACCCAATCACCTGCAACCCATACCCATATTATAACTGTAACAGCCTGGAATTTCAGGTATTGCTTTAAAGCTATTTTTGGGGCATTTTTAGGAGGGGACTCGGCGAGTTGGTGCCTGACTCGCCGAGTAGGACCACAGGCTTGGTCGCGGGTTCGCGACTGGACTCGACGAGTCCAGATATGGACTCGGCGAGTCGACGCTGTTCAGCAGAAACCCTAGCCGTTTGGTTTGGATCGTATATAACGCCTCTTAGGCCGTCATTGTTCGTCTTTTGGTCGATTGAGAAGAACCCTATTCGTTTGTGGACGTCTAGAGCAGGAGGGAAATCTATTGGAACTCTGAGGAATTTGTTAAGCAAGAAGAAGAAGAGTTTTGGCCAAAGGAATATCAAGGAGGATCGAGTCCTGAGGTTTGGAGACACAGAGGGTGCGTTTTCAGGGAGTTTGCAGATCGGCGGATCGAGTACGAGTAGTTTCAAGATTTGATAGCTTACATTATCACGAGGTGAGTCTTCTCACTATACTTCACCCGGAAGGGTTTGACTGTGAGACCGGAAGGTCGTATATGATTGGTGTTATTTATGCTATAAATAGAAAGGTAGTTGCTATGCATGATATGTATGTTTATACGGGCCGGAAGGCGATATGTTATGTGACAGTAAGGTCAGGTATGATGTATGATATATGTGCTATGTGTGTTATATTAAATGTATTATATGTTGTAAATGTTATGGGCCAGAAGACAATATACTATGGGCCGGAAGGCAATATGTTACGGGCCGGAAGGCTAAGTGTTGTGGACCGGAAGGTCAGGGCCTGGAAAGGGGTATATGTGTAAGTCGTATACTGGGGAACTCACTAAGCATTTATGCTTACAAGTTGTTATGTATGTGTTTCAGGTACTAGCGAGGACCGTGGGAAGGCCCCGGCATGATGCATACACACTGCTGCTATTTGAGATCTTGGGGATTTTTATATATGTATTTGATATGGAACATGGAATAAATACTATTGGTTGAATGAAATCACTTTAGTTTAAATGAAAAATTTATTTGAAAATTTGCGTTGTTACAATTGGTATTAGAGCCTTGGTTTGCGGGATTCGGGTGTACCTTCGGGTGTAACTGAACTCAAACCGAGGATTTGAGGAAAAATCTTTTAAAAATAATAAAGATATAAATTTTGATAAATGGTAAAGTGGTAAACAAGAACAGAGCAGTGTGTACGATCAGCCAGCGCCCGAACGGTAAGGATCCCCAGAATACCTTACGATGTTATGTTATGCACTGAATTATGAATTGTTATGCATGCTAGAAGACTAGGTATACATGATAGGACTAGAATGGACTGTTCTGTGATGCCTTAGTCTAGGAAGATTGCTTATATGAGATATTCGGTAGCGTGCAGGTAGGTAGTGCATATTAAAAGTAGAGTACTCATTATTCGGGGTTCGGGGAGGAAGATTTGGGACGAATGCTGATACGGTGTGGTTGGTAGTATTGGGCTCGTACTACCGAAGACACCGGGTCGGTAGGCGACCCAAGTAAGAATCCCTGGATGTCGGAGACTGAGTAGGGTTGCGTTATCAAGAAGTGCAACGGTATTTGATGGAGTCTCTGATAATCTTATGTTATATTTCAGAGACATTATGGTTACGACACGCCACGGAGCGAGTTCGAGCGGGGTGAGTGACGAGGAGATTCGTCAGATGATCCAGGAGGAGGTAGCTGCGGCGGTTCGGGCTGAAATCCCGGAGATGTTTGGGTCCATTAAGACCACCCTGATGGAGGAGTTCGAGGAGCGGTATGCCGCACTGACTGAAGCTGCCGTCGCTGCCGCTACCGCAGCTGTGGCCACTGCTAGGCCGCAAGGGGGCGATTCGTTGCTGTTTCGGGAATTCAGCAACACGAAACCCCCTGAGTTCGATGGGACGTAGGACCCGATTGCTGCAATGAGGTGGGTCGCTGATATTGAGGGGTGCTTCTACACTTGCTCATGCCCGGAGCACCTGAGGGTACGGTTCGCCTTGAACCAGCTCCGTCTGGGAGCGAAGGATTGGTGGAAGTTCGTGACGGCGAACTTCACTCAGGCGGAGATTTCAGCGGTGACATGGGAGAGGTTTATTGAGATGTTCAGGGACGAGTACCTTCCCCCAGTGGAGAGGGAACGATTGATTCAGGAGTTCTTGACCCTTAAGCAGGGTACTGATTCCGTTGCGATGGTCACACGGAAGTTTCACGAGAGGGCGATGTTCTGCCCCGAGCTGGTGTCTACAGAGCAGTCACGGATGAGCCGGTACTTGGGCGTGTTGAGGAGGGATATCCGGGAGTTTGTATCAAACTCCACCTACCGTACTTTTACTGAGCTTCAGGCGAATGCCAGGAAGCGCGAGATCGAGTTAGAGACCCAGGCCAGGGAGGAGGCCGAGTCTCGGCAGACGGATCGACGACCGACTCAGTCTCAGCCGGCAGCCAAGCGGATCAAGTCCGCTGATTCGAGGATGGGAGGTTCGAAGAGCCGTACTTGCGGAAAGTGCGGCAAGGGTCATGAGGGGGCGTGTCGAGCGGGTGGTTGCTACAAGTGTGGCAAGGAAGGACACATTGCCAGGGATTGTCCTAAGGGGTTCTTGGTTTGCTTTCATTGCAACCAAACAGGCCATCGGAAGGCTGAGTGCCCGCAGCTTCGTCAGGGATCTACACCTACTACCAGGACTACCGAGACACGACCGGTGAAGGTCGAGGCCCCGAGGGCTCGCGGGAGAGCCTTTCAGCTGACTGCGGAGGAGGTCCGCACTGCACCCGATGTAGTGGCAGGTATACTGTAATTCGCGCATTTATTTAAAGTTGAAATGTTATGCTTATGTTAATATATGTGTAGGTACTTTTCTTGTGAACTCTATGCCTGCTCTTGTGTTATTTAATTCGGGTGCAAGTAGATCCTTTGTATCTTTAGCTTTTAGTCAGCATATCAGCATTAGTCGTGAGCCGTTAAGTCGGCCTCTGAACGTTTCTATAGCGGCCGAGAGGGTGGTTTGTGCTACGGAGGTTTTTCGGGGATGCGTAATAGAGATTTTTGGGGTTACGTTTCCGATTGACCTAATTCCTATTGCGATGGGTGATGTCTGTGTCATCGTGGGCATGGACTGGTTGAGCCAATTCAGCGCCGTCATCGACTGTGAGCGCCAGCTGGTGACTATACGAGACCCTAGTGGGGGAGTTCTTACGGTATACGGCGAGGGTACCCATTCGGGATCAGCTTTTTGTTCGGCCGCTAGGGCGAGGCAATGCCTACAGCAGGGATGTAAAGGTTTTGTGGCGTATGTGATGGATACGCGGGAGGCTTCCGAGAGACCGAGGATAGTGGAGGAGGTTCCAGTGGTGCGCCGTGGGGAGCACCGATTCTGTTCGTCATGAAGAAGGATGGTTCACACCGGATGTGTATTGATTACCGGGAGTTGAACAAGGTGACGGTCAAGAACCGCTATCCGTTACCGAGGATCGATGATCTATTCGATCAGTTGCAAGGGGCATCTTGGTTTTCCAAGATCGATTTGAGATCAGGGTACCATCAGGTAAGAGTGCGGGATGAGGACGTCCAGAAGACAACATTTAGGACGCGATATGGGCATTACGAGTTTGTGGTGATGCCTTTCGGGCTCACCAATGCTCCGGCGGTGTTAATGGACCTCATGAACAGGGTATGCAGGCCGATGTTAGATCGGTCAGTGATTGTATTTATCGATGACATCCTGGTGTATTCGTGATCTAGAGAACAGCATGAGGGGCATTTGCGGGAGGTCCTTGAGGTACTGAGGTCGGAGAAGCTATATGCAAAGTTCTCCAAATGTGACTTCTGGTTGCGTGAGGTCCAATTTCTTGGACATGTGGTTAATCAGGCAGGGATATTGGTCGACCCAGCCAAGGTTGAGGCTGTGATGAGTTGGGAGGTACCGAAGTCACCTTCTGAGATCAGGAGTTTTCTTGGGTTGGCGGGGTATTATCGAAGGTTTATTAAGGACTTCTCCAAGATCGCTATGCCGCTCACCAGATTGACCCAGAAGGGTGTTGCATTCTCATGGGGACCCGAGCAGCAGACTTCCTTCGAGACACTACGTCAGAGACTGTGCGAAGCCCCGGTATTAGCCCTCCCGGAGGGGATGGAGGATTTTGTCGTATATTGCGACGCATCGATTTCGGGACTGGGTGCAGTGCTGATGCAGAGAGGTCATGTGATAGCTTATGCATCGAGGCAGCTAAAGCCACATGAGGCGAGATATCCCACGCATGATTTAGAGTTGGGGGCAGTGGTGTTCGCTCTCAAGATTTGGCGTCACTACATGTATGGGGTTCGATGTACGATATACACCGACCATAAGAGTTTAAAGTATTTGATGGATCAGCCCAACCTAAATATGCGTCAGAGAAGGTGGTTGGATGTGGTCAAGGATTATGATTGTGAAATCCTGTACCACCCGGACAAGGCTAATGTGGTAGCCGATGCATTGAGCCGTAGGGCGGAGAACACTCCATCGTGAGATGTATGTCTGAGGCTGACAGTGATGACTCCGATACTGGATGCTATTCGTGGGGCACAGGCCGAGGTTGTGAGATCCGAGATGCAGAAGAAAGAGCGGGTCGTGGGGTTAATTTCAGAGTTCGTTAAGAATGGACGTGCACTTCTGACGTTTCAGGGTCGGATTTGGGTACCATTCGTGGGCGGTACGCGTGCTACTTTGATGGAGGAGGCTCATAGATCGAAATTCTCGATCCACCCCGGTGCTACGAAGATGTATTTGGACTTGAGAAAGGAATATTGGTGGCCTTGCATGAAGAGAGACGTCGCTTGGTTCGTTGAGAGGTGCTTGACCTGCCGTAGGGTTAAGGACGAGCACCAGAGACCGCATGGTAAGTTGCAGCCCTTGGAGATTCCTGAGTGGAAGTGGGAACAGATTACGATGGATTTTATCACCAAATTGCCGAGAACTGCCAGAGGAGTCGATGCAATTTAGGTGATTGTGGATAGGTTGACGAAGAGTGCACACTTCTTTAACATTAGCGAGAGTTCATCAGCGGAGAAGTTGGCGGAATTATACGTGAGAGAGATAGTATCTCGGCATGGAGTGCCGATCTCGATTGTTTCAGACCGTGATGTATGCTTCACTTCCAGGTTCTGGAAGAAATTCCATGAGGAGCTGGGTGCTAAACTGTATTTTAGTACCGCATACCATCCCCAGACAGACGGTCAGAGCGAGCGGACGATTCAGACATTGGAAGACATGCTTAGAGCATGTGTGTTAGACTTCGGGGGTAGCTGGGATGCACATTTGCCTTTGGCTGAGTTTTCCTACAACAACAGCCATCATTCGAGCATTGGTATGCCACCTTTTGAGTTGTTGTATGGTAGGAGGTGTCGGACTCCCATTTGCTGGGGAGAGGTGGGACAGAGAGTGATGGGCAGTACAGAGATCGTACACCAGACGACCGAGCAGATTCAGCAGGTTAGGCAGAGATTATTGACCGCCCAAAGCCGACAGAAGAGTTATGCGGACAGACGCCGGTCCGAGCTGGAATTCCAGGTTGGCGACTTCGTTCTCCTGAAGGTTTCTCCTTGGAAGGGAGTGATCCGGTTCAGAAAGAGGGGCAAGTTGGGGCCCCGGTTCATAGGTCCATTTCGTGTAATTGCAAGGGTAGGTCGGGTAGCTTATCGGTTGGAGTTGCCAGCAGAGTTGGGACAGATTCACAATACCTTTCACGTATCACAGTTGAGGAAGTGTATAGCCGATGAATCGGCAGTGGTTCCGTTAGAGGATATTCAGGTGGATGCGAGCCTGAATTACGCCGAGAGACCAGTACCTTTGGTGTTGGTTCAGTGGAAACATCGGAAGGGATCAGAGATGACTTGGGAGCCGGAGCGTGAAATGCGGGAGCAACATCCGGAGTTATTCGCAGAGTGAGACTTCGAGGGCGAAGTCTAGTTCTAGTGGGGGAGAGTTGTAACAGCCCGGAATTTCAGGTATTGCTTTAAAGCTATTTTTGGGGCATTTTTAGGAGGGGACTCGGCGAGTTGGTGCCTGACTCGCCGAGTAGGACCACAGGCTTGGTCGCGGGTTCGCGACTGGACTCGACGAGTCCAGATATGGACTCGGCGAGTCGACGCTGTTCAGCAGAAACCCTAGCCGTTTGGTTTGGATCGTATATAACGCCTCTTAGGCCGTCATTGTTCGTCTTTTGGCCGATTGAGAAGAACCCTAATCGTTTGTGGACGTCTAGAGCAAGAGGGAAAGCTATTGGAACTCTGAGGAATTTGTTAAGCAAGAAGAAGAAGAGTTTTGGCCAAAGGAATATCAAGGAGGATCGAGTCCTGAGGTTTGGAGACACAGAGGGTGCGTTTTCAGGGAGTCTGCAGATCGGCGGATTGAGTACGAGTAGTTTCAAGATTTGATAGCTTACATTATCACGAGGTGAGTCTTCTCACTATACTTCACCCGGAAGGGTTTTACTGTGAGACCGGAAGGTCGTATATGATAGGTGTTATTTATGCTATAAATAGAAAGGTAGTTGCTATGCATGATATGTATGTTTATACGGGCCGGAAGGCGATATGTTATGTGACAGTAAGGTCAGGTATGATGTATGATATGTGTGCTATGTGTGTTATATTAAATGTATTATATGTTGTTAATGTTATGGGCCGGAAGGCAATATACTATGGGCCGGAAGGCAATATGTTACGGGCCGGAAGGCGAAGTGTTGTGGACCGGAAGGTCAGGGCCTGGAAAGGCGTATATGTGTAAGTCGTATACTGGGGAACTCACTAAGCATTTATGCTTACAAGTTGTTATGTATGTGTTTCAGGTACTAGCGAGGACCGTGGAAAGGCGCCGGCATGATGCATACACACTGCTGCTATTTGAGATCTTGGGGATTTTTATATATGTATTTGATATGGAACATGGAATAAATACTTTTGGTTGAATGAAATCACTTTATTTTAAATGAAAAATTTATTTGAAAATTTGCGTTGTTACAATAACCCTTAGGGTCCTAAGCCATGCCCAACACCCGTACATGACGTAATATTAGTCAACCCATGCCGACACCCGACCACCTGCAACCCATACCCATATTATAACCCCTTTTGGTCCTAACTCATGCCCAACACCCATACATAACCTAATATTGGTCAACCCGTGCCAACACCCGACCACCTGCAACCTGTACCCATATTATAACCCCTTTTGGTCCTAACCCTTGCCCAACACCCGTACATGACCTAATATTGGTCAACCCGTGCTAACACCCGACCACTAGCAACCCATACCTATATTATAACCCTTCTTGCTCCTAACCCATGCCCAACACCCATACATGACCTAATATTGGTCATCCCGTGCCAACACCGGACCACCTGCAACCCATACCCATATTATATACCCTTTTGGTCCTAACCTTTACCCAACACCCATACATTACCTAAAATTGGTCAACTCGTGCCAACACCCGATCAACTGCAACCCATACCCATATTATAACCCTTTTTGGTTGAAACCAATGCCCAACACCCATACATGACCTAATATTGGTCAACCTGTTCCAACACCTGACCACCTGCAACCCATGCCCATATTATAACCCCTTTTGGCATCAACACCTGTACATGACCTAGTATTGATCATCCCATGCCAACACCCGACCACCTGCAAACCCATAACCATATTATAACCCCTTTGGGTCCTAACCCATGCCCAACACCCGTACATAACCTAATATTGGTCAACCCGTGCGAACACCCGACCACCTACAACCCATTCCCATATTATAACCCCTTTTGGTCCATACCCATGCCCAACACACGTACATGACCTAATATTGGTCAACAGGTGCCAACACCCGACCACGTGCAACCCATACCCATATTATAACCCCTTTTGGTCCTAACCCATGCCTAACACCAGTAAATGACCTAACAATTGTCAACCTGTGCAACCACCCGACCACATGCAACCCATACCCATATTATAACCCATTTCGGTCCTAACCCATGCCCGACACCCTTAATTGACATAATATTGGTCTACCCGTACCAACACTCGACCTCCTGCAACCCAAACCCATATTATAACACCCGTTGGTCAACCCGTACATGACATAATGTTAGTCAACCGGTGCCAACACCCGACCACCTGCAACCCATACCCATATAATAAGCCCTTTTGGTCCTAACACATGCCCAACACCCGTACATGACGTAATATTAGTCAACCCGTGCCAACACCCGACCACCTGTTCCCACACCCATATTATAACCCCTTTTGGTCCTAACTTATGCCCAACACTTGTACATGACCTAATATTGGTCAACCTGTGCCAACACCCGACCACCTACAACCGATACCCGTATTATAACCCCTTTTGATCCTAACCCATGCCCAACACCCGTAGATGACCTAATATTGGTCAACCCGTGCCTACACCCGACCACCTGCAACCCATAACCATATTATATCCCCTTTCGTTCATAACCCTTGCCCAACACCCGGTCATGACCTAAAATTAGTCAAGCCGTGCCAACACCTGATAACTTGCAACCCCTACCCATATTATAACACCTTTCGGTCCAAACCCATGCCCAACATCCATACATGACCTAAGATTGGTCAGCCTGAGCCAACACCTGACCACCTGCAACCCATGCCGATATTATAACCCCTTTTGGTCGTAACCCATGCCCAACACCTGTACATGACCTAATATTGGTCATCCCATGCCAACACACGACCACCTGCATCCCATACCCATACTATAACCCCTTTAGTTCCTAACCCATGCCCAGCACCCGTACATGACTTAATATTGGTCAACCCGTGCCAACACCCGACCACCTACAACCTCATACCCATATTATAACCCCTCTTGGTCCAAACCCACGCCCAACACCCGTATATGACCCAATATTGGTTAACATGTGCCAACACCCGGCGACGTGCAAACCATACCCATATTATAACCCCTTTTGGTCCTAACCCATGCCTAACACCCGTAAATGACCTGATAATTGTCAACCTGTGCAACCACTCGACCACATGCAACCCATACACATATGATAACACCTTTTGGTCAAAACACATGCCCAACACCCATACATGACCTAATATTTGTCAACCCGTGCAAACTCCCGAGCACCTGCAACCCATACACATATTATAACCCCTTTTAGTCCTTACCCATGCCCAACACCCGTACATGCCATAATATTGGTCAACACGTGCCATCACCTGAACACCTACAACCCATACCCATATTATAACCACTTTTGGTCCTCACACATGCCCAACACCTGTACATGACGTAATATTGGTCAACCCGTGCCAACACCCCACCACCTGTTCCGATACCCATATTATAACCTCTTTTGTTCCTAACCCGTGCCCAACACACGTACATGACCTAATATTGGTCGACCCGTGCCAACACCCGACCACCTACAACCCATACCCATATTATAACCCCTTTTGGTACCAACCCATGCCCAACATCCATATATGACCTAATATTGGTCAACCTGTGCCAACACCTGACCACCTTCAACCCATGCCCATTTTCTAACCCCTTTTGGTCCTAACCCATGCCCAACACCCGTACATGACCTAATATTGGTCAACCCGTGCCAACACCCGACCACTTGCAACCAATACCCATATTATAACCCCTTTTGTTCCAAACCCATGCCCAACACCCGTATATGAACTAATATTGGTCAACCTGTGCCAACAACCGACCACGTGCAACCATAACCATATTATAACCCCTTTTGGTCCTAACCCATGCGTAACATCCTAAACCCCGCCCAACACCCGTACATGACCGAATATTCGTCAACCCGTGCCAACTCCCGACCACTTGCAACCCATACCCATATTATAACCCCTTTTGATCCTAACCCATGCCCAACACCACATGACATAATATTGGTTAACTCGTACCAACACCCGACCACCTAAAACCCATACCCATATTATAACCCCTTTTGGTCCTAAAACATGCCCAACACCCGTACATGATGTAATATTGGTCAACCCGTGCCAACACCCGACCACCTGTTCCCATACCCATATTATAACCCCTTTTGGTCCTAACCCATGCCCAACACCCGTACATGACCTAATATTGCTCAACCCGTGCCAACACTCGACCACGTGCAACCGATACCCATATTATAACCCCTTTTGGTCCTAACCCATGCCCAACACCCGTACAAGACCAAATATTGGTCAACCCATACTAACACCCGACCACTTGCAACCCATACCTATATTATAACCCCTTTTGGTGCTAACACATGCCTAAAACCCGTACATGACCTAATATTGGTCAACACGTGCGAACACCTGACCACCAGCAACCCATACCCATATTATATCCCCTTTTGGTCCTAACCCTTGCCCAACACCCTTACATGACCTAAAATTGGTCAACCCGTGCCAACACCCGATCAACTACAACCCATACCCATATTATCACCCTTTTTGGTCCTAACCCATGCCCAACACCCGTACATCACCTAATATTCGTCATCCCATGCCAACACCCAACCACCTGCAACCCATACCCATATTACAACCCCTTTGGGTCCTAACCCATGCCCAACATCCGTACATGACATAATATTAGTCAACCCGTACCGACACCCGACCACCTGCGACCCATACCCATATTAGAACCCCTTTTGGTCCAAACCAATGCCCAACACCGGTATATGACCTAATATTGGTTATCCTAAGCCAACACCAGACCACGTGCCACCCATACCCATATTATAACCCATACCTATATTATAACCCCTTTTGGTCCTACCCCATGCCTAATACCTGTACATGATCTAATATTGGTCAACCCGTGCCAACACCCAACCACCTGCAACCCATACCCATATTATATCCCCTTTTGGTCCAAGCCCTTGCCCAACACCCGTACATGACCAAAACTTGGTCAGCCTGTGCCAATACCCCATCAACCGCAACCCATAACCATATTATAGCCGCTTTTGGTCCAAACCCATGCCCAACTGCCATACATGACCTAATATTGGTCAACCTATGCCAACACCTGACCACATGCAACCTATGCCCATATTATAACCCGTTTTCGTCCTAACCTATGCCCAACACCCGTACATGACCTAATATTGGTCATGCTATGCCAACACCCGACCACCTGCAACCCATACCCATATTATAACCCCATTGGGTCCTAACCCATGCCCATCACCCGTACATGACCTAATATTGGTAAACACGTGCCAACACCCGACCAGTTGCAACCCATACCCATATTATAACCCCTTTTGGTCCAAACCAATGCCCAACACCGGTATATGACCTAATATTGGTTATCCTAAGCCAACACCAGACCACGTGCCACCCATACCCATATTATAACCCTTTTTTATCCTAACCCATGCCTAACACCCGTAAATGACCTGATAATTGTCAACCCGCGCACACACCCGTCCACATGCAACCCATACCCATCTTATAACCTCTTTTGGTCCTAACCCTTGCCCAACACCCGTACATGACCTAATATTGGTAAACACGTGCCAACTCCCGACCACCTGCTACACAAACCCATATTATAACCCCTTTTGGTCCTAACCCATGCCAAACACCCGTACATGACATAATATTGGTCAACCCGTGCCAACACCCGACCACCTGCAACCTATACCCATATTATAACCCCTTTTGGTCTAACACATGCCCAACACCTGTACATAGCGTCATATTAGTCAACCCGTGCAAACACCCGACCACCTATTCCCATACCTCTATTATAACCACTTTTGGTCCTAACCCATGCCCAACACACGTACATGAGCTAATATTGGTCAACCCGTGCCAACACCCGACCACCTGCAAACCATACCCATATTATATCTGCTTTTGGTCCTAACCCTTTCCCAACACCCGCACATGACCTAAAATTGGTCAACCCATACCAACACCTGATCAACTGCAGCCCATACCCATATTATAACCCCTTTTGGTCCTAACCCTTGCCCAACACCCGTACATGACCTAATATTGGTCAACCCGTGCTAACACCCGACCACTTGCAACCCATACCTATATTATAACCCCATTTGGTTCTAACCCATGCCCAGCACCCATACATGACCTAATATTGGCCAACCCATGCCAACATTGGACCACTTGCAACCCATACCCATATTAAATCCCCTTTTGGTCCTAACCCTTACCCAACACCCGGGCATTACCTAAAATTGGTCAACCCGTGCCAACACCCGATCAACTGCAACCCATACCCATATTATAACCTCTTTTGGTCGAAACCCATGCCCAACACCCCTATATGACCTAATATTGATTAACCTAAGTCAACACCCGACCATGTGCAACCCATACCCATATTATAACCCCTTTTGGTGCTAACCCATGCCTAACACCCGTAAATGACCAGATAACTGTCAACCCATGCACCCACCCGACCACATGCAACCCATACCCATATTATAACCTCTTTTGGTCCTAACCCATTCCCAACACCCGTATATGATGTAATATTGGTCAACACGTGCCAACTCCCGACCACCTGCTACACATACCCAAATTATAACCCCTTTTGGTACTAACCCATGCCCAACACCCGTACATGACATAATGTTGGTGAACACGTGCCAACACCTGACCATCTGCAACCCATACCCATATTATAACCCCTTTTGGTCCTAACACATGCCCGACACCCGTACATGATGTAATATTAGTCAACTTGTGCCAACATCCGACCACGTGTTCCCATACCCATATAATAACTGCTTTTGGTCCTAACCCATGCCCAACACCCGTACATGACCTAATATTGGGCAACCCGTCCCAACACCTGACCACCTGCAATCGATACCCGTATTATAACCCCTTTTGGTCCCAACCCTTTCCCAACAACCGTACATGACCTAATATTGGTCAAGCCGTGCTAACACCCGACCACTTGCAACCCACACCTATATTATAACCCCTTTTGGTCCTAACCCATGCCAACCACCCGTACATGACCTAAAATTTGTCAACCCATGCCAAAACCCGATCAACTACAACCCATACCCATATTATAACCCCTTTTAGTCCAAACCCATGCCCAACACCCATACATGACCTAATATTGGTCAATCTATGCCAACACCTGACCACCTGCAACCCTGACCATATTATAACCCCTTTTGGTCCTCACCCATGCCCAACACCTGTACATGACCTAATATATGTCAACCCGTGCCAACACCCGACCACCTGCAACCGATACCCGTATTATAAACCCTGTTGGCCCTAACCCTTGCCCAACAACCGTACATGACCTAATATTGGTCAACCCACGCTAACACCAGACCACTTGCATCCCACACCTATATTCCCATGCCCAACACCCGTACATGACCTAATGTTTGTCAACCCATGGCAACACCCGACCACCTGCAACCCATAACCATATTATATCCCCTTTTGATCCTAACCCTTGCCCAACACCCGTACATGACCTGAAATGTGTCAACCCATGCGAAAACTCGATCAACTGCAACCTATACCCATATTATAACCCCTATTGGTCCAAACCCATGCCCAACACCCATACATGACCAAATATTGGTCAACCTGTGCCAACACCTGACCACCTGCAACCCATGCCCATATTATAACCCCTTTTGGTCCTAACCCTTGCCCAACACCCGTACATGACCTAATATTGGTCAACCTGTGCTAACACCCGACCACTTGCAACCCATACCTATATTATAACCCCATTTGGTTCTAACCCATGCCCAACACCCATACATGACCTAATATTGGCCAACCTGTGCCAACATTGGACCACTTGCAACCCATACCCATATTAAATCCCCTTTTGGTCCTAACCCTTACCCAACACCCGGGCATTACCTAAAATTGGTCAACCCGTGCCAACACCCGATCAACTGCAACCCATACCCATATTATAACCCCTTTTGGTCCAAACCCATGCCCAACACCCCTATATGACCTAATATTGATTAACCTGAGTCAACACCTGACCATGTGCAACCCATACCCATATTATAACCCCTTTTGGTGCTAACCCATGCCTAACACCCGTCAGACCAGATAACTGTCAACCCGTGCACCCACCCGACCACATGCAACCCATACCCATATTATAACCTCTTTTGGTCCTAACCCATTACCAACACCCGTATATGACCTAATATTGGTCAACACGTGCCAACTCCCGACCACCTGCTAAACATACCCAAATTATAACCCCTTTTGGTACTAACCCATGCCCAACACCCGTACATGACATAATGTTGGTGAACACGTGCCAACACCCGACCATCTGCAACCCATACCTATATTATAACCCCTTTTGGTCCTAACACGTGCCCGACACCCGTACATGATGTAATATTAGTCAACTCATGCCAACACCCGACCACGTGTTCCCATACCCATATAATAACCGCTTTTGGTCCTAACCCATGCCCAACACCCGTACATGACCTAATATTGGGCAACTCGTCCCAACACCTGACCACCTGCAATCGATACCCGTATTATAACCCCTTTTGGTCCTAACCCTTTCCCAACAACTGTACATGACCTAATATTGGTCAAGCCGTGCTAACACCCGACCACTTGCAACCCACACCTATATTATAACCCCTTTTGGTCCTAACCCATGCCAACCACCTGTACATGACCTAAAATTTGTCAACCCATGCCAAAACCCGATCAACTACAACCCATACCCATATTATAACCCCTTTTAGTCCAAACCCATGCCCAACACCCATACATGACCTAACATTGGTCAATCTATGCCAACACCTGACCACCTGCAACCCTGACCATATTATAACCCCTTTTGGTCCTCACCCATGCCCAACACCTGTACATGACCTAATATATGTCAACCTGTGCCAACACCCGACCACCTGCAACCGATACCCGTATTATAACCCCTGTTAGCCCTAACCCTTGCCCAACAACCGTACATGACCTAACATTGGTCAACCCGCGCTAACACCCGACCACTTGCATCCCACACCTATATTCCCATGCCCAACACCCGTACATGACCTAATGTTTGTCAACCCGTGGCAACACCCGACCACCTGCAACCCATAACCATATTATATCCCCTTTTTGGTCCTAACCCTTGCCCAACACCCGTACATGACCGAAAATTGGTCAACCCATGCGAAAACTCGATCAACTGCAACCTATACCCATATTATAACCCCTATTGGTCCAAACCCATGCCCAACACCCATACATGACCAAATATTGGTCAACCTGTGCCAACACCTGACCACCTGCAACCCATGCCCATATTATAACCCCTTTTGGTCCTAACCCTTGCCCAACACCCGTACATGACCTAATATTGGTCAACCCGTGCTAACACCCGACCACTTGCAACCCATACCTATATTATAACCCCATTTGGTTCTAACCCATGCCCAACACCCGTACATGACCTAATATTGGGCAACCCGTGCCAACATTGGACCACTTGCAACCCATACCCATATTAAATCCCCTTTTGGTCCTAACCCTTACCCAACACCCGGGCATTACCTAAAATTGGTCACCCCGTGCCAACACCCGATCAACTGCAACCCATACCCATATTATAACCCCTTTTGGTCCTAACCGATGCCCAACACCCCTATATGACCTAATATTGATTAACTTGAGCCAACACCCGACCATGTGCAACCCATACCCATATTATAACCCCTTTTGGTGCTAACCCATGCCTAACACCCGTAAATGACCAGATAACTGTCAACTTGTGCACCCACCCTGTAACACCGTGATTTTCAAGGCAAAATTTTTCATTTAACATAATCATTTTATTAGAACACTTGTTTAAAATCTCATTCATGATTGCATTACAAAACATAGTTCATTTTCACTTGAATAGGAAAACGAGGATCCTCCAAAACATAACTCTTCTTCTGGTGTGTACAATCGAGCCGGTGCCGTCCCGTGTTACTGAATGGACCTGTAAACAACATAACACAAACACTGTAAGCACGAAGCTTAGTGAGTTCCCCAACATACAACTTACGCATATACGCCTTTCCAGGCCCTGACCTTCCGGTCCACAATACAACGCCTTCCGGCCCATGAGATAATCGCCTTCCGGCAAGTAACATATTGCCTTCCGGCCCATAACATATTGCCTTCCGGCCCATAACATATTGCCTTCCGGCCCATAAACATACACAGCAATTAATACATTAATCTTAACACATATAGCACATATATCATATATCATATCCAACCTTTCAGTCACATAACATATTGCCTTCCGGCCCGTATAAACATACATAGCACGCATAGCAAATACCTTACCATTTATAGCACGTATAACACAAATCATATCCGACCTTCCGGTCACACAGTCAAACCCTTCTGGGTACAGTATAGTGAGAAGACTCACCTCGTGGATACTGGAAATTAGCAACTCCTGAAATCACTTGCACTTCATCCGCCGAGCTTCAAGCTCCCTGGGTAATGTATTCTCTTATTAATACTTTTATCTTATTAATACTCTGGTCAACGGTCCACGGTCAACTCGACCGGACACGGCGAGTACTCTGGCGACTCGGCGAGTCTAGTCATCCTCCAATCCTCTAAGGTTTCCCTTCTACTCGTCGAGTATCCTCCTTGACCCGACGAGTTACTCCTGGAAGAATCACGGGGCCACCCCGACTCCACTCGCCGAGTCTGATGAACAACTCGACGAGTCCCAGTTATTCTTCAAGCTACTCGCCGAGTCTGCTCATCTGACTCGGCGAGTCCATGCCATGCAGTCGCTCAAACTGCTTCCTAAGGTCATAACTGCTCCGACCATTCATAGGTCTGGCCTTCCTCGACTGGTCCATTACATAAGGTCTTCATTTAGGTGCTCATGCTACACCCCAAAACTTATAATTTACATGTTGACCTAAGGCATAAGGATTTCAATCCAAAACCTTCCCAATTCCCGTAATGCACAGACATGGGATATTCTGGACCTCCAAGGGTCCTAATACAGGGTTACAATCGCTTGGGGAAGAAGGGTAACATTCAATCTATCCATAAAAGGGTTCCATAAACCCTAATCCTCTAAATACATCACCATAGCAGAATACACACGAATTCATACCTGGATAATGTGTTCTCTGTGTCCCCAATCCTCAGAAGGTGACCCCCTTGCTGTTCCTTAGCCAAGCCCTTCTCTTCTTTGCACAACAACTCCTTCAAAATCACCAATGACCTTTAATCTTGATCTAGATGCACACAATCGATTTAGGGTTCTTCTCAGAAGGCTAAAATGAACAATGAAGGCCAATAAGTCCCCTTTATACGTCCCAAACCTAAACGGCTAGGGTTTTCGCTAAACAGCGCAGACTCGCCGAGTCCCTATCTGACTCGTCGAGTCCAGTCGCGAACCCGCGACCAGGTCTGCGATCCTACTCGGCGAGTCTGGCTCCAACTCGCCGAGTCCCCCCTTAAAACACCCCATAAATATAATTTCAACAATACTTGAGATTCCGGGCTGTTACAATTCTCCCCCACTAGAATCAGACTTCGCCCTCGAACTCTTACTCTGAAAATAGTACCGGATGATGCTCCCGCATCTCACGTTCCGACTCCCAAGTCATTTCCGATCCTTTCCGGGGTTGCCACTGAACCAACACCAAAGGTACCTCCTTGTTCCTCAGAACCTTGATCTTCCGATCCCTGATGGCCACTGGTCTCTCAGCATAACTCAGGCTCGCATCCACCTAAATGTTCTCTAGTGGAACCACTGCTGACTCATCGACTATACACTTCTTCAACTGCGACACATGAAAAGTGTCGTGGATCTATCTCAATTCCGCTGGCAACTCCAAACGATAGGCCACCCGTCCTACCCTCACAATTTCACGAAAAGGCCCAACATACCGGGGCCCCAACTTGCCCCTCTTCCTGGATCGAATCACCCCTTTTCCAGGAGAGACCTTCAGGAGTATGAAGTCGCCGACCTGAAACTCAAGCTCGCACCGGCGTCTGTCTGCATAACTTTTCTGTCAGCTCTAGGCGATCAATAACCTCTGTTTAACCTGCTGAATCTGCTCTGTCGACTGAAGCACGATCTCTATACTGCCCACTACTCCTTGTAACCGAGAATTACCCATGATGCAATTCTGCTCCAAATCTCAACGATCACTCCACCCATAAGGGTTAGGAAACCATGAATCACCGGATCCCCGATCCAAATCCCACTTTATCCATTTCGGAACGACCGAGAGACCCATTCGCACTCTTAGAGCAACTCTCACGAGTTCCCTTTTTGTATTCGCATACACATGCTGCACTAGTCCCAACATACCTTCCTCTCCCTTACCTAGGGAAATCCGCTTGACGACCTTGCCACTACTCCATGTATCGCACATGCTCTGGATCTGCTCGCAAGGACTCTCAGGCCCATGCGTTACCTCTCCTCAGCAATGAGGGTCCGACATCACCTCCTATGCAACAGCTCAAAAGGCGGCATACCAATGCACTAATGATGGCTGTTGATATGGGACAACTCAACCAAGGATAAATACGTACTGCGGCTTCCTCCAAAATCTAATACACATGCCCGAAGCATGTCTTCGAGCATCTGAATCATTCACTCTCTCTAAAGTGTCCTTAGATGTCATCAGGATAATCTCCTTTCTCATATTCCTCTTCAAGACTGAGTACTAGATCAACTTTTAGCTCCACAGCTGAGCCCCCAACGTCACCCGTATCATGATCCAAGTGTCCCACTAACTTCCTCCCCGTGACCACTATCCCGGCCCAGTGACACGCAAGTCACGAAATCCTCTTTTCCTCATGCGACAAAAATACAATTCAACCGAGGATCGTCTCAACTCAAATCTCTGGTTTCTGCTCCGCATATTCCCTGCGTATCTCCCCGCATCTCCTGACAAAGACGGAGACCCCCGTCTCGCCCCCGACTCAACATCCAAGCTCCAAGGACTCAATACCAGGGCTACTCAAACCCAACTCTTCCACATCATGCACTGCTCGAAAACATTCCAACATCGAAATTCTCTTGCCATTTAGTGAGTACTGCAACTCCACGCAGCATCACAACACCCTCTGAGTAGGCAGTACTACGGTTCGAATATCCATCACAGACTCTGGAGGCAATCAACGTAACAAATGCCCATCTATGCGAAAATCCACTCTCTCAAATAATCTCCCTGGATGCTCATACTCGAAGGGCTCCCACTGGATTCACAGATACTTGATATGCCACACGTCGATTCAATTCAGGGTTCACAAGTAATTTCGAAATAAGGATATCATACCCGGATATCACAGACTACTCCAACAGAACACCACAAGATCCTGTCACAACCACTGATCTCCTGCCCCAAGCACCATATAAACACAATGATACGTTTCCTCTGAACCCCAAAATTAGATCTACATTTTTCCCATATTACAACTTCGGTGCATATAATTTCTCGATTGGAATACGAGAAAACGCTGACGCTACGAAATATACTGATAATCCTCCGAAACCCCTTTTTCCCGACGCTCAAAATCCAAACGAGGATACGCATACCGACCCCGGGAGTTGGCCGCCCAATCATTCTTTATCTACTTGCAACAACACCAATCACCTGTCATGGATACATTCGTCATCCTCCTCAAGTACTTCCCGCATTAACTCACTCTGACCCCTTTCCTCGATCACCGACATCTCTGGTCTCATGATTTCTTACAGCATATCTCTATACTCCACCTATAACTACTGTTGACAAATCTTTGCTTTACATACTGCACCCGGTTCTCCCCCACTTAGGGTTCGAACCATTACCAGTTAGCACACAACCAACCCACGACTATTTTTCCACCAGCGAAATCACACCTGTCCCCAGAAAAGTGCTACACCACGCCCGATAATTCCCTTTAAGGAACTCAATCAACCCCCTATACTCTGAACCTCTGATGAACTCCTCAAGAACCTCTCATCACGACTGCCTCTAATCGTTCCAAATCTCATACCAATCCAACACTAAACATCTCAACTGCTCAATAACATCCCTGTCTCATAGACTGCACCGCAAAATCGTCGTTCCTCTCACCTCAACTCATCAACCAATGTTCCAACACCGGAATTTTCCCAAGGACAGGGACCCACTCCCAACATAGACGAAAACTCCCTGCACTGCAAAACTCAACTGAACTCCCACTACTACCACTATAACACAACCTACTATTCTCAATTAGGTGTGGTGTGGTCCTCGACTACCTTAGTCCCAACTGACTGTCTGCTCCCGATAAGTCACTGCCTCGCGGCACACCTGCCACCTGCTACTCTGGGGAAAATCATCACCGATACGACCTGTAGGGTGTACCCCCAAACCCAAAACTGAAATATCATGCCTCCCGTGTCTTGCACACGAACAAAATAGCACCACTCACCTAGGAGGTGACCCTCCTCTATCGACTGATTGCTCAGCTCAGACCGAAATTTTCTCCTTCCTTTAACTCCTTACCAAAATACTCTGATAGGCACTCGCCTTTCCTCTCGAGGAATGCCTCTTCATACTCAATCATGGTCTGCAGGCCTAAAACCCATAACGTCCGATCTCTACCTCATCGATCATGACCGGATAATAAAATAATCACCAGCATCATTCACTACGAACCATGGTACTCATCCCATGACATCCCTTCCCAATATGCTCCGGTGTATGGTACCCGAACCATAGCTTCACTGCTCAACCTGCTCCGATGTATGGTACTCGAACCATAGCATCACTCCTCAATCTGCTCTGATGTATGGTACCTGAACCAAAGCATCACTCTTCAACCTGCTCCGATGTATGGTACTCGAACCATAGCATCACTCCTCAATCTGCTCTGATGTATGGTACCTGAACCATAGCATCACTCCTCAATCTGCTCCGATGTATGGTACCTGAACCAAAGCATCACTCTTCAACCTGCTCCGATGTATGGTACTCGAACCATAGCATCACTCCTCAATCTGTTCCTTAGGACCTTCAGAATGCTCCCTGTATCAAGTATGGGTCCTCTGCTTTCAGTAGTATGGGCCCGTACTACCTGCCACATCTACCTATACTTTCCACACGGACCATCCCAGAGCTCCTAAGTAGCTGCTTGACCTGCTCTCTCACCAATCCCATCGCACGTGCCCGCTCTCCAGCAAAATCCTCTACTTTACCAGCGCACTCATCTGGCTGGGTTTACTCCCCAGTCTCTTCCATCGTCCTCCCACTTCTTTGCTATCAGCTGCTGAAGAGCTCCTAATGATGCCAGCCATCTACCTCCTGAATATCGTCATATTCACTTGGTAGCTGACTCCCATCATCGAGAGTTCCACAAAGCACAAAGCAAGCAGCATTCGAGCATTGAAGAATACATAGGACTCCCCATCTGTGATAACTCCACCTTCTCAGCTCATCCTCGAAAGTACCACCGAACTCTGTAACTCTACCCCTCATGGGTTCTAGCTGGATACTCTCACTCATCACATACTCAAAACATAACACATATAACAACGAGTCCTAGGCTAAGGCTTCACAAATCAGGCCACTCTAGTCCTAACATATGAAATACCTAGCCTGTCTCTAACATGCAATAATATCTCATAAAGTGCATCATACATATCTCATAACACAAAAGTGAGGGTATTTTGGGGAATCACCGTTCGGGATCTGGCTGATTGTACACACTGATCTTTCTTGCTTTCTCTTTGAACTCTTATTCACTTTTAGAAAACTATTTATTTGAAAACTTTTTCTTACTTCCTCAGTTTGAGTCCAGATTTACTCGAAGGCGCATCCGAATCCCTTAAACCAAGGCTCTGATACCAATTTGCAACACCGTGATTTTCAAGGCAAAATTTTTCATTTAACATAATCATTTTATTAGAACACTTGTTTAAAATCTCATTCATGATTGCATTACAAAACATAGTTCATCTTCACTTGAATAGGAAAACCAGGATCCTCCAAATCATAACTCTTCTTGTAGTGTGTACAATCGAGCCGGTGCCGTCCCGTGTTACTGAATGGACCTGTAAACAACATAACACAAACACTGTAAGCACGAAGCTTACTGAGTTCCCCAACATACAACTTACGCATATACGCCTTTCCAGGCCCTGACCTTCCGGTCCACAATACAACGCCTTCCGGCCCATGAGATAATCGCCTTCCGGCCCGTAACATATTGGCTTCCGGCCCATAACATATTGCCTTCCGGCCCATAACATATTGCCTTCCGGCCCATAAACATACACAGCAATTAATACATTAATCTTAACACATATAGCACATATATCATATATCATATCCGACCTTTCAGTCACATAACATATTTCCTTCCGGCCCGTATAAACATACATAGCACGCATAGCAAATACCTTACCATTTATAGCACGTATAACACAAATCATATCCGACCTTCCGGTCACACAGTCAAACCCTTCCGGGTACAGTATAGTGAGAAGACTCACCTCGTGGATACTGGAAATTAGCAACTCCGAAAATCACTTGCACTTGATCCGCCGAGCTTCAAGCTCCCTGGGTAATGTATTCTCTTATTAATACTTTTATCTTTCAAGACAACTGACCCTAAGAAATTACACATAGGTCAACTCTGGTCAACGGTCCACGGTCAACTCGACCGGACTCGGCGAGTACTCTGGCGACTCGGCGAGTCTAGTCATCCTCCAATCCTCTAAGGTTTCCCTTCTACTCGTCGAGTATCCTCCTTGACCCGACGAGTTACTCCTGGAAGAATCGCGGGGCCACCCCAACTCCACTCGCCGAGTCTGATGAACAACTCGATGAGTCCCAGTTATTCTTCAAGTTACTCGCCGAGTCTGCTCATCTGACTCGGCGAGTCCATGCCATGCAGTCGCTCAAACTGCTTCCTAAGGTCATAACTGCTCCGACCATTCATAGGTCTGGCCTTCCTCGACTGGTCCATTACATAAGGTCTTCATTTAGGTGCTCATGCTACACCCCAAAACTTATAATTTACATGTTGACCTAAGGCATAAGGATTTCAATCCAAAACCTTCCCAATTCCCGAAATGCACAGGCATGGGATATTCTGGACCTCCAAGGGTCCTAATACAGGGTTACAATCGCTCGTGGAACAAGGGTAACATTCAATCTATCCATAAAAGGGTTCCATAAACCCTAATCCTCTAAATACATCACCATAGCAGAATACACACGAATTCATACCTGGATAATGTGTTCTCTGTGTCGCCAATCCTCAGAATGTGACCCCCTTGCTGTTCCTTAGCCAAGCCCTTCTCTTCTTTGCACAACAACTCCTTCAAAATCACCAATGACCTTTAATCTTGATCTAGATGCACACAATCGATTTAGGGTTCTTCTCAGAAGGCTAAAACGAACAATGAAGGCCAATAAGTCCCCTTTATACGTCCCAAACCTAAACGGCTAGGGTTTTAGCTAAACAGCGCAGACTCGCCGAGTCCCTATCTGACTCGTCGAGCCCAGTCGCGAACCCGCGACCAGGTCTGCGATCCTACTCGGCGAGTCTGGCTCCAACTCGCCGAGTCCCCCCTTAAAACACCCCATAAATATAATTTCAACAATACTTGAGAGTCCGGGCTGTTACACACCCGACCACATGCAACCCATACCCATATTATAACCTCTTTTGGTCCTAACCCATTCCCAAGACCCGTATATAACCTAATATTGGTCAACACGAGCCAACTCCAGACCACCTGCTACACATACCCAAATTATAACCCCTTTTGGTACTATCCCATGCCCAACACCCATACATGACATAATGTTGGTGAACACGTGCCAACACCCGACCATCTGCAACCCATACCCATATTATAACCCCTTTTGGTCCTAACACATGCCCGACACCCGTACATGATGTAATATTAGTCAACTCGTGCCAACACCTGACCACGTGTTCCCATACCCATATAATAACTCCTTTTGGTCCTAACCCATGCCCAACACCCGTACATAACCTAATATTGGGCAACCCGTCCCAACACCTGACCACCTGCAATCGATACCCGTATTATAACCCCTTTTGGTCCTAACCCTTTCCGAACAACCGTACATCACCTAATATTGGTCAAGCCGTGCTAACACCCGACCACTTGCAACCCACACCTATATTATAACCCCTTTTGGTCCTAACCCATGCCAACCACCCGTACATGACCTAAAATTTGTCAACCCATGCCAAAACCCGATCAACTACAACCCATACCCATATTATAACCCCTTTTAGTCCAAACCCATGCCCAACACCCATACATGACCTAATATTGGTCAGTCTATGCCAACACCTGACCACCTGCAACCCTGACCATATTATAACCCCTTTTGGTCCTCACCCATGCCCAACACCTGTACATGACCTAATTTATGTCAACCCGTGCCAACACCCGACCACCTGCAACCGGTACCCATATTATAACCCCTGTTGGCCCTAACCCTTGCCCAACAACCGTACATGACCTAATATTGGTCAACACGCGCTAACACCCGACCACTTGCATCCCACACGTATATTCCCATGCCCAACACCCGTACATGACCTAATGTTTGTCAACCCGTGGCAACACCCGACCACCTGCAACCCATAACCATATTATATCCCCTTTTGGTCCTAACCCTTGCCCAACACCCGTACATGACCTAAAATTGGTTAACCCATGCGAAAACTCGATCAACTGCAACCTATACCCATATTATAACCCCTATTGGTCGAAACCCATGCCCAACACCCATACATGACCAAATATTGGTCAACCTGTGCCAACACCTGACCACCTGCAACCCATGCCCATATTATAACCCCTTTTGGTCCTAACCCATGCCCAACACACGTACATGACCTAATATTGGTCATCCCATGCCAACACCCAACCACCTGCAACCCATACCCATATTATAACCCCTTTGGGTCCCAACCCATGCCCGACACCCATAGATGACCTAATATTAGTTAACCCGTGCTAACACCCAACCACCTGCAACCCATACCCATATTATAATCCCTTATGGTCCAAACGCATGCCCAACACCCCCATATGACCTAATATTGATTAACCTGAGTCAACACCCGACCACGTGCAACCCATACCCATATTATAACCCCTTTTGGTGCTAACCCATGCCTAACACCCGTAAATGACCTAATAATTGTCAACCCGTGCACCCTCCCGATGACATGAAACCATACCCATATTATAACCTCTTTTGGTCGTAACCCATTACCAACACCCGTATATGACCTAATATTGGTCAACACGTGCCAACTCCCGACCACTTGCTACACATACCCAAATTATAACCCCTTTTGGTACTAACCCATGCCCAACACCCGTACATGACATAATGTTGGTCAACACATGCCAACACCCAACCATCTGCAACCCATACCCATATTATAACCCCTTTTGGTCCTAACACAGGCCCAACGCCCGTACATGATGTAATATTAGTCAACCCATGCCAACAACCGAACACCTATTCCCATACCCATATAATAACCGCTTTTGGTCCTAACCCATGCCCAACACCCGTACATGACCTAATATTGGTCAACCCGTCCCAACACCTGACCACCTACACCCGATACCCGTATTATAACCCCTTTTGGTCCTAACCCTTTCCTAACAACCGTACATGACCTAATATTGGTCAACCCGTGCTAACACCCGACCACTTGCAACCCACACCTATATTATCACCCCTCTTGGTCCTAACCCATGCCCACCACCCGTACATGACCTAATATTGGTCAACCCGTGGCAACACCCGACCACCTACAACCCATAACCATATTATATCCCCTTTTGGTCCTAACCCTTGTCCAACACCCGTACATGACCTAAAATTGGTCAACCCATGCGAAAACTCGATCAACTGCAACCTATACCCATATTATAACCCCTATTGGTCCAAACCCATGCCGAACACCCGTACATGACATAATATTGGTGAACACGTGCAAACACCCGACCATCTGCAACCCATGCCCATATTATAACCCCTTTTGGTCCTAACACATGCCCGACACCCGTACATGATGTAATATTAGTCAACTCGTGCCAACACCCGACCACGTGTTCCCATACCCATATAATAACCGCTTCTGGTCCTAACCCATGCCCAACACCCGTACATGACCTAATATTGGGCAACCCGTCCCAACACCTGACCACCTGCAATCGATACCCGTATTATAACCCCTTTTGGTCCTAACCCTTTCCTAACAACCGTACATGACCTAATATTGGTCAAGCCGTGCTAACACCCGACCACTTGCAACCCACACCTATATTATAACCCCTTTTGGTCCTAACCCATGCCAACCACCCGTACATGACCTACAATTTGTCAACCCATGCCAAAACCCGATCAACTACAACCCATACCCATATTATAACCCCTTTTAGTCCAAACCCCTGCCCAACACCCATACATGACCTAATATTGGTCAATCTATGCCAACACCTGACCACCTGCAACCCTGAACATATTATAACCCCTTTTGGTCCTCACCCATGCCCAACACCTGTACATGACCTAATATATGTCAACCCATACCCATATTATAACCCCTTATGGTCCAAACGCATGCCCAACACCCCCATATGACCTAATATTGATTAACCTGAGTCAACACCCGACCACGTGCAACCCATACCCATCTTATAACCCCTTTTGGTGCTAACCCATGCCTAACACCTGTAAATGACCTGATAATTGTCAACCCGTGCACCCTCCCGACGACATGCAACCCATACCCATATTATAACCTCTTTTGGTCGTAACCCATTCCCAACACCCGTATATGACCTAATATTGGTCAACACGTGCCAACTCCCGACCACCTGCTACACATACCCAAATTATAACCCCTTTTGGTACTAACCCATGCCCAACACCCGTACATGACATAATGTTGGTCAACACATGCCAACACCCGACCATCTGCAACCCATACCCATATTATAACCCCTTTTGGTCCTAACACAGGCCCAACACCCGTACATGATGTAATATTAGTCAACCCGTGCCAACACCCGAACACCTGTTCCCATACCCATATAATAATCGCTTTTGGTCCTAACCCATGCCCAACACCCGTACATGACCTAATATTGGTCAACCCGTCCCAACACCTGACCACCTACAACCGATACCCGTATTATAACCCCTTTTGGTTCTAACCCTTTCCCAACAACCGTACATGACCTAATATTGGTCAACCCGTGCTAACACCCGACCACTTGCAACCCACACCTATATTATCACCCCTCTTGGTCCTAACCCATGCCCACCACCCGTACATGACCTAATATTGGTCAACCCGTGGCAACACCCGACCACCTACAACCCATAACCATATTATATCCCCTTTTGGTCCTAACCCTTGTCCAACACCCGTACATGACCTAAAATTGGTCAACCCATGCGAAAACTCGATCAACTGCAACCTATACCCATATTATAACCCCTATTGGTCCAAACCCATGCCCAACACCCGTACATGACATAATCTTGGTCAACACATGCCAACACCCGACCTTCTGCAACCCATACCCATATTATAACCCCTTTTGGTCCTAACACACGCCCAACACCCGTACATGATGTAATATTAGTTAACCCGTGCCAACACCCGACCACGTGTTCCCATACCCATATAATAACCGCTTTTGGTCCTAACCCAAGCCCAACACCCGTACATGACCTAATATTGGTCAACCCGTCCCAACACCTGACCACCTACAACCGATACTCGTATTATAACCACTTTTGGTCCTAACCCTTTCCCAACAACCGTACATGACCTAATATTGGTCAACCCGTGCTAACACCCGACCACTTGCAACCCACACCTATATTATCACCCCTCTTGGTCCTAACCCATGCCCACCACCCGTACATGACCTAATATTGGTCAACCCGTGGCAACACCCGACCACCTACAACCCATAACCATATTATATCCCCTTTTGGTCCTAACCCTTGTCCAACACCCGTACATGACCTAAAATTGGTCAACCCATGCGAACACCCAATCAACTGCATCCCATACCCATATTATAACCCCTTTTAGTCCAAACCCATGCCCAACACCCATACATGACCTAATATTGGTCAATCTGTGCCAACACCTGACCACCTGCAACCCTAACCATATTATAACCCCTTTTGGTCCTAACCCATGCCCAACACCCGTACACGACCTAATATTGGTCAACCCGTGCTAGCACCCGACCACCTGCAACCGATACCCGTATTATAACCCCTGTTGGCCCTAACCCTTGCCCAACAACTGTACATGACCTAATATTGGTCAACCCATGCTAACACCCGACCACTTGCAACCCACACCTATATTCCCATGCCCAACACACGTACATGACCTAATGTTTTTCAACCCGTGGCAACACCCGACCACCTGTAACCCATAACCATATTATATCCCCTTTTGGTCCTAACCCTTTCCCAACACCCGTACATGACCTAAAATTGGTCAACCCATGCGAAAACTCGATCAACTGCAACCTATACCCATATTATAACCCCTATTGGTCCAAACCCATGCCCATATTATAACCCCTTTTGGTCCTAACCCATAACCAACACACGTACATGACCTAATATTGGTCATCCCATGCCAACACCCAACCACCTGCAACCCATACCCATATTATAACCCTTTTGGGTCCCAACCCATGCCCGACACCCGTACATGACATAATATTAGCTAACCCGTGCTAACACCCAACCACCTGCAACCCATACTCATATTATTACCCCTTATGGTCCAAACACATGCCCAACACCCCTATATGACCTAATATTGATTAACCTGAGTCAACACCCGACCACGTGCAACACATACCGATATTATAACCCCTTTTGGTGCTAACCCATGCCTAACACCCGTAAATGACCTGATAATTGTCAACCCGTGCACCCACCCGGCCACATGCAACCCATACCCATATTATAACCTCTTTTGGTCCTAACCCATTCCCAACACCCGTATATGACGTAATATTGGTCAACACGTGCCAACTCCCGACCACCTCCTACCCATAACCATGTTATATCCCCTTTTGGTCCTAACCCTTGCCCAACACCCGTACATGACCTAAAATTGGTCAACCCATGCGACAACTCGATCAACTGCAACCTATACCCATATTATAACCCCTTTTGGTCCAAAACCATGCCCAACACCCATACATGACCAAATATTGGTCAACCCGTGCCAACACCTGACCACCTGCAACCCATGCCCATATTATAATCCCTTTTGGTCCTAACCCATGCCCAACACCCGTACATGACCTAATATATGTCAACCGGTGCCAACACCCGACCACCTGCGACCGATACCCGTATTATAACACCTGTTGGCCCTAACCCATGCCCGACACCCGTACATGACCTAATATTGATTAACCAGAGTCAACACCCGACCACGTGCAACCCATACCCATATTATAACCCCTTATGGTCCTAACCCGTTCCCAACACCCGTATATGACCTAATATTGGTCAACACTTGCCAACTCCCTACCACCTGCTACACATTCCCAAATTATAACCCCTTTTGGTACTAACCCATGCCCAACACCCGTACATGACATAATGTTGGTCAACACGTGCAAACAACCGACCATCTGCAACCCATACCCACATTATAACCCCTTTTGGTCCTAACACATGCCCGACACCAGTACATGATGTAATATTAGTCAACCCGTGCCAACACCCGAACACCTGTTCCCATACCCATATAATAGCCGCTTTTGGTCCTAACCCATGCCCAACACCCGTATTATAACCCCTTTTGGTCCTAACCCTTTCCCAACAATCGTACATGACCTAATATTGGTCAACCCGTGCTAACACCCGACCACTTGCAACCCACACCTATATTATAACCCCTTTTGGTCCTAACCCATGCCCACCACCCGTACATGACCTAATATTGGTCAACCCGTGGCAACACCCGACCACCTGCAACCCATAACCATATTATATCCCCTTTTGGTCCTAACCCTTGTCCAACACCCGTACATGACCTAAAATTGGTCAACCCATGCCAAAACCCGATCAACTGCAACCCATACCCATATTATAACCCCTTTTAGTCCAAACCCATACCCAACACCCATACACGACCTAATATTGGTCAATCTGTGCCAACACCTGACCACCTGCAACCCTGACCATATTATAACCCCTTTTGGTCCTAACCCATGCCCAACACCTGTACATGACCTAATATTGTTCAACCCGTGCCTACACCCGACCACCTGCAACCGATACCCGTATTATAACCCCTGTTGGCCCTAACCCTTGCCCTACAACCGTACATGACCTAACATTGGTCAAGCCATGCTAACACCCGACCACTTGCAACCCACACGTATATTCCCATGCCCAACACCCGTACATGACCTAATGTTTGTCAACTTGTGGCAACACCCGACCACCTGCAACCCATAACCATATTATATCCCCTTTTGGTCCTAACCCTTACCAACACCCGTACATGACCTAAAATCGGTCAACCCATGCGAAAACTCGATCAACTGCAACCTATACCCATATTATAACCCCTCCAAACCCATGCCCAACATCCATACATGACCAAATATTGGTCAACCTGTGCCAACACGTGACCACCTGTAACCCATGCCCATATTATAACCCCTTTTGGTCCTAACCATTACCTACACACGTATATGACCTAATATTGGTCATCCCATGCCATCACCCAACCACCTGCAACCCATACCCATATTATAACCCCTTTGGGTCCCAACCCATGCCCGACACCCGTACATGACATAATATTAGTTAACCCGTGCTAACACCCAACCACCTGCAACCCATACTCATATTATTACCCCTTATGGTCCAAACGCATGCCCAACACCCCTATATGACCTAATATTGATTAACCTGAGTCAACACCCGACCACGTGCAACACATACCCATATTATAACCCCTTTTGGTGCTAACCCATGCCTAACACCCGTAAATGACCTGATAATTGTCAACCCACCCACCCGACCACATGCAACCCACCCATATGATAACCTCTTTTGGTCCTAACCCATTCCCAACACCCGTATATGACCTAATATTGGTCAACACGTGCCAACTCCCGACCACCTGCTACACATACCCAAATTATAACCCCTTTTGGTACTAACCCATGCCCAACACCCGTACATGACATAATGTTGGTCAACACGTGCAAACACTCGACCATGTGCAACCCATACCCATATTATAACCCCTTTTGGTCCTAACACATGCCCAACACCCGTACATGATGTAATATTTGTCAACCTGTGCCAACACCTGACCACCTGTTCCCATACCCATATAATAACCCCTTTTGGTCCTAACCCATGCCCAACACCCGTACATGACCTAATATTGGTCAACCCGTGCCAACACCCGACCACCTTCAACTGATACCCATAATATAACCCCTTTTGGTCCTAACCCTTGCCTAACAACCGTACGTGACCTAATATTGGTCAACCCGTGCTAACACCCGACCACTTGCCACCCACACCTAAATTATAACCGCTTTTGGTCCTAACCCATGCCCACCACCCGTACATGACCTAATATTGGTCAACCCGTGGCAACACCTGACCACCTGCAACCCATAACCATATTATATTCCCTTTTGGTCCTAACCCTTGCCCAACACCCGTACATGACCTAAAATTGGTCAACCCATGCCAAAACCCGATCAACTGCAACCTATACCCATATTATAACCCCTATTGGTCCAAACCCATGCCCAACACCCATACATGACCAAATATTGGTCAACCTATGCCAACACCTGACCACCTACAATCCATGCCCATATTATAACCCCTTTTGGTCCTAACCCATGCCCAACACACGTACATGACCTAATATTGGTCATCCCATGCCAACACCCAACCACCTGCAACCCATACCCATATTATAACCCCCTTGGGTCCCAACCCATGCCCGACACCCGTACATGACCTAATATTAGTTAACCTGTGCTAACACCCGACCACTTGCAACCCATACCCATATTATAACCCCTTATTGTCCAAACCCATGCCCAACACCCCTATATGACCTAATATTGATTAACCTGAGTCAACACCCAACCACGTGCAACCCATACCCATATTATAACCCCTTTTGGTGCTAACCCATGCCTAACACCCGTAAATGACCTGATAATTGTCAACCCGTGCACCTACCCGACCACATGCAACCCATACCCATATGATAACCTCTTTTGGTCCTAACCCATTCCCAACACGCATATATGACCTAATATTGGTCAACACGTGCCAACTCCCAACCACCTGCTACACATACCCAAATTATAACCCCTTTTGGTACTAACCCATGCCCAACACCCGTACATGACATAATGTTGGTCAACACGTGCCAACACCCGACCATCTGCAACCCATACCCATATTATAACCCCTTTTGGTCCTAACACATGCCCGACACCCGTACATGATGTAATATTAGTCAACTCGTGCCAACACCCGAACACCTATACCCATACCCATATAATAACCGCTTTTGGTCCTAACCCATGCCCAATACCCGGACATGACCTAATATTGATTAACCCGTCCCAACACCAGACCACCTGCAACCGATACCCGTATTATAACCCCTTTTGGTCCTAACCCTTTCCCAACAACCGTACATGACCTAATATTGGTCAACCCGTGCTAACACCCGACCACTTGCAACCCACACCTATATTGTAACCCCTTTTGGTCCTAACCCATGCCCACCACCCGTACATGACCTAATATTGGTCAACCCGTGGCAACACCCGACCACCTGCAATCCATAACCATATTATATCCCCTTTCGGTCGTAACCCTTGTCCAACACCCGTACATGACCTAAAATTAGTCAACCCATGCCAAAACCCGATCAACTGCAACCCATACCCATATTATAACCCCTTTTAGTCCAAACCCATTCCCAACACCCATACACGACCTAATATTGGTCAATCTGTGCCAACACCTGACCACCTGCAACTCTGACCATATTATAACCCCTTTTGGTCCTAACCCATGCCCAACACCCGTACACGAACTAATATTGGTCAACCCGTGCCAACACCCGACCACCTGCAACCGATACCCGTATTATAACCCCTGTTGGCCCTAACCCTTGCCCAACAACCGTACATGACCAAATATTAGTAAAACCATGCTAACACTCGACCACTTGCAACCCACACCTATATTCCCATGCCCAACACCCGCACATGACCTAATGTTTGTCAACCCGTGGCAACACCCGACCACCTACAACCCATAACCATATTATATCCCCTTTTGGTCCTAACACTTGCCCAACACCCGTACATGACCTAAAATTGGTCAACCCATGCGAAAACTCGATCAACTACAACCTATACCCATATTATGACCCCTATTGGCCCAAACCCATGCCCAACACCCATACATGACCAAATATTGGTCAACCTGTGCCAACACCTAACCACCTGCAACCCATGCCCATATTATAACCCCTTTTGGTCCTAACCCATGCCCAACACACGTACATGACCTAATATTGGTCATCCCATGCCAACACCCAACCACCTGCAACCCATACCCATATTATAACCCCTTTGGGTCCCAACCCATGCCTGACACCCGTACATGACATAATATTAGTTAACCCGTGCTAACACCCAACTGCCTACAACCCATACTCATATTATTACCCCTTATGGTCCAAACGCATTCCCAACACCCCTATAGGACCTAATATTGATTAACCTGACTCAACACCCGAACACGTGCAACACATACCCATACTATAACCCCTTTTGGTGCTAACCCATGCCTAACACTCGTAAATGACCTGATAATTGTCAACCCGTGCACCCACCCGACCACATGCAACCAATACACATATTATAACCTCTTTTGGTCCTAACCCATTCCCAACACCCGTATATGACCTAATATTGGTCAACACGTGCCAACTCCCGACCACCTGCTACACATACGCAAATTATAACCCCTTTTGGTACTAACCCATGCCCAACACCCGTGCATGACATAATGTTGGTCAACATGTGCGAACACCCGACCATCTGCAACCCAAACCCATATTATAACCCCTTTTGGTCCTAACACATGCCCAACACCCGTACATGATGTAATATTAGTCAACCTGTGCCAACACCCAACCACCTGTTCCCATACCCATATAATAACCCCTTTTGGTCCTAACCCATGCCCAACACCCGTACATGACCTAATATTTGTCAACCCGTGCCAACACCCGACCACCTGCAACTGATACCCATAATATAACCCCTTTTGGTCCTAACCCTTGCCCAACAACCGTACATGACCTAAGATTGGTCAACCCGTGCTAACACCCGACCACTTGCAACCCACACCTAAATTATAACCGCTTTTGGTCCTAACCCTTGCCCACCACCCGTACATGACCTAATATTGGTCAACCCATGGCAACACCTGACCACCTGCAACCCATAACCATATTATATTCCCGTTTGGTCCAAACCCTTGCCCAACACCCGTACATGACCTAAAATTGGTCAACCCATGCCAAAACCTGATCAACTGCAACCTCTACCCATATTATAACCCCTATTGGTCCAAACCCATGCCCAACACCCATACACGACCAAATATTGGTCAACCTATGCGATCACCTGGCCACCTGCAATCCATGCCCATATTATAACCCCTTTTGGTCCTAAGCCATTCCCAACACACGTACATGACCTAATATTGGTCATCCCATGCCAACACCCAACCGCCTGCAACCTATACCCATATTATAACCCCTTTGGGTCCCAACCCATACCCGACACCCGTACATGACCTAATATTAGTTAACCCGTGCTAACACCCGACCACCTGCAACCCATACCCATATTATAACCCCTTATGGTCCAAACCCATGCCCAACACCCCTATATGACCTAATATTGATTAACCTGAGTCAACACCCGACCACGTGCAACCATACCCATATTATAACCCCTTTTGGTGCTAACCCATGCCTAACACCCATAAATGACCTGATAATTTTCAACCCGTGCACCCACCCGACCACATGCAATCCATACCCATATGATAACCTCTTTTGGTCCTAACCCATTCCTAACACCCGTATATGACCTAATATTGGTCAACACATGCCAACTCCCGACCACCTGCTACCCATAACCATATTATATCCCCTTTTGGTCCTAAGCCTTGCCCAACACCCGTACATGACCTAAAATTGGTCAACCAATGCCAAAACCTAGTCAACTGCAATCTATACCCATATTATAACCCCTTTTGGTCCAAAACCATGCCCAACACCCATACATGACCAAATATTGGTCAACCCGTGCCAAAACCTGACCACCTGCAACCCATGCCCATATTATAACCCCTTTTGGTCCTAACCCATGCCCAAAACCCATACATGACCTAATATTGGTCATCCATGCCAACACTCAAGCACCTGCAACCCATACCCATATTATAACCCCTTTGGGTCCCAACCCATGCCCGACACCCGTACATGACCTAATATTAGTTATCCCGTGCTAACACCCGACCATCTGCAACCCATACCCATATTATAACCCCTTCTGGTCCAAACCCATGCCCAACACCCGTATATTAGCTAATATTCGTCAACCTATGCCAACACCCGACCACACGCAACCCATAACCATATTATAACCCCTTTTGGTCCTAACCCATGCCTAACACCCGTAAATGACCTGATAATTGTCAACCCGTGCAACCACCCGACCACATGCAACCCATACCCATATTATAACCACTTTTGATCCTAACCCATGCCCAACACCCGTACATGACCTAATATTGATCAACCCGTGCCATCTCCCGACTACGTGCAACCCATACCCATAATATTGGTCAACCCGTGCCAACACTCGCTCACCTGTTCCCATACCTATTTTATAACCCCTTTTGGTCCTAACTCATGCCCAACACCCGTACATGACCTAATATTGGTCAACTCGTGCCAACACCTGACCACCTGCAACCGATACCCATATTATAACCCGTTTTGGTCCTAACCCTTGGCCAACACCCGTACATGACCTAATATTGGTTAACCCGTGCTAAAACGCAACCACTTGCAACCCATACCTATATTATAACCCCTTCTGGTCCTAACCCATACCCAACACCCGTACATGATCTAATAGTGGTCATCCTATGCCAACATCCGACCACCTTCAACCCATACCCATATTATAACCCCTTTGGAGCCTAAGCCATGCCCATCACCCGTACAAGACCTAATATTGGTAAACCCATGCCAACACCCGACCAGTTGCAACCCATACACATATTATAACCACTTTTGGTCTATACCCCTTTACAACACCCGTATATGACCTAATATTGGTTAACCTGAGCCAACACCCGACCACGTGCTACCCATACCCATATTATAACCCTTTTTGGTCCTAACCCATGCCTAACACCCGTAAATGACCTGATAATTGTCAACCCGTGCACCCACCTGACCACATGCAACCCATACCCATCTTATAACCTCTTTTGGTCCTAACCCATGCCAAACACCCGTACATGACCTAATATTGGTCAACTCGTGCCAACTCCCGAACACCTGCTACACATACCCATGTTATAACCCCTTTTGGTCGTAGCCCATGCCTAACACCCATACATGACATAATATTGGTCAACCCGTGCCAACACCCGACCACCTGCAACCCATACCCATATTATAACCCATTTTGGTCCTAACACATGCCCAACACCCATACATGACATATTGTTAGTCAACCCGTGCCAACACCCTACAACCTGTTCCCATAGCTAACACCCGTAAATGACCTAATAATTGTCAACCCGTGCATCCACCCGACCACATGCAACCCATACCCGTCTTATAACCTCTTTTGGTCCTAACCCATGCCCAACACCCGTACATGACCTAATATTGGTCAACTCGTGCCAACTCCGGACCACCTGCTACACATACCCATATCACAACCCCTTTTGGTCTTAACCCATGCCTAACACCCGTACATGACATAATATTGGTCAACCCATGCCAACACCCAACCACCTGCAACCAATACCCATACTATAACCCATCTTGGTCCTAACCCTTGCCCAAGACCCGTACATATCCTAATATCGCTCAACTCGTGCTAACACCCGACCACTTGCAACCCATACCTATATTAAAACCCCTTTTGGTCCAAACCCATGCCCAACACTCGTACATGATCTAATATTGGTCAACCCGTGCCAACACCCAACCACCTGCAAACCATACCCATATTATATCCCCTATTGGTCCTAACCCTTGCCTAACACCCGTACATGACCAAAAATTGGTCAACCCGTGCCAACACCCGATCAACTGCAACCCATACCCATATTATAACCGCTTGTGGTCCAAACCTATGCCCAACACCCATGCATGACCTAATATTGGTCAACCTGTGCCAACACCTGACCACCTGCAACCCGTGCCCATATTATAAACTGTTTTGGTCCTAACCCATGTCCAACACCCGTACATGACCTATTATTGGTCATCCCATGCCAACACCCAACCACCTGCAACCCATGCACATATTATATCCCCTTTGGATCCTAACCCATGCCCAACACCCGAACATGACCTAATATTAGTTAACCCATGCCTACACCCGACCACCTGCAACCCATACCCATATTAGAACCCCATTTGGTCCAAACCCATGCCCAACACCAATATATGACCCAATATTGGTCAACCTGTGCCAACACCCATCGACATGCAAACCAGAACCATATTATAACACTTTTTGGTCCTAACCCACGCCTAACACCAGTGAATGACCTGATAATTGTCAACCCGTGCAACCACCCAACTACATGCAACCCATAACCATATAATAACCCCTTTAGATCCTAACCCATGCCCAACACCCATACATGGCCTAATATTGGTCAACCCGTGCCAACTCCCGACCACCTGCAACCCATACCCATATTATAACCCTTTTCGGTCCTAATACATGCCCAACACCCGTACATCACCTAATATTTGTGAACCCGTGCTGACACCCGATCACCTATTCTGTAATAGCTCAAATTTTCAAATAAAATTTTCATTTAAGTAAAACTATTTTATTCAAACAAGAGTATTTATTCCAAGTTCCGTTTCAAAATACAATTAAAAGAATCCCCAAGATCTCCAACAATAGCAGTGTGTACGCTTCACACCGGTGCCTTCCCACGGTCCTCGCTAGTACCTGAAACATATACATAACAACTTGTAAGCATAAATGCTTAGTGAGTTCCCCAGTATACCACTTACACATATACGCCTTTCCAGGCCCGGACCTTCCGGTCCACAGTGCAATGCCTTCCGGCCCATAAAATGATTGCCTTCCGGCCCATAAGATAATTGCCTTCCGGCCCATAAGATAATTGCCTTCTGGCCCATAACATGATTTGCCTTCCGGCCCATAAACATATATAACACATAATACATTTACTCTAGCACATATATCACATATATCAAAAATCATCACTGACCTTCCTGTCACATAATACATTGCCTTCCGGCCCATAGAAACATACATAGCATGCATAGCAACTATTCCTTTCAATTATAGCACATATAAAAGACATAGCATATCCGACCTTCCGGTCACACAGTGAAACCCTTCCGGGTATAGTATAGTGAGAAGACTCACCTCGTAGTATGTAAGCTATAGACTCTTGAAAGTACTCGCACTCGATCCGCCAATCTGCAGGCTCCCTATAATACCACATACTCTTATTAATGATCTATCAAACAAGACAACTGACTCTACGAAAATACGTGCAGGTCAACGGTCAACTTGACCGGACTCGTCGAGTGCAAGGGCGACTCGGCGAGTCTAGATGTCCTCCCAACTTCCCAGTTGTTGCCCTCTCTACCCGTCGAGTATCCCCTCCTGACTCGACGAGATCCTCGTGGAAGAATCGCGGGGCCACCCCGACTCCACTCGCCGAGTCTAAAGAACGACTCGACGAGTCCCAGTGAATCTTTAAGCTACTCGCCGAGTCTGAAGAACAACTCGGCGAGTCCCAGTGAACCTTCAAGCTACTCGCCGAGTCTGAAGAACAACTCGGCGAGTCCATGCCATGCAGTCGATCAACTGCCTCCTGTAATCCGCATGGTTCCGAAATACATATAAACGTGGGACTTCCTGGGCCTCTAAGCATACTACTACTGGGATTTAAACGCTTGGTAACAACATTATAATCTATCTAATCACTAAATGGGTTTCATAAACCCTAGATTCGTGCTCACCATCAAAACAACAGAAATGGACCAAGTGTTACCTGAAAACGTGATCTCTGTGTCCCCAACCTCCAGAACTCAACCCTCTTGATCTTCCTTTGACCAAAGTCTTGCTTCTTCTTGCCTAACAACCTCCTCAAGATCACCAATAGCCTTCCCTTCTCCACTAGTCGTCCACAGATGCTATGTTCTTCACAATCGGCCAAAAAAACGTACAATGACGACCTAAGAGGCATTATATACGTTCCAAACGAAACGGTTAGGGTTTCTGCTGAACAGCGTCGACTCGCTGAGTCCCTAATGGACTCATCGAGTCCAGTCGCGAATCTGCGACCCAGACTGAGGTCCTACTCGGCGAGTCAGGCACCAACTCGCCGAGTCCCTACCTAAGATGTCCCAAAATAGTTTTAAAAACAATACCTGAAATTTCGGGCTGTTACAATTCTCCCCCACTAGAACTAGACTTCGCCCTCGAAGTCTCGCTCTGCGAATAACTCCGGATGTTGCTCCCGCATATCACGCTCCGGCTCCCAAGTCATCTCCGATCCCTTCCGGTGTTGCCACTGAACCAACACCAGAGGTACCTCCTTGTTCCGCAGAACCTTGATCTTCTGATCCCTGATAGCTACTGGTCTCTCAGCGTAATTCAGGCTCGCATCCACCTGAATATCCTCTAACGGAACCACTGCCGATTCATCGGCTATACACTTCCTCAACTGTGATACGTGAAAGGTGTTGTGAATCTGACCCAACTCTGTTGGCAACTCCAACCGATAAGCTACCCGACCTACTCTTGTAATTACCCGAAACGGACCTATGAACCGGGGCCCTAATTTGCCCCTCTTTCTGAACCGGATCACTCCCTTCCAGGGAGAAACCTTCAAGAGAACGAAATCACCAACCTGAAATTTCAGCTCGGACCGGCGTCTGTCCGCATAACTCTTCTGTCAACTCTGGGCGGTCAATAACCTCTGCCTAACCTGCTGAATCTGTTCGGTCGTCTGAAGTACGATCTCTGTACTGCCCATCACTCTCTGTCCCACCTCTCCCCAGCAGATGGGAGTCCGACACCTCCTACCATACAACAACTCAAAAGGTGGCATACCAATGCTCGAATGATGGCTGTTGTTGTAGGAAAACTCAGCCAAAGGCAAATGCGCATCCCAGCTACCCCCGAAGTCTAACACACACGCTCTAAGCATGTCTTCCAGTGTCTGAATCGTCCGCTCGCTCTGACCGTCGGTCTGGGGATGGTATGCGGTACTAAAATGCAGTTTAGTACCCAGCTCCTCATGGAATTTCTTCCAGAACCTGGAAGTGAAGCGTACATCACGATCTGAAACAATCGAGATCGGCACTCCATGCCGAGATACTATCTCTCTCACGTATAACTCCGCCAACTTCTCCGCTGATGAACTTTCGCTAATGGCAAGGAAGTGTGCACTCTTCGTCAACCTATCCACTATCACCCAAATTGCATCAACTCCTCTGGCAGTTCACGGTAATTTGGTGATGAAATCCATCGTAATCTGTTCCCACTTCCACTCAGGAACCTCCAAGGGCTGCAATTTACCATGCGGTCTCTGGTGTTCGGCCTTAACCCTCCGGCAGGTCAAACACCTCTCAACGAACCAAGCAACGTCTCTCTTCATACAAGGCCACCAATATTCCTTTCTCAAATCCAAATACATCTTCGTAGCACCGGGATGGATCGAGAATTTCGATCTATGAGCCTCCTCCATCAAAGTAGCACGCGTACCGCCCACGAATGGTACCCAAATCCGACCCTGGAACGTCAGAAGTCCTCATCCATCCTTAACGAACTCCGAAATTAACCCGACGACCCGCTCCTTCTTCTGCATCTCGGATTTCACAACCTCGGCCTGTGCCCCACGAATAGCATCTAATACCGGAGTCATTACCGTCAACCTCAGACATACGTCCCGTAATGGAGTGCTCTCTGCCCTATGACTCAATGCATCGGCTACCACATTAGCCTTGCCTGGGTGATATAGGATCTCACAGTCATAATCCTGAACCACGTCCAACCATCTCCTCTGACGCATATTTAGGTTGGGTTGATCCATCAAATACTTCAAACTCTTATGGTCCGTGTATATAGTACAACGAACCCCGTACAGGTAGTGACGCCAAATTTTGAGAGCGAACACCACTGCCCCCAACTCTAAGTCATGAGTGGGATACCTCACCTCGTGAGGCTTCAATTGCCTTGATGCATAAGCTATCACATGGCCCCTCTGCATCAACACTGCACCCAGTCTCGAAATCGATGCGTCGCAACATACGACAAAGTCCTCCATCCCTTCCGGGAGAGCTAATACCGGGGCTTCGCACAGTCTCTGACGAAGTGTCTCGAAGGAAGTCTGCTGCTCGGGTCCCCATGAGAATGTAACACCCTTCCGGGTCAATCTGGTGAGCGGTACAACGATCTTGGAGAAATCCCTAATAAACCTCCGATAGTACCCCGCCAACACAAGGAAACTCCTGATCTCGGAAGGTGACTTCGGCGCCTCCCAACTCATTACTGCTTCCACCTTGGCCGGATCGACCAATATCCCTGCCTGATTAACAACATGTCCCAGAAATTGGACCTCCCGCAACCAGAAGTCACATTTGGAGAATTTCGCATATAACTTCTCCGACCTCAGTACCTCAAGGACCTCCCTCAAATGTCCCTCATGCTGCTCTCTAGACCGAGAATACACCAGGATGTCGTCGATAAATACAATCACAGACCGATCCAGCATCGGCCTGCATACCCTGTTCATGAGGTCCATGAACACTGCCGGGGCATTAGTGAGCCCAAAAGGCATCACCACGAACTCGTAATGCCCATATCGCGTCCTAAATGCTGTCTTCTGGACGTCCTCATCCCGCACTCTTACCTGATGGTACCCTGATCTCAAATCGATCTTGGAAAACCAAGATGCCCCTTGCAACTGATCGAATAGATCATCGATCCTCGGTAACGGATAGCGGTTCTTGACCGTCACCTTGTTCAACTCCGGTAATCAATACACATCCGGTGTGAACCATCCTTCTTCTTGACGAATAGAATCGGTGCTCCCCACGGCGAGCTACTCGACCGAATAAATCCCTTCCCCAGTAACTCCTGGAGTTGCGAGGACAACTCTTGCATCTCTGGAGGTGCAAGACGATAAGGCACCTTCGCAATGGGCGCAACCCCCGGAATCAGATCGATACCAAACTCCACTGCCTCGCAGGAGGTACTCCCGGCAAATCCTCGGGAAAGACATCTGGAAACTCGCGCACCACTGGTACCTCCTCCACCGTCCTCGGTCTCTCGGAAACCTCCCGCGTATCCATCACATACGCTACAAAACCTTTACATCCCTGCTGTAGACACTGCCTCCCCCTAGCGGCCAAACAAAAAGCTGATCCCGAACGGGTACCCTCGCCGTACACCGTAAGAACTCCCCCACTAGGGTCTCGTATAGTCACCAGCTGGCGCTCACAGTCGATGACAGCGCTGAATCGGCTCAACCAGTCCATGCCCATGATGACACAGACATCACCCATCGCAATAGGAATTAGGTCAATCGGGAACGCAACCCCAAAAATCTCTAGCACGCATCCCCGAAAAACTTCAGTAGCACAAACCACCCTCTCGGCCGCTATAGAAACGCTCAAAGGCCGACTTAACGACTCACGACTAATGTGGATATGCTGACTAAAGGCTAACGATACAAAAGATCTACTCGCACCCGAGTCAAATAACACTAGCGCAGGCATAGAGTTCACAAGAAAAGTACCTACACATACATTAACATAAGCATAGCATTTCGACTTTGAAGTAAATACGTGAATGATAACATACCTGCCACAACATCGGGCGCAGCGCGGACCTCCTCCGCAGTCAGCTGAAAGGCTCTCCCGCGAGCCCTTGGGGCCTCAGCCTTCGCCGGTTGGGTCTCAGTAGTCCTGGTAGTAGGTGTAGCTCCCTGACGAAGCTGCGGGCACTCGGCCTTCCGATGGCCTGTCTGGTTGCAATGGAAGCAAACCATAAACCCCTTAGGACAATCCCTGGCAATGTGTCCTTCCTTGCCACACTTGTAGCAACCACCCGCTCTACACGCCCCCTCATGACTCTTGCCGCACTTTCCGCAATTGCGGCCCTTCGAACCTCCCGTCCTTGAATCCGCGGACTTGAACCGCTTGGCTGCCGACTGAGACTGAGACGGTCGCCGGTCCACCTGCCGAGACTCGGCCTCCTCCCTGGCCTGGGTCTCCAACTCGATCTCGCGCTTCCTGGCATTCGCCTGAAGCTCAGTGAAAGTACGATAGGTGGAGTTTGACACAAACTCCCGGATATCCCTCCTCAGAACGCCCAAATACCGGCTCATCCGTGACTGCTCTGTAGATACCAATTCGGGGCAGAACATCGTCCTCTCATGAAACTTCCGTGTAACCACCGCAACGGAATCAGTACCCTGCTTAAGGGTCAAGAACTCCTGGATCAATCGTTCCCTCTCCACTGGGGGAACGTACTCGTCCCTGAACATCTCAGTAAACCTCTCCCATGTCACCGCTGAAATCTCCACCTGCGTGAAGTTCGCCGTCACGAACTTCCACCAATCCTTCGCCCCCAGATGGAGCTGGTTCAAGGCGAACCGTACCCTCAGGTGCTCCGGGCATGAACAAGTGTAGGAGCACCCCTCAATATCGGCGATCCACCTCATCGCAGTAATTGGATCCTGCGTCCCATCGAACTCAGGGGGTTTCGTGTTGCTGAATTCTCGGAATAGCAACGAATCACCCCCTTGCGGCCTAGCAGCGGCCACAGCTGCGGTAGCGGCAGCGACTGTAGCTTCAGTCAGTGCGGCGTACCGCTCCTCAAACTCCTCCATCAGGGTGGTCTTAATGGACCCAAACATCTCCGGGATCTCAGCCCGAACCGCCGCAGCTACCTCCTCCTGAATCATCTGACGAATCTCCTCGTCACTCATGCTGCTCGAACTCGCTCCATGGTGTGTCGTAACCATAATGTCTCTGAAATACAACATAAGATTATCAAAGACTCCATCAAGTACAATTGCACTCACTAACGTAACCCTACTCAGTCTCCGATATTCAGGGATTCTTACTTGGGTCTTCCACCGACCCGGTGTCTTCGGTAGTACGGGCCCAATACTACCGACCACACCGTATCAGTATTCGTCCCAAATCTTCCTCCCCAAAACCCGAATAATGAGTACTCTACCTCTACTATGCACTATCTACTTGCACGCTACCAATCATCTCATATAAGCAATCTCCCTAGACTAAAGCATCACAAAACAGGCCATTCTAGTCCTATTATGTATACCTAGTCTTCTAGCATGCATAACAATTCATAATTCAGTGCATAACGTAACATTGTAAGGTATTCTGGGGATCTTTACCGTTCGGGCGCTGGCTGATCGTACACACTGCTCCGTTCTTGTTTACCGCTTTACCAATTATAAAATCTTATGTTTTTATTATTTTTTAAAGATTTTTCCTCAAATCCTCGGTTTGAGTTCAGTTACACCCGAAGGTACACCCGAATCCCTCAAACCAAGGCTCTGATACCAATTGTAATAGCTCAAATTTTCAAATAAAATTTTCATTTAAATAAAACTATTTTATTCAAACAAGAGTATTTATTCCAAGTTCCGTTTCAAAATACAATTAAAAGAATCCCCAAGATCTCCAACAATAGCAGTGTGTACGCTTCACGCCGGCGCCTTCCCACGGTCCTCGCTAGTACCTGAAACATATACATAACAACTTGTAAGCATAAATGCTTAGTGAGTTCCCCAGTATACCACTTACACATATACGCCTTTCCAGGCCCGGACCTTCCGGTCCACAGTGCAATGCCTTCCGGCCTGCCTTCCGGCCCATAAAATGATTGCCTTTCGGCCCATAAGATAATTGCCTTCCGGCCCATAAGATAATTGCCTTCCGGCCCATAACATGATTTGCCTTCCAGCCCATAAACATATATAACACATAATACATTTACTCTAGCACATATATCACATATATCAAAAATCATCACTGACCTTCCTGTCACATAATACATTGCCTTCCGGCCCATAGAAACATACATAGCATGCATAGCAACTATTCCTTTCAATTATAGCACATATAAAAGACATAGCATATCCGACCTTCCGGTCACACAGTCAAACCCTTCCGGGTACAGTATAGTGAGAAGACTCACCTCGTAGTATGTAAGCTATAGACTCTTGAAACTACTCGCACTCGATCCGCCAATCTGCAGGCTCCCTATAATACCACATACTCTTATTAATGATCTATCAAACAAGACAACTGACTCTACGAAAATACGTGCAGGTCAACGGTCAACTTGACCGGACTCGTCGAGTGCAAGGGCGACTCGGCGAGTCTAGATGTCCTCCCAACTTCCCAGTTGTTCCCCTCTCTACCCGTCGAGTATCCCCTCCTGACTCGACGAGATCCTCGTGGAAGAATCGCAGGGCCACCCCGACTCCACTCGCTGAGTCTAAAGAACGACTCGACGAGTCCCAGTGAATCTTTAAGCTACTCGCCGAGTCTGAAGAACATCTCGGCGAGTCCCAATGAACCTTCAAGCTACTCGCCGAGTCTGAAGAACAACTCGGAGAGTCCATGCCATGCAGTCGATCAACTGCCTCCTGTAATCTGCATGGTTCCGAAATACATATAAACGTGGGACTTCCTGGGCCTCTAAGCATACTACTACTGGGATTTAAACGCTTGGTAACAACATTATAATCTATCTAATCACTAAATGGGTTTCATAAACCCTAGATTCGTGCTCACCATCAAAACAACAGAAATGGACCAAGTGTTACCTGAAAACGTGATCTCTGTGTCCCCAACCTCCAGAACTCAACCCTCTTGATCTTCCTTTGACCAAATCTGGCTTCTTCTTGCCTAACAACCTCCTCAAGATCACCAATAGCCTTCCCTTCTCCACTAGTCGTCCACAGATGCTATGTTCTTCACAATCGGCCAAAAAAACGTACAATGACGGCCTAAGAGGCATTATATACGTTCCAAAGGAAACGGTTAGGGTTTCTGCTGAACAGCATCGACTCGCCGAGTCCCTAATGGACTCGTCGAGTCCAGTCGCGAATCTGCGACCCAGACTGAGGTCCTACTCGGCGAGTCAGGCACCAACTCGCCGAGTCCCTACCTAAGATGTCCCAAAATTGTTTTAAAATACCTGAAATTTCAGGCTGTTACATATTCCCATACCGATTTTATACACCCTTTTGGTCCTAACCCTTGCCCAACACCAGTACATGACCTAATATTGGTCAACCCGTGCCAACACCCGACCACCTGCAACCGATACCCGTATTATAACCCCTTTTGGTCCTAACCCTTGCCCAACACCCGTACACGACCTAATATTGGTCAACCCGTGCTAACACCTGACCACTTGCAACCCATACCTATATTATAACCCCTTTTGCTCCTAACCCATTCCAAACACCCGTACATCACCTTATATTGGTCAACCCGTTCCAACACCTGGCCACATGCAACCCATATCCATATTAAATCCTATTTTGGTCCTAACCCTTACCCAACACCTATACATGACCTAAGATTAGCCAACTCGTGCCAACACCCGATCAATTGCAACCCATACCTATATTATAGCCCCTTTTGGTCCAAACCCATGCCCAACACCCATACATGACCTAATATTGGTCAACTAGTGCCACCACCTGACCACCTGCAACCCATGCCCATATTATAACCCCTTTTGGTCCTAACCCATGCCCAACATCCGTACATGACCTAATATTGGTCATCCCACGCCAACACCCGACCACATGCAACCCATACCCATATTATAACCCCTTTGGGTCCTAACCCATGCCCAACCCCCGTACATTACCTAATATTGGTAAACCCATGCCAACACCCGACCACCTGCAACCCATACCCATATTATAACCCCATTTGGTCCAAATCGATGCCCAACACCCGTATATGACCTAATATTTGTTAACTTGAGCTAACACCAGACCACGTGCAACCCATACCCATATTATAACCCTTTTTGGTCCTAATCCATGCCTAACGCACGTAAATGACCTGATAGTTGTCAACCCGTGCACCCACCTGACCACATGCAACCCATACCCGTATAATAACCTCTTTTGGTCCTAACCCATGCCAACACCCGTACATGACCTAATATTGGTCAACCCGTACCAACTCCCGACCACCTGCTACATATACCCATATTATGACCCCTTTTGGTCCTAACCCATGCCCAACACCCGTACATGACATAATATTGTTACATCCCATGCCAACACCAGACCACCTGCAACCCATACCCATATGATAACACCTTTTGGTCCTAACCCATGCCCAACACCCGTACATGACCTAATGTTGGTCATCCCGAGCAACACCCGACCACCTGCAACTTATACCCATATTATAAACCCTTTTTGGTCCTAACCCATGCCCAACACCTGTACATGACCTAATATTGTTACATCCCATGCCAACACCAGACCACCTGCAACCCATACTCATATGATAAACCCTTTTCGTCCTAACCCTTTCCCAACACCCGTACATGACCTAATATTGGTCAAACCATGCTAACACCGGACCACCTGCAACCCATAACCGTATTATATCCCCTATTTGTCCTAACCCATGGCCAACACATGTACTTAACCTAAAATTGGTCAACCCGTGCTAACACCCGACCACCTGCAACCCATAACCATATTATAACCCCTTTTCGTCCTAACCCTTGCCCAACACCCGTACATGACCTAATATTGGTGAAACCATGCTAACACCGGACCACCTGCAACCCATACCTATATTATAACCCCTTTTGGTCCTAACCCATGCCCAACTCCCGTACATGACCTAATATTGGTCAACCCATGCCAACACTCGACTACCTACAACCCATACCCATATTATAACCCCTTTTAGTCATAACCCATGGCTAACACCCGTACATGACCTAATACTGGTCAACCCATGCCAACACCCGACCACCTGCGACACACACGCATATTATAAACCCTTTTGGTCCTAACCCTTGCCCAACACCCGTAAATGACCTAATATTGGTCAACCTGCGCTAACACCCGACCACCTGCAACCCATACCTATATTATAACCCCTTTTGGTCCTAACCCATGGCCAACACCCGTACATGACCTAATATTGGTAAACCCATGCCAACACCCAACCACCTGCAACCCATACCCATATTATAACCCCATTTGGTCCAAATCGATGCCCAACACCCGTATATGACCTAATATTTGTTAACTTGACCTAACACCCGACCACGTGCAACCCATACCCATATTATAACCCTTTTTGGTCCTAACCCATGCCTAACGCACGTAAATGACCTGATAGTTGTCAACCCGTGCATCCACCTGACCACATGCAACCCATACCCGTATTATAACCTCTTTTGGTCCTAACCCATGCCAACACCCGTACATGACCTAATATTGGTCAACCCGTACCAACTCCCGACCACCTGCTACATATACCCATATTATGACCCCTTTTGGTCCTAACCCATGCCCAACACCCGTACATGACATAATATTGGTCAACCCATGCCAACACCCGACCACCTGCATCCGATACCCATATTATAACCCGTTTTGGTCCTAACCCTTGCCCAACACCCGTACATGACCTAATATTGTTCAACCTTTGCCAACACCTGACCACCTGCAACCCATGCCCATATTATAACCACTTTTGGTCCTAACCCATGCCCAACACCCGTACATGACCTATTATTGGTCATCTCATGCCAACACCCAACCACCTGCAACCCATACACATATTATAACCACTTTGGGTCCTAACCCAAGCCCAACACCCGTACATCACCTAATATTAGTGAACCCGTGCGTACACCCGACCACCTGCAACCCATACCCATATTATAACCCCTTTTGGTCCAAACCCGTGCCCAACACCCGTATATGACCTAATATTGGTCAACCTGTGCCAACACCCAACGACATGCAACCCATAACCATATTAGAACCCCTTTTGGTCCTAACCCATGGCTAACACCCGTAAATGACCTGATAATTGTCAACCCGTGCAACCACCCGACCAAATACAACCCATAACCATATTATAACCCCTTTATATCCTAACCCATGCCCAACACCCGTATATGACCTAATATTGGTAAACCCGTGCCAATAATCGACCACCTGCAACCTATACCCATATTATAACGCCTTTTGGTCCTAACCCAAGCTCAACACCCATACATGATATAATATTGGTCAACCCGTGCCAACAACCGACCACCTGCAACCGATACCAATATTATAACCCGTTTTGGTCCTAACCCTTGCCCAACACCCGTACATGACCTAATATTGGTCAACCAGTGCTAACACCCGACCACTTGCAACCCACACCTATATTATAACCCCTTTTGGTCCTAACCAATGCCCAACACCTGTACATACCCTAAACCTGGTTAACCCGTGCCAACACCTGATCAAGTGCAACCCATACCCATATTATAGCCCCTTTTGGTCCACACCCATGCCCAACACCCATACATGACCAAGTATTGGTCAACCTGTGCCAACACCTGACCACCTGCAACCCATGCCCATATTATATTCCCATTTTGTCCTAACCCATGCCCAACACCCGTACATGCCCTAATATTGGTCATCCCATGCCAACACCCGACCACTTGCAACCCATACCCATATTATAATGCCTTTGGGTCCTAACCCCTGCCCAACACCAGAACATGACCTAATATTGGTAAACTTGTGCCAACACCCGACCACCTGCAACCCATACCCATATTATAACCCCTTTTGGTCCTAACCCATGCGCAGCACCCATACATGACCTAATATTGGTCAACCCGTGTCAACACCTCACCACCTGTAACCCATTCCTATATTATAACCACAATTAGGCCCTAACCCTTTCCCAACACCCGTACATGACTTAATATTGGTCAACCTGTGCCAACACCTAACCACCTGCAACCCTTACCTATTTTATAACACCTTTTGGTCCTAACCCATGCCCAACACCTATACATGATATAATATTGGTCATCCTAAGCCAACACCCTACCACCTGCAACCCATACCCATATTATAACCACTTTTGTTCCTAACCCATGCCCAACACCTATACATGACCTAATATTGGTCTTCCCAAGCCAACACCCTACCACCTCCAACCCATACCCACATTATAAACCCTTTTGGTCCTAACCCATGCCCAACACACGTACATGACCGAATATTGGTCAACACGTGCCAACACCCGATCACCTTCTACCCATACCCATATTATAACCCCTTTTGGTCCTAACCCGTGCCCAGCACCCATACATGACCTAATATTGGTGAAACCATGCCAACAACCGACCACCTGCAACCCATACCCATATTATAACCGCTTTTGGTCCTAACCCATCCCTAACACCCGTACATGAACTAATATTGGTCAAGCCGTGCCAACACCCGATCACCTGCAACCCCACCCATATTATAAAACCCTTTTGGTCCTAACCCATGCCCAACACCGTACTTGACCTAATAGTGTTCATCCCGTGCCAACACCCGACCACCTACAACCCATACAAATATTATAACCCCTTTTGGTCCAAACCCATGCCCAACACCCGCACATGACCTAATATTGGTCATCCCGAGCCAACACCCGACCAGCTGCAACTTATACCCATATTATAAACCCTTTTGGTCCTAACTCATGCCCAACACCTGTACGTGACCTAATATTGTTACATCCCATGCCAACACCAGACCACCTGCAACCAATACCCATATTATAACCCCTTTTGGTCCTAACCCATGCCCAACACCCGTACATGACCTAATATTGGTCAACCTGTGTCAACACCTGACCACTAGCAACCCATACCCATATTATAACCCCTTTTGGCCCTAATCGTTGCCCAAGACCCGTACATGACCTAATATTTGTCAACCTGTGCCAACACCTAACCACCTGCAACCCTTACCTATTTTATATCCCTTTTTGGTCCTTACCCATGCCCAACACCCGTACATGACCAAATATTGGTCAACCCGTGCCAACATCCGACCACCTGCAACCGATACCCATATTATAACCCCTTTTTGTCCTAACCCATTCCAAAAACTCGTAAATGACCTAATATTGGTCAACCTGTGCCAACACCCGACCACCTGCAACCCATAACCATATTATATCTCCTATTTGTCCTAACCCATGGCCAACACACGTACTTAACCTAAAATTGGTCAACCCGTACTAACACCCGACCACCTGCAACCCATAACCATATTATAACCCCTTTTCGTCCTAACCCTTGCCCAACACCCGTACATGACCTAATATTGGTCAAACCATGCTAACACCGGCCCACCTGCAACCCATAACCGTATTATATCCCCTATTTGTCCTAACCCATGGCCAACACACGTACTTAACCTAAAATTGGTCAACCCGTGCTAACACCCGACCACCTGCAACCCATAACCATATTATAACCCCTTTTCGTCCTAACCCTTGCCCAACACCCGTACATGACCTAATATTGGTCAAACCATGCTAACATCGGACCACCTGCAACCCATACCTATATTATAACCCCTTTTGGTCCTAACCCATGCCCAACTCCCGTACATGACCTAATATTGGTCAACCCATGCCAACACTCGACCACCTACAACGCATACCCATATTATAACCCCTTTTAGTCATAACCCATGGCTAACACCCGTACATGACCTAATACTGGTCAACCCATGCCAACACCCGACCACCTGCGACACACACGGATATTATAAACCCTTTTGGTCTTAACCCTTGCCCAACACCCGTAAATGACCTAATATTGCTCAACCCGCGCTAACACCCGACCACCTGCAACCTATACCTATATTATAAGCCCTTTTGGTCCTAACCCATGGCCAACACCCTACCACCTGCAACCCATACCCCTTTTATAACCCCTTTTGGTCCTAACCCATGCCCAACACCCGTACATGACCTAAGATTGGTCAACCCATCCTAACACTCAACCACCTGCTACCCATACCCATATTATAACCGCTTTTGGTCCTAACCCTTGCCAAACACCCGTACATGACCTAATATTGGTCAACCCATGCTAACAGCCGACCACGTGCAACCCATACCAATATTATAACCCATTTTGGTCCTAACCCGTGCCCAGCACCCGGACATGACCTAATATTGGTCAACACATGGCAACACCCGACCACCTGCAACCCATACCCATATTATAACCCCTTTTGGTCCTAACCCATCCTTAACACCCGTAAATGAATTAATATTGGTCAAGCCATGCCAACACCCGATCACCTGCAACCCACACCCATATTGTAACTCCTGTTGGTCCTAACTCATGCCCAACACCCGTACTTGACGTTATATTGGTCATCCCGTGCCAACACCTGATCACCTGCAACCCATACCAATATTATAACCCCTTTTGGTCCAAACCCATGCCAAACACCCGTACATGACCTAATATTGGTCATCCCGTGCACCCGACCACCTGCAACTTATACCCATATTATAACCACTTTTGCTCCTAACCCATGCCCAACACCTGTACATGACCTAATATTGGTCATCCCATGCCAACACCCGACCACCTGCAACCCATACCCATATTATAACCCCTTTTGGTCCTAACCCATGCCCAACACCCGTATATGACCTAATATGTGTCAACCCGTGTCAACACCCGACCACCTGCAACCCATACCCATATTCTAACCGCTTTTGGCCCTAACCCTTGCTCAATACCCGTACATGACCTAATATTGGTCAACCCGAGCCAACAGCTGACCACCTGCAACCCTTACCTATTTTATAATCCCTTTTGATCCTAACCCATACCCACCACCGGTACATGACCTAATATTGGTCAAACCGTGCCAACACCCGACCACCTGCAACCCAAACCCATATTATAACCCCTTTTGTTCCTAGCCCATGTCGAACACTCGTACATGACCTAATATTGGTCAACCCCTGCCAACACCTGACCACCTGCAACCCATACCCATATTATAACCCCTTTTGGTCCTAACCCATGCCCAAAACCTATACATGACCTAATATTGGTCATCCCAAGCCAACACCCTACCACCTGCAACCCATACCCATATTATAACCCCTTTTGGTCCTAACCCATGGCCAACACCCGTACATGACCTAAGATTGGTCAACCCATGCCAACACCCAACCACCTGCTACCCATACCCATATTATAACCGCTTTTGGTCCTAACCCTTGCCAAACACCCGTACATGACCTAATATTGGTCATCCCGTGCTAACACCCGACCACTTGCAACCTATACCTATATTATAACCCTTTTTGGTCCTAACCTCTGCCCAGCACCTGGACATGACCTAATATTGGTCAACACATGCCAACACCCGACCACCTGCAACCCATACACATATTATAACCCCTTTATGTCCTAACCCATCCCTAACACCCGTACATGAATTAATATTAGTCAAGCCGTACCAACACCCGATCACCTGCAACCCACACCCATATTGTAACCCCTTTTGGTCCTAACCCATGCCCAACACCCGTACATGACCTAATATTTGTCATCATGTGCCAACACCTGACCACCTGCAACCCACACCAATATTATAACCCCTTTTGGTCCAAACCCATGCCCAACACCTATACATGAGCTCATATTGGTCATCCCATGCCAACACCTGACCACCTGCAACCCATACCCATATTATAACCCCTTTTTGTCCTAACCAATGCCTAACACCCGTACATGACCTAATATTGGTCATCCTATGTCAACACCTGACCACCTGCAACACATAACCATATTATAACCCCTTTTTTCCCTATCCCTTACCCATCACCCGTCCATGACCTAATATTGGTCAACCCGTGTGTTATGTATTTTAGTGTTGCGTCTTGGGCTTTTTTTTTGTAATCGGATTGGGCTTGTCCATCCGTAGTTATCTAGAATAGTTTCCTTTTATCTAGATAAGTTGTTAGGGTTGTTGTATAAATATATGCATGCATGTATGTGTATTACATAGAATAGTCGATTACGTTGATTCTTGTAACCCTAATATACCTTTACAGATTGAAGTTCTTTATCGAGCTTTTCTGGGGTATCTTTGCATTAGTCATTCGACATATTCAGTGCAATACTTGTGTTCTTCATTATGTTCTTATTTATATTTTGCTTAGAATCATACGATCCTGATAGAACTTTGTTCTAATAATTGGTATCAGAGCAGGAGATTGTGTGATCACTATACTTTACTTCTGTATTCACAAATATTTAGGGTTTCCGCTTTTATCGAAGCCGTCGTCTTCTTAACGACGACTACTCAGTTTTTTATAAAACCCTAATCTCAAGTTTACAGGTAAGATTCTAGCAGCTCACCATGTCTCAAGACGATACGCATACAAACCCAATTAACATCTCAAACAACATCGGATCTACGACTAGAGTTCCCATACCCTACACTCAAGACTATGAAGTATGGGCTCATCACTTTGAAGATTACGTGGTTGGATCTGAAGATAATGGCTATCTCATCTGGGAAGCTATCATTCTTGGACCGTTTGTGCATTCAGAAACAAACACGATCGTCAAGACACAGAAAGATTACAACAAGTTGGTGACAGATGTTCAGAAGATGCGGCAAGATGAGAAGGACAAGATCCTGTGTAATGTTAAAGCCATGCGAATGATAAGATTCGCCTTACAATCTGACACCTTTCGGCTTGTAGTCTCATGCACAACTGCTAAGGAGATCTGGGATAGGTTGAAGGAACTCTACTCAACTGATGAAGATCTGGAACACTTCATTCAAACTCTGTTGGTGTCAGAGTTTGGAGTTTTTGAACAGAAACCTGAAGAGAAGCTCATTCAGACCTTTGATCAGTTCAATCATCTTTTAAGTAAGATGATCAAGCATGGAATTGAGAGGAAGCTGATCGAACAAAAAGTTACATTCATGAACGGGCTCAGACCAGAATGGATGGCTGTGGTTTCCACTATGAAGGCGCATGAACAGTTCAAATCCTACTCTCTGGCGAAACTAGTTGGGATACTAAAGTCATATGAAAGCGTTGTAACTAAGGAGGTGAAAGTGGTCTCTGGCATGGGATCGCTGGCTCTCGTCTCTAAAGGAAAAAGTGTTTTTGAGGAAGAAGAAGAGTCAGACATGTCAGAATGTGATCTTACAGATGAGGAGTATGCTTTAATGATAGCAAATCCAAAGAAATTCGCAAGAAGAAAATTTCCCACCAATAAGAATCGAAATTGGAAGGGAAGTTATAGTTCTAAGAAAGCAAAAGAGGAACCAAAAGTCTCTTCTCAAAAGGTGGAAGAGAAAAACGAAAACAAGTTTGCAGGAGACTTTGGATTCGACTGCAACTACTGTCACGGCAAGAACCACTTTACCAAAGATTGCATGTTAAGAAAGATGGCTGAGAGGAGAGGGGGTGAAGATGATGAAGCTTATTACATGCGTAAACTTGAAGAAGTCAAGAAGAAATTGGCTTCCAACAGCTCGATGAATGCACTAATCGTACAAGAAAATGCAGGGGAAGATGAGTTCGGGGGTGTAGAAGTCTGGTCAACAAACTCTGAAGACGAAGAGGTTAGAAGACCCACTCATGGAAAGGCGTTTGTGGCAAAGAATGAAGGTTATGGTGGAAATGATTTATCGTCACCACTGGTCCATCAACCGAAAGTGAAGACACGGAACCGAACATGACTGAAAACAAGTGTTTTGCTGCCAAGCCGGTGAGTGAGAAGATCAATGACTGTGATCGATTGATCAAAAAGGTACATTCTATCCTTGAATCTATTAAAATTCCCAAAACTGAATATCTAGAAGAATTAAATGAACTAAACTTTAAATTTTCCAATCTAAGTAGTAGCCTCATGCAAATCCGCTTAGCGAACTCTAATCTAACTGACCAACTCGGCAGGGTGTCTTCAAAAAGTGAAGAGAGAAGGATCTGGATTGAGCAGAAAGAAGCAGAGCTAGTTAGGGCTAAGGATGAGAGTATTTATTTGCAAAGAGACAATTTGAAATTGTTAAAACAAAGAAATGTTTTCGGTTTAATTGCTAAGCGTCTTTATACTAATATTGCTCAATTACATCTTAATTGTGAAATTGGAAAGAAAATACATAAAATGATTTTTCCCTTTCTTGAATTTAAGGAAGATGATGTTATAGCTGAGTGTGAATCAGAAGTATCCTATGAAGAAACATCCATGTCATATAGGCAAGGTTTAGATAAGATAGAAACTTTCATCGATTTTATGGAACATAAAAGTATGTTAAAAGATATCTTAGATGAAAATGATAGGCTGAAAATTAAAACCGAAACTATACAAACATTCGATGAATCAAATGCCAAAATTGTCAAGGATAATAAAATAAACATAGATAATTCTTCTGAATTTGAAACAGAGAGTGAAATGAGTGAAATCTCAGTAGAGGATGTTGTTGATTATTCTAAGTTTGTGAAAAATGAAACCAAGAGCAAAAAACCTCTTATTTCAGAAAATTCAGTTGAGTTTGCTCGTCTGCCAAAGGAACAAAAACCGAAACTCAAAGAAAAGGCCTTGGTCTATCATAAGGTACAGACCGTACCAAACCAAGTTTATGCTGTGACTGGATTCACTCAAAGACAAACAGCAGAGTTAAGGGTAGTAGTTGACGAGGATAATGCTGAAGGATGTGAAGACTATTTCTGGTCTGCTCCCATTGACAATGCAGATGAAACTGTGGGTCTGTCAGAGAAAACCACATAGAGAGTCAAAGGACGATACATACCAGAACTCATCAATAAACCTTCCAGTGTCGATATTCCCAGAATAAGCGGAACTAAAGATGTTCCTGAAAAACCATTAATGCAACCTGATGTTCCAATCGAGAGGAAAGAACAGAAAGGTTCACTCAAGAGACAGGAAGCACCGGAAGTTCAAACTAAGGAAAGCTCCGAAACCAGAATGGAAGATAAGACAGCTGCAACTCAGAAGGAGAAACCAAAGGCCAGCTTCAATGTTCACAAATCTCAGAAGGAGCTAGCTGAACAGAAAAGACTCAAAAATCAAAGATATGCCTCGAATCTGAATGAACGGAAAAGGCATTGGAATTCTCAAAATCCTAACTATGAGCCTCCTAGGAAAGAATCCATGGATAAAGGAAAGGAAAAGTCAAAGGAAGATTTCAGTCCTAATTCCTATTATTCCAAATCCCAAAACCGAAAGTCAAGTCTCAGTTCTAAACCCAATTTCGGTCATCAACCCAGTTTCGATCCTCGACCCAAGTTCGGTCCTAAACCCAGATTCAGTTCTCAATCCAAATTCGGTCCTAAAACCAGTTTCGGTCCCAATTCTAGACATAGATCCTCCAGGTTCCAAGATGAAACAAATTCCTCTAAGGACATCAAAGGAAAAGGAAAACTGGTATCTCAGAATGAAAATAAGAGATCCTCCCCTAAGCCTAAGAATCAAACGAAAAACACTAAACCATCTAATGAAGATACATTAAGATTTAAAGAAGACAAAACAAAAATCAAGGTGTTTACCATCAAAAGAAAAGATCAAACAACTCTTGTTAAACGAACTTATGTAGTTGATGCTTCTATTGTTATTCCTTTCTTTGTGAAAAACTCACCAGGACCCAAGAAACTTTGGGTTCCTAAATCTGCTTGAATTTGCATGTAATCAGTGACGAGCAGTTTGATGACGCATGGTATATAGATAGTGGCTGCTCGCGTCACATGACAGGAAGAAAGGAGGAATTAAGGGAGTTTCGGTCTCTAAAGGATGGCGGTGCTGTGAAGTTTGGAAAAAAATCCTATGGAACAATCAAAGGATATGGAATGATAACTAATGGAGACTTCTCTATCAGAAAGGTGGCTTATGTAGAGGGACTGCAGCACAACCTCATCAGTACCTCGCAATTAGTTGTGGGTACAGGCTTGAAGGTATCATTTGATGATGCAGGATCTGAGATAATACAAAAACTAACCAAGAAAGTTCTGCTGCAATCTGTATGAAAAGGAGAAATGTATCCTCTGAATCTTAATCCTATTCGAGGGACACCAGCTATCTGTCTGCTATCAAAGTCAAACACTGATGAAAGTTGCCTTTGGCATCGACGTCTATCTCACCTAAACTTCAAAGATATCAACAACTTCGTGATTGGTGATCACGTTTGAGGTCTTCCTCTTCTCAAGTTCGAAAAGGAGCATTTATCTGCAGCATGTGAAATGGGCAAGCAGAGCAGAAAAAGCCACCCTACAAGAATTAATACCAAGATAGTGGAAGCACTTGAACTATTACATATCGATTTATGTGGACCTTCTACTATAGAGAGTATCGATAGAAGTAAGTACATTCTAGTTATTGTAGATGATTTTTCACTCTTCACGTGGGTTTTCTTTCTTAAACAAAAATCAGATGCAACTTCCAAGCTGAAGACGTTCATCAAGCAAGTGGAAATTCAATTAAAGAAGACAGTGAGAAACATCAGAAGTGACAATGGCCTGGAATTCAAAAACAAGGATTTCGAAGACTTTCTAGCTGATAAGGGGATAACACACAATTTTTCGTCCCCTTATACACCACAACAAAATGGGATTGTTGAAAGACGAAACCGATCATTGTGTGAAGAAACTAGAACCATGCTCAGTTATGCCTCTCTACCTCTATACTTTTGGGCTGATGCCATTGCTGCTGCCTGTTATACTCAGAATCGGTCCTTACTCAACAAGAGATTCTCAATAACTCCTTATGAGATCTTAAACAATCGGAAACCAAACGTCAAGTTCTTCCACATTTTCGGTTCCAGGTGCTTTATCTTTAATTCTAAAGAAAACCGAAATAAGTTTGATGTTAAAGCCGATGAGGGGATCTTTCCGGGTTACTCTCTGTCATCAAAAGCATACCGGGTGTTGAACAAGCGTTCCAAAAGAATAGAAGAGACTTATTATGTCACCATTGAAGACAATTACATGAAGAAGGTTTAAAGAACAGAAGATGCTTCAGGAGACATATTTCCAGAATCTGGACAGGTCTCGGTTCCAATATCTAATCTGTTTGATGAATACATTCGGTTATTTGATGAACCAGAAAAGGCAATACATTCGGAGGCAACAGCAGCAGACAACAAGGTAGATAATCTGAAGAAAGTAATAGACGAAGCTGCCAAATCAATGGAAACCGAAACACCTACTCCTAAACCATCACCTAGCACTTCAAACACCGATTCAACGTTCCAGGGGGGAGAACTCTACCACTTTCAAACCATCTGAAGTTCCTGTTGAGGGGGAGAATCACAATTCCGCCCCCACATCTAATAGTTCAACTGATACTCAAACAACTGAACCGAAATCAACAGGTGATAGTCCAATCGAGGGGGAGATACCGACTGCCGATTCTGCTGAAGATAAAGTCTTCACTTCGCCAGTCGAGGGGGAGAAGGAGAAGACAAGTGATAGTTCTACTGATGAAGGTGAAGGGGATCAGTCAGATGTTGAAGTTGAAGTTGAAGCAGAACTAAATCCAGAATATGATCCAAGCTATCCTCCGCTAGTAAAATGGACAAAAGACCATCCCAAAGAGAAAATTATTGGTGAATCCTCCGAAAGGGTACTTACTAGATCTCAACTGAAGGAGAAACAAACAACATTATTCTCTAAAGTGGAATTTTGTATGTTTAACTCTTTTATCTCCAAAATAGAGCCGAAAACTTCAAATGCTGCACTTGATCATTCTGATTGGGTTCAAGCAATGCAGGATGAGCTCAATGAATTCGAATGAAACAGAGTTTGGAGATTGATTCCTACACCGAAAGATGCCTCTGTTGTCGGCTTGAAATGAGTGTTTAGGAATAAGCTGGACAAAGAAGGTAATGCCATTCGTAACAAGGCTCGGTTGGTTGTAAAAGGCTATTGTCAAGAAGAAGGGATTGATTATGAAGAAACTTTTGCTCCTGCGGCAAGGTTAGAGTCTGTTTGAATTTTTCTAGCATATGTCGCTCACAAGAACTTCGAAGTTTTCCAAATGGATGTCAAATGTGCATTCTTGAATCGAGAATTAGAAGAAATTGTCTATGTTGAGCAACCACCTGGTTTTGAGAATGAAAAGTACCCGGATCATTGCTATGTACTGGAAAAAGCTGTCTATGGGCTAAAGCAAGCACCAAGAGCCTGGTATGAAACTCTTACCCGCTTTCTAAAAATATCAAAGTTTAAACAAGGTTTGGTTGACCCAACCTTCTTTCGAAAAAAGGAAGGAGAACATTTGATGATTGTTCAGATTTATGTCGATGACATCATCTTCGGTTCCACGAATCCTAGCTTAACCACTGAATTCAGAAAGTTGATGGAGACTAAATTTGAAATGAGCACAATGGGTCCAATTAACTTTCTCCTTGGTTTGAATATTAGACAGGGACCAGAAGGTATCTTTATAAACCAGGAAGCATACACCAAAAATCTGCTGACTAAATTTGGAATGAAGGGTGATTCAAAAGTAAAGGTTCCTATGGCATTCGACACCAACCTAACTCCATCCCTGGAGAAACCGGCTGTGGACATAACTCTTTATCGACAATTGATAGGATCCCTTATGTATATAACAGCTAGTAGACCATATATCATGTTCTCTGTTTGTTATTGTGCCAGGTTTCAAGCTAATCCAATAGAACCCCACATGCTTGCTGTGACGAATATTTTTCGATATCTGAAGAAGACTTCATCTCTTGGTCTTTGGTATCCTGCAAGATCTGGATTCTTCATACAAGCCTTTTCAGATGCTGATCTTGGAGGATGTGGACTGGACGGGAAAAGCACTACCGGAGGATGTCAATTCCTTGATGGAAAACTTGTCAGTTGGCAATCAAAGAAACAAACCTGTGTTTCCTTATCCACAGCAGAAGCAGAATACATTGCTGCTGCATCATGTACCTCTCAGGTTGTTTGGATTCAAAGTCAGTTAAGAGATTATGGGCTGAGTATGAAAAAGATCCCTCTCTATTGTGACTCTGAATGTGCAATCAGGATTTGTCATAATCCAGTGCAACATTCGCATTACACTTAGGTATTATTTCATCAAGGATCATGTAGAAGACGGGAACGTAGAAGTATATTTTGTTCGTTCTGCTGATCAACTGGCTGACATCTTTACCAAAGCCTTACCAAAAACAACCTTCAATAAAATCTTACAAGGTTTGAGTATGATGGAAGGAGAGTCGGTACCGAATCCTAAAATCTCTCTTTAAAATTAAGACAACCGAGATAGACAGACCGCTCGGTCTATCTCTGCTCTAGATTTTTGGGAACTGACATGGACAGACCGCTCTGTCTATCTCGGCTCCGTAATTCTCCGGTACAGAGGAAATTGAATGATCGATTTATTTTGTCACTCTCATTAATAAGATAAGGTTTCAAGTGTATATTTTAAGTCTTTCGGTTTTTATTCTTTTTCAGAAAATTTCAAAAATCCAAAAAAAATTTATCTTTCTGTTTTTATTCTTTTTCTAAAATTTCAAAAATCCAAAAATATTTTATCTTTCTGTTTTTATTCTTTTTCAGAAAATTTCAAAAATCCAAAAATATTTTATCTTTCTGTTTTTATTTTTTTTTAGAAAATTTAAAAAATCCAAAAATATATTATCTTTCTGTTTTTATTCTTTTTTAGAAAATTTCAAAAATCCAAAAATATTTTATCTTTCTGTTTTTGTTCATTTTTAGAAAATTTCAAAAATCCAAAAACATTTTATCTTTCTGTTTTTATTCTTTTTCAAAAAATTTCAAAAATCCAAAAATATTTTTTATTCTTTTTCAGAAAATTTCAAAAATCCAAAAATATTTTATCTTTATGTTTTTATTCTTTTTCAGAAAATTTCAAAAATCCAAAAATATCTTATCTTTCTGTTTTTATTTCTTTTTTCAGAAAATTACTTAAAAAATATTTTATTTGTTTCAATTGCTTGTTTGTTTTGTTTGGTGTATGTCATTAATAGGTAAACACAAGTATAATCGTCGATAGATCTAAAGCAGGTATGTTTCAACTTTCACACAACCTAGTTAAGGGTCCCTAGAAGCATGTTGTTGTATGTTGTCATAAAGCCTCTATGATCTTGAGTAAGCCTTAATGATTCGATCAATACCCATCGTTTCTTCCAAATCAGGCTATTTTACCTCACTCGGTCTAGAGCTACCTTACTCTTTCATTTGAGTTAAGAGTTTCTCTGCTCTGTCATGCTTATCTAGCAGAACGTACATTCGTTTCCTTAACCACCTCCTTATATTCTTCATCTACCTTCGGTTCACTAACGTAACCCTTCAGACTTTCAGTCTTTACCACTAAGGTTTATGGTTACACAACATCTGTGTTTATGATCTTGGATACGATTAACACGTTCTAAGTGAAACCCAATATCTGACACCAAAAATGAATAGACGGTGAGTGATATACTCAAGCATTAACTGGTTACCTAAGGAAATCTCTTTTTATTTTGCGTGATCTTTTATGAAAGCGTCTATAGCTAAGACATTTCTTCCTAAAGAGGTCCAGTTTTTTTTTTTTTCTTTTTGAGATTTCTGCTTCCTATAAGTCATTAACATAATAAATCCCACCTACCTGTTCAATAGATCACATCGGTCTCACAGGTAACTCTACCAACAATCGGTTTTATGTTAAAACTCGACGTTCGGTTGGAGGACAGCCACCCAATGCCTATGATCAAAAGAAGCCTTTCAATGTTTATTAACAAACAGTTGATCGTATTTTTCGGGAAACCACACAAGCACTTCAAGTCTCTCTTGACTTTGAAGGAAGTGATTCTTGCCCGGAATCCTCTGCTTTCTGTCTTCTAAAAAGACATCACACACATCCAATACACACTTGCTTTATTTCTTTATCTTTCACACTGTTATGCATGAAAAGTAATATTTTCCAAATCTCTTATTGTTGTTTGGTATAAGTTTTGGTTATCGGTTGTGACCAAACAAGGGGATATAGGGAATTTCAAAAGGTATGAAGATAAGATTTAGGCGCGTGAATTTGATTTGTTTCAAACCCATGCGTGCTTACGGTTTCCTGGGATTAACCACACTGTCAAATCGCGCTTTTTAAGGCGACGTTTTAGCAACCTCATCATCACATTTTTCTCTCTCCAGGCAACGGTATAAATAGGGGTGATCGTTTTCTTTGTCATTTACCAATCTCGGATTATCTCTCTCATACAAGTTCACACTGTTCATCTTCTTCTTCGTTCATCAATGGCGACTTCATCTTCTGCACATGATCAAACTGCAACATCCTCCCTGCTTTCAATCAAACCCAACCAAAACATGATAATCGAAATGAGTCCATTCCTATATGACTCATATATGCTGCATGTCATCGAATGTCTAAAGTATCCCCCCCTGTTATTGGCCCTATCCCAGGTCGAAGAGGTTCCAATGTTGCTGCTATCACATGTCTACTCATCAGCGACTTATGACAAGAATAAAGATCGTATCTACCTCACCACTCACGACAAGAAATCCTCGATCTCTAAGGCGAAGTTTTGTTCACTTCTAGGGCTTGCAGTTGATTCTTCAATCATCTCGCCTGATTTCATCACTACAACACAACTCTTCATGATGATGTATGACATGGGATACACAGATGTGCTTACATCGATTGCAAAGGTCAAGAAATCGTGTTTGCCATCGCAGTGGAATGGGTTGCTGACATTGCTAATCAAGGGTTTGGCAGAAAGAAGTGGTGGTTCATACACAACAAGGAAAGTTTTTCTTACCATTCTTTATGGTTTATACAACGGGATCAACCTCGATTATGGCACTATAATCTGGTCCCAAGTAGTCCAGAGTTTAAACACAACAACCGGTCATTCAGAGATCTCTTGTGGTCGTTTCTGGACCCTGATTACAGCGAAGGTCATGGATTCCTTGGAGATACATGTCATGAAGGATGCTCCTCTTGCCTCTATTGCCTCATTCCACATAAAGAAGATCATTCTTTCCGATCCACGTAAGTTTCTCCACTATGGATCGATTCCAGAATCTATGTACAGGTGTGTTTCGGCACAAAGCAAAGTGATGGCCGATTACAACAAACTCTCTCCTATTGGACCAAGGGTTCTGTCTTAAGAACAACAAGCCGCACTGGATGCCTTGGATCAGCCTGCTAACAGAGGCAAATGTGTAGTAAAGAAAGAAAAAGAAGAAACTAAGGAGCGTAAGCCGAAATCTTCAAAGCGAAAGTCTGGTGAAGGAGATTCTTCTCAATCAAAACCGAAGAAGATAAAGAAGATGGCTAACAGACCCAAGGGGAAACTTTCTCCTAGACCTGATACCGTTGAGGACCAAGAAGCAGAAGCCGAGAATCCTTAGGTTTCCACCAGAGAGCCCACACCTCGACGATCTCCAACCCTATCTCCATCTCCTAAAAGTACCCAAATTCCAACTCCACCAGCGTCTCCCAAAACTTCTAAAATTCTAACTCCTCCACCATCTCCTCAAGTCACTCAAATTTCCACTCCACCTCCATCACCAAAACAGAAAGCTCCACTTTCTGTTCCTACCGATATACCACCCATTATTACTGAACCAACTTCTCTACCCACTTCAACCATCATTACCTCTGTTCCTGTCTCAACTACACCTATCTCAACTCCTCTTACAACCGAATCCATCACTACCACCATTCCAAAAATCCCAGTAGAAGTCAATGTATCTGATATAGGGGCTACTACTGTGATTGATACTCCTATTATCAACATACCACCATCCCCAACCCTATCCTCTACCTCTGGTGCTACTCTTGGTGGAGATGATGAAGATTATGATTCTTTGTATTACAGTCCTTACAGGATTCCAACAGATAATGATGATGATGCTCCTGTCACCAATCAACATATACAGGATATCAATGAAAAGTTGGATCGACTGCTTGAAGATAGCAAAGCTTATGGCAGTGTTGTTTTAAAAGCCTTCGTGGAGACTGCCATTCAACAATACACCGAAGCTATTGATAAATCAACAGTAGCCGTTGATAAATCAACCACTTCTTGTTCAAAGGCCACAAAGGAGGTTACTGAGGTTGTTCATGTAACACCGTAGATTTCAAGGCAAAATTTTTATTTTGTTCAATCAAATTAATATTAAAACACTTGTTTAAAATGTCATACACATTTGAATTACAAAAACATAGTTCCATTTTCACTTAGTAGAAAACCCGGATCCTCCAGAATACAACTCTTTCTTTGGTGTGTACAATCGAGCCGGTGCCATCCCGCGTTACTGAAAGAACCTGAAACAACATAACATAAAACACTGTAAGCACGAAGCTTAGTGAGTTCCCCAATATACACCTTACGCACATACGCCTTTCCAGGCCCTGACCTTTCGGTCCCTGCATAATGCCTTCCGGCCCATGAGATAATCGCCTTCCGGCCCATAACGTATTCGCCTTCCGACCCATAAAATATTGCCTTCCGGCCCATAACATATTCGCCTTCCGGCCCATAACATATTGCCTTCCGGCCCATAACATATTCGCCTTCCGGCCCATAACATATTTCCTTCCGGCCCATAACATATTGCCTTCCGGCCCAAAAACATATACAGCACATAATACATTTACTCTAACACATAAAGCACATATATCATAAATCATACCTGACCTTTCTGTCACATAACACTTTGCCTTCCGGCCCATATATAAACATGCATATCACGTGTAGCAACTAACTTTCCATTTATAGCATATAAACATAACACATAACATATTCGACCTTTCGGTCACACAATCAAACCCTTCCGGGTACAGTATAGTGAGAAAACTCACCTCGTGGATGCTGGAAGTTAGCAACTCCTGAAATCACTTGCACCTGATCCGCCGAGCTACAAGCTCCCTATAAAAATATATCTCTTATTAATACTTTTATCTTCCACGTTAACTGACCCTAAGAAGTCACACACAGGTCAACTCTGGTCAGCGGTCATCTCGACTGGACTCGGCGAGTCTAGTCGTCCTCACAAATTCCTGGATGTTCCCTTTCTACTCGTCGAGTATCTCCCTTGACTCGACGAGTTCCTCGTGGAAGAATCGCGGGGCCACCCCGACTCCACTCGCCGAGTCTGAAGAACAACTCGGCGAGTCCCAGCTATTCTTCACGCTACTCGCCGAGTCTGCTCATCCGACTGGGCGAGTCCATGCCATGAAGTCGATCAAACTGCTTCCTAAGATCAGAATCGTCTCGACCAATCATAGGTCTGGTCCTCCTAAGCTGGTCCATCACAAAAGGCCTTCATTTAGGTGCTCATGCTACACCCCAAGACTCATAATTCCCATGTTAACCTAATGCATAAGGATTTCAATCCAAAACCTTCACCAATTCCCGAAATGCACAGACCTGGGATCTTCTGGACCTCTAAGGGTCCTAATACAGGGTTATATTCGTTTGGGTAACAAGGTAATAATCCATCTAATTATCAAATGGGTTCCATAAACCCTAAATCCATATACACATCAATCACAGAAGAATGTAATCCGAACTATTACCTGAATGATGTACCTGCTGTGTCCCCAAACTTCAGAACTCGAATTCCTTGCAGTTCCTTTAGCCAAAACCCTTCTCCTTCTTGCACAACAATTCCTTCAAGGTCACCAATGGCCTTCAAGCTTGCTCTAGATGCCACAGTCGCTTAGGGTTCTTCTTAATCGACCAAAAGACGAGCAATGACGGCCTATGATCCCTTATATGCGACCCAAAACTGAACAGCTAGGGTTTCCACTGAACAGCGTCGACTCGCCGAGTCCATATCTGGACTCGTCGAGTCCAGTCGCGAACCCGCGACCAAGTCTGCGACCCTACTCGGCGAGTCTGGCTCCAATTCGCCGAGTCTCTCCTTTAAAATACCCCAAAATGCAATTTAACAATACTTGAGATTTTGGGCTGTTACAATTCTCCCCCACTAGAATCAGACTTCGCCCTCGAAGTCTCACTCTGAAAATAGTTCTGAATACTGCTCCCATATCTCACGTTTCGGCTTCCCTAGACACTTCCGATCTCTTCCGAGGTTGCCACTGAATCAATACCAGAGGTACCCCCTTGTTCCTCAGAACCTTGATCTCCTGATCCCTGATGGCCACTGGCCTCTCGGCGTAACACAGGCTCGCATCCACCTAATTGTTCTCTAGTGGAACCACTGCTGACTCATCTGCTATACACTTCTTCAATTGCGACACATAAAAAGTGTCATGGATCCATCCCAATTCCGTTGGCAGCTCCAAACGGTAGGCCACCCGTCCTACCCTCGCATTCTCACGAAAAGGCCCAACATATCGGGGCCCCAACTTGCCCCTCTTCCTGAACCGAATCACCCCTTCCCAAGGAGAGACTGTTAGAAGTACGAATTCGCCGACCTGAAACACATGCTTGTAACGGCGTCTGTCTGCATAACCTTCCTGTCAATTCTAGACGATCATTACCCTCTGATTAACCTGCTGCATCTGCTCTGTCGACTAAAGCACGATCTCTGTACTGACCACCACTCCCTGCAACCGAGAATCACCCAAGATGCAACTCTGCTCTAAATCTCAATGATCACTCGACCCATAAGGGTTATGAAACCTTGAATCACCGGGTCCCCGATCCAAAGCCCACTTTATCCATTTCGGAACGACTGAGAGACCCATTCTCACTCTCAGAGCAATTCTCACGAGTTCTACGCTTGCAATCGTATACACATGCTGCACTAGCCCCCAACATACCTTCCTCTTCCCTTACTTAGGGAAATCCGCTTGACGACCTTGTCACTACTCCATTTATCGTACATGCTCTGGATCTGCTCGCAAAGACTCTCGGGTCCATGCGTTACCTTTCCTCAGCAAATGAGGATCCGACACCACCTCCTATGCAACAGCTCAAAGGGCGGCATACTAATGCACTAATGATGGCTGTTGATATGGGACAACTCAACCAAGGATCAACACGTACCGCGGCTTCCTCCGAAATCTAATGCACATGCCCGAATCATGACTTCGAGCGTCTGGATCGTTTACTCTCTCTAAAGTGTCCTCAGACATCATCATGCTAAGCTCTTTTCCCATATTCCTCCTCAAGACTGAGTACTGGATCAGCTTTTGGCTCCACATCTGAGCCCCCAACTGTCACCCACCTCATGACCCAAATATTCCACTAACTTTCCCCCCGTGACCACTATCCCGACCCAGTGACACGCAAGTCACAAAATTCTCTTTTCCTCGTGCGAGCAATACAATCCAACCAAGGATCATCTCAACTCTAATCTCTGGGTTCTGCTGCGCATACTCGTCGCGTATCTCCCCGCATCTCCCGACAGGGACGGATACCCCCGTCTTGCCCCCGACTCAACATCTAGGCTCCAAAAACTCAATAATAGGACTACTCAAACCCAAAACTCTTCCACACCATACACTGTTCAGAAAACATTCCAACATCGCATTCTCTTGCCATTTAATGAGTACTGCGACTACACGCGGTATTACAACATCTTCTGGATAGTGAGTATTGCGACTCAAATATCCACCACAGATTATGGAGACAATCAATATAACAAATGCCCATCTCTGCGAATATCCACTCCCTCAAATAATCTCCCTGGATACCCATACCCGAAGGGCTCCCACTAGATCCACAGATACTTGATATGCCACACGTCGATTCAATTCAGGATTCACGAGTAACTCCGAAATAGAGATATCATACCCGAATAGCCTAGAATACTGCCACAACCACTGATCTCCTGCCCCAAGTATCATGTAGATACAATAATACATCTCCTTGGAATCCCATAAATAGATCTTCATTTTCCCACATTACAACTCCGACGCATATAATTTCCCGATTGGAATACGAGAAAATGCTGACGCTACGAAATATGCTGAAAATTCTCCGAAATCCTTCTTCCGACGCTCAAAATCCAACCAAGAATGCGCATACCGACCCAAACATTCTCTATCTACTTGCAACGACACCAGACACCTGCCATGGATACATTCGTTCTCCTCCTCGAGTACTTCCCGCATTAACTCACTCTGACCCTCTTCCTCAATCACCGACACTTCTGATCTCATGATTTCTTATAGCATATCTCTATACTTCACTTATAACCACTCTTGGAAAATCCTTGCTTTCCTACATACTGCACCCGGTTCTCCCCCACTAGGGTTCGAACCATCACCGATTAGCACACACCCAGCCCACAACTATTTTTCACCAGTGAAATCGCACCTGCTCCAGGAAAGTGCTACGCAACGCCCGGTAATTCCCCCTTAAGGAAATCAATCAACCCTCCATACTCTGAACCTCTGATTAACTCTCCAAGAACTTCTCATCACGACTGCCTCTAATCGTTCCAAATCTCATACCAATCCAATACTAAGCATCTCAACTGCTCAATAACATCCTTGGCTCATAGACTGTACCGCAGAATCGTCGTTCCTCTCACCTCAACTCATCAACCAATGTTCCAACACCGGAATTGTCCCAAGGATAGGGACCCACTCTCAGCATAGACGAAAACTCTCTGCACTGCAATACTCGACTGAACTCCCCACTGCTACCACTACAACACATCCTATTATTCCCAATTAGGTGTAGTGTGGTCCTCGACTACCTCAGTCCCAACTAACTGTCTGCTCACGATAAGCCACTGCCTCGCGGCACACATGCTCCCTGATACTCTGGGGGAAGTCATCACCGATAACGACCTGCAGGGTGTACCCCCAAAATCCAAAACTGATACGTCAGGCCTCTCGTATCTTGCACACAACATAAATAGCATTACCCACCTAGAAGTTGACCTCTCCCTTATCGACTGATTGTTCAACTCAGATCGAAATTTTCCTTTCCCTTTAACTCCTTACCAAAATACTCTGATAGGCAGTCACCTTTCCTCTCGAAGGATGCCTCTCCACACTCAGTCATGGTCTGCAGGCCTAAGACCCATCGTGCCCGATCTCTGCCTCATTGATCATGACCGGATAACAAGATAACCACAAGCATCATTCACTACGAACCATGGTACTCATCCCATGACATCCCTTCCCAATCTACTCTGGTGTGTGGTTCCCGAACCATAACATCACCCCTCAATCTGCTCCGATCTATGGTACTCGAACCACCACATCTATCCTCAATCTGTTCCGATGTATGGTACCCGGACCATAACATCACTCCTCAATCTGCTCCCATGTATGGTACTCGAACCACAACATCCATCCTCAATCTGTTCCGATGTATGGTACCCGGACCATAACACCACTCTGCAATCCGCTCCGATGTATGGTGCTCGAACCGTAGCATCACTCCTTAATCTACTCTGATGTATGGTACCCAGACCATAACATCACTCTGCAATCCGCTCCGATGTATGGTGTTCGAACCATAACATCACTCCTCAATCAGCTCCGATGTATGGTACTCGAACCATAACATCACTCTTCAATCTTATCCTTAGGATCTCCAAAATACTCCCTGTATCAAGTATGGGTCCTCTGCTTTCAGTAGTACGGGCCCATACTACGTGCCACATCTACCCATACTTTCCACACGGACCACCCCAGGGCTCCTAAGTAGCTGCTCGACCTGCTCTTTCCCCAATCCCATCGCACGTGCTCACTCCCCAGCGAAATCCTCTACTCTTTCATCGCACTTATCCGGCTAGGTTTACTCCCTAGTCTCTTCCGCCGTCCACCCACTTCTTTGCTATCAGCTACTGAAGAGCTCCTAATGATGCCAGCCATCTACCTCCTGAATATCGTCATACTCACTTAGTAGCTGACTCCCATCATCGAGAATTCCACAAAGCACAAAGCAAGCAGCATTCGATCATCGAAGAATATATAGGGCTCCCTATCTGTGATAGCTCCACCTTCTCGGCTCATCCTCGGAAGTACCACTGAACTCTGTAGCTCTACCCCTCGTGCGTTCTAACTGGATACTCTCATTCATCACATATTCAAAAGCATAACGCATATATAGCAACAAACCCTAGGCTAAGGCATCACAAATCAGGCCATTCTAGTCCTAAGATATGAAATACCTAGCCTGTCTCTAACATGCAATAATATCTCATAAGTGCATAATAAATATTTCATAACTCAAAGTAAGGGTATTTTGGGAAATCACCGTCTGGCTCTGGCTGATTGTACACACTGCTCTTTCTTGCTTTCTCTTTGAACTCTTATTCACTTTTTAGAAAACTATTTATTTGAAAACTTTTCTTACTTCCTCGGTTTGAGTCCAGATTTACCCGTAGACGCATCCGAATACCTCAAACCAAGGCTCTGATACCAATTTGTAACACCGTAGATTTCAAGGCAAAATTTTTATTTTGTTCAATCAAATTAATATTAAAACACTTGTTTAAAATGTCATACACATTTGAATTACAAAAACATAGTTCCATTTTCACTTAGTAGAAAACCCGGATCCTCCAGAATACAACTCTTTCTTTGGTGTGTACAATCGAGCCGGTGCCATCCCGCGTTACTGAAAGAACCTGAAACAACATAACATAAAACACTGTAAGCACGAAGCTTAGTGAGTTCCCCAATATACACCTTACGCACATACGCCTTTCCAGGCCCTGACCTTCCGGTCCCTGCACAATGCCTTCCGGCCCATGAGATAATCGCCTTCCAGCCCATAACGTATTCGCCTTCCGGCCCATAACATATTCGCCTTCCGACCCATAACATATTGCCTTCCGGCCCATAACATATTTGCCTTCCGGCCCATAACATATTGCCTTCCGGCCCATAACATATTGCCTTCCAGCCCAAAAACATATACAGCACATAATACATTTACTCTAACACATAAAGCACATATATCATAAATCATACCTGACCTTTCTGTCACATAACACTTTGCCTTCCGGCCCATATATAAACATGCATATCACGCGTAGCAACTAACTTTCCATTTATAGCATATAAACATAACCCATAACATATTCGACCTTTCGGTCACACAATCAAACCCTTCCGGGTACAGTATAGTGAGAAAACTCACCTCGTGGATGCTGGAAGTTAGCAACTCCTGAAATCACTTGCACCTGATCAGCCGAGCTACAAGCTCCCTATAACAATATATCTCTTATTAATACTTTTATCTTCCACGTTAACTGACCCTAAGAAGTCACACACAGGTCAACTCTGGTCAGCGGTCATCTCGACTGGACTCGGCGAGTGCCCTGGCGACTCGGCGAGTCTAGTCGTCCTCACAAATTCCTGGATGTTCCCTTTCTACTCGTCGAGTATCTCCCTTGACTCGACGAGTTCCTCGTGGAAGAATCGCGGGGCCACCCCGACTCCACTCGCCGAGTCTGAAGAACAACTCGACGAGTCCCAGCTATTCTTCAAGCTACTCGCCGAGTCTGCTCATCCGACTCGGCGAGTCCATGCCATGCAGTCGATCAAACTGCTTCCTAAGATCAGAATCGTCCCGACCAATCATAGGTCTGGTCCTCCTTAGCTGGTCCATCACAAAAGGCCTTCATTTAGGTGCTCATGCTACACCCCAAGACTCATAATTCCCATGTTAACCTAAGGCATAAGGATTTCAATCCAAAACCTTCACCAATTCCCGAAATGCACAGACCTGGGATCTTCTGGACCTCTAAGGGTCCTAATACAGGGTTATATTCGTTTGGGTAACAAGGTAATAATCCATCTAATTATCAAATGGGTTCCATAAACCCTAAATCCATATACACATCAATCACAGAAGAATGTAATCCGAACTATTACCTGAATGATGTACCTTCTGTGTCCCCAAACTTCAGAACTCGAATTCCTTGCAGTTCCTTTAGCCAAAACCCTTCTCCTTCTTGCACAACAATTCCTTCAAGGTCACCAATGGCCTTCAAGCTTGCTCTAGATGCGACATCCGCTTAGGGTTCTTCTCAATCGACCAAAAGACGAGCAATGACGGCCTAAGATCCCTTATATGCGACCCAAAACTGAACGGCTAGGGTTTCCGCTGAACAGCGTCGACTCGCCGAGTCCATATCTGGACTCGTCGAGTCCAGTCGCGAACCCGCGACCAAGTCTGCGACCCTACTCGGCGAGTCTGGCTCCAACTCGCCGTTTCTCTCCTTTAAAATACCCCAAAATGCAATTTAACAATACTTGAGATTTTGGGCTGTTACAGTTCACACAACTCAGATTTTTCTTGATTCTCTTAAAGCTCATGCTGATTCAAATGCGGCCAAATATCAAGCTTTGGTGGACTCCTTCTCTAAAACTCTTCAGGATGAAACTACCAAATTTGAAGCCCTTCCTACTAATCTCAAAACAGAATCCACATCTTTTCATCAATCTCTGGATTCTCGTTTTGCTTCTCTTTCTGCAGAAAGTACGTTGAAGGAGGACCTGATCAAACACCAAGCGATAATTGATCTCCAAAAAGTTAAACTGGCCCAGGCTGAAAACGAGATCTCTCTGTTAAAGACTCAAAGGGCAGTTTATCAAAGTTGTGCTGGTGATGTGAAAAATATATTGACTACTCTTCTTGAAGCTCATGATCCCATCTTGACCTTAACCATCCGGAAGCATCTCCAGACCAAACTTCTTCCTACAATTACAATTCTTAGTGAAATGAAGGGTGTCTCGGAGAAGGTCTTTCTTCCGAAACAAGGGGGATAAGAGAGTATAGACAAAAACAGAACCGAAGGTTAATTTAGCTTCGGTTTTCTGGAAAGAAAGTTCAAGCCGATAGTGATACTGATACATAAGAGACTATCGTTGAAGCCCTTAAAAGAAAGAAGAGGGACATACAGCTTGATGAAACAATAAAGGTGGCACAAGAGGCAGAAGCACAAGAGAGAAATAATAAGGAAGAGGAGGATGTCTTGCAATGCAAGAAGACTCTGTTTCCAGAATGGGACAGAGATACACACATCAATCAGGCGATTGAGTTTCCTTCTATGTACTGGTTGGAACCGATTTCTTCGTTTGATTGTGATAATTCAAAGGACTCGCAGTTTAACATGCCAATCACAAGAAAAGCATTTACCTTTCATTGCTTTGATGTCACTGCTGAGGTTCCTTATCCTAATCTGAAGGTCGACAGAGAGTTAGTGCATTTCTATTTGAAGAATGGTCAACCACAGTACTTGACTTGGAGTGCATAGAAAATTACAAGAGTCAAGGTACTGAAATCATCACCTGCTGGGAGGTTTATATATGTAAACTTCAAGATCAACCGTGGTACAGCAAACACGGAATATTTCATTTCTCTGCCAGATCTTCCCAATCTAAATCCACATGATTGGATTTTGCTATACAACATTCTGCTCTCAAATCAAAGGGAGTATGAGCTGATTTTGAAACATCTAAAGAGAATGTTGGCCTCCTATGTCCATGAGCTTGCCACTATGGATCAGGAGATAGCAAAGGTGATGAACAAGAAACCGACAGTCAAGCCAACGTCTAAGCCCGGTGATGTGAATAAAATGAAGTTGGGGCAGATTGATTCAACAAATTTGACTGTCATGTTCTCTAAGGGTGAAAGGCACAAGTTTCTGTTTGCATTGGTTGACAAGAATCTGTTTTCAACAGACTGTCTGGAGCATATAATCAATATCATTCATCGATTCAAGCAGAACTCAGCAGCAGATAAAAAGAACTTCACAGATATGCTTCGGTGGTACATAACGTTTAGACATCACATTCTGGCCATTATATCGAGGATATTTGAAACGGTGAAAAAGCCCTCTGTTGTGAAAAGGGAATGAAGTTTCTGCTCCAAGGACGCAAAGGGGGAGATTGTTAAGTATTTTAGTGTTGCGTCTTCGGCTTTTTTTTTGTAATCGGATTAGGCTTGTCTATCCGTAGTTATCTAGAATAGTTTCCTTTTATCTAGATAAGTTGTTAGGGTTTTAGTATAAATATATGGATGCATGTATGCGTATTATATAGAATAGTCGATTATGTTGATTCTTGTAACTCTAATATACCTCTGCACATTGAAGTTCTTTATCGAGCTCTTCTAGGGTATCTTTGCATTAATCATTCGACATATTCAGTGCAATACTTGTGTTCTTCATTACGTTCTTATTTATATTTTGCTTAGAATCATATGATCCTGATAGAACTTTGTTCTAATACTGTGCCAGCACCTAACCACCTGCAACCCATACCTATTTTATAACCCCTTTCGGTCCTAACCCATGCCCAACACCTGTACATGACCTAATATTGGTCATCCCAAGCCAACACCCTACCACCTGCCACCCATACCCATATTATAAGCCCATTTGGTCTGTAACAATGCAAATTTTCGAATAAAATTTTCATTTAAAATAAAGTGGTTCCATTCAATCAAAAGTATTTATTCCATGTTCCATATCCAATACATATATAAAAATCCCCAAGATCTCCAATAACAGCAGTGTGTATGCATCATGCCGGCGCCTTCCCACGGTCCTCGCTAGTACCTGAAACACATACATAACAACTTGTAAGCATAAATGCTTAGTGAGTTCCCCAGTATACGACTTACACATATACGCCTTTCCAAGCCCTGACCTTCCAGTCTACAACACTTTGCCTTCCGGCCCGTAACATAATCGCCTTCCGGCCCATAACATATTGCCTTCCGGCCCATATCATATTGCCTTCCGGCCCATAACATTTACAACATATAATACATTTAATATAACACACATAACACATATATCATACATCATACCTGACCTTACTGTCATATAACATATCGCCTTCCGGCCCGTGTAAACATATATATCATGCATAGCAACTACCTTTCTATTTATAGCATAAATAACACCTATCATATACGACCTTCCGGTCTCACAGCCAAACCCTTCCGGGTGAAGTATAGTGAGAAGACTCACCTCGTAGTATGTAAACTATAAGCTCTTGAAACCACTTGCACTCGGTCCGCCAATCTGCAGTGTCCCTATAATACCATATACCCTTATTACTAATCTTATCAAACAAGACAACTGACCCTACGAAATTACATGCAGGTCAACTCTGGTTAATGGTCAACTTGACCGGACTCGTCGAGTACAAAGGCGACTCGACGAGTCTAAACGTCCTCCCCAACTTTCCCTGTTGTTTCCCTTTCTACTCGTCGAGTATCCCCCTTTGTACTCGATGAGGTCCTCGTGGAAGAATCGCGGGGCCACCCCGACTCCACTCGCCGAGTCCGAAGGTGACTCGACGAGTTCCAATGAATCCTCAACTACTCGCCGAGTCTGAAGAACAACTCGGCGAGTCCCTGTAAATCTTCAAGCTACTTGCCGAGTCTGATCATTGGACTCGGCGAGTCCGTGCCATGCAGTCGATCACCTGCTCCCTGAAATATGCATGGTCCCGAGACATGCACCCATGGGACTTTCTGGACATCTAAGTATCCTATCACTGGGGTATAAACGACTGAGTAACACACAATATTCTATCAAATCCCCAAATGGGTCTCATAAACCCGAGACTCGTGTACAACACCAAAACGACAGAAATGATCCGAGTATTACCTGGAAACATGTTCTCTGTGTCCCCAACCTTCGGAGCCCAATCCCCTTGATCCTCCTTGACCACAACCTTGCCTCTTCTTGTCTAACAAAGCCTTCAAATTCCCACTAGCCCTCACTCCTGCTCCAGATGCCCACAGACGTTTTAGGTTCCCTTCAATCGGCCAAAAGACGAGCAATGACGGCCCTAAAGACATTATATACGACCCAGAATGAAACGGCTAGGGTTTCTGCTGAACAGCGTCGACTCGTCGAGTCCCTAATGGACTCGTCGAGTCTAGTCGCGAATCTGCGACCAAGACCGTGGTCCTACTCGGCGAGTCAGGCACCAACTCGCCGAGTCTCCTCCTAAAAGTGCCCTAAAAATGGTTTTAAAACAATACCTGAAATTTCGGGCTGTTACAACTCTCCCCCACTAGAACTAGACTTCGCCCTCGAAGTCTCACTCTGCGAATAACTCCGGATGTTGCTCCCGCATTTCACGCTCCGGCTCCCAAGTCATCTCCGATCCCTTCCGGTGTTGCCACTGAACCAACACCAGAGGTACCTCCTTGTTCCGCAGAACCTTGATCTTCCGATCCCTGATAGCTACTGGTCTCTCAGCGTAATTCAGGCTCGCATCCACCTGAATATCCTCTAACAGAACCACTGCCGATTCATCGGCTATACACTTCCTCAACTGTGATACGTGAAAGGTGTTGTGTATCTGACCCAACTCTGCTGGCAACTCCAACCGATAAGCTACCCGACCTACTCTGGCAATTACCCGAAACGGACCTATGAACCGGGGCCCTAATTTGCCCCTCTTTCTGAACCGAATCACTCCCTTCCAGGGAGAAACCTTCAGGAGGACGAAATCACCAACCTGGAATTCCAGCTCGGACCGGCGTCTGTCCGCATAACTCTTCTGTCGACTCTGGGCAGTCAATAACCTCTGCCTAACCTGCTGAATCTGCTCGGTCGTCTGAAGTACGATCTCGGTACTGCCCATCACTCTCTGTCCCACCTCTCCCCAGCAGATGGGAGTCCGACACCTCCTACCATACAACAACTCAAAAGGTGGCATACCAATGCTCGAATGATGGCTGTTGTTGTAGGAAAACTCAGCCAAAGGCAAATGCACATCCCAGCTACCCCCGAAGTCTAACACACACGCTCTAAGCATGTCTTCCAATGTCTGAATCGTCCGCTCGCTCTGACCGTCTGTCTGGGGATGATATGCGGTACTAAAATGCAGTTTAGTACCCAGCTCCTCATGGAATTTCTTCCAGAATCTGGAAGTGAAGCGTACATCACGGTCTGAAACAATAGAGATCGTCACTCCATGCCGAGATACTATCTCTCTCACGTATAACTCCGCCAACTTCTCCGCTGATGAACTTTCGCTAATGGCAAGGAAGTGTGCACTCTTCGTCAACCTATCCACAATCACCCAAATTGCATCAACTCCTCTGGCAGTCCTCAGCAATTTGGTGATGAAATCCATTGTAATCTGTTCCCACTTCCACTCAGGAATCTCCAAGGGCTGCAACTTACCATGCAGTCTATGGTGTTCGGCCTTAACCCTACGGCAGGTCAAACACCTCTCAACGAACCAAGCGACGTCTCTCTTCATACAAGGCCACCAATATTCCTTTCTCAAATCCAAATACATCTTCGTAGCACCGGGATGGATCGAGAATTTCGATCTATGAGCCTCCTCCATCAAAGTAGCACGCGTACCGCCCACAAATGGTACCCAAATCCGACCCTGAAACGTTAGAAGTCCTCGTCCATCCTTAACGAACTCTGAAATTAACCCAACGACTCTCTCTTTCTTCTGCATCTCGGATCTCACAACCTCGGCCTGCGCCCCACGAATAGCATCCAATATCGGGGTCATCACTGTCAGTCTCAAACATACGTCTCGCAATGGAGTGCTCTCCGCTTTACGACTCAATGCATCGGCTACCACATTAGCCTTGCCTGGGTGGTATAGGATCTCACAGTCATAATCCTTAACCACGTCCAACCATCTCCTCTGACGCATATTTAGGTTGGGTTGATCCATCAAATACTTCAGACTCTTATGGTCCATGTATATAGTACAACGAACCCCATATAGGTAGTGACGCCATATCTTGAGAGCGAACACCACTGCCCCCAACTCTAAATCATGTGTGGGATATCTCGCCTCATGAGGCTTCAGCTGCCTCGACGCATAAGCTATCACATGACCTCTCTGCATCAACACCGCACCTAGTCCCGAAATCGATGCGTCGCAATATACGACAAAATCCTCCATCCCTTCCGGGAGAGCTAATACCGGGGCTTCGCACAGTCTCTGACGAAGTGTCTCGAAGGAAGTCTGTTGCTCGGGTCCCCATGAGAATGTGACACCCTTCCGGGTCAATCTGGTGAGAGGTACCGCGATCTTGGAGAAGTCTCTAATAAACCTCCGATAGTACCCCGCCAACCCAAGGAAACTCCTGATCTCGGAAGGTGACTTCGGTGCCTCCCAACTCATCACTGCCTCCACCTTGGCCGGATCGACCAATATCCCTGCCTGATTAACAACATGTCCCAGAAATTGGACCTCCCGCAACCAGAAGTCACATTTGGAGAATTTTGCATATAGCTTCTCCGACCTCAGTACCTCAAGGACCTCCCTCAAATGTCTCTCATGCTGCTCTCTAGTTCGCGAATATACTAGGATGTCGTCGATAAATACAATCACAGACCGATCCAGCATCGGCCTGCATACCGTGTTCATGAGGTCCATGAACACTGCCGGGGCATTGGTGAGCCCAAAAGGGTACGGTTCTTGACCGTCACCTTGTTGTCTTCTGGACGTCCTCATCCCGCACTCTTACCTGATGGTACCCTGATCTCAGATCGATCTTGGAAAACCAAGATGCCCCTTGCAACTGATCGAATAAATCATTGATCCTTGGTAACGGATATCGGTTCTTGACCGTCACCTTGTTCAACTCCCGGTAATCAATACACATCCGGTGTGAACCATCCTTCTTCTTGACGAATAGAATCGGTGCTCCCCACGGCGAGCTACTCGGCCGAATAAATCCCTTCCCCAGCAACTCCTGGAGTTGCGAGAACAACTCTTGCATCTCTGGAGGTGCAAGACGATAAGGCACCTTCGCAATAGGTGCAGCCCCTGGAATCAGATCGATACCAAACTCCACTTGCCTCGCAGGAGGTACTCCTGGCAAATCCTCGGGAAAGACATCTGGAAACTCACGCACCACTGGTACCTCCTCCACTGACTTCGGTCTCTCGGAAGCCCCCCACGTATCCATCACATACGCCAAAAACCCTTACATCCCTGCTGTAGACATTGTCTCGCCCTAGCGGCCGAACAAAAAGCTGATCCCGAACGGGTACCCTCGCCGTACACCGTAAGAACTTCCCCACTAGGGTCTCGTATAGTCACCAGCTGGCGCTCACAGTCGATGACGGTGCTGAATCGGCTCAACCAGTCCATGCCCACGATGACACAGACATCACCCATCACAATAGGAATTAGGTCAATCGGGAATGCAACCCCAAAAATTTCTAGCACGCATCCCCAAAGAACCTCCGTAGCACAAACCACCCTCTCAGCCGCTATAGAAACGCTCAGAGGCCGACTTAACGGCTCACGATCAATGCTGATATGCTAACTAAAAGCTAGAGATACAAAGGATCTACTCGCAGCCGAGTCAAATAACACAAGAGCAGGCATAGAGTTCACAATAAAAGTACCTACACATATATTAACATAAGCATAACATTTCAACTTTAAATAAATACGCGAATTACAGTATACCTGCCACAACATCGGGTGCAGCGCGGACCTCCTCCGCAGTCAGCTGAAAGGCTCTCCCGCGAGCCCTCGGGGCCTCGACCTTCACCGGTCGTGTCTCGGTAGTCCTGGTAGTAGGTGCAGATCCCTGACGAAGCTGCGGGCACTCGGCCTTCCGATGGCCTATCTGGTTGCAATGAAAGCAAAGCAAGAACCCCTTAGGACAATCCTTGGCAATGTGTCCTTCCTTGCCGCACTTGTAGCAACCACCCGCTCGACACGCCCCCTCATGACCCTTGCCGCACTTTCCGCAAGTACGGCTCTTCGAACCTCCCATCCTCGAATCAGCGGACTTGATCCGCTTGGCTGCCGGCTGAGACTGAGCCGGTCGCCGATCCGTCTGCCGAGACTCGACCTCCTCCCTGGCCTGGGTCTCTAACTCGATCTCGCGCTTCCTGGCATTCTCCTGAAGCTCAGTAAAAGTACGGTAGGTAGAGTTTGATACAAACTCCCTGATATCCCTCCTCAACACGCCCAAGTACCGGCTCATCCGTGACTGCTCTGTAGACACCAGCTCGGGGCAGAACATCGCCCTCTCGTGAAACTTCCGTGTGACCATCGCAACGGAATCAGTACCCTACTTAAGGGTCAAGAACTCCTTAATCAATCGTTCCCTCTCGACTGGGGGAACGTACTCGTCCCTGAACATCTCAACAAACCTCTCCCATGTCACCGCTGAAATCTCCGCCTGAGTGAAGTTCGCCGTCACGAACTTCCACCAATCCTTCGCTCCCAGACGGAGCTGGTTCAAGGCGAACCGTACCCTCAGGTGCTCCGGGCATGAGCAAGTGTAGAAGCACCCCTCAATATCGGCGACCCACCTCATTGCAGCAATCGGGTCCTGCGTCCCATCGAACTCAGGGGGTTTCGTGTTGCTGAATTCCCGAAACAGCAACGAATCGCCCCCTTGCGGCCTAGCAGCGGCCACAGCTGCGGTAGCGGCAGCGACTGCAGCTTCAGTCAGTGCGGCATACCGCTCCTCGAACTCCTCCATCAGGGTGGTCTTAATGGACCCAAACATCTCCGGGATTTCAGCCCAAACCGCCGCAGCTACCTCCTCCTGGATCATCTGACGAATCTCCTCGTCACTCGCCCCGCTCGAACTCGCTCCGTGGCGTGTCGTAACCATAATGTCTCTGAAATACAACATAAAATTGTCAGAAACTCCATCAAGTACATTTGTACTCGATAACGCAACCCTACTCAGTCTCCGATATCCAGGGATTCTTACTTGGGTCTTCCACCGACCCAGTGTCTTCGGTAGTACGGGCCCAATACCACCGACCACACCGTGTCAGTATTCGTCCCAAATCTTCCTCCCCAAACCCCGAATAGTGAGTACTCTACTTCTCGTATGCACTATCTACCTGCACGCTATCGAATATCTCATACAAACAACCTTCCTAGACTAAGGCATCACAAAACAGGCCATTCTAGTCCTATCATGTATACCTAGTCTTCTAGCATGCATAACAATTCATAATTCAGTGCATAACATAACATTGTAAGGTATTCTGGGGATCTTTACCGTTCGGGCGCTGGATGATCGTACACACTGCTCCGTTCTTGCTTACCACTTTACCATTTATCAAAATTTATATCTTTTTTATTTTTTTTATTTTTTTTTTTTAAAAAAAATGTAACAGCCCGAAATCTCGAAGTATTATTAAATCACATTTTGGGGTGTTTTAAAGGAGGGACTCGGCGAGTTGGAGCTCGACTCGCCGAGTAGGAGCACGGACTTGGTCGTGGGTTCGCAACTGGACTCGACGAGTCCAGATATGGACTCGGCAAGTCGACGCTGTTCAGCGAAAAACCCTATCCGTTCAGTTTGGGACGTATATAAGGGATCTTATGCCGTCATTGTTCGTCTTTTGGCCGATTGAGGAGAACCCTAAATGACTGTGGCATCTAGAGCAAGCTTGAAGGCCATTAGTGACTTTGAAGGAATCGTGGTGCAAGAAGAGGAAGGATTTTGGCCAAAGGAAGATCAAGGGGATCGAGTTCTGAGGTTTGGGGACACAGAGAGTACGTTTTCAGGTAATGTTTCGGATCATTCCTGTTATTTTGATGTGTACACGGATTTAGGGTTTATGAAACCCATTTGGTGATTTGATGGATTATTATGTTGTTATACAAAAGTTTATACCCCAGTAATAGGATGATTAGAGGTCTAGAAGTCCCATGATTGTGTATTTTGGGACCATACGTAATTCTGGAAGCAGTTGATCGACTGCATGACATGGACTCGCCGAGTCGGATGAGCAGACTCGGCGAGTAGCTTGGAGATTCACTGGGACTCGCCGAGTTTGTTCTTCAGACTCGGCGAGTAGAGTCGGGGTGGCCCCGCGATTCTTCCACGAGAAACTCATCGAGTCAGAGAGATACTCGACGAGTAGAAAGGGAACATCCAGCAAATTGCGAGGACGACTAGACTCGCCAAGTCGCCAGGGTACTCGCCGAGTCCAGTCGATATGACCATGGACCGTTGACCAGAGATGACCTATGTGTGATTTCTTAGGGTCAGTTAATGTGGAAGATCAAAGTATTAATAAGGGAGATATTGTTATAGGGAGCTTGTAGCTCGGCGGATCAGGTGCAAGTGATTTCAGGAGTTGCTAACTTCCAGCACCCACGAGGTGAGTTTTCTCACTATACTGTACCCGGAAGGGTTTGATTGTGTGACCGAAAGGTCGAATATGTTATGTGTTACGTTTAAATGCTATAAATGGAAAGTTTGTTGCTACGTGTGATATGCATGTTTATGTATGGGCCGGAAGGCAAAGTGTTATGTGGCAGAAAGGTCAGGTATGATATATGATATATGTGCTTTATGTGTTAGAGTAAATGTATTATGTGCTGTATATGTTATGGGCCGGAAGGCAATATGTTACGGGCCGGAAGGCAATATGTTATGGGCCGGAAGGTAATATGTTATGGGCCGGAAGGCAATATGTTATGGGCCAGAAGGCGAATATTTTATGGGCCGGAAGGCAATATGTTATGGGCCGGAAGGCAACACGTTATGGGTCGGAAGGCGATAATCTCATGGGCCGGAAGGCATTGTGCAGGGACCGGAAGGTCAGGGCCTGGAAAGGCGTATGTGTGTAAGGTGTATATTGGGGAACTCACTAAGCTTCGTGCTTACAGTGTTTATGTGATGTTGTTTCAGGTTCTTTCAGTAACGCGGATGGCAACGGTTCGATTGTACACACCGAAGGAAGAGTTGTATCTTGGAGGATCCTGGTTCTCTAATCAAATGAAAAAGAAACTATGTTTTGTAATCCGAATATGAATAAGATTTTAAATAAGTGTTTTAATATTAAATTGGTTATTTAAATGAAAATTTTGCCTTGAAATTTACGGTGTTACAAATTGGTATCAGAGCCTTGGTTTGAGGGATTTGGATGCGCCTTCGGGTAAATCTGGACTCAAACTGAGGAAGTAAGAAAAAGTTTTCAAATAAATAGTTTTCTAAAAAGTGAATAAGAGTTCAAAGAGAAAGCAAGAAAGAGCAGTGTGTACAATCAGCCAGAGCCAGACGGTGATTTCCCAAAATACCCTTACTTTTAAGTTATGAAATATTTATGATGCACTTTATGAGCTATTATTGCATGCTAGAGACAGGCTAGGTATTTCATATCTTAGGACTAGAGTGGCTTGATTTGTGATGCCTTAGCCTAGGGTTTGTTGTTATATGTGCGTTATGCTTTTGTGTGTATGTGATGAGGAGGATATCTAGTTAGAACGCATGAGGGGTGGAGCTACAGAGTTCAGTGGTACCTCCGAGGACGAGCCGAGAAGATGGAGCTATCACAGATAGGGAGTCCTATAAATTCTTCGATGCTCGAATGCTGCTTGCTTTGTGCTTTGTGGAATTCTCGATGATGGGAGTCAGCTACTAAGTGAGTATGACGATATTCAGGAGGTAGATGGTTGGCATCATTAGGAGCTCTTCAGCAGCTGATAGCAGAGAAGTGGGGGGATGGCGGAAGAGACTAGGGAGTAAACCTAGCCGGATAAGTACGATGAAAGAGTAGAGGATTTCGCTGGGGAGGGAGCACGTGCGATGGGATTGGTGAAAGAGCAGGTCGATCAGCTACTTAGGAACTCTGGGATGGTCCGTGTGGAAAGTAGGGGTAGATGTGGCAGGTAGTATGGGCCCATACTACTGAAAGTAGAGGACCCATACTTGATACAGGGAGCATTCTGAAGGTCCTAAGGAGCAGATTGAGGAGTGATGTTATGGTTCAAATACCATACATCGGAGCAGATCGCGGAGTGATGTTATGGTCCGGGCACCATACATCGGCACAAATTGAGGAGTGATGTTATGGTTCGAATACCATACATCGGAGCAGATTGCGGAGTGATGTTATGGTCCGGGTACCATACATCGGGACAGATTGAGGATGGATGTTATGGTTCGAGCACCATACATCAGAGCGGATTACAGAGTGATGCTATGGTCCGGGTACCATACATCGGAACAGATTGAGGGGTGATGTTATGGTTCGAATACCATACATCAGAGTGGATTGCAGAGTGATGTTATGGTCCGGGTACCATACATCGGAACGGATTGAGGATAGATGTTGTGGTTCGAGAACCATACACCGGAGCAAATTGGGAAGGGATGTCATGGGATGAGTACCATGGTTCGTAGTGAATGATGCTTGTGATAATCTTGTTATCCGGTCATGATCAATGAGGTAGAGATCGGGCACGATGGGTCTTAGGCCTGCAGACCATGATTGAGTGTGGAGGGGCGTCCTTCGAGAGGAAAGGCGAGTGCCTATCAGAGTATTTTGGTAAGAAGTTAAAGGGAGAGGAAAATTTCGATCTGAGTTGAGCAATCAGTCGATAAGGGAGAGGTCACCTTCTAGGTGGGAATTGCTATTTATGTTGTGTGCAAGATACGAGAGGCCTGACGTTTCAGTTTTGGATTTTGGGGGGGGTACACCCTGCAGGTCGTTATCGGTGATGATTTCCTCCAGAGTGTCAGGGAGCATGTGTGCCGCGAGGCAGTGGCTTATCGTGAGCAGACAGTCAGTTGGGACTGAGGTAGTCGAGGACCACACTACACCTAATTGGGAATAAAAGGATATGTTGTAGTGGTAGCAGTGGGGAGTTCAGTCGAGTGTTGCAGTGCAGAGAGTTTTCATTTATGCTGAGAGTGGGTCCCTATTCTTGGGACAATTCCGGTGTTGGAACATTGGTTGATGAATTGAGGTGAGAGGAATGACGATTCTACGGCACAGTCTATGAGCCAGGGATGCTATTGAGCAGTTGAGATGCTTAGTATTGGATTGGTATGAGATTTGGAACGATTAGAGACAGTCATGATGTGGAGTTCTTGAGGAGTTCATCAGAGGTTCAGAGTATAGGGGGTCGATTAATTTCCTTAAGGGGGAATTATCGGGCGTTGTGTGGCACTTCCTCGGAGCAGGTGCGATTTCGCTGGTGGAAAATAGTTGTGGGTTAGTTGAGTGTTAATTGCGGATGGTTCGAACCCTAAGTGGGGGAGAACCGGGTGTAGTACATAATAAAGCAAAGATTCGTCAAGAGTGACTATAAGTGAAGTATAGAGATCTGCTATAAGAAATCATGAGACCAGAGGTGTCGGTGATCGAGTGAAGAGGTCAGAGTGAGTTTATGCGGGAAGTACTTGAGGAGGAGAACGAATGTGCTCATGATAAGTGATTGGTGTGGTTGCAAGAAGAAAGAGAATGATTGGGCAGCCAACCTCCGGGGCCGGTGTGCGTATCCTTGTTGGATTTTGAGCGTCGGAAGAAGGATTTTGGAGCATTATCAGCAAATTTCGTAGCGACAGCATTTTCTTGTTTTCCAAATCGAGAAGATTAGATGCACCGAAGTTGTAAGGTGAGAAATGAAGATCTAGATATGGGGTTCAGAGGGAATGTATTATTGTGTCTACATGATCTTGGGACAGGAGATCAGTGGTCGTGGCAGTATTCCGGGCTATTCGGTTATGATATCCTTACTTCGGAGTTATTCAGGAATCCTGAACTGAATCGACGTGTGGCGTATCAAGTATCTACGGATCTAGTGGGAGTCTTCGAGTATGGACATCCGGGGAGACTATTTGAGAGAGTGGATTTTCGCAAGGTGGGCGTTCGTTATGTTGATTGCCTCCGTAGTCTATGGTGAATATTCGAGTCGCAGTACTCACTATTCAAAAGATGTTGTGATACCGTGTGGAGTCGCAGTACTCATTATATGGCAAGAGAATTTCTTTCGAGCAGAGTATGAGGTGGAAGAGTTTTGAGTTTGGGTAGCCTTGGTATTGAGTTTTTGGAGCTTGGATATTGGGTCGAGGGCGAGACGGGGGCCTCCGCCTCTGTCGGGAGATGCGGTGAGATACACAAGGAATATGCGCAACAGGAACCAGAGATTTGAGTAGGGACGACCCTCGGTTGGATTATATTTCTCGCATGGGGAAAAGAGGATTTTGTGACTTGCGTGTCACTGGGTCGGGATAGTGGTCACGGGGAGAAAGTTAGTGGGATATTTGGATCGTGATATGGGTGACCGTTGGGGGGCTCATATGTGGAGCCAAAAGCTGATCTGGTACTCAGTCTTGAAGAGGAATATGAGAAAGGAGATTATCCTGATGACATCTAAGACACTTTAGAGAGAGTGAACGATTCAGACGCTCGAAGACATGCTTCGGGCATGTGTATTGGATTTTGGAGGAAACCGCGGTACGTATTTATCCTTGGTTGAGTTGTCCCATATCAACAGCCATCATTAGTGCATTAGTATGCCGCCTTTTGAGCTGTTGCATGGAAGGTGATGTCGGAACCTCGTTCGTTGAGGAAAGGTAATGCATGGACCCGAGAGTCCTTGCGAGCAGATCCAGAGCATGTGTGATACAGGGAGTAGAGGCAAGGTTGCCAAGCGGATTTCACTAAGTAAGGGAAGGGAAAGGTATGTTGGGGCTAATGCAGCAAGGGTATGTGTTGCAAGAAGAGAGCTCGTGAGAGTTGCTCTGAGAGTGAGAATGAGTCTCGCAGTCGTTCCGAAATGGATAGAGTGGGCTTTGGATCGGGGATCCGGTGATTCATGGTTTCCTAACTCTTATAGGTCGGATGATCGTTGAGAATTGGAGCAGAGTTACATCTTGGGTAATTCCCGGTTACAGGGAGTGGTGGACAGTACAGAGGTCGTGCTCGAGTCGACAGAGCAGATGCAGCAGGTTAATCAGAGGTTAATGATCGCCTAGAGTTGACAGGAAAGTTATGCGGACAGACGCCGTTGCAGCATGTGTTTCAGGTCGGCGAATTTGTACTTCTGACGGTCTCTCCTTGGAAAGGGGTGATTCGATTCAGGAAGAGGGGCAAGTTGGGGCCCCGATATGTTGGACCTTTTCGTGAAGGCGCGAAGGGAGTATCGTTTGGAGCTGCCAACAGAGTTGGGGTGGATCCATGACACTTTCATGTGTCGCAATTGAAGAACTGTATAGCCGATGAGTCAGCAGTGGTTCCATTAAAGAACAATTAGGTGGATGCGAGCCTGTGTTTCGATGAGAGGCCAGTGGCCATCAGGGATCGGAAGATCAAGGTTCTGAGGAAAAAGGAGGTACCTCTGGTATTGGTTCGGTGGTAAACTAGGAAGAGATCGGAAGTGACTGGGGAGCCGGAGCGTGACCTGCGGGAGCAGTATCCGGCACTAATTTCAGAGTGAGACTTCGAGGGCGAAGTCTGTTTCTAGTGGGAGAGAATTGTAACAGCCCGAAATCTCGAAGTATTATTAAATCACATTTTGGGGTGTTTTAAAGGAGGGACTCGGCGAGTTGGAGCTCGACTCGCCGAGTAGGAGCACGGACTTGGTCGTGGGTTCGCGACTGGACTCGACGAGTCCAGATATGGACTCGGCGAGTCGATGCTGTTCAGCGGAAAACCCTAGCCGTTCAGTTTGGGACGTATATAAGGGATTTTATGCCGTCATTGTTCGTCTTTTGGCCGATTGAGGAGAACCCTAAATGACTGTGGCATCTAGAGCAAGCTTGAAGGCCATTAGTGACTTTGAAGGAATCGTGGTGCAAGAAGAGGAAGGATTTTGGCCAAAGGAAGATCAAGGGGATCGAGTTCTGAGGTTTGGGGACACAGAGAGTACGTTTTCAGGTAATGTTTCGGATCATTCCTGTTATTTTGATGTGTACACGGATTTAGGGTTTATGAAACCCATTTGGTGATTTGGTGGATTATTATGTTGTTATACAAAATTTATACCCCAGTAATAGGATGATTAGAGGTCTAGAAGTCCCATGATTGTGTATTTCGGGACCATACGTAATTCTGGAAGCAGTTGATCGACTGCATGACATGGACTCGCCGAGTAGGATGAGCAGACTCGGCGAGTAGCTTGGAGATTCACTGGGACTCGCCGAGTTTGTTCTTCAGACTCGACGAGTAGAGTCGGGGTGGCCCCGCGATTCTTCCACGAGAAACTCGTCGAGTCAGAGAGATACTCGACGAGTAGAAAGGGAACATCCAGGAAATTGCGAGGACGACTAGACTCACCGAGTCACCAGGGTACTCGCCGAGTCCAGTCGAGATGACCATGGACCGTTGACCAGAGATGACCTATGTGTGATTTCTTAGGGTCAGTTAATGTGGAAGATCAAAGTATTAATAAGGGAGGTATTGTTATAGGGAGCTTGTAGCTCGGCGGATCAGGTGCAAGTGATTTCAGGAGTAGCTAACCTCCAGCACCCACGAGGTGAGTTTTCTCACTATACTGTACCCGGAAGGGTTTGATTGTGTGACCGAAAGGTCGAATATGTTATGTGTTACGTTTAAATGCTATAAATGGAAAGTTTGTTGCTACGTGTGATATGCATGTTTATGTATGGGCCGGAAGGCAAAGTGTTATGTGGAAGAAAGGTCAGGTATGATATATGATATATGTGCTTTATGTGTTAGAGTAAATGTATTATGTGCTGTATATGTTACGGGCCGGAAGGCAATATGTTATGGGCTGGAAGGCAATATGTTATGGGCCGGAAGGCGAATATTTTATGGGCCGGAAGGCAATATGTTATGGGCCGGAAGGCAACACGTTATGGGCCGGAAGGCGATAATCTCATGGGCCGGAAGGCATTGTGCAGGGACCGGAAGGTCAGGGCCTGGAAAGGCGTATGTGTGTAAGGTGTATATTGGGGAACTCACTAATCTTCGTGCTTACAGTGTTTATGTTATGTTGTTTCAGGTTCTTTCAGTAACGCGGAATGGCAACGGTTCGATTGTACACACCGAAGGAAGAGTTGTATCTTGGAGGATCCTGGTTGTCTAATCAAATGAAAAAGAAACTATGTTTTGTAATCCGAATATGAATAAGATTTTAAATAAGTGTTTTAATATTAAATTGATTATTTAAATTAAAATTTTGCCTTGAAATTTACGGTGTTACAAAAAAAGATTTTTCCTCAAATCCTCGGTTTGAGTTCAGTTACACCCGAAGGTACACCCGAATCTCTCAAACCAAGGCTCTGATAACAATTGTAACAACGCAAATTTTCGAATAAATTTTTCATTTAAAATAAAGTGGTTCCATTCAATCAAAAGTATTTATTCCATGTTCCATATCAAATACATATATAAAAATCCCCAAGATCTCCAATAACAGCAGTGTGTATGCATCATGCCGGCGCCTTCCCACGGTCCTCGCTAGTACCTGAAACACATACATAACAACTTGTAAGCATAAATGCTTAGTGAGTTCCCCAGTATACGACTTACACATATACGCCTTTCCAGGCCCTGACCTTCCGGTCTACAACACTTTGCCTTCCGGCCCGTAACATAATCGCCTTCCGGCCCATAACATATTGCCTTCCGGCCCATATCATATTGCCTTCCGGCCCATAACATTTACAACATATAATACATTTAATATAACACACATAACACATATATCATACATCATACCTGACCTTACTGTCATATAACATATCGCCTTCCGGCCCGTGTAAACATATATATCATGCATAGCAACTACCTTTCTATTTATAGCATAAATAACACCTATCATATACGACCTTCCGGTCTCACAGTCAAACCCTTCCGGGTGAAGTATAGTGAGAAGACTCACCTCGTAGTATGTAAACTATAAGCTCTTGAAACCACTTGCACTCAGTCCGCCAATCTGCAGTGTCCCTATAATACCATATACCCTTATTACTAATCTTATCAAACAAGACAACTGACCCTACGAAATTACATGCAGGTCAACTCTGGTCAATGGTCAACTTAACCGGACTCGTCGAGTACAAAGGCAACTCGACGAGTCTAGACGTCCTCCCCAACTTTCCCTGTTCTTTCCCTTTCTACTCGTCAAGTATCCCCCTTTGTACTCGATGAGGTCCTCGTGGAAGAATCGCGGGGCCACCCCGACTCCACTCGCCGAGTCCGAAGGCGACTCGACGAGTTCCAATGAATCCTCAACTACTCGCCGAGGCTGAAGAACAACTCGGCGAGTCCCTGTAAATCTTCAAGCTACTCGCCGAGTCTGATCATTGGACTCGGCGAGTCCGTGCCATGCAGTCGATCACCTGCTCCCTGAAATATGCATGGTCCCGAGACATGCACCCATGGGACTTTCTGGACATCTAAGTATCCTATCACTGGGGTATAAACGACTGGGTAACACACAATATTCTATCAAATCCCCAAATGGGTCTCATAAACCCTAGACTCGTGTACAACACCAAAACGACAGAAATGATCTGAGTATTACCTGGAAATGTGTTCTCTGTGTCCCCAACCTTCGGAGCCCAATCCCCTTGATCCTCCTTGATCACAACCTTGCCTCTTCTTGTCTAACAAAGCCTTCAAATTCCCACTAGCCCTCACTCCTGCTCCAGATGCCCATAGAAGTTTTAGGTTCCCTTCAATCCGCCAAAAGACGAGCAATGACGGCCCTAAAGACATTATATACGACCCAGAATGAAACGGCTAGGGTTTCTGCTGAACAGCATCGACTCGTCGAGTCCCTAATGGACTCGTCGAGTCTAGTCACGAATCTGCGACCAAGACCGTGGTCCTACTCGGCGAGTCAGGCACCAACTCGCCGAGTCTCCTCCTAAAAGTGCCCCAAAAATGGTTTTAAAACAATACCTAAAATTTCGGGCTGTTACATGATCGTAACCCATGCTCGACACCAGTACATGACCTAATATTGGTCAACCCTTTTGCTCGTAACCAACGCCTAACACCCGTACATGACCTAATATTGGTCAACCCATGCCAACAACAGACCACCTGCAACCCATACCCATATTATAACCCCTCTTGGTCCTAACCCATGCCCAACACCTATACATGACCTAATATTGGTCATCCCAAGCCAACACCCTACCACCTGCAACACATACCCATATTATAACCCGTTTTTGTCCTAACCAATGCACAACACCCGTACATGACCTAATATTGGTCAACCCGTGCCAACACCCGACCACCTGCTACCTATACCCATATTATAACCTCTTTTGGTCCTAACCCTTGCCAAACACCCGTCCATGACCTAATATTAGTCAACCCGCGCTAACACCCGACCACCTGCAACCCATACCTATATTATAACCCCTTTTGGTCCTAACCCATGGCCAGCACTTGTACATGACCTAATATTGGTCATCGCGTGCCAACATCCGACCACCTGCAACCCATGCAAATATTATAACCCCTTTTGGTCCAAACACATGCCCAACACCCGTACATGACCTAATTTTGGTAAACGTTTGCCAACACCCGGCCACCTGTAACTTATACCCATATTAAAACCCCTTTTGGTCCTAACTCATGCCCAACATCTGTACATAACCTAATATTGGTCATCGTATGACAACACCCGACCACCTGCAACCCATACCCATACTATAAACCCTTTTGGTCCTAACCCATGCCCAACACCCGTACATGACCTAATATTGGTCAACCCGTGTCAACACCCGACCACCTACAACCCATACCCATATTCTAACCCCTTTTGGCCCTAACCCTATCCCAACACCCGTACATGACCTAATATTGGTCAACCCGTGCCAACACCTGACCACCTGCAACCCTTACCTATTTTATAACCCCTTTTGATCCTAACCCATGCCCAACACCCATACATGACCTAATATTGGTCTAACCATGCCAACACCCGACCACCTGCAACCCAAAGCCGTATTATAACCCCTTGTGTTCCTAACCCATGCCCAACACCCGTACTTGACCTAATATTGGTCAACCCCTGCCAACACCCGACCACCTGCAACTAATACCCATTTTATAACCCCTTTTGGTCCTAACCCATGCCCAACACCTATACATGACCTAATATTGGTGATCCCAAGCCAAGACCCTACCACCTGGAACCCACACCCATAATATAACCCCTTTTGGTCGTAACCCATGGCCAACACCCGTACATGACCTAAAATTGGTCAACCCATGCCAACACCCAACCACCTGCTACCCATACCTATATTATAACCCCTTTTGGTCCTAACCCTTGCCAAACAACCGTACATGACCTTATATTGGTCAACCCGTGCTAACACCCGACCACCTATAACCCATTCCTATATTATAACCCCTTTTGGTCCTAACCCGTGCCCAGCACCCGTACATGACCTAATATTGGTCAACCCATGCCAACACCCGACCACCTGCAACCCATACCCATATTACAACCCCTTTTGGTCCTAACCCATCGCTAACACCCGTACATGAATTAATATTGGTCAAGCTGTGCCAACACCCGATCACCTATAACCCACACCCATATTATAACCCATTTTGATCTGAACCCATGCCCAACACCCGTACTTGACCTAATATTGGTCATCCCTTGCCAACACCTGACCACCTGCAACCCATACCAATATTATAACCCCTTTTTGTCCAAACCCATGCCCAACACACGTACATGACCTAATATTGGTCATGCCGTGCCAACACCCGACCACCTGTAACCTATACCCAAATTATAACCCCTTTTGGTCCTAACCCATGCCCAACACTTGTACATGACCTAATATTGGTCATCCCATGCCAACAACCGACCACCTGCAACCCATACCCATATTATAACTCCTTTTGGTCCTAACCCATACCCAGCACCCGTACATGACCTAACAATGGTCAACCCGTGTCAACACCTGACCACCTGCAACCCATAACCATATTGTAACCCCTTTTGGCCCTAACCCTTGCCCAACACCTGCACATGACCTAATATTGGTCAACCCGTGTCAACACCTAACCACCTGCAACCCTTACCTGTTTTATAACCCCTTTTGGTCTTAACCCAAGCCCAACACCCGTACATGACCTAATATTGGTCAACCTGTGCCAACACCCGACCACCTGCAACCCATACCCGTATTATAACCGTTATTTTTCCTAACCCTTGCCCAACACCCGTGCATGACCTAATATTGGTCAACTTGTGGTAACACCCGACCACCTGCAACCCATACCTATATTATAACCCCTTTTGGTCTAAACCCTTGACCAAAACCCGTACATGACCTAAAATTGGTCAACCCGTGCAAATACCCGCCAACCTGCAACCCATACCTGTATTATAACCCCTTTTGGTGCTAACCCATGCCCAACACCTATACATGACTTAATATTGGTCAACCCATGCCAACACCCGACCACCTGCAACCCATACCCATATTATAACCCCTTTATGTCCTAACCCATGCCTAACACCGTTACATGACCTAATATTGGAAAACCCATGCCAACACCAAACCACCTGCCACCCATACCCATATTATAACCCCTTTTGGTCCTAACCCATGCCCAGCACCCGTACATGACCAAATATTGGTCAACCCGTGTCAACACCTGACCACCAGCAGCCCATACCCATATTATAACCCCTTTTGTTCCTAACCCTTACCCAACACCCTTACATGACCTAATATTGGTCAACCCGTGCCAACACCTAACCACCTGCAACCCTTACCTATTTTATAACTCCTTTTGGTCCTAACCCATGCCCAACACCCGTACATGACCAAATATTGTTCAACCTGTGCCAACACCCGACCACCTGCAACCCATACCCGTATTATAACCCCTATTTGTCTTAACCAATGCCCAATACCCGTACATAACCTAAAATTGGTCAACCCGTGCCAACACCCGACCACCTGCCACCCATACCCATATTATAACCCCTTTTCGTCCTAACCCTTGCCCAACACCTGTACATGACCTAATATTGGTCAACCCATGCTAACACCCACCCACCTGCAACCCATACCTATATTATAACCCCTTTAGGTCCTAACCCATGCCTAACTCCCGTACATGACCTAATACTGGTCAACCTATGCCAACACCCGACCACCTGCAACCGATACCCATATTATAACCCTTTTTAGTCCTAACCCATGCCTGACACCCATACATGACCTAATATTGGTCAACCCATGCCAACACCGGACCACCTGCAAATCACACCCATATTATAACCCCTTTTGGTCCTAACCCTTGACCAACACCTGTACATGATAAAATATTGGTCAACATGTGCTAACACCCGACCACCTACAACCCATACCTATAATATAACCCCTTTTGGTCCTAACCCATGCTCAGCACCCGTACATGACCTAATATTGGTCAACCTATGCCAACAACCGACCACCTGCAACCCATACCCATATTATAACCCCTTTTCATCTTAACCCATGCCTAACAAACGTACATGACCGAATATTGGTCAAGTCGCGCCAACACCCGATCACCTGCAACCCACACCCATATTATAACCCCTTTTGGTCCTAACCCATGGCCAACACCCGTACATGACCTAATATTGGTCATCCCGTGCCAACATCCGACCACATGTAACCCATACAAATATTATAACCCCTATTGGTCCAAACACATGCCCAACACCCGTACATGACCTAATATTGGTAACCTTTTGCCAACACCCGGCCACCTACAACTTATACCCATATTATAACCCGATTTGGTCCTAACCCACACCCAACACCTTTACATTACCTAATATTGGTCATCCCATGCCACCACCCGACCACCTACAACCCGTACCCATATTATAACCCCTTTTGGTCCTAACCCATGCCCAACACCCGTACATGACCTAATATTGGTCAACCCGTGTAACAACCCGATCACCTGCAACCCATACCTATATTATAACCCCGTTTGGACCTAACCCATTCCCAACAACCCATACATATATTATAACCCCAATTCGTCCTAACCCATGCCAAACACCCATACATAACCTAAAATTGGTCAACCCGTGCCAACACCCGACCACCTGCAACGCATACCCATATTATAACCCCTTTTCATCCTAACCCTTGCCCAACACCCATACATGACCTAATATTGGTCAACCCATGCTAACACCTGACCACCAGCAACCCATACCTATATTATAACTCCATTTGGTCCTAAGCCATGCCTAGCACTCGTACATGACCTAATATTGGTCAACCCATGCCAACACCTGACCACCTGCAACCCGTACCGATATTATAACCCCTTTTCATCCTAAGCCATGCCTAACACCCGTACGTGACCTAATATTGGTCAACCTGTGCCAACACCCGGCCACCAGCAACCCACACCCATATTATAACCCCTTTTGGCCCTAACCCATGCCCATTACCCGTACACGACCTATTATTGGTCATCCCGTGCCAACACCGACCACCTGCAACCCATACCCATATTATAACCCCTTTTGTTCCAAACCCATGCCCAACACCCGTACATGACCTAATATTGGAAAACTTGTGCCAACACCCGACCATCTGCAATGTATACGCATATTATAACCCCTTTTTGTCCTAACCCATACCCAACACCTGTACATGACCAAATATTGGTCATCCCATGCCCACACTCGACCACCTGCAACCCATACCCATATTATATCCCTTTTTGGTTCTAACCCATGCCCAACACCCGTACGTGACCTAATATTGGTCAACCCGTGCCAACACCTGACCACCTGCAATTCATACCCATATTATAACCCTATTGGTCCTAATCGATGCCCAACACCCGTACATGACCTAATCTTGGTCAACCCGTGCCAACACCCGACTACCTGCAACCTATACCCATATTATAACCCCTTTTGGTCCTAACCCATGCCCAGCACCCGTACATGACGTAATGTTGGTCAACCATGGCCAACACCCGACCACCTACATCCGATACCCATATTATAACCCCTTTTCGTCCTAACCCATGCCTACAACCCGTACATGACCTAATATTGGTCAAGCTGTGCCAACTGTCTATCATCTGCAACCCACACCCATATTATAACCCGTTTTGCTCCTAACCCATGCCCAACACCCGTACATGACCTAATATTGATCATCACGTGCCAACACCCGACCACCTGCAACCCATACCAATATTGTAACCCCTTTTGGTCCAAACTCATGCCCAACACCCGTACATGACCTAATATTGGTAAACTTTTGCCAACACCCGGCCACCTGCAACTTATACACATATTATAACCCCTTTTGGTCCTAACCCTTTCCCAACACCCATACATGACCTAATATTTGTCAACCCGTGCTAACACCCGACCACCTGCAACCCATACCTATATTATAACCCCTGTTGGTCCTAGCCCATGCCCAGCAGCCGTACATGACCTAATATTGGTCAACCCATGCCAACACTCGACCATCTGCAACCCATACCCATATTATAACCTCTTTTGGTCCTAGCCTAACGCCCGTACATGACCTAATATTGGTCAACCCATGCCAACACCTGACCACCTGCAACCGACACCCATATTATAACCCCTTTTGGTCCTAACTCATGCCCAACACCCGTACATAACCTAATATTGGTCATCCCGTGCCAACACCTGACCACCCGGAACCCATACCCATATTATAACCCCTTTTGGTCCAAACCCATGCCCAACACCCGTACATGACCTAATATTGGTAAACTTGTGTCAACACCCGACCACCTGCAATGTATACCCATATTATAACCCCTTTTGGTCCTAATCCATGCTCAACAGCTATACATGACCTAATATTGGGCATCCCATGCCGACACCCGACCACCTGCAACCCATACCCATATTATAACCCCTTTTGGTCCTAACCCATGTCTAACACCTGTACGTGACCTAATATTGGTCAACCCGTGCCAACAGCCGACCACCAGCAACCAACACCCATATTATAACCCTTTTTCGCCCTAAACCATGCCCAATACGTGTACATGACCTAATATTGGTCATCCCGTGCCAACACCCGACCACCTGCAACCCATACGCATATTATAACCCCTTTTGTTCCAAACCCCTGCCCAACACCAGTACCTGACCTAATATTGGTAAACATGTGCCAACACCCGACAACCTGCAATGTATACCCATATTATAACTCCTTTTTACGCTAACCCATACCCAACACCTGTACATGACCAAATATTGGCGATCCCATGCCAACACCCGACCACCTGCAACCCATACCCATATTATATCCCTTTTTGGTTCTAACCCATGCCCAACACCCATACGTGACGTAATATTGGTCATCCTGTGCCAACACCTGACCACCTGCAACCCATACCCATATTCTAACCCCTATTGGTCCTAATTGATACCCAACACCCATACATGACCTAATATTGATCAACCCGTGCCAACACCCGACTACCTGCAACCTATACCCATATTATAACCCCTTTTGGTCCTAACCCATGCCCAACACCCATACATGACGTAATGTTGGTCAACCATGGCCAACACCCAACCACCTACATTCGATACCCATATTATAACCCCTTTTTGTCCTAACCCGTGCCTAAAACCCGTACATGAACTAATCTTGGTCAAGTCGTATCAACAGTAGATCACCTGCAACCCACACCCATATTATAAGCCCTTTTGCTCCTAACCCATGCCCAACACCCGTACATGACCTAATATTGATCATCACGTGCCAACACCCGACCACGTACAACCCATACCAATATTATAACCCCTTTTGGTCCAAACCCATACCCGACACCCGTACATGACCTAATATTGGTAAAATTTTGCCAACACCCGGCAACCTGCAACTAATACACATATTATAACCCCTTTTGGTCCTAACCCTTTCCCAACACCTATACATGACCTAATATTGGTCAACCCGTGCTAACACCCGACCACCTGCAACCCATACGTATATTATAACCCGTGGTGGTCCTAACCCATGCCCATCACCCGTACATGACCTAATATTGGTCAACTCATGCCAACACCCGACCATCTGCAACCCATACCCATATTATAACCTCTTTTGGTCCTAACCCATGCCTAACACCCGTACATGACCTAATATTGGTCAACCCGTGTGAAACGACCCAAAAATTTTGTTTTTCAATGTAATCAAAACCATAATCTGAGTATCATAACATAAAAACATACGCGATGTATCCCAAATCATAATAAAATACTGTGCGGAAAAACTGTATCATACTATATCAAGTCAAGACAACTAAAACCATCCCCAGGATAAAAGCTAAGCTGTGGTGTGTGCGATGCTATCACCCCGAGCTCTTCCCTTTGCTTGCGGAAGTACCTGAAACCAAAACTGCAACTGTATGCACGAAGCTTAGTGAGCTCCCCTAAACTACCACATACCATACAGTATCATATAAACACATATTGGGCCTGGCCCACTGCATCGGGCCGAAGCCCGGAAACTGCGTCGGACCGAAGTTCGGAACTGACTGGGACCTTGTCCCCTGCATCGGACCGAAGTCCAGAACTAACTGCATCGAACCAAAGTCCGGAACTAACTGCATCGGACCGAAGTCCGGAACTATCTGCATCGGACCGAAGTCCGGAACCGATTGGGACCTTGTCCCCTGCATCGGACCGAAGTCCGGAACTGACTACCTGAACATGGCATAGCATAACACATCATCTAGCATGAACACATATACTGCATACTACATCGGGCTGTAGCCCGGAACACATAACACTTAACACATAAAACATAGGATACAAATCTTGTCTGAGCTACGAAGGCATCAAACATACTAGCTACTGCATCGGACCAAAGTCCGGAAACTACTGCTAACTGAACGGGCCTGTATTGTGGCCTTAGACCCGTCCCTACTGGAAGGAAACTCACCTCGTAAACTGGCTGCTGAGTGTGTGGCTCTGGAAGCTAACGGCTGCTGCTCCTGTATCTCCCCGGCTACAAGTCCATAAACACACTCAATCAAATACTAAACACTGCACTTGGGTAAAATGACTCTTTTACCCTTGGTCAAAGTTACTCTCATTTGGACTGACTCGCCGAGTTGGGCCACCCAACTCGCCGAGTCCTACTCTCACTTTTCAATCCTACTCGCTGCTACTCGTCGAGTATGGCATCGACTCGACGAGTACCCTCTTGATCCAAGAACTCAGACAATCTTCATCCGACTCGCCGAGCCGTATGAACATACTCGACGAGTTGTTCTTGATCTTAAGAAGATTGCCTTGGACTCGCCGAGTTGTATGAACAACTCGCCGAGTCCCTCCATTACTGAGTCTACCTTCAACTCGCAGAGGCCACTCTTTAACTCACTGGTTCCACTCAACACTGCTAAAAATGAAGGAATCGGGGACTCGCGACTCAACTCGCCGAGTCGTTCTTCCGACTCGCCGAGTTACCGCCATGCAACGGTTTTTCACCCGATTTTGCTAGAATCCAACACATACAAATGATAGATCTGAGTCCAATAAGCTGGTTTACCACGTAAAGTTTCCAACTTTACGTGTACAACACATGAATAAGGGAAAATAAGGCTAAAAGATGCATAAAAGGGATAGATCTAGGGTTAATATGCAAAGTATCCTCATAAAGGCAATAGATCTGGACTATGGGACTTCTCAATGAATAGATCCAAGGTTATCTCGGCTTATTAGGGCGTTCATGAAAGCACAAGGATTGGAACAAGCATCAACTAGTTCTTAGAAGAGTTCTAATGGAGGTTTAAAGCATAAAACAAGAGGGGAATCCAAAAATACCTCCAAATAACTCAGATTTGCCCTTGGATCTTGCACAACTCTTCTTCTCCTTGCTCCTTTCTTCTTCTCCTTCTTCAAGCCTTCATAAATCACACAAAATCACTTAAACTCTCAAGGATGAACTAGGGTTTTTCTCACAGTGTTCTCAGGATGAAGGAGGCAAGAATGGGGCTATAAGGTGACTTAAATAGTGGGCAACCCGGGGACTTAGGGTTTCACCCAGACGGATGGACTCGCCGAGTCCGGGATATGGACTCGCCGAGTCTCCAGCTAACACGTGCTCGAAGTTGCGACCCTAATCGGCGAGTCAGGCTATGAACTCACTGAGTCCCTCTTGCAAATCTTTAAAACAATTACTAATAAATTAACATACCGGGAACGGGTCGTTACAATTCTCCCCCACTTATCTCAGACTTCGTCCTCGAAGTCTGCTACGGCTGGATCTGCAAATATCTCCGGGTAGTGCGCTCTCATCTCCTCCTCAACCTCCCACATCCATTCAGACCCCTTCCGGTGCTGCCACTGTACCTTCACTAGCTGAATTACTTTGTTCCTCAAAGTCTTGGCCTTCCGATCCAGAATCGCGACCGGTCTCTCTATATAATTCAGGCTGCTATCAACCTGAATATCCTCTAGGGGAACGACTGCTGACTCATCCACCAAACACTTCCTCAACTGCGACACGTGGAAGGTGTTGTAGATCTGACTAAGCTCCTTAGGAAGATCTAACCGATAAGCAACCCGACCCACCCGGGCCAAAACCCTGAAAGGACCAATAAATCTGGGGCCCAATTTGCCCCTCTTCAGGAACCTGATGACACCCTTCCAAGGTGAAACCTTCAGAAGGACCATATCTCCCACCTGAAACTCCAAGTCCGAACGCCTCCTGTCAGCATAGCTCTTCTGCCGACTCTGCGCAGTCTGTAGCCTACTACGGACCTGCTGGATCAACTCAGTCGTTTTGAGCACCACTTATGTGTTCCCGATGACTCGCTGACCAACCTCGCCCCAACAAATCGGGGTCCTACACTTCCTCCCATACAGCATCTCAAAAGGAGGTCGATCAATACTCGCATGATAACTGTTGTTATACGAGAACTCCGCTAACGGAAGATACGTATCCCAACTGCCCCCAAAATCTAGAACACATGCCCTCAGCATGTCCTCAAGAGTCTGAATCGTCCTCTCGCTCTGCCCGTCAGTCTGGGGGTGAAAAGCGGTGCTGAAATGAAGACGAGTACCCATCTCGTCGTGGAACCGCTTCCAGAATCTGGATGTGAAACGGACATCTCGGTCTGACACCACCGATACCGGCACTCCATGACGTGCCACAATCTCTCGCACATAGATATCGGCTAACTTTTCCGCCGATATACTCTCCTGAATTGGAATAAAATGGGCACTCTTCGTTAACCGATCCACTACTACCCATATCGAATCCACTCCGCGTGCGGTCCTGGGAAGCTTGGTGACAAAATCCATGGTGATGTCCTCCCATTTCCATACGGGAATGTCTAACGGCTGCATCTTGCCGTGAGGTTTCTGGTGTTCCGCCTTGACCTTCCGGAAGGTCAAGCATCTCTCAACATACCAAGCAACGTCCCGCTTCATGCAAGGACACCAATAATCAGGTCGAAGATCTCGATACATTTTTCGTCGCCCCTGGGTGGTTAGAAAACCGAGACTTATGAGCCTCGTCCATCAATACCTGCTGCACTCCACCCCAGTACGGTACCCATACCCTCCCATGAAGCGTCAGCAAACCCCGACTGTCATAATCAAACGAAGCTACTCGGCCCACTATCCTCTCACACTTCTGCCTCTCCTCCTTGAGGCCCTCCATTTGAGCCTCCTTGATCCGCTCCAACAACAGAGTGATCACTGTCATCCTTATACACAGATCTCTAATAGGGGCCGCCGACACTTTGCGGCTTAGGGCATCGGCCACCACGTTAGCCTTCCCTAGATGATAAAGGATCTCACAATCATAATCCTTCAGCACGTCCAACCACCTCCTCTGCCTCATGTTCAGACTTGGCTGATCCATAAGATATCGCAAGCTCTTGTGATCCGTGTATATAGTACAATGGACCCCATAAAGGTAATTTCTCCAAATCTTGAGGGCAAACACAACTGCCCCCAGCTCCAAATCGTGGGTAGGATAATTAGCCTCGTGAGGCTTCAACTATCTCGAGGCATAAGCTACCACATGGCCTCGCTGCATCAATACTGCTCCCATACCTGTGATCGAAGCATCACAATAGACTATGAAGTCCTCTACTCCCTCTGGCAAGGTAAGGATCGGAGCCTCACACAATTTCTGTCTGAGAGTCTCGAACGCCGCCTGCTGCTCAGGCCCCCAACGAAATACCACCGACTTCTTGGTTAGTCGGGTGAGCGGCACTGCTATCTTGGAGAAGTCCTGAATAAATCTTCGATAATACCCTGCCAACCCTAGGAAGCTCCGAATCTCGGATGGAGACTTCGGGACCTCCCACTGCATCACGGCCTCTATCTTGGCCGGATCTACCAAAATACCCTTTTGGTTGACGAGATGACCAAGAAACTGCACCTCGCGAAACCAGAACTCACACTTGGAGAACTTTGCGAAGAGTCTCTCCCTCCTCAAGGTCTCCAACACCTCCCGCAGGTGCTCCTCGTGCTGCCCCTGTGTCTTGGAGTATACCAAGATATCATCTATGAATACTATCATCGACCGATCCAGCATCGGTCTGCACACGCAGTTCATGAGGTCCATGAACACGGCTGGGGCATTGGTGAGCCCAAATGGCATCACCACGAACTCATAATGACCATACCGGGTCCTGAAAGCAGTCTTCTATACATCCTCATGTCTAACCCTCATCTGATGATAACCGGAGCGTAGATCGATCTTGGAGAACCAAGATGCTCCCTGAAGCTGATCAAACAAGTCATCTATCCTCGGAAGTGGGTAACGGTTCTTCACCGTTACCTTGTTCAACTCCCGATAATCAATGCACATACGATGCGACCCATCCTTCTTTCTCACAAACAGGATCGGCGCTCCCCAAGGTGAACTGCTCGGCCAAATGAAACCCTTGTCTAACAGCTCTTGCAGCTGTGTATACAACTCCTGCATCTTAGGGGGAGCTAGTCGATACGGTGCTTTGGCTATCGGAGCCGCACCAGGAATTAGGTCAATCCTGAACTCAACCTGTCTCTCAGGAGGTATCCCCGGCAAATCCTCGGGAAATACATCCGTGTAGTCCCGAACAATAGGAACATCATCAATTGTCGTCTTGCCCTTCTCCCGGGCATCCAAGACGTAAGCTACAAAACCGGCGCAACCCTGCTGAACATAGCGCCTCGCCCTTGTGGCGGAACAAAAGGTCGGTCCTCGCTGGGGCCTCTCGCCCTGAATCACTATCTCTCCCCCACTGGGAGTGCGAACCCTCACTAGCTGAAGCTCACAATCAATCACCGCCCCATTAGGGCTTAGCCAATCCATACCCACAATAACTTTATTCCCTCGTAGGGGAATAGGAACCAGGTCCACTGAAAACTACTCATCAAATATCTTAAGGGAACAACCTCTATGTACTCTACCGACCCTCACGGTCCTATCATCTGCTATCTCAACCTCTAATGGACAATCCAGCTCCCCTAGAGCTCTGCTAAATCTCTTGCTAAGCGCAAGCGATACGAATGATCGGGTAGCCCCCGAATCGAACATTACCAAAGCAGAGATGCCGTTCACCGAGAACGACCCTAAATAAAACATATCATGAAGTAATATTCAAACGATAATGATAATTAAAAGGTGAAGGAAAGATACATACCCGTCACCACATTAGGAGTCGCTCGCGCCTCCTCTGCTGTCATCTGAAACGCCCTACTCTTCGCCACTGGCGCATCAGATCAGCCCTGCCGGCCATCCGTAATCCTCAAGGTGGCAGGGGCAGGTGCAACCACCTTCCCCACTGCAGCTAAACTGGGACACTGGGACTTTTTATGTCCCCTCTGATTGCACTGAAAGCAAATCAGATCTGATGCTGTAACCGTAGTAGCAGGGGCCGTACAATCCCTGCTCAAATGCCCAATCGGACCGCACTTGTAACAGTCGGAACTCCCTGCCTTGCACGCCCCCTCGTGCAATCTCCCACACTTGCCACACCGACCGTGGCTCTGCTGACTCCTGGACCTGTGATCTGAAACCTTGGGCTTTTTGCCCACACTGCCTGAACCCGAAACCGCCTCCGGTTTCCTCTTCTTCTCCATCTCGAGATCAATCTCCCTCTCCCTAGCTCTAGCAATCATGTCGTCCAGCGTTTTACAACTGGACCGGATTACAAACATGTGGATATCACTCCGCAACATCTCATGATAATGGGCCTTCTTCATCTCCTCATCGGCTGCATACTGAGGAACAAGAAGAGCCCTCTCCCTGAACTTGGCGGTGATCTCCGCCACCGTCTCTGTAGTCTGGGTAAGGTCCTGAAACTCCCTAGCTAGCTGCTGCACCTCAATGACCGGTGCAAACTCCGCCCTGAACCTAGTAGAGAAATCAGTCCAGGTCATGGCATCCAATGCTGCATCATCCCCGATGGCATGTCCAACCTCCTCCCACCAATCACGTGCCCTGTCCTTCAGAAGACAGGACGCCAATCTGACCTTGTCCCCCTCGGGACACCTGCTAGTGCGGAAAGCGTTGGCCACATCCGCCAACCATCTGGTACTTTCTATGGGGTCCCGCGCCCCATGATATTCTGGAGCTCCGCATGCCCTGAACTCCCTGAACGTAAGTGTGCGCGAGCCCATCATGGCCGCCATCTCAGCATGAAAACCACCCAATCTCTCATCCATCAGCTCTAAAATACCCTCCTTGATCGAACCGAAGATCACAGGAGTCTGCTCCAGTATGATGCGGGTAACCTCAGAAGAAAGGAACTCTCTGGTCTGCTCATCCATCTGCCCGACCTCCGGGCCTGATCCCGATCCTGATCCCCCTCCGGCATCTGAGCTACCGACTGCTGGTATCGGGCGCAAAACTACCATTCTGAAACATATCATAACAACATCAAAACACTGAAATATCACAAGGGATCGTGATACTACTACTAGCTTCCTGGTCTTGTCTTGGCCTTCCTTGATTCGAGTACGGATCCTCTGCTTTCAGTAGTATGGGCCCATACTACCTTCCACATCTATCCGTACTTTTCCACCAAGTCACTTCTACTACTGCTATTCTCTGCTACTCTCATCCTAGGCTTTCCCTAGGGAAACCTCAGACTTAACACAACTGGTCCTCAGCTGCTGAAGGTCTTCTCATAATGCCAATTAGCCACTACCTAAACACCATCACATGTGATGAGGATCAGATAATCCTTCAAGTAAAAGACCCGTCCCTATAACGGTTGGACTCAAACAAGAGCTTCGCAATAGGGCCAGTTCCAGCACTCTGGGATTATTCAACCCTGACCACATGTGGTGTGACGTGTTCACCTAATGGCTAACTCCCATCACTCAGATTCCCACAAAGCACGAAGCAAGCAACATTCGGACAAGGGAAACAGACTCAAGTAAAACTACTCTTGTAACAAGAAACTGCACTAGCATAGGATGCTAAGCTTCCACTATCAGGAATAACCTAATCAGGCTATCCTACTGCTGTCTACTCAATTCTAGCATGCAATACTCATAAAGCTGTAATACATAAAGCAGGCACATAAGGCATTCTCCTAGATCCTTAGTCCTATATTAGCATGCTGTTCTACTAAAACTGAAACTGAACAAATAACTTGTATGGGTAATTTGGGAGTACTTACTTGAGCTCGGCTGATCGCATGCATACACCTCTATCTCGTTAAAAAAAACGATTTCTTTCCTTCTAAGTGCTTTCAATGTTCTTTTTGTAAAACGTTTTTATTTATTTATTTATTTATTTTTTTAAAATAAAATCTTTTATTTCCCTTAGTTTGAGTTCAGATACACCCGGAAGTGTATCCGAATCCCTCAAACCAGGGCTCTGATACCAACTTGAAACGACCCAAAAATTTTGTTTTTCAATGTAATCAAAACCATAATCTGAGTATCATAACATAAAAACATACGCGATGTATCCCAAATCATAATAAAATACTGTGCGGAAAAACTGTATCATACTATATCAAATCAAGACAACTAAAACCATCCCCAGGATAAAAGCTAAGCTGTGGTGTGTGCGATGCTATCACCCCGAGCTCTTCCCTTTGCTTGCGGAAGTACCTGAAACCAAAACTGAAACTGTAAGCACGAAGCTTAGTGAGCTCCCCCAAACTACCACATACCATACAGTATCATATAAACAGATATTGGGCCTGGCCCACTGCATCGGGCCGAAGCTCGGAAACTGCATCGGACCGAAGTCCGGAACTGACTGGGACCTTGTCCCCTGCATCGGACCGAAGTCCGGAACTAACTGCATCGGACCGAAGTTCGGAACTAACTACATCGGACCGAAGTCCGGAACTAACTGCATCGGACCGAAGTCCGGAACTATCTGCATCGGACCGAAGTCCAGAACCGACTGGGACCTTGTCCCCTGCATCGGACCGAAGTCCGGAACTGACTGACTGAACATGGCATAGCATAACACATCATCTAGCATGAACACATATACTGCATACTACATCGGGCCGTAGCCCGGAACACATAACACTTAACACATAAAACATAGCATAGAAATCCTGTCTAAGCCACGAAGGCATCAAACATACTAGCTACTGCATCGGACCAAAGTCCGGAAACTACTGCTAACTGAACGGGCCGGCATGGTGGCCTTAGACCCGTCCCTACTGGAAGGAAACTCACCTCGTAAACTGGCTACTAAGTGTGTGGCTCTGGAAGCTAACGGCTGCTGCTCCTGTATCTCCCCGGCTACAAGTCCATAATCACACTCAATTAAATACTAAACACTGCACTTGGGTAAAATGACTCTTTTACCCTTGGTCAAAGTTACTCTCATTTGGACTGACTCGCCGAGTTGGGCCACCCAACTCGCCGAGTCCTACTCTCACTTTTCAATCCTACTCGCTGCTACTCGTCGAGTATGGCATCGACTCGACGAGTACCCTCTTGATCCAAGAACTCAGAAAATCTTCATTCGACTCTCCGAGCCATATGAACATACTCGACGAGTTGTTCTTGATCTTAAGAAGATTGCCTTGGTCTCGCCGAGTTGTATGAACAACTCGCCGAGTCCCTCCATTACTGAGTCTACCTTCAACTCGCAGAGTCCACTCTCTAATTCACTGGTTCCACTCAACACTGCTAAAAATGAAGGAATCGGGGACTCGCGACTCAACTCGCCGAGTCGTTCTTCCCGACTCGCCGAGTTGGCGCCATGCAACTATTTTTCACCCGATTTTGCTAGAATTCAACACATACAAATGATAGATCTGAGTCCAATAAGCTGGTTTACCACGTAAAGTTTCCAACTTTACGTGTACAACACATGAATAAGGGAAAATAAGGCTAAAAGATGCATAAAAGGGATAGATCTAGGGTTAATATGCAAAGTATCCTCATAAAGGCAATAGATCTGGACAATGGGACTTCTCAATGAATAGATCCAATGTTATCTCGGCTTATTAGGGCGTTCATGAAAGCACAAGGCTTGGAACAAGCATCAACTAGTTCTTAGAAGAGTTCTAATGGAGGTTTAAAGCATAAAACAAGAGGGGAATCCAAAAATACCTCCAAATAACTCAGATTTGCCCTTGGATCTTGCACAACTCTTCTTTTCCTTGCTCCTTTCTTCTTCTCCTTCTTCAAGCCTTCACAAATCACACAAAATCACTTAAACTCTCAAGGATGAACTAGGGTTTTTCTCACAGTGTTCTCAGGATGAAGGAGGCAAGAATAGGGCTATAAGGTGACTTAAATAGTGGGCAACCCGGGGACTTAGGGTTTCACCCAAACGGATGGACTCGCCGAGTCCGGGATATGGACTCGCCGAGTCTCCAGCTAACACGTGCTCGAAGTCGCGACCCTACTCGGTGAGTCAGGCTATGAACTCGCCGAGTCCCTCTTGCAAATCTTTAAAACAATTACTAATAAATTAACATACCGGGAACGGGTCGTTACACCGTGCCAACACCCGACCACCTGCAATCGACACCAATATTATAACCCCTTTTGGTCCTAACTCATGCCCAACATTCGTACATAACCTAATACTGGTCATCCCGTGCCAACACGCGGCCACCTGCAACCCATACCCATATTATATCCCTTTTTGGTTCTAACCCATGCCCAACACCCGTACGTGACCTAATATTGGTCAACCCGTGCCAACACCTGACCACCTACAATTCATACTCATATTATTGTTGGATAAGGTGTCTAAGTACATAACTTATTTGGTATATACTTGACCCGACCGGCATGGTCCATTTGGGTTGCATCTCATCCAAACTATTATGGATAATTTTATGAGAGTTATACACATATGTTTATTAATATATTACGAGTTATAATATATTAATATGAAGTTACGTTATTTAATTAGTTCTAGTCTTAAATTAATTATGAATTAATTTAGAGATTAAAAGGAAGACTAATTAGATTATGGGCTATTTGTTTTATATAGTGTGGGCTAATACTCATTTGTTAATGGGCTAGGCTTATGTGGAAGTCCATGGATGATCCATGGAGCTTTTAACCCATGGATCCTTGGAAAGGAAAAGACATGGGTTATTAGGGTTTCACCCTAACCATGCACACTATATAAGCATGCTTATGGAGCATGAAATTGAGCCTAAGAGAAAACTAGTGAACTAGTGTGTGTGTGTGCTTGTGTGTGGCCGATTTTATACAAGGTGTATACTCTCTCAAAGTTTTCCAAGAGTTTGTGGTGTTCGTGATTCCATTTGAGGCATTCACACTATTGGTGCTTGGCCCTCAAACTCCTTAGAACCAAACTCACCAAAAGGTATGTAATCTCTTCTAACTCTTTTATGTTGAAATGTTCCCCATGTCATGTTAGATAGGTTATAAACCTTGGAAAATTATTATTTTTCATGTATTTAGACAAACATAGATCCAAGGTTTATTAGGGTTGCATGCACACTTAGGAAGTGTTAGATTGCTCAAAACCCAACAGTGGTATCAGAGCCTAGGCTTGCTTGTTTGATACTTGATGCAAAATAGTGAAAAAAGTCGAAATCGTTGCTGTCTGCATGGTGGACTTGTCGAGTCCATGGGGAGGACTCGACGAGTCCAAGGCAAACTTCAACCTACTCGACGAGTCAGCTCATGCACTCGACGAGTAGGATCGAAAGAGTACAGTTTTTCGACTTTTGTTGCTGGAAATGGACTAGAAACATTACCATAAATTGTTTTGGTGTTATAAAACTTATTTTAGTTGGTGTAATGGTTGTTCCAATCCATTTACAATAGCGTATATCAAAATTCTATGATTTTATGTGTTCATATAATTCTTGAATTTTTTATGATCATGTTCATGTTCTTATGAATTTAGAAAATGATAGGAATTATTTGCTGAATTGTTTAGAATTAATTCTTGATCATTTATGTGTTTTAATGGAGTCCATAATTTGTCCTCAAGTTATGGATTTCCAAATGTCACTCTTATTTAACACACACTTAAAACACATAAGTTACATGAAAATGAAGAGTCTTCATTTTTATGAACCTTTAATTCATAAGTTATGAAATGAAGAGTTTTGCAAAGTTACAAAACTTTCCCTCAAGTTTTGGAATTTGTAAAGTTTCACACACTTTAATAAACTTTAATTCCAACCCTTAGAGTTTTAATAGTTAAAATTCAACCCTTATACTATTTATAACATTAATGGTCAATTATTATATATATGTATAAGAATAAGTCATTTTACCGTTAGTAGGCCTCATGCACGAAGCCGGTCTATAAGGTGGGTATAAGGTTGTTGCCTATAAAATGGCGACCTAATGGGTGTATATTCTCACCCACCGCTTGCTTGATCGGTGGAGGGTCGTTAGCCGAACAGGTAGAACAATGACTTTAAATCCTCATTAAAAGTATAATGAATATTATAAAATAAATAAACTCTTTTAATTCCCAATCTTAGTTATTTTAGGAAAAATGTGAACATGGTGCTAGTCCATGGAATTCACACTTTGTACCTTACCAAGTCACTGGTGGAGCATGTTGTTGGATAAAGTGTCTAAGTCCATAACTATTTCTGGTATGTACTTGACCCGACCTGGCATGGTCCATTTGGGTTGCATGGCACTGTGCAATTGGATAGACTAAATGAGAGAAATAACACTTGGAGATTATTAATATATTATAAGTTATAATATATTAATAATATTATTTGATTAGTTTGATCAAGAATTAATTTAGAATTAATTATGTGATCAAAAGATAACTAATTAAATATATGGATTGATTATCTAAATCATCCATATCTTGTATAGTGGGCTAAGGGGCTCCATGGATTATCAAGTTGGGTTCCACCCATAGGATGCTCCATGGATGCTCCATGGGAGTTACAAACCCATGGGTCATGGAAATGAAGAGTCATGACACATTAGGGTTTAACCCTAGATGTGTCAACACTATATAAGAAACATGTTCTCCACCTAAAATCGGCTACACTAAGAAACAAGAGGGCTTGGCCGTTTTTGAGAAGTGTGTGTTCTCTCATAAGTTCTTCCAAGAGCATTTGGTGTTGTGTGAAGCATTTGAGGCATCACACTTGGGGTGCTAGGCTCACAAGGTTTCAAGGAACACAAACAACAACAAGGTAAGTTATTATATCTATACTTTAAGTTAAAATTGTTCCCTATGTATGCTAGATAGGAATATAACCTTGGAATTCAACTTTGCATGATAACTAGACAAACATAGATCCAAGGTTATTAGGGTTACATGTACACTTAGGAAGTGTTAGAATGCTCAAAACCCATCAGTGGTATCAGAGCCTAGGCTTGTTTGCTTTTTATTTGTGCTTAAAAGTTGAAAAAAAGTCGAAAATCTTGCTGTCTACGAGTGGACTCGTCGAGTCTATAGGGGGACTCGGCAAGTTCACGTGTATCTTCAACCAACTCGGCGAGTAAATTCATGCACTCGGCGAGTAGAATTGACTGATTGCAGAATTTCGATTTTAGTTGCTGGAAATGGACTAGAAACATTACCCTAAACTGTTTTGGTACTTGAAAACTTGTTTTGATGGTGTAATGTTCTTTCTAATTCATTCACAACAACTAGTTATCAAAATTACAAAGTTTTAAATGTAATTTTTAATTGTGTTCATATTCATATTCTTGTTCTTATGATGTTTTAGATGATCATAGGAATTATTTGTAACCTATGTGGTAGATTAATTCTTGATCATAATGTGTTTTAATGGAGTCCATAACTTGTCCTCAAGTTATGGAAAACCAAGAGTCACACTTGAATTAAAACCATTAAAACAAACACAAGAGTTAGAAAAATGAAGAGTCTTCATTTTATTACTCTATTAAACTCATAAGTTACAAGAAATGAAAAGTTTTGAAAGTTACAAAACTTGCCCTCAAGTTTTGGAACAAGAAAAGTTAAGTTAAAACTTCAAGTTCCAACCCCTAGAATTTTAAAAGTTAAAATTCAATCCTTATACTTATATTATGATGATTTAATAATTATATATATATATATATATATATATATATATATATGTATAAGAATAAAGTCGTCTTACCGCTAGTACGCCTCATTCACGAAGCCGGTCTATAAGGTGGGTATAAGGTTGTTGCCTATAAAATGGTGACGTAATGGGTGTCTACTCTCACCCACCACTTGCTTGATTGGTGGAGGGTCGTTAGCCGAACGGGTAAGACAAGGACTTATAAACTCTCATTCAAAGTATGATGAATATTATAAAGTAACTAAATGTTTTATAAAATTCCCAATCTTAGTTACTTTAGGAAAATGTGAATAAGGTGCTAATCCATGAAATTACACTTTACACTTTGTCTAAGTCGTTCGTGGAGCGTGTGTGGTTAACCGGCACACTAACTTGGACTTAACAAGGTAGGTAAAGGGTGACTTAAGGTTTATTATAGTATCGGTGGAGCGTGTGTGGTTTACCGGCACATCGATTGAGTGATAAACTTTAAGGGTACCAAGTGATTTGCATGGTTACTTCACACCTCGTTTTGTGATCCTCGGTATCCCAGTCACAAAACTTGGAGGGCACTCTCGAGATTGAAACATGCCTTTGAAAAATTCATTGAATCTCAAAGAATCTAGGAATTTCTAAAAACCAATAAATCCTAATATCTAATATTTCGGTTTTCGTGGTGGAAATTGGTGAATCATCATTCACCTACCTTTCAAATATGGTATAGCTTAGATTACGACATACCTCTTCTAAGTTATATTATATTGTGATTTGATCCTAGCCTTAATATTACATTTGGGTGTTTTATTAAGGACTCTCTTAAATCTATACTAAACTTGTTCTCCTCTTTCAGATGTCTTCAGATAATGCTTCTGGCTCAAATCCTAATGGCTCCTTTACTCTTATGAGTTTGTGTGGGAAAGTCACCTTTGATGGATCCAACTTCAATGAATGGATCAGAAACATCAGGATGATTACCCGCTATGAGGAGAAAGAATATGTCCTTGACAAGGAGATTAAGGAGATTGATGAGACCACTGCAACTCCTCAGGAGATCGCTGACTTTCAGGCACATGAAAGGGATGCTACGAAAGTAGCATGCATCATGACGGCCACAATGACAGTAGAACTCCAAAAGTCCTATGAGGATTTCTACCCTTATGAAATGCACCAAGATTTGATGGAAAGATACCATCAAAGTGCACGACAAGAGAGGTACAAAATCATCTGCTCCATGATAACAACCATGATGAAGGACGGAGATTCCGTCACGAGCCACATGCAGAAAATGCAAAGGTATGTGGATCGATTGCTGAAACTTAATGTGAACCTCCCTGAGGAGCTAGCAATAGATATAATTTTGCGCTCCCTACCATCGTGCTATGATCAATTCCGCATGACATATCACATGAATAAGGAAGAGGTCACTCTCAGCAAACTTCAGGGACTTCTCAAGACTGCAGAAACAGGTCTTAAAGGGATGTCGGTTGCTATCACTCCTACTCCAAACTCAACTCTGGTTTTGGCAATCGGGAAAAGTCGAGGGAGGAAGAGAAAGAGATCTTCGAAGGGTACCAAGGCTCAGACCCTTGATGGCTCTTCTTCAAGTGGAACCAAGAAAGGTTTCATTACTCCTTCTTCTGACCCAAAAGAGGCTGAATGCTTCTATTGCCATGAAAAAGCTCATTGGAAGCGAAACTGCCCAAAGTACCAGCAGGATGTGAAGGATGGGAAAGTCAAACCTAACCATGCAGGTATTTACACTATCATTTCTAATAACTCACCCCATTCGAAATCTTGGGTCCTTGACACCGGTTGTGGTATTCATATTTGTTGTGACTTGCAGGGACTAAGAAGAAGTGAGGATGTGGAGCAAGGAAGAATAAACTTGATCATGGGGAACAGGAAAGCTTCACCTATCACCAAGATTGGAGTTTATACTTTATCGCTAAGTAGTGGGTTTAGTTTAGATTTGAATAAGTGTTGTTACTCGCCAGGAATGGCAAGAAATATTATTTCCTTTCATGCTTTGTACAAACAAAGGTTTACCTTTTCGTTTAATAATGAAGTTGGTTCTATTGATGCTTTCTTTAATAATGTTCTTTATTTTAAAGCATTACCTTGTGATGGTGTGTATGAAGCTGTGTCTGTTGTAGATAATTTAGGAAATGATGTTTTGTGTATTGATTCTACTAATAATAATAACTTGGATAAAGCATCATTATGGCATTGTCTTCTTGGACATATAAGCAAGAAACGCATAGGCCAACTCCAAAAGGATGGAGTCTTGGAGTCGTTTGACCTAATGTCAAATGATAGTTGCGAATCATGCTTACTTGGAAAAATGACAAAGTCACCCTTCACAGGCTCGTGTGAAAGGGGTGAAGATTTGTTGGACCTTATACACACGGATGTGTGTGGACCATTCAAACATGCCACAAAGAATGCTAATCGTTATTATTTGACTTTTACTGATGATTACAGTAGATATGGATATGTCTACTTAATCAAGCATAAGTCAGAGACTTTCGAGAAGTTTAAGGAATTTAAACAGGAAGTCGAGAATCAATTGGGCAGGAACATTAAGATGCTTCGATCCGATCGGGTTGGTGAGTATCTTAGTTCAGAGTTCCTCGACTATCTAAGGGAATGTGGGATTGTCTCACAATTGACACCTCCCAGGACACCGCAGTTGAATGGTGTGGCTGAGAGGCGTAATCGAACCTTGTTGGACATGGTTCGTTCCATGATGAGTCGAGCTTCGCTACCAATCTCATTCTGGGGGTATGCCTTAGAGACTGCCGCCCATATCCTTAATCTAGTCCCTACAAAGAAAGTTGCCTAAACTCCTCACGAGATGTGGACTGGTAAAGTACCTAAACTAGACCACGTCAAGATTTGGGGTTGCGAGGCTTTCGTGAGACATGAGACTCATGATAAGCTCAAACCCCGAAGCGAGAGGTGTATTTTCATCGGCTACCCACAGCAATCCTTTGGTTACCTCTTCTACAGACCTAGTGACAATGTGGTCTTTGTAGCAAGAAGAGGAGTCTTTCGAGAAAGAGAGTTTATAAGCCAAGGAGACAGTGGGAGGCAAATTGATCTTGAAGAAATTCAAGAGTCAAGTGGTGATGGAACTTCAAACTCTAGCCCTCAACTTGAGGAGGAAACTCCTGTTGAGCCAATTGACGAATCTGTACCTCTGAGGCGTTCCACGAGAGTTAGGAGTGCACCTGAGCATTACTATGGATTCCATATTACTGCAGAAGGTGAGACACTTATTAGTGATGGAACACTAGTAAGTCAAGATGACCCTAACAGCTACGAGGAAGCCATGGCAGGCCCCGAGTCTGCTAAATGGAAAGAGGCTATGGATAGCGAGATACAATCCATGTATGACAATCAAGTTTGGAACTTGGTTGAGAATGTACCAGGTCGAAAGACTGTAGGGTGCAAATGGGTCTTCAAGAAGAAGACCGACATGGATGGTAAAGTACACACTTATAAGGCTAGACTGGTTGCAAAGGGCTTCTCTCAGATTCCTGGAGTGGATTATGATGAGACCTTTTCTCCGGTAGCCAAGATTAAGTCTATTCGGGTTCTGTTAGCCATAGCCGCATTTCATGACTATGAAATTTGGCAAATGGATGTCAAAACTGCTTTCCTTAATGGAAAGTTGGCTGAAGATGTTTACATGAGTCAGCCAGAGGGGTTTGTCAGCAACAAGTACCCCAATAGAGTGTGTAATTATGAGAAATCCATTTATGGGTTAAAGCAAGCACCTCGCAGATGGAATCTTTGCTTTGATGAAAAGGTCAAGGAATTTGGCTTTTCTAGGAGTGAAGATGAATCTTGTGTGTATGTTAAGGCTAGTGGGAGTATAGTTAGCTTCTTGGTATTGTATGTGGATGACATACTACTCATAGGAAACGACATTCCAACCCTGCAGGAAGTAAAGTCCTGGTTTGGAAAGTGTTTCGCTATGAAGGATCTTGGTGAAGCTGCCTATATTTTAGGGATAAGGATCTTGAGAGATCGGAGTAAAAGACTAATTGGACTTAGTCAAAGTACCTACTTGGATAAGGTGCTGAAGAGATTCAGAATGCAAGACTCCAAGAAAGGAGAGTTGCCCATCCAGAGTAACGCCAAACTGATTAAGACACAAAGCCCTAGCACTGAGGCTGAGATAGCACAAATGAGTCGAGTACCTTATGCTTCGGCTGTAGGATCGATCATGTATGCTATCACGTGTACTCGACCTGATGTAGCTTTTGCCCTGAGCATGGTTAGCAGGTTTCAGGGGAACCCTGGCAAGCCACACTGGACTGCGGTAAAGAATATTCTCAAGTACCTACGAAGGACTAAGGACTGGGTCCTTACCCTCGGTGGGAGTGATGACTTGAGAGTTGTGGGGTATAGTGATGCTAGCTTCCAGACTGATAGGGATAATTTCCGCTCTCAGTCGGGCTGGGTCTTTACCCTAAATGGAGGAGAAATTTCTTGGAAGAGTTCCAAGCAAGAGACAGTGGCAGATTCTACTTGTGAATCAGAGTATATTGCAGCTAGCAAGGCAGCAAAGGAGGCTTTATGGCAGAGGAACTTCATTGGAGACCTTGGAGTTGTACCAGCTATTAAAGAGCCAATGGAAATTTTCTGTGATAGTGAAAGTGTTGTTGCCTTAGCCAAGGAACCAAGGGATCACGGAAGATCCAGACACATCGACAGAAAATACCATTTCATCAGACATCGGATCGAAGAAGGACTCCTCGTGGCAAAGAGGGTATCATCAGATGAGAATCCGGCAGATCCCCTCACGAAGGGACTGACTCGGGTTAAGCATCTCCAGCATGCTCGGAGCATAGGGCTGAAGGATGATATTAGATTTAGTAGTTAGATAACCTCGAAATTTGTAAAGTGTAATTGACATTTGATGATGAATAAAAGTGTTTTATTTATGAGTAAAGTGTTACTATCTCTTGTCGATCGTTTACTATATTTCTTTTGCATGTTTTGACTTGCAGAATAATTTTGTTTGGTATAACATATTATTCAAACCTCCACAGTCGGTCATATGTCGGAAGTAGGTATGAATCAAGACTGTCATGTTTGGTTGTAGAGGTCTGGGACAAGGCTACAACAATCATGAGTGCTCATAAGTTCTGAGCATTGGACTCAACCCACGCTCACTGGAATCACTTCATGGAATTCTATCTCGAGTGATCGTGAGACGGTAATATCATATAAATCTTTAAACCTAGAGATATGATTTGTTACTTACAAGTTGGTTATGCATTGATTGTACGAAAAACGCATTGGTAACTCGATGTTATAAAATCGCGCTCTTATGTGTAATTCAATGAGTAGTAGAACAAACATATGAGTCGAAGTTTATGTGTTCCTTCTTGGATTAGAAGCTGATATCTGGGCCCCTCGATGATTTTGTTTTGACCTACGTACCGGGCCCGGTCAGAACTAAATTGATGTGTTCAATAAAGTTCTTTGTCAAACAAATCGGAAATCGGGAAACAAATGTTGGACAATAAGTAAGACATTGTTCCATGTATTTGTCCGACTGATATCTAGAACGGAGGATTATATGATCACTTATCTTAAATGGCGTACCATCATCTTCTCAGTTTCGAGAAACCTTGAAAAGAGCTACGATTGTCGATCGGTTCCTGAAGTCATACTTGCAGTAATAGTTATTAGACTTATCCAAGTGGGAGACTGTTGGATAAGGTGTCTAAGTCCATAACTATTTCTGGTATGGTCCATTTGGGTTGCATGGCACCATGCAATTGGATAGACTAAATGAGAGAAATAACACTTGGAGATTATTAATATATTATAAGTTCTAATATATTAATAATATTATTTGATTAGTTTGATCAAGAATTAATTTAGAATTAATTAAGTGATCAAAAGATAACTAATTAAATATATGGGTTGATTATGTAAATCATCCATATCTTGTATAGTGGGCTAAAAGGCTCCATGGACCATCAAGTTGGGTTCCACCCATAGGATGCTCCATGGATGCTCCATGGGAGTTACAAACCCATGGGTCATGGAAATGAAGAGTCATGACACATTAGGGTTTAACCCTAGATGTGTCAACACTATATAAGTAACATATTCTCCACCCAAAATTGGCTACACTAAGAAACAAGAGGGCTTGGCTGATTTTGAAGAAGTGAGTATTCTCTCATAAGTTCTTCCAAGAGCATTTGGTGTTGTGTGAAGCATTTGAGGCATCACACTTGGGGTGCTAGGCTCACAAGGTTTCAAGGAACACAAGCAACAACAAGTTAAGTTATTTTATCTATACTTTATGTTAAAATTGTTCCCCATGTATGCTAGATAGGAATATAACCTTGGAATCAACTTTGCATGACAAATTAGACAAACATAGATCCAAGGTTATTAGGGTTGCATGTACATTTAGGAAGTGTTAGAATGCTCAAAACCCTTCAAAGGTGTCTAAGTCGATAACTTATTTTGTATATACTTGACCCGACCAGCATGGTCCATTTGGGTTGCATCTCATCCAAACTATTATGGATAATTTTATGAGAGTTATACACATATGTTTATTAATATATTATGAGTTATAATATATTAATATGAAGTTACGTTATTTAATTAGTTTGAGTCTTAAATTAATTATGAATTAATTTAGAGATTAAAAGGAAGACTAATTAGATTATGGGCTATTTGTTTTATATAGTGTGGGCTAATACTCATATGTTAATGGGCTAGGATTTTGTGGAAGTCCATGGATGATCAATGGAGCTTTTAACCCATGGATCCTTGGAAAGGAAAAGACATGGGTTATTAGGGTTTCACCCTAACCATGCACACTATATCAGCATGCTTATGGAGCATGAAATGGAGCCTAAGAGAAAACTAGTGAACTAGTGTGTGTGTGTGTGTGTGCTTGTGTGTGGCTGATTTTATCCAAGGTGTATACTCTCTCAAAGTTTTCCAAGAGTTTGTGGTGTTTGTGATTCCATTTGAGGCATTCACACTATTGGTTCTTGGCCCTCAAACTCCTTAGAACCAAACTCACCAAAAGGTATGTAATCTCTTCTAACTCTTTTATGTTGAAATGTTCCCCATGTCATGTTAGATAGGTTATAAACCTTGGAAAATTATTATTTTGCATGTACTTAGACAAACATAGATCCAAGGTTTATTAGGGTTGCATGCACACTTAGGAAGTGTTACATTGCTCAAAACCCAACAATTATAACCCTATTAGTCCTAACCGATGCCCAACACCCGTACATGACCTAATATTGGTCAACCCGTGCCAACACCCGACAACCTGCAACCTATACCCATATTATAACCCCTTTTGGTCCTAACCCATGCTCAGCACCCGTACATAACGTAATGTTGGTCAACCATGGCCAACACCCGACCACCTGCATCCAATACCCATATTATAACCCCGTTTTGTCCTAACCCATGCCTATAACCCGTACATGACCTAATATTGGTCAAGATGTGCCAACTGTCTATCATCTGCAACCCACACCCATATTATAACCCCTTTTGCTACTAACCCATGCCCAACACCCGTACATGACCTAATATTGATCATCACATCCCAACACTCGACCACCTGCAACCCATACCAATATTATAACCCCTTTTGGTCCAAATTCATGCCCAACACCCGTACATGACCTAATATTGGTAAACTTTTCCCTACACTCGGCCACCTACAACTGATACACACATTATAAACCCTTTTGGTCCTAACCCTTTCCAAACACCCGTACATGACCTAATATTGGTCAACCCGTGCTAACACCCGACCACCTGCAACCCATACCTATATTATAACCCCTGTTGGTCCTAGCCCATGCCCAGTACCCGTACATGACCTAATATTGGTCAACCCATGCCAACACCCGACCATCTGCAACCCATACCCATATTATAACCTCTTTTCGTCCTAGCCGAAAACCCGTACATGACCTAATATTGGTCAACCCATGCCAACACCTGACCACCTGAAACCGACACCCATATTATAACCCCTTTTGGTCCTAACTCATGCCCAACACCCGTACATAACCAAATATTGGTTCTCCCGTGCCAACACCCGACCAGCTGCAACCCATACCCATATTATAACCCCTTTTGGTCCAAACCCATGCCCAACACCCGTACATGACCTAATATTGGTAAACTTGTGCCAACACCCGACCACCTGCAATGTATACCCATATTATAACCCCTTTTGGTCCTAACCCATGCCCAGCACCCATACATGACGTAATGTTGGTCAACCATGGCCAACACCCGACCACCTGCATTCGATACCCATATTATAACCCCTTTTTGTCCTAACCCATGCCTAAAACCCGTACATGAACTAACATTGGTCAAGCCGTGCTAACAGTAGATCACCTGCAACCCACACCCATATTATAACCCCTTTTGTCCTAACCCATGCCCAACACCCATACATGACCTAATATTGGTCAACCCATGCCAACACTTGACCATATGCAACCGATACCCATATTATAACCTCTTTTGGTCCTAACCGATGCCTAACACCCGTACATGACCTAATATTGGTCAACCCGTGCCAACAACTGACCACCTGCAACCAATACCAATATTATAACCCCTTTTCATCCTAACTTATGCCCAGCACCCGTACATAACCTAATATTGGTCATCCCGTGCCAACACGCGAGCACCTGCAACCCATACCCATATTATAACCCCTTTTGGTCGAAACCCATGCCCAACACCCGTACATGACCTAATATTGGTAAACTTGTTCCAACACCCGACCATATGCAATGTATACCCATATTATAACCTCTTTTGGTCCTAGCCTAAAACCCGTACATGACCTAATATTGGTCAACCCATGCCAACACCTGACCACCTGTAACCGACACCCATATTATAACCCCTTTTGGTCCTAACTCATGCCCAACACCCGTACATAATCAAATATTGGTCATCCCATGCCAACACCCGACCACCTGCAACCCATACCCATATTATAACCCCTTTGGTCCAAACCCATGCCCAACACCCGTACATGACCTAATATTGGTAATCTTGTGCCAACACCCGACCACCTGCAATGTATACCCATATTATAACCCCTTTTGGTCCTAACCCATGCCCAGCACCCATACATGACGTAATGTTGGTCAACCATGGCCAACACCCGACCACCTGCATTCGATACCCATATTATAACCCCTTTTTGTCCTAACCCATGCCTAAAACCCGTACATGAACTAACATTGGTCAAGCCGTGCTAACAGTAGATCACCTGCAACCCACACCCATATTATAACCCCTTTTGTCCTAACCCATGCCCAACACCCATACATGACCTAATATTGGTCAACCCATGCCAACACTTGACCATATGCAACCCATACCCATATTATAACCTCTTTTGGTCCTAACCGATGCCTAACACCCGTACATGACCTAATATTGGTCAACCCGTGCCAACACCTGACCACCGGCAACCAATACCAATATTATAACCCCTTTTCATCCTAACTCATGCCCAGCACCCGTACATAACCTAATATTGGTCATCCCGTGCCAACACGCGAGCACCTGCAACCCATACCCATATTATAACCCCTTTTGGTCGAAACCCATGCCCAACACCCGTACATGACCTAATATTGGTAAACTTGTTCCAACACCCGACCATATGCAATGTATACCCATATTATAACCTCTTTTGGTCCTAGCCTAAAACCCGTACATGACCTAATATTGGTCAACCCATGCCAACACCTGACCACCTATAACCGACACCCATATTATAACCCCTTTTGGTCCTAACTCATGCCCAACACCCGTACATAATCAAATATTGGTCATCCCATGCCAACACCCGACCACCTGCAACCCATACCCATATTATAACCCCTTTGGTCCAAACCCATGCCCAACACCCGTACATGACCTAATATTGGTAATCTTGTGCCAACACCCGACCACCTGCAATGTATACCCATATTATAACCCCTTTTGGTCCTAACCCATGCCCAGCACCCATACATGACGTAATGTTGGTCAACCATGGCCAACACCCGACCACCTGCATTCGATACCCATATTATAACCCCTTTTTGTCCTAACCCATGCCTAAAACCCGTACATGAACTAACATTGGTCAAGTCGTGCTAACAGTAGATCACCTGCAACCCACACCCATATTATAACCCCTTTTGTCCTAACCCATGCCCAACACCCATACATGACCTAATATTGGTCAACCCATGCCAACACTTGACCATCTGCAACCCATACCCATATTATAACCTCTTTTGCTCCTAACCGATGCCTAACACCCGTACATGATGTAATATTGGTCAACCCGTGCCAACACCCGAACACCTGCAACCGATACTAATATTATAATCCCTTTTCATCCTAACTCATGCCCAACACCCGTACATAACCAAATATTGGTCATCCCGTGCCAACACGCGAGCACCTGCAACCCATACCCATATTATAACCCCTTTTGGTCGAAACCCATGCCCAACACCCGTACATGACCTAATATTGGTAAACTTGTGCCAACACCCGACCACAAGCAATGTATACGCATATTATAACCCCTTTTGGTCCTAACCCATGCCCAACACCTATACATGACCTAATATTGGTCATCCCATGCCATCACCCGACCCCCTGCAACCCATACCCATATTATAACCCTTTTTGGTTCTAACCCATGCCCAACATCCGTACATGACCTAATATTGGTCAACCCATGCCAACAGCCGACCACGTGCAACCCATACCCATATTATAACCCCTATTGGTCCTAACTGATGCCCAACACCCGTACATAAACTAATATGGGTCAACCCGAGCCAACACCAACCCACCTGCAACCTATACCCATATTATAACCCCTTTTGGTCCTAACCCATGCCTAATTCCTGTACATGATGTAATATTACTCAACCTGTGCCAACACCCGATCACCTGCAACCCATACCCATATTGTAACTCCTTTTGCTCCTAACACATGCCCAAGACCTATACATGATGTAATATTGATCAACCCGTGCCAACACCCGACCACCTGCAACCCATACCAATATTATAACCCTTTTTGGTCCTAACCCATGCCCAACACCCGTACATTACCTAATAATTGTCAACCCCTGGCGACATCCGACCAACTGCAACCAATACCCATTTTATAACCCCTTTTTGGTTCAAACCCATGCCGAAAACCCATACATGACCTAATATTGGTCAACCTGTGCCAACACCCGACCACCTGCAACCCATACCCATATTATAACCCCTTCTGGTCCTAACCAACGCCCAACACCTGTACATGACCTAATATTGGTCATCCCAAGCCAAAACTATAGCATCTGCAACCCATAGCCATATAATAACCCCTTTTGGTCCTAACCCATGTGCAACACCTGTACGTGACCTAATATTGGTCAACCTATGCCAACACCCAACCACCTGCAACCCAAACCCATATTATAACCCCTTTTGGTCCTAACCCTTGCCCAACAACCGTACATGACCTAATATTGGTCATCCCGTCTAACACCTGACCACGTGCAACCCATACCAAAATTATAACCCCTTTTTGTCCTAACCCATGCCCAGCACCCGTACATGACCTAATATTGGTCAACCCATGCCAACACCCGACCACCTGCAACCCATACCAATATTATAACCCCTTTTGCTCCTAACCCATGCCTAACACCCGTAAATGACCTAATATTTGTTAACCCATGCCAACACCCGACCACCTGCAACCCATACCCATATTATAACCCCTTTTGGTCCTAACCCATGCCCAACACCCGTACAAGACCTCATATTGGTCAACTCGTGCTAACACCCGAGCATCTGCAACCCATACCTATATTATAACTCCATTTGGTCCTAAGCCATTCCCAGCACCCGTACATGACCTAATATTGGTCAACCCATGCCAACACCCGACCACCTGCAACCCATACCGATATTATAACCCCTTTTGGTCCTAACCCATGCCTAACACCCGTACGTGACCAAATATTGGTCAACCCGTGCCAACACCCGACCACCAGCAACCCACACCCATATTATAACCCCTTTTGGCCCTAACCCATGCCCAATACTTGTACATGACATATTATTGGTCATCCCGTGCCAACACCCGAGCGCCTGCAACCACTACCCATATTATAACCCCTTTTGTTCCAAACCCATGCCCAACACCCGTACATGACCTAATATTTGTAAAGTTGTGCCAACACCCGACCACCTGCAATATATACCCATATTATAACCCCTGTTTGTCCTAACCCATACTAACACCTGTACATGACCAAATATTGGTCATCCCATGCCAACACCCGACCACCTGCAACCCATACCCATATTAAATCCCTTTTTGGTTCTAACCCATGCCCAACACCCGTACGTGACCAAATATTGGTCAACCCGTGCCAGCACCTGACCACCTGCAATTCATACCCATATTATAACCCCTACTGGTCCTAACCGATGCCCAACACCCGTACATGACCTAATATTGGTCAACCCATGCCAACACCCGACTACCTGCAACCTTTACCCATATTATAACCCCTTTTGGTCCTAACCCATGCCCAGCACCCGTACATGACGTAATGTTGGTCAACCATGGCCAACACCAGACCACCTGCATCCGATACCCATATTATAACCCCTTTTTGTCCTAACCCATGCCTACAACCCGTACATGACCTAATATTGGTCAAGTTGTGCCAACTGTCTATCATCTGCAACCCACACCCATATTATAACCCTTTTGCTCCTAACTCATGCCCAACACTTGTATATGACCTAATATTGATCATCACGTGCCAACACCCGACCACCTACAACCTATACCGATATTATAACCCATTTTGGTCCAAACTCATGCCCAACACCCGTACATGACCTAATATTGGTAAACTTTTGCCAACACCCGGCCACCTGCAACTTATACACATATTATAACACCTTTTGGTCCTAACCCTTTCCCAACACCCGTACATGACCTAATATTGGTCAACCCTTGCTAACACCCGACCACCTGCAACCCATACCTATAATATAACCCCTGTTGGTCCTAACCCATGCCCAGAACCCGTACATGACCTAATATTGGTCAACCCATGCCAACACCCGACCATCTGCAACCCATACCCATATTATAACCTCTTTTGGTCCTAGCCTAACACCCGTACATGACCTAATATTGGTGAACCCATGCCAACACCCGACCACCTGCAACCGACACCCATACTATAACCTCTTTTGGTTCTAACTCATGCCTAACACCCGACCCCCTGCAATCCATACCCATATTATAACCCCTTTTGGTCCAAACCCATGTCGAACACCCGTACATGACCTAATATTGGTAAACTTGTGCCAACACCCGACCACCTGCAATGTATACCCATATTATAACCCATTTTGGTCCTAACCCATGCTCAATAGTTGTACATGACCTAATATTGGTCATCCCATGCCGACACCCGACCTCCTGCAACCCATACCCATATTATAACCCATTTTGGTCCTAACCCATGCCTAACACCCGTACGTGACCTACTATTGGTCAACATGTGCCCACACCCGACCACCAGCAACCCACACCCAGATGATAACCCCTTTTCTCCCTAACCCATGCCCAATACCCGTACATGACCTAATATTGGTCATCCCGTGCCAACACCCGACAACCTGCAACCCATACGCATATTATAACCCCTTTTATTCCAAACCCATGCCCAACGCCAGTACATGACCTAATATTGGTAAACTTGTGCCAACACCCAACAACCTGCAATGTATACCCATATTATAACCCCTTTTTCTCCTAACCCATACCCAACACCTGTACATGACCAAATATTGGCCATCCCATGCCAACACCCGACCACCTGCAACCCATACCCATATTATATCCCTTTTTGGTTCTAACCCATGCCCAACACCCGTACGTGACCTAATATTGGTCAACCCGTCCCAAAACCTGACCACCTGCAACCCATACCCATATTATAACCTCTATTGGTCCTAACCGATGCCCAACGCCCGTACATGACCTAATATTGGTCAACCCGTGCCAACACCCAACTACCTGCAACCTATACCCATATTATAACCCCTTTTGGTCCTAACCCATGCGCAACACCTGTACGTGACCTAATATTGGTCAACCAGTGCCAACACCCAACTACTTGCAACACAAACCCATATGATAACCCCTTTTGCTCCTAACCCTTGCCCAACAACCGTACATGACCTAATATTGGTCATCCCGTCTAACACCTGACCACGTGCAACCCATACCAATATTATAACCCCTTTTTGTCCTAAACCATGCCCAGCACCAGTATATGACCTAATATTGGTCAACCCATGCCAACATCCGACCACCTGCAACCCACACCCATATTATAACCCCTATTGGTCCTAACCTATGCCTAACACCCGTACATGACCTAATATTTGTTAATACATGCCAACACCCGACCACCTGCAACCCATACCCATATTATAACCCCTTTTGGTCCTAACCCTTGTCCAACACTCGTACGTGACCTAATATTGGTGAACCCGTGCTAACACCCGAGCACCTGCAACCCATACCTATATTAAAACTCCATTTGGTCCTAAGCCATGCCCAGCACCCGTACATGACCTAATATTGGTCAACCCATGCAAACCCCCGACCACCTGCATCCCATACCCATATTATAACCCCTTTTGGACCTAACCCATGCCTAACACCCATACGTGACCTAATATGTGTCAACCCGTGCCAACACCCGACCATCACCAACCCACACCCATATTATAACCCCTTTTGGCCCTAACCCATGCCCAATACCCGTACATGACCTATTATTGGTCATCCCGTGCCAACACCCGACCACCTGCAACCCATACCCATATTATAACCCCTTTTGTTCCAAACCCATGCCCAACACCCATACACGACCTAATATTGGTATACTTGTGCCAACACCTGACCATCTGCAACTTATACCCATCTTATAACCCCTTATTGTCCTAACCCATGCCCAACACCTTTACATGACCTAATATTGGTCATCCCATGCAAAAACCCGACCAGTTGCAACCCATACCCATATTATAACCCCTTTTGGTCCTAACCCTTGCCCAACACCCGTACATGACCTAATATTAGTCAACCCGTGCAAACACCCGACCACCTGCAACCCAAACCTATATTATAACCCCTTTTGGTCCTAACCCGTGCCCAACACCCGTACATGACCTAATATTGGTCAACCCATGCCAATACCCGACCACCTGCAACCCATACTGATATTATAACCCCTTTTGGTCCTAACCCATGCCTAACACCCGTACACGACCTAATATTAGTCAACCCGTGCCAACACCCGATCACCTGCAACGCACACCCATATTATAACCCCTTTTGGTCCTAACCCTTGCCCAACAACCGTACATGACCTAATATTGGTCATCCCGTCTAACACCTGACCACGTGCAACCCATACTAATATTATGACCCCTTTTTGTCCTAACCCATGCCCAGCACCCGTACATGACCTAATATTGGTCAACCCATGCCAACACCCGACCACCTGCAACCCATACCTATATTATAACCCCTTTTGGTCCTAACCCATGCCTAACACCCATACATGACCTAATATTTGTTAACCCATGCCAACACCCAACCACCTGCAACCCATACCCATATTATAACACCTTTTGGTCCTAACACCCGTACATGACCTAATACTGGTCAACACGTGCTAACACCCGAGCACTTGCAACCCATACCTATATTATAACTCCATTTGGTCCTAAGCCATGCCCAGCACCCGTACATGACCTAATATTGCTCAACCCATGCCAACACCCGACCACCTGCAACCCATACCCATATTATAATCCCTTTTTGTCCTAACCCATGCCTAACACCCATTCGTGACCTAATATTTGTCAACCCGTGCCAACACCCGACCACCAGCAACCCACACCCATATTATAACCCCTTTTGGCCTAACCCACGCCCAATACCCGTACATGACCTATTATTGGTCATCCCGTGCCAACACCCGACCACCTGTAACCCATACCCATATTATAAGCCCTTTTGTTCCAAACCCATGCCCAACACCCGTACATGGCCTAATATTGGTAAACATGTGCCAACACCCAACCACCTACAATGTATACCCATATTATAACGCCTTTTTGTCCTTACCCATACCCAACACCCGTACATGACCTAATATTGGTTAACCCATGCCAACACCCGACCACCTGCAACCCATACCGATATTATAACCCCTTTTGGTCCTAACCCATGCCTAACACCCGTACATGACCTAATATTGGTCAACCCGTGCCAACACCCGATCACCTGCAACGCATACCCATATTATAACCCCTTTTGGTCCTAACCCTTGCCCAACAACCGTACATGACCTAATATTGGTCATCCCGTCTAACACCTGACCACTTACAACCCATACCAATATTATAACCCCTTTTTGTCCTAACCCATTCCCATCACCCGTACATGACCTAATATTGGTCAACCCATGCCAACACCCGACCACCTGCAACCCATACCCATATTATAACCCCTTTTGGTCCTAACCCATGCCTAACACCCGTACATGACCTAATATTTGTTAACGCATGCCAACACCCGACCACCTGCAACCCATACCCATATTATAACCCATTTTGGTCCTAACCCTTGCCTAACACCCGTACATGACCTAATATTGGTCAACACGTGCTACCACCCGAGCACCTGCAACCCATACCTATATTATAACTCCCATGGTCCTAAGCCATGCCCAGCACCTATACATGACCTAATATTGCTCAACCCGTGCCAACACCCGACCACCTGCAACCCATACCCATATTATAACCCCTTTTTGTCCTAACCCATGCCTAACACCCATACGTGACCTAATATTGGTCAACCGGTGCCAACACCCGACCACCAGCAACCCTCACCCATATTATAACCCCTTTTGGCCTAACCCATGCCCAATACCCGTACATGACCTATTATTGTTCATCCCATACCAACACCCGACCACCTGCAACCCATACCCATATTATAACCCCTTTTGTTCCAAACCCATGCCCAACACCCGTACATGACCTAATATTGGTAAACTTGTGCCAACCCCCGACCACCTGCAAGGTATACCCATATTATAACCCCTTTTTGTCCTTACCCATACCCAACACCTGTACATGACCAAATATTGGTCATCCCATGCCAACACCCGACCACCTGCAACCCATACCCATATTACAACCCTTTTTGGTCCAAACCCATGCACAATACCCATACCCGACATAATATTGGTAAACTTGTGCCAACACCTGACCACCTGCAACTTATACCCATCCTATAACCCCTTATTGTCCAAACCCATACCCAACACCTGTACATGACCTAATATTGGTCATCCCACGCCAAAACCCGACCACTTGCAACCCATACCCATATTATAACCGCTTTTGGTCCTAACCCTTGCCCAACACCCGTACATGACATAATATTGGTCAACGCGTGCAAACACCTGACCACCTACAACCCATACCTATATTATAACCCCTTTTGGTCCTAACCCATGCCCAACACCCGTACATGACCTAATATTGGTCAACCCATGCCAACACCCGACCACCTACAACCCATACCCATATTATAACCCCTTTTGGTCCTAACCCATGCCTAACACCCGTACATGACCTAATATTGGTTAACCCCTGCCAACACCCGACCACCTGCAACCCATACCCATATTATAACCCCTTTTGGTCCTAACCCATGCGCAACACCCGTACATGACCTAATATTGGTCAGCCTGTGCCCACACCCGACCACCTGCAACCCATACCAGTATTATAACCCTTATTTGTCCTAACCCACGCCAAACACCCGTACATAACCTAAAATTGATCAACCCGTGCTAACATTCGACCACCTGCAACCCAAACCCATATTATAACCCCTTTGTCTTAACCCTTTCCCAACACCCGTACATGACCTAAAATAGGTCAACCCGTGCTAACACCCAACAACCTGCAACCCATGCCTATATTATAACGCCTTTTGGTCCTAACCCATGCCCAGCACCCATACATGACTTAATATTGGTCAACTGATGCCAACACCCGACCACCTGCAAGCCATACCCATATTATAACCCCTTTCGGTCCTAACCCATGCCTAACACCCGTACATGACCTAATATTGGTCAACCCGTGCCAATACCCGACCACCTGCAACCCACACCCATATTATAACCCCTTTTGGTCCAAACCCATGCCCAACACCTGTACATGACCTAATATTGGTCATCCCGTGCCAACACCCGACCACCAGCAACTCATACCCATATTATAACCCCTTTTGGTCCAAACCCCTGCCCAACACCTATACATGACCTAATATTGGCAAACTTGTGCCAACACCCAACCACCTGCAAATTATACCCATCTTATAACCCCTTTTGGTCCTAACCCATGCCCAACACCTGTACATGACCTAATATTGGTCATCCCATGCCAACACCCGACCACCTTCAACCCATACCCACATTATAACCCCTTTTGGTCCAAACCGCGGCCCAACACCCGTACATTACCTAATATTGGTCATTCCGTGCCAACACCCAACCACCTGCAACCCATACCCATATTATAACCCCTTTTCGTCCAAACCCATGCCCAACACTCGTACATGACCTAATATTGGTAAACTTGTGCCAACACCCGACCACCTGCAACTTATATCCATCTTATAACCCCTTTTGGTCCTAACCCATGCCCAACACCTTTACATGACCTAATATTGGTCATCCCATGCCAACACCCGACCACCTGCAACCCATACCCATATTATAACCCCTTTTTGTCATAACCCATTCCCAGCACCTGTACATGACCTAATACTGGTCAACCCGTGCCAACACCCGATCACCTGCAACCCATACCCATATTATAACCCATTTTGGCCCTAACCCTTGCCCAACACCCGTACATGACCTAATATTGGTCAACCCATGCCAACACCCGACCACCTGCAACCCTTACCTATATTATAACCTCTTTTAGTCCTAACCCATGCCCAACACCCGTAGATGAACTAATATTGGTCAACCTATGCCAATATTAGGTCATGCCCAGCACCCGTACATGACCTAATATTGGTCAACACATGCCAACACCTGACCACCTGCAATCCATACCCATATTATCACCCCTTTTGGTCCTAACCCATGCCTAACACCCATACATGACCTAATATTGGTCAACCCGAGCCAACACCTGATCACCTGCAACCCACACCAATAATATAACCCCTTTTGGTCCTAACCCGGGCCCAACACCCGTACATGACCTAATATTGGTCATCCCGTGCCAACACCCGACCACCTGCAACCCATACCAATATTATAACCCCTTTTGGTCCAAACCCATGCCCAACACTTGTACATGACCTAATATTGGTAAACTTGTGCCAACACCCGACCACCTGCAACTTATACCCATATTATTGTTGGATTAATGTCTAAGTCCATAACTATAATTGGAAAGACTTGACCCGACCCGGCATGGTCCATTTAGGTTGCATGGCATCATGCACTTGGATAGACTATAATGGGAGAAATAAGACACTTATGGTAATTAATATATTATAAGTTCTAGTATATTAATAATAAGAATAATAAGATTATTTAATTAGTATTGATCAAGAATTAATCTAGGATTAATTAAGTGATCAAATGAAGACTAATTAAATATATGGGTTGATTTTGTAAATCATCCATACTTGTATAGTGGGCTAATGCTCCATGGATTATCTAGTTGGGCCAAAACCCATATGATGCTCCATGGATGCTCCATGGTGTATTTGAACCCATGGATCCATGGAAATGGAATGTCATGACAATTAGGGTTTACCCTAATTGTATAACTATATAAGCATCTTATTCTTGATCAAAATCGGCCGCTAGAGAGAGTAAGAAAGGGCTAGCCGATTTTCATGAAGTGTAGAATTCTCACAAGTTATTCCAAGTGTATTTGGTGTTGTGTGAACCATTTGAGGTGTCACACTTGGGGCACTAGGCACTCAAGCTTCATGAAGACATTCTATATCAAAGAGGTATGTATTCTAACTTGTGTTATTCAAAGTTTTGTATGCTAGATTAGGATAATACCTTGGATGTTCATATTTGCATGTATAATAGAGAAAACATAGATCCAAGGTATTTAGGGTTGCATGTACACTTAGGAGTGTTAGAATGCTCATAACCCAACAGTGGTATCAGAGACTAGGCTTGTTTTCTTGTTATACTTGCAAATGGAGCTGAAAAATCGAGTTTTGATGTTGTCTGCCCAGCAGACTCGCCGAGTCCATGAAGGGACTCGATGAGTCCAAGGCAAAAAGCATCCAGCTCGCCGAGTTGGTTAGTGCACTCGACGAGTTGGACCCCCAGACAGCATAAATTCGACTTTTTGGCTGGAATTGGACTAGGAACATTACCCTAAGAGGTTTTAGAACTTATAAACTTGTTTTTAGTGTGGTAATGTTCATGCCAATCCAATTTCAAAGATAATTGCCAATAGATTCATGCTTTGTATTAGTTTAAAGTTTAGACTAATTACATGAAAAAGTTTGATTTGAATTATCTTGTTCTTATGAGTTGCTTAGATTAATAGAAAAGTTGAGTGAAAAAGTTATTTTCAATCCAAATTAATCTAAGAGTTGATTCTAAAATGTGTTTTTGTAACTTGTCCTCAAGTTATATGAAAAGTCACATTTAAGTTTCATAAAACTCATAAAAGTTGGCAAAGGTTACAAAATGAAGAGTCTAGTTCTAATTAATTGGAGTTATGACTCCATAATTTGTCCTCAACTTATGGAGGACCAAGAGTCTCTTCATTAAATAATAAATAAAAAAAAGTGTAACCTTAATTAATTCCATAAGTTATAAAATAAAGAAAAGTTAATTCTTTTATTAGTTTAAAGTCTTCCATAACTTGTCCTCAAGTTATGGAACATGAAGAGTTTTTTGGATTAAAACTACTTTAAACACATAAGTTATGGAATTAATTAGTTTTGAATAGTTTCAAAACTTTCCCTCAAGTTTTGGAATTTGTAAAGTTTTCTCTTATGAATACTTTAATTCCATGTTAGCCCTTAGAATTTTAAAAGTTAAAATTCAACCCCTATACTTTATAATATTATAAGTTAATAATATATATATATAAGAGTAAAGTCAGACTTACCGCTAGTACGCCTCATTCACGAAGCCGGTCTATAAGGTGGGTATAAGGTTGTTGCCTATAAAATGGCAACTTAATGGGTGTCCACTCTCACCCACCGCTTGCTTGACTGGTGGAGGGTCGTTAGCCGAACGGGTTTGACAGGACTAGAATTCTCCCTTCATTAAAAGTATTAATGATAAATACTAAGTAACTAGACTCTTATAAATACCCAATCTTAGTTACTTAGGAAAATGTGAATAAGGTGCTAATCCATGAAATTACACTTTGCACTTTGTTTAAGTCGGTTAGTGGAGCGTGTGTGGTTAACCGGCACACTAACTCGTATTTAACAAGGTAGGAAAAGGTTAACTTAATGTTTATCATAATATCGATGGAGCGTGTGTGGTTAACCGGCACATCGATTGAGGGGTAAACACTTAAGGGTACCAAGTAATTTGCATGGTTACTTCACACCTTGTTTTGTGATCCTCGGCATCCCAGTCACAAAACCTGAAGGGCAGACTCGAGATTGAAACATGCCATTGAACAGTTCAATGAATCTCAAAAGATCTAGTAGTTTCAAAACCAATTAAAACCTAATAATACATTTCGTTTATCTTGGTGGAAATTGGTGAATCGTCATTCACCTACCTTCAAATTGTTTTATAGCTTGGATTACGGCATACCTCTTCTAAGTTATAAAATAGTTTGTTGGGTCCTAGCCTTAATATTTCATATTGGGTGTCATATTAAGGACTTTAAGATCAACTATCTTGAATAACTCCCAAAACATGTTTGGTTTAGACATTTATGATCTTCCCAAATCTCTTGAAACAAGCTTTCCTAAATGAAGATGATGTTCCAATGGAAATCATACTTCTTTCACCTCCTCCAATTATTCTCCCTACCCCACAAGTTCTTAAAAAGTTTAAGGTCACTCGAACCCTATTGGCAAGTGAAGGTCTAGGTGTGGTCACATCTTGGAGATGTAGTCACATATTGAAAAGCCGGGAGAGTTGGGTGTCAAAGTCTTAAGAAAGTTGGTGGTTCGATCACTTTGTAAGTCACATAGTGAGCTCTTTTGGAACACCTATGAAACAAACTATGACAAGACCCTTAATGATCTTATCTATTTGTTAAGATCAACTTCCTCAAAACTTGATGGACATTGACAATAGTGACACAGGAAATCCAGAAAAGCATTCTCTTCCCAATGGAAAGGGATCAGCCATAGTCAACTCGGTTGAACAAATGGTAAAGAGAAAAGCTAAGTCTGTGATAGTCCCGTGTACCATTATCAAAGGGTCCATATGTTTATATTGCCAAAGAAAGGGTCATTAGTTGCGAAGCTACCAAATTTACCTACGGATGTTAAAGTCAATAAGTTTGACTCTACTTCAGGTAAAATCCACTAATCTAGCTCTGTTAAGTTTCTATTCTGAGATTCCTGATACATGATGTGACTGGGTCATATGGTAATGTTTTAAGAATCAAAGAAAAGTGAAGGAACTTAAAGAAAGAATATGCTGAATCTGATCGCATAGATGGATTTCTATCGCGTAGTTTGAAGATCGGATTCTTGAGCTACTTCTTAGGAGTTATGAGGTATTGCTTAGGAATAGATAACAACAAGTTTTCATATGGATTGTAAGGATAAGTTTTTCGATAGTTTTAAAATAAAAGAAAATTTTTATTTTATTTATTTTAAAATATCCTTACAATGGCAGATGAGGAAAAATTGTTGCTTATATGATTCCATTAATAGCAAGAGTGGAAGTATGAAATTGATTCTTTCATTTGTGGTAATGTCTAAATTTACTAATTAAGGAAAGATTCTCATCACCCAAGTTTCAGTTGGAACGAAACTTGGAATCATGCAAGTTGTATAACATGATGAATGAGAACTTTCAAGTATTGAAAAAAATTAAGACTAATTACTTATTCACATGGATGTGTGAGTAAAGTAAATCACTAAGGGATCAAGTACACATTCTTGTGCACTGGTCAAGTCCACCACAAAAGATCAATAAGATTATTCGTCATAATTTACTAAAGCTCAGTAAATATGATTATACCTACAAGCTTAAGTGTAACTCTGAGTCATTGGAAAAGGTTCCAATGTAAGGCAGAGCGAATAAGAAGAATCAAATTAGGCGGAAGGATAGAATTTTCTCAAATCTGAAAAGATGGGAGAGTACTTTCGTATCAGTTTTTATGATCATCTTAATGATTTACAGACCTTGTCACAATTCATCCTCTAAGTGCTTTCTTATAGCTAAGAAGAGGAACTATGAATTGTTGAATTGGTTAAATCAAGAAGATGAGTCATACTTCATTCCAATACAAATCTTAGAGTCATACTCCAAGATTGTAATTTGAGTGACAAGTCTTAGAGAAGGTTTAAAAACACGAGTCAAATGTAAGAGTAAAAGTTTTCTACTCTTGTACATTTGAAACTGGTATGTTGTATGTTTTGAATAAAACAAAGACCAACTTAGGCCAATTGTGTGAAGTGTTTGTCTTGGTTAGAATCCACACTATCTCTTGGATGTTTGACAAGGGAGTCTTATAGGTCAAGAGGACAGTGGGAGTCTTAAAGGTCTTGAAAGTCTCAAGAACTAATCAAGAATAGAACCTGAGGTTCTTCACTAGCACACGACTTGAGGTTTATAACCTATCATGTTGACATACTCTGTGCCCATTCCTATTAAAGTTGGTTTTTCATATGAGTTCTTAGAGTTCTCAATTGGTTACACAACAACTTGGAAGCAATGGAATGCCCTTAAGCTGCCAGGTGGCAAGAAGTTAAGATTGAGTTCAGTCCATATGAGTTTGGATTTGTCATTATCCTTGTCTTGTGACTATGGTTTTGACAATTCACATGGATAAGAACACATACACCATTAAATCTAAGTGTCATAAGGTTTCTCTCCGATTCATGAAAATGATGGTGAGGAAACACTTTCACTAAGTAGATTTTAGCTATATAGCAATTGTGATATTTTCATTCTCAAAGTCGTTAGTGGAGCGTGTGTGGTTTACCGGCACACTAACCTGGACTTGTGAGAAGTGGCAAAAAGGTCTAAGCATTATGATTACGGCATCCCTCTTCATAATTGTTTAGACACACAAGTGTGCTATCTAAGGGAAGGTGTATGTTTTTGATAAAGTCTTATCAAAACAATCTAGTATCAGAAATCTGAACTTTGGTAAGAAAGTCAATAAACTATTGATTTCTAGAAGTCGAGCTTTCTGAGTACATGTCAAAGCTAGTGGGAGCATAAGTGTTATGCTAATAATCATCATGTTAGTGGGAGCATGATAATTATGATAAAGATTGCAAGGTAGCAATGTTAATTATAGAAAACAAAAGGTTTTAATTGGGAAAAGTTGTTTTGCTATAATTAAGGGAGAGCAAATTATACTTCATCTCAAATCTATAAGCTTAGATCGTGAGGTTTTAATCATTTAGTCAAGGAAATATATATGAATTTCATGTTGGAATGGCTCAACATAAGGAAATTCTGTATATGGGTCCATTATTTGCGTTCTTAAATTCGATTATGATTACGGCATCCCTTTTCATAATCTGAATTATGAGAACTTGGCAAATAGAAATGGAAATGTTATAGCAAAAGACTGGTTTAGTCTTTATGTGAGACATCATGAATCGTGTCCCATATGCTTCGGATATAGGATCGATTACATGTGCTATATTCATCCTTTCTAAAAGTTTCCAAATGCCTGGGGCATTAAGAAGGGAAAAGGTTTAGAACTGGATATGACTAAAAGGATTAAACAATTTTCGAGGACAATCTAAGGTTTACCAAAGATTGGTTGCTCAAGGACAGTTGGAAGTATAGTGATAATTCTGGAAGGACCATATTGACATAATCTCTAAGGAGGCAACTCTTATTCAGAAGTGATAGTCAAAATGAATCTGGAAATGTTTCAAAGTCATAAATTTCAATCTGTGTAAGATTAAGGAAACTTAATGCAAGAAGGATGTTTCCAAGGAATTGATCTCCTTTGGAATACTCTGTAATGATTGTTGCCAAGTCATTGTGAATTTGTGCATAATCGTTACAAGAAGATCAATGCATATAAATTCAGAATCTAACAAAATCCAGTAAATGGCATGAATTTGGAATTCTTGCATTTGCAGTAAGGATTTGGGAGTGTGAAAAGAGAATCATTTAAGTTATGTTCAATTGATCTAGTTCACAAAGTAAAGATCATAGACAAACATAGTATGCATACTTGGTGTATGGCATGACTAGTGTTTAGAAAACATAGTGTACATGCTTGAAGTATGGGACAACTATTGTTTTAAATTCAAGAATAAAGTTGATAGCTGAAATAGTATACAATGAATAATGTGTAATCATATGGTGATAAATAAAAGGTGTTTTATTTATGTTCATAGGTTTTGATACCATATTGGATTCAATTATTATTGTGTTTCACTTTGCATGTTTTGACTTCCCGAATAAACTAGGTTATTCTTCCGGAATGACTAAGTTATTCAAACAATCCACAGTCGGTCATATGTTGGAAGTAGATATGAATTACAACTGTCATGGGTTGGCTTGTAGAGGTCTAAGGTGTTGGACAAAGGGCTACAACACTCATGAGTGCTCATAAGTTCTGAGTATAGGATTTAACCCGCGCTCATTGGAATCACTTCATGGATTTTATCACTAGTGATCATGAGACAATAATATCTTATATTCTTCAAACCTAGAGATATGAGTTGTTACTATGAGTTGATAGTACATTGATTGCACGAAAATGCATTGGTAACTCGATGTTATAAAACGTGTCTTTGTGTATGATTCAACAAGTAGTAGAACAAGCCATATGAGTCGAAGTTATCCATTCCTTTTACCTTCGGGATAAAAGCGATATCTGTGGGCCCCTCGATGATTTGATGATGACAAATGGAAGTGCTCAGCCGGGCCAGGAGTAATTTGATTTGTTCAATTAGTCAGTCGTCATAAATCAGAAATCTAGAAACAACAAATGGACAAAGAGAATGATTATAATCCATGTCTCAGTCCATATGGTATCTAGAATGGAGGAATATATGATCACTTATCTAATGGACAAGTCATTGACAAATGTCAAAGTTCATCGACAAGGTCAGAGTTCGACAGAAGCTTTTGAGAGCTACGATTGCCAGTTGGTTCCTGAAGTCATACACAATAATAGTTTTAGACTTATCCAAGTGGGAGACTGTTGGATTAATGTCTAAGTCCATAACTATAATTGGTAAGACTTGACCCGACCCAGCATGGTCCATTTGGGTTGCATGGCATCATGCACTTGGATAGACTATAATGAGAGAAATAAGACACTTATGGTTATTAATATATTATAAGTTCTAGTATACTAATAATAAGAATAATAACATTATTTAATTAGTATTGATCAAGAATTAATCTAGGATTAATTAAGTGATCAAAAGAAGACTAATTAAATATATGGGTTGATTGTGTAAATCATCCATACTTGTATAGTGGGCTAATGCTCCATGGATTATCTAGTTTGGCCAAAACCCATATGATGCTCCATGGGTTTACCCTAATGTATAACTATATAAGCATCTTATTCTTGATCAAAATCGGCCGCTACAGAGAGTAAGAAAGGGCTAGCCGATTTTCATGAAGTGTAGAATTCTCTCAAGTTATTCCAAGTGTATTTGGTGTTGTGTGAACCATTTGAGGTGTCATAATTGGGGCACTAGGCACTCAAGCTTCATGAAGACATTCTACATCAAAGACGTATGTATTCTATCCTGTGTTATTCAAAGTTTTGTATGCTAGATTAGGATAATACCTTGGATGTTCATATTTGCATGTGTAATAGAGAAAACATAGATCCAAGGTATTTAGGGTTGCATGTACACTTAGGAGTGTTAGAATGCTCATAACCCAACAATTATAACCCCTTTTGGTCCTAACCACTCGCAACACCTGTACATGACCTAATATTGGTCATCCCGTGCCAACACCCGACCACCTACAACCCATACCCATATTATAAACCCCTTTTGGCCCTAACCCTTGCCCAACACCTGTACATGACCTAATATTGGTCAACCCGTGCCAACACCCGACCACCTGCTACCCTTAACTATAGTATAACCCTTTTTAGTCCTAACCCATGCCCAACACCCGTACATGACCTAATACTGGTCAACTCGTGCCAACACCTGACCACCTGCAACCCAAGCCCATATTATAACCCTTTTTGTTCATAACCCATCCCCAACACCCGTACATGACCTAATATTGGTCAACCCCTGCCAACACCAGACCACCTACAACCCATACCCATATTATAACCATTATTTTTCCTAACCCATGCCCAACACTTGTACATAACCTAAAATTAGTCAACCCGTGCCAACACCCGACCACCTGCAACCTATACCCATATTATAACCCCTTTTGGTCCTATCCCTTGCCCAACACCCATACATGACCTAAAATTGGTCAACCCGTGCAAACACCCGACCACCTGCAACCCATACCTATATTATAACCCCTTTTGGTCCTAACCCATCCCCAGCGCCCATACATGACTTAATATTGGTCAACCCATGCCAACACCTGATCACCTGCAACCCATACCCATATTATAACCCCTTTTGGTCCTAACCCATGCCTAACACCCGTACATGACCTAATATTGGTCAACCCATGCCAATACCCGACCACCTGCAACCCACACCCATATTATAACCACTTTTGGTCCAAACCCATGCCCAACACCCGTACATGACCTAATATTGGTCATCTCGTGCCAACACCCGACCACTTGCAACCTATACCCATATTATAATGCCTTTTGGTCCAAACCCATGCCCAACACCTATATATGACCTAATATTGGTAAACTTGTGCCAACACCCGACCACCTGCAACTTATACCCATCTTATAACCCCTTTTGGTCCTAACCCATGCCGAACACCTACACATGACCTAATATTGGTCATCCCATGCCAACACCCGACCACCTACAACCCATACCCATATTATAACCCCTTTTGGTCCTAACCCTCGCCGAACACCCGTACATGACCTAATATTGCTCAACCCGTGCAAACACTTGTCCACCTGCAACCCAAACCCATATCATAACCCCTTTTGTTCATAACCCATTCCCAACAACCATCCATGACCTAATATTGGTCAACCCCTGCCAACACCCGACCACCTACAACCCATACCCATATTATAACCCCTTTGTTACTAACCAATGCCCAACACCCATACATGACCGAATATTGCTCAACCTGTGCCCACACCCAACCACCCGCAAACCATACCCGTATTATAACCCATATTTGTCCTCACCCATGCTTAACACCCATACATAACCTAAAATTGGTCAACCCATGCCAATAACCGACCACCTGCAACCTATACCCATATTATAACCCCTTTTGGTCCTACCCCTTGCCCAACACCCGTACATGACCTAAAATTGGTCCACCCATGCTAACACCCAACCACCTACAACCCATACCTATATTATAACCCCTTTTGGTCGTAACCCATGCCCAATACCCATACCTGACTTAATAATGGTCAACCCATGCAAACACCCGACCACCTGCAACCCATACCCATATTATAACCCCTTTTGGTCCTAACCCATGCCTAACACTCGTAAATGACCTAATATTTGTCAACCCGTGCCAACACCCAACCACCTGCAACCCATACCCATATTATAACCCCTATTGGTCCTAACCGATGCCCTACACCCGTACATGACCTAATATCGGTCCACATATGCCAACAACTGACCACCTGCAACCTACACCCATATTATAACCCCTTTTGATCCTAACCCATGCCCAGCACCCGTACATGGTGTAATATTGGTAAACCCGTGCCTACACCCGACCACCTGCAACCCATACCCATATTATAACACCTTTTCGTCCAAACCCATGCCCAACACCCGCACATGACCTAATAATTTTCTACCCATACCCTTTTTATAACCCCTTTTTGGTCCAAACCCATGCCCAACACCCGTACATGACCTAACATTGGTAAACCTGTGCCAACACCCGACCACCTGCAACCCATACCCATATCATAACCCCTTTTGGTCCTAACCGATGCCCAACACCCGTACATGACTTAATATTGGTCAACCCTAGCAAACACCCGACCACCAGCAACCCATACCCATATTTTAACCCCTTTTGGACATAACTCTTGCCCAACACCCGTACATGATCTAATATTGGTTAAATCGTGCTAACGCCTGACAACCTACAACCCATACCTATATTATAACCCCTTTTGGTCCTAACCGATTCCCAGTACCCGTACATGACCTAATATTGGTCTACCCAAGCCAACACCCGACCACCTGCAACCCAAAAGAATATTATAACCCCTTTTGTTCATAACCCATGCCCAACACCCGTACATGACCTAATATTGGTCAACCCCTGCCAACACCCGACCACTTGCAACACATACCCATATTGTAACCCCTTCTTGTCCTAACCCATGCCCAACACCTATACCTAACCTAATATTGGTCATCCCAAGCGAATGCCCTACCACTTGCAAGCCATACCCATATTATAACACTTTTTGGTCCGAGCCCAAGCCCAACACCCGTACATTACCTAATATTGGTAAACCCGTGCCAACACCCGCCCACCTGCAACCCATGCCCATATTATAATCCCTTTTGGTCCTAACCCTTGCCTAACACCCGTACATGACCTAATAATTTTCTACCCATACCCTTTTTATAACCCCTTTTTGGTCCAAACCCATGCCCAACACCCGTACATGACCTAACATTGGTAGACCTGTGCCAACACCCGACCACCTGCAACCCATACCCATATCATAACCCCTTTTGGTCCTAACCCATGCCCAACACCCGTACATGACTTAATATTGGTCAACCCTAGCAAACACTCGACCACCAGCAACCCATACCCATATTTTAACCCCTTTTGGACATAACTCTTGCCCAACACCCGTACATGATCTAATATTGGTTAAATCGTGCTAACGCCTGACAACCTACAACCCATACCTATATTATAACCCCTTTTGGTCCTAACCGATTCCCAGTACCCGTACATGACCTAATATTGGTCTACCCAAGCCAACACCCAACCACCTACAACCCAAAAGAATATTATAACCCCTTTTGTTCATAACCCATTCCCAACACCCGTACATGACCTAATATTGGTCAACCCCTGCCAACACCCGACCACTTGCAACACATACCCATATTGTAACCCCTTCTGGTCCTAACCCATGCCCAACACCTATACCTGACCTATATTGGTCATCCCAAGCGAATGCCCTACCACTTGCAAGCCATACCCATATTATAACACTTTTTGGTCCGAGCCCAAGCCCAACACCCGTACATTACCTAATATTGGTAAACCCGTGCCAACACCCACCCACCTGCAACCCATGCCGATATTATAACCCCTTTTGGTCCTAATCCTTGCCTAACACCCGTACATGAACTAATACTGGTCAACTGGTGCAAACACCCAACCACCTGCAACCCATACCTTTATTATAACCCCTTTTGGTCCTAACCCATGCCCAGCACCCGTACATAACCTAATATTAGTCAACCCATGCCAACACCCGACCACCTGCAAGGCATACCCATATTATAGCCCCTTCTGGTCCTAACCCATGCCTAACACCCGTACATGACCTAATATTGCTCAACCCGTGCGAACACCCGATCACCTGCAACCCACACCCATATTATAACCCCTTTTCGTCCTAACCCATGCCTAACACCCGTACATGACCTAATATTGGTCAGCCAGTGCCAACACCCGACCACCTGCAACCCATACCAATATTATAACCTCTTTTGGTCCAAACCCATGCCCAACACCCGTACATGACCTAATATTGGTAAGCATGTGCCAACACCCGACCACCTGCAACTTATACCCACATTATAACCCCTTTTGGTCCAAACCCATTCCCAACACCTGTAGATGACCTAATATTAGTCATCCTATGCCAACACCCGACCACCTGCAACCCATACCCACATTATAACCCCTTTTGGACATAACCCTTGCCCAACACCAGTACATGACCTAATATTGTTCAACCCGTGCCAACACCTGACCACCTGCAACCCTTACCTGTATTATAACCCCTTTTGGTCCTAACCCATGCAAAACTCCCGTACATGACTTAATATTGGTCAACCCATGCCAACACCCGACCACCTACAAGCCAAAAGAATATTATAACCCTTTTTGTTCATAACCCATGCCCAACACCCGTACATGACCTAATATTGGTCAACCCCTGCTAACACCCGACCACCTGCAACCCATACCCATATTATAACCCCTTTTGGTCCTAACCCATGCCCAACACCCATATATGACCTAATATTGGTCATCCCGTGGCAACACCCGACCACCTACAACCCATTCCCATATTATAACGCATTTTGGTTGAAACCCATACCCAACACCCGTACATGACCTAATATTGGTAAACTTCTGCCAACACCCGACCACTTGCAACTTATACCAATATTATAACCCGTTTTGGTCGTAACCCATGCCCAACACCTGTACATGACCTAATATTTGTCATCCAAAGCCAAAACCCCACCATCTGCAACCTATACCCATATTATAAGCCCTTTTAGTCCTAACCCCTGCCCAACACCCTTACATGACCCAATATTGGTCAACCCGTGCCAACACCCGACCACCTGCAATCTATACCAATATTATAACCCCTTTTGGTCCTAATCCTTTCCCAACACCCGTACATGACCTAATATTGGTCAACTCGTGCTTACACCTGACCAAATGCAACCATACCTATATTATAACCCCTTTTGCTCCTAACCCATGCCAAACACCCATACATGACCTAATATTGGTCAACCCATGCCAACAACCGACCACCTGCAACCCAAACCCATAATAATACCCCTTTTGGTCCTAACCCATGCCTAACACCCGTACATGACCTAATATTGGTCAACCCATGCCAACACCCGACCACCAGCATCCCATACCAATATTATAACCCCTTTTGGTCCTAACCATTGCCCAACACCTATACATAATGTAATATTGGTCATCCCAAGCCAACACCCTACCACCTGCAACTCGTACCGATATTATAACCCCTTTTTGACCTAACACATGCCCAACACCCGTACATGACCTAATATTGGTCAACCCGTGCCAACACCCGACCACCTGCAACCCATACCCACATTATAACGCCTTTTGGTCCTATCCTTTTCCCAACACCCGTACATGACATAATATTGGTCAACCCGTGCTAACACACGACCACCTGCAACCCATACCTATATTATAACCCCTTATGGTCCTAACCCATGCCCAGCACCCATTCATGACCTAATATTGGTCAAGCCATGCCAACACCCGACCACCTACAACCCATACCCATATTATAACCCCTTTTGGTCCTAACGCATGTGTAACACCCGTACATGACCTAATATTGGTCAACCCGTGCGAACAGCCGATCCCCTGGAACACACACCCATATTATAACCCCTTTGGGTCCTAACCCATGCCCAACACCTGTACATGACCTAATATTGGTCATCCCGTGCCAACACCAGACCACCTGCAACCTATACCAATATTATAACCCCTTTTGGTCAAACCCATGCCCAACACCCGTACATAACCTAATATTGGTAAACTTGTGCCAACACCCGACCCCTTGCAACTTATACCCATATTATAACCCCTATTGGTCCTAACCCATGCCCAACACCTGTACATGACCTAATATTGGTCATCCCAAGCCAACACCCAACCACCTGCAACCTATACCCTTATTATAACCCCTTTTCATCCTAACCCTTACCCAACACCCGTACATGACCTAATATTGGTCAACCCGTCCAACACACGACCACTTGTAACCCTTACCTATTTTATAGCCCCTTTTGGTCCTAACCCATGCCCAACACCCGTACATGACCTAATATTGGTCAACCCGTGGCAACACCAGACCACCTGCAACCCAAACCTAAATTATAACCCTTTTGTTCCTAACCCATGCCCAAAACCCGTACATGACAACCCCTGCCAACACCCGACCACCTGCAACCCATACCCATATTATAAGCCCTTTTGGACCTAACCCATGCCCAACACCCGTACATGACCTAATATTGGTCAACCTTTGCCCAAACTCGACCACCTGCAACCCATACCCGTATTGTAACCACCATTTGTCCTAACCCATACCGAACACCCGTCCATAACCTAAAATTTGTCAACCCGTGCCAACACTCGACCACCTACAACCCATACCCATATTATCACCCCTTTTGGTCCTAACCCTTGCCCAACAACAATACATGACCTAATATTGGTCAACCCATGCTAACACCCGACCACCTGCAACCCATACCTATATTATAACCTATTTTTGTCCTAACCCATGCCCAGCACCCATACATGACCTAATATTGGTCAACCCATGCCAACACCCAACCACCTGCAACCCATACCCATATTATAACCCCTTTTGGTCCTAACCCATGCCTAACACCCGTACATGACCTAATACTGGTCATGTTGTGCCAACACCCGACTACATGAAACCCACACCCGTATTATAATCCCTTTTGGTCCTAGCCCATGCCCAACACCCGTACATGACTGAATATTGGTCATCCCGTGCCAACACCCGACCACCTGCAACCCATACCTATATTATAACCCATTTTGGTCCAAACCCATGCCCAACTCCCATACATGACCTAATATTGGTAAACTCGTGCCAACACTCGACCACCTGCAACTTATACCCATATTATAACCCCTTTTGGTCCTAACCCATGCCTAACACCCGTACATGACCTAATATTGGTCATCGCATGCCAACACCCGACCACCTGCATCCGATACCTATATTTTAACCCCTTTTGGTCCTAACCCATGCCCAACATCCGTACATGACCTAATATTGGTCAACACGTACGAACACCCGAACAGCTGCAAACCATACCCATATTATAACCCCTATTGGTCCTAACCAATGCCCAACACCGGTACATCACTTAATATTGGTCAATCTGTGCCAACACCCGACCACCTGCAACTTATACTCGTATTATAACCCGTTTTCGTCCTAACCCATGCCCAACACCCGTTCATAACGTAATATTGGTCAGCCCGAGGCAACACCCGACCACCTGCAACCCATACCCATATTATAACCCCTCTTTGTCCTAACACATGCCCAACACCTGTACATGACGTAATATTGGTCAACCCGAGCCAACACCCAACCACCAGCAACCCATACGCATATTATAACCACTTTTGGTCCTAACCCATGCCCAACACCCATACATGACCTAATAATCGTCAACGCCTGCCAACATCCAACCACCTGCAACCTATTCCCATTTTAAAACCCCTTTTTGGTCCAAACCCATGTCGAACACCCGTACATGACCTAATATTGGTCAACCCGTTCCACAACCCGACCACCTGTAACCCATACCCGTATTATAACCCCTATTGGTCCAAACTGATGCCCAACACCCTTACATGACCTAATATTGGTCAATCCGTGCCAACACCCGACCACCTGCAACCTATACCCGTATTATAACCCCTTTTTGTCCTAACCCATGCCCAGCACCAATTCATGACGTAATATTGGTCAACCCGTCCCAACACTCGACCACCTGCAACACATACCCATATTATAACCCCTTTTGGTTCTAACACATGCCCAACACTTGTACATGATGTAATATTCGCAACCCGTGTCAACACCCGACCACTTGCAACCCATACCTATACTAAAACCAATTTTTGTCCTAACCCATGCCCAACACCCGTACATGACCTAATACTGTTCAACCTATGCAAACACCCGACCTCCTACAACCCATACCCATATTTTAACACCTTTTGGTCCTACCCCGTGCCCAACACCTGTACATGACCTAATATTAGTCATCCCAAGCCAACACCCTACCACCTACAACCCATACCCATATTATAACCCCTTTTGGTCCTAACCCATGCCCAACACCCGTACATGACCTATTATTGGTCAACCTGCGCCAACACCCGACCACCTGCAACCCATACCCATATTATAACCCCTTTTGGTCCTAACCCTTGCCCAACACCCGTATATGACATAAAATTGTCAAACCGTCCTAACACCCGACCACCTGCAACCTATACCTATATGATACCCCTTTTGGTCGTAACCCATGCCTATCACCCGTACATGACCTAATATTGGTCAACCCATGCCAACACCCGACCACCTGCAACCCATACCCATATTATAACCCCTTTTGGTCCTAACCCATGCCTAACACCCATACATGACCTAATATTGGTCAACCCATGCCAACACCCGACCACCTACAACCCATACCCATATATTAACCCCTTTTTGTCCTAACCCATATATTAACCCCTTTTTGTCCTAACACAAGCGAACACCCTACCACCTGCAAATCGTACATATATCGTAACCCCTTTTGGTCCTAACCCATGCCCAACAACCGTACATGACCTCATATTGGTCAACCCGTGCCAACACCCGACCACCTTCAATCCATTCCCATATTATAACCCCTTTTGGTCCTAACCCTTGCCCAACACCCGTACATGACATATATTGGTCAACCCGTGCTAACACCCGACCACCTGCATCCCATACCTATATTATAACCCCTTTTAGTCCTAACCCATGCCCAGCACTTGTACATGACCTAACAAATGTCAACCCACGCCAACACCCAACCACCTGCAACCCATACCCATACTATAACCCCTTTTGGTCCAAACCCATGCCCAACACCTGTACATGACCTAATATTGGTAAACTTGTGCCAACACCCGAACACCTGCAACTTATACCCATATTATAACCCCTTTTCGTCCTAACCCATACCCAAAACCTGTACATGACCTAATATTGGTCATCCCAAGCCAACCCCCGACCACCTGCAACCCATACCCATATTATAACCCCATTTGGTCCTAACCGATGCCCAACACGCGTACATGACCTAATATTGGTCAACCCGTGCCAACATCCGACAATATGCAACCAATACCCATATTATAACCCCTTTTGGCCCTAACCCGTGCCCAACACCAGTGCATGACCTATTATTGGTAAACTTGTGCCAACACCCGACCACCTGCAACACTTACATATATTATAAACCCTTTTAGTCCTAACTCATGCCCAACCACCATACATGACCTAATATTGGTCAACCCGTGCCAACACCCGACCACCTGCAACCTCTACCTATATTATAACCCCTTTTACTCCTAACCCATGCCCAGCACTCGTACATGACCTAATCTTGGTCAACCCATGCCAACACCCGACCACCTGCAACCCATACCCATATTATAACCCCTTTTGGTCCTAACCCATGCCTAACACCCGTACATGACCTAATATTGGTCAACCCATGCCAACACCCGACCACCTACAACCCACACCCATATAATAACCCCTTTTGGTCCTAACGCATGCCCAACACCCGTACATGACCTAATATATGTCAACCTGTGCCAACACCCGACCACCTACAACCCATACCCATATTATAACCCCTTTTGGTCCAAACCAATGCCCAACACCCATACATGACCTAATATTGGTAAACTTGTGCCAACACCCATACCCATATTATAACCCCTTTTGGTCCTAACCCACGCCCAACACTTGTACATGACCTAATATTGGACATCCCATGCCAACACCCGACCACCTGCAACCCATACCCATATTATAACCCCTTTTGGTCCTAACCCGTACATGACGTAATATTGGTCAACCTGTGTCAACACCCGACCACCTGCAACCCATACCCATATTATAACCCCTTTTGGTCCTAGCCCATGCCCAATTTAACATCATATATTCCGAAACCAAAAAATTTTCATTTTTACAATCATCAAAACATTGAGTAATAAGTTTAGGTTCCAAAGTAACAATTTAGTCACGACCGATTACATAACAAAAGATCACAAGATGGTTTCCCCGAGTGTGTGTACAATCACGCCGGCACCTTCCCATGTTCCTCGCTAGTACCTGAAACACATAACACAACAACTGTAAGCCTAAATGCTTAGTGAGTTCCCCAAAATACAACCTACGCACGTACGCCTTTCCAGGCCTTGACCTTCTGGTCCATGTGTCTCAGGGGACTTCCGTCCTAACTGGGTAACCCTTCCGGTCCTACCCACGTCAACCTTACCTTCCATATGACCATGCTTTCTGGCCCATAACATGTTGCCTTCCGGCCCAAATCAAGCATATCATACATGGTGCATATAACGAATAACTTATCACACATAAGGCATATATCTCATATCATATTCGACCTTCCGGTCACACAGTCAAACCCTTCCGGGTACAGTATAGTGAGAAGACTCACCTCGTATGCCTCGCTAATCGTGAACCCTGGAATCACTCGTGCTCGAACCCCCGAGCTGTAATCCTCCTATGATATCATGAATCTATAATTATTACTTGTACCACTAAGGTTGACCATCCATATCAAGTCAACACAGGTTGACATGGTCAACAGTCTTTGGTCAATTGGACCGGACTCGGCGAGTGCACTATAGTGAATCGGCGAGTCTACGTGTTTTCTCCAACTCGCATGGATTTTCCCTTTGACTCGTCGAGTACTCCCCGACTCGAAGAGTTCCACCTGGTCATGAATCACGGGGCCACCGTGACTCAACTCGCCGAGTCGCAAGGACAACTCGGTGAGTCCCAACTTGACTCGGTCCACCTGTCAAAACCTTTCTAACTCTCTGCGACGCACTGAGTCACCCACAACTCGGCAGGACTACACACTGGGTGGTCTCAAGGACAATCTTCAAGCGACTCGTCGAGTCTGTTCTTTAGACTCGACGAGTCCATGCCATGCAACAGCTAAAACTGGTTTTTGCGGTCAGATCCGTTCCATACACACATAGATCTGGCCTTCCCAAGCTTATTTATCACGTAAAGTCTCAGTCTTGGTCGCCATGCAACGCATACAAGGCACATTTTGGAGAAATAACCTCTAATATGGCAACCCTAGCTTCTAACTCAAAAGAATGAACATAAAGCTTGTCATATGGGGCCTCCTGGACTTGCTAAGGTCCAGATCTAGGTTCCATATCTCCATGGGACCTTTCATACTTCCAATTTAAGCCAAATAAGGTAAGAAGAAACCCTAGATTTGACACATCAACCCAAAATACGAAGTTTAGCTCTGAAAGTTACCTCAAGAAGGTTCCCTTGATGAAATAGAAGCAGATCCAAGCTCCCCAACTCTTCAAGCTTGATCTTCTCCCTCCTTTCTTGCAATAATACACAAAATGATGAACAAATGGCCTCTTATCACACTCACAAGGGCTCACAGTCGTATGGGTGCACTTAGGGTTCAAGGTGGCCGAAAATGAAGGCCATAAGGTCCTTTATATAGGGCTTAGGACCAGGAAATTAGGCTTTCATTAAACAGCACGGACTCGCCGAGTCCGGACGCGAACCTCCGTCCAAAACCGCGATCCGACTCAGGGAGTTCGACCTCCAACTCGCCGAGTCCCCACACAGAATATCAAAAATATGAAAGTAAAGATACCTGGGGATCCGGGCTGTTACAATTCTCCCCCACTAGAATAAGACTTCGCCCTCGAAGTCCCGCTAGGCAAATAGCTCCGGATGCTGCTCACGCATCTCACGTTCCGGCTCCCAGGTCATCTCTGATCCCTTCCGATGTTGCCACTGAACCAATACTAGGGGTACCTCCTTGTTCCTCAAAACCTTAATCTTCCTATCTCTGATGGCTACTGGTCTTTCAGCATAATTCAGGCTTGCATTCACCTGAATATCCCCTAATGGAACCACCGCCGATTCGTCGGCTATACACTTCCTCAACTGCGACACATGGAAAGTGTCGTGAATCTGTCCCAACTCTGCTGGCAAGTCTAAACAGTAGGCTACCCGGCCCACCCTCGCGATCACACAGAAAGGACCAATATATCGGGGCCCCAACTTGCCCCTCTTCCTGAACCGAATCACTCATTTCCAAGGAGAGACCTTCAGGAGTACAAGATCACCAACTTGAAACTCAAGCTCGGACCGTCTTCTGTCTGCATAACTCTTCTGTTGGCTCTGAGCGGTCAACAACCTCTGCTTGACCAGCTGAATTTGCTTGGTCGTCTGAAGTACGATCTCCGTGCTACCCATAACTTGTTGTCCTACCTCACCCCAACAGATGGGGGTGCGACACCTCCTCCTATACAACAGATCAAAGGGTGGCATACCAATGCTCAAATGATGGTTGTTGTTATACGAGAACTCTGGTAAAGGTAGATAGGTGTCCCAGTTTCCCCCGAAGTCCAACACACATGCCCGAAGCATGTCCTCGAGTGTCTGTATCGTCCGCTCACTCTGACCATCTGTCTGGGGATGATATGTAGTACTGAAATGTAACCTGGTACCTAACTCATCATGAAACTTCTTCCAGAACCTGGAAGTGAAACGCACGTCACGGTCCGAAAGAATCAAGATTGGCACCCCATGCCGAGATACTACTTCCCTCACATATAACTCGGCTAACTTCTCCACAGAAGAGCTCTCGCTGATGGCTAGAAAATGAGCGCTCTTTGTCAGCCAATCCACGATCACCCAAATCGCATCGACTCCCCTTGCAGTTCGCGGTAACTTGGTGATGAAATCCATAGTGATTTGTTCCCACTTCCATTCGGTAATCTCTAGCGGTTGCAGCTTACCGTGTGGTCGCAATTGCTCGGCCTTGACCTGCCGACAAGTCAAGCACCTCTCGACAAACCAAGCGACATCCCTTTTCATACAGGGCCACCAGTACTCCTTCTTGAGATCCAAATACATTTTCGTAGCACCGGGATGAATCGAGAATTTCGATCGATGTGCTTCCTCCATCAAAATAGTACGCGCACCGCCCACAACCGGCACCCAAATCCGACCCTGAAAAGCCATAAGCCCTCGACCATCCGTGACAAATCCTGATACCTGACCTACAACCCGCTCCTTCTTCTGATGTTCAGGCTTTGCAGCCTCCACTTGAGCTCCTAGAATAATATCCAGAATCGGGGTCAATACCGTCAATCTCATACAAACATCTTGGATCGGGGCGTTATCCACCCTACAGCTCAACGCGTCGGCTACCACATTAGCCTTGCCCGGGTGGTACAGGATCTCACAATCGTAATCCTTCACCACATCCAACCACCTTATTTGTTGCATATTCAGATTTGGCTGATCCATCAAGTACTTCAAGCTCTTATGGTCCGTGTATATCGTACACCGAACCCCATACAAATAGTGTTGCCAGATCTTGAGGGCAAACACCACCGCCCCTAATTCCAGGTCGTGTGTGGGATATCTCGACTCATGAGGCTTCAACTGTCTCGAAGCGTACGCTATCACATGACCCCTATGCATAAGCACCGCCCTCAAACCTGATATAGAGGCATCACAGTATACCACAAAATCCTCCATCCCTTCCGGGCAAGCACTGGAGCCTCGCACAATTTCTGATGAAGCGTCTCGAATGAGGACTGCTGCTCCGGTCCCCATGAAAACGTAACACCCTTCCGGGTCATCCTAGTGAGCGGCACAGTGATCTTGGAGAAATCCTTGATAAACCTGCGATAATATCCAGCCAAACCCAGAAAACTCCTGATCTTGATGGGCGATCTCGGCACCTCCCACCTCAACACCGCCTCAATCTTGGCCGGGTCGACCAATATCCCTTTCTGGTTAACAAGATGCCCGAGGAACTGGACCTCTCGTAACCAAAAATCACACTCGGAGAACTTGGCATACAGTCTCTCCGATCTCAAAACCCCAAGAATCTCCCTCAAATGTTCCTCATGTTGATCCCTAGTTCTTGAATACACCAAAATGTCATCGATGAATACGATCACCGACCGATCCAGCATCGGTCGGCACACCCGGTTCATGAGATCCATGAACGCGGCCGGGGCATTGGTGAGCCCAAAAGGCATCACCACAAACTCATAATGTCCGTAACGAGTCCTGAAAGCAGTCTTTTGGATATCTTCCTCGCGAACCCTCATTTGATGATACCCCGACCTCAAGTCAATCTTGGAAAACCAAGATGCCCCCTGCAACTGATCGAACAGATCGTCGATCCTAGGTAACGGATATCGGTTCCTAACCGTCAACTTGTTCAACTCCCGATAATCGATACACATCCGGTGTGAACCATCCTTTTTCTTGACGAACAAAATCGGCGCTCCCCAAGGCGAGCTACTTGGTCGAATGAATCCCTTTCCCAACAGCTCCTGAAGCTGCGAGGATAATTCCTGCATTTCCGGCGGAGCGAGACAATAAGGCGCCTTGGCGATGGGCGCCGCTCCCGGAACCAAATCGATACGAAACTCCACTTGCCTCTCCGGAGGCACACCCGGTAACTCTTCGGGGAACACATCCGAAAACTCGCATACAACCGGAACCTCATCAATCGAATTGGGCCTCTCCGCGGTCACACGAGTATCCATCACATAGGCTATGAATCCATCACAACCCTGCTGCAAACTCTACCTAGCCCTGGCAGCCGAACAAAACGCCGACCCACACCGGGTCCCCTCGCCATAAACCGTGAGCACTCTCCCACTAGGGTCTTGAATCATCACCAGCTGTCTCTCGCAGTCAATGACTGCTCCAAACTTACTCAACCAGTCCATGCCCACGATAACGCAGACATCCCCCATAGCTATAGGGACCAAGTCTATAGGAAACTCGGCCCCAAAAATCTCGAGCACGCATCCTCGAATCACCTCAGTGGCGTATACCGCTTTCTCATTTGCTATAGCAACTCGCAGGGGTCGGCTCATCACCTCCCGATCGATACCGATGTGCTGGCTAAAAGCCAACGAAAGAAAAGACCGACTCGCACCCGAGTCGAACAATACCAAAGCAGGCACATGATTCACAAGAAAAGTACCTACGCATATAATAATATAAGCACAATATCTCAGTATAAATGTAAATACATGAAAGAATACATACCGGCCACGACATCAGGTGCCGCGCGGACCTCCTCCGCAGTCAACTGGAAAGCTCTTCCATGAGCCTTCGGAGCCTCGGCCTTCACTGGCCGAACCTCGGGAACTCTGGCAGCAGGTGTAGATCTCTGGCGAAGCTGGGGGCACTCGACCTTCCAATGGCCAGTCTGGTTGCAATGAAAGCAAACCATGAATCCCTTGGGGCAATCTCTAGCAATGTGCCCCTCCTTGCCACACTTGTAGCAAGCACCCGATCGACATGCCCCCTCGTGACCCTTGCCGCACTTTCCGCAAGTGCAGCTCTTCTGACCTCCGGATCTCGAATCGGCGGACTTGATCCGCTGTCTGAGCCGGCCTCCGATCCACCCGTTGAGACTCGGCCTCCTCCCTGGCCTGGGTCTCCAACTCGATCTCACACTTCCTGGCATTTGCCTGAAGCTCAGCAAAAGTCTGATATGACGAGTTCGATACGAACTCCCGAATATCCCTCCTCGGCACTCCCAAATACCGATTCATCCGAGCCTACTCCGTGGACACCTGTTCGGGGCAGAACATCACCCTCTCATGAAACTTCCGCGTGATCACCGTAACAGAATCATTACCCTGCTTGAGGGTCAAGAACTCCTGAACCAACCATTCCCTCTCCACCGAGGGAATATACTCGTCTCTGAACATATCAGTAAACCTCTCCCAAGTCATAGCTGAGACCTCTGCCAGAGTGAAGTTCGCCGTCACGAACTTCCACCAATCCTTTGCTACCAGGCGGAGCTGGTTCAAGGCGAACCGTACCCTTAGATGCTCCGAACATGAACAAGTATAGAAGCATCCCTCGATATCAGCAATCCATCTCATCGCAGCAATCGGATCCTGCGTCCCGTCAAACTCTGGTGGCTTCGTGTTGCTGAACTCCCGGAACAGCAACGAGTCACCCCCCTGTGGTCTGGCAGCGGCCACAGCTGCGGTAGCTGCAGCGGCGGCAGCCTCAGTCAACGCGGCGTACCGCTCATCAAATGTCTCCGTCAGCATGGTCTTAATAGACCCAAGCATCTCCGGAATCTCGGCCTGGATCGCTGCAGCTACCTCCTCATGAATCATCTGACGAAGCTCCTCGTCAGTCACACCACTCGTACCAGGTCTGTGTCGTGGTCCAACCATGATGTCTCTGAAATACAACACAAAATATCAGAGACTCTATCGAGCATAATCGCACTCGATAACGCAGTCCTACTTATAGTCCGTTACCCAGGGATTCTTACTTGGGCTGCCCACTGACCCAGTGTCCTTGGTAGTACGGGCCCAATACTACCAATTACACCGCGTCGGTATTCACCCCAAGTCCTCCTCCCCGAACCCCGAATCCTGAGTACTCTATTCTTGTCATACACTAGTTACCTACTCGCTCTCAAGCACCTCATAGAAGCAGGTTTCCCTAGACTAAGGCATCACAAAATCAGGCCACTCTAGTCCTAATATGTATACCTAGTCTACTAGCATGCGTATCATATCATATCATATCTCATAACACATATTGTAAGAGTATTTTGGGGATTTTACCGTTCGGGCGCTGGCTGATTGTACACACTCATTCTTCTTTGGTTGTCTCAAAATCACTTATCAAAAAAAAATTATTGATTTATTAATTACAATTTTCTCAAATCCCTGGGTTGAGTTCAGTTACGCCCGAAGGTGTACCCGAATCCCTCAAACCAAGGCTCTGATACCAACTTGTAACGTCATAAATTCCGAAACCAAAAATTTTTCATTTTTACAATCATCAAAACATTGAGTAATAAGTTTAGGTTCCAAAGTAACAATTTAGTCACGACCGATTACATAACAAAAGATCACAAAATGGTTTACCCGAGTGTGTGTACGATCACGCCGGCGCCTTCCCACGGTCCTCGCTAGTACCTGAAATACATAACACAACAACTGTAAACATAAATGCTTATTGAGTTCCCCAAAATACAACCTACGCACGTACACCTTTCCAAGCCTTGACCTTCCGGTCCATGTGTCTCAGGGGACTTCCGTCCCGACTGGGTAAACCTTCCGGTCCTACCGACGTCAACCTTACGGTCCATATGACCACGCCTTCCGGCCCATAACATGTTGCCTTCCGTCCCAAATCAATCATACCATACATGGCACGTATAACGAATAAATTATCACACATAAGGCATATATCTCATATCATATTCGACCTTCCGGTCACACAGTCAAACCCTTCCGGGTACAGTATAGTGAGAAGACTCACCCCGTATGCCTCGCTAATCATGAACCCTGGAATCACTCGTGCTCGAACCCCCGAGCTGTAATCCTCCTATGATATCATGAATCTATAATTATTACTTGTACCACTAAGGTTGACCATCCATATCAAGTCAACACAGGTTGACATGGTCAACAGTCTTTGGTCAATTGGACCGGACTCGGCGAGTGCACTATAGTGAATCGGCGAGTCTACGTGTTTTCTCCAACTCGCATGGATTTTCCCTTCGACTCGTCGAGTACTCCCCGACTCGAAGAGTTCCACCTGGGCATGAATCACGGGGCCACCGTGACTCAACTCGCCGAGTCGCAAGGACAACTCGGCGAGTCCCAACTTGACTCGGTCCACCTGTCAAAACCTTTCTAACTCTCTGCGACTCACTAAGTCACCCACAACTCGGTAGGACTACACACTGGGTGGTCTCAAGGACAATCTTCAAGCGACTCGTCGAGTCTGTTCTTCAGACTCGACGAGTCCATGCCATGCAACAGCTAAAACTGGCTTTTGCGGTCAGATCCGTTCCATACACACATATATCTGGCCTTCCCAAGCTTATTTATCACGTAAAGTCTCAGTCTTGGTCGCCATGCAATGCATACAAGGCTCATTTTGGAGAAATAACCTCTAATATGGCAACCCTAGCTTCTAACTCAAAAGAATGAACATAAAGCTTGTCATATGGGGCCTCCTGGACCTGCTAAGGTCCAGATCTAGGTTCCATATCTCCATGGGACCTTTCATACTTCCAATTTAATCCAAATAAGGCAAGAAGAAACCCTAGATTTAACACATCAACCCAAAATATGAAGTTTAGCTCTGAAAGTTACCTTAAGAAGGTTCCCTTGATGAAATAGAAGCATATCCAAGCTCCCCAACTCTTCAAGCTTGATCTTCTCCCTCCTTTCTCGCAATAATACACAAAATGATAAACAAATGGCCTCTTATCACACTCACAAGGGCTCATAGTCGTATGGGTGCACTTAGGGTTCAAGGTGGCCACAAACGAAGGCCATAAGGTTCTTTAAATAGGGCCTAGGACCGGTAAATTAGGGTTTCATTAAACAGCGCGGACTCGCCGAGTCCGAACGCGAACCTCCGTCCAAAACCGCGATCCGACTCGGCGAGTTCGACCTCCAACTCGTCGAGTCTCCTCACAGAATATAAAAAATATGAAAGTAAAGATACCTGGGGATCCAGGCTCTTACACCCAACACCCGTACATGACCTAATAATTGTCAAACCCTACCAACATCCGACCACCTACAACCCATACCCATTTTATAACCCCTTTTTGGTCCAAACCCATGCCTAACACCCGTACATGACCTAATATTGGTCAACCTGTGATAACACCCGGCCACTTGCAACCCATACCCATATTATAACCTCTTTTGGTCCTAACCCATACCCAACACTTGTACATCACCTAATATTGGTCATCCAAATCCAACACCCTACCACCTACAACTCATACCTATATTATAAACCCTTTTGTTCCAAGCTCATGCCCAACACGCGTACATGACCTAATATTGGTCAACCCGTTCCAACACCCGACCACCTACAGCCCATACCCATATTATAACCACTTTTGGTCCTAACCCTTGCCCAACATACGTACGTGACCTAATATTGGTCAACCCGTGCTAACACGCGAAGACCTGCATTCCATACCTATCTTATAACCCCGTTTGGCCCTAACCCATGCCTAACATCCGTACATGACCTAATATTGGTCAACCCATGCCAACACCGGACCACGTGCAACCCACACCCATATTATAACCCCTTTTGGTCCTAACCCATGCCCAACACCCGTACATGACCTAATATATGTCAACCCGTGCCAACAACCGACCGCCTGCAACCCTTACCCATATTATTACCCCTTTTGGTCCAAACCCATGCCCAACACCCATACATGACCTAATATTGGTAAACTTGTGCCAACACCCGACCACCTGCAACTTATACCCATATTATAACCCCTTTTGGTCCTAACCCATGCCCAACACCTGTACATGACCTAATATTGGATATCCCATGCCAACACCCGACCACCTGCAACCCATACCCATATTATAACCCCTTTTGGTCCTAACCCATGTCCAACACCCGTACATGACCTAATATTGGTCAACCCGTGTCAACACCCGACCACCTGCAACCCATACCCATATTATAACCCCTTTTGGTCGTAGCACATGCCCAACACTTGTACATGATGTAATATTGGTCAACCCGTGCCAACACCCGACCACCTGCAACCCATACCCATATTATAACCACTTTTGGTCCTAACCCATGCCCATCACCCGTACATGACCTTATAATTGCCAACCCCTGCCAACATACGAACACCTACAACCCATACCCATTTTATAACCCATTTTTGGTCTAAACCCATCCCAACACCCGTACATAACCTAATATTGGTCAACATGTGATAACACCCGACCACCTGCAACCCATACCCATATTATAACCCCTTTAGGTCCTAACCCATGTCCAACACTTGTACATGACCTAATATTGGTCATCCAAAGCCAACACCCTACCACCTGCAACTCATACCTATATTATAAAGCCTTTTGGTCCAAACTCATGCCCAACACCCCTACATGACCTAATATTGGCCAACCCGTGCCAACACCCGACCACCTGCAACCCATACCCATATCATAACCCCTTTTGGTCCTAACCCTTGCCCAACACCCGTACTTGACCTAATATTGGTCAAACCATGCTAACAACCGACCACCTGCATCCCATACCTGTATTATAACCCCTTTTGGTTCTAACCCATGCCAACACCCGTACATAACCTAATATTGGTCAACCCGTTCCAACACCCAACCACCTGCAACCCATACCCATATTATAACCCATATTGGTCCTAACCGATGCCCAACACCCGCACATGACCTAATATTGGTCAATCTATGCCAACACCCGACCACCTGCAACCTATACCCATATTATAACCCCTTTTGGTCCTAACAAATGCCCAACACCCATTCATGACGTAATATTGATAAACCCGTGCCAACAGCCGACCACCTGCAACACATACCCATATTATAACATGTTTTGGTCCTAACCCATGCCCAACACCCATACATGACCTAATAATTGACAACCCCTGCCAACATCCGACCACCTGCAATCCATACCTATTTTATAACCCCTTTTTGGTCCAAAGCCATGCCCAACACTCGTACATGACCTAATATTGGCCAACCTATGCCAACACCCGACCTCCTACAACCCATACCCATATTTTAACCCCTTTGGGTCCTAACCCATGCCCAACACCAGTACACGACCTAATATTGGTCATCCCAAGCCAACACCCTACCACCTGCAACCCATACCGATATTATAACCCCTTTTGGTCTTAACCCTTGCCCAACACCCGTACATGACCTAATATTCGTCAACTCGTGTCAACACCCGACCACATGCAACCCATACCCATATTATAACCACTTTTGATCCTAACCCATTCCCAACACCCGTAGATGACCTAAAAATTGTCAACCCGTGCTAACACCCGACCACCTGCAACCTATACCTATATTATATCCCCTTTTGGTCATAACCCATGCCCATCACCCGTACATGACCTAATATATGTCAACCCATGCCAACACCTGACCCCCTGCAATCCATACCCATATTATAACCCCTATTGGTCCTAACTTATGCCGAACACCCGTACGTGACCTAATATTGGTCAACCCATGCCAACCCCCGACCACCTGCAACCCATACCTATATTATAACCCCTTTTTGTCCTAGCCCATGCCCAAAAATTGTACATGACCAAATATTGGTCATCCTAAGCCAACACCCTACCACCTACAACTCATACATATATCGTATCCCCTTTTTATCCTAACCCATGCCAATTACCCGTACATGACCTCATATTGGTCAACCCGTGCCAACACCCAACCACCTACAACCCACAGCAATATTATAACCCCTTTTGGTCCTAACCCTATCCCAACACTCGTACATGTCCTAATATTGGTCAACCCGTGCGAACACCCGACCACCTACATCCCATTCCTATATTATAACCCCTTTTAGTCCTAACCCATGCCCAGCACCTGTACATGACCTAATAAATGTCAACCCACGCCAACACCCGACCACCTGCAACCCATACCCATATTATGACCCCTAGTCCAACACCTGTACATGACCTAATATTGGTCATCCCGTGCCAGCACCCGACCACCTGCAACCCATATACATATTATAACCCCTTTTGGTCCAAACCCATGCCCAACACTTGTACATGACCTAATATTGGTAAACTTGTGCCAACACCCGACCACCTGCAACTTATACCCATATAATAACCCCTTTTGGTCGTAACCCATGCTCAAGACATGTACATGACCTAATATTGGTCATCCCATGCCAACACCCGACCACTTGCAACCCATACCCATATTATAACCCCTTTTGGTCCTAACCCATGCCCAGCACCCGTACAGGACCTAATATTGGTCAACCCGTGTCAACACCGGACCACCTACAACCCATACCCATATTATAACCCCTTTTGGTCCTAGCACATGCCCAACACTTGTACATGACGTAAAATCGGTCAACCCGTGCCAACACCCGACCACCTGCAACCCATACCTAAATTATAACCACTTTTGGTCCTAACCCATGCCCAACACCCGTACATGACCTAATAATTGTCAACCCCAGCCAACATCCAACCACCTACAACCCATACCCATTTTATAACCCCTTTTTGGTCCAACACCCGTACATGACCTAATATTGGTCAACCTATGCCAACACCCGACCACCTGCAACCCATACCCATATTATAACCCCAATTGGTCCTAACCCATGCCCAAAACTTGTACATGAACTAATATTGGTCATCCCAACCCAACACCCTACCGCCTGCAACTCATACCTATATTATAACCCCTTTTGGTGCAAACCCATACCCAACACCCTTACATGACCTAATATTGGTCAACCCATGCCAACACCCGACCGTCTGCAACCCATACCCATATTATAACTCCTTTCGGTCCTAACCTTTGCCCAACACCCGTACATGACCTAATATTGGTCAACCCGTGCTAACACTCGACCACCTGCATACCATACCTATATTATAACCCCTTTTGGTCCTAACATATTCCCAACAACCGTACATGACCTAATATTGGTCGACCCGTTCCAACACCCGACCACCTGCAACCCATACCCATATTATAACCCCTATTGGTCCTAATCGATGCCAAACACCCGCACATGACCTAATATTGGTCAATTCGTGCCAACACCCAACCACCTGCAACCTACACCCATATTATAAACCCTTTTGGTCCTAACCCATGCCCAACACCCGTTCATGACATAATATTGGTCAACTCGTGCCAACACCCGACCACCTGCAACACATACCCATATTATAACCCCTTTTGGTCCTAACCCATGCCCAACACCCGTACAAAACCTAATAGTTGTAAACCCCTGCCAACATCCGACCACGTGAAACCCATACCTATTTTATAACCCCTTTTTGGTCCAAACCCATGCCCAACACCCGTACATGACATAATATTGGTCAACCTAAGCCAATACCCGACATCCTGCAACCCATACCTAAATTTTAACGCTTTTTGGTCCTAACACGTGCCCATCACCAGTACATGACCTAATATTGGTCATCCCTAGCCAACACCCAACCATTTGCAACCCATACCCATATTATAACCCCTTTTGGTCCTAAACCATGCCCAACACCCGTACATGACCTAATATTGGTCAACCCGTGCCAACACCCAACCACCTGCAACCTATACCTATATTATATCCCCTTTTGGTCGTAACCCATGCCAACACCCGACCACCAGAGACCCATACCCATATTATAACCCCTTTTGGTCCTAACGCATGACAAACACCCGTACATGACCTAATATTGGTCAACCCATGCCAACCCCCGACCACCTGCATCCCATACCCATATTATAACCCCTCTTTGTCCTAACCCATCCCCAAGACCTGTACATGACCAAATATTGGTCATCCCAAGCCAACACCCTACCACCTATAACTCATACATATATCGTAACCCCTTGTTGTCCTAATCCATGCCCAACACCCATACATGGCCCCATATTGGTCAACCCGTGCCAACACCCGACCACCTGCAACCCACACCCATATTATAGCCCCTTTTTGTCCTAACCCTTGCCCAACACCCGTACATGACCTAATATTGGTCAACCCGTGCTAACAGCCGACCACCTGCATCCCATACCTATGTTATAACCCCTTTTATTCCTAAACCATGCCTACCACCTGTACATGACCTAATAAATGTCAACCCACACCAACACCCGACCACCTGCAACCCATACCCATATCATAACCCCTCTACGTCCTAACCGATGCCTAACACCCGTACATGGCCTAATATATGTCAACACGTGCCAACACCCGACCACCTGCAACCCACACCCATATTATAACCCTTTTTGGTCCAAACCCATGTCCAACACTTGTACATGACCTAATATTGGTCATCCAAAGCCAATACCCTACCACCTCCAACACTTGTACATGACCTAATATTGATCATCCCATGCCAACACCCGACCACATGCAACCCATACCCATATTATAACCCCTTTTGATCCTAACCCATGCCCAACACCCGTACATGACCTAATATTGGTCAACCCGTGCCAACACCCGACCATCTGCAACCCATACCCATATTATAACCCCTTTCGCCCTAACCCTTGCCCAACACCCGTGCATGACATATTTTGGTCAACTTGTGCCAACACCCGACCACCTGCAACCCTTACCTATATTATAACCTCTTTTGGTCCTAACTGATGCCCAACACCCATACATGACCTAATATTCGTCAACCTGTGCCAGCACCCAACCACCTGCAACGCAAACCCATATTATAACCCCTTTTGTTCCTAACCCATGCCCAACACCCGTACATGACCTAATATTTGTCAACACCTGTCAACACCATACCACCTGCAACCCATGCCCAACACCCGTACATTACCTAATATTGGTTAACCTGTGCCAACACACGACCACCTACAACCCATACCCACATTATAACCCTTATTTGTCCTAACCCATGCCCAACACTCGTACACAACCTTAAATTGGTCAACCCATGCCGATACCCAACCACCTACAACCCATACCCATATTATAACCCCTTTTGGTCCTAAACCTTGCCCAACACCCGTACATGATCTAATATTGGTCAACCTGTGCTAACACCTGACCACCTGCAACCCATACCTATATTATAACCCCTTTTCGTGCTAACCCATGCCCAGCACCCGTACATGACCTAATATTGGTCAACCCATGCCAACATCCGAGAACCTACAACCCATACCCATATTATAAGCCCTTTTGGTCGTATCCCATGCCTAACACCCGTACATGACCTAATATTGGTCAACCCGTTCCAACACTCGACCACGTGCAACCCACACCTATGTTATAACCCCTTTTGGTCCTAAGCCATGCCCAACACCCGTACATCACCCAATATGTGTCAACCCATGCGAACACCCAACCATGTGCAATACATACCCATATTATAACCCCTTTTGGTCCAAACCCATGCCCAACACCCATACATGACCTAATATTGGTAAACTAGTGCCAACACCCGACCACTTACAACTTATACCCATAATATAACGCCTTTTGGTCTTAACCCATGCCCAACACCTGTACAAAACCTAATATTGGAAATCACATGCCAACACCCGACCACCTACAGCCCATACCCATATTATAACCCCTTTTGGTCCTAACCTATGCCCAGCACCCGTACATGACGTAATATTGGTCAACCCATGGCAACACCCAACCACCTGCAACCCATACCCATAATATAAACCCTTTTGGTCCTAACACATGCCCAACACCAGTACATGACGTAATATTGGTCAACGTGTGCTAACAGCCTACGACCTTCAACCCATACCCATATTATAACCCCTTTTTCTCCTAACCCATGCCCAACACCCATACATGACCTAATAATTGTCAACCCCTGCCAACATCCGACCACCTGCAACCCATACCCATTTTATAACCCCTTTTTGGTCCAAACCCATGCGCAACACCCGTACATGACCTAATATTTGACAACCCGTGCCAACACCCGACCACCTGCAACCTATACCCATATTATAACCCCTTTTGGTCCTAACCCATACCCAACACCCGTACATGACATAAAATTGGGCAACCCGTGCGAACACCCGACCACCTACAACCCATACCCATATTATAACCCCTTTTTGATCCAAACACATGCCCAACACCCGTACCTGACGTAATATTGGTCAACCCGTGCAACCACCCGACCACCTGCTCCCATACCCATATTATAACCCCTTTTGGTCCTAACCCATGCCCAACACCCGCACATGACCTAATATTGGTCAACCCATGCCAACACCCGACCACCTAGAATCCATACCCATATTACAACCCCTTTTGCTTCTAACCCATGCCCAACACCCGTACATGACCTAATATTTATCATACCGTGCCAACACTCGAAGACCTCCAACCCATACCAATATTATAACCCCTTTTGGTCCAAACCCATGCCCAAAACCCGTACATGACCTAATATTGGTCAACCCGTGCCCACACCCGACCACCTGGAACCCATACCCATGTAATAACCCCTCTTGGTCCTAATCAATGCCCAACACCCGTTCATGAGCTAATATTAGTCAATCCGTGCCAACACCCGACCACTTGCAACCCATACCCATATTATAATCCCTTTTGGTCCTAACCCATGCCCAACACCCATACATGACCTAATATTGGTCAACCCGTGCCAACACCCGACCACCTGCAACCTATACCCATATTATAACTCATTTTGGTCCTAACCCATGCCCAACACCCGTACATGACCTAATATTGGTAATACCGTGCCAACACTCGAACACCTCAAACCCATACCCATATTATAATCCCTTTTGGTCCAAACCCATGCCCATCACCCGTATATGACCCAATATTGGTCAACCTGTGCCAACACCCGACCACCAGCAACCCATACCCATATTATAACACCTTTTTGTCCTAACCCATGCCCAACACCCGTACATGACCTAATATTGGTCAACCCGCGCCAACACCCGACCACCTGGAACCCATACCCATATTATAACCCGCGTTGGTCCTAATCCATGCCCAACACCCGTTCAAGAGCTAATATTGGTCAACTTGTGCCAACACCCGACTACCTGCAACCCATACCCATATTTTAACCCCTTTTGGTCGTAACCCATCCCAACACCCGTACACGACGTAATATTGGTCAACCCATGCCAACACCCGACCACCTGCAACCCATACCCATATTATAACCCCTTTTGGTCCTAATCCAAGCCCAACACTGATTCATCAGCTAATATTGGTCAACCCGTGCCAACACCCGACCACCTGCAACCGATACCCATATTATAACCCCTTTTGGTCCTAACCTATTCACAACACCCATACATGACCTAATATTGGTCAACCCGTGCCAACACCGGACCACTTGCAACCCATACCCATATTATAACCCCTTTTGGTCCTAACCCATGCCCAACACCCATACATGACATAATTTTGGTCATACCATGCCAACACCCGACCACCTCCAACCCATACCCATATTATAACCCCTTTTGGTCCAAACCCATGCCCAACACCCCGTATATGACCTAATATTGCTCAACATGTGCCAACACCCGACCACATGCAACCGATACCCATATTATAACCCCTTTTGGTCCTAACCCATGCCCAGCACCCGTACATGACCTAATATTGGTCAACCCGTGCCAACACCCGACCACCTCCAACCAATACCCAAATTCTAAACCCTTTTGGTCCTAACCCACGCCCAACACTCGTACATGACATAATATTGGTCAACCCATGCCAACACCCGACCACCTGCAACCCATATCCATATTATAACCCCTTTATGGTCCTAACACATGCCAAACACCCGTACATGACGTAAAATTGGTAAATCCGTCCAACCACCCGAAACCTGCTCCCATACCCATATAATAACCCATTTTGGTCCTAACCCATGCCCAACACCCGTACATAACCTAATATTTGTAATCTCGTGCCCACACCCCACCACCTGTAACCCATACACATATTATAAACCCTTTTGGTCCTAACCAATTCACGACACCCGTACATGACCTAGTATTGGTCAATCCGTGCCAACACCCGACCACTTGCAACCCATACCCATATTATAATCCCTTTTGGTCCTAACCCATGCCCAACGTCCATACATGACCTTATATTGGTCATACCGTGCCAACACCCGACCAGCTCCAACCCATACCCATATTATATCCCCTTTTGGTCCAAACCCATGCCCAACACCTGTATATGACCAAATATTGGTCAACATGTGCCAACACCCGACCACGTGCAACCCATACCCATATTATAAACCCTTTTGGTCCTAACCCATGCCCAACACCCGTACATGACCTAATATTGGTCAACCTGTGCCAACACCCGTCCACCTGCAACCTATAACCATATTATAACCCCTTTTGGTCCTAACCCATGCCCAACACCCGTACATGACATAATATTGGTCTACCCGTGCCAACACCCGACCAACTACAACCAACAACCATATTATAATCCCTTTTTTGTCCTAACACATGCCCAACACCCGTACATGATGTAATATTGGTCAACCCGTGCAACCACCCGACCACCTGCTCCCATACCCATATTGTAACCCCTTTTGGTCCTAACACATGCCCAACACCCGTACATGACTTAATATTGGTCAACCCGTGCCAACACCCGACCACCTGCAACCGATACCCATATTATAACCCCCTTTGGTCCTAACCCTTGCCCAACACTCGTACATGACCTAATATTGGTAGACCCGTGCTAACACCGGACCATTAGCAACCCATACCTATACTATAACCCCTTTTGGTCCTAATCCATGCCCAACACCCGTACATGACCTAATATTGGTCAACCCATGCCAACAACCGACCACCTGCAACCCATACCCATATTATAACCCTTTTTGGTCCTAACCCATTCCCAACACCCGTATATGACTTAATATTGGTCAACTCGTGCCAACACCCGACCACCAGCAACCCATACCCATATTATAACCCCTTTTGGTCCAAACCCATACCCAACACCCCGTATATGACCTAATATTGCTCAACATGTGCCAACACCCGACCACATGCAACCCATACCCATATTATAACCCCTTTTGGTCCTAACCCATGCCCAGCACCCGTATATGACCTAATATTGGTCAACCCGTGCCAACACCCGACCACCTCCAACCAATACCCAAATTCTAAACCCTTTTGGTCTTAACCCATGCCCAACACTCGTACATGACATAATATTGGTCAACCCATGCCAACACCCGACCACCTGCAACCCATATCCATATTATAACCCCTTTATGGTCCTAACACAAGCCAAACACCCGTACATGACGTAAAATTGGTAAATCCGTGCAACCACCCGACACCTGCTCCCATACCCATATAATAACCCCTTTTGGTCCTAACCCATGCCCAACACCCGTACATAACCTAATATTGGTAATCCCATGCCCACACCCGACCACCTGCAACCCATACATATATTATAAACCCTTTTGGTCCTAACCAATTCACGACACCCGTACATGACCTAGTATTGGACAATCCGTGCCAACACCCGACCACTTGCAACCCATACTCATATTATAATCCCTTTTGGTCCTAACCCATGCCCAACGCCCATACATGACCTTATATTGGTCATACCGTGCCAACACCCGACCAGCTCCAACCCATACCCATATTATAACCCTATTCGTCCAAACCCATGCCCAACACCCGTATATGACCTAATATTGGTCAACATGTGCCAACACCCGACCACGTGCAACCCATACCCATACTATAAACCCTTTTGGTCCTAACCCATGCCCAACACCCGTACATGACCTAATATTGGTCAACCTGTGCCAACACCCGTCCACCTGCAACCTATAACCATATTATAACCCCTTTTGGTCCTAACCCATGCCCAACACTCGTACATGACATAATATTGGTCTACCCGTGCCAACACCCGACCAACTGCAACCAACAACCATATTATAACCCCTTTTTGGTCCTAACACATGCCCAACACCCGTACATGATGTAATATTGGTCAACCCGTGCAACCACCCGACCACCTGCTCCCATACCCATATTGTAACCCCTTTTCGTCCTAACACATGCCCAACACCCGTACATGACGTAATATTGGTCAACCCGTGCCAACACCCGACCACCTGCAACCGATACCCATATTATAACCCCCTTTGGTCCTAACCCTTGCCCAACACTCGTACATGACCTAATATTGGTCAACCCGTGCTAACACCGGACCACTAGCAACCCATACCTATATTATAACCCCTTTTGGTCCTAATCCATGCCCAACACCCGTACATGACCTAATATTGGTCAACCCGTGCCAACAACCGACCACCTGCAACCCATACCCATATTATAACCCTTTTTGGTCCTAACCCATTCCCAACACCCGTATATGACTTAATATTGGTCAACTCGTGCCAACACCCGACCACCAGCAACCCATACCCATATTATAACCCCTTTTGGTCCTAACCCATGCCCAACACCCGTTGATGACCTAATATTGGTCAACCCGTGCCAACACCCGACCACCTGCAACCCACACCCACATTATAACCCCTTTTGGTCCTAACCAATTCCCAACACCCGTACATGACCTAATATTGGTCATCCCATGCCAACACCGGACCACCTGCGACCCATACCCATATTATAACCCCTTTTGGTCCAAACCCATTCCCAACACCCGTACATGACCTAATATTGGTCAACCCGTGCCAACAACCAACCACCTTCAACTTATACCCATATTATAACCCCTTTTGGTCCTAATCCATGCTCAACACCTATACATGGCTAATATAGGTCATCCCATGCCAACACCCGACCACCTGCAACCCATACCCATATTATAACCCCTTTTGCTCCTAACCCATGCCCAACACCCGTACATGACCTAATATTGGTCTACCCATGCCAACACCCGACCACCTGCAACCCATACCCATATTACAACCCCTTTTGGTCCTAACCTATGCCCAACACCCGTACATGACCTTATAATTGCCAACCCCTGCCAACATACGAACACCTACAACCCATACCCATTTTATAACCCATTTTTGGTCTAAACCCATCCCAACACCCGTACATAACCTAATATTGGTCAACATGTGATAACACCCGACCACCTGCAACCCATACCCATATTATAACCCCTTTAGGTCCTAACCCATGTCCAACACTTGTACATGACCTAATATTGGTCATCCAAAGCCAACACCCTACCACCTGCAACTCATACCTATATTATAAAGCCTTTTGGTCCAAACTCATGCCCAACACCCCTACATGACCTAATATTGGCCAACCCGTGCCAACACCCGACCACCTGCAACCCATACCCATATCATAACCCCTTTTGGTCCTAACCCTTGCCCAACACCCGTACTTGACCTAATATTGGTCAAACCATGCTAACAACCGACCACCTGCATCCCATACCTGTATTATAACCCCTTTTGGTTCTAACCCATGCCAACACCCGTACATAACCTAATATTGGTCAACCCGTTCCAACACCCAACCACCTGCAACCCATACCCATATTATAACCCATATTGGTCCTAACCGATGCCCAACACCCGCACATGACCTAATATTGGTCAATCTATGCCAACACCCGACCACCTGCAACCTATACCCATATTATAACCCCTTTTGGTCCTAACAAATGCCCAACACCCATTCATGACGTAATATTGATAAACCCGTGCCAACAGCCGACCACCTGCAACACATACCCATATTATAACATGTTTTGGTCCTAACCCATGCCCAACACCCATACATGACCTAATAATTGACAACCCCTGCCAACATCCGACCACCTGCAATCCATACCTATTTTATAACCCCTTTTTGGTCCAAAGCCATGCCCAACACTCGTACATGACCTAATATTGGCCAACCTATGCCAACACCCGACCTCCTACAACCCATACCCATATTTTAACCCCTTTGGGTCCTAACCCATGCCCAACACCAGTACACGACCTAATATTGGTCATCCCAAGCCAACACCCTACCACCTGCAACCCATACCGATATTATAACCCCTTTTGGTCTTAACCCTTGCCCAACACCCGTACATGACCTAATATTCGTCAACTCGTGTCAACACCCGACCACATGCAACCCATACCCATATTATAACCACTTTTGATCCTAACCCATTCCCAACACCCGTAGATGACCTAAAAATTGTCAACCCGTGCTAACACCCGACCACCTGCAACCTATACCTATATTATATCCCCTTTTGGTCATAACCCATGCCCATCACCCGTACATGACCTAATATATGTCAACCCATGCCAACACCTGACCCCCTGCAATCCATACCCATATTATAACCCCTATTGGTCCTAACTTATGCCGAACACCCGTACGTGACCTAATATTGGTCAACCCATGCCAACCCCCGACCACCTGCAACCCATACCTATATTATAACCCCTTTTTGTCCTAGCCCATGCCCAAAAATTGTACATGACCAAATATTGGTCATCCTAAGCCAACACCCTACCACCTACAACTCATACATATATCGTATCCCCTTTTTATCCTAACCCATGCCAATTACCCGTACATGACCTCATATTGGTCAACCCGTGCCAACACCCAACCACCTACAACCCACAGCAATATTATAACCCCTTTTGGTCCTAACCCTATCCCAACACTCGTACATGTCCTAATATTGGTCAACCCGTGCGAACACCCGACCACCTACATCCCATTCCTATATTATAACCCCTTTTAGTCCTAACCCATGCCCAGCACCTGTACATGACCTAATAAATGTCAACCCACGCCAACACCCGACCACCTGCAACCCATACCCATATTATGACCCCTAGTCCAACACCTGTACATGACCTAATATTGGTCATCCCGTGCCAGCACCCGACCACCTGCAACCCATATACATATTATAACCCCTTTTGGTCCAAACCCATGCCCAACACTTGTACATGACCTAATATTGGTAAACTTGTGCCAACACCCGACCACCTGCAACTTATACCCATATAATAACCCCTTTTGGTCGTAACCCATGCTCAAGACATGTACATGACCTAATATTGGTCATCCCATGCCAACACCCGACCACTTGCAACCCATACCCATATTATAACCCCTTTTGGTCCTAACCCATGCCCAGCACCCGTACAGGACCTAATATTGGTCAACCCGTGTCAACACCGGACCACCTACAACCCATACCCATATTATAACCCCTTTTGGTCCTAGCACATGCCCAACACTTGTACATGACGTAAAATCGGTCAACCCGTGCCAACACCCGACCACCTGCAACCCATACCTAAATTATAACCACTTTTGGTCCTAACCCATGCCCAACACCCGTACATGACCTAATAATTGTCAACCCCAGCCAACATCCAACCACCTACAACCCATACCCATTTTATAACCCCTTTTTGGTCCAACACCCGTACATGACCTAATATTGGTCAACCTATGCCAACACCCGACCACCTGCAACCCATACCCATATTATAACCCCAATTGGTCCTAACCCATGCCCAAAACTTGTACATGAACTAATATTGGTCATCCCAACCCAACACCCTACCGCCTGCAACTCATACCTATATTATAACCCCTTTTGGTGCAAACCCATACCCAACACCCTTACATGACCTAATATTGGTCAACCCATGCCAACACCCGACCGTCTGCAACCCATACCCATATTATAACTCCTTTCGGTCCTAACCTTTGCCCAACACCCGTACATGACCTAATATTGGTCAACCCGTGCTAACACTCGACCACCTGCATACCATACCTATATTATAACCCCTTTTGGTCCTAACATATTCCCAACAACCGTACATGACCTAATATTGGTCGACCCGTTCCAACACCCGACCACCTGCAACCCATACCCATATTATAACCCCTATTGGTCCTAATCGATGCCAAACACCCGCACATGACCTAATATTGGTCAATTCGTGCCAACACCCAACCACCTGCAACCTACACCCATATTATAAACCCTTTTGGTCCTAACCCATGCCCAACACCCGTTCATGACATAATATTGGTCAACTCGTGCCAACACCCGACCACCTGCAACACATACCCATATTATAACCCCTTTTGGTCCTAACCCATGCCCAACACCCGTACAAAACCTAATAGTTGTAAACCCCTGCCAACATCCGACCACGTGAAACCCATACCTATTTTATAACCCCTTTTTGGTCCAAACCCATGCCCAACACCCGTACATGACATAATATTGGTCAACCTAAGCCAATACCCGACATCCTGCAACCCATACCCAAATTTTAACGCTTTTTGGTCCTAACACGTGCCCATCACCAGTACATGACCTAATATTGGTCATCCCTAGCCAACACCCAACCATTTGCAACCCATACCCATATTATAACCCCTTTTGGTCCTAAACCATGCCCAACACCCGTACATGACCTAATATTGGTCAACCCGTGCCAACACCCAACCACCTGCAACCTATACCTATATTATATCCCCTTTTGGTCGTAACCCATGCCAACACCCGACCACCAGAGACCCATACCCATATTATAACCCCTTTTGGTCCTAACGCATGACAAACACCCGTACATGACCTAATATTGGTCAACCCATGCCAACCCCCGACCACCTGCATCCCATACCCATATTATAACCCCTCTTTGTCCTAACCCATCCCCAAGACCTGTACATGACCAAATATTGGTCATCCCAAGCCAACACCCTACCACCTATAACTCATACATATATCGTAACCCCTTGTTGTCCTAATCCATGCCCAACACCCATACATGGCCCCATATTGGTCAACCCGTGCCAACACCCGACCACCTGCAACCCACACCCATATTATAGCCCCTTTTTGTCCTAACCCTTGCCCAACACCCGTACATGACCTAATATTGGTCAACCCGTGCTAACAGCCGACCACCTGCATCCCATACCTATGTTATAACCCCTTTTATTCCTAAACCATGCCTACCACCTGTACATGACCTAATAAATGTCAACCCACACCAACACCCGACCACCTGCAACCCATACCCATATCATAACCCCTCTACGTCCTAACCGATGCCTAACACCCGTACATGGCCTAATATATGTCAACACGTGCCAACACCCGACCACCTGCAACCCACACCCATATTATAACCCTTTTTGGTCCAAACCCATGTCCAACACTTGTACATGACCTAATATTGGTCATCCAAAGCCAATACCCTACCACCTCCAACACTTGTACATGACCTAATATTGATCATCCCATGCCAACACCCGACCACATGCAACCCATACCCATATTATAACCCCTTTTGATCCTAACCCATGCCCAACACCCGTACATGACCTAATATTGGTCAACCCGTGCCAACACCCGACCATCTGCAACCCATACCCATATTATAACCCCTTTCGCCCTAACCCTTGCCCAACACCCGTGCATGACATATTTTGGTCAACTTGTGCCAACACCCGACCACCTGCAACCCTTACCTATATTATAACCTCTTTTGGTCCTAACTGATGCCCAACACCCATACATGACCTAATATTCGTCAACCTGTGCCAGCACCCAACCACCTGCAACGCAAACCCATATTATAACCCCTTTTGTTCCTAACCCATGCCCAACACCCGTACATGACCTAATATTTGTCAACACCTGTCAACACCATACCACCTGCAACCCATGCCCAACACCCGTACATTACCTAATATTGGTTAACCTGTGCCAACACACGACCACCTACAACCCATACCCACATTATAACCCTTATTTGTCCTAACCCATGCCCAACACTCGTACACAACCTTAAATTGGTCAACCCATGCCGATACCCAACCACCTACAACCCATACCCATATTATAACCCCTTTTGGTCCTAAACCTTGCCCAACACCCGTACATGATCTAATATTGGTCAACCTGTGCTAACACCTGACCACCTGCAACCCATACCTATATTATAACCCCTTTTCGTGCTAACCCATGCCCAGCACCCGTACATGACCTAATATTGGTCAACCCATGCCAACATCCGAGAACCTACAACCCATACCCATATTATAAGCCCTTTTGGTCGTATCCCATGCCTAACACCCGTACATGACCTAATATTGGTCAACCCGTTCCAACACTCGACCACGTGCAACCCACACCTATGTTATAACCCCTTTTGGTCCTAAGCCATGCCCAACACCCGTACATCACCCAATATGTGTCAACCCATGCGAACACCCAACCATGTGCAATACATACCCATATTATAACCCCTTTTGGTCCAAACCCATGCCCAACACCCATACATGACCTAATATTGGTAAACTAGTGCCAACACCCGACCACTTACAACTTATACCCATAATATAACGCCTTTTGGTCTTAACCCATGCCCAACACCTGTACAAAACCTAATATTGGAAATCACATGCCAACACCCGACCACCTACAGCCCATACCCATATTATAACCCCTTTTGGTCCTAACCTATGCCCAGCACCCGTACATGACGTAATATTGGTCAACCCATGGCAACACCCAACCACCTGCAACCCATACCCATAATATAAACCCTTTTGGTCCTAACACATGCCCAACACCAGTACATGACGTAATATTGGTCAACGTGTGCTAACACCCTACGACCTTCAACCCATACCCATATTATAACCCCTTTTTCTCCTAACCCATGCCCAACACCCATACATGACCTAATAATTGTCAACCCCTGCCAACATCCGACCACCTGCAACCCATACCCATTTTATAACCCCTTTTTGGTCCAAACCCATGCGCAACACCCGTACATGACCTAATATTTGACAACCCGTGCCAACACCCGACCACCTGCAACCTATACCCATATTATAACCCCTTTTGGTCCTAACCCATACCCAACACCCGTACATGACATAAAATTGGGCAACCCGTGCGAACACCCGACCACCTACAACCCATACCCATATTATAACCCCTTTTTGATCCAAACACATGCCCAACACCCGTACCTGACGTAATATTGGTCAACCCGTGCAACCACCCGACCACCTGCTCCCATACCCATATTATAACCCCTTTTGGTCCTAACCCATGCCCAACACCCGCACATGACCTAATATTGGTCAACCCATGCCAACACCCGACCACCTACAATCCATACCCATATTACAACCCCTTTTGCTTCTAACCCATGCCCAACACCCGTACATGACCTAATATTTATCATACCGTGCCAACACTCGAAGACCTCCAACCCATACCAATATTATAACCCCTTTTGGTCCAAACCCATGCCCAAAACCCGTACATGACCTAATATTGGTCAACCCGTGCCCACACCCGACCACCTGGAACCCATACCCATGTAATAACCCCTCTTGGTCCTAATCAATGCCCAACACCCGTTCATGAGCTAATATTAGTCAATCCGTGCCAACACCCGACCACTTGCAACCCATACCCATATTATAATCCCTTTTGGTCCTAACCCATGCCCAACACCCGTACATGACCTAATATTGGTCAACCCGTGCCAACACCCGACCACCTGCAACCTATACCCATATTATAACTCATTTTGGTCCTAACCCATGCCCAACACCCGTACATGACCTAATATTGGTAATACCGTGCCAACACTCGAACACCTCCAACCCATACCCATATTATAATCCCTTTTGGTCCAAACCCATGCCCATCACCCGTATATGACCCAATATTGGTCAACCTGTGCCAACACCCGACCACCAGCAACCCATACCCATATTATAACACCTTTTTGTCCTAACCCATGCCCAACACCCGTACATGACCTAATATTGGTCAACCCGCGCCAACACCCGACCACCTGGAAACCATACCCATATTATAACCCGCGTTGGTCCTAATCCATGCCCAACACCCGTTCAAGAGCTAATATTGGTCAACTTGTGCCAACACCCGACTACCTGCAACCCATACCCATATTTTAACCCCTTTTGGTCGTAACCCATCCCAACACCCGTACACGACGTAATATTGGTCAACCCATGCCAACACCCGACCACCTGCAACCCATACCCATATTATAACCCCTTTTGGTCCTAATCCAAGCCCAACACTGATTCATCAGCTAATATTGGTCAACCCGTGCCAACACCCGACCACCTGCAACCGATACCCATATTATAACCCCTTTTGGTCCTAACCTATTCACAACACCCATACATGACCTAATATTGGTCAACCCGTGCCAACACCGGACCACTTGCAACCCATACCCATATTATAACCCCTTTTGGTCCTAACCCATGCCCAACACCCATACATGACATAATTTTGGTCATACCATGCCAACACCCGACCACCTCCAACCCATACCCATATTATAACCCCTTTTGGTCCAAACCCATGCCCAACACCCCGTATATGACCTAATATTGCTCAACATGTGCCAACACCCGACCACATGCAACCGATACCCATATTATAACCCCTTTTGGTCCTAACCCATGCCCAGCACCCGTACATGACCTAATATTGGTCAACCCGTGCCAACACCCGACCACCTCCAACCAATACCCAAATTCTAAACCCTTTTGGTCCTAACCCACGCCCAACACTCGTACATGACATAATATTGGTCAACCCATGCCAACACCCGACCACCTGCAACCCATATCCATATTATAACCCCTTTATGGTCCTAACACATGCCAAACACCCGTACATGACGTAAAATTGGTAAATCCGTCCAACCACCCGAAACCTGCTCCCATACCCATATAATAACCCATTTTGGTCCTAACCCATGCCCAACACCCGTACATAACCTAATATTTGTAATCTCGTGCCCACACCCCACCACCTGTAACCCATACACATATTATAAACCCTTTTGGTCCTAACCAATTCACGACACCCGTACATGACCTAGTATTGGTCAATCCGTGCCAACACCCGACCACTTGCAACCCATACCCATATTATAATCCCTTTTGGTCCTAACCCATGCCCAACGTCCATACATGACCTTATATTGGTCATACCGTGCCAACACCCGACCAGCTCCAACCCATACCCATATTATATCCCCTTTTGGTCCAAACCCATGCCCAACACCTGTATATGACCAAATATTGGTCAACATGTGCCAACACCCGACCACGTGCAACCCATACCCATATTATAAACCCTTTTGGTCCTAACCCATGCCCAACACCCGTACATGACCTAATATTGGTCAACCTGTGCCAACACCCGTCCACCTGCAACCTATAACCATATTATAACCCCTTTTGGTCCTAACCCATGCCCAACACCCGTACATGACATAATATTGGTCTACCCGTGCCAACACCCGACCAACTACAACCAACAACCATATTATAATCCCTTTTTTGTCCTAACACATGCCCAACACCCGTACATGATGTAATATTGGTCAACCCGTGCAACCACCCGACCACCTGCTCCCATACCCATATTGTAACCCCTTTTGGTCCTAACACATGCCCAACACCCGTACATGACTTAATATTGGTCAACCCGTGCCAACACCCGACCACCTGCAACCGATACCCATATTATAACCCCCTTTGGTCCTAACCCTTGCCCAACACTCGTACATGACCTAATATTGGTAGACCCGTGCTAACACCGGACCACTAGCAACCCATACCTATACTATAACCCCTTTTGGTCCTAATCCATGCCCAACACCCGTACATGACCTAATATTGGTCAACCCATGCCAACAACCGACCACCTGCAACCCATACCCATATTATAACCCTTTTTGGTCCTAACCCATTCCCAACACCCGTATATGACTTAATATTGGTCAACTCGTGCCAACACCCGACCACCAGCAACCCATACCCATATTATAACCCCTTTTGGTCCAAACCCATACCCAACACCCCGTATATGACCTAATATTGCTCAACATGTGCCAACACCCGACCACATGCAACCCATACCCATATTATAACCCCTTTTGGTCCTAACCCATGCCCAGCACCCGTATATGACCTAATATTGGTCAACCCGTGCCAACACCCGACCACCTCCAACCAATACCCAAATTCTAAACCCTTTTGGTCTTAACCCATGCCCAACACTCGTACATGACATAATATTGGTCAACCCATGCCAACACCCGACCACCTGCAACCCATATCCATATTATAACCCCTTTATGGTCCTAACACAAGCCAAACACCCGTACATGACGTAAAATTGGTAAATCCGTGCAACCACCCGACACCTGCTCCCATACCCATATAATAACCCCTTTTGGTCCTAACCCATGCCCAACACCCGTACATAACCTAATATTGGTAATCCCATGCCCACACCCGACCACCTGCAACCCATACATATATTATAAACCCTTTTGGTCCTAACCAATTCACGACACCCGTACATGACCTAGTATTGGACAATCCGTGCCAACACCCGACCACTTGCAACCCATACTCATATTATAATCCCTTTTGGTCCTAACCCATGCCCAACGCCCATACATGACCTTATATTGGTCATACCGTGCCAACACCCGACCAGCTCCAACCCATACCCATATTATAACCCCTATTCGTCCAAACCCATGCCCAACACCCGTATATGACCTAATATTGGTCAACATGTGCCAACACCCGACCACGTGCAACCCATACCCATACTATAAACCCTTTTGGTCCTAACCCATGCCCAACACCCGTACATGACCTAATATTGGTCAACCTGTGCCAACACCCGTCCACCTGCAACCTATAACCATATTATAACCCCTTTTGGTCCTAACCCATGCCCAACACTCGTACATGACATAATATTGGTCTACCCGTGCCAACACCCGACCAACTGCAACCAACAACCATATTATAACCCCTTTTTGGTCCTAACACATGCCCAACACCCGTACATGATGTAATATTGGTCAACCCGTGCAACCACCCGACCACCTGCTCCCATACCCATATTGTAACCCCTTTTCGTCCTAACACATGCCCAACACCCGTACATGACGTAATATTGGTCAACCCGTGCCAACACCCGACCACCTGCAACCGATACCCATATTATAACCCCCTTTGGTCCTAACCCTTGCCCAACACTCGTACATGACCTAATATTGGTCAACCCGTGCTAACACCGGACCACTAGCAACCCATACCTATATTATAACCCCTTTTGGTCCTAATCCATGCCCAACACCCGTACATGACCTAATATTGGTCAACCCGTGCCAACAACCGACCACCTGCAACCCATACCCATATTATAACCCTTTTTGGTCCTAACCCATTCCCAACACCCGTATATGACTTAATATTGGTCAACTCGTGCCAACACCCGACCACCAGCAACCCATACCCATATTATAACCCCTTTTGGTCCTAACCCATGCCCAACACCCGTTGATGACCTAATATTGGTCAACCCGTGCCAACACCCGACCACCTGCAACCCACACCCACATTATAACCCCTTTTGGTCCTAACCAATTCCCAACACCCGTACATGACCTAATATTGGTCATCCCATGCCAACACCGGACCACCTGCGACCCATACCCATATTATAACCCCTTTTGGTCCAAACCCATTCCCAACACCCGTACATGACCTAATATTGGTCAACCCGTGCCAACAACCAACCACCTTCAACTTATACCCATATTATAACCCCTTTTGGTCCTAATCCATGCTCAACACCTATACATGGCTAATATAGGTCATCCCATGCCAACACCCGACCACCTGCAACCCATACCCATATTATAACCCCTTTTGCTCCTAACCCATGCCCAACACCCGTACATGACCTAATATTGGTCTACCCATGCCAACACCTGACCACCTGCAACACATACCCATATTACAACCCCTTTTGGTCCTAACCTATGCCCAACACCCGTACATGACCTAATATTGGTCAACCTGTGCCAACACCCAACCACCTGCAACCCTTACCTATATTATAACCCATTTTGGTCCTAACCCATGCCCAACACCCGTACATGACCTAATATTGGTCAAGACGTGCCAACACCCGACCACCTGCAACCCATACCCATATTATAACCCCTTTTGGTCCTAACCCATGCCCAACACCCGTACATGACCAAATATTGGTCATACCGTGCCAACACTCGACCACATCCAACCCATACCCATGTTATAACCCCTTTTGGTCCAAATCCATAGAATGTCCACCTCCTTTGCTTCCTCTTGGCTAGAACCTCCTTTTCCTTGCTAAACAGTACTTCAAAGGTCAACAATGGCGTCCTCTCTCTCCCAAAACGCTCAAGTGCTCTAGGGTTTCTCTCAAGGGACTGATAGATGCAAATGATGGCCCTAAGGGCCTTTAAATAGGTCTCAAACCAGAGAGATTAGGGTTTCATTAAACAGCACAGACTCGCCAAGTCCACCCATGATCTCGCCGAGTCTAGTCATCAATCCGGATGAGAATTCGCGACCCTACTCGATGAGTCTAAGCACCAACTCGCTGAGTACCTCCACAAACTCCAAAAATAAATGAATAAAATAATATACCTGGGAATCCAGATGTTACAGAAAATCTCTGTTGTCCCTTATCCACCTTCCGGGTGAATTGAGACCACCCTGGTCCCTATTGATTGTTCCATATCTGGGTTACCGGACTCTTACCGGTTACTACACCCCATCAAAATCTCCTAGTCGCTTCCAGCATCTTCTAAAGATACTTCGACTATCTATAACTATTATATCCACTCTGCCACTCATACTCAATTGATGCCGCTGGAACCAGCCTGCTTATCTCTCATCTGACTACTCAACTTCCAATAACTTGATTCTTCCATCCTGAAAGAAAGGCTACCTGCCCAATTATCCTTGCAGATTACTTATACTTGGCTGAAGACTCAACTGATCCTGTTGAGAAGGAATTGTCATTTCCAAACCAACCAACTATACTGTTAGAAATTGCATTCCAACACACATAGTAATACTGTCCATAACACTGAAACTATCCGAAACACTGAACTGACTGCAATACTGAACTGCCTGAAACACTGAACTGCTTGAAACACTGAACTACCTAAAACATTGAACTGGCTGAAACATTGAACTGGCTGAAGCACTGAACTGACTGAAGCACTAAACTAGCTGAAACACTGAACTGGCTGAACATTGAATAGGCTGAAACACTGAACTGGATGAAACACCAAACTGCTATATGGCTGCTTCCCAAAATATCTCAAGACCCTCCTGGTCTCCAATCATTCTTCGGTTATCTACAACACCGAGTTCCAACTCAACTGTGGAGTCCAAGGACTCCTCACTTAGTTGCTCACACGACTTCTGAACGAAATCTTTCTCTGGAACTAGTTTTCCTGACACTGTGGCTCCAACAACCTCCCGATCCAACCGACCGAGTCCACACCGAATCCTGACATCATCAAGTCCAAGACTAAAATGATGGCTCCCTGACTAACGGTAGCCCATAACATACACGAAGTCAAGCAGTCCACTGCTTCCCTGATCTCATAAGTGTGGTGACGATCCACTGATGAGTCGTCGACTTAATCATAACTGAACCATTTGCAAAATCCGAAATCCAACCCGTGGATTCCCATATCCTCACTGCTGCACCCGAACTGGTGGGTACTACTACTTACCCCGCATCCAAACAACGTGCTCATGCTGACTACTATCCTGACGAATGTTTTGACTACATCCGCAGAATTACAACTCCCTAATACTATCTGGCTGCTAGTGAATGTTACAGCTACCCCCATAGACTTACAACACTCTACTACTATCTGACTACTAGTGAATGTTATGGCTACCCCCGCAGACTTACGACACTCTACTACTATCTGACTGCTAGTGAATGCTACGGCTACCCCCGTAGAGTTACAACACTCTACTACTACCTGACTGCTAGTGAATGCTACGGCTACCCCCGCAGACTTACAACACTCTACTACTATCTGACTTCTAGTGAAAAAAAACGTTCGACTTTCCTGCCGCTCTACCATGCTCTGCATGTTGTCTCTGCTATTGACTACTAACACGGAAGCATCTCTTGCTAACTGTTCTCAACATCCTCATTCCGACTCACTAGAGTCCTACAGGTGGTCCTCCAACCTGGATTCCCAACCAGCTACTAACCATCTCAAATACATGAACTAACTATTGGGAAGTTCCTCAAACTCCCAATCCTAAACTCCTCAATCCATCAATCGCTGCTACTATCTTTTCTTCTCAAAGGCCGCGTACTCATTCTAGATCTGCATACTCTTACCCTTGTATACTCGGAGGGTTCTCCCCCACTTAGATCCGGCTAACTCCTTACTACTGACTAGTCGAAAGGATTCCCCAACCTTCCTTCCATGAAAAGGGGCAATTCGCTACCTGCCCACGTTTACCTCTATTGGCGCTCCAACTAACCCTTACCAGATCTGAACCATTCCTGCTTAACTAACCGAGCACTCTTCAATCCTTCACTATATTTGCTTTTGTGTATGCATCCTGAGAACTTGCGTTCAAGGTAAACATCTCCAACTCACTTCCCTACTATCCGCTAGCTACATCACTAGAAGCTTTAAATCGTCACTACTGAGGATATAACTGATCAATACCCGAATGACATCTTTCGAAAGTAATGAGGCACTACTTGAATCTTACACATACATGCTACAGTCACCGCATCTGAAGTAACCTGATCTAGAGGGAACGACCTCCAATTTACCATTCTAATTCCAAGGTTTGCAAATGGCATAAAACTCAGTCACAAACAGATAATATAATACCCCAACACTTATGCTTATTGATATAAATGCATCAAAATAACAATAATATCATGAATAATAATTGACAGGAAGGTAAAAGATACGTACCCCCATTATTTTAGTGCTGCTCGAATCCTTGTTGAAATCAACCGGAATACTCAGCTCCAAGCCGTGGGCGCCCTTGCCCGACCATGATGTCTACTGGCGGTTCTCGAAGTCCCAGGGGCAGGAGCTGGCACCTGCCCAGCTATATACAAACTCGGACATTGGGCCTTCTTGTGGCCCCTCTGACTACAATGGAAACATATCAGATTAATCCCATGAGCGATGGTAACAATACAATCTCTGCTAAAATGGCCAATCCGACCGCTCTTGAAACATCCAGCATCGCCACCGCTTCTACACCTACACGCACCCTCGTGCGTCCTACCAGACTTCCCGCATCGACTGCGACTCTGATAGTCCCTCGATCTCGAATCCGGCCCCTTAGGCCTCTTGCCCGAACCTGTGGCTACCTGAGTCTTATCTGTTTTCCTCTTCCTTTCTGACTCTCTGCCCGACTCACGCTCATGCGTTACCTCATCGACCCCATCCATCATCTGAACAACTACTGTCTGATCCTGGAGCTTCGCGGTCAACCTACCTGTGCCTGTCCAATGATGTTGGGTAACTCCTTGCGAATGACTAGCGAAACCTCATTAACTACCCATTCATGCAAGGGACTCTCCTGGAGACAAGGTGCCCCACTCACTCCTAACCCCTGATGGCAAAATCCAGAAATGGAATCTCCCTCTCTGATGGATCCCCGAACTTCATAAGAATCAGGGTCTAGACGAGCCCCAAACTGCCCTGAAACTACCGCAGCCCTAAAGGCCTCAAGACGACTGTCCATGAGCTCCACGATGGCCTCTCTAACTGAACCAAAAATCACTGGAGTTTGATCAATGATGTTGCGCATAATCTCTACGGAAATGAAATCCCTCATCTGATCATCAATCTGTCCGGCTCTAGAGCCTAAGCTAGATCCCTCCCCGGCACCTGAACTGCCAACTGATATCTAACGTAACGTCACCATGCTGGAAACACATCACAAAACTGATCAATATACATACCACTGCTGAGGGATCTTTCACACACTTTACTAGTTCCCTGGTTTTACCTCGGCCCCTCTTGAATCGAGTATGGATCCTCTGCTTTAAGTAGTACGGGCCCATACTACCTTCCATATCTATCCGTGCTTTCCTCAAGAGTTACCTCAACTCCACCAAGTCCCTTTTCTCTACTGCTAATCTTTGCTATTCTCATCCTAAGCTTGCCCTAGGGAACCTCTGACTCCACCCAAAAAGTCCTCATCTGCTGAAGCCCTCCTCGTAATGTTAATTAGCCACCACCTGAATACCATCACATGTAACGAGGCTCAGATAATCCTTTGAGTAAAAGACTCGTCCCCACAACAGTTAGACTCAGACAAGAGCTGCACAATAGGGCCAAATTCAGAACTCTGAGGTTATTCAACCCTGATCACATGTGATGTGACATATTCACCTAATGGCTAACTCCCATCACTCAGAGTCCCACTAAGCACGGAGCAAGCAACATTCGGATAAAGGAAACATACTCATGCAAACTACTCTCATAATCAAGAAACTGTACTAAAATACAATGTTGAACTCATACTATTAGGCATAACCTAAATAGGCTATCCTACTGCTATCTACACAATACTAGCATGCAATTCTCATAAGGCTGAAACACATAAGCAGGCACATAAGGCATCCTCCTAGATCCTTAGTCCTATACTAGCATGTTGTTCTACTGATACTGAAACTGGAACTAAAAGTGAAACTGAAACTGATAATCATAAACTTGTATGGGTAATTTGGGAGTACTGACTTGAGCTCGACTTATTGCATGCACCACACCCTTTTTCTCTTTTCAAATTACTTTTTAATTTTAAATATTCTTTTCTCTTTTCTAAAACTCTTTTCTTTTCTCAAACTCCTTTTTACCAAAAATTCCTTTCAAAAATGTTTTTATTTTGAAAACCTTTTTACCATTTCCTTAGTTTGAGTCCAGACACACTCTCAAGTGTGTCCGAATCTCTCAAACCAAGGCTCTGATACCAACTTGTAACATCCCAAAAATCACGACTAAAAATTTCTTTTAAAACATTACTAAAACCATATTTATATGAACTGCATCATAAGTCATAACATAATTTCCGAGTATTAATCCAAAACATAATCTTATTATCAGAGTAAACATTCCCATGCTAACTGACTATGGTGTGTGCGCTGCAATCTCTCCGAGTTCCTCCTTTGAAAATCGAGTACCTGAAACCAAAAACTGAAACCGTAAGCACAAAGCTTAGTGAGCTCCCCCAAACTACCACATACCATACAATAACATATAAAGCACATATTGGGCCTTGCCCACTGCATCGGACCGAGGTCTGGAAACTGACTGGGACCTTTTCCCCTACATCGGACCAATGTCCAGACTAACTGGGGCCTTGCCCCTGCATCGGACTAAAGTCCAAAAACTATCTGGGACCTTGTCCCCTGCATCGGACCGAAGTTCGGACTAACTGCATCGGACCGAAGTCCGGAACTAACTGAACATAGAAAAACATAAAAATATCAACTAGCATGAACACACATATACTGCATACTGCATCGGGCCGTAGCCCGGAACGCATAACACATAAATCCTGTCTGAGCCACGAAGCCATCAAACATACTAACTACTGCATCGGACCAAAGTCCAGAAACTACTGCTAGCTAAACGGGTCGGCATTGTGGCCTTAGACCCGTTCCTACTGGAAGGAAACTCACCTCGTACTGTTGAACTTGCTGGTAACCCCTCCGGATGTTGATCGACAATTCCCTGAACCGCTGCTCCACTAGCTTCCCGAGCTACCAATATCAAAACATCTATTACTTAGCTTAACTGATCTCCAAAAGTCAACTATGTCAACTCTGGTCAAATTCAACCTTCCAGGTCAACCCTACTCGTCGAGTCTGCCTACTGACTCGCCGAGTTCCTTAGCTCATAATCCTTTCATTCGTGACTCGACTCACCGAGTCTACCGATTCCCGAGTCCTGACCTGTCTAACTCACTGAGTCCCCACTCAACTCACTAATTCGAGTCTTAACTTGAAGGGTTTGGGGTTTCGCGACTTGACTCACCGAGTCCAAGAACAGACTCGCCGAGTCCAAGGCAATCTTCAACAGACTCGCCGAGTTGTTCTTCCAACTCGTCGAGTTCCTGCCCAACTTCATCCAACTCGCCGAGTCCACCCATGTGACTCGCCGAGTCGCTTCAGTTCTTAATCCATTCAGTGACTTTTCAAGCCATGCAAGGGCTCCAAATCATACATCCATATTTCCAACGTCCATTCCCCATGTAAAGTTGCAAACTTTACGTATAACTAAGGAGATCAAGGCTCAAAACATAGCAAACTAGGGTTTAAGACAAAGAGGCTTAACAACCAATCAAAAGACTGATGCTTTATGAATTTCTAGGCCAGAATACACTTAGATCTGAAGTAGCAACTTCAGATTTGGGCTCCAACTCGAAATGATTCAAAGACATGGCATAAAATCCCCAAAACTCATAACCAAGATAGATCTAGATGCAAAGGAGGGAAGATAACAACTTATTACCTCCAAGATGAGCACAGACTGAAATAGTTCTCGGATTTACACCTCTCCTTTGAAGCAACCCTCTTGATCTTTAAGTTCCTTTCAAAGATTCCCTCCTCCAAAGCTATTTTCCCTCAAATGATGGAAGTTCACATGAAATCTAGGATTTACATGTTCTCTGGGATGATATAGAGGCTGAGGAAGGGACATAACATCGCTTATATAAGGGTACAACCCCCGGGATTAGGGTTTCTCTCTTCAGACCAGACTCGCAGAGTCCATTCTCCGACTCGCCGAGTCGGTCACTTACTCCTCGATTCGGATCCCGCTCAGACTCGTCGTGTTCCTCCCTGGACTCGAGGAGTTGGCCCTTTGACTTAGGGGTTTCTTTCCTTTCTTGGATTTCTGATTTTGGGGTGTTACATAATTATTCAAATGTAATTTCTAAAAACAAGTGTTTTGTCTCCGATCTTGATAAAACTGTTGAACCTCAGTCTTATTATGAAGCTTCTCTTAGTCCTGAATGGGTTAAAGCTATGAATAAGGAAATGGAAGCTCTATATAGAAATAATACATGGATCATAACAGATTTACCTAAGAGTAGAAAACCTATAGGGTGTCGTTGGATCTATAAAATAAAATATAAAGAAAATGGTGAAATAGAAAGGTATAAAGCTCGTCTAGTAGCTAAACGGTATAATCAAAGGTCAGGTTTTGACTATGAGGAGACTTTTGCTCCTGTAGCCAAAATTGTCACTATTCGTGTGGTTCTTACTTTAGCTGTAAAGTATAATTGGAATTTGTATCAATTTTGATATTAATAATGCTTTTTGTATGGTTCTCTCGAAGAGGATGTTTAGATGTCTTTACCTCCTGGATATTATTGTAACAATGACAACAAAGTTTGTAAGTTGTTAAAGTCTTTATATGGTTTAAAGCAGGCCCCACGTAAGTAGAATGAAAAGTTAAGTAATTCTTTGATTGGTTTTGGTTTTAAACAAAGTTTTAATGATTACTTAATGTTTGTTAAAATTTCAGGAAAATTGATTCTTATAGTGTTAGTATATGTTGATGATATTATTGTCACTGGAAACTATGAGAATGAAATAACAAAAGTAAAAGAGTTTTTGAAATCACAGTTTCTTATAAAGGATTTGGGAAAATTAAAATATATTTTGGGCATTGAAGTTGTTAATGTTCCAAATGGTATTTGTTTGTCACAAAGAAAATATTGTTTGGAACTTTTGCATGATTTTAGTATGTTAAGTTGTAAGCCTGTTAAGACTCCACTTGAGTCAAATGTTGTGTTTGATAACAACAAAGATACTTTGTTGGAAAATGTTATTGATTTTAAGAAGCTAATTGGTAAACTAATTTACGTTACTATTACCAGACCAGATATTGCATATGTAGTACATGTTTTGAGTCAGTATATGCATAAACCTACTAAATTTCATCTTCAGGTTGCAATTAGATTATTATGGTATCTTAAATTCAGTCTTGGTAAGGGTGCTAGTTTTTTGAAGTCTCAATCTAATGAACTTTTGTTAAAAGGATTTTTAGATGCTAATTAGGCTAAAAGAGTGTTTTCTAGAAATTCTTTAACTGTTATGTAGTATTTTTTGGTGACTCTCCTGTTTCTTGGGAAAGTAAGAAACAATCTACTATATATATCGTTCTTCTATAGAATCTAAATATAGAGCATTAAGTTCTTTGTCATGTGAATTAATTTGGATTCTGAAAAGTCTTTATGCTATTGGGTTTAAAAATTTCTGTACATGTAAACATATTTTGTGATAATGAGTTAGCCATTAAGTTGGTTATGAATCCAGTTTTCCATGATAAGACCAAACATTTTGAAATTGATGTACATTTTATAAGGGAAAAGATTATAAAATGAGCTATTAAATTGGTTTAAATTAATTCTTCTAATCAAATTGCAGATATATTCACTAAATCTCTGGTGTCCTCACAACATGAGATTCTTAGTGATAAAGTGAGTTTATTTGATCATTTTTCTTCTAAATAATTATTTTCAAAATTTTAGTTTGAGGGGGGCTGTTAAAATATATAATGTTTTATAATATTCAAATTAACATTTTGTTATTTAAAATAAGGTTATATTTATAAATATAAGTGTAAAAGGGTGATACAGGATTACATATGAATTGTTGAAGGGGACAAAGTGTTCAGTTCATAGTTTGGCCCGGTTAACAAGCAGATCTTCGGGTTGAAGTTGACCAAAGTATTTAAGGCCAGACCTGCTTGTTCGGGACATTCATTCATTCAGTTGTTCAACTTCATTACACTTTTTCTCTCTCGTTTGTAGCTCTTGTTTTAGGGTTTTATCTGTAATCTGATATGATCTATCATCTGTTCTTGATCTTGTTCTAGACTAGGTTGAGTGATTCATTATTGAAAGTAGTGTAGGATTTATGTAGTGAGGTTTATGTTGTAAGTTCTTGAAAACCACATGTCTATTAATCCTCAAATGATATAATAGATAGTGATGTTTGGAAATAGAGTTCTTAATAGTTTTTACATTATATTAGTACACAAAACACTTGAAATGACTGTTTTTTCTCTCTTTCCACAAAGTCTTGTATAAATAAGATTGAATAGAATATATGTTTTTTTCTAGACAGAATAAACCACATAATCTAACAAAATGACCGATTTACCTTACATTCCAAAAATCAAATCTCAAAAGATATATCAATTTCAACAATATTTGTCTATTTAATGTGAGAAGATAGTCAACAAAGGAAAAATTAAAAATAAAGAAATAAAAAAATAAAAAATAAAAAAAAAACTGATGAGGGGTTAATGTCTTGATACCTAAAGTTAAATTTACTTTTGGCTTAACTCATTTGGTCTTTTAACAAATTTTTAATAAATAAAAACAAACCTGAAATCATCAAGTAGACTACTCATTTAATTTCGAATCACCCATCCTTTCTTCAGATCTTGGATCAAGCAAAAACAAGAAGAGATACAAGTACCATTTTCGATATATTATTTGACTATGAACGACTATTATAAGTTTTGGTCATGTCGTTATGATATGAAATTGTACAATGCATAATGAAAGTATATAGAGTTTTACATTTTAAACATTATATAAATAAAAAATACACATTATGAAAAATGGATAGAACAACACTATTAGTATGTAGATATTCTTGTATGTATTGTATAGCCGTGTATAAACACCTTTACGAAAACAGTTATTATATATAAGTTTGTCATGCAGTTAGGGTTGCTTTTTTTTTCTCGATTAAGTGGTCGTTTGAACGAAATATTTAGATGTTACATATGAATTGATCATCATTCACCGTGTTTAATAGTACAACATTTGAGCGGTTAAGAAACACTATATTATCTTAATTGTTAAGATATTAAAATCATTCAACATTAAAATTTTTAGTTTTATCAAACAACCTGTTAAAATTACATAATGTATAATGATGCGTGTTTTTATAAAGTAGCTTATACATTAAGGTTATGTTTGGCGTACTAGCTGAAAAGTTAGTTGTTAGTTGAAAAGCTAATTGATAGCTGAAAAATTAGTTGTTAAATAAAAACTAACTAACAACTGAAAAGTTAGCTGATAAAAAATGACATTTAGTAAAACTAACTGAAATATATAAAATTAAATAAAAGAACATGTGAGAGTATTTTTATTTCTATAATTAATTAAGGAGTGTATTTGGAAATTTTTAAAAAAGCTCCTAAAAAGCTAGTCTAAGTAGTTTTTCAAAAAGCTAGCTTATAAGCTACTTTTTTGCTTACCAAACATGACAAAATAAAAAAGCTCAAAAAATAAACTAACTTTTTTTTGAACGGCAGGCATGATATTAAAGAAGAAAACTAGCCAGGGGCTAGAGATTACAAAAGTTTGACAAACAAAAAGGAAGTAAAACAAAAACAGAACAGGTTACAGAAACACAAGAAACCTACAGGTTGCGATAGCCTTCTAATATTGGGTCAAAACACTTGGATTTTTTCCTTTCCTTTTCCGTGCATTTAACCATAGATGGGATAGAGCTTGTATCTCAGCTACCAATCATCGATTGAGATTTTGAATTTGATTTTGATCCATGAGCCATATCCTTCAATTACGATTGTAGCATCTTCCTCCAGATTCATATCCATCTTTATTCCACTGCTTTGTCTATTTGGGGTGATAGATTGATTACCTGATAAAGCTGCTCTACCTCTTCAGATTAGTTCATCAGCTACGTCAGAAAGCAAGTCAAATGCATTGTAGATCTCTCCAGATCAACCATTTTTTTTATACAGGGGCAAAATTGTCCAGATTATCCAGAAACCATCCAGAACCATAGATGCCATCTTAGCTTTTGCCTTTTTCATGCAATAGAAGCGTGATCCATGTCGACTTTGTCGGCTTCAGTCAGCAGCACATGTGTTGTCTTAATCGAGTTCAAGCTCCAATGTTCTTCAGCACGTGCAGAGTAAGATGCAACACCAGAAAAAGGAGAAAAAGAAAAACGCACACCAAGAATTATTATAATGTCCCCCATCCCACAACCCAGATTTCACAGGAAAGGCAAACATCACAAAACAGAACCTAATCACAGCCGATTCCTAACGTATGTCTACCCGATGAAAGAGACTCACACCAAACGCACGCTGGCTGTAATTAGGTGCATCACCAAGGACCCCAAATTCACCAATAAGAACCCAATGAACCCACACCCGGCCCCATGCCCCCCCCCCCTTTTCTCAGCTATTACACTCAGCTATCGGATCACAACACCATTTCTCCCATCTAGTTTTTTTTATGTTTGCTTCTTGAGTTGATCCACAAATGGCTTAGTATTTGTACTTCGTTTACCAGAATTTTATGTGATTTGAATGTGTTCGAGTGGATTCTATCGTTTCTGAACTTCCAGATCACCCACATGTATATCAACATGACTGCTTCCTGAATTTGATCAAGGTTACCCCTGCCCGGCGCTAAGTTTCTGCAATGAAACATTTCATTCAGTGAACCGAAAGTTAATGGGAAGATATACCACCATTTATGTACACAACTCCAAACTTCTTGTGATATTGGGCATTCAGTTAATAAATGTGATTCGGATTCCTCGGCGATATTACATTGTCACAACTAGCATTTTTGCTAGGAAATTCTACTCTCATGCAATCATTCAACCAGTATAATGACTGGTACTCTAAGTAAACATCATACTTTATACACATTCAAATACATCTCTCATGTTCAACAAAGAGTTTGAAACTCTAAAAATCCCGATTCAAGTTTGTTATGGACTATGAATTCTTTATTGGACCTAATGGGCCAATAAACCCTTAACTTAATTCTTTAAGCTAAGAGTCTTAAGTTGGGCCCTATTTGAACTCACATTCATTAAGATATAGTATTTTGGGCTTTAATGGGCCTAGAATGATCCATCTTATTTATAATGGGCCTTATTGGACCATAGCAACTCCAATTAACCCTAATGGACCTAAAACCCATCCCTTTATCTTATGTTGGGCCGTAAGTACTTCCAAGGGCCCAATGGGCCAAAATTTTATAATTAGACTTCATAAAATCGAGCAAGGCCAAGGTTGGGCTCAAAACCATTTCATTTTCATTTCTCTTAGCCCATTCTTGGTCCAACATCAATTAAAACAAAAAAATGAAGAAAACAAGATTATTGTAAGCTTGCCACCTAAGTTTAATCTAATGGTAATATAGGCAAAGAAACTCACATATAATGTAACACCCAAAGTTTCAAATACCAAGAAAGGAAATAAAACCCTAAGTTTAGGGGTCGACTCGGCGAGTCTAAGGAGGGACTCGGCGAGTCCGAGCGGGATCCGGGTCGGGGAGTAAGTGACCGACTCGGCGAGTCGACCAGGGTGACTCGGCGAGTCTGGTCTGTGCGTGGAAAACCCTAAATTCGGGACTTAGGGCCTATATAGATGTCTTAATCTTCTTCCCAGGGTTCCTTACTACCTCTTAAGCCCTAGATATCAAACCCTAGCCGTCATATCTCCTAGTGGAGCCTTGGAAGGTGCTTTAAAGCTTGGAAAAGGAAGAAGGAACTTGGAGGAGCTAGAAGGAGCTATAGATCTGGGATTGTGAGTTCATTTTGAGCACTTGGAGGTAATAAACTAGTTCCTGGACCCTTTTTGCACCTAGATCTATGTGTGGTTGTTGGGGCTCTTTTGCCATAATGTTATTACTTTGGGTTAGAAGCCGGATCTGGAGTTGCTACTTCAGATTCAAGTGTTTTAGGGCCTGGAGAAGCATAAAGTATCAGCCATTGTGTCGATTTTGAAGTCCCTTGGCCTTACACCCTAGTTAATGGCGTATCTTGCCTAGATCTCCTTCTCTACACGTAAAGTTTGCAACTTTACGTAAGGAATAGACCTTAAAAGAGTGGATCTACAGTTTGGAGTCCATGCATGACTCAAAGGTCCTCTGCATGTATGTAGAACCGAATGGACTCGGCGAGTCCTTCGAGTGGACTCGGCGAGTAGCTTGAAGATGAGGAGGAACTCGACGAGTAGGATGAACAACTCGTCGAGTCGGATGAAGTTAGGCATGGACTCGGCGAGTTGGATGAGCAACTCGGCGAGTTGGTTGAAGATTGTCTAGGACTCGGCGAGTCATGGACTGACTCGGCGAGTCGGGTCGCGAATAAGAAAGACCCTGAGTTTATGAACTCGGCGAGTCTTTAGGAAGACTCGGCGAGTAGGGTTGACCTGGAAGGTTGACTTTGACCAGAGTTGACTTAGTTGACTGTCAGACTAAGTGTTATATGTATATTGATAGCTCGGAGAGCTGGAGGAGCAGCGGATCAGGGGATTGTCGAGTAGCAGCCAGAGAATTATCAGTAGGGTTCAGCAGTCTCAGGTGAGTTTCCTTCCAGTAGGGACGGGTCTAAGGCCACAATGCCGGCCCGTCCAGATAGCAGTAGTTTCTGGACTTGATCCGATGCAGTAGTTAGTATGTTTGATGCCTTCGTGGCTCAAACAGGATTTGTGAACTATGTTTTATGTGTTATGTATTATGTGTTCCGGGCTACGGCCCGATGCAGTATGTAGTATATGTGTTCATGCTAGTTGTTATGATATGCTATGCTATGCTCAGTTCCGGACTTCGGTCCGATGCAGTCAGTTCCGGACTTCGGTCCGATGCAGTTAGTTCCGGACTTCGGTCCGATGCAGCCAGTTCCGGACTTCGGTCCGATGCAGTTAGTTCCGGAATTTGGTCCGATGCAGGGGACAAGGTCCCAGTCAGTTCCGGACTTCGGTCCGATGCAGTTAGTTCCGGACTTTGGTCCGATGCAGGGGACAAGGTCCCAGTCAGTTCCGGACTTCGGTCCGATGCAGTTAGTTCCGGACCTTGGTTCGATGCGGGGGACAAGGTCCCAGTCAGTTCCGGACTTCGGTCTGATGCAGTTTCCGAGCTTGTCCCGATGCAGTGGGCAAGGCCCGATATGTGTTTATATGATATTGTTATTGTATGGTATGTGGTATTTTGGGGGAGCTCACTAAGCTTCGTGCTTACAGTTTCAGTTTTGGTTTCAGGTACTTCCGCAAGCAAAGGGAAGAGCTCGGGATGACGGCATCGCGCACACCACCACCTCAGCTTTAGCCTGGGATTGATTTAGTTGTTTGATTTGATGTAGTATGATACAGTTTTCCGCACAGTATCTTATCATGTTTTGGAATACATCACGCATGGTTTTATTATATGATACTCTGATCACAGTTTTGATTATATTAAAAACAAAAATTTTTGGGTCGTATTTTTGGGTCGTTTCAAGTTGGTATCAGAGCCCTGGTTTGAGGGATTCGGATACACTTCCGGGCGTATCTGAACTCAAACTAAGGGAAATGAAAGATTTTATTAAAATAAAAACGTTTTATAAAAAGAATTTTGAAAGTACTTAGAAAGGAAGAATTTTTTTAACAAGATAGAGGTGTGTGCATGCGGTCAGCCGAGCTCAAGTAAGTACTCCCAATTTACCCATACAAGTTATGTGATTATTTTCAATATCAGTTTCAGTATCAGTTTCAGTTCAGTTTCAGTTCCAGCTTCAGTAAAACAGCATGCTAGAATAGGACTAAGAATCTAGGATGATGCCTTATGTGCCTGCTTTATGTGTTCCAGCTTGATGAGAATTGCATGCTAGTAATGAGTAGACAGTAGTAGGATAGCCTGTGTAGGCTATGCCTGAAAGTATAAGCTTAGCATTGTATGCTAGTGCAGTTTCTTGTTATGAGAATTGTTTTGCCTAAGTATGTTTCCTTTATCCGAATGCTGCTTGCTTTGTGCTTTGTGGGACTCTGAGTGATGGGAGTTAGCCATTAGGTGAATACGTCGCATCACATGTGATTAGGGTTGAATAATCTCAGAGTGCTGGATTTGGCCCTACTGCGCAGCTCTCGTTTGAGTCCAACCGTTGTAGGGACGAGTCCTTTACTTGAAGGATTATCTGAGCCTCGTCACATGTGATGGTATTCAAGTGGTGACTAATTGGCATTACAAGGAGGCCTTCAGCAGCTGAGGACTGTTTGGGTAGAGTTAGAGGTTCCCTAGGGCAAGCCTAGGATGAGAGTAGCATAGATCAGTAGAAGGGTAAAGGGGACTTGGTGGAGTTGAGGTAACTCTTGAGGAAAGTACGGATAGATGTGGAAGGTAGTAGGGGCCCATACTACTGAAAGCAGAGGATCCGTACTCGATTCAAGAGGGGCCGAGGCGAAACCAAGGAACTAGTAGAGTATGTGAGAGATCCCTCAGCAGTAGTATGTAATTGATCGGGGATTGTTATATTTTCAGCATGGTGACGTTGCGCGAGATATCAGTTGGCAGTTCAGGTGCAGGGGAGGGGTCTGGCTCGGGTTTTGGAGCCGGGCAGCTTGATGATCAGATGAGGGATTTCATTTCCGCAGAGATTATGCGCAACATCATTGATCAGACTCCAGTGATTTTCGGTTCAGTTAGAGAGGCCATTGTGGAGCTCATGGACAGTCACCTTAAGGCCTTAGGGGCCGGGGCAGTTTCAGGACAGTTTGAGGCTCATATAGAGCCCGATTCTGATGGATCCCAGGGATCCATCAGAAAGGGGAGTCCCATTTTTAGCACTTGTCATCCGGGATCGGGAGTGAGTGGTCCCCCTTACCCCCAAGAGGGTTCCCCGCGGGATTGGATTGCTGCAGAGGTTTCGCGGGTTCTCCAGGAAGAATTACCAAACACCATCGGGCGTATCACCGATAGTGTGGTCGACAGGATTGAAAGGCGGACCTCAGCTGTCCAGGCAATGGGTGAAATGGTCACTATGACCCATGAGCGGGAGATTGACTCGGATAGTCAGCTTGGGAAGAGGAAGCGGTCTTCCGGTCTAGTTCGGCAAGATGGGCAGTCGGACACTGTCGAGGTGGGTGTCAGAAGCCCGCAAGGTCGAGATAGTTGCTCGAGGGAGAAGGGAGCACGAGCTGGCGTGCGCAGCAAGTCTAAGTGCGGCAGATGCGGATGGAAGGGTCACAAACGCCATGAATGCACAATAAAAGTAGAGTTATGCCATCGTTGTCATCAGCCTGGCCATGTTAGGGTGAATTGCCCCGTTCAGCGGTTGGGACAGCCTTATTGCCATAGTAGAGTTCGAAAATCAGAGAGATTTGAGGATCCTTCAGATCAGGTTGCAGGTATGATTCTTTTCCTTCTATTTTACTATTCACAACATTATTGTTATGTTGCTGCATTGATGTCAATAAACTTATGTGTGGTGTTAGTGTGGCTTGTTTGTGATTATGATATATGCCTTTTGCATACCTCGGAGAATTGGTTGGTAGATAGGGGATGTGCTCTTATGAAGAAGGTTTCGGAGAATGTAGTAACTGTAGCATGGTTGGGAGAGATTTGGTTCGTTTCGCTAGTTCGGAGTGGTTAGTGTTGGAATGGATTGGTTAGATCCCTAGCTATGGCAGGCTTGGGTTCCTTAGCAGGATGATTATGGAATGACAGCAAGGATCGGGATCTCTTTTGAGTGTGAAGCCGCAAGGGATGAGCAGGATCGAAGTGGGGGAGAACCCTCCGGGTATATTTGGATAAGAGTCTCGTAGACTCAGAATGAGTGCGCGACCTCTAAGAAGAAATGGTAGTAGCTTAGTGATGGATGGATTGAGAAGTTCAGAATTAGGAGTTCGAGAACTTTTCCCAGCAGTTAGTTCATGTAATCGAGATGGTTAGAAGCTGGTTGGGAATCCAAGATTGAGGGCCACCTGTTGGACGCATGAGAGTCGGAATGAAGACCCTGAGAACGGGTAGCAGGAGATGTTTTAGCATTGGTAGCCAGTGTCTGAGGCAGCATGCAGATTGCGTAGATTTAGGAGTTGGGAGGTTGGAAACTTCCCAACAATAGCTTCTTGTATCCAGAGTAGTAGACGGTTGGTTTGGGAACCAAGCCGGAGAATTCCTCGACGAAGCACTAAGTATATCAAGGATATAAGATGTCGAGGATGATGTAGAATTCAAAGACTGAGGGCTGGTTTGAGAAATCGGGATGAAGAATCACTAGCGGGACTAGGGATAGTCAGGATGTCCTCGGGATGGTACTAGTAGTGTTGTAAGCCTGCGGGGGTATCCGTAGCATCCACTAGCAGTCAGATAGTAGTAGAGTGTTGTAAGCCTGCGGGGGTAGCCGTAGCATTCACTAGCAGTCAGATAGTAGTAGAGTGTTGTAAGCCTGCGGGGGTAGCCGTAGCGTTCATTAGCAGCCAGATAGTATTTGAGACTTGTGAATCCGCGGGTGTAGCCGTGGCTTTTATCAGATTGGTGGCAGCATGAGAGCGTGGCCGAACGCGGGAATGTAGTAACTCCCACCCATTCGGGTGCAGCGGTGGGAATATGGGAATCCACGGATTAGATTCGGATTTCCCAAATGGTTCAGTTATGGCTAAGTCAGCGAATCTTGGCTATAGATCGTCACATCAGTTATGAGATCAGAGTAACAGTGGACCGTTGAGGTTCGGGTATGTTAAGGACTACCGTTAGTCTGGGAGCCATCATGTTATTAGTCATAGAATGGATGATGTCAGGATGTGAAGTATGGACCCGATCGGTTGGATCGGAAGGTTGTTAGAGCCTCAGTGACAGGATAACTAGTGGAAACTAGTCCTTGAGGAAGATTTCATTCAGAAGTCGTGGAAGCGACTAAGGGAGGAGTCCCTTGACTCCACAGCTGGACTTGAGTTTTGTGTTTCAGGCAGCTCAGTGTTTCAGCTAGTTTAGTGTTTCAGGCAGCTCAGTGTTTCGGCCAACTCAGTGTCTCAGGCAGCTCAGTGATTCAGCCAGATCAGCGTTTCAGGCAGTTTAATGTTTCAGGCAGGTTCGGTATTGCAGACAATTCAGTGTTAGAAAGGTTTCGGAGTTTTGGGTCAGTATTGTAATTGAGTTGGAATACTAGTGTTGACGGTATAGTTGGTTGATGTGGAAATGACAAGTCTCTCTCAGCAGGATCAGTTGAGCCTTCGGCCGAGTACAAGTGACATGTAAAGATAGCTAGGCAAGTAGCTTTTCTTCGGGATGAAAGACTCGAGTTAGTAGGAGTTGAGTAATCAGATGGGATATAAGCAAGCTATTCCCAGCAGCATCGTTTCAGTAAGAGCGGAAGAATGGATAGAACAGTTATAGATAGTCGAAGTATTTTCAGGAGTCGCTGGAAGCGACTAGGAGATTGCGAAGGGGTGTAGTAACCGGTAGGGTTCGGTAACCCAAATATGGAGACGTCAGTAAGGACCGGGGGTGCTCGGCACCAAGTTATGTCAGATAGGGGCGTCGGTGGTTGTTGGCGGTATTGACACGTACTGGAATTGGCGGGGGTGATGGAGTTGGTGAAGCATAGGACCTTCACAGTTACAGAGAAATAGTTGGTTATAGAACCTTGCCTTGGGAAGGCAAGGGATTTGTGCAAGGACAGGAAGAGGTGAACCCCTATAGGCTCAGTTCAGTACTCGGTGAGTACCAGAAGGATTGCCAGTTGAGTAAGTTGGGTCTCCAGGATGTTCAGGGTTAGGGTTGACCCGAGGTGTTATCTGCAGGGATTAAGGTTAGTCGGAAGGATCGAGCAAAAGCCAGCAAGGGTAGGCAGCTGGTGTTGGAATAGTTGGTTGGGTTTAGAGGCAGCTCGCAGGCAGTGGGCCATAGCAGACTTCGAGGATGAAGTTTAGTTTAAGTGGGGGAGAGTTGTAACACCCAAAGTTTCGAAGACCAAGAAAGGAAAGAAAACCCTAAGTTTAGGGGTCGACTCGGCGAGTCTAAGGAGGGACTCGGCGAGTCCGAGCGGGATCCGGGTCAGGGAGTAAGTGACCGACTCGGCGAGTCGACCAGGGTGACTCGGCGAGTTTGGTCTGTGCGTGGAAAACCCTAAATTCGGGACTTGGGGCCTATATAGATGTCTTAATCTTCTTCCCGGGGTTCCTTACTCCCTCTTAAGCCCTAGATATCAAACCCTAGCCGTCATATCTCCTAGTGGAGCCTTGGAAGGTGCTTTAAAGCTTGGAAAAGGAAGAAGGAACTTGGAGGAGCTAGAAGGAGCTATAGATCTGGGATTGTGAGTTCATTTTGAGCACTTGGAGGTAATAAACTAGTTCCTGGACCCTTTTTGCACCTAGATCTATGTGTGGTTGTTGGGGCTCTTTTGCCATAATGTTATTACTTTGGGTTAGAAGCCGGATCTGGAGTTGCTACTTCAGATTCAAGTGTTTTAGGGCCTGGAGAAGCATAAAGTATCAGCCATTGTGTCGATTTTGAAGTCCCTTGGCCTTACACCCTAGTTAATGGCGTATCTTGCCTAGATCTCCTTCTCTACACGTAAAGTTTGCAACTTTACGTAAGGAATAGACCTTAAAAGAGTGGATCTACAGTTTGGAGTCCATGCATGACTCAAAGGTCCTCTGCATGTATGTAGAACCGAATGGACTCGGCGAGTCCTTCGAGTGGACTCGGCGAGTAGCTTGAAGATGAGGAGGAACTCGACGAGTAGGATGAACAACTCGTCGAGTCGGATGAAGTTAGGCATGGACTCGGCGAGTTGGATGAGCAACTCGGCGAGTTGGTTGAAGATTGTCTAGGACTCGGCGAGTCATGGACTGACTCGGCGAGTCGGGTCGCGAATAAGAAAGACCCTGAGTTTATGAACTCGGCGAGTCTTTAGGAAGACTCGGCGAGTAGGGTTGACCTGGAAGGTTGACTTTGACCAGAGTTGACTTAGTTGACTGTCAGACTAAGTGTTATATGTATATTGATAGCTCGGAGAGCTGGAGGAGCAGCGGATCAGGGGATTGTCGAGTAGCAGCCAGAGAATTATCAGTAGGGTTCAGCAGTCTCAGGTGAGTTTCCTTCCAGTAGGGACGGGTCTAAGGCCACAATGCCGGCCCGTCCAGATAGCAGTAGTTTCCGGACTTGATCCGATGCAGTAGTTAGTATGTTTGATGCCTTCGTGGCTCAGACAAGATTTGTGAACTATGTTTTATGTGTTATGTATTATGTGTTCCGGGCTACGGCCCGATGCAGTATGAAGTATATGTGTTCATGCTAGTTGTTATGATATGCTATGCTATGCTCAGTTCTGGACTTCGGTCCGATGCAGTCAGTTCCGGACTTCGGTCCGATGCAGTTAGTTCCGGACTTCGGTCCGATGCAGCCAGTTCCGGACTTCGGTCCGATGCAGTTAGTTCCGGACTTTGGTCCGATGCAGGGGACAAGGTCCCAGTCAGTTCCTGACTTCGGTCCGATGCAGTTAGTTCCGGACTTTGGTCCGATGCAGGGGACAAGGTCCCAGTCAGTTCCGGACTTCGGTCCGATGCAGTTAGTTCCGGACCTTGGTCCAATGCAGGGGACAAGGTCCCAGTCAGTTCCGGACTTCGGTCCGATGCAGTTTTCGGGCTTGTCCCGATGCAGTGGGCAAGGCCTGATATGTGTTTATATGATATTGTTATTGTATGGTATGTGGTATTTTGGGGGAGCTCACTAAGCTTCGTGCTTACAGTTTCAGTTTTGGTTTCAGGTACTTCCGCAAGCAAAGGGAAGAGCTCGGGATGACGGCATCGCGCAGACCATCGCCTCAGCTTTAGCCTGGGATTGATTTAGTTGTTTGATTTGATGTAGTATGATACAGTTTTCCGCACAGTATCTTATCATGTTTTGGAATACATCACGCATGGTTTTATTATATGATACTCTGATCACAATTTTGATTATATTAAAAACAAAAATTTTTGGGTCGTATTTTTGGGTCGTTTCATATAACCAAGCATCTACACCCTTAACCATTATATATTAACCTCTTGATCCTCTCTCTTCCCTCTCTTTTGATTATGGCCGAGAATCATAACTCCTCTCACCATCTTCACCTTCTTCAAACACTCCTCCATCCACCTTCCTCAAGAAAACCGTGAGTATAAGGAAGATCTTCAAGAGAATCACTCCAAGCTTCATTTTGTGGTAAGATCTTGCAAATCCAAGTGTCATACTTCATCTTTAAGCTCATTTACTCCTCTTACACCCATGTGTTCGTGAATCATACTCTTATAGCACCCTAGAGCTCGAAAATCATCTCCATAACACATCTAGGGCCGAGATCTCTTCACTTCTTCATCATAACTGACTTCCAAACCCCAAGGTGAGTTCATACCCCTTTGTTTTTTGTTTTTACTTGTTTTGGGGGAGAATACAAGTTGATTTGTGTAGATCTATGTGTATATGCATGATTATGTGTGATTTCCTTGAAACATTTGGTGATTATGTGTGATTTCTTCACTAATCTACAAATATGTTAAGAAACTTGAAGTGTATCACTTGGATCTTTATATGAATCTTGAGAGAAGTATGTTTTATCAAACATAATACATGTAAGCTAGTATATACTGGATTTATACACTTGATATAGCAAAAATGAGTGTTGTGGTTAGAGATCTGTAAACTAAACTCACAAAACAGCATTTGACAGAAAAGTTTTGGTCCAATCTCGGACTCTTTTGACCATTCAAATGGAAGTATTATTCAAAACTGTTTTACATGGATAAATTTCAGGTTTATACCTTTAAAATCACTACACGCACGTTTTCATTCGATTTTTCTACAATTTTTGGCGAATTTTACAAAACTGCCTATCATATTTGAAATAATTTCGGACCAACCTGTGAAGATGAGTAATTTCACACTAGTTTGAGGCCATCAAAAATTATGATAAAATTCTTTTAACAAATTACACAAGATTTCCAAACTTCCAGAATTTACGGATCCGAATTTCGACTTACGATGAATTTTCTACAAATTTTCTAAAAACTAGGTCGAAAAAGCCAAAAACCAGAAAAATGTGCATTTTCACAAAAATCAAGCAAAAATGATATTTTTGACAAAAATGAGTTTATAAATGTTATTTTTACCACAAAGTAGTCAGCAACACAAGTTTTTAACAAAATTGGAGATCAAAGTGTTATTCTTACAAAAATTGGGCCTAATTGTAAATTTTTGGCTTATTGAGCCAAGAACGTCATTTTTACAAAAAGTGGGCTTTTTTATATCAACTTTGTAAATAATCAAGCTAAAATAAACAAAACAATAACAAACGGGTTAAAAACTATATTCATATCCTTATTGGGCCTGAAAATAATGGACACGTATAGCGAGCCTTAGTGGTCCACTTGCATGTTTATTGGGCCTAGGAGTGGGTTTTATATACGTTCTACTTTTTATACTATTTTAGTGAATACTTGAACTAAAACCAATGATAAACCAAAAAATGAATTTAATTTGATCATTTTCTAGGTTATTGGGCCTTAATGACCCATTTCTATGTGTGATAGGTCCTGTATACTATTTACATGTTTATTGGGCCTCACTAACCCATTAACATGTGCGACGGACCTTGGATACTATTCGTGTGCTATTTGGGCCTGTAAATACTTTGTATGTGAATTGATCCTTAGTTGTCCTCTCATATATATTTCGGGCCCATGTTATATAATCTCATTCAATTTGGGCCTTGAAATGATTTACATGTTTAGCGACGCCTTCGTGGTTCACTTACATGGATCATTGGTTCTAGAATGAGTTTATACATTTTTCTTCGCGTAAATTCGATTAAGGATCTAGCGAGTTTTTATCGGTTGGCACCTATTAAGTGTATGATCGTAGCCTGTAGTTATAACCAGAGTCTCCTGGAGGGAGAACGGGGATTTGTGTATAGATCTATACGGGAATGACACCCCACACCTGAGTTGTTCGCTACAGTTAGACTAGGCCAGTCTAGGGTGACAAAAACCTTATTCTATTTTTCCGTCGGCGTCCAACGACGCCAAGACAGGCGAAATTGTCATTATTTAGTATGGTTATGACGGCTCGCTTAGAGGAATTAACGTTATGAAGTTTACGGAAGACATCTACATTTTTTTAGGCAACGTCGGGTTGTCTGGCAACATTCTCTTTACATGCTCTTACATTCTCTCTACATTCTCTTTACCTTTTTAGTCAAATAAACAATAGCATACATGCATTAATACAAGATCTAACACAAACACGCTAAACAGTTTTCAGAAAATATCGGATTTTTTGGTGGTTTTCAAAGTTATACAAATCATTTTCACAAACATGCTTATGAACTCACCAACATTTTTATGTTGATCATTTTCAAAATAACTTGTATTCTCAGGATACCGTTGAAGCAGGATGAACAAAACAAACTAATGGATATTGTGTGATATTTTGTTTCATCATACTCTTACTATTTTGGCATGTAATATTCAAATACAATACTCGATGTAAACAATGAATGTTGTATTATTACATGTGTGATGATGATGATGTTATGTTTCAATTATATTCACTGTAATGATATTTCAAGATGAAGTCACGCGCAAGCCCCCGGACGTTTCTGCCGTCTGGTTCGGGGGTGTGACAGATTGGTATCAGAGCATTCTTTATAGTGAACTAGCATATCTAATCATACAGGATATGCAACTATAAATACAATGGGACTAAACAACTCTGAACATAATAATTAAAATACATACCTTTGTGTGCATTTTAGAATAATAACACAACAAGAACAGTAAAAGTCTTTGGAGGATTTGAACATCGCTATTAAACCCGGGCAGTTATGTAGTCGTATTGGGGGTGAATGTAGCCTGATCAACTACATTCATTCAAAATACGACCAACATGTGTTCGGGAGTAATTGTTATGGGCAATGAATCAAAAACTTACCATTTAATTATCCAAAGAGCTTATAGAACAAAACCTAAACAAAATTAAATTACTATAGGAGTAATTGGTATGCTATTTGTTTCTAGTATTTATACCCCTTCATGCAATACACTATAGACAAGTATCATTAGCCAAGAAACCCCTATCTCCCTGGTCAGGGAATAGCAGGGTGGCTCGACCCAGAGGAGCAACATGAAGTAGAACTCACAGATGGACCCGTCGAGTCAATGGTGGACCTCGAAGAGGAAGAGCCAGAGGACAATGGTGATGATGACTCGGATGCAGAATCTGATGTCATCAATCCCCCATGTAAAGCGAGAGCATCGACTTATCGTGTGGGCCCCGGTGGTCCCATGTCCCTTTGGGCACACGATCTTTGGAGATAGAATCACCAGCAGGGGATACGACCACACTACGATAGGAACCGAAGTCTCTTCGATCTTAGTCATAGAGGACCAGCTGACCGGGCCCTCCCAGTCATGGTGGCGGGCACCCGAGGTATTGATAATCAAGCTTGGGACACCCGAAATCGAACAGAACAAATGCGGTTTGCCATTGAGAGAGACAAGATACAAACACAGGAAGTGAATGGAGACTCTCGAGCGAGACAGTTAGTTTGGGAAGTACGACTACGAGATACCGAACAACAAGTAGCTCGTCTCCGAGGTGCATCCACTTCATCGGCACCACCACCAGACACTTCCCGCCACAATTAGGATCAGCCTTTTCCGCTCCCCCTACTATCCGACATGACTCTCTTTCGTGTACTAAGATGGTACTTACCACTGGAACAATTATGTGCTATCTTTATTTCATATTACTATATAGACTCAACTATATGCACAAGTGAACCCTTAAAACCGCTAGGTACTTAAGGGTCTCGAAACCAAAACAACTTATATACTCTAAGGATAGACATGACGATCGTGCCAAATCTATGATTACCTACTACCGCAAATACATCATAGGGATGTAGATGGAAACAGTGAGAATTATGCAACAAGATGCAAAATTTTATAGAGTACAACCAGGAATGATGATCATTACTTACGATCTGGATTATCAATGTGAAGCAGGAAAATGCCATCCCGCAAGAATAACAAGTGCACCCGCGAGACACCGCTCCTGCAGATGGACTCTGCTACATTCCAAGCTGTTGTAACAGCGGCAGTAACTGCTGTGATGGCGCAAATCAATGCAAACAACCCCAATGGAGGTAGGAATAGCATTGACAACTCCATCCAAAGGAATGAACATGGAAACCAACAAGTGGCAACCTATCAAGGAACTCAAAACCCTAAGCTTAATAGCAGGAAACTGAGGTCTGGAAGTAAGAGAAAGGCACAACCCACTCAAGGGTTCTCAAGGAAGCAACATGTTGTTGCTGTTCATGCGACCATGACCCCTATTATACCAGCACCAACAAGACCATATGCTGGAAGCCTTCCAAAATGCAACCAATGCAAATTCCATCGTAATGGCGCCTGCCGGGAGATACATTGTAACAAATGCAACCGAAGAATCACACCGCCAAATTTTGTAGAACTTATCCATGCCAGAATCGCCAACCAAATGAAAACAACAACAATCGCAACAACCCTAACAACAACACCAATGATGAGACCAGTTACACCTGCTATAGGTGTGGAGGAACCGGTCACTTCAGGCGCAGTTGCCCCAAGGATAACAATCAAGGTGCAGGAGGATCAGAAAGGGTCTTGACCTTGGGTTAAGGAGAAGCAGTCCAAGACCCGACGATTGTTATTGGTACGTTCCCACTTAACAACTCTTTCGCTTACCTCTTATTCAATAGTAAAGCTGAGTGAAGCTTCGTTAGTAACATATTCAAACACTTACTAAAACAACAACCCCGGAGGCTAAACTAAGCCTTAACAGTGGAGATAACTAAGGGGAAAACTGCATCAACCGAAGATAATTATGTAGGGAACACCTTAACACTAAATAACCATTCATTTCAAGTAGATTTGATGCCAGTAAATATTAGGAGTTTTGATGTGATAATTGGCATGGTTGGGTTAAGCCCCCACCGTGCTGATATTATGTGTCGCAAGAAGGCCGTTTGCCTTCGTCTTCCTAATCATGAAACTCTAAAAATCCATGGTGATAAACCTGGCACCAAGTCCTCGTCCTATCTCGTGCATCAAGGCACATAAGTGCCTGCACCAGAAGAACTACATTTTCCTTTCTCATATTGTGGACAAGACCGAGGAAGAAGTAAGCGTACAATGTATTCCGGTAGCATGCGATTTTTCGAATGTATTTCCCGAAGAACATCCGGGAATACCTCTAGAAAGACAGGTCGAATTTCAAATCGACCTAATACTAGGACCCACATCAATTGCCAATTCACCCTATAGGTTAGTTTCCGCCAAAATTCGAGAGTTATCCAGTCAATTGAGAAGAATTGTTGCGCAAAGGATTCATCGGACCAAGCTTCTCACCCTGGAAAGCTCCGGTCTTGTTCTTCAAGAAGACGAATCCTTCAGAATGTGCATCAATTTTAGGAAATTGAATAAGTTCACTATCAAAAACCGATACCCACTCCCTCAGACTGACGACCTATTTGGCCAGTGCCAAGGAGCTAGTTACTTCTCTAAAATAGATCTAAGAACCGGTTATCACCAACTTCTAGTCCGAAAATACGACATTCCAAAAACTGCCTTCCGAACTCGTCCCGACCATTTCAAATTCATTGTGATACCCTTCGGTCTAACGAATGCTCCCATGCTATTCATGGACCCTATGAACCAAGTTTTCTCAACCACTCCTAGTCAGCCTTTTCATTATTTTCATCAATAGCATACTCATCTACTCGCGAAGCAAGAACAAAACACTATCAACATCTGCAACCAGCCTTGAAAGCATCAAGCCGAAGAATATCGCGAAGAAAGCACTGCATGGATGGATAAAACCTTCGAAGTCAAAAGACAAAACTTATTATTATAAGAGTTGAGTTGGGCGCTACCCAGGTGATCGTCGATAGGTTAACCCAATCTGCCCATTTTCTGCTAATACAGATCGTGAGACTCCATGAAGTATCAGTATCTACAATCTTGGATCAAGATAACGGGATTACTTCAAGACTTTGATAGTCATTTCAGAAGACTATAGGAACATAACTAAGTATTAGCGTTGCTTACCACCCTCAAACCAATAGTCAAAGTGAACGAACCATTCAACCACTCGATGTTATGCTACAAGTCTGGGTGTTTGAATTCAGTAATGTCAGGGGATACCCAGTTGCCCTTGACTGAATTCTCATACCATAACAGCTATCGCACGAGCATCAAGATTGCTCCTTTTGAAACTCTTTATAGTCATAAATGCAGATCACTCGCCAGTGTTCTTATGAGACCAGAAACCATTTGCGAAACAACAGAGAAAATAATCCAAATCAAAGCTTGACTTCAAACATCACGAGACCGACATAAGAGATATTCTGACAAGCGGCGTAAGCCATTAGGATGTCGAGTCGGGGATCGCGTGTTATTAAAGGAATCTCCTTGGAAAGGAATGATTCGCTTCAGGAGCCAAGAAAACCAAACCCACGATCCATCGGACTGTTTGAGTTCCTTTCTCGAATTGGTCCAAAGACTTATAGGCTGCAGCTACTAGTAGAGCTTAGCAACGTACACCCTGTGTTCAGCGTCTCGAATCTGAAAAAGTGCCTATCAGGCAAAACTCTTATCATTCCTTTATAAGGGATCGAAATAAATAAGAATATCATGTTCATCAAAGAACCAATCAATGTATTGGATAAGGAAGTAAAGTGTACAAAACAAAGCCGCATTCCGATTGTCAAGGTTCGATGTGACGCCAAGTGTGGATCGGAATTCACATGGGAATGTGAAGACCAGATGAAGCAGAAGTTCCCTCCCCTATTCTCTCATTCATGAACCTATCCTTCAAAAGAATTTCAGGATGAAATTCCCTCTAACGGGGGGATGATGTCACAACTAGCATTTTTGCTAGGAAATTCTACTCTCATGCAATCATTCAACCAGTATAATGATTGGTACTCTAAGTAAATATCATACTTTATACTCATTCAAATACATCTCTCATGTTCAACAAAGAGTTTGAAACTCTAAAAATCCCGATTCAAGTTTGTTATGGACTATGAATTCTTTATTGGACCTAATGGGCCAATAAACCCTTAACTTAATTCAATAAGCTAAGAGTCTTAAGTTGGGCCCTATTTGAACTCACATTCATTAAGATATAGTATTTTGGGATTTAATGGGCCTAGAATGATCCATCTTATTTATAATGGGCCTTATTTGACCATAGCAACTCTAATTAACCCTAATGGACCTAAAACCCATCCCTTTATCTTATGCTGGGTCGTAAGTACTTCCAAGGGCCCAATGGGCCAAAAATTTATAATTAGACTTCATAAAATCGAGCAAGGCCAAGGTTGGGATCAAAACCATTTCATTTTCATTTCTCTTAGCCCATTCTCGACCCAACATCAATTAAAACAAAAAAAATGAAGAAAACAAGATTATTGTAAGCTTGCCACCTAAGTTTTATCTAATGGTAATATAGGCAAAGAAACTCACATATAACCAAGCATCTACACCCTTAACCATTATATATTAACCTCTTGATCCTCTCTCTTCCCTCTCTTTTGATTATGGCCGAGAATCATAACTCCTCTCACCATCTTCACCTTCTTCAAACACTCCTCCATCCACCTTCCTCAAGAAAACCGTGAGTATAAGGAAGATCTTCAAGAGAATCACTCCAAGCTTCATTTTGTGGTAAGATCTTGCAAATCCAAGTGTCATACTTCATCTTTAAGCTCATTTACTCCTCTTACACCCATGTGTTCGTGAATCATACTCTTATAGCACCCTAGAGCTCGAAAATCATCTCCATAACACATCTAGGGCCGAGATCTCTTCACTTCTTCATCATAACCGACTTCCAAACCCCAAGGTGAGTTCATACCCCTTTGTTTTTGGTTTTTACTTGTTTTTAGGGGAGAATACAAGTTGATTTGTGTAGATCTATGTGTATATGCGTGATTATGTGTGATTTCCTTGAAACATTTGGTGATTATGTGTGATTTCTTCACTAATCTACAAATATGTTAAGAAACTTGAAGTGTATCACTTGGATCTTTATATGAATCTTGAGAGAAGTATGTTTTATCAAACATAATACATGTAAACTAGTATATACTGGATTTAAACACTTGATATAGCAAAAATGAGTGTTGTGGTTAGAGATCTATAAACTAAACTCACAAAACAGCATTTGACAGAAAAGTTTTGGTTCAATCTCGGACTGTTTTGACCATTCAAATGGAAGTATTTTTCAAAACTGTTTTACATGGATAATATTCAGGTTTATACCTTTAAAATTACTACTCGCACGTTTTCATACGATTTTTCTACAATTTTTGGCGAATTTTACAAAACTGCCTATCATATTTGAAATAATTTCGGACCAACCTGTGAAGATGAGTAATTTCACACTAGTTTGAGGCCATCAAAAATTATGAGAAAATTGTTTTAACAAATCAGACAAGATTTCTAAACTTCCAGAATTTACGGATCCGAATTTCGACTAAGATGAATTTTCTACAAATTTTCTAAAACTAGGTCGGAAAAGCCAAAAACCAGAAAAATGTGCATTTTCACAAAAATCAAGCAAAAATGATATTTTTGACAAAAATGAGTTTATAAATGTTATTTTTACCACAAAGTAGTCATCAACACAAGTTTTTAACAAAATTGGAGATCAAAGTGTTATTCTTACAAAAATTGGGCCTAATTGTAAATTTTTGGCTTATTGAGCCAAGAACGTCATTTTTACAAAAAAGTGGGCTTTTTATATCAACTTTGTAAATAATCAAGCTAAAATAAACAAAACAATAACAAACGGGTTAAAAACGATATTCATATCCTTATTGGGCCTGAAAATAATGGACACGTATAGTGAGCCTTAGTGGTCCACTTGCATGTTTATTGGGCCTAGGAGTGGGTTTTATATGCGTTCTACTTTTTATACTATTTTAGTGAATACTTGAACTAAAACCAATGATAAACCAAAAAATGAATTTAATTTGATCATTTTCTAGGTTATTGGGCCTTAATGACCCATTTCTATGTGTGATAGGTCCTGTATACTATTTACATGTTTATTGGGCCTCACTAACCCATTAACATGTGCGACGGACCTTGGATACTATTCGTGTGCTATTTGGGCCTGTAAATACTTTGTATGTGAATTGATCCTTAGTTGTCCTCTCATATATATTTCGGGCCCATGTTATATAATCTCATTCAATTTGGGCCTTGAAATGATTTACATGTTTAGCGACGCCTTCGTGGTTCACTTACATGGATCATTGGTTCTAGAATGAGTTTATACATTTTTCTTCGCGTAAATTCGATTAAGGATCTAGCGAGTTTTTATCGGTTGGCACCTATTAAGTGTACGATCGTAGCCTGTAGTTATAACCAGAGTCTCCTGGAGGGAGAACGGGGATTTGTGTATAGATCTATACGGGAATGACACCCCACACCTGAGCTGTTCGCTACAGTTAGACTAGGCCAGTCTAGGGTGTCAAAAACCTTATTCTATTTTTCCGTCGGCGTCCAACGACGCCAAGACAGGCGAAATTGTCGTTATTTAGTATGGTTATGACAGCTCGCTTAGAGGAATTAATGTTATGAAGTTTACGGAAGACATCTACATTTTTTTTAGGCAACGTCGGGTTGTCTGTGAACATTCTCTTTACATGCTCTTACATTCTCTCTACATTCTCTTTACCTTTTTAGTCAAATAAACAATAGCATACATGCATTAATACAAGATCTAACACAAACACGCTAAACAGTTTTCAGAAAATATCGGATTTTCTGGTGGTTTTCAAAGTTATACAAATCATTTTCACAAACATGCTTATGAACTCACCAACATTTTTATGTTGACCGTTTTCAAAATAACTTGTATTCTCAGGATACCGTTGAAGCAGGATGAACAAAACAAACTAATGGATATTGTGTGATATTTTGTTTCATCATACTCTTACTATTTTGGCATGTAATATTCAAATACAATACTCGATGTAAACAATGAATGTTGTATTATTACATGTGTGATGATGATGATCTTATGTTTCAATTATATTCACTGTAATGATATTTCAAGATGAAGTCACCCGCAAGCCCCTGGACGTTTCCGCCGTCTGGTTCGGGGGTGTGACATACATAGTGGGCAGGTAGTCACAGATACAATACCCCTTTTGTTTAGATTCACTCTGGTGGGTAGCCGACTATGACAAATTCGCCACGCTAGGATATTCACTTTACCAGGGACCAGGTTGTTCCATTCCTAAGAGCCAGATGGTGTTTTTGGCAATATTGTTTCATCAATGAATCTCCTAAAAGAGGCCACAGTATATATCCCCGAGGGTTCAAGGCTCCAGGTCATGTTGTTGTCCTGCAGGGCTATCGATCTTCAGAAGAGATTACGGAGATTCAGGTTATCTTTGGACAAGTAGTTATGAAGATTCACAATGCTACCCCAACAGTATCCTTTCCTCTTAGCTCTGGAAGGGGCATTAAATCCCCCATCATTCCCAAATATTGATTTTATGACATCTTTCCAAAGTTCGTGTTTGCTGGAATAGAAACACCACCACCATTTGCCTAATAGTGCTAGGTTGTGAGCCTTCAGGCTACCAATGTCAAGTCCCCCGTCTTTTTTCTTTGGCAAAATTTTATCCCATGCGATCCATGATACCTTTTTTTTTCTCGAGTGACCCGCCCTAGAAGAAGCGGCATCTCAACTTCTCAAGTGTTTTTAGTACCTTAACCGGAGCTTTGTAGAGCGAGAAGAGGAATGAGCCGAGGCTCCCCAACACTGATTTGCAACTAACTTATCAGCTAACTGTAACCTACCAAACACAACCTAACATAAGCTTGTTTTCTAGACTAAACAGATTATATGAATCATACAAAATGATTAATTTATAATCATTTATCCTAACATTCCTAAAAGAAAATTTCACAAGATATGTGAAACCTCAACAATTTCGTGAGCTTTAACTTGATAAAGTTGTGAGAAAATAAAACAAATTGGTAAAGGGTTTTTATCTTTCCACTGCCATTTATATTTATCGACACTTTTACCCTCTCTTGTAGTTATCTAGGAAAGAAAAAGCCCTACCTTTTTTGTTTTAACTACGTTCTACTCCTATCTCTTTCACACACACTCTCACACACACATATCTCTTCTCCATAATTCAGTTTAAAAATAATTCCAAGAGAATTCTCCATAATTCAGTTTAAAAATAATTCCATCATTCTCTTGTTCGTTCAAATAGCAACTAGAAAGACTCTTAAATTAATCAACTCTCCCTTTCATGATTTTCCTCTCCCTTAACGATTTGAATATGTTCTGGTTTTTTCTATTAACCAACACAAAACCCATATTAATTTTTCTGTGGATCAAGTAGACTACTCATTTAATATTAAATCGCTCATGCATTAATATATATATATATATATATATATATATATATATATATATATATATATATATATATATATATATATATATATTGGATCAAGCGAAAACGAGATGAGATAGATGCAAGTAAATTATGTTTATTCCTTCATCGTATGTATGTTTTCAGAAGAAAGACATTATAAGCTTCCACAATGTGAGATTCAACTTCGATTGAATCCACGAACATTGCATTAATTATTCCTATTCCTCAACCAGTTTCTTCATCTGTCGACATCGCATCAGCTTTCCACCCAAGCTCAAAAGTTATATCCAAAAAATACAACATCAACACCATGAAAATACAGCAAACAAACATTGCTATAGCACCAAATAGCCACAAAAACAACGGGAACGAGAAGTAAAAAGCACGAAGACCAAGAGACCAAAAGTAACTACCCAAATTCACCGTGGATCCGACGTACTCCGCCGTGAGACGGTGGCTCGTGAAATTCGTAATCTTTCTGTACGGAACATTGATTAGCATACTGGCGTGGCTGAAGTACCTGATCGATTGAACGTTCATCAAGAACGATACCAAGAAGCAGACGAGTATGCTGAAGAACTTGATCGTTGACATGAACTTTGTGCCTTGATTGAAGGTTATACCGATGAAGTGGTGGTCGGTGATGCTTCCGGCGGCGGAGGAGCCATGTCCGGTAACTCCTCCGGTCATAAGGACGGCGATTAGGGAACTGAGCATGATTGCTGTAGACGCTAACAGAGTGGATGCCATGATGTTATTTCTCAATGTTTGTACGGCTAGAACTCCAGTCTTTTGCGTGTCCTGTCAATTTAACCCTTTTTATTAAAAAGTAGCGAATCGTATTTATTTAATAGAGTTAATTATTAAAAAAAAAAAAAAATACAATATCAAATTAAAGAAAATAGAATGTTTGTCATAAAACCATTTTTTCTTTCGTAATGAAATGTAAGGTTGCGACATTTTGTAAGAAAAATGTTTGTTTTGTGATGATAATTGAAAATGTATTAAATGTGTAACATGATATTTCCATTTTTTCAAAATTTTGGTGATCAGGTTTTCTTTTTTTAATTCAAAAGGTTAGTTAAAGTGAATATTAAATAAAGAGATATATAGTTATTTAATTTGTTTTAGAAAACGTGGTTTAATTGATTAGAAAGAAATGTTTTGAGTTCTATTTCACTTTGAAACTTCCATCACCTTCATTTTCATGATTTTAATTTATAATCCTACACCGTATTTTTAATTTGTCATCACAAAAACGTTGAGGTAAAAAATGATAACAAAACATTTTTTTTATTTAAAAATAAAGATCGACGATGGGGTTGGAATTTGGATACTGAAGCTTTAAAAGTAAAACCTCTCATCATCAAACATATGTAAATGTAATGTATGGTGTATATCATGGATGCATAAGTCAATATACAGTTACGACACGCGTCATGCAATACATGCATCATGTAAACACATCATACATTCATATACCAATGGATACACGCATCTAAGTGTTTCTGGAATCATCTAATTCCCCCAATTTTATATCTGATCCGTATTACTAATTAATCGGCAGAAACGAATGATTTGAGATGTGATGATAGATCGATCTCATTGCATGCATATACAATCATAGTATATATGATAGATAATAGCTATAGATACACATACCTCCATCATAGCGCTCACCCAGAATCGACGATTGATAGCGTTCATGCCGATGACGGTGGTAGCAGGGTGGCGACGAATCTGATAAAGGAGCCAGACGTGATACGCCGCCATGAGGAACAATCCTAGTGGCACTAACACAAAATCGAGGACATTTTCCTCCATTTTTGATCGATTTCAATATGAATTACCTGCCAAATTAAGAAGATATTTCGGAGGTTTAGAGTTTAGACAGACGAAAGATGAATGTGGAGGTGTGCGGACGGCGGTTGATATATATAGGATTGGTCCCCGCCCCGTGACATAAAGTTCCATGATCTATTTCTGATGCGTAAGCATTAAGGGCTATTTTGGTAATTCACTATTAATAATTTCTTAAAACTTTAAAAATATATGTATAAAGAAAAACACTTAAAATCTCCCAAAAAGTTGGCAAATGAAAGTTGTCTAGTCTTCAAAATAAATCAGTATTTAAGAGGTTTTACATTCGGTTTTTTGAAGAAACATATAATGCCAATTAAATTAAATAACATAACGATTTTTCGATAAAATCTTAGGACTTAGACACATGCCTTGTATTTAATTAAATATCGAAAGTATTATTGGTTAGAGAAAATGAAAAACCGTTAATGTCAAAATCAATACCATAAATAAGTTAGAATGGACATTATAAATGAAATTATATGGTAGGTGAAAAAGGGTTTGTCTATATGTCTTACCTATATTTTCGTCCATATATTCATCTATTTGTGACAGCATCTTGTTAGTTTTTCAATGCATTTGTTAGACGTATTTGTATGTATATGTATTTGAATTATGAAGCCATTGTATTTTAGCACATGTCAAATTGTACGTATTGCATATATCTGCATATGGCATCTCTTGGGAATAGCTGAGAATTTAATTACACACGTTGGAACATAAAGTTCTGGTTCCCTCTCATTAGGAATTTGTTCAGTCCTAAATCTCATCAATCTCAATGTCTATAGATCCAAAGCCCGCTGGAAACTACAAATTTTAGAATCTTCATTAACCTACATTTATCACTACATAATCATTGTTTAATATATGGAAAAATAGAAAAATAAGGTATTTTTTTAGCTAACCTTTTATATATTATTACACGTTCGTATATTTTGCTATACATATCTCGATCGCATTGTCCCAATAAATATATAGTAATAATTTTATCATATCATAATTACTCAGTCACGAGAAATATTATTACGTCTTTTATAGTAATGAAAATACGAGACCTTCATGTTAAAATCAACAAAAAGCATCTATCATATGATTATGTTCAACCAATTTATATTTATTTTATATTAATAACATAATAATTTTTTTAACTCCAAAGTGGCCTATTTTGATCACTTAGTATAATATATTTGAAATGGAATTATCCAAGTTTGAATCATACACTTTAACTATGAGATGATATGTCATTTAAAAAAAAAAACTAAATAATATTTTCTAGTTAAGTTTCGTATTTTACTAATAAAATAGAATGAAAACTTATCGTGGGCACGTGTTATAATGGAAAGAGGAAACCAACTCAAATCTCGATGGAAGTATTGGTGAAACACCAGCATGAGAAAAGAATTATTATTTTTAACACCAATTAACCAATGTCAAAAAAAGTAAAAACCAAGAAAATGCGAGTAGCAACTAACAACCCACTAAACTTCACTTTCCTCCGAATCGGATTAAGTTTATTATAATTTTTTTAATATGAACGTTGAACACTTAGGCTAGTGGTCATGTAAGACCTTTCATAAGATGATGTGGCAACTCGAAGTCAATAGTAAAGATTGTTTAATTCATACTTGATATTTAAACAATTTGATAATCAGTACGAATTATTTAAAAATGTTAAACAAATGAGTGGATTTATAATAGTTATGATTAAGTATCCAAAACGCTTTCATATAAACAAACAAACAATAATGATTAAATTTTGAGAAGTTTTTAACAATAAATTCAATTATTATTAATAATATTGTTACCGAGTTTTGTCCAAAATTAAGAAAGATTATTCACGATCAGACTTGATTATAAGAAACAAATAGAAACAAATTGTTTTGTTGTTGGAAAGATTTAAATATGAAACAATAAATTAAACCAACTTATTGATATATAGGTGATATTATTTGTAGAAACCTACACAAATTCATCTCATTTCATTTAAGGTTATTACTTCGCTTTTAGAGATATAAGCAGCACCGTAAAACCTCATGATTTAATGTAGATTTATCGTTTTTCCAATATCTATGGAAAACGATAAATGCAAAATAAATATTCAGAAAGGAAGAAAGTTGCGATTTTTAAAAAGAAAGTAAAGTGCTGCAAATTTCGTATGTCGAAAATGGGACCTGGGATGTCCTATTTATAGTGAAACAAAATCCAAGAAGCCCCAAAAAATCGGACCTAGTGCCTATGTTTGGCCTCTCTCAGACTGACACGTGACAGTTTGAATTTCGAATTAGATATCGTTATCTGCTTTTTTTCTTAATTCAAACTTAAAGTCTATTCGATCTTTTCAAAGGATTCTAAAAGGTTTTGCCTCCTCATCCATGATGTCAATATTAGTCAACTCTCTGACCTGGTCGGGCAAACCCGATCCGACCCGACCCGGACTGAGCATCGCCAAAAATGAAATATCATCAGCTTCCAACGACCGAAGTGTCATGCAAAGCACCAAATGCACCTAAATTGTGCCATTTCACGCACATTAGGTTAGGTTGTGTGCGAACTTGGCCCATCTCTTGATCCACTCAAAAACTTTAAAGCTTTATCAAGAGAAAAACATTATAAATCGACAAAATGTTTCTTCCCCCACCGATGTGGGATAGTGAGAAACTTGCCAACTTGCATATATCTCTCTCTACCTTTATATTCTTTCAAGTCACTTGTGAACACCATTTTCTGATGTTTGTGGAGTGGTGTTGGTGATAATTTGTCCTTCTTTCACACGTTAAGCACTTCGTATGGCCTTAGGTCATTAACTCAACATAATAGCGTATTTTCCTTTATCTTCCCCAATCCTTTTCATCATCACCAATTCACCATCTCATCTTTGTCTTTTATCATTAAGAACCATATACCAAGATTATAAATTTAAACCAAATTCAACCAAAACCTCAAAAATCACACATAAAATTAAAACCTTATATGGTTATGCAATCTATTATGACTACTGGTTTCAATTCTTTTTTTCAATGGAAAGCAAAGGTTTTGTTTGGTTGTAGAAGAAGTTCCTTACATTGGAGAAGGGTTTCAAAGTTTCTTCTTAAAGTTTCCTTTAATGTTGTCCATATGACCAAATTATTATCACTATTAACGACGGTGAGTCTAACCGTCGTCCTCAAAATCACAATCATCCAAACTCCACATTCTTTCAATCTCGTCCGTATAAACTTGATTTTGGCGGTTGTTTGCGGTTCCAACAATCGGTTTTGATAACCCTCCTCCTTCTTCTCCCTACGTTTTACAACGGGCGATTAACCTGAAATTTTCCCCCTCCCCCCCCCCCCCCCCGGTTCTCTTCCATGGTTCTTTCGTATCTCCTTATCTCTCCAAACTCTACATATAAATAGAGAGGATATTGAGGCGTAACGTTGTTTTTTGCTCAAGCGAATGAGACTCCGACAAGGGTGATGAGGCTCTCTGATAGCAACTCCTCTTGCGATTTGATCCTTGATCAAGTATGAGCTGATGATTTCGACGCCGATTCAGCACCAACTACTCTCTCTCTCTCTCTCTCTCTCTCTATTTGTAACGCCCTAATCTTGGTATATTATTTTAATGCATATATTTTTTTCAAGTTTTAAGAGGGACTCGACGAGTCAGTAGCCCGAATCGTCGAGTAGGGATGGGTTTTCGAGCACATGTAAGTAGGCGACTCGATGAGTCCATATTTGGGACTCGGTGAGTCCGCCGGTCTGGAAGAAATCCTAGAATCCATGGGTTGTGCGCCTTATTTAAACCATGTTATGAGCCCCAAACTCACCTCCTTCACCCTCAGAACATCATTTAGCAAACCCTAGCCATTATTTGAGCATTTTGAGCATATCTTGTGTATCTTTTGAAGTTTGGAGAAAAGAAAGAAGGAAGGACTAAAAGGGAAGGTGAGAAGCAAAGATCTAGAGTCCAATCCAAATTTTGTTGAGGTATAATCCGAATCTCTTCTGTTTCTTTTTTGATCTTCCATTAGAAATCCCATTTAAGCCATTTTTATCGACTTCCTAGCTTGATTGTAGTGGAGAAATCATATTTAGTTGAATAGCCAGTGGATCTAGCTAGGTTTGAGCTTCAAAAGCTCAAATCTACCACCTTTATGAGCCTAACTCATGTATAAGCCTTAGATCTACTCTTTTAGTCCTTACTAAGCCTTTAAATTCCTTTTCATGCATATGTACACGTAAAGTTAGAAACTTTACATGGTAACCAAGCCTTAAGAACCCATATCTATAAGTTGTATGCATTGGTTTTGAGCAGAATCAACTGTAAAGAAGTTGCATGCGACAGACTTGGCGAGTCGTTCTTCAGACTCGGCGAGTCGAGTCACGAGTCCCCAAGTTTTCCCCCTTTCATGTTTTATGCTGAGTGGAACTAGTGAGTTAAAGGTGGACTCAGTGAGTCGGAGATCGGACTCATTCATGGAGGGACTCGGCGAGTCCAAGGCAATCTTCATATCTCAAGAACAGACTCGGCGAGTTGTTCATACAACTCGGAGAGTCACAGTCGGAGTGTTCATATGTTGAAGGAGAACTCAACAAGTTGTTCATACAACTCGGCGAGTCGGATGCAGATTGACTAAGTGTTGGTATCGAAGAGGAACTCGTCGAGTCTATGCCTAACTCGACGAGTAGTAGCAAGCAGAAACGAGAAATGAGAGTAGGGACTCGACGAGTTGGTGGCCCAACTCGGCGAGTCAGGTCAACTGTATGTTGACTTCGACTAAGAGGTTGACTTTGACCATGGGTAAAATAGTCATTTTATCCTCAGTATAGTTATCAGTATTTGATTGAGTGTACTTATGGAAATTGTAGCCGAGGAGATACCAGAATAGCAGCAGACAGTTTCCCGAGCAGTTCATTCAACAGCCAGGTTACGAGGTGAGTTTCCTTCCAGTAGGAATGGGTATACGGCCATAATGTCGGCCCGTTTAGTTAGCAGTAGTTCCGGACCTCGATCTGATGCAGTAGTTAGATTTCTTGATGTCTTTTTGATTCAAGCATGTTTTGTGTTATGTGTTCCGGACTTCGGTCTGATGCAGTATGCAGTATATGTGCTTATGCTAGTTGATATGTTTATGATATGCTATGTTATGCTTAGTCAGTTTCCGGACTTCAGTCCGATGTAGGGGACAAGGTCCCAGTCAGTTCCGGATTTCGGTTCGATGCAAGGGACAAGGTCCCAGTCAGTTCCGGACTTCAGTCCGATGCAATTTTCGCACTTCGGTCCGATGCAAAGGGCAAGGCCCTGGTTAGTTCCGGACTTCGGTCCGATGCAGTTATCAGATTTCGGTCTGATGCAGTGAGTAAGTCTCAGTATGTGCTTTATATGTTATTGTATGGTATGTGGTAGTTTGGGGGAGCTCACTAAGCTTCGTGCTTATAGTTTCAGTTTTGGTTTAAGGTACTTCCACAAGTAAAAGGAAGATCTCGGGATGATGGTATCGCATACACCACCGCTTCAATTTTTATCCTGGGAGTCGATTCAACTTTTCGTAGATATGTTTTGATACAGTCTTGATACAATTTTCTCATGATACTTTATTATGGTTTTAATATATTGACGTATGGGTTTTTATTTAATGATATTGATATAATGATTTAGTCATGATTAAACAAAAATTTATGGGTCGTATTTTGGGATGTTACACTATTTGAGGGCATTTGTGTAATTTTTTTTTTGTTGTTATTGATGTTGATTTGTACTTCAGATCGATGAGGCAATGATGATGAAATCTAGCATGGGCAATCCGGAAGGCATTTTTTTGTCTTTGGAGTTTTCTCTCTCTAAATTGACATCCATTGCAACTGCGATTGCAGCCATGAGGGATTTAGGAAAAACAAATTTCATTACAACAGATCTGAGCCTCCATTTTTGTTTTTTTTTTTTAATTTTCATAAGTAAGCATGCCAACTGTTTGTATTATTGCCTCTATGTTTCTTTTGGTTAATCTGAAAAGTTAATTGTTTATTAATAATCTAAGAAGTCATGTACACATGCATTGCTACAAATTTTGCCTTCAATCCTTTGTAATAACTCTAGAAGCACCATGAGATTTGTGTATAAATGGACAAGTATATCTTGCATCAAGCAAAATGTTTATATTAGGCAGTTTAGGTTACATGTAATGGGAGCACTTTTGTATATGTTATAAAGGCCAGAAGCTCTCCCATTCAATGTCTAATATCTTCTTGATTATAGGTTCGTCTGGATTTTAGTGTCAAACGCCGACTTCTATAGAAGAAGAAATTGATGTGGTGAGGTTGTTTATTTAGAAAAAACCGACATTGTAGATATGGTGCTCTGATTAAGAGAAATGTTTGATTGTGCTTTCAGTTTTCTATAATTTTTCATGAAATTGTTTTTGATTTTAGGTTCTTTTATTGTTGGTTATTGATGCAGGTGATATGAATAACATAGCTAGAGTATGAAATTCAATTGTGGACCATTGGCTTACAATTTGAAGTTCTTCAACATGTTTGTTTATGGCATATTCAAAAGGTAATTACAGAATCTCATACCCATAAGTCATAACCCATACCATGTCTAGCAAATTTTAACTTCCTCATGAAAGAATGTGTGGTTTTCCCCATAATTCTTATATAGGGAGTTATTAGATACTATTTGTGTGTGTCCTCATGAAATTCATGTTGTTTGGTTATGCTTTTTTTAATTAATTTTGCTAAAATAATTTTGATCATTATTGTTCTCTGATTATTTAAGAAACAATTTTACCCCCCCCCCCCCCCCCCCCCCAATTTGTATTGAAATGTTTTCCGTGTTGTTGCATCTTGTCTGGTCCACACTTTCAATCATATTTTGAACCCATTAAAATGCTTATTAGCTTAAGCACTTAGTTATGAATTTTGTTTGGTGGAAATAATAGCATTGTACTTATTTTCAATAAAAATTATATTACTTTTTCTTATTTAAGCGTTGTACTTTTAAATATAGCATCATACTTTAATTTTTAGTTATTATTTTTAAGAAAATTATGTTATTTTATTATTTAACCATTGTACTTTCAAATATAGCATCATACTTTAATTTTTAATTCATATTTAAAAAATATATGTTTTTTTTCTTATTAAATCATTGTATTTTCAAAGTGTTAAATAAGAAAATAAAACAAAAAATTAAGATTTAGATATGAATGTTAAATATATTATTAGACAAACAAAAAAAAAGTAGATTTTACAAATCACCATTTAAAATTATAATAGATTCCAAATTCATTTTAATGATTTTGGATCATTTTATCCCTCATACATCATTTATGATTTTGGATCATTTTACCCCTCCTCCCCACATTTTTACTGAAATGCTTATCTGTTACCAAAGAAAATATGAATAAGAAAAATAATATAATTTTTTTTGAAAATATGATGATATATTTGAAAGTACAATGTTTAAATAGTTAATTGTTTTACCTTAGTAAAGATATAATGAAATTAAACTTAAAAATAAAAATAAAAATAAAAACACTTAAATTTCTGTAACAGAATAAGGATTTCCTTAAATTATGATCCCTCTTAGGCGTTTTATCATACACCTGTAAGACATAGTCGAACATCCAACTTGAAAACATCATCAAAGCATCAAAAACCCAAAGACTAAATTTATCTAGAAGATATTGAACCAAAATCAAATAATCCAGTAAGGAATTTAAAACAGATGCTGATTCAGATTCATTACCTTAACCAACAACTTGTAAAAAGCAAAATATATGTATTACTTTTTTACAATTGTAACAAATTACTAAAATGATTTTGGACCATTTTACCCCCGCTGCATCATTTTCGATTTTGGATCATTCCCCCCCCCCCCCCCTCCCTCCATTTGTATTGAAATGTTTTCGTGTAGTTTTGTCTTTTCTGATCCACACTTCCAATCAGATTTTGAACCCATTAAAATGCTTAATATATTAAGCACTTAGTAATGAAAGTTGTTTGTTGGAAATAATAGCATTTAGCTTATTTTCAATAAAAATTATGTTACTTTTTCTTATTTAAGCATTGTACTTTCAAATATAGCATCATACTTTAATTTTAATTCATATTTAAAAAAATATATGTTTTTTTCTTATTAAACCATTGTACTTTCAAAGTACAATGGTTAAATAAGAAAATAAAACAACAAATTAAAAAAATGAAGATTTAGAAATGAATGGTAAATATATTATTAGACAAACAAAAAAAAGTAGATTTTACAAATCACCATTTAAAATTATAACAGATTCCTAATTCGTTTTAATGATTTTGGACCATTTTACCCCTTATACATCATTTATGATTTTAGACCATTTTACCCATTCTCTCCCCATTTTTATTGAAATGCTTATCTGTTACCAAAGAAAATATGAATAAGAAAAAAACATAATTTTTTTTAAATATGTTGCTATATTTGAAAGTATAATGCTTAAATAGTTAATTGTTTTACCTTTATTTAAAATACATACGTGATACATTGATTTATAAAAGTACTTGCATATCTAATAAAAGTAGCTTTGCAGGTTTTGTTAGCAAAACTTGTGTTTTCATTGGCACTAATTTGTTCAATCCTACATGCTAATCATTTGTTCTTTTTAATTATTTATAATATTTGAGTGCAGAATTATTGTTGAACTTGCAATTCCATGTGAGAAACAAGATTTACGAGTGTTTGAAGTTATGTTGTGAGAATTTATATTATATTACAGGTGAGGAGATGTACTTCTGCTTTTTGGTTCTTTAAATTAAAGTTTTGTTATAAAAATACTATTTTACCCTTTTTCTACTTTATTGTGGCTTTGATACAGACCAAAGAGAAGTATCACTCTATATGACAACAATTTTATCCCTTTCACATTAAGTGAAAAAACTATCCATTAAGGTATATACTCATATCTACCCACTTACCCCTCCTGCATCATCTATGATTTTGGACCACTTTACCCCTCCTCCCCCTTCCCCCCTCCCCCCTCCCCCCTTTGTATTGAAATGCTTATCTGTTGCCAAAGAAAATATGAATAAGAAAAAAAAACATAATTTTTTTAAAATATGATGCTATATTCGAAAGTACAATGCTTAAATAGTTAATTATTTTATCTTTATAAAAAATACAGATGTGGTACATTGAGTTATAAAAGTACTTATATAACCGATTCATTCTTACCCTTCTCATCCAAACGCAATAATAGAATAAAACCAGAGGATTCATTTATTTTATTAGTTCTTGATTTATCTTTAATAACCCGTCCTTTTATTACCATAATTAACAATGTTCTTTAAAAAGCAAAATATATGTATTACTTTTTTACAATTATAATAAATTCCTAATTGATATTAATGATTTCGGATCATTTTACCCCTCCCCCATTTGTATTGAAATGTTTTCATGTTGTTGTATCTTGTGTGAACCACACTTTCAATCATATTTTGAACCCATTAAAATGCTTAATAGATTAAGCAATTAACTTTCAATCATATTTTGTCTACCTGTTCACCGGACCAGTATGACACTAGTTGATAATGGTTATGTAGAAGTTCTTGATTTGATAACCGTTGCTTCCACTGACATACAAAAAGTTAGTTTTTATTTAATTTTATGAATCACTCACATTGTATGAGCAGTTTGAAATAGAATGGTAGAAATACTTATAAAATGATTTTTAGGTATCAACTGAGTAAACAATTTGCGGAAAAAAAATCTCAATCTTAAAATTGTCTTAACAAAAAAATGTATGTTGTTAAAAAGTTTGTATGATGATTATAATATTTAACTCAAGAAATAATGTAATCGCTAAATGTTAGTTTCTATTTCAAGAATAATTATATGAAGGTCTTCTAAATATACGTATGATTCTCAATCTTCACGGTCACTAAGTAAATGCTACCAACCTAAGCACATTTTAAAATAGTGGGTTAGAGTGTTAGACAATATTGTAAATATTAATGTTAAACAAAAAGAAACCAATACGTTTAACTAAAAGGACATAACTCTATTGACTATTCTTTTTTTAAAACTCATTAAACACCAAGCTTCAAACATCCAGGGAAACATTGCAAAAGACAAGAGTATCGTCTTATGACATCATAATATCTAAACATCAATAAAAACAGTGTACAAATATGCAATGCGTGATACAGAAATCAAACTATAAGCGCATTTCACCAATAACTCAAACAGAATCTTGAATCATCAAATTAGCATATACACAAAGCTATTTGTGATATTCCATCCTAAGTTAGTAGATACAAAACTTTTAGTTTCTGAATTAGCAAACTCATGTACAATCAAACCTCTATCCTCCTCATCAAGAACACCATAAGTGCCAACAAAAACAAAAACATAGACATTATGAGTCAAAACGAAAAAAAGATTGTCAAATGTTGGGTTTCTTCGGAAAAACAAAATGTCTTCAATTCCAATGGAAAGATTACTGCTAACCTTCACAAAAACAAAAATAAAATTAAAAAATGATGTTTTTTTAAATAAAAAAAGTTTATATATATATATATATATATATATATATATATATATATATATATATATATATATATATATATATATATATATATATATATATATATATATATATATATATATATATATATATATATATATGAATGAGTTCTATGGAAAACAAATAATTAGGGCAACATCTATCGGAACCAATAATCAAATGACACGTATCCATTTTTTTCTTCACAAGTAATGTATTTTGGAAGTTATTGTGGAAGTGATGTGTTGTCATTTTTTTATTGTTTCAAATATGTGTTGCCGTAATCATTCATTTTCCATATAACTCTTTTATATATATATATATATATTCGACTTCAAGCAGGGAGGGCAACACCGGATACTGCTAGGCTATCAAAATGTAAGAATCTTTAATATAAATAATTATAACTTATTCGGTTTTAAGATCTATAATAAGTTTTTTTTTGAGAAAAAAAAATCTTCAAAAACACAATTGCTATGTTCTTGAGTTTTGCGATTCCGTCGTTTCATATTTTAAACAGCAAAACGTGTATCTTTTTTTTTTTAGCTTTTATTAAAGTCTTTCAATAAACGTAAACTTTTGTTTTTTGTAAAAAATTCAATAGAAGCGTACCCAAAAGTGGGCTTCATCAACCACCACCACGATGAGAAAGTGGCATCCTACAAATACAATTCATCCTGCAAATACATTCAACAAATGACAAATTTATTTTGTAATTAAAATGTAATAAAAGTATTATTTTTAATTTTTAATAACGTAAAATATTTATTAAAAACATTTTAGATATCTATTGGTGGTAAAATATTCTTATTAATTACTATCTAAGCTAATAGAAAAATAATAACCACTTGTTTTAATTGGAAAAAGATTTTATGGCCATTAGAGGCTAATTGGTCTGTTGGCTATCAATCAAAATTTATTTAAATGCTTATCTATGTATAGAAATTATATATTTAAATCGTTATTTCATTTTATCAACTCATCCATTTATTGAAATGAATCAAATGATAATGGTTGGTTGTTACATTGGTAGTTGCGTATCAATATACCTTTCTTATTTAACTTCTTTCATTTTCACCTATGCTCAAAAATCCAAACGAATTCGTTAGTCGACTTAAAAAGTTTGTAGTTGGTTTAAAAGAGAATTCTAAATTTGAGGATAACAATACGAAATGCGTTTTTACTACTCGTACAGTGGCATGGAGTCAAAGATAAACAAATCACGAGTGCTCTAAAAGACAACTTCAGTGTTTTGTGGAAGAGAATCCACATTCAACGTGGTTTTATTAACTCCGTTTTAAACATGGTTATCATGATTACTCACTTACTTGATCCTTTTCTTTTAAATCATAAAGGATTTTATTAAACTAACAACGTGTTGACAATATTTTTTTGATTAAATTAATTATCATTATACAACAAGTGAGATGTCAAATAGACAACAAGATGTGTTGCTAAATACCCAACTAACAAACTCAATTGTTGGAGTAGGTGCACACAGACAAACAGGGTAAGGTGGTATGAAAATCTAGATTGTTTGTTGATTGTGTAAGTTTGTTTTCCGAATTGATAGTTCGACAACACATCACAAAATTCAACATAGGTCGATCCACAAAGACACTTTTTATTCTAGGTACAGAAACAAAAACCAATTTATTAAAGATAATGATGAATGTTTAGAAAACAAATGCTCAAGTGATGTCCTTTTGCATTCCTTTCAGAAAGGTAATATATATTTTGACAAAATTGAGGGTTATATTTGAATTAATTTTAGTCATTTAATGATTTTAAATAGGACTTCAATGGTTTTCAAAACTTACGAAACTACCATAACTCGCCCATTAAACATGTTCTCCTACAACAATTTGAACTCAATTTTAAAGACGTGTTATGGCGTTGCACTAAACTCTTAAGACTCTGCAAACGGGCATGAAACCCTAGACTCTTGTCATTGTCATCTCGGGATCAAACTAATCTTATATAATTATTAGGGGTGTGCGTGGTATGGTTTGTGCGGTTTATACCCAAGCCACAAACCGTAACGCACATGCAATTTGAGTTTATCGGAAACCACAAACGGCACCGCGAAAGCTATAAATCGTGTTATGCGGTGTGGTTTGATGCTGACGGTTTTGTACGGTTTTACGGTTTTTGTGGTTTGAAAAAATCGCCTACATGATGTAATATATTATTAATCTTAAATACGTAATTATAAAATGATATTCTCGCATTTCATTATGATTTACATGTGGAAAATTAAGTTTCATACAACATTTTATATATAGTTTATATCTCTGTTTATTAATACGACGATACAATATCCATTTGTATAATTTATATATCTGACTAATAGTGTCACTTTTAAAAAGATCTATAATTATACGGGGTCTTTAAAAATAATATTATTAAGAATTAATTAATATCATAATAACAATAATTAAAATCCATAGATAATACTTACTGTGACATTGAATCAAAAAACATATACATAAGAGGTGGAGTTCTTTATATTCAATGATTTTATATTCAATGATGCAAATCATAACAAATGAAAATTTAAAGATATATAAGAATAAACTATAATAATCATTTGGTTATCTAGTTATGTGTTTCTGAATATATATATATATACACACATGCTATACGGTTTGGACCGCAATCTTGTAATTATAAATCCCAAACGGCACCACAAAGTGCGGTTTAATAAAATTTGAAACAACAAACCACACCACTAAAATTCTAAACCGCGTTATGCGGTGCAGTTTGGTGTGGTGCAGATGATTTATACGGTTTTATACTCATCCCTAATAATTATGCACTGCACACCATCCAACTTACATTATAGTACAGTTAATAATTCCTTTTGGCACTCATATTAAATCTAATTGCATTTAAAATGCATAATGACATTAAAATCACCAGACTAATTAATTTAAAGCTTATTGCTTCTATGCAAACATCGAAAAGAAAGATTGAGTAATAATTTTGTGAAATATATATAGAAAGTTGCACTTAATCAGTTTTCTCATGTTCTCTGTATACACCAATACGGTTTTGAAAAGAAAAATACCCTCCACAAATAGTTTTTACTTTCGTCAAAGAACCAATCGAAGAGCCTTTTGGATAGTCGAATTAGTAAATCTTTATGTAATAGTAGTTTAAACTAGTGAATATACTAATATTTAAATAAAATGATGAGATCTAGTTAACGGATGTTAGAAATGAGTAAGGAACTATTTGTTTTTGTTTATAAACTATTGTTGGAATAATGGTAATTTATGACCAAGTTCAATTTTCATTTAATATTATGATCATTGCATTTTTATTATTGCAATTTTTTATTTTATTATTATTATTATTATTATTATTATTATTATTATTATTATTATTATTATTATTATTATTATTTATTTATTTATTTATTTTATTTTATTTTATTATTATTTTTTTTTTTTTTTGGGGGGGGGGGGGGGGGGGGGGGGTGAAGTATTTATCCAATTAACTCTCAAGTAATTGATGTATCCATTTGTGATTTAGATCGACACAGAGAATAGGCATCAAAGAGGCCTTTATCTTTCTTTCGGAGGATCCTTTAAACCACTAAAACTAATTTTCTCAATAGTTGCATCAAACCTCGTCATTCTTCTAGCTCGCTTTTAGTGATGTCTTTCCAATAACTAGCAACTATCAAGCTACGATATATAGTTTTTCCGAACTTTTTTAATCAAAAAGGCCGACACTATGTTCTCATTTTATACTCTCAACGGAATTTATTGAATTTAGAAGATAATGATAAAGCCACCTACAAGACTACTTTCCTTTCTCTGTCTCTTATTTATTTTAGGTACAATTACTTTATATTTTGAAACGAAAGCAGAGAAATGAATGCATGAAATACTTAAGTAGCATGGGAAACACATTTCTATAAAAGAAAGAGATGTTCTAAGTAATTATGCTTTCCTACGTTCATAAAGAAACTTAACACGTAAGGATACCATACACTACTGGGTTAAAAAGAACCACCATTTAATTATTATACTATAAAACTGGAGAGTTGCTACATTCAAATTTTGTATGGGTAATTTTTTTTCACAAAACTCCAAAAAAATGATATGTATTTATTTTTTTTGGATTTTCATCTAAACCTCAACCTTTTTAGATTGGTTGTAAATTTCATATAGTTTGATTGTAAAATTGGTCCATGTTAAACTTAAAAGACTAATCTGCCTTTTTAATTTCTTGTTTCATTTTATTAAAAAAATTATTGTAACACCTTGTTTATTAAATAATTAAATAAATAAATAAATTTATGAATGAATAATAACCCTAAAATCAATAATTGTTGGTCTTGAGGAGCTAACTGTCACAATTTTAGAAGTCGTTTGGGTTAAAATTTTAAGTTTCGGATTGGTTTCGTAAATAATTATGAAGGCATGGACTACTTGGTAAATTATCGTGACTTAATTTGAAGACATTTCGGAGGCTAAGGGGCTGAATGGTAACATATGGACTCCATTTGAGAATAATTTGTAGAGGATGGGTTGTTTTGTAACTGTTGGACTTAATATGAAAATAATTGTTGGAGTAGGGGTATGAAGAGTAAATTATAGGCCTTGGTTTGAAAAGATTTTTATGTAGAGGGACCATTCCTGCCATTATGGAATGAAGTTTGATAGGGCACCGGGTATTTAAGAAATACAAACCCTAACCCTAGGGAACTATTCTCAGCCGCCAACCTTATACCTCTCATTCCCCTTCCAGCCGCCGGTGACCCTTATGCCTCCCACTACCGACCGCCGCCGCCCCTTGCCTGCTGAAACTAGAACACCCATCGTTAACCACCGAAGCCAACAACCTCATGAACCCTACGACCGGACGTGTACTAACGGTCCTAGGGGAAAAGCTCCGGGACTTATGATGGCGGTGTGCGACTGTTTCCACCTCCATCCACCATTTCCACTAAAGACGAGGACGCCGTCGACCGAGCCCAACTCGATTGTGCCTGTAATGCACCGGTTTTCAGGTATTGGTTTATGTGAGAATTGTATTAATTTCAAGGTCTACTCAATGAGTTGGCTGCCCTACTCGTCGAGTAGCAACGGGTTGGTCCGCGTGTTTTAGTGACCTACTCGTCGAGTTCAAAAAGGGACTCGACGAGTAGGAGCTGGAGGATGAAACCCTAGTTTCTGGGGTTTTGCACCCTATTTAAGGACCACTTATCCCCCCTTAGCCTCTCTTACTACCTCCCTTGAGTTCAGAAACCCTAATTCGTGTTTTCTCCCTATATTTGTATGCTTCTTATATTGGAAGAAGGATTTTTGGAGTACAAAGCTTGGAGTTCAAGAAGTTTGGAGCAAGGGGCTATTGTAGATCCGGATTCTTCTCTACCTTGACATCATTTTGCAGGTAACAAGTTGTTACCTTGGCTCTCTTTTAGGTAGATCTCTTCATTTATGGGTTTGGGGCCCTTTTTAAGGTTTTGTGCGGTGGTTCTCCGATTTGGGTCAAGATCTAAGGTTGCAACCTCAGATCTTGACTCCTTTAGCCCATTTTTGTCATAAAGTTTCAGTCTTTGTCAAGCTATGACCTTTGCCTTACCTTAAGCCACACCTTTAGCTTATTTTCGGCCATTATCATCTTGCATGCACGTAAAGATCTCAACTTTACGTGATAAACATGCCCTAAGAGCTTAGATCAGCAGTATGGAACCTTTGCATGACCTAAAAAGCATTTGTATGGATGAAGGATTTAAGGGACTCGGCGAGTCGCATGCTCAACTCGGCGAGTCATATGAAGATGGTCCTAAACTCGACGAGTTGGATAAACAACTCGGCGAGTCCGATGAAGATTTTTGTAGACTCGGCGAGTCAGTAGGCTGACTCGGCGAGTCAGTTAGGGTTTTTCCCAACCGTTGGATGCGTGTGAACTTGTCGAGTTGCAAGGGGAAAACTCGACGAGTAGCCAAGGAGTCTCGACCGTGAACCTTAGGAACTCGACAAGTCACTCTAGTGACTCGGCGAACGGACGAGTTATGTAAGAACTCGACGAGTAGCCGGTTGCACTCGACGAGTCAGGTCAAAATGGACTGTTGACCCTCGCAGTTTACTTTGACTTTGACCAAGGGTTGACTAGTTGACTTCTGGCGGTATCTGGGAATTTATAAACCTTGTGATGTGTTGGATATAGGTAGTGAAGTTCGTGACAGTGATTCGAGAGTTGAACTTTCTATTTCCAGTCGACAGTTGCAATGTGAGTTATCCTCACTATACTTAAGGGTCTAAGGCACCAAGGTCGGCCCTTTGGATTGTCATCTGGTATGTTATGCTAGTATGATCTGGTAGATCAGTATCCTAGAGAGTAGGATAATATTATGTGGTATGTGGTATAATCTATTATATCGGTATCCTAGAGGGTAGGATAATATTATGCAGTATATGGTATGATCTGTTAGATCGGTATCCTGGTAGCTAGGATGGTATTATGTGTTATGTGGTATGATCCGTTAGACCAGTTGTTGTCACAACCAACAGGTTAGAATGCCCAGGTCTATTGGCCTTCGTACAAACCAGGTAAGCCTCAACCGCCAAACAAACATGTGCATATATATATATATATATATATATATATATATATATATATATATATATATATATATATATATATATGCACATGTTTGTTTGGCGGTTGAGGCTTACCTGGTTTGTGCGGAGGCCAATAGACCTGGGCATTCTAACCTGTTGGTTGTGAACCGTGAGTATTCCATCCTGAGGATTAATTGACTCATAGTATGTGGGAATTCTAACCTGTTGGTTGTGGGCCTGGGGTGTTCCATCTCGAGGATGATTGGACCCATAGTATGTTGGCATTCCAACATGTTGGTTGTGGTCCTGGGATATTCCAACCCAATGGTTGACTGGACCTATAGTATGATGTATATGGTTCTATGTGTATTACTGTGAGTATGGGTATTTTGGGGGAGATCTGTAAGCTTTCGGGCTTATAGTTTCAGTTATTGTTTCAGCGAAGGCGTGATCGTACAACTCCTCATATTTTGTTATAATTTATGGGAAAACTCTGATATATACTATTTAGAAAAAAAAATTGTAATAACTATTAGTTTTAAATGTTTTTGAAAAGTTTAAAAATGGCTTGAATTTTATGGGTGTTACAGTGTCGTTGTTGTATCGCCGCCCCCGACGAAGCCGAAAGCCACAAATTCGAGGACTGCCATCGTTACATCCGTTGCCGGCGAAGAACAAGAGCCGACGGGAAGGATCATTGTGGCCGTTGAGAGAGGCTGGAGGAGCTGGAATGTGGTTGATATCGTAGCAAAACCTCTCTATTCTATGGTTTGTTGCTGCTACACCACCGTCCTTCTCCTTTTCTTTCCAATTAGCCGCTATTGTCGTTAGCCGTTGCTGTCAACGTTAGTACTGCTGCTGTCCATTTTCTTGGGTCTCCGCTGTCGCCTTACACCACCAGGTGGGTGGCTAGGGTCATTTTGTGAACAGATAGAGTGTGTTTTGTGTGGCCGAAAAACCAAGAAAGCCACCACCACCATCGTGAGGTGGTGGCTGCCACCATCTACCACCACCGACCACCATAAGAGTGGTTGTGTGTGTGTTTATCTATTTTTGTGTGTGTTTATTTTTGGGTTAAAGCATTGTAAATTGTAATTAGTGACCAGAATAATAAAGAAATCTCATAACTACCACCGTGAGGTGGTGGCTGCCGCCTCGTGTTGCCACCAGCCTCCGTGTTGGGTGGCGGTGTGCTTTTGCTTATGCTTAGTTGCTTATGGGATGCTTGGAAAAAAATGGACTAGAACCATAACCATCATCGTGAGGTGGTGGCTGCCGCCGTGAGCTGTCGTTGACCACCACTACCCGAGATGGTAGTGGGTGGTGCCTGACTAATGAAACCCTTGTGGGCCTAATGAAACCCTAGTGGGCCTAATGAAACCCTAATGGATCTAAGGACTTAGATTTTTGGCCTATTGGGTTGTGATTGGGTTGGAACCCCTAATTAGGGTTTGGAAAACCCTAATATCATGAAACCCTAATTTCCGGATTTAGGTCCGATGCAGTAGCTAGTATGTTCGATGCCTTCGTGGCTCGAACATGATTTGTGTGCTATGTTTTATGCGTTAAGTATTATGTGTTCCGGGCTACGGCCCGATGTAGTATGTCGTATATGTGTTTATGCTAGTTGATGTGTTATGCTATGCCATGTTCAGTCAGTCAGTTCCGGACTTCGGTCCGATGCAGTTAGTTCCGGACATTGGTCCGATGCAGTCGGTTCCGGACTTCGGTCCGATGCAGTTAGTTCCAGACATTGGTCCGATGCAGTTAGTTCCGGACTTCGGTCTGATGCAGTTAGTTCCGGACTTCGGTCCGATGCAGGGGACAAGGTCCCAGTCAGTTCCGAACTTCGGTCCGATGCAGTTAGTTCCGGACTTCGGTCCGATGCAGGGGACAAGGTCCCGGTCAGTTCCGGACTTCGGTCCGATGCAGTTTCCGGGCTTCGGCCCGATGCAGTGGGCAAGGCCCAATATGTGTTTATATGTTATTGTATGGTATGTGGTAGTTTGGGGGAGCTCACTAAGCTTCGTGCTTACAGTTTCAGTTTTGGTTTCAGGTACTTCCGCAAGCAAAGGGAAGAGCTCGGGGTGACGGCATCGCACACACCACAGCTTTAGCTTTTAGCCTGGGATTGATTTAGTTTGTTTTGATTTGCCGTAGTATGATACAGTTTCCGCACAGTGTTTTCTATTATGTTGGAATGCATCACGTATGGTTTTATTATATGACACACTGATTATGGTTTTGATTATATCGAAAAACGAAATTTTTGGGTCGTATTTTTGGGTTGTTTCAAAGGCTCTGATACCAATTGTAACAATGCAAATTTTCAAACAAAATTTTCATTTCAAATAAAGTGACTTTATTCAATTAAATATAATTATTCCAAGTTTTATGTCAAAATACAATCATAAAATCCCCAAGATCTCAAAATATCGAACAGTGTGTACGCATCACACCGACGCCTTCCCACGGTCCTCACTAGTACCTGAAACACATACATAACAACTGTAAGCATAAATGCTTAGTGAGTTCCCCAATATACCACTTACACATATACGCCTTTCCAGGCCCTGACCTTCCGGTCCACATCACAACGCCTTCCGGCCCATAACATAATCGCCTTCCGGCCCATAACATATTCGCCTTCCGGCCCGTAACATATTGCTTTCCGGCCCATAACATATTGCCTTCCGGCCCATACACATACACAGCACATAATACATTTAGCTTACCACATATAGCACATATATCATATATCATATTCGACTTCCGATCACATAACATATTGCCTTCCGGCCCATATAAACATACATAGCACGCATAGCAATTATCTTAACATTTATAGCACGTATAACACATATCATATCCGACCTTCCGGTCACACAGTCAAACCCTTCCGGGTACAGTATAGTGAGAAGACTCACCTCGTAAATATCGAAAGCTAGCAACCCCTGAAATCACTCGTACTCGATCCGCCGAGCTACAAACTCCCTATAATATCATATATCCCTTGTTAACACTTTTATCTTGCAAGACAACTGACCCTAAGAAATCACATGTAGGTCAACCCTGGTCAACGGTCAACGATCAACAGTCAACGGTCAACTTGACCGGACTCGGCGAGTGCTATGGCGACTCGGCGAGTCTAGACGTCCTCATAACTTCCTGATGTTCCCTTTCTACTTGTCGAGTATCTCTCTTGACTTGATGAGTTCCTCGTGGAAGAATTGCGGGGCCACCCTGACTCCACTCGCCGAGTCTGAAGAACAGCTCGACGAGTCCCAGTTAATCTCCAGGCTACTCGTCGAGTCTGTTCATTGGACTCGGCGAGTCCATGCCATGCAGTCGATCAAACTGCTTCCTGAGATTAGTATTGTCCCGACCATTCATAGGTCTGGTCCTCCTAAGCTGGTCCATCACTTAAGGCCTTCATTTAGGTGCTCATGCTACACCCCAAGACTTATAATTTACATTTTAACTTAAGGCATAAGGATTCCAATCCAAAACCTCTATTGATTCCCGAAATATACAAGCATGGGACATTCTGGACCTCTAAAGGTCCTAATACAGGGCTACAATCGCTTGGGGAACAAGGGTAACATCCAATCTAGCCACAAAAGGGTTCCATAAACCCTAAATCCATGCACACATCAACATATCAGAAAATGAACCGAATTATTACCTGAATAATGCACTCTCTGTGTCCCCAATCTTCAGAACGTGACTCCCTTGCTGTTCCTTTAGCCAAAACCCTTCTCTTCCTTGCACAACAACTTCTTCAAGGTCACCAACGACCTTCAATCTTGCTCTAGATGCACACAACCGATTTAGGGTTCTTCTCAGTAGGCAAAAACGGACAATGACGGCCTATAAGTCATTTTATACGTCCCAAAACCAAACGGCTAGGGTTTCCGCTGAACAGCGCAGACTCACCGAGTCCATATCTGGACTCGTCGAGTCCAGTCGCAAACCCGCGACCAAGTCTGCGGTCCTACTCGGCGAGTCTGGCTGCAACTCGCCGAGTCCCCTCTTAAAACACCCCAAAAACATAATTATAACAATACCTGAAATTCCGGGCTGTTACCGAAGTGTTGTGTGGCATCAAAACACTCCTAAATGGAGTTTACGGTCTAAGGACCATTTCTCATGAGTTTACTACCTTAAACTCATGAGTTTACTACCTTAAACTCCTAAGTTTATGGTATTTGGGGTTTTCAAGTCCTTAGTTCAATGATGGCACTAGTCTAGGTTAGATTTAGCCATAAGAACCAAGTATGGGACTTTAAATGGACATTTACCCACTTTTTGGGGTGTTTACGGTTTTGGAACATCCCTAAACCGTAAACACATATAATTGGGGGGTTTTGGTGCTTTTTCAAGGCTTAAACACAAGAAGGAAGGGTTTAAACATGTCAAGGATGTTCTATACATCAACTAGGGCTTAGATTTGGGACTTATGCACACTTTGGTGCATTTTAGGGTGTTTACGGCCCAAGAACATTCTTGGACCGTGAACACTCATATCCTTGTGTTCTTGACATATTTCCTTGGTATAAACATGCATAGCTAGCTTAAAATGACTCTAGGATAGAAGTACTTGCATTGGGAAGCTTGAATTGAGCTAAAATGCCAGGAACACTTAGTGTGTGCTCTTGGTGTTCTTGGTGTTTTGGAAAAACTAATCAAAACACATAAATGAATGGATTAAAGGATGTACAATCACTAGATTAAGTGATATACCAAATTGAAAGGCTAGAAACACTTACTAGATTAAAGATTTGGAATTAAATCTTGGATGATACTTGAGAGAAAACTTGGAGTTTACTCTTTTTCACTTTTGGGGAGTAAACACAAATGAGGAGTAAACTCATGTATAAGCATGAGTTTACGGATTTTTGGATGATTTTTCGACCCAAACATAAATGTTTGGTCGGGTGTTTCTAATACGCGAAGTGTTTGTGGTTTTCAAGAATCAAAACCCGAGACGACACTTTCTTACACCCGTTCGCTTAAAAATAATATTAAAATAATCAAACGAACATTATTTTTCTTAAAAATAAGAAATAATGACATTGACTTATGACACGAAGTGGTTGACTTTTAGGGTTTGACCGAATGGAAATTTTGGGTTGTCACATCATCCCCCTGTTAAGGGAATTTAATCCCGAAATTAGAATTTAGGTAAGGAAGTAGGTATGAATGATCGAGTCGAGAGGAGGAGACTTCCTAATCGATTGGTTGTAGCGCTCCTAAGTGAAATCGGGTCCTCGGTTGGTATCCCAACGAACCTTCACTAACGGGCGACTACGTTGTTTCGTCCGCTTGACCTCTCGGTCGAGGGTCACTACGGGTCTAATACGAAGGCAATGATCTCGACGAGTGAACTTATAAGAGTCCTAACGGAAAGGTACGGTTTCACGATTGAGAAGCGAGGGGAAAAATGTACGTTACTAAGTTTGCGGAGTAGGTCTAGTTTGTGAGGTACAGGACCGATTCTGGTAAGAATCTCGGAGGTCCTATCTATTTTGGAAATAGCTTTCCATGCAATACGAAGCATATTAAGCCATTCCCAGAGTGAGACTTCCTAAAGAACTTGGTCTCTAATTTGGAATCTCTAAGGTTTCCTTTTCTTGTTTAACTTTCCAGTCAAGGGCCACCCCTTGCTGGGTCAAAGTCGAAAGGGTTTCTGCAGTTTGTGAGGAGTTCTGAATGAACTATGACAATAGGTATGTAAGACCTAGAATTTGGCGAATGCCTGTCGGTGTCTCTGGTGTCGACAACTTCTCTACAGTTTTGACAAATTGTAAGAGTACTCAAAATTTCCCACATCACTAATAGTGTGTCATAGAAATTTGACTCTTCAATTTCAAAACTCGTGCTTAGATAACTTCGTGAAAAGTACCTCTGAAGGTAATGTTTCCATGGTTTTCTTCTTACTACAAGGGTATATAGTCATTTTATGGCGAAATGACGAACTGATCCAAGTAAGAAAGACGTACTCTATTCATTTAGCTCATGAAAACTATGGGCGTAATGGTCCTATCCGAAGAGTATCACTACGGACTCGAAGTATCCGCATCGAGTTCGGAAGATAGTCTTCCGGACATCCTTCCGTAACACTCGAACTGGTTATATTCGGATCTCAGATCCATTTCTGAAAGTAATTCTCTCCTTGCGCTTGCTCAACCATTTCATCTATGTGAGGAAGAGATAATGATTTCTAATGAAGAATCTTGACGGAGTCCTCGATTTCCGAGGCACATATGATGTAATCCGTCGATCTCTGGGAGAATAAGACTGGGGTTCTCCAGGTTGAGAAGCCTAGTCTTCAAATTCTCTTTCTGTGTGGTTTGCTAAGTTGTCTGCACTGTTCATGTGTCTCCGTAGGTGTTTAAACTATAGGGTGATCTGTTTACGGGATTCGTACTGGGTTCTAAGTTTATTCGCATGACGATGCAATTACTCGTAGGCTTAAGCAGTTCTCCATCCTGAAGTTCATATTAGAATTCATACGTGGTTTCACAATCACAACTTCGGGTATACGAGTCGTATATAATTAAGATTGAAAAGGTAGTCGAATAACTGATTCTTCCGTAAGCTCACATCCCATCGGGGAAAAGAAGTTAAAGTGGAATCATCAATTCTAAACCTGTAGAAGCTTGATTATATATCACTCTTATGTATACCTTCCTCAGTGATAGATTTAATCGCATGAATCCTTGGATTAAACTTGACGTACTGCACGAGTGGTACTTCGGGGATTTCTTCGGAAAGAAAATAACTAACAAGTACTCCTGGCATGAGTACTTCGGTGTTCTGATATGACGGCTTTGCTGGAAAAGTGATCTAGAAGAAAGAGATGTACGTTTGATGCTGTTTTCGTGAGGATCAAATTGAACCGATTCGTATGATAATGTCGAAATCACACTGGAACTTAAAGACATTAGATTTGAGCATAAGACGTTTACAGACAAAACACAACCATGCAACCATCAACAGAGTTACAATACTTTAGACTTACAACAAGACCATTTGCTGCCAATAAGGTATACTACAAAAGACAAGTATACGCAGCACGAGGAACTCTATACTGATAGGATCTCGCAAAAGTAAGACTCTAGTTGCACTAGTTCTGGATAGTTTTAGAGGTCTGTTATAACAACACTCCGAAATTACATAACAAGGGGTTCCGGAGTAGGCTCTCCTGCAACTGTGATCCTGAGAATTCTCCCATCTGCACCAAAGTTCTTTGCTATGGGGAATCCTTCTTGAAGTGCCCTATCTCCCCGCATTGGTGGCATGACTGGCTAGTACTAGCTTTGGTGACGGAATTTCGGTGTTTAGCCAGTGTTATGTGGACACGAGTGCCTTCCTCGTTACTCCACTTTGAAAATTTCTTCCTAAAGCATTCGGCTTCATCACTAGTTTTGTGCATAGGTCCCGGTGATAGGGACTTGAGTGATGGGTCGTGCCGGTGCTCCACAGCTACGAGCATGGTGTCCTATTCTTAGGTAATTGCAACATTGCATCTCATGGCAGGCCCCATGATGATGGAAACTACACTTGTAACACTTTGGGAGTTTTCCCTCGTATGGCCTGCTCGGTACGAGGATGGCAGGGGTTTCCACTTGCTGTTGTTGCATGACCAGTCCTTGGGATTTCTTGCGTTCTTTCTGGGCTTGACGCTTTCGTTTCTTGTTCTTTGTTTTTTAGGCTTGCGAGCCTGTGACTGTTACTGTTTGATGACTTCCTAGATTGATACTACGATCGGAATCTTCAATTCCATCATCAACATTGATTGTGCTGATAGCACTATGGTGCGCAAGGACAGCGGTCACGACAGCCACCACGGCAGCTGTAATTGTGGTTTGAAGGGTAGCGGCATCCATAGGAAAGGTAGGGGTTTCGCTGCTCGACTGATTGTTTCCGGATGACGACATGATTCTGTACCACGAAAGATAAGGATTTTGTGAGCGATTCTCGTTGACTCTTGATGTACTTCGATTGTTCAAGTAAAGAGTAAGATTATGTTCTTGAAAGTTTGACCTACATCCCTATAATGCAGTCCTAGTACGGAATGGAAGTATGTTCACGAAGGTTTGACCTACATCTCTATGATGCAGTCTTAGTACTGAGTGGAGGTGTGTTTATAAAGGGATGACCTACATCCCTATTGTGCAGTTCTAGTGATGAGTGAAAGTCAGTTTGGACACTGGTCTCAAGACGTTTGTCGTTCAAGCCGAGGTATCGATGGTTGGCGAATAACATGATCCAACCACTAACAGAGACTTGGAAATGTCTCCGGAGCTAAATTACTATAGTCCAATGACTTTACTAGAGTAGGTTTCAGATAGACTCCAATGAAAGTATGATGAGAGTACTTAAATAAAGGAATGACACAGAAGTTAGCCGACTGCCAATATCTTGATATTCACGACGTAAAGATTCCGAGAAATGACCTTGTAAAGGTCTTACATCATATCCAGAGAAGATAGTTCTTGACAGCATAAAGACCCAACTAAAGTACTTACAGTACAAGATAATTTCATAGAAAATACCACATCGGGCATAGACAGAAAAACATTCCTTTATAACAAGGAAAATAAAGTAAAACATTTATTACTGACGACGATAATCCCTCTGGTGAACTCTCAGTTCAGCCAGTTGACGTTGTACATCGAGTAGGTGTCTTTCGTACACCCTCTGTCGTACTCGGAGTTCTATGACTTCGGCTTGGGATTCAGCTAGTGCCTGTAGCAGGGTTTCATGGTTTCTCTCAGATCTCTCGTGAGCATCTTCTAGACGAATGGTGCGGAGGGTATGCATTCTCGCATTGGCGACAACTTCAGTGATCTGATGTAGGGCTGTCCTGCCTTGAATCTCATTTCGGGCCACTCTGCAGACCAGGATTGGCAAGCTTCTGTCTGCCGAGCCCCCATTGCTCAGGTCATAAAAGTTTCGATCACCATCAAATGGCATGGGCTGATCTTGTCCTTGGCTCCATGTTTCCAAACATTCCACCCATGGAGGAGTCGGGCCATGAAAAGCCGGACGAGGGTCAGGAATTCGAACGGGAGCTGCCTGGGGTAGATCATCAACCTCGGGTTTGGAATTAGCATCATCCGAAAGATCTTCATCATGGTGATCATTCACAGGGATAGGATGATCATTTTCTGGCTCTTCTTCAAACCATCCAGCAATAACTTCGTTCGGAAGGAACAGGTTGCCGTGGGGATGGAGTCCAGCCATGTTATCTACGCGAGATTTGGGGTAAGAAAATAATTATTAGACGGACTATCTAGATAATTAGTTAGAAAATCTTCATCAGTTACATCGCTATTTGTGAAGTGCATACCAGTTATATGTAATCTAAACACGATAGACCTTCGAATAAGTGACCTTAATTCCAAATTCACACAGAATAAGGGTAAGGAAAAATTTTCACAGATTCTAAGTCTATAACATCCTAATTACATATAGCCTTAGTGTATCCACTTAGCAACTATCAACTTAGTAATGAAGATCCCGTTTTAATTCTTAAGTATAAAGTACTTATAGTAACACCAAATACTCCTATAGTATTTTAAATTTTTAATGTTATGTTCTATTGTTCTCATTGTGGTAGGGTTGGTAAGATTTTAGCATTGTTGCAACCACACAATTAAACTTAGGCACATGCTAGTCAACTCTCGGATAATATAGGTGATCATGCTATATCTTCCTAGTTTTGACCATATGTCTCTAAGCCCACTTGTGTTGCCTAACAATCGTTATTCTTTTGTACTATCCTAGTGACACTGATTTTAGTATGAATGCAGCTCGTATACTTACTTAAATATTTTATTATTTAAAGTATAAACTCTGGGTCAGAGTATTTTTAATCCCTTATGTATTTATAGTTAGTATATCTTTTATGGGTTGATATGCTTAATTCACTATAAACAATGCTCTGATACCAATCTGTCACACCCCAAAACCAGGAATGGCGGAAACGTTCTGGGGCGGAGGACGTCATGTACAGTATCACAACAATGAAAAGTAGTAAACAAGCAACAACATCATCCATTGCATTAATAATATAATTATTATACAAGTGTGTTCTGTCAAATTATATTAGACACTAAAGCATAAATCAAAATGAAAGATGAGTTTTGAACAAGCTCCATCTTCTCTAAACCTTGCATCGGTACCTGTCTATAGATGACCTGAGGATACAAGTAATTTTGAAAACGAGTATCAGCTTTGAAGCTGGTGAGATCATAAGTATTTTAGTGTCTTAATTTGTAAGTAAGTATTTGTATGTATGAATTTGTATGTAAGAATTTGTAAGTATATGAATCGTAAGTATTGAAAGTGTATATGAACTGTAAGTATGAAAATGTTTGTAAAACAACTGTAAACATTTGAAAAACCCTAGAAATCCCTATGATTCCTATTAGTAACAAAAGGAGTCTTCTACCAAGACTTAACTGTTCTCATGTAGTCTTCTACCAAGACCTAACTGTTCTGAATGTAGTCTTCTACCAAGACCTAACTGTTCTGAATGTAGTCTTCTACCAAGACCTAACTATAATAGTATCACCCTTTGGTACTAGGGCAAATAACAATGTTAACTGAAGACATCTGTAGATGTACATTTACCTCTGTTGCTAATAGCTGGGTATAGGAATAGTCAGTCCCCAAAAGTATACCTGTAATGGTACCAACCGTTGACATCCGTGGATGTAGTTTTACCTCTGTAGCTAACAGAGATTCTAGGAATGGTTAGTCCCACAATGTATCCTTGGGTACTAGGATATTAAATCCAATCTATCTCGTCGATTATGTGATTGAATCACAAGGTAAAGAATAGAATGAGGATTATATGACATAATCTATACATGTAAAATGTACTAGTAATTCCTGTAAGTATACTCATGTACATGTGATCATGTGACCATATCTATGTAATAGTATGGTAAGGTACAGTAATGTTCTACCTGTAGTGTACGTGCTCTCTATCTAGCAAGTATAGTAGTATACTGTAATGTTATAGCTGTAGTGTACGTGCTCTCTATCTAGTAAGTATAGTAATGTTCTGTAATGTTATAGCTGTAGTGTACGTGCTCTCTATCTAGCAAGTATAATAATGTACTGTAATGTTCTAGAAAGTATGACTCATGAATAAACTGACTCATTGTATAGTATTGCGTTCTAGTAATAGGTCTAGTATCTTCCTAAACTACCCATATGGTAGCTTACTAGTAATATAACTGGTACGTATGAACATGGATGTATACCCTTGCTACCCAAGGGCATTGGATGAACTGGAAGGGCCTTTATGACTATATATGTACATATGATATATAACTAATATTTAAACGACCTTTGGACGGATACCCGATATCCCACCAGACCACATCTCAAGCACGAAAAGGAAATAGGGTGGATAGCCTTCCTAAGTCTTTTAAACATTTCTCATATAACTATACATATATAGGCATGCAATTTATAATATAAAAGCATAAAGTAAGTTTTGTAAGACCTTTGAACATAATTATTATCTTAAGAAAAGATCGACTTGATGTCAATCTATAAAACAATTTGAAGTAAAAACAGTTTGAAGTAAAAGCAGTTTGAAGTAAAACGTTTTGATAATAGCTTGGAGTAAAACAGATCGGAGTAAAATGGCTTGAAATAGGATCATATAGTGTGTAATGAACCGTTTAATAAGGATTTTTAAAGATATAAAACATTTAAGAAAATCATTTGAGGAACCTGTTTGGTAAGAATGGTTAAAGTGAAGTGAATCATTTGAATGTTGCATATTAATCACATGTGATTGATATAATAACTAGCATAATTCTACTTATTAATCACATGTGATTGATACAATAATTAGCATGATTCTACTTGTATCCCCCCCCCCCCACCCATAAAACATTTAGAACATTAGTTAAGGGGTATGAACTCACTTATGGTAAGTGGATCGGAAGGAAGTGTCGGATAAGTGCTTGGTGTCAAGTGAAGACTTAGACACGCACAAAGATCCTAATAACATATAAGGATATATGTATATACTCAATTAGTCTTTAAACAACTAATAAACAAAGTTAAAACACTCTAAGACATGTTAAACACTTTATACAAGTGTTAAAAGTCTCAAGGGTTGCATCTGAGTGTTGTAGGGAAAGGCTAGTGTGTTTGCGGTTCAAGGGTAACTCTTAAAATGAGTTTACTCCCTAAGGATCAACACCCCTTGAGTTTACGGTCGTAAACTCTTGAGTTTACGGCCGTAAACTCCAAATCTTTTGACCATTTGGTGATTTGAAGTCTTCTAGGCTATTCCAAGCATTCCTAGTTCACGAATTAGCCTTAGGAAGTGTTGTGTGGCATCAAAACACTCCTAAATGGAGTTTACGGTCTAAGGACCATTTCTCATGAGTTTAATACCTTAAACTCATGAGTTTACTACCTTAAACTCCTAAGTTTATGGTATTTGGGGTTTTCAAGTCCTTAGTTCAATGATGGCACTAGTCTAGGTTAGATTTAGCCATAAGAACCAAGTATGGGACTTTAAATGGACATTTACCCACTTTTTGGGGTGTTTACGGTTTTGGAACATCCCTAAACCATAAAAACATATAATTGGGGGGGTTTTGGTGCTTTTTCAAGGCTTAAACACAAGAAGGAAGGGTTTAAACATGTCAAGGATGTTCTATACATCAACTAGGGCTTAGATTTGGGACTTATGCACACTTTGGTGCATTTTAGGGTGTTTACGGCCCAAGAACCTTCTTGGACCGTGAACACTCATATCCTTGTGTTCTTGACATATTTCCTTGGTATAAACATGCATAGCTAGCTTAAAATGACTCTAGGATAGAAGTACTTGCATTGGGAAGCTTGAATTGAGCTAAAACGCCAAGAACACTTAGTGTGTGCTCTTGGTGTTCTTGGTGTTTTGGAAAAACTAATCAAAACACATAAATGAATGGATTAAAGGATGTACAATCACTAGATTAAGTGATATACCAAATTGAAAGGCTAGAAACACTTACTAGATTAAAGATTTGGAATTAAATCTTGGATGATACTTGAGAGAAGACTTGGAGTTTACTCTTTTTCACTTTTGGGGAGTAAACACAAATGAGGAGTAAACTCATGTATAAGCATGAGTTTACGGATTTTTGGATGATTTTTCGACCCAAACATAAATGTTTGGTCGGGTGTTTCTAATACGCGAAGTGTTTGTGGTTTTTCAAAAATCAAAACCCGAGACGACACTTTCTTACACCTGGTCGCTTAAAAATAATATTAAAATAATCAAACGAACTTTATTTTTCTTAAAAATAAGAAATAATGACATTGACTTATGACACGAAGTGGTTGACTTTTAGGGTTTGACCGAATGGAAATTTCGGGTTGTCACAATAACATATAAACACGTACTGGGCCTTGCCCACTGCATCAGGCCGAAGCCCGGAAACTGCATCGGACCGTAGTCCGGAACTGACTGGGACCTTGTCCCCTGCATCGGACGATGTCCGGAACTAGCTGCATCGGACCGTATTCTGGAACTGACTGGGACCTTGTCCCCTGCATCAGACCGATGTCCGGAACTAGCTGCATCGGACCGAAGTCCAGAACTGACTTCATTGGACAGAAGTCCGAAAATAACTGATCATAGCATAGCATAACACATGTCAACTAGCATAACACATATACTTCATACTGCATTGGACTGAAGTCCGGAACATATAACACATAAGCATGCTTGAATCACAGAGACATCAAGCACCCTAATTACTGCATCGGAGTGAGTTCTGGAACTAACTGAACATATCATAACATAATCATAGCATATAACATGAACACATATACTGCATACTGCATCGGACCTTAATCCAAAACACATAACTCATACCATGCATGTATCACAAAAACTCTAAACATACTGAACTACTGCCTCGGACTGGAGTCCGGAACTACTGCTAATTAAACGGGCCGACATTGTGGCCTTAGACTCGTTCCTACTAGAAGGAAACTCACCTCACACTGCTGACGTCCCGTAGACATAATCTCATACTACTGAAGTCCCGCAGACTCAACCTTAGCTGCTGGATGGCAGATTCCCGATTTGTCAATCATCAAAATAACACCCAATTAATAATTAGGTTCCACTACATAACTATAATTAAATACTTTGGATAACTACTACATTACCGCAAGCTTGGCTACCCAAGCCCTAAGGTCGAATCCATAGGCCCAAAGTCAACTAGGGATCAAAGCCCAACATATGGCCCAATTTTCCAAATTGGGCCCAATCCTTCATTAGGGCCTTACCCTAAAGCCCAATTAAATATTCTAGTCCATAATTATTCTTGGATGGCCCATTATTGTCCCAATTACCAATTACCTAATTGAAAAGCCAAACTCAAGGCCCATGTGACATTAGGGTTTCACATAAAATGACAATTAGGGTTAAGTGTTTCTCACTTAACCCATTAAGCGCTTAACCCACTAAGGATATAATCCATTAAGTCCATTATTGCTTAGATTAATTTATGCCAATGATTATTATTTAATATTTGACTTATTAAATAATTCTTGTGTGTGTCCTGATAATTTCTCAAATATTAGGATTTTCTCAATTAGCCCATTAAGTACTTAGTCCATTAAATCCTTTACTTTACTAGATAAATAGCCTGGAATAGTTTGGGCTTAATTCACAATCCAATCCCAATGGCCCAAAAGTGAGTCCAAATAAGTCCAAGGCCCAATACTCGTAATTAGGGTTTTACACCCAAACATGGCCCAATAGGCCCAAAACCAATATCTAAGCCCATTAGGGTTTGCTAGTGGGACACCACCCACTACCACCTTGCGTAGTGGTGGTCAATGGCGGTTCACGGCGGCAGCCACCACCCTAAGGTGGTGGTTTTCCATTTCTTTTCATTAATCTTTTGGAAATTACAATTACAATGCTTTATACACACACACACACACACTAACTAACTAACTAACACTCACACACACACACAACCACCCTAGTGGTGGCCGGCGGTGGTGGCCCTTTCTCAATTTTCCGACCAATGGAGCTACATACATCACACACTAAAACACAACACGCTAGAACACACCTAAACACATAGAAGCACATGCACATAACCACCTTCCACGGTGGCTGGTGGCGACAAGAAGGCAGCGAATAGAGGCGGCAGCGGCTCATCGTCTTCAACAGCCCCCCAAGAGCGGGGGTGGCGACTAGGGTTCGAAACCTTCGACTGGAGAACAACAACACTGCAACAGCGGTCGCCCGACCTCTACAACTGAATCACAAAGGAACAGCAACCCATTGACTTTTTCGGTAGCTAGGCAGCGGTGGCAGCTCCATCATCTACTTCCAGTCACTCAAACAGATGCGTCACCCACACGACACACACATATCGCCGACCGAAGGAATACGACCATGGTGGCGGCAACAAAGGCTCTATTGGCCGGAGATGGAGATTAATATATGTTTTCCCTTCATTACCGGTTGAACCGCGACATCAATTGATTCACGCTGGCAACAAGAGCTGGGAGTGTTTCTTTCACCGACAGCAAGACCCCGATGGCATAACGATGGTGAGGCGGTAGGCGTTTGAGGCTTCATTTGGTCGGAGCGCGAGGGAGAAACCGATGATGGCTTAGGGTTCATAATTGATTCATCAGAATATATGTATACCCGAACATAATACAACTTTCCCATAATTACATTCTTGGTCCCTCCCCATGGGGATCTTTTCAAACCAAGGCCCGTAATTTACCTTTTCTACACCAGTTTCAGTATCTCCTTACAATTAAAATCCAGAATTTACTAATTAGTCCATGCCTTCATAAATACTTACAAAACTAATCTGAAACTTACACTTTCAACCCCTGACTTTTAAGATTCTTCACAATTTAGTCTGGGACTTTCATTTATTAATTTATGTAAATAAACAGGTGTTACAATTCTCCCCCACTTAAATTAGATTTCGTCCTCGAAATCATTCCTTACTATTTCTTATATGCCAAAATGCTTCTAGTAACATGACCACCATCTTGGACATACCCTAGCCTTCCCAGGGTATCCGTGATCAATCTCGCAAAGCCCCCAAAATCCGTAGGTGAACGAATTCCTTGCAACATGATCACATCTACTCCGTCTGCATTTGCTGTCTCGAGATGGTCTGAATCCCCGACAGACCACTCATACTGAATCATTATTATTGAATCCAGTCCGCTCATCATTCGGTTGACGGCTCAACTCCTGATATCTCGTGGTTCCCACCGCAAAGTAGGATAACAAACCCAATTCTCTCTGCAGATCACTTGTACATGGCCAAGGTTCAGATACTTCTGTTGTGAGTGACTTACCACTTCCCATTAAACCAGCTATCATGTATGTACTTCCAACTTAGGGCACAATTACTAACATTGCCTAGAAGCTGCAACTGCCTGAAATCCTGGACTGTCTGAACACTGAACTACCGGAACACTGAACTGTCCGAAACACTGAACTGTCTGAACATTGAGTTGCCTAAATTACTGAATTGCCTGAAACTGTATGCTGCCACGTGGCTGCTTCTTGACATCTACCGAGACCTACCTGGTCTCATTTTTCTGTTAATCATCTGAAATATCAGGTTCCAGCCCAACTGCGGAGTCAAAGGACTCCCTACTTAGCCTCCTCGCACGACTTCTGAACGAAATCCTTCTATGGATCTAGTTGCTACTAGTTATCTTGTCACTGTGGCCCTAACGGCTTTCTTCTCTACTGAGTGGTTCCATGCATCGAATCCTGACGTCACCAAACCCAAAGCTAAACGCGATTGCTACATGACCAATTGTAGCCTTATGCCATAAATAACCTTAAGCAGTCCACTACTTCCTTGCTCTCATCTCTATAGCAGCGCTTCTACAATCTTATCACTGGCTTAACAAGGTCTCATCCGTATGGGATTTTCCGAAATCCAATCCGTGGATTTCCATTTCTTCACTGCTACACCCAAACTGGTGGGTACTATTGTTCTTTCCGTGTCCTAACAACGCACTCACGCCATCTACCAACCTAGTGAAGGCTGTGGCTACACCCACAGACTCACATCACTCTAGTACTATCTGGCTGCTAGTGAATGCTATGGCTACCCCCACAGACTTACAACACTCTGATACTATCTGACTGCTAATGAATGCTACGGCTACACCCGCAGGCTTACAACACTCTAACATTGGATCGAACACGCGCTTTCCCCGCATTCAGCTGAACTCGCGTCCTGACTGAAATCCCAAACCTGATTCCCTAAGGCTTGCTAGAACATCACGGAAATGCGATCTCCTTATTGTCAAGCTTTTCCGAACTTCCATATCACACTATCCTCAAACCATACAACCACATGGGTTGTCTTCCTTTCAGACAAGGATGCGAGACTTATCCTAGTCTCAAAACTGCTCCCGCTTCTGAATCCTTGGGCGATTCTCCCCCACTTTGATTCAGCTAATGCCTTACAACATACCAAACTGGAAGAATTCCCAATCCTTTTCACCACCCATGACCAATCTGCAAGAAACCATGCTTATCATTGCTAGTGTTTTCAACACCAGCTAATCCTAAAAGATCACCCAGCTTCTAAAGATATCCGAATAAATCTCCGGTAATAACCTGCTAAACCCAGGAAGCTACGAATCTCAATTGGAGACCTCAGAATTTCCCACCGCATCACGGCCTCTATCTTGGCTGGATCGACTAGAATATCCTTTTGATTGACAAGGTGCCCAAGAAATTGCACTCCGCGCAATCAGAACTCACAATTGTAGAACCTTGCTAAAATTCTCTCCCTCGTTAAAGTCTCTAGCACCTCCCTCAGGTGCTTCTCATGTTTCTCCTCAGTCTTGGATTAAACCAAGATGACGCTGTACTTCCCAATCCCGTAATTTGGGGGATCGCTCTATCACTATTTGCTAATACTTCTCGGTCTGCAATTGGCATATGACATCTCTTGAAAAATACAATTCAGACACAAACCGAGGGTTACTCAGGGCTACACCTACTCCAACCCTCGAAATGAAAGGCTCCCTAGTGCAGTTTCCCGCACGTGTTGCACCGAATTTGACCCTACTGGTTTCTCAGAAGTCGATCTGAAATCTACGATCTCCTCCCGAGACCCCTCACTATAAGCAATTGATCTGGTTCCTTCTTACCAATGTGCTCCAAGTCCATATCTCGTTCTCAAGCTCCGGAAGTCATATCATTCAGGATCTTGCACCCGAGATACTCATGATCTCTCTGTTATCATTCTACAGTATGTTCTGATAACTTACCTTCTTCATTTCCTCATCTACTGCATACTGTGGTACCATATAAGCTCCTTCCCGAGACTTGGCAGTGATCTCTGCCACAGTCTCAGTCTTCTGGTGGAGACCTAACAACTCTTGCGCCAACTACTGCACCTCAATCGCTTAGGCACACTATGCCAAGAATCTGGTCTAGAAGTCATTCCATGACATAGCATCAACCACGTCATCACTTAACTCACTACCAACCTCTTCCTATCAATCACGTGCTCTATCCCTCAGGAGATAGGAAGTAAGTCAGATCTTGTCTCCTTTCGAGAAAATGTCTAGTACGAAAAGCGTTGGTGACATCCGCCAACCATCTACTGTTAACAATGGGGTCCATAACCCCCATGACAATCTGAAGCCTCACAAACTCTGAATTCTCGAAACATCAATGTACGGGTCTCTATCATGACTGCTATCTCAGTGCAGAATGCACTCGTCCTCTCATCACAAATCTCTATAATGCCCTCCTTGATCACACTGAGGATCACAGGAGTCTGGTCAATGATACTGCGCGAAATTCTCAGATGAAATGAACTCCCTCATCTGATCATCAATCTTCCCGGCTCCAGAGTCCGAGCCTGATCCCCTGTCGACACCAGAACTACCATCTGGTCTACCACGTAGCGTCACTATACTTGGCAACATGCCATCACTAACACCACAATACTCATCCAAACTCGAGGGATCTCACACACTACAAGTTCCCTGGTTTCATCTTAGCCTTCCTTGATTCGAGTACGGATCCTCTGCTTTCAGTAGTACGGGCCCATACTACCTTCCACATCTATCCGTACTTTCCTCAAGTACTTCCTCGACTCCACCAAGTCACTTCTACTGCTACTGATCTCTGCTACTCTTATCCTAGGCTTGCCCTAGGGAAATCTCTGAATCCACCCAAACCAGTCCTTAGTTGCTGAAGGCCTCCTTGTAATGCCAATTAGCCATTACCTGAATACCATCACATGTGACGAGACTCAGATAATCCTTCGAGTAAAAGACTCATCCCTACAACGGTTAGACTCAGACAAGAGCTGCGCAATAGAGCCAAATCCATCACTCTGAGATTATTCAACCCTGATCACATGTGATGTGAAGTATTCACCTAATGGATAACTCCCATCACTCAGAGTCCCACAAAGCACAAAGCATGCAGCATTCAGACACAGGAAACCACTCAAGCAATTTTATTCTCATGACAATAAATTGTACTAGCATACAATGCTAAGTTCATACTATCAGGCATAACCTAAACAGGCTATCCTACTACTCTCTACTCAATACTAGCATGCAATTCTCATAAAGCTGGAACATATAAAGCAAGCACATAAGGCATCCTCCTAGATCCTGAGTCCTATTCTAGCATGCTGTTCTACTGAAACTGAAATTGATAATCATAACATAAACTTGTATGGGTAATTTGGGAGTACTTACTTGAGCTCGGCTGATTGCATGCACCACACCCTTTTTCTCCTTTCAAAGTTCTTCTCTTTCAAAAAAATTATTTTCGCTTTTTCTAAAACTCTTTTCTTTTCTCAAAACTCCCTTTTTACAAAAACTGATTTTCCTTTTGAAAATTCCTATACCAATTCCTTAGTTTGAGTTCAGACACACCCAAAAAAAATGTGCCCGAATCCCTCAAACCAAGGCTCTGATACCAACTTGTAACATCCAAAAAATACAGTCTGAAAATTTCGTTTTAAATCAGTAATAAAACCATATTCATCAACGCCATATAAGAATCATAAACAATGTATATCAAAATACCATAACAACTGTCAAACATATCAGAGTATAAACATCCCAGGCTGAACAAATGGTGTGTGCACCGCAATCTTCCCGAGCTCCTCTTTTGAAAACTGAGTACCTGAAACCAAAATTGAAAATTGTAAGCACGAAGCTTAGTGAGCTCCCCCAAACTACCACATACCATACAATAACATATAAACACGTATTGGGCCTTGCCCACTGCATCGGGCCGAAGCCCAGAAACTGCATCGGACCGTAGTCCGGAACTGACTGGGACCTTGTCCCCTACATCAGACCGATTTCCGAAACTAGCTGCATCGGACAGTAGTCTGGAACTGACTGGGACCTTGCCCCCTGCATCGGACTGATGTCCGGAACTAGCTGCATCAGACAGAAGTCCAGAACTAACTGATCATAGCATAGCATAACACATGTCAACTAGCATAACACATATACTTCATACTGCATCGGACTGAAGTCCGGAACATATAACACATAAGCATGCTTGAATCACAGAGACATCAAGCACCCTAATTACTGCATCGGAGCGAGTTCTGGAACTAACTGAACATATCATAACATAATCATAGCATATAACATGAACACATATACTGCATACTGCATCGTACCTTAATCCGGAACACATAACTCATACCATGCATGTATCACAAAAACTCCAAACATACTGAACTACTGCCTCAGACTAGAGTCCGGAACTACTGCTAACTAAACGGGCCGATATTGTGGCCTTAGACTCGTTCCTATTGGAAGGAAACTCACCTCACACTGCTGACGTCCCGTAGACATAATCTCATACTGTTGAAGTCCCGCACACTCAACCTTAGCTGCTGGATGGCAGATTCCCGATTTGTCAATCATCAAAATAACACCCAATCAATAATTGGGTTCCACAACATAACTATAATTAAATACTTTGGATAACTACTACATTACCCCAAGCATGGCTACCCAAGCCCTAAGGTCGAATCCATAGGCCCAAAGTCAACTAGGGATCAATGCCTAACATATGGCCCAATTTTCCAAATTGGGCCCACTCCTTCATTAGGGCCTTACCCTAAAGCCCAACTAAATATTCTAGTCCATAATTATTCTTGGATGGCCAATTATTGGCCCAATTACCAATTACCCATTTGAAAATCCCAACTCAAGGCCCATGTGACATTAGGGTTTCACATAAAATGACAATTAGGGTTAAGTGTTTCTCACTTAACCCATTAAGCGCTTAACCCACTAAGGACATAATCCATTAAGTCCATTATTGCTTAGATTAATTTATGCCAATGATTATTATTTAATATTTGACTTATTAAATAATTCTTGTGTGTGTCCTGATAATTTCTCAAATATTAGGATTTTCTCAATTAGCCCATTAAGGACTTAGTCCATTAAGTCCTTTACTCTACTAGATAAATGGCCTGGAATAGTTTGGGCTTAATTCACAATCCAATCCCAATGGCCCAAAAGTGAGTCCAAATAAGTCCAAGGCCCAATACTCATAATTAGGGTTTTACACCCAAACATGGCCCAATAGGCCCAAAACCAATATCTAAGCCCATTAGGGTTTGCTAGCGGGACACCACCCACTACCGCCTCGTGTAGTGGTGGTCAATAGCGGTTCACGGCGGTGGCCACCACCCTAAGGTGGTGGTTTTCCATTTCTTTTCATTAATCTTTTGGAAATTACAATTACAATGCTTTATACACACACACACACACAACCACCCTAGTGGTGGCCGGCGATGGTACAAGGCGGCAGCCACCACCTTACGTCGGACGGACTGGATACCATATGGCGATGGTACAAGGCGGCAGCCACCACCTTAGTTGTTGCAGCAACCGGAAATTCCCGAGTGGAAATGGGAGGGGATTTCTATGGATTTCGTCACCAAGCTACCCAAGACGTCGGACGGACTGGATACCATATGGGTAATAATCGATCGACTAACGAAATCTGCCCATTTCCTGCCAATCAAGGAATCCTACAAGATGGAGAGACTGACGCGATTGTACCTACGAGAAATCGTGAGACTCCATGGAGTGCCAAAATCTATTATCTCGGATAGGGAGAGTAGGTTTACGTCCCGATTATGGCAATCACTCCATAAGGCGATGGGAACAAACCTCGATATGAGCACCGCTTATCATCCAAAAACGGATGGTCAAAGCGAGCGAACTATCCAAACGCTCGAAGATATGCTCCGTGCATGCGTGATAGACTTTGGAAAGTCTTGGGATACCCACCTACCCTTAATAGAGTTCTCATACAACAATAGTTACCATTTGAGCATCAAGGTGGCTCCTTTCGAAGCACTTTACGGACGTAAATGTAGATCACCGTTATGTTGGGCTGAAGTGGGTGACACCCAGCTAGCAAAAACACATGCGTCGGACAAAGCACTAACGGGACCGGAGATCATCCGTGAAACCACGGAAAAGATCGTTCAAATCAGAGCTCGATTGCAAGCATCGCGTGACCGAAAAAAGAGCTACGCTGACAAACGACGAAAGCCCTTAGAATTTCAGGTCGGTGATCGAGTACTGTTAAAAGTCTCGCCCTGGAAAGGGGTTATACGTTTCGGAAAACGGGGAAAGCTGAACCCGCGATACATTGGACCTTTCGAAATCGTCGCTCGAATTGGTCCAGAGCATACAAACTGCAACTACCCGCAGAGCTAAACGGTGTACACCCCGTGTTTCACGTATCTAATCTGAAGAAGTGTCTCTCAGATGAAACACTCGTCACTCCTCTTGACGAAATCGAAATCAACGAGAAACTCCTGTTCGTTGAAGAACCAATCGAAATCATGGACAGGGAGGTGAAGCGTACTAAGCAGAGTCGCATCCCGATCGTGAAAGTACGGTGGAACGCAAAGCGTGGGCCAGAATTCACTTGGGAGCGTGAAGACCAAATGAAGCAAAAGTACCCTCACCTATTCTAGCTTTCTCAAATCTAGCTTTCAAACAGAATTTCGGGACGAAATTCCCTCTAACAGGGGGATGATGTCACAACTAGAAATTCTATGTCTTGTAATCACTATACTCAATTAAATGTTGAAATCAAAAACTCAAAAACAAGTACGATGCTTACTCAATGGGAAACTAAACCCCCAATTCACTACATCAAACAATTGGAAAACCCTAGAAGTTCTTGTTAAGTCCATTTTGGACTAGAACTTCCTTGTTGGATCCAAATGGACCAATAAGCTTCCAATTGGACTATCATGGGCTTAGAACCCTAATTGGGCTCTAATTGGACCCACATCTATTTATTTCAACATTTTGAGCCATGTTGAACCTAGAATGAAATAAATTAATGGCTATGAACCATAATTAACCTAATTTGACCCTAACAAGTCATAAAAATCACATTTAAATTTATTTGGACCAAAAATCACTCAACTTAACCATGAAAATTGGGCTTAAGTATTTAAGGCCCAAACACCCTCATTTCCTCCATTATTCTCGGCCCAAAAGCTCAAGCCCAAGAATAGGGTTAACCTTAGTGTGCCACCTCCTTATTGTCTTGTGGATCTCCATGCAAATCCATTCCATGTATCCATGCACATCACTTCATGTCTATATCTCCCTCTCTCTTCTTGTTTCGGCCGAGAGCAACACCCACACACACACAAAACACTCACAAACTCTCACTAAATCACTCAAGGCTACTCTCTTCTTCTCCATCCAAAATCTCGAAATTTTGGAAGCATTCAAGGAAGTTCTTCCACAAAATCATCATCTAAGAAACCCCATAAACTCGAAAACTTCATCAAGGAGTGCAAAGGCCAAAAATCACTTCATTTCTTCCATTCTTTCTTCAAAAACCGAATCAACACTCAAGGTGAGTTTCATATCCCCTTATTTTCGGATTTTATGAGTTTTTGTGGGGGAGAATACAAGCAAAAGTGTAGATCCATCATTATGTGTATGTTGTGGTTGATTTCTATGCTTATATGTATGTTTTGTATGCTTTTGATGATAGAACTAGTATGAAATGCTAAAAACCAAGACATATATCTTATTATAGCATAAAATATACTACTACATTGCAAAGTATACTAAGAAAATGGCCAAATAGCTTGACAACACTTAACTTGGGCTAAAAACTCATTTTTTTGACATAAAATGTTGAAAATACAAAGTTAAAGGGCCTAAAGTGAAATATTTCGAAATCTGATGGGTGAGATGAGTCAAAACAGTTTACACAATGTATTTTCTGAAAATATACAATTTAGAGGGTTAAAAACATAAATTCCAAGCTTATTGGGCTAAATATGACATTTTCGGCCCAATGAGGCCCAATATGCGAAATTTTCTAATTTGGGGGACCAAAACTGCATTTTTCTGTAAAACAGTGGACTATAAGTGTTCCATGTGCTTTTCAAAGGTTTAAAATGCTTTTCAAATTTAAAAGGGACCAAAGTTGTAAAATTTTTCCAAATTGGGTCAAAAATGTAAAAGTTGCGAAAAAGAGGGGCTATAACTGAGAAAACTGAAATTTCAAGGACTTAAACTGTTTCCTATGATAAATATGCTGGAAAATACTTATTTCAATAATTTTTGGTATAAAAATGTCAAGAAAATTGATTTAAGGACCAAACCGGAAAGTTTTTAAATAAAGGGGTGAAAAGGGTAAATTCTACAATTAAGGAGGGGCTGAAAACAGAAAATCTTCAAGGCTAGTTAATACATGCAATTTGACCAATTGATGGTACCACGCTTGTCGACGAAATACAATACACTACAATACCAAAAGTCGTTGTTAAACGAATTGGTTCGGTCTCGAACCAATAAAAATCCAAAACCACTAACACGACGACGTTACGACATTTTGATTCATAACTAATAACGATGGAGAATTCACTATACATACGAGTGTGCGCAGACGTCTATGCACCATCTTTGGGCCCCAAAAGTGTAAAATCTTGTTCGTTGAGCCTAGCTAGCCCAATGACCTGATCTTAAGGCCCGAAGATCTCTCTCTCTTACGAAGTGTTGGGTTTTACCGATCCGACATAACGTAACAGGACTTTCAATGGCAAACGTGCTGCTGGTCCCCAAGGGTCCTTCAGTGCTGCTAGTAAAGTCGGTAACTCACGATTGCGGGTTGGGCTTCGGGCCCTTCGCAATTGCATTTGTCTTGAACGACGCGGGGAAATACCGAGGGTTTCGCACCTTCTCTCCTTCCCTCCGGTCGTGGGACTACACAAGTCCGGGAGGATCGAGTTGTGTGAAGAATTACGAGTGGCACCTAAGGGATCGCTTGTAAGGTTGTCGATTGGACGTTTTCATTAACGTACGTCACAACACTTCACCACCCATTGTATTCTCAATGCCTCCGGAGCTCAACGATTCACTCTAACGAGACGAAACAACGGTATACAAACTAAGTAATACAAAGTGATAGGAAAACGTCGGGTTTTCCTAGGGGTTTTCAACAATTACAAATTATGAATTACCGGTCGAATTTTCACAACTCTTACGCTTACATCTATAGAATTCAAACATGCATACTCATGGATCAACACATATTTTTACACTATTCTATTTTTAGAAAATATCGGATTTTCTGATGGGTTTCAAACATTACATTGGATTTCAAACACTACTTATGAACTCACCAACATTTCGTATGTTGACGTTTTTCAAAATACTTGTATTCTCAGGTAACAGATAAGGTGACGGATGATTTATACTCTATGATGTTTGCTGTGGTTTAAGTGATGTTGAACAGTTATTTGGAGAATGTAACGTTTGAACAATGTAACGAATGTAAACACTATCGGTTGTAATATTCCAAATGTTGGTGATGTTTATGTTATGTTTCAAGTATATGCATTGTGATGGTATTCAATGAGTCACAATAGCCCTCGGACGTTTCCGCCGTCTGGTTCGGGGGTGTGACAGGTTGGTATCAGAGCATTGTTTATAGTGAACTAGCATATCTAGCCACACACGGATATGCAACTATAAACCAAAAAGAGGGACTAACATAACTCTGAACAAAACAAGTAAATAAAATACGCTTACTTGTATTAGGAATAAGAACATAACGCCGAATCAAACACAATAATGCTGGTGTCTCGGTTAAATTGGGACTGTTCTTAGTAATACCAAGGAGTGAATGTAGCCTGATCAACTACATTCTCTCCAAAGTAAAACTAATACACGTCTCGATGAGATCGGGATAGCTAGGGAACCTAAAACTATACCCCTACCACCAAGAAGAGGATGTCGGTTTAGCTTGTGCCATAGCGTTAGAATCATAGGAAAGTGATAGCTTATCCGCATACTTTCTCTCAGCCGTCATGGAGGGAGAGCATCAGGGCATTCAGTTCTTCCAAGCCCCTGAGGCACACGGGGTACTCGAAGGTGAACCAGAAGGGAATCAAGAGGGACCCTACGGCATTGAACCAGACGAGTACATGGACACCGACTACGAGTTCGAGGAGACCGACGATGACATGAAGGAGGATCAGGCCCCAGGCACGGGTCACATCGCATCTCCTGTTAGCGAAGTGCAACAGGATCCCCACATCCCACCAGTGAATCCCTCACGGGAGAATCGCTCCCCAGAAGCCGTGATTGCTGACTTACGACAACAACTGTTCTTCATGGAAGTGCGAGCCGTGCGAGCAGAGCTTGAGAGGGATGAGGTCATTGTAGACATGACAGAGATGGCGCAGCTGCTAGCTCAGCACTTTGGCATATGATTTCACCATTATAGTAGGACGCAGCTCATCGCGGTTAGGGATAGACTTATCATAGTAGGTCGTTAGGAAATGTGCTATGTACTCCGACTCTATGTTTAAGTGACTACACTACTCATAGAGTCGTTATGCTTTCGAACTAGTATCACTCATGTATGCTCCTATGAGCAAATTTTCATGTATCAAATGCGGATAATATTAGTAAATTTTTATGTGTTTTATTACGATATTGCAAATTACTATGTGTTGAGATATTATTGATTGGTAAATGGTAGTAGTGTTTAAGTTCGTACCATGCACCTAGTCAGTAGGATCACGACCTCACCGAAACCACATACCCTCAACATCTTTCCGTTTTGTCACAGAAAGATGCCTCTCCGACCTACTCGCGGAAACCCAGGACCAACCTCACCTGAAGTTGACTCAGCCGCCTTCCAGGCAGCTGTATCTGCAGCAGTCACTGCAGCGATTGCGCAAATTCAACAAGGGAACAATGGAGGAGTCAATGGGCAAGGAGCCGGAAGTTCAAACAATGGAATGAATCAAGGACCCACCAAGGCATGTACCTACAAGGACTTCACAAACGCCAAACCACGAACTTTTAATGGCACTGGAGGAGTGATCACTCTGAAGCGATGGATCGAAAAAGTGGAGTCGGTATTCGAGATATGCGACTGCCCTGAGCACATGAAGGTGAAGTTCGCAGCCTGCACTTTTGCGGATCAAGCACTCACCTGGTGGAACGGACATGTAGAATCCATGACACTCCCTGTAGCCAACTCTATGCCGTGGACGGAGGTGAAAGAAATGTTAATGGCAGAGTACTGCCCACGAGGCGAAATACAGAAGATGGAACAAGAGCTATGGAACCTCACTGTACAGAACGCGAATATCGATGCCTACATATCGAGATTTAGCGAACTATCTCTGCTGTGCCCGGGTATGATCACCTCAGAAGGAAAGAAGATTGAGCGATTCATCTGGGGACTCACATCACCGATTCAAGGGAATGTGATAGCTGCAAACCCTGAAACATTTGACAGTGCAAAGAGACTGGCAAAAAGGTTGTACGACCATAATAACAAAAAGGGAGAGAAGCCATTGGAGGCTGAGAAGAAGAAGGAAGGAGATGACAAGAGGGGAAAGAACAATAAGAGGAAGGGGCGCCAGGGTCCCAACACCTCCAAGAAACAGCAGACAGTGGCGGTTAATGCCGTTACCACATCGGCTCCAGCCGCATCACATGCTCCAACCTCAGCCACTTCAAATGCTTCCAAACCTTATTCCGGTAATCTTCCCAAATGCAACAAGTGCGGTTTCCATCACTATGGAGAATGCAAGGATTTTCAGTGCACCAGTTGCAACCGAAGGGGTCACACTGCAAAGTACTGCAAGGCTTACCCTCCCCATAACCAAAATCAGGGAATCAACAACAACAACCCTCGCAACAACAACAACGCCCATGCCAGCGGCAACAGCGCAGGGCCTAGATACACCTGCTACGGATGCGGGAAGACTGGACACGTCCGCCGAGACTGTCCCAACAACAACAATTTAAGAAATGGAGGAACAGGAAGGATGCTGACCATGGGTCAGGGGGAAGCTATTCAAGACCCCTCTGTTGTTACCGGTACGTTTCCCTTAAACCACGCTTATGCATGCATCTTATTTGACACCGGAGCGGAACGAAGTTTCGTAAGCAATAAGTTTAAGCACTTATTAAAACAACTCCCCCAAAAGCTAAATGAAGCCTATACGGTGGAAATGGCCAATGGGAAAACCGAGTCTACTGGGGAAATCTACACCGGATGTACCCTAACTCTTAATCAACACGTTTTTCGAATAGACCTAATGCCAGTGTCAATTAGGAGTTGTTGGGAATAAAACCCTAATTGAGATTTGATGAACAAGATGCGGAAAATAAGAACAAACACAAACATGAAGATTAGGTCGAATGATCACTCGATTTATTGAAAACAGGAGGAATAAATTACACTTTAAGCATAGACTAAAAAATCTAACACTACATAAGCAACCTCACTTGGCGGCTACATTTTGCCTCACTCTCTTAACCCTAATTGTGAATAATACATGACTATTTATAGGGAAAAGACAAGTCTTGGGCTTTTAACCTAGAATTCATCAAAGGGGCCCATTGCCATCATCCATGGAGTGCTTTGAAACCCTACAATCTCCCCCTCAAAGTATGGAATGGATGACAATGCTTTAACTTCCAAAACAAGCATCTAGCAAATAAAAAGATCTGCAACGAGGAATATATGAAGCAATCCACGAATCTTGATTCTTCAATAGTCTTCAAACATGGGCTCTAGGATATATAAATCAAGCACTGAAGTAATGTCTTTAAACTTCATTTTCGAATGTAATCCCAAAGAATCTTCATGAAAACCAAACCCGCCAGAAAAACCCATTTCAGAACAAAGAAACTAAATCACTTCTTGTCTTTGAAGAGCTCCCTCTCCAAGTCACAACGATCTTCAAATAAGCTAATGATATAAGCCATCAAAAAATATCATGTAACAACCCAAACTTTAAGATTCATAATGCCACTTGATCGAGAAAATACAAGAAGTCGGAGATATAACAAGTCCTTAGCAGAGCTCGATGAAGAACTCCTGCTGTAAAGGATACTTCTCTGTAAAAACCTTAGTAGAGCTCGATGAAGAACTTCTGTAAAAAAGCTACCTTCATAATTCTCCCACAAGCTTTATCAAAAATCTTCGACTTTGAAAAGTCACAAATCCAATTTCGAATGGCCATACCAAATTCTCCCCCGATTTATAATCCAAAACATGATTATAAAGCCTTCAAATGGTCATGAGAATGATCTTGAATGGATAAAAATTTACTATGCTCCCCCGCGACAAAAAGATATACACAATGAAGTATAAAATCCGAAAAACTCGTGAAAAATTTGACGTTATCACGAAAAACGACTTTCCGAATCGCCAAGACTTGATGGAATCTTTATTTTTCTGTTCACAAAAAAATATGTGCGTTAAAGAATTCAAAACTGTTCATCGGCCCCCAAAGATGTAAACTTTTCTGAATAATGGGCCGAAACTGTCACTTTCCAGAAACCCAGGGGATGGAATTGTAATCATGCATCAATAAACCCCTTTATTTGTAACAAAATCTTGAATTGGTCCAAAAGTGCCAAGGCATGAAACGCATAGGGACCAAAGGAGTTAATTCGCCAAAGTTTCAGGGACTAATAATGTAACACGTTTATCTTCTTCCCCATTTATTCAAACACAGCGACTGGAACATGATTTCAAGCGAACGCGAATCTGAGCCACTTTCGTTTCAAGCACAACCAACCGAACCAAGGTTCGTTTCAAGATCGCCATTGATTCACGCGAACATAACCGAACGTTCGGTTCGTTTCTTATTCCAAATCAAGCTTCATCAGGCAAAACTCCTTTCGCTTTCGGTTCATCCTTCGATCGCTCCAACCATTAACAACCGAACCCAGTTTCAAAAGCAAAACCGAGCATCCCGATTAGAATAAGGAGCGAAACCTTAGCCAAACCGAATCACAGGTTCGCTTTCGGTTCATCTCCTATTTCAGTCCCAGCATAAACACGCGAATCCAAGATCGAGGTTCGTTCCAATAGCTACCAAAGCGAATCTTCCCCCTTTCGTTCCAAGTGCTAACCAATGACCCCAAGATTATTTCACGTTCGTTTTGAGCACAAGCCTTCATACCAAGCCCTGAGTTCTGAACACCAAGAATCTCACCCAAAGCGAACCAATTTCAAACACGAACCCAATCACAGGTTCACTTCCGAATCAAACGATCGTGTGAGAAGAACGAGTGCAATCCCATATTTCCGTTCCCGATTTCTCACCCTTTCGCTCCAAATCAATAGATCACAGAACAAAATCGAAACTTTAGCCAAACCGAATCACAGGTTCGCTTATTATTATCACTCGCATTCGCTTCAAGCCCTTTCGTTCTAATTGAAATCACGCGAACCCAAATTCATTCCAGGTTTGATCCAAATCAGTCGTTCACACCCGAAAGCGAATCAACAAAAACGAATCTAATCACAGCCAATTTTGACTTTTTATGGTTTGACTTTTCACATCCGTTCGTCACCTGTACATCACAGGTCTTCAAAATTTCTACTCAAGAATCATATAATCGCTGCTTCCAAAAATCGAGATAAATCATAACAATATCATCAAACAATATCCAAGTTCAAAATGAGTTAATCAAACCGATCTTAAGAATGTGAATGAGAAAAACGATGAAAGGTTTGATCTTGAATTAAACCACACACAAATCGATTCATCAGAATTGATGAAGATATATCAATAACCTTAGTCGACAATGATACAAGCAACGATTGTTAATCTTGATTGATCTTGAGAGAATGAATAAATGGATGAATTGAGCACGTAAAGTAAATGACGCAAACGGAAATCGAATGTGATATTACGGAAAAAGAGTTGGATCATGAACAGTGAATCGGCCAAAGGATTGGGCCAGATCAAGATAAGACACGAATGGATCCAATTGGGCAAAACTAATTAAAATCGACTGATTTTTGGATTAAGCTAATCACCAGATCTCAGAAGAACGAATCAGAAAAAAAATACCAGATGAACAGTGATGAACAGTATAAATTTCCATGAGCAGTAACTTGAACAACAATTTGATTCCATACCACCAAAATACCAATAATCTTCAATATATGTGCAGAAAATCACCAAATCAAGAACCGATACTTCAAAAATCAATAGATCTTCAAAGACCCGCTCTGATACCACTTGTTGGGAATAAAACCCTAATTGAGATTTGATGAACAAGATGCGGAAAATAAGAACAAACACAAACATGAAGATTAGGTCGAATGATCACTCGATTTATTGAAAACAGGAGGAATAAATTACACTTTAAGCATAGACTAAAAAATCTAACACTACATAAGCAACCTCACTTGGCGGCTACATTTTGCCTCACTCTCTTAACCCTAATTGTGAATAATACATGACTATTTATAGGGAAAAGACAAGTCTTGGGCTTTTAACCTAGAATTCATCAAAGGGGCCCATTGCCATCATCCATGGAGTGCTTTGAAACCCTACAGGAGTTTCGACGTGATCATCGGTATGGACTGGTTAAGCCCCCACCATGCTGAAATTATGTGTCATGAGAAGGCCGTCCGTCTTCGCCTTCCAAATCACGAAACCCTAGTAATTTACGGAGATAAATCTAGCATGAACCTTCGCCTCGTTTCGTGTGTCAAGGCACAAAAATATCTACGAAGGAACAATCTGGCGTTCCTGGCTCATGTGGTGGACAAAACCAAGGAGGATATTAACGTTCGAGACATTCCCGTGGTATGTGAATTTCCGGATGTGTTTCCTGAAGATCTTCCGGGAGTGCCCCCAGAGAGACAGGTTGAATTTCGAATTGACCTTATCCCAGGAGCAACTCCTCTTGCTAAATCACCCTATCGGTTGGCTCCTGCCGAGATGCAGGAATTATCCAGCCAACTCAGCGAACTTTTGGACAAGGGATTTATTCGACCTACTTACTCGCCATGGGGAGCTCTGGTACTCTTTGTCAAAAAGAAAGATGGATCTTTTAGAATGTGTATCGATTACAGAGAGTTAAACAAACTCACAATCAAGAACCGCTACCCACTCCCACGAATCGATGACCTATTTGACCAGCTCCAAGGGGCTAGTTATTTTTCTAAAATAGATCTACGGTCCAGATACCACCAACTCAAAGTCCGGGAAGAGGATATTCCAAAAACCGCTTTCCGAACTCGCTACGGACATTATGAATTTGTCATAATGCCCTTCGGTCTAACGAATGCCCCTGCCGCATTTATGGACCTAATGAATCGAATCTGCCGACCGTTTCTTGACAACTTTGTCATTGTTTTTATCGATGACATCCTCGTCTATTCTCGAAGCAAGGAAGAGCATGACCATCATCTCCGACAAGTCTTAGAAACTCTACGATCGGAAAAACTATACGCCAAACTCTCTAAGTGTGAGTTCTGGCTGCGGAGCGTGAACTTCCTAGGTCATGTGGTCAGCCAAGATGGAATCCATGTGGATCCCTCTAAGGTCAAAGTTGTAGAAGGTTGGGCAATCCCGACAACGCCCACGGAAATTCGTCAATTCTTGGGATTAGCAGGCTACTATAGGAGGTTCATTCAAAACTTCTCTAAGATCGCCAAGCCACTTACCTCGCTTACGCAAAAGGGCGTACCATTCAAATGGACAGACAAACAAGAAATCACATTTCGAACCTTGAAGCAAGCTCTCTGTAGCGCACCTGTACTATCTCTGCCTGAAGGAACGGAAGACTTTGTAGTCTACTGCGACACATCAAATCAGGGTTTAGGTTACGTTCTCATGCAACGTGGGAGAGTGATAGCCTATGCATCCCGCCAGCTAAAGACGCATGAAGTAAACTACACAACCCATGACCTAGAGTTGGGAGCTGTAGTCTTTGCCCTAAAAATTTGGAGGCATTACCTTTACGGTACGAAGTGCACCGTCTTCACAGATCACAAGAGCCTCCAACACATCTTAAACCAGAAGGAGTTAAACATGAGGCAGAGGCCATGAAGACGGAAAATAGAGGCCATGAAGACGGAAAATAGAGCAAGCGAAGTATTGCGCGGAATGGAAAAGAACCTGGAGGCAAAAGGGAATGGAGTATACTATTTCATGAACCGTATTTGGGTCCCTAAATTTGGAGGGTTTAGAGATGTTGTCATGAAGGAAGCCCACAAGACGCGATACTCCATTCACCCCGGTTCTGATAAGATGTATTTGGATATTAAACAACACTATTGGTGGCCTAATATGAAGGCGGAAATCGCGACTTACGTTAGTAAGTGCCTTACATGCGCCAAAGTAAAGGTGGAATACCAGAAACCTTCAGGATTGTTGCAGCAACCGGAAATTCCCGAGTGGAAATGGGAGGGGATTTCTATGGATTTCGTCACCAAGCTACCCAAGACGTCGGACGGACTGGATACCATATGGGTAATAATCGATCGACTAACGAAATCTGCCCATTTCCTGCCAATCAAGGAATCCTACAAGATGGAGAGACTGACGCGATTGTACCTACGAGAAATCGTGAGACTCCATGGAGTGCCAAAATCTATTATCTCGGAAAGGGACAGTAGGTTTACGTCCCGATTTTGGCAATCACTCCATAAGGCGATGGGAACAAACCTCGATATGAGCACCGCTTATCATCCACAAACGGATGGTCAAAGCGAGCGAACTATCCAAACGCTCAAAGATATGCTTCGTGCATGCGTGATAGACTTTGGAAAGTCTTGGGATACCCACCTACCCTTAATAGAGTTCTCATACAACAATAGTTACCATTCGAGCATCAAGGTGGCTCCTTTCGAAGCACTTTACGGACGTAAATGTAGATCACCATTATGTTGGGCTGAAGTGGGTGACACCCAGCTAGCAAAAACACATGCGTCGGACAAAGCACTAACGGGACCGGAGATCATCCGTGAAACCACGGAAAAGATCGTTCAAATCAGAGCTCGATTGCAAGCATCGCGTGACCGACAAAAGAGCTACGCTGACAAACGACGAAAGCCCTTAGAATTTCAGGTCAGTGATCGAGTACTGTTAAAAGTCTCGCCCTGGAAAGGGGTTATACGTTTCGGAAAACGGGGAAAGCTGAACCCGCGATACATTGGACCTTTCGAAATCGTTGCTCAAATTGGTCCAGTAGCATACAGACTGCAACTACCCGCAGAGCTAAACGGTGTACACCCCGTGTTTCACGTATCTAATCTGAAGAAGTGTCTCTCAGATGAAACACTCGTCACTCCTCTTGACGAAATCGAAATCAATGAGAAACTCCTGTTCGTTGAAGAACCAATCGAAATCATGGACAGGGAGGTGAAGCGTACTAAGCAGAGTCGCATCCCGATCGTGAAAGTACGGTGGAACGCAAAGCGTGGGCCAGAATTCACTTGGGAGCGCGAAGACCAAATGAAGCAAAAGTACCCTCACCTATTCTAGCTTTCTCAAATCTAGCTTTCAAACAGAATTTCGGGACGAAATTCCCTCTAACAGGGGGATGATGTCACAACTAGAAATTCTATGTCTTGTAATCACTATACTCAATTAAATGTTGAAATCAAAAACTCAAAAACAAGTATGATGCTTACTCAATGGGAAACTAAACCCCCAATTCACTACATCAAACAATTGGAAAACCCTAGAAGTTCTTGTTAAGTACATTTTGGACTAGAACTTCCTTGTTGGATCCAAATGGACCAATAAGCTTCCAATTGGACTATCATGGGCTTAGAACCCTAATTGGGCTCTAATTGGACCCACATCTATTTATTTCAACATTTTGAGCCATGTTGAACCTAGAATGAAATAAATTAATGGCTATGAACCATAATTAACCTAATTTGACCCTAACAAGTCATAAAAATCACATTTAAATTTATTTGGACCAAAAATCACTCAACTTAACCATGAAAAATTGGGCTTAAGTATTTAAGGCCCAAACACCCTCATTTCCTCCATTATTCTCGGCCCAAAAGCTCAAGCCCAAGAAGAGGGTTAACCTTAGTGTGCCACCTCCTTATTGTCTTGTGGATCTCCATGCAAATCCATTCCATGTATCCATGCACATCACTTCATGTCTATATCTCCCTCTCTCTTCTTGTTTCGGCCGAGAGCAACACCCACACACACACAAAACACTCACAAACTCTCACTAAATCACTCAAGGCTACTCTCTTCTTCTCCATCCAAAATCTCGAAATTTTGGAAGCATTCAAGGAAGTTCTTCCACAAAATCATCATCTAAGAAACCCCATAAACTCGAAAACTTCACCAAGGAGTGCAAAGGCCAAAAATCACTTTATTTCTTCCATTCTTTCTTCAAAAACCGAATCAACACTCAAGGTGAGTTTCATATCCCCTTATTTTCGGTTTTTATGAGTTTTTGTGGGGGAGAATACAAGCAAAAGTGTAGATCCATCATTATGTGTATGTTGTGGTTGATTTCTATGCTTATATGTATGTTTTGTATGCTTTTGATGATAGAACTAGTATGAAATGCTAAAAACCGAGACATATATCTTATTATAGCATAAAATATACTACTACATTGCAAAGTATACTAAGAAAATGGCCAAATAGCTTGACAACACTTAACTTGGGCTAAAAACTCATTTTTTTGACATAAAATGTTGAAAATACAAAGTTAAAGGGCCTAAAGTGAAATATTTCGAAATCTGATGGGTGAGATGAGTCAAAACAGTTTACACAATGTATTTTCTGAAAATATACAATTTAGAGGGTTAAAAACATAAATTCCAAGCTTATTGGGCTAAATATGAGATTTTCGGCCCAATGAGGCCCAATATGCGAAATTTTCTAATTTGGGGGACCAAAACTGCATTTTTCTGTAAAACAGTGGACTATAAGTGTTCCATGTGCTTTTCAAAGGTTTAAAATGCTTTTCAAATTTAAAAGGGACCAAAGTTGTAAAAATTTTCCAAATTGGGTCAAAAATGTAAAAGTTGCGAAAAAGAGGGGCTATAACCGAGAAAACTGAAATTTCAAGGACTTAAACTGTTTCCTATGATAAATATGCTGGAAAATACTTATTTCAATAATTTTTGGTATAAAAATGTCAAGAAAATTGATTTAAGGACCAAACCGGAAAGTTTTTAAATAAAGGGGTGAAAAGGGTAAATTCTACAATTAAGGAGGGGCTGAAAATAGAAAATCTTCAAGGCTAGTTAATACATGCAATTTGACCAATTGATGGTACCACGCTTGTCGACGAAATACAATACACTACAATACCAAAAGTCGTTGTTAAACGAATTGGTTCGGTCTCGAACCAATAAAAATCCAAAACCACTAACACGACGACGTTACGACATTTCGATTCATAACTAATAACGATGGAGAATTCACTATACATACGAGTGTGCGCAGACGTCTATGCACCATCTTTGGGCCCCAAAAGTGTAAAATCTTGTTCGTTGAGCCTAGCTAGCCCAATGACCTGATCTTAAGGCCCGAAGATCTCTCTCTCTTACGAAGTGTTGGGTTTTACCGATCCGACATAACGTAACAGGACTTTCAATGGCAAACGTGCTGCTGGTCCCCAAGGGTCCTTCAGTGCTGCTAGTAAAGTCGGTAACTCATGATTGCGGGTTGGGCTTCGGGCCCTTCGCAATTGCATTTGTCTTGAACGACGCGGGGAAATACCGAGGGTTTCGCACCTTCTCTCCTTCCCTCCGGTCGTGGGACTACACAAGTCCGGGAGGATCGAGTTGTGTGAAGAATTACGAGTGGCACCTAAGGGATCGCTTGTAAGGTTGTCGATTGGACGTTTTCATTAACGTACGTCACAACACTTCACCACCCATTGTATTCTCAATGCCTCCGGAGCTCAACGATTCACTCTAACGAGACGAAACAACGGTATACAAACTAAGTAATACAAAGTGATAGGAAAACATCGGGTTTTCCTAGGGTTTTTCAACAATTACAAATTATGAATTACCGGTCGAATTTTCACAACTCTTACGCTTACATCTATAGAATTCAAACATGCATACTCATGGATCAACACATATTTTTACACTATTCTATTTTTAGAAAATATCGGATTTTCTGATGGGTTTCAAACATTACATTGGATTTCAAACACTACTTATGAACTCACCAACATTTCGTATGTTGACGTTTTTCAAAATACTTGTATTCTCAGGTAACAGATAAGGTGACGGATGATTTATACTCTATGATGTTTGCTGTGGTTTAAGTGATGTTGAACAGTTATTTGGAGAATGTAACGTTTGAACAATGTAACGAATGTAAACACTATCGGTTGTAATATTCCAAATGTTGGTGATGTTTATGTTATGTTTCAAGTATATGCATTGTGATGGTATTCAATGAGTCACAATAGCCCTCGGACGTTTCCGCCGTCTGGTTCGGGGGTGTGACAACAACCCCCCAAGAGTGGGGGTAGCGGGTAAGGTTCGAAACCTTTGACTGGAGAAAGACAACACTGCAACAACGGTCGCCCGACCTCTACAACTGAATCACGAAGGAACAGCAACCCATTGACTTCGTCGGTAGCTAGGTAGCAGTGGCAGCTCCATCGTCTACTTCTGGTCTCTCAAACAGATGCATCACCCACACAACACACACATATCGCCGACACAAAGGAATACGACCATTGTGGCGGCAACAAAGGCTCTATCGGCTGGAGATGGAGATTACTATCTGTTTTCCCTTCATTATCGGTTGAACCGCGACATCAATTGATTCACGCTGGCAGCAAGAGCTGGGAGTGTTTCTTTCACCGACAGCAAGACCCCGATGGCATAACGATGGTGAGGCGGCAGGCGGCAGGCGTTTGAGGCTTCATCTGGTCGGAGCGCGAGGGAGAAACCGATGATGGCGGCTAGAGGAGTGGAGGGGTGGCGGCCGACACTTGTCTAGGGTTAGGGTTCACAATTGATTCATCAGAATATATATATACCCGAACATAATACAACTTTCCCATAATTACATTCTTGGTCCCTCCCCATGGGGATCTTTTCAAACCAAGGCCCCTAATTTACCTTTTCTACACCAGTTTCAGAATTTCCTTACAATTAAAATCCAGAATTTACTAATTAGTCCATGCCTTCATAAATACTTACAAAACTAATCTGAAACTTACACTTTCAACCCCTAACTTTTAAGATTCTTCACAATTTAGTCCGGGACTTTCATTTATTAATTTATGTAAATAAACAGGTGTTACACAAAATTTCCAAATTGGGCCCCAACCCCTTACATGGGCATTACCCTAAAGCCCATCTAAATATCCTAGTCCATACACTTGATCCAATAGCCCATCAAGAATCAAAACATCTAAGCCCAACTCAAAACCCAACACAATTGGGGTTTTCACATAAATGACGATTAGGGTGAATTAAGAACACTCAACCCATTAAGGACTTAATCCATTAAGTTCACCACTCTACTAGGTCAACCATACAATGTGGTCGGGCTTAATTCTTAATTCCAATCCAACGGTCCAAAACGTGGGTCCTGACAAATCCAAAACTAACATCTCCAAAATTAGGGTTTCCAATCCAATCACAAGCCAATTAGTCTAATGTTAGGTTTTTAGGTTAATTAGGTTTCACTAGGTTGGCCACCACTGACTGCCACCTCGAGCGGTGGTGATCGACGACGGTTCATGGCAGCAGCCACCACCTCACGGTGGTGGTGAAAGGTTTTCCTTGATTTTCCGGCTAAAGACATTCATACCACATCTCACCATTGAAAGCAAGCACACACACCAATATACACACACAACCACCCACACACGGTGGCTGGTGGTGTCACGAAATGGTAGAAAATGACAGCCACCATTGTTGGCAGCCATGGTGGTTCTCTTCTCATTTTCTGGCCAACAAACACCCACATACACCTCTTGGATGTAGCAGATTCATGCACACACACACACACAAACGAGCTGAACACAGAAACACACCCAACTATGCCACTTCAGGTGGCAGGTGAAAACCAGAGCAGTAGAGCATAAGAGGCAGCCACTCGAAGCTGCGCTGGCAATGGAATCATGAGTTGGGGCGTAGCGAGCGAGGAACGAAGAAGAAGATAAGGTCGAGAATAACAGCAACGAAAACCACCACATTGACATTTGGTCCTCCGATCTCCACTTGGTGCGACATAACCCGATTTCCTGACAGTCTTTCCTATGGCCGACAACAAGAGCCGCCGATGGACGTTTGGTGATGCTAAGTGGCCGGAGTTGATAGTGGCGGCTGGAGGTAGGGGAAATAAAGTGGCGGTTGCATAAAGGTTTTAGGGTTAGGGTTTGAATGAAGGTATTGATGATTTATGCTTGATTGGAGTAAATGTATCTTCAAACATAAATGGAAGATGCTTTGCATAAACAAAATCACAATGTTGAACTGGAAATCGGGAAGATGAAGGTTAATCGCAATAGTCAGAATGATGGAAGCAGTCTCGGTTGAGAGTGTTTGATCGAACACACAAAAAGTGGGTAGAGGTCTCCTTTAACCAACACCATCATCGTTAGTGCAAGGGGCAACTTCGACCCCCATCACCTCTTCAATCACAGGAGGCACAAAAAATAAGTTGGTTGAATCTCGATCTTAAACCCTAGTAACATTCACACTTGATTCTTCCAAATGAAACTAGTTGGCTTCTTCAGCATGGATTTGCGACTATCTGAATCATATAGGTTTGTGATTTTGTGGGTTAGAGGTGAAGATGCAATGTAGCGATCGTGAAACAGTGAAGCGGGAATTGTACGACTGAGTGGTGAGAGGTGGATTTTAATAGGGTAATTTAGAAACCAATTGCTGAAAATAAAGGATTTCAATTCATAAATTTAGATATTAATTAACATATACATGTAATATTACAAATATAACCTTTTTAATTTAATTAATAATTTATTGTTTGCTAAATTTTGACTGGTCCCTACAACCACAAAATAGTTATCAATCCACATTTGAACCTATAAAGGCGTTATACTTTTACTTTGCCCTGGACTTTAAATCGTCTTGCACCGGTTTGTCACTATACCTTCTAATTTATAAGTTTGCTCTCCAAAGAAAGTTAGAAAAAAATAACTTACGAAATGGGTAGAAATTCCTTCAATGAAGGTTAACGGACAAGCATAAAAGGCCCCAATTAGGCCTAAACGTTAGTGGTGCATACTTTGATGTCCAATTGGATGAATTGTAATGTTGATAACTTTGAAGACCAGAAATGGAAGGTCGACCAACAATACAGAGACGTTATTACAGCAGGGGAAGTTTAAGAAATTGTTATATGATAAGGAAAATGACTTATATGAGTAACTATATTTCAAAATAGTTTTAAAAATACCATTCAAGTTTGGTGTGTCCAAAAAACACCATTCAAGTAAAGCATTTGTACAAAAAACACCAACGAAGTACATTCTTTATTCAATTTGACCTGGTGGTAACCGAGGGTTATGACCTTCGGATTGCGATTCTTAGTGTTACCTTAATGCTAAATTAGATTTTGTCATTTCGGGGTCCAATCGAGGGTTATGGCCTTCGGAAACAAAATCACAATCTAATTTGGACCCTGACATAGCTCTCTGATGTCTAAATTAGATTGCGATTCTTAGTGTTACCTTAATGTTATGTATGCTATCTCTTTTTTGCCTTACTTTACTTTGCCTCAGATATCATGTCCTTGGGGGTATTTATAATCTACTCGTTGTTAGAAGAGTTTATAGTCTTGACGGGTCCTTCATTTATTATCTGGTCTATAGACAGGCACGTCTCTTGTCCTTTCCTTGTTATTTTATTATTTCATACCATTACTTTTGCATGTTTCCAGGGATATGATTATGATGCTTGTGTATGATGTATTCAAATTAATATTCGTTCGTAACAGGTAGTGGTGTCTGTAACGCCTATCTGGTGATGGATAATGTAGTTTGTAAGGACCGAGTGTTCAGTTTGTGTTGGAGCCCAAGGGCATATTAGTAAGCATCAGTTTGAGCCTTTATGAAGTTTGGGTTTATGTTGGAAATGTTTTAAGGCAAGGGAAAGTTGATAGAAGTGTAGAGCTTCTCGTTTCCTTCCTGTGGATATAAAGAATGACAAAATCAGACTTAGAATGAAGAAGTTATTGATGGGTTTTGAGCATAACTACAAATAATATGTATTCATGCAACCCTATTGCTTTGGATCTAGATTTTTTACTAGTTGAACATGAAAATTTGAATACCAAAGGAAAGCCCTATAAACTTGTATATAATTCAAAATTTACACAAAAATAGGGTTTAGATGTTTACCTTACCTGTGATGTAATAATAACAAGAACACCTTGAAGATCTTTGACTCTTGAAAGCAAGTGCCTCAAGTGTGACACCTCTAATGGCTTACAAACACTCTATGCAAGAAGGATAAAAAAAAAAGGAGGCACACTAGAATTTTCGGCTCTCTAGGTTTCTTAGAAGGTCGTGGCCAAAAATCACAAGGTAACCCTCCTTATATACTTTTGGTTGCTTAGTCCTAAAGTTAGGGTTTGCAGGTGGAAACCCTAACTCCCTGCTTAAGGCCAAAGCAGCCCATGAACCCTCATTAAAAAGCCTTGGATGAAAACTTATAGGGCCTCCCTATAATTTTCGTCCACTCCTATCTAAAGAGTCCTGAAGCCCAGTTTCACAGCTATCAATGATTTGAAAAATAGCCCCTGCATTATTAATCAGTTCCTTTAATCCCAGAATCAATTCCAAATTAATTTCAGATTACATACTAATTAATAATATGATTTCTAATTAACATATTATTTTTATAATATATTAACAAATCATTTTAAGCATCAATTTATTATTCCAAATAATAAATTCAACTCTCACTCTAATAGTCATCCTGTCAAGTTGCATGAGTGAAGGCAACCCAAAAGGACTCTATCAATTCAAGTATATACCTGTTTTAGTTATGGGTTTAGACACCTAATCCAACAGTCTTCCACTTGGATAAGTCTAATAACTATGATTGCAAGTATAACTTCAAAAATTTATCAGCACATTGTAGCTTTCAAAAGTCGTTGACGAACTTTGACCTAGTCGGTTGTGTGTCCTTAGATAAGGGATAATATAATCCTCCGTTCTATAAGATATCATGTGGACAAATGACATGGAATAGAATCATTCTCATTGTCCAACAGTTTGTTTCCTGATTTTCGATTTGTATGATAAGGATCATAATTGAACACATCAATTCAGTCCTGATCAGGCCCGACACATAAGTCAACACCAAATCATTGAGGAGCCCAAGATATCGCTTTTCCCCATTAGGGAAAAAGAAACAGATAAACTTTGACTTATATTCTTGTACTATTTACTCATCAAATCGTACACAACAATACGTTTTATAACATCAACTTACTATTGATGCATTTATGCATTATCATTGCACAACTAACTCATAAAAAACTCATATATCCCGATTTAAAGATTATACGATATTATTGTCTCATAATTACTTGTGCTACTATCAATTCAAGTATATACCCATTATGGTTATGGGCTTAGACACCTAATCCAACAGTTATGGCCTTCGAAAGATTGATGGTTCTTGACCCTAGCCGGGTATGTTGGGCGTACGCTAGGAGTACGTCGGGCGTACTGGCTTGAAATCCGAATCATAGAGGCTTCAACATATGTTGGGCGTATGCATAGACTTGTTTAAGTTAGGCCTCGGGCCTACTTGATTGTAGCATGTCATTTTTTGGGCTTAAGGCCATGTTAGGTGTTCTTGGGCCATCTTGGGTCTTAGAGATATTGTAGTTGGGCTTGGATCCCTTTTTGGGCTTTTTATGGATTTGGGCCTTAGGGGGAGGGAGGCCCATTGAGGCAGGAGTAAAGGAGCCTTTTTTTGCCTTAAGTCAAGAATTAGAGTTTTTTGGACTTGAGTTCGAGATCATCACTTTAAAAGAAGAAGAACAATCATAGGAGAAGAAGAAGTCATTTGTTCATGAAGAAACCCTAAATCGATTTTTAAAGGAGGAATATATCATGTATTTTTTTGTCAATAATTATTATGTTATGTCATAATAATTAAGCCAAATCATCATTTAACTTGTAAAAGCTAGTTACCGATGGGTAGTATTTGAACAAAACATATAGTTTGTTGATGTTTTTTGTACAAAAGATTTACTTGGATGATATTTTTTGAACATACCAGACTTAGATGATGTTTTTTGAATATACCAAACTTGAATGATGTTTTTTGAATGATTTTGATACATAGTTACCCATTTGAGTCAGGTAATTGCCGGTTACCACAATATCAAATTTGAACAAAAAATGTACTTTGTTGGTATTTTTTGTACAAATAATTTACAATTTTTAGAACACACCAAACTTGAATAATATTTTTTAAATGATTTTGAAATATAATTACCCATATAAGTCATTTTCCCTATACGATATTATCAAAAAATATGTAACATTTATTCGGAAAATGTCATTTTAGATTAGATTAACCCGATCTATAACGTAATAAAGATTAAAAAAATAATAAAATTAAAATTAAAAAATATCGATTTACAATATATTTGGCAATGATTTTTGCCATATTTAAAGGATTTCCTTTTATCGTGACACGTTTTGATAACTTCCTTGATTACGTAAAATAACATCTCCCCCTAATAATTCACAGGGAGGTCCTGAAATTATTTGCCATGGATTTCCTTAAAAGTCATCATCGCCACCACAGCTCGGCCACCAGTCACCGATCAATCTCCGACACCGATTCCCAACTCGACGAGTTCCACTCCCCTCTCCGCGCCGACTCGCCTCTCCGCTCCGACGACTTCTCCTCATCCGCTTCTACAGCCATCGTCGCTGTTGACAAGTTCCAAAACCCCTTCAGATCTCCGCTTTCCAACAGCCAAAAATCTTCTCATACCATCAATGTCTCGCCGCTTGCAAAATCTCAATCCCCTGCCATATCGTATAACCGGTCAGTGAAGGAAGATGTGTTGACCGGCGGAAATACTAAAGCAGGGCCACGCGGTGTTGAAGATGGCGGAATACCTCCCGGTAATGGAGGAAATAAGAAAACAAGATTGCCGGTAATGTCAATTGTCAGGAAGTCAAGGAGCGAAGTGACAATTGAAAGAGCAGCTTTAGGATGCAGAGTATGTGAAGTGATTTTAAGCTTGATTGCTTTTTCCGTGATGGCTTCCGATAAAACTCAAGGATGGAGTGGTGATTCCTTTGATCGATACAAAGAGTACAGGTATGATCTGATTTCAATTCCAATTTGTTGGGTCAACGTTGAGTCAAACAGTTGATGATTTTTGTTTCCTTAATCATTGTGATCTTTGAACTTCCCTCCTTTGATCGCATAGGTACTTGGTAGCAGTGAATGCTATCGCTTTCACATATGCAGCATTTGAAGCCATTGATATGACATGCCATTTAATCTACGAAAGACATATTGTCACATATCTTCTTCGTTTTCATTCCGAGTTCTTTATAGATCAGGTAAGTGCTATAAACCAATAAGTATTCATCCATTATAACTCATTGCAAAGTTAGCTTTTCTAAAAAGTACTGATTTGGGACAGATATTGGCGTATCTGTTGATTTCGTCATCATCTTCAGCGGCTACAAGGATCGATGACTGGGCATCGAATTGGGGGAAAGATGAGTTTACTAAGAAGGCTTCTGCATCTGTAGTGATGTCTATTTTGGCTTTTGTTTGTTTTGCGATTAGCTCTCTTATATCTGGTTATAATCTGTGTGATCAAAGCTATATTTGATCTCTGATAATGGAGGTTAAACAGATCAATTGTAAAGAGTTTGTAAATTGTACAGACTAATTAATAGAGGGATGAAGAGAACATTTTTTTTTCTTTTGAAGTTTGTAAACAATTCGGTTTATTGGGTGAAATAAAATCGACCACTATTTAACATTTTCTCTCTTTAATTCAGTATTTATGCTAGTTAATTTGATTAAAACTGTGTGAGGGTTTCAACCTAACATTATAGATCATAAGATAATATGAATAACTTTTTTTTTGGATGAATTCTATATTGAATAACTTTTTTTTTTGGATGAATTCTATATTGTCAATCAACTTAGACTATGTGGTGTGCATTGTATCGCACACTAGGGTATAGTGCGGTGTGCGGTAAACACTGCACCGACCCCAAACAAAAGTGCGGTATACATCTTGTGTGTTACAGCTCTACCGCAGGGGAAAAAAGCACATCCCTCAAATGTAATACTTTGAGCATGAAAATATATATTGTGGTGGATGTGGTAATATGTGTGTCACACCCCCGAACCAGACGGCGGAAACGTCCGAGGGCTGTCGTGACTTAATTGAATACCATAACATTGAATATATATGAAACATAATATCGTTCGTCACCATGCATTAATATAGTATAACTGGTAGAGTTTACACTGAGTATATTGTTTTAATATTACATTCCCAAAAATAAATTGTTCGATCATAGATAGACAAACTGCAAGCCATCACTGAATACATTTCCTTCGGTTTACTTGTTACCTGAGAATACAAGTATTTTGAAAAACGTCAACATATGAAATGTTGGTGAGTTCATAAGCGGTATTTGAAAAGCAACGTTTTGTATTGTTTTGAAAACTACCAGAAAATCTGATATTTTCTGAAAAGAGTTTATGAAAAAGTTTGTGAAGATCCATAAGTATGCTTGTTTGTTTCTATAGTTGTAAAAAGTGTTCATCAAACTTGTGTACATTTTGAGACTGTATATACAAAAACAAAAAAAAAAGACCCTAGGAAAACCCGATGTTTTCCTAACACTTTGAATTCCATGTGGTTGTTGTACCATCGCGACATGTGAAGTCATTGATTTCAGGCGACGTCGGATTATTGCGCATGGTGAATTGCTATAAACACGCGTTACGCAAACGGCCAGTTTGCAACTTATACTAATGATCCCGTAGGCGTCATCAGTATTATTCACGTAATCCAACCGCCCTGACTTCTTGTAGTCCCACATCCGAAGAAAAAGAGGGCACGAAGACCTCGGTAACTCCATTAGCCGGTTGGGAATAAAAAAAAAAGTACGAAGGGCCCTTGGCCCACTCGCATGTGAATAACCGACTTTACTAGCAGTACCACAGGACCCTTGGGGACCAATAGTAAAAAGCCATTGAAAGTCCTTTTACGCTGTGTTGGATCATGTAAGACCCAACAACTCGTAAGGTTGGAGTCTTCGGGCCTAAAGATCAGGTCAATGGGCTAGCTAGGCCCAACAAACAAGATTTTACACTTTGGGGCCCAAAGATGGTGCGTCGACGTCTGTGCACTCTCACGTGTGTGTTGAATTCCCAAATGTTTCCGTGTATGAGTCGAGTTATTGTCGTGTTAGTAGTTTCGGGTTTGTCATTGATTCGAGACCGAATCAATTCGTTTGATAACGATTTTTGGTGTTGTGGTGTAATATAATTCGTCGGTAGTCGTAGTGCCAGTGTTTGATCACAACGGATGTATTGAATTAACATTTCAACTTTTCTGTTACAGCCCCTCTTTTTGTTATAAATTTACTTTTTCAACCCTTTAAATAAATAAATTTCCGATTTGGTCCTTAAACCGTTTTTCTTGACGTTTTAACACTAAAACTTGTTGAAATTGATATTTTTCAGCATATTTTTAGTTGAAAACAGTTTTGATCCCTGAAAAGAAAGTTTTCTCGGTTGAAACCTTTCTTTTTTGCAAATTTACACTTTTGCCCCAAATTGGAAAATTTTTGCAACTTTGGTCCTTTTTAATTATGAAAAGCATTTTTAACCTTAGAAAAGGACTTGGGACACTAGTAGTCCACTGTTTTGCAGAAAAATACAGTTTTGGCCCTTCAAAACAGAAAATTTCGCATATTGGGCCCTATTGGGCCAAAAATGTTGTTTTTAGCCCATTAAGCTTGAAATTTATATTTTCAACCCTCCAAAAGAGTATATTTCCAGAAAATTCTTTATTGAAACTGTTTTGACTCTTCTCATCCATCAGAATTCGTAATATGTCATTTTGGGCCCTTTAACTTTATATTTTTAACATTTTATGTCCAAAAATTTAGTTTTTAGCCCAAAGAAGATGTTATTAAGCCATTTAGCTATTTTTCTTGGAATAATTTGTATGTAGAAATATATTTGATGCTAGTATCATTTAACATAAAGTATATCTCGATTTTTAGGGGCTTATGGTTAGATCCAACATCATAAACACACAAAAACACACATATAAGCATAGAAATCATACAAGGCATACAAAACACATATAGATCTACACTTTCACTTGTATCCCCCCCCCACAAAACTTATAAAACCGAAAGATAGGGAGTATGAAGCTCACCTTAGGGTGTGGTTTCGGTTTTTGAAGAAGAGATGGAAGAAAGTTTGGTGATTTTTGGCCCTAGCACCCCTTGATGAAGATCTCGAGTTTATGGAGTTTTCTAGGAGTATGATCACCAAAGAAACTTGTTTAGAATAAGTGATCTTATATGAGAGGGGAGTTTTGTAACTTAGACATGGAAAAACTTACCAAAGGATGATGATTATCTTGTAAAATCCTCTTGAAACACAAGCAAAATTTCGAGATTTTGAATGGAGAGGAAGAGAGAAGTCTTGAGTGGTTTAGAGAGATTTTTGTGAGATGTGTGTGTGTGGAAACTCTCGGCCAAAGGGAAAAGAAAGAGGGGGAAAAGAAATGAGTGAAGTGATAGGTGCATGGAAACATGTGTTTGTGCATGGAGATCCATGAGAGAATAAAGAGGTGGCAATGAAAGTCAAACCTTATTCATTTCTCCTTGGATTTGGGCCTTGGGCCGAGAATTTTGAAGGAAAAGGAAAATTTGGGCTTTAATGCCCTCAAGCCCATGTAGAGGTTAGGTTGGATGAGTTTTAACCTAAAAGAAATATAATATGATCTTCGTACTTTGTTGGGCTAGTTTAAGTTAATCATGGTTCAAAACTTTTTAATTTATTTCATTTTAGGCCCAATATGGACCAAAAGGTTGAAATAAATGTATGTGGGTCCAATTAGAGCCCATTTAAGGGTTCTAAGCCCATGATAGTCAAATTGGAAGCTTATTGGTCCATTTGGGCCCAATAAGGAAGTCCTAGTCCAAAATGGACCTAAACAAGAACTTCTAGGGTTTCCAATTGTTTGTTGACTATTTGAAGTACTGGTATGATGTATTTTATTGAAGTTTTTGAAGGCATCACACATGATCTTAAGTTTTTGGTTCAATGTTTTACTTAAGTATAGTGATTACAAGACACAAAATTTCTAGTTGTGACATCATCCCCCCGTTAGAGGGAATTTCGTCCCGAAATTCTGTTTGAAAGCTAGATTTGAGAATGCTAGAATAGGTGAGGGTACTTTTGCTTCATTTGGTCTTCGCGTTCCCATGTGAATTCTGGTCCATGCTTTGCGTTCCACCTTACTTTCACGATCGGGATACGACTTTGCTTAGTACGCTTCACCTCCCTATCCATGATTTCAATTGGTTCTTCAACGAACAGGAGATTCTCATTTATTTCGATCTCGTCAAGAGGAATGACGAGGGTTTCATCAGATAGGCACTTCATGAAACACGGGGTGTACACCGTTTAGCTCTGCGGGTAGTTGCAGTCTGTAGGCTACCAGACCTATTCGGGCGACGATTTCGAAAGTTCTAATGTATCGTGGGTTCAGCTTTCCCCGTTTTCCGAAATGTATAACCCCTTTCCATGGTGAGACTTTCAACAGTACTCGATCCCCGACCTGAAATTCTAAGGCTTTCACCGTTTATCAGCGTAGCTCTTTTGTCGGTCACGCGATGCTCGCAATCGAGCTCTGATTTGAACGATCTTTTCCGTGGTTTCGCGAATGATCTCCGGTCCCGTTAGTGCTTTGTCCAACGTATCTGTTTTTGCTAGCTGGGTGTCACCTACTTCAGCCCAACATAACGGTGATCTACATTTACGCCCGTACAGTGCTTCGAAAGGAGCCACCTTGATGCTCGAATGATAACTATTGTTATATGAGAACTCGATTAAAGGTAGGTGGGTATACCAAGACTTCCCAAAGTCTATCATGCATACGCGGAGCATGTCTTCGAGCGTTTGGATGGTTCGCTTGCTTTGACCATCCGTTTGTGGATGATAAGCGGTGCTCATGTCGAGGTTTGTTCCCATCGCCTTATGGAGTGATTGCCAAAATCGTGACGTGAACCTACTGTCCCTATCCGAGATGATAGATACTGGTATTCCGTGGAGTCTCACGATCTCTCGAATGTACAAACGTGTCAATCTTTCCATCTTGTAGGATTCTTTTATAAGCAGGAAATGGGCAGACCTCGTCAGTCGGTCGACTATTACCCATATGGTGTCCAGTCCGTCCGACGTCTTGGGTAGCTTGGTCACGAAATCCATAGAAATCCCCTCCCATTTCCACTACGGGATTACTGGTTGCTGTAACAATCCTGAGGGTTTCTGGTACTCCACCTTTACCTTGGCGCACGTAAGGCACTTACTAACGTAGGTCGCAATTTCCGCCTTCATGTTAGGCCACCAATAGTGTTGTTTAATGTCCAAATACATCTTGTCTGAACCGGGATGAATGGAGTATCGTGTCTTGTGGGCTTCCTTCATAACAACTTCTCTAAATCCTCCGAGTTTAGGGACCCAAATACGGTTCATGAAATAGTATACTCCATTCTCCTTTGCCTCTAGGTTCTTCTCCATTCCGCGCAGTGCTTCACTTGCTCTATTTTCCGTCTTCATGGCCTCCGACTGGACTACTGCAATTTGAGTGCCTAGGTGAGATTGAATGGTTATTGAGAGAGTTTTTGTACGACGATTAGAGTACTCCTTCCGACTTAATGCATCAGCTACCACGTTGGCCTTGCCTGGGTGGTACTTGATCTCATACTCATAATCGTTTAGCAATTCAACCCATCTTCGTTTCCTCATGTTCAGCTCCTTCTGGTTCAAGATGTGTTGGAGACTCTTGTGATCCGTGAAGACGGTGCACTTCGTACCGTAAAGGTAATGCCTCCAAATCTTTAGAGCAAAGACTACAGCTCCCAATTCTAGGTCATGGGTCGTATAATTTACTTCGTGCGTCTTTAGTTGGCGGGATGCGTAGGCTATCACCCTTCCACGTTGCATGAGAACGCAACCTAATCCCTGATTTGACGCGTCACAGTAGACTACAAAATCTTCCGTTCCTTCCGGTAGAGATAGTATAGGGGCATTACAGAGAGCTTGCTTTAATGTCCGAAACGCAATCTCTTGTTTGTCTGTCCATTTGAATGGTACGCCCTTTTGCGTAAGAGAGGTAAGTGGTTTGGCGATCTTAGAGAAGTTTTGAATGAATCTCCTATAGTAGCCTGCTAGGCCCAAGAATTGACGAATTTCTGTGGGTGTTGTCGGGATTGCCCACCCTTCAACAGCTTTGACCTTAGAGGGATCCACATGTATTCCTTCTTGGCTAACTACGTGACCTAGGAAGTTCACACTCCGGAGCCAAAACTCACACTTGGAGAGTTTTGCGTATAGCTTCTCTGATCGCAGCGTTTCTAGGATTTGTCGGAGATGTTGGCCATGCTCTCCTTCGCTTCGGGAATAAACGAGAATGTCATCAATGAAGACAATGATAAAGTTGTCTAGGAATGGTCGACAGATCCGGTTCATCAGATCCATGAATGCAGCAGGTGCATTTGTTAGACCGAAGGGCATTACGACAAATTCATAATGTCCGTAGCGGGTTCGGAAAGCGGTTTTTGGAATATCCTCTTCTCGGACTTTGAGTTGGTGGTATCCGGACCGTAGATCTGTTTTTGAAAAATAACTAGCTCCTTGGAGCTGGTCGAATAGATCATCGATTCGTGGGAGTGGGTAGCGATTTTTAACAGTGAGTTTATTTAACTCTCTGTAGTCGATGCACATTCTAAAAGATCCGTCCTTTTTGACAAAGAGCACTGGAGCTCCCCATGGCGAGTAACTAGGTCGGATAAATCCCTTGTCCAGAAGCTCACTGAGTTGGCTGGACAATTCCTGCATTTCAGCAGGAGCCAGCCGATAGGGTGATTTAGCGAGAGGAGTTGCTCCTGGAATGAGGTCGATTCGAAACTCAACCTGTCTCTCTGGGGGTACTCCCGGAAGATCTTCAGGAAACACGTCTGGAAATTCACACGCTACCGGAATATCTTGAATGTTAGTCTCTCCCTTGGTTTTATCCAGTATGTGAGCCAGAAATGCCGAATCCTTCTTTCGTAGGTGTTTTTGTGCCTTGATGCACGAGATGAGGCGAAGGTTCTTGCTGGGTTTGTCTCCGTAAATTACTAGGGTTTCGTGATTTGGGAGACGAAGACGAACGACCTTCTCGTGGCACATAATTTCAGCATGGTGGGGGCTTAGCCAATCCATGCCGATGATCACATCGAAACTCCTAATTGATACTGGCATTAGGTCTATTCGAAAGGCGTGTTGATTAAGGGTTAGGGTACATCCGATGTAGATTTCCCCAGTAGATTCGGTTTTTCCATTGGCCATTTCCACCGTATAGGTTTCATTTAGCCTTTGGGACTGTTGTTTTAGTAAATGTTTAAACTTATTGCTTACGAAACTTCGCTCCGCTCCAGTGTCAAATAGGATGCATGCATAAGTGTGATTTAGGAGAAACGTACTGGTAACAACTGAGGGGTCCTGAATCGCCTCCCCCTGGCCCATGGTCAGCATCCTTCCTGTTTCTCCGTTTCCTGAATTGTTGTTGTTAGGGCAGTCTCGGCGGAAATGCCCAGTCCTTCCACACCCATAGCAGGTGTCGCTAGGTCATGCATTGCTGCCACCGACGATGATGTTGTTGTTGTTGCGATGGTTGTTGTTGTTGTTTCCCTGATTTTGGTTTTGGGGAGGATAAGTCCTGCAGTACCTTGCAGTGTGTCCCTTTCGGTTGCAACTGGTGCACTGAAAATCCTTGCATTCTCCATTGTGATGGAAACCACACTTATTGCACTTGGGAAGATTACCGGAATAAGGTCTTGAAGCATTTGTAGCCGCTGAGGCTGGAGCATGTGGTGCTGTTGGAGCCGGTGCGGTGACAGCGTTAACTGCCACTGTCTGCTGCTTTTTAGAGGTCTCGGGGTCCTGGCGCCCCTTCCTCTTATTGTTCTTTCCCTTCTTGCCATCACCTTCCTTCTTTTTCTCAGTCTCCACTGGCTTCTCTCCCTTCTTGTTGTTATGATCATACAGCTTCTTTGCCAATCTTTTTGCACTGTCAAATGTTTCGGGGTTTGCAGCTATCACATTCCCTTGAATTGGTGCTGTTAGTCCCTAGATGAATCGCTCAATCTTCTTCCCTTCCAAAGTGATCATACCCGGGCACAGCAGAGATAGTTCACTAAATCTCGATATGTAGGCATCAATATTCGCGTTCTGCACAGTGAGGTTCCACAGCTCCTGCTCCATCTTCTGTATCTCGCCTCGCGGGCAGTATTCAACCATTAACATTTCTTTCATCTCCGCCCACGACATAGAGTTGGCTACAGGGAGCGTCATGGCTTCTACATGTTCGTTCCACCAGGTGAGCGCTTGATCGACAAGAGTGCAGGCCGCGAACTTCACTTTCATCTGCACAGGACAATCGCATATCTCGAATATAGACTCCACCTTCTCGATCCATCGCTTTAGAGTGATCACCCCTCCAGTGCCATTAAAAGTTCGTGGTTTGGCGTTTGTGAAGTCCTTGTAGGTACATGTTTTGGTGGGTCCTTGATTCATTCCGTTGTTCGAACTTCCGGCTCCTTGTCCATTGACTCCTCCGTTGTTCCCTTGAGGAATTTGCGCCATTGCTGCAATGATCGCAGCAGATACAGCTGCCTGGAACGCGGCTGTCAACTTCGGGTGGAGTTGGTCCTGGGTTTCCGCGAGTAGGTCGGAGAGGCATCTTTCTGTCACGAAACGGAAAGATGTTGAGTTTATGTGGTTTTCGTGAGGTTGTGATCCTACTGACTAGGTGCATGGTACGAACTTAAACACTATTACCATTGACCATTCAATCATAATTTCTCAACACATAGCAATTTGTAATATTGTAACAAAACACGTAAAAGTTTATTAATATTATCCGCATTTGATACATGAAAATTTTGCTCGTAAGAGCATACATGAGTGACACTAGTTTGACAGCATAACGGCTCTATGAGTAGTGTAGTCACTTAAACATAGAGTCGTGGTACATAGCATATGTGACATCCCCAAAATCACGGACAGAAAAGACCGGTTTGTTTATGCTTTATTTAAAAATCAGAGTAACATTTTAAATAAAAGTGTTGCGGAATTTGTAATAAAACAATAACATGATAAAGATTTATCAAAAGCATTTCCATAGAAATGTATTTCATTAAAAGACTCGGGATGTCATGTTCGTACAGATCAAAAGCATAAACAGTACAATACAAGCCTTACTACATTATTTCATATCTACAGGCCTATATCCGTAATCCCTCGTCCAAACATCATATATATGCTCAAGCGCCACTACCTGTAATACATAAAACTGAGTGGGTCAGGCTTAGGAGCCTGGTGAGCACATAGGGTTTTCAACCCACAATAAATAAGTTTATTAATTTCATCAATCAACAATAACCCGATTACCCGTTCCCGTTATCCTCACTTTACGTCCCTAAACACCTATCATAAGGGACCTAGCCTAAGGATCATCATCGGGACGGACACTACTGCTAAGGGGATTCCTCAGCAATAAATGTCCTAATAGGCAACCATGTGGGGGATGGAGTACATATGGTGAGCACACAGTTCAAATAAACACACAGTTCAAATAAACACCTACAGGTTGCGAGCCTGCTAGTGTTCCACTGGACTGTCTAGAATAGTCCGTGGTCGTCATCTATACTCCGCTAGATGACTGAATCATCAATAACATCTATAACGAGGCCTCTCATTATTTTATTTTGTCACACAGCAACTATTACATCTACCTATGTTTTACCCAACACATTTTGTAGATATAAAATACATATACAGTTTAAATCTTTGAAAACATGTATAAAACGTTCATCCAGCATAGATAGCAAGTATTCAGATAATATTCACACATAGCACGTAATTTATATTAAATACTTCATATCTATGTATAAGCTGAAAGTAACTATGCACTCACCTGAAAAGGTGGTGATTCCGAACTCAGACAGCGCTTCGCTTCTTAAAAAGAATTTTCTTCGACAAAACCTAGTATTATTACCACTAGAGTTTAGTTTATTATTCGTCGAGACTAATTAATAGTCTAGCTATTATTATTATTATATAAGCGTCAAAAAATACTTATATAACCCATAATAATAGCCCAAGTATTTATTATAAGTTCCTAATAACGTTACTATAATTAAATAAAAGCTATATTAAAAATAGCGTAGGCGTAGCTCACTTACAGCGGGTTTTATAGAAAACCAGGATTTGCTTGGAGCAGCGTTTCTGAGTCAAAAAGCTCTTCTTCTCGGAGCCGTCGAGCACACCGGAGCTTCTGCCTCGTGCTAGGGAGGTTCCCTAGGCTTTCCGGGGGATTTCGGAGCTAGAGAGAGGTTCTAGAGAGAGAGAGAGAGTAAAGAGAAGAAAGAATGAGAAAGATGTGAAGAAAATGAGGGTGGGAGAGGTGGTATTTATAGGGTGAAATGTGGCTGAACTTGGTGCCACATGTCACCATCTGGTGACAAGCCTTGGGGAGAAAGCAATGGCCAAGATTGTGCCACATCACCCATTTTCGCACAGCACACTTCCGACTTCTAAAATCCTTAACTTTCACATATGACCTCTGTTTTTGACGTTCTTTATATCCATGCGTAGGTAATAATAAGATCTACAACTTTCATTTTGACTCCGTCGGCTAATTCTCGACCGATCTTAAATTTAACAGTACAAGGAGATTATACTGTTAAACGTCTGCGTAAAATTAATAACTTCTACATACGGAATCTGTTTTTGTCTGTCTTTTTACCGTTGATTTCCTATTAATGAGATCTTCAACTCTCATTTATGTTGCGTAAGCCAAAAACCGCTCGAACTAAAATTCGAATTTTGGGCCGTGCATAGCTAAGCCGAATCTTAGAAAAATCATAACTTCTTCATACAAAGTCAGATTTGGGCGTTCTTTTTATCGATGTTCTTAGTTTAACATATTCTACGACTTTTGATTAGATTTCTAAGGCTAAAAAGTCTTCTATCGTAAATTCACTATTTACGTCTTCCGGTGCCGTGCCGGTTTTGCTGTAAAACTTCAGCGGGTCATAACTTCTTCGTTATAGCTCGGATTTCGGCATTCTTTATATGTACGGAAACCTTGAGACATATTCTACAACTTTATGTAGAGATATCGGGATTATCTCACACTTTAATTTTGACGCTCATTTTTATTCTTTATTAATTATACATTTATAATTAAATAATAAACACATAAACACACATAATTCACATAATACTCAAATATTTCATATTTATTACTTCAAAAAGAGTTACAATAGTTGACCTAGACTATTACATTGACAAAAATGCTTAGCCCTGAAAACCCGTGTAACAGCCCGGAATTTCAGGTATTTCTTTAAATTATTTTTTGGGCACATTTAGGAGGGGACTCGGCGAGTTGGTGCATGACTCGCCGAGTAGGGCCATGGTCTTGGTCGCAGTCGCAGATACGCGACTGGACTCGACGAGTCCAAATAGGGACTCGGCGAGTCGACGCTGATTCAGCTGAACCCTAGCCGTTTCAATTCTGAATCGTATATAATGATCTTATGGCCGTCATGTCGCGTCTTTTGGCCGATTGAAGATACCTTGGGAGTTTGTGGGCATCTGGAGCAAAAGTGAGGGCTAGAGGAAGCTTGAAGAGATTGTTAGACAAGGAGGGGCAAGGTGGTGATCAAAGGAAGTCCAAGGAGTCGAGTACTGGAGGTTGGGGACACAGGGAAAACGTTTCCAGGTAATCTTCGGATCACAATCTGTAGCTTTTACGTTGAATGCGATTTTAGGGTTTAGGAAACCCATTTAAGGGATTGCTAGATTGTAGTGTTGTTATAAGTGTTTAAAAACCCCTGTATTAGTATATGTGAAAGTCCAGGAAGCCCCATATCTATATACTTCGAAATCGTGCGAAATACAGGAGGCAGCGGATTGGCTGCATGGCGAGGACTCGCCGAGTCCAATGATCAGACTCGGCGAGTAGCTTGAAGATTCACCAGGACTCGCCGAGTTGTTCTTCAGACTCGGCGAGTAGCTTAAAGATTCACTAGAACTCGCCGAGTTGTTCTTCAGACTCGGCGAGTAGCTTGAAGATCTACTAGGACTCGCCGAGTCGTTCTTCAGACTCGGCGAGTGGAGTCAGGGTGTCTATACTCGCCGAGTTGCCCTTTGCACTCGACGAGTCCGGTCAAGATTGACCGTTGACCTGTATGTAACTTAGTAGGGTCAGTTGTCTTGTTTGATAAGATCATTAATAAAGGTATGTGGTATTATAGGGAACCTGCGGATTAGCGGATCGAGTGCGAGTAGCTCGAAGGGTTTATAGCTTGCATACTACGAGGTGAGTCTTCTCACTATACTTCACCCGGAAGGGTTTGACTGTGAGACCGGAAGGTCGTATGTGTTATATTTATGTTATGTCTAGAGAGGTAGATGCTTTATATGTGATGTATGCTTATATGTGATGTATGCTTATACGGGCCGGAAGGCGAGACTTTATGTGACAGAAAGAACGGTATGATGTATGACTTACGTGTTATGTGCGTTATGTTACATGTGTTATGTTTTATACTATTATGGGCCGGAAGGCAAAATACTATGGGCCGGAAGGCAATCTAATACGGGCCGGAAGGCGATATGTTATGGGCCGGAAGGCGATTATATTACGGGCCGGAAGGCAATGTTATGTGGACCGAAAGGTCCGGGCCGGAAGGCGTATGTGGGTAACTCGTATACTGGGGAACTCACTAAGCATTTATGCTTACTAGTTGTGTTTATGTTTTTCAGGTACTAGTGATGACCGTGGGAAGGCGCCGGCGTGACACGTACACACTGCCACTGTTGAAGATCCTGGAGATTTATTATTTATACTTTTGAAATAAACTTGGAATAAACCCTTTTGTCGAATAATGATGTTTTGTTTTAAATGAAAAATTTATTTGAAAATTTGAGCTGTTACAACCTGGGCGTTACAATTCTCTCCCCCTTAGGATGATTCCGTCCCGGAATCATGCATCAGCAAACAGATGTGGATAGCGACTCATCATGTCATCCTCTGTTTCCCAAGTGAGATTCGGCCCATTCGAATGTTTCCATCGGACTAGCACCAAGTCGACCATCTTGCGTCGTAACTTCTTAGTCTTACGGTCAACAATTGCCTCAGGCTCTTCGATCAGCCTTTTATTCTCATCCATCCTTAATTCCGAGATTGGAATTATGTCGGGAACATCTCCCATGAATTTCCTGAAATAAAACACATGGAAGGTGTTATGAATACCATTGAGTTCTTCGGGCAATTCCAGCTTGTAAGCTTGGTTCCCAATCCTCTGAAGAACTTTGAACGGTCCAATAAACCTTGGACTCAACTTTCCTCGTTTCCCAAATCGTATAAGTCCCTTCCACGGTGAGACTTTAAGTAAAACGGAATCTACAACTTCGAAGGTTATCGGTCGTCTTTTCTTGTCAGCATAGCTCTTTTGACGATCCTGAGCTGCTAACATTCTTTCCCTAATCACCTTCAATTTCTCAGCAGTCTCATGGACTATCTCGGGGCCCATAAACTGCTTCTCTCCGGCTTCAAGCCAATAAGACGGCGTACGACACTTCTGTCCATACAAGGCCTGATAAGGTGCCATCTTGATGCTCGAGTGAAAACTATTGTTGTAGGAAAATTCTACTAGAGGTAAGTGCTCGTCCCAATTCCCTTGGAATTCGAGGGTACATGCTCTCAGCATATCTTACAATGTCTGAATCGTTCTTTCACTCTGACCATCAGTTTGCGGATGGTAAGCAGTACTCAAACACAACTTTGTACCCAGCTCCTCTTGTAGACTCCTCCAAAACCTTGACGTGAAACGACTATCACGATCTGGCACAATCGTAAGAGGGACACCGTGAAGTCTTACAATTTCCTTCACGTAAGCATTTGCGAGCTTATCCATAGACCACTTCTCGTTGGCTGCTATGAAGTGTGCACTCTTGGTGAAACGATCCACGACTACCCAAATCATGTCGTGTCCGTTCTTCGTTCTGGGCAGTTTACTCACAAAATCCATGGTGATGTCTTCCCATTTACCCATGGGTACAGGTAAAGGTTCTAAACTCCTATACGGTTTCTGATGTTGTGCCTTAACCCTCGCGCATGTTACGCACTCGGCCACATACTTCGCAACATCTAGCTTCATCGTCGGCCACCAGTAGTAGGGTTTTAGGTCCCTATACATTTTAGTGCTACCGGGATGAATCGAGTACATGGTCTTGTGTGCTTCTTCCATTAGAAAATCTCTTATTCCTCCCGTCTTAGGTACCCAAATTCGATCTTGGAATACCTTCAGTCCTTGACTGTTTGTACCGAACACTAACGTTTTTCCCAAACGTTCTTTCTTTCGGTCATTCTTCTCTAAGGCTTCTTATTGAGCTTTCCTGATACTTTCCACAATCGTCGAGACGACTTCAATTCTTAACGCTCTTGGCCTTTTCCTTTCAAGATTGACCTTCCGACTGAGAGCATCAGCAACAATATTTGCTTTACCTGGGTGGTAAAGTATCTCACAGTCGTAGTCCTTGAGAAGTTCTAGCCAGCGTCGTTGCCTCATGTTCAACTCCTTCTGATTAAAGAGATACTGGAGACTCTTATGATCAATGAAGAGCTTGCACTTCGTGCCGTAGAGGTAATGCCTCCATATCTTTAAGGCAAATACTACCGCTGCCAACTCCAGATCATGAGTGGGGTAGTTCTTTTCGTGCTCTTTCAATTGTCGAGATGCGTATGCTATCACCTTTTCTCTTTGGGTCAGAACACAACCCAACCCGACTCCAGATGCATCACTATAAACCGTGAAATCTTCGACTCCATCGGGTAGAGAAAGTATTGGTGCTTCACATAACTTCTTCTTTAGCTTCTAGAATGCCTTATCGTATTTCTCACTCCATGTATACGTAGCTCCTTTATGGGTTAAAGCTGTTAATGGAGCAGCTATCGAAGAAAAGCCTTGGATAAATCGTCGGTAATATCCGGCTAATCCTAGAAAGCTTCGAATCTCCGTGGGACTCTTCGGACGTTCCCACTTCATTACAGCCTCAATCTTGGCGGGGTCAACCATTATTCCCTCCTGGTTAACAACATGGCCCAAGAATTGGACTTCCCGTATCCAAAAGTCGCATTTTGAGAACTTTGCAAAAAGCTTCTCCTTCTTTAACACCTCCAACACTTCTCGTAGATGCTTGCCATGCTCCTCCTGGCTTTTCGAGTAGATGAGAATGTCGTCGATGAACACTATCATAGATTTATCGAGGAATGGTTTACAAACCCTATTCATCAAATCCATGAATGTTGCGGGAGCATTGGTTAGTCCGAATGACATAACCAAGAACTTGTAGTGTCCATATCTTGTTCTGAATGCAGTCTTCTCAATATCCTGCTCTCTCACCTTCAGCTAATGATATCCTGACCTAAGATCGATCTTTGAGAAGTAGCTTGAACCTTGCAGCTGATCGAATAGGTCATCAATCCTCGGCAATGGATACTTGTTCTTCACCGTTGCCTTATTCAGCTCTCGGTAGTCTATGCACATCCTCATGCTTCCATCCTTCTTCCTCACGAATAACACCGGAGCTCCCTAGGGTGATGAACTAGGTCGAATGAAACCGTTGTCCAACAGCTCCTGAAGTTGCGTCATGAGCTCCTTCATCTCCGTCGGTGCTAATCGGTAAGGTGCCTTTGCTATCGGTGTTGTTCCTGGTAACAAGTCTATACGAAACTCCACTTGCCTATCAGGTGGTAATCCGGGAAGATCTTCGGGAAAGACTTCCGGATAATCGCACACAACCGGTATATTCTGCACCTCTTTCTTTTCCTTCTTAGCATCGATTACGAATGCCAAGTATGATGCACATCCTTTGCACAAACATTTCCTGGCTTTCATCAGGGTGATGATTCCAAAATTCACTCTGCGTTTGTCCCCATACACCATAAATGATTCCTTTCCGGGTGGGTTTATCCTAACTATCTTCTTTCGGCATAATATCTCGGCATCGTTGGCGCTAGGCCAATCCATACCCAAAACGATGTCGAAACCGTTTAACTTTATGGGTAATAGTTCCTCATGGAATTCGTTTCCGTTTAGGTCAATGACGATGTTCCTAATACAATTACTAACAGGTACGAATTTGCCACTGGCAACTTCTACAATTAGGGCGTTATCAAGTTTTTCTACAGGTAATGCTAATTTCGCACTAAATTTATGCGACACAAAGGAGTAGTTGGCTCCGGAATCAAATAGTATATTTGCAGTCAAACCATTTACAAGAAAGGTACCTGAAGCGACGTCTGCTGCCTCCTTTGCAGCCTCGAGCGTCATCTGAAAGGCTCTCGCCTTTGGCTTTGGTGGTATGTTGGGCCTTCCCGCATCTTTCTTCTTTGGGCAATCCTTAGCAATATGCCCTTCTTCACGACACTCGTAGCACACCTTCTTGTTGGTGGTGCACTCATTGGCATAGTGCCCCGTTTTCCCACACTTGTAGCAGGTTACTTCATCGCCACATTTTCCCGAGTGCTTCTTCTTGCACTTCTCGCACCATTTAAATTCGTTTCCTCCCCCGAATTTTTTTGAACCGAAATTGCTCTTCTTTTTGTTGGGTTTAGCAGACCCTTGAAATTTCCTCTTCTCGCCAACCTCGATTTTGCTGGCAGCTCTTCCCTTAATCATGTCCTCCACAGACTTGGCAGCCCAGATAGCTGCCTCCAAAGTAGGTGCCTGACGTACTGGCACCGCGTACTCCCATGGAAGTCCCTTTGCGTACTTATCAATTTTCGTTAGCTCATCCGGAACAAGACGCAAGGCAAACTCCATGTTTTCTGTGAAGTTGTTCGTGTATTCATCGATTGACATGCTTCCCTTCTTCAGGGTTAGAAACTGGTTCTCTAACTCTAGCAGGTTTTGAGCTGAGCAGTACTTTTGTTTGAATTGCACCAGAAATTCTGCCCATGTCAGTTGCAGGGGCTTGTTGGGGCTTAAAGTCTTCCCCAAGGTATTCCACCAACGTACAGCACCTCCTCGAAACTGACGCACTGCAAACGTGGTCTGTAGCTTTCCTCTGCAACCGCACGTCATGAAAGCTAACTCCATCTCTGAGATCCAATCCATGACCCCGATTGGATCTTCCTTTCCCGTGAAAGTCGATGGCTTGCAAGTCAGAAAATCCTTGTACTTGCATCCATTCCTCTCGACTTCGTCACCCTGGTTGTTTTGTTGAACTATTGGTGGGTTGGCTTGACCAACGGTCCCACTGTAGTTTCCCTCCTCAGTCTGCCCTTCGTTTCACTTGGGCTGTTCGATCTGAATAGTTGCTTCCTCTCCATTTTGTTGGAGCAAGAATCTGGTTTCCTCCATTTAACGATCCATCATTGCCTGGATCATCGCTTTCACTCCGGCCATTGTTATTGGCTCAGCAGCGGCTACCACAACGGGTATCGGCTCAATTACTAGGGGTTGGTTTCTGTTCCCATTTTCATTCACGTTTCCGCTTCGGGTCCTTTCCATCTTGATCTATACACCGAATAAGGTGAATTTAGATCTTTATTTAGGAGAGACGTTTTAAATCGTCCTTATCACTCCGAAACGTTTACATGCTAATTCTAATATCGTAGTCATACGTTTAGAATCCTAAACACATAAGGTTTCCAGATCCGATCGGCAACAGACCATAGATCCGAACAAAATAACAGCATATCATGCATAAAGCATTTAGCACATAAAAGCATTTTAGGCACAATTCCTAAAATAAGCTAGTGCTCACACCTCACAATCATCGCTTAGCATTCTAAGTTTAAGTCTAGAAATCCTACAAATTCCTAGTTCGCTTAAACTAATGCTCTGATACCAACTGTGACATCCCCAAAATCACGGCCAGAAAAGACCGGTTTGTTTATGCTTTGTTTAAAAATCAGAGTAACATTTTAAATAAAAGTGTTGCGGAATTTGTCCCAAAACAATAACATGATAAAGATTTATCAAAAGCATTTCCATAGAAATGTATTTCATTAAAAGACTCGGGATGTCATGTTCGTACAGATCAAAAGCATAAATAGTACAATACAAGTCTTACTACATTATTTCATATCTACAGGCCTATATCCGTAATCCCTCATCCAAACATCATATATATGCTCAAGCGCCACTACCTGTAATACATAAAACTGAGTGGGTCAGGCTTGGGAGCCTGGTGAGCACATAGGGTTTTCAACCCACAATAAAAAAGTTTATTAATTTCATCAATAAATAATAACCCGATTACCTGTTCCCGTTATCCTCACTTTACGTCCCTAAACACCTATCATAAGGGACCTAGCCTAAGGATCATCATCGGGACGGACACTACTGCTAAGGGGATTCCTCAGCAATAAATGTCCTAATAGGCAACCATGTGGGGGATGGAGTACATCTGGTGAGCACACAGTTCAAATAAACACCTACAGGTTGCGAGCCTGCTAGTGTTCCACTGGACTGTCTAGAATAGTCCGTGGTCGTCATCTATACTCCGCTGGATGACTGGATCATCAATAACATCTATAACGAGGCCTCTCATTATTTTATTTTGTCACACAGCAACTATTACATCTACCTATGTTTTACCCAACACATTTTGTAGATATAAAATACATATACAGTTTAAATCTTTGAAAACATGTATAAAACGTTCATCCAGCATAGATAGCAAGTATTCAGATAATATTCACACATAGCACGTAATTTATATTAAATACTTCATATCTATGTGTAAGCTGAAAGTAACTATGCACTCACCTGAAAAGGTGGTGATTCCGAACTCAGACAGCGCTTCGCTTCTTAAAACGAATTTTCTTCGACGAAACCTAGTATTATTACCACTAGAGTTTAGTTTATTATTCGTCGAGACTAATTAATAGTCTAGCTATTATTATTATTATATAAGCGTCAAAAAATACTTATATAACCAATAATAATAGCCCAAGTATTTATTATAAGTTCCTAATAACGTTACTATAATTAAATAAAAGCTATATTAAAAATAGCGTAGGCGTAGCTCACTTACAACGGGTTTTATAGAAAACCAGGATTTGCTTGGAGCAGCGTTTCCGAGTCGAAAAGCTCTTCTTCTCGGAGCCGTCGAGCACACCGGAGCTTCCGCCTCGTGCTAGGGAGGTTCCCTAGGCTTTCCGGGGGATTTCGGAGCTAGAGAGAGGTTCTAGAGAGAGAGAGAGAGAGAGTGAAGAGAAGAAAGAATGGGAAAGGTGTGAAGAAAATGAAGGTGGGAGAGGTGGTATTTATAGGGTGAAATGTGGCTGAACTTGGTGCCACATTTCACCATCTGGTGGCAAGCCTTGGGGAGAAAGCAATGGCCAAGATTGTGCCACATCACCCATTTTCGCACATCACACTTTCGACTTCTAAAATCCTTAACTTTCACATATGACTTCCGTTTTTGACGTTCTTTATATCCATGCGTAGGTAATAATAAGATCTACAACTTTCATTTTGACTCCGTCCGTTAATTCTCGACCGATCTTAAATTTAACAGTACAAGGAGATTATACTGTTAAACGTCTGCGTAAAATTAATAACTTCTACATACGGTCTCTGTTTTTGTCTGTCTTTTTACCGGTGATTTCCTATTAATGAGATCTTCAACTCTCATTTACGTTGCGTAAGCCAAAAACCGCTCGAACTAAAATTCGAGTTTCGGGCCGTGTACTGCTAAGCCGAATCTTAGAAAAATCATAACTTCTTCATACGAAGTCAGATTTGGGCGTTCTTTTTATCGATGTTCTTAGTTTAACATATTATATGACTTTTGTTTAGATTTCTAAGGCTAAAAAGTCTTCTATCGTAAATTCACTATTTACGTCTTCCGGTGCCGTGCCAGTTTTGCCGTAAAACTTCAGCGGGTCATAACTTCTTCGTTATAGCTCGGATTTCGGCATTCTTTATATGTACGGAAACCTTGAGACATATTCTACAACTTTATGTAGAGATATCGGGATTATCTCACACTTTAATTTTGATGCTCATTTTTATTCTTTATTAATTATACATTTATAATTAAATAATAAACACATAAACACACATAATTCACATAATACTCAAATATTTCATATTTATTACTTCAAAAAGAGTTACAATAGTTGACCTAGACTATTACATTGACAAAAATGCTTAGCCCTGAAAACCTGGGCGTTACAGCATAGTTCCTAACGACCTACTAAGATAAGTCTATCCCTAACCGCGATGAGCTACGTCCGGAGGTGGTGCCGAGGATGTGGATGCTCCCTGAAGGCGAGCCACCAAGTGTTCTGCATCCTGAAGTCGAGACTCCCACCAAACCTGCCTCATGTGAAACTCTCGAAGGACGTCACGCATCTCCTGCTCCGCACGCTCGACCCTAGTCCTCAACTGGCGCACATGATCAGCAGTGTCCTGGGCAAGGTCGCCCATGTTCCGTAACCGTTTCACCATGACTGGAAGGGCTCGATCAGCCGTTCCTCCGTCTCTCAGGTCAAAGAACTCGCGTGACATGCCGTACGGGGGTCGCTGGCTCTGCTGTCTGCTCCATCTCCAAAGATCAATACCCCAGGGAGGTGTAGGACCAGTGGGGCCCACCCGGTAAGCAGGCACCCTGATCGGGTAAGGGGGTTGATGACTTTGGACTCCGCGTCCGAATCACCCCCTTCGCTGTCATCGGGTTCCTCCTCGAAGTTTCCTTCATCTTCCTCCGATTCGGCAGGCTCGCCCTCGACTCCAACCTCCGGTTCCCCGTCAGATTCCTCTTCGGGGTCTTCCTCAGGCTCCTCCTCTAGCCATCCGTTGTTTCCCTGGTTAGGGAAGTAAGGATCTCCGGGGTGATGAAAACCAGCCATGCTGTCTGCGAGAGTGTGTAATTATGCTAACGTTATTCCTAGGATGCTACAACTATTGCATAGAACAAGTAGGCGTTCTCTTTTTGGTGGTATAGGGATATAGTTTTAGGTTCCCTATATATCATGATTTCATCGATACATGTATTAGTTATACCTTGGAGGGAATGTAGTTGATCAGGCTACATCCACCCCTTGATACCACTAAGAACAGTCCTGAATTTAACCGAGATACTAGTATTATTTTTGTTTGATTCGGCGTTATGTTCCTTGTTCCTACTGCAAGCAAAGATGTTTTATTGTTGTATTTTTACTTGTTTTGCTCAGAGTTAAGTTAGTCCCTCTTTTTGGTTTATAGTTGCATATCAATGTGTGGCTAGATATGCTAGTTCACTATAAACAAAGCTCTGATACCAACCTGTCACACCCCCGAACCAGACGGCGGAAACGTCCGAGGGCTGTCGTGACTTAATTGAATACCATAACATTGAATATATATGAAACATAACATCGTTCATCACCATGCATTAACATAGTACAACTGGTAGAGTTTACACTGTGACATCCCCAAAATCACGGCCAGAAAAGACCGGTTTTGTTTATACTTTATTTCAAAATCAGAGTTATTTTTTAATAAAAAGGGTTGCGGAATTTTTCCCAAAACAATAATATGATAAAGATTTATCAAAAGCATTTCCATAGAAATGTATTTCATTAAAAGACTCGGGATGTCATGTTCGTACAGATCAAAAGTATAAACAGTACAATATAAGCCTTACTACATTATTTCATATCTACAGGCCTATATCCGTAATCCCTCGTCCAAAACATCACACCTATGCTCATGCGCCACTACCTGTAATGCATAAAACTGAGTGGGTCAGGCTTGGGAGCCTGGTGAGCACATAGGGTTTTCAACCCACAATAAATAAGTTTATTAATTTCATCAATCAACAATAACCCGATTACCCGTTCCCGTTATCCTCACTTTACGTCCCTAAACATCTATCATAAGGGACCTAGCCTAAGGATCATCATCGGGACGGACACTACTGCTAAGGGGATTCCTTAGCAATAAATGTCCTAATAGGCAACCATGTGGGGGATGGAGTACACCGGTGAACACATCGTTCACAACACCTACAGGTTGCGAGCCTGCTAGTGTTCCACTGGACTGTCTAGAAGAGTCCGTGGTCGTCATCTATACTCCGCTAGATGACTGGATCAACAACAACAACATCGAGGCCTCTCATCATTTTATCACACATCACCTATTACATCTACCCATGTTTTACCCCAACATTTTCGTAGATATAAAATACGTATACAGTTTAAATCATTGAAAACATGTATAACAACGTTCATCTAGCATAGATAACAAGTATTCAGATAATATGCACACATAGCACGTAATTTATATAAAATACTTCATATCTATGTGTAAGTTGAAGGTAACTATGCACTCACCGGAAAAGGTGGTGATTCCGAACACAGACAGCGCTTCGCTTCTTAAAAAGAATTTTTCTTCGACGAAACCTAGTATTATTACCACTAGAGTTTAGTTTATTATTCGTCGAGACTAATTAATAGTCTAGCTATTATTATTATTATTATATAAGCGTCAAAAAAAATACTTATATACCCATAATAATAGCCCAAGTATTTATTATAAGTTCCTAATAACGTTACTATAATTAAATAAAAGTTATATTAAAAATAGCGTAGGCGTAGCTCACTTACAGCGGGTTTTATAGAAAACCGGGCTTTGCTTGGAGCAGCGTTCCCGAGCCGAAAATCTCTTCTTCTCAGAGCCTTCGAGCACTCCGTGGCTTCCGCCTCGTGCTAGGGAGGTTCCCTAGGCTTTTCGGGGGATTTCGGGGCTAGAGAGAGGTTCTAGAGAGAGAGAGAGAGAGTAAAGAGAAGAAAGAATGGGAAATGTGTGAAGAAAATGAGGGTGGGAGAGGTGGTATTTATAGGGTGAAATGTGGCTGAACTTGGTGCCACATGTCACCATCTGGTGGCAAGCCTTGGGGAGAAAGCAATGGCCAAGATTGTGCCACATCACCCATTTTCGCACAGCACACTTCCGACTTCTAAAATCCGTAACTTTCACATACGACCTCCGTTTTTGACGTTATTTATATCCACGCGTAGGTAATAATAAGATCTACAACTTTCATTTTGACACCGTCAGCTAATTCTCGACCGATCTTAAATTTAACAGTACAAGGAGATTATACTGTTAAACGTCTGCGTAAAATTAATAACTTCTACATACGGACTCTGTTTTTGTCTGTCTTTTTACCGTTGATTTCCTATTAATGAGATCTTCAACTCTCATTTACGTTGCGTAAGCCAAAAACCGCTCGAACTAAAATTCGAGTTTCAGGCCGTGCACTGCTAAGCCGAATCTTAGAAAAATCATAACTTCTTCATACGAAGTCAGATTTGGGCGTTCTTTTTATCGATGTTCTTAGTTTAACACATTCTACGACTTTTGTTTAGATTGCTAAGGCTAAAAAGTCTTCTATCGTAAATTCACTATTTACGTCTCCCGGTGTCGTGCCGGTTTAGCCGTAAAACTTCGGCGGGCCATAACTTCTTCGTTATAGCTCGGATTTGGGCATTCTTTATATGTACGGAAACCTTGAGACATATTCTACAACTTTATGTAGAGATATCGGGATTATCTCACACTTTAATTTTGACGCTCATTTTTATTCTTTATTAATTATACATTTATAATTAAATAATAAACACATAAACACACATAATTCACATAATACTCAAATATTTCATATTTATTACTTCAAAAAGAGTTACAATAGTTGACCTAGACTATTACATTGACAAAAATGCTTAGCCCTGAAAACCCGGGCGTTACAATTCTCACCCCCTTAGGATGATTCCGTCCCGGAATCATGCATCAGCAAACAGATGTGGATAGCGACTCATCATGTCATCCTCTATTTCCCAAGTGAGATTCGGCCCATTCGAATGTTTCCATCGGACTAGCACCAAGTCGACCATCTTGCGTCGTAACTTCTTAGTCTTACGGTCAATAATTGCCTCAGGCTCTTCGATCAGCCTTTTATTCTCATCCATCCTTAATTCTGAGATTGGAATTATGTCGGGAACATCTCCCATGAATTTCCTCAAATAACACACATGGAAGGTGTTATGAATACCATTGAGTTCTTCGGGCAATTCCAGCTTGTAAGCTTGGTTCCCAATCCTCTGAAGAACTTTGAATGGTCCAATAAACCTTGGACTCAACTTTCCTCGTTTCCCAAATCGTATAAGTCCCTTCCACGGTGAGACTTTAAGTAAAACGGAATCCCCAACTTCGAAGGTTATCGGTCGTCTTTTCTTGTCGGCATAGCTCTTCTGACGATCCTGAGCTGCTAACATTCTTTCCCTAATCACCTTCAATTTCTCAGCAGTCTCATGGACTATCTCGGGGCCCATAAACTGCTTCTCTCCGGCTTCAAGCCAACAAGACGGCGTACGACACTTCTGTCCATACAAGGCCTGATAAGGTGCCATCTTGATGCTCGAGTGAAAACTATTATTGTAGGAAAATTCTACTAGGGGTAAGTGGTCGTCCCAATTCCCTTGGAATTCGAGGGTACATGCTCTCAGCATATCTTCCAACGTCTGAATCGTTCTTTCGCTCTGACCATCAGTTTGCGGATGGTAAGCAGTACTCAAACACAACTTTGTACCCAAATCCTCTTGTAGACTCCTCCAAAACCTCGACGTGAAACGACTATCACGATCTGACACAATCGTAAGAGGGATACCGTGAAGTCTTACAATTTCCTTCACGTAAGCATTTGCGAGCTTATCCATAGACCACTTCTCGTTGGCTGCTATGAAGTGTGCACTCTTGGTGAAACGATCCACGACTACCCAAATCATGTCGTGACCATTCTTCGTTCTGGGCAGTTTAGTCACAAAATCCATGGTGATGTCTTCCCATTTACCCATGGGTACAGGTAAGGGTTCTAAACTCCCATACGGTTTTTGATGTTGTGCCTTAACCCTCGCACATGTTACGCACTCAGCCACATACTTCGCAACATCGAGCTTCATCGTCGGCCACCAGTAGTAGGGTTTTAGGTCCATATACATTTTAGTGCTACCGGGATGAATCGAGTACATGGTCTTGTGTGCTTCTTCCATTAGAAGATCTCTTATTCCTCCCGTCTTAGGTACCCAAATTCGATCTTGGAATACCTTCAGTCCTCGACTGTTCGTACCGAACACTAACGTTTTTCCCAAACGTTCTTCCTTTCGGTCATTCTTTTCTAAGGCTTCTTCTTGAGCTTTCCTGATACTTTCCAGAATCGTCGAGACGACTTCAATTCTTAACGCTCTTGGCCTTCTTCTTTCAAGATTGACTTTCCGACTGAGAGCATCAGCAACAATATTTGCTTTACCTGGGTGGTAAAGTATCTCACAGTCGTAGTCCTTGAGAAATTCTAGCCAGCGTCGTTGCCTCATGTTCAACTCCTTCTGATTAAAGAGATACTGGAGACTCTTATGATCAGTGAAGAGCTTGCACTTCGTGCCGTAGAGGTAATGCCTCCATATCTTTAAGGCAAATACTACCGCTGCCAACTCCAGATCATGAGTGGGGTAGTTCTTTTCGTGCTCTTTCAATTGTCGAGATGCGTATGCTATCACCTTTTCTCTTTGGGTCAGAACACAACCTAACCCGACTCCAGATGCATCACTATAAACTGCGAAATCTTCGACTCCATCGGGTAGAGAAAGTATCGGCGCTTCACATAACTTCTTCTTTAGCTTCTCGAACGCCTCATCGTGTTTCTCACTCCATGTATACGTAGCTCCTTTATGGGTCAAAGCTGTTAATGGAGCAGCTATCGAAGAAAAGCCTTGGATAAATCGTCGGTAATATCCGGCTAATCCTAGAAAGCTTCGAATCTCCGTGGGACTCTTCGGACGTTCCCACTTCATTACAGCCTCGATCTTAGCAGGGTCAACCATTATTCCTTCCTGGTTAACAACATGACCCAAGAATTGGACTTCCCGTATCCAAAAGTCGCATTTGGAGAACTTTTCAAAAAGCTTCTCCTTCTTTAACACCTCCAATACTTCTCGTAGATGCTTGCCGTGCTCCTCCTGGCTTTTCGAGTAGATGAGAATGTCGTCGATGAACACTATCACGGATTTATCGAGGAATGGTTTACAAACCCTGTTCATCAAATCCATGAATGCTGCGGGAGCATTGGTTAGTCCGAATGACATAACCAAGAACTCGTAGTGTCCATATCTTGTTCTGAATGCAGTCTTCTCAATATCCTGCTCTCTCACCTTCAGCTGATGATATCCTGACCTAAGATCGATCTTTGAGAAGTAGCTTGAACCTTGCAGCTGATCGAATAGGTCATCAATCCTCGGCAATGGATACTTGTTCTTCACCGTTGCCTTATTCAGCTCTCGGTAGTCTATGCACATCCTCATGCTTCCGTCCTTCTTCTTCACGAATAACACCGGAGCTCCCCAGGGTGATGAACTAGGTCGAATGAAACCGCTGTCCAACAGCTCCTGAAGTTGCATCATGAGCTCCTTCATCTCCGTCGGTGCTAATCGGTAAGGTGCCTTTGCTATCGGTGTTGTTCCTGGTAATAAGTCTATACGAAATTCTACTTGCCTATCAGGTGGTAATCCGGGAAGATCTTCAGGAAAGACTTCCGGATAATCGCACACAACCGGTATATTCTGCACCTCTTTCTTTTCTTTCTTAGCATCGATTACGAATGCCAAGTACGATGCACATCCCTTGGACAAACATTTCCTGGCTTTCATCAAGGAGATGATTCCAGAACTCACTCTGCGTTTGTCCCCGTACACCATAAATGATTCCTTTCCGGGTGGGTTTATCCTAACTATCTTCTTTCGGCATAATATCTCGGCATCGATGGCGCTAAGCCAATCCATACCCAAAACGATGTCGAAACCGTTTAACTCTATGGGTAATAGTTCCTCCTGGAATTCGTTTCCGTTTAGGTCAATGATGATGTTCCTAATACGATTACTAACAGGTACAAATTTGCCACTGGCAACTTCTACAATTAAGGCGTTATCAAGTTTTTCTACAGGTAATGCTAATTTCGCACTAAATTTATGCGACACAAAGGAGTAGTTGGCTCCGGAATCAAACAGTATATTTGCAGGCAAACCATTTACAAGAAAGGTACCTGAAGCGACGTCTGCTGCCTCCTTTGCAGCCTCGAGCGTCATCTGGAAGGCTCTCGCCTTCAGCTTTGGTGGTATGTTGGGTCTTCCTGCCTCCTTCTTCTTCGGGCAGTCCTTCAAAATGTGCCCTTCTTCATTACACCCATAACAGGCCTTCTGGTTAAGGGTGCATTCATTGGCATAGTGCCCAGGCTTTCCGCATTTGTAACAAGTGACTCCTCCATCACACTTCCCAAAGTGCTTCTTCTTGCACTTGTCACACCACTTTGCTTCTGATCCTCCTCCTCTCGAACCAGACTTCGAGAATCTTCCTTTCTTACCGGACCTCGAGGATCCGTCAAATTTCCTTTTCTCTCCCACTTCCGCTCTCTCTAGACCCTTCTCTCGTATCTGGGTCTCCACATTCTTAGCAGCCCAGATGGCAGCTTTCAGAGTGGTAGTTTGCTTGACCATTGGACCGAAGTCCGCTGGTAATCCGAGGGCAAATTTGTTAACCTTGGAGAGTTCGGTTGGAACGAGGTGAGGAACGAGCTTCATTTTCTCAGTAAAGCTTGCAGCGTATTCAGTAACGCTCATTCTTCCCTTCTTCAGATTCTGGAATTCGTTGCTGATCTCCAGAAGATCCTGCTCAGAGCAGTATTGCATCTTTAACTGTACCAGGAAATCCTCCCACGACATTTTGCTTGCTTCACCTTTGGGCATTGAATCAGCTAATAGCTTCCACCAGCTTAGTACTCCAGATTTCAATAGAGGAACTGCAAGAGCAGTCTTCTGCCTATTGCTACACTCGCAACTCTCAAACATTGTCTCCATCTCAGAGATCCAGTTCATGACTTCCACCGGCGTCGGGCTTCCGGATAGACTCGGTGGTTTGGATGCCATGAAATCCTTGTATTGGCATCCACGTCCATCATTTCCTCCATCCTGGTGGTTTTGCCTAACTATCGGTGGGTTGGCTTGACCAATAGTCCCACTGTAGTTTCCTTCTTCAGTCTGCCCTTCGTTCAACTCGGGCTGTTCGAGCTGAATAGTCGCTTCCTCTCGATTTTGCTGGAGCAAACGCCTGGTTTCCTCCATTTGACGATCCAACATTGCCTGGATCATCGCTTGCACTCCGGCCATCGTTATTGGTCCGACAGCGGCTTCCACAACTGGTATTTGCTCGATCACGGGGGGTTGGTGTCTATTCCCATTTGCGTTTACGTTTCCGCTACGGGTCCTTGCCATCTTGATCTATACACCGAATAAGGTGAATTTAGATCTTTATTTAGGAGAGACGTTTTAAATCGTCCTAATCACTCCGAAACGTTTACATGCTAGTTCTAATATCGTAGTCGTACGTTTAGAATCCTAAACACATAAGGTTTCCAGATCCGGTCGGCAACAGACCATAGATCCGAACAAAATAACAGCATATCATGCATAAAGCATTTAGCACATATAAGCATTTTAGGCACAATTCCTAAAATAAGCTAGTGCTCACACCTCACAATCATCGCTTAGCATTCTAAGTTTAAGTCTAGAAATCCTACAAATTCCTAGTTCGCTTAAACTAATGCTCTGATACCAACTGTGACATCCCCAAAATCACGGCCAGAAAAGACCGGTTTTGTTTATACTTTATTTCAAAATCAGAGTTATTTTTTAATAAAAAGGGTTGCGGAATTTTTCCCAAAACAATAATATGATAAAGATTTATCAAAAGCATTTCCATAGAAATGTATTTCATTAAAAGACTCGGGATGTCATGTTCGTACAGATCAAAAGTATAAACAGTACAATATAAGCCTTACTACATTATTTCATATCTACAGGCCTATATCCGTAATCCCTCGTCCAAAACATCACACCTATGCTCATGCGCCACTACCTGTAATGCATAAAACTGAGTGGGTCAGGCTTGGGAGCCTGGTGAGCACATAGGGTTTTCAACCCACAATAAATAAGTTTATTAATTTCATCAATCAACAAAAACCCGATTACCCGTTCCCGTTATCCTCACTTTACGTCCCTAAACACCTATCATAAGGGACCTAGCCTAAGGATCATCATCGGGACGGACACTACTGTTAAGGGGATTCCTTAGCAATAAATGTCCTAATAGGCAACCATGTGGGGGATGGAGTACACCGGTGAACACATCGTTCACAACACCTACAGGTTGCGAGCCTGCTAGTGTTCCACTGGACTGTCTAGAAGAGTCCGTGGTCGTCATCTATACTCCGCTAGATGACTGGATCAACAACAACAACATCGAGGCCTCTCATCATTTTATCACACATCACCTATTACATCTACCCATGTTTTACCCCAACATTTTCGTAGATATAAAATACGTATACAGTTTAAATCATTGAAAACATGTATAACAACGTTCATCTAGCATAGATAACAAGTATTCAGATAATATGCACACATAGTACGTAATTTATATAAAATACTTCATATCTATGTGTAAGTTGAAGGTAACTATGCACTCACCGGAAAAGGTGGTGATTCCGAACTCAGACAGTGCTTCGCTTCTTAAAAAGAATTTTTCTTCGACGAAACCTAGTATTATTACCACTAGAGTTTAGTTTATTATTCGTCGAGACTAATTAATAGTCTAGCTATTATTATTATTATTATATAAGCGTCAAAAAAAATACTTATATAACCCATAATAATAGCCAAAGTATTTATTATAAGTTCCTAATAACGTTACTATAATTAAATAAAAGTTATATTAAAAATAGCGTAGGCGTAGCTCACTTACAGCGGGTTTTATAGAAAACCGGGCTTTGCTTGGAGCAGCGTTCCCGAGCCAAAAATCTCTTCTTCTCAGAGCCTTCGAGCACTCCGGGGCTTCCGCCTCGTGCTAGGGAGGTTCCCTAGGCTTTTCGGGGGATTTCGGGGCTAGAGAGAGGTTCTAGAGAGAGAGAGAGAGAGTAAAGAGAAGAAAGAATGGGAAAGGTGTGAAGAAAATGAGGGTGGGAGAGGTGGTATTTATAGGGTGAAATGTGGCTGAACTTGGTGCCACATGTCACCATCTGGTGGCAAGCCTTGGGGAGAAAGCAATGGCCAAGATTGTGCCACATCACCCATTTTCGCACAGCACACTTCCGACTTCTAAAATCCGTAACTTTCACATACGACCTCCGTTTTTGACGTTCTTTATATCCACGCGTAGGTAATAATAAGATCTACAACTTTCATTTTGACACCGTCAGCTAATTCTCGACCGATCTTAAATTTAACAGTACAAGGAGATTATACTGTTAAACGTCTGCGTAAAATTAATAACTTCTACATACGGACTCTGTTTTTGTCTGTCTTTTTACCGTTGATTTCCTATTAATGAGATCTTCAACTCTCATTTACGTTGCGTAAGCCAAAAACCGCTCGAACTAAAATTCGAGTTTCAGGCCGTGCACTGCTAAGCCGAATCTTAGAAAAATCATAACTTCTTCATACGAAGTCAGATTTGTGCGTTCTTTTTATCGATGTTCTTAGTTTAACACATTCTACGACTTTTGTTTAGATTGCTAAGGCTAAAAAGTCTTCTATCATAAATTCACTATTTACGTCTCCCGGTGTCGTGCCGGTTTAGCCGTAAAACTTCGGCGGGCCATAACTTCTTCGTTATAGCTCGGATTTGGGCATTCTTTATATGTACGGAAACCTTGAGACATATTCTACAACTTTATGTAGAGATATCGGGATTATCTCACACTTTAATTTTGACGCTCATTTTTATTCTTTATTAATTATACATTTATAATTAAATAATAAACACATAAACACACATAATTCACATAATACTCAAATATTTCATATTTATTACTTCAAAAAGAGTTACAATAGTTGACCTAGACTATTACATTGACAAAAATGCTTAGCCCTGAAAACCCGGGCGTTACAACACTGAGTACATTGTTTTAATATTACATTCCCAAAAATAAATTGTTCGATCATAGATAGACAAACTGCAAGCCATCACTGAATACATTTCCTTCGGTTTACTTGTTACCTGAGAATACAAGTATTTTGAAAAACGTCAACATATGAAATGTTGGTGAGTTCATAAGCGGTATTTGAAAAACAATGTTTTGTATTGTTTTGAAAACTACCAGAAAATCCAATATTTTCTGAAAAGAGTTTATGAAAAAGTTTGTGAAGATCCATAAGTATGCTTGTTTGTTTCTATAGTTGTAAAAAGTGTTCATCAAACTTGTGTCCATTTCGAGACTGTATGTATAAAAAAAAGACCCTAGGAAAACCCGATGTTTTCCTAACACTTTGAATTCCATGTGGTTGTTGTACCATCGCGACATGTGAAGTCATTGATTTCAGGCGACGTCGGATTATTGCGCATGGTGAATTGCTATAAACACGCGTTACGCAAACGGCCAGTTTGCAACTTATACTAATGATCCCGTAGGCGTCATCAGTATTATTCACGTAATCCAACCGCCCTGACTTCTTGTAGTCCCACATCCGAAGAAAAAGAGGGCACGAAGACCTCGGTAACTCCATTAGCCGGTTGGGAATAAAAAAAAAGTACGAAGGGCCCTTGGCCCACTCGCATGTGAATAACCGACTTTACTAGCAGTACCAAAGGACCCTTGGGGACCAATAGTAAAAAGCCATTGAAAGTCCTTTTACGCTGTGTTGGATCATGTAAGACCCAACAACTCGTAAGGTTGGAGTCTTCGGGCCTAAAGATCAGGTCAATGGGCTAGCTAGGCCCAACAAACAAGGTTTTACACTTTGGGGCCCAAAGATGGTGCGTCGACGTCTGTGCACTCTCACGTGTGTGTTGAATTCCCAAATGTTTCCGTGTATGAGTTGAGTTATTGTCGTGTTAGTAGTTTCGGGTTTGTCATTGATTCGAGACCGAATCAATTCGTTTGATAACGATTTTTGGTGTTGTGGTGTAATATAATTCGTCGGTAGTCGTAGTGCCAGTGTTTGATCACAACGGATGTATTGAATTAACATTTCAACTTTTCTGTTACAGCCCCTCTTTTTGTTATAAATTTACTTTTTCAACCCTTTAAATAAATAAATTTCCGATTTGGTCCTTAAACCGTTTTTCTTGACGTTTTAACACCAAAACTTGTTGAAATTGATATTTTTCAGCATATTTTTAGTTGAAAACAGTTTTGGTCCCTGAAAAGACAGTTTTCTCGGTTGAAACCTTTCTTTTTCGCAAATTTACACTTTTGCCCCAAATTGGAAAAATTTTGCAACTTTGGTCCTTTTTAATTATGAAAAGCATTTTTAACCTTAGAAAAGGACTTGGGACACTAGTAGTCCACTGTTTTGCAGAAAAATATAGTTTTGGCCCTTCAAAACATAAAATTTCGCATATTGGGCCCTATTGGGCCAAAAATGTCGTTTTTAGCCCATTAAGCTTGAAATTTATATTTTCAACCCTCCAAAAGAGTATATTTCCAGAAAATACTTTATTGAAACTGTTTTGACTCTTCTCATCCATCAGAATTCGTAATATGTCATTTTGGGCCCTTTAACTTTATATTTTTAACATTTTATGTCCAAAAATTTAGTTTTTAGCCCAAAGAAGATGTTATTAAGCCATTTAGCTATTTTTCTTGGAATAATTTGTATGTAGAAATATATATGATGCTAGTATCATTTAACATAAAGTATATCTCGATTTTCAGGGGCTTATGGTTAGATCCAACATCATAAACACACAAAAACACACATATAAGCATAGAAATCATACAAGGCATACAAAACACATATAGATCTACACTTTCACTTGTATCCCCCCCCCCACAAAACTTATAAAATCGAAAGATAGGGAGTATGAAGCTCACCTTAGGGTGTGGTTTCGGTTTTTGAAGAAGAGATGGAAGAAAGTTTGGTGATTTTTGGCCCTAGCACCCCTTGATGAAGATCTCGAGTTTATGGAGTTTTCTAGGAGTATGATCACCAAAGAAACTTGTTTAGAATAAGTGATCTTATCTGAGAGGGGAGTTTTGTAACTTAGACATGGAAAAACTTACCAAAGGATGATGATTATCTTGTAAAATCCTCTTGAAACACGAGCAAAATTTTGAGATTTTGAATGGAGAGGAAGAGAGAAGTCTTGAGTGGTTTAGAGAGATTTTTGTGAGATGGGTGTGTGTGTGTGGAAACTCTCGGCCAAAGGGAAAAGAAAGAGGGGGAAGAGAAATGAGTGAAGTGATAGGTGCATGGAAACATGTGTTTGTGCATGGAGATCCATGAGAGAATAAAGAGGTGGCCCAAAAGGAATATAATATGATCTTCATACTTTGTTGGGCTAGTTTAAGTTAATCATGGTTCAAAACTTTTTAATTTATTTCATTTTAGGCCCAATATGGCCCAAAAGGTTGAAATAAATGTATGTGGGTCCAATTAGAGCCCATTTAAGGGTTCTAAGCCCATGATAGTCAAATTGGAAGCTTATTGGTCCATTTGGGCCCAATAAGGAAGTCCTAGTCCAAAATGGACCTAAACAAGAACTTCTAGGGTTTCCAATTGTTTGTTGACTATTTGAAGTACTGGTATGATGTATTTTATTGAAGTTTTTGAAGGCATCACACATGATCTTAAGTTTTTGGTTCAATGTTTTACTTAAGTAAAGTGATTACAAGACACAAAATTTCTAGTTGTGACAATGTGGCATTAAACCCGTCAGTTTTATTGGGTGAGAGGAAGATGACATGACATATCAAATGTGTTATGGTGATTATCGCATCCACCAACTTTGATAATCAGGGCCGGTCCAAGCCGGTTTGAGGCCCGAGGCAAATACAAATAATGAGGCCCTTTAAAACTTAAAAAAATAGTATTTTTTTAACAATAAACGATATTACATTACAGCTAGCAAATGCAACTAAAATAATGATTTTTTTTTTCACGAAGTGTAGATAAATCTTAGAAAAAACATAAAAATCATAAATGTCAATAAACATTAAGCTCTAAAATCTGATTATCAAGGTATTAAAAATAACACTTTAAGCAACAATAACTTCAATTGTCCCTGTAAAACACTTTGATCACTGAACAACAAATAAGGTTAGATGGAAAAGTAGTCTTAATATCCCATCATTATTGAGATCGAAATTTTGAGTCATGACTACAAATTAAGAAATTAATATGCTAAACTATTATACAAACATCAAACACACAACAAAAACCTTAACTCTAAATCCCATAAGTTTCCTAGACATTTTATCAAACATGTAGCGTACATACCCATTAAAGGAAAACATATACCATGTAGCGTACATACCCATTAAAGGAAAACATATACCAAGCTTCAGAACGTCATTCTCTCTTTCTTCAATGGTGGTATTTTATCGCTTATTTATCCTATTCCACTTCATCTATCTCTTGTCAATTTTTAGTACCTGGAAATTAACAATTTCAAATTATATACAAATGTTCTATTTCAATACAACCAGATGAACGTAGAAAAACACATAAATAAAGTTGAGCTTCAACAGTTAAATCAATAGATGAGTAGAAGTTTGTGACTCTCGATTCTCAATCGTGGTGGTCTGGTGCTATGCTATTTCAGGAAAAAAAACTTGCGAATTGAAAATAACAAGGGCAAGAATCGAGATTCAGTTGTTAGAAATCGTGAAAAGAAAGAGAAGCAAACAACAATAAGACTCTCGATTCACTATCAATTCTAGTATCAATGTATGATAGGATAAAAACTGAGAAGGAGGAAAACAACTTGGACAAAATCAGAGCATTAGAAAATCAGAAAAGATGAGAAGAAATCGATTCATTTGAAATTTAAATAAGAAAAAGAAGAAATCGACTAACCGTTGCTTCTGGAAATGGAGAAGACGTTTGGATTTTCCATAAAAATCAAATGTTGAAGAGTTATGGCGCCTTGAAAGTCGGATATCGATCATCGCACACCAGGCCTATTATCCAGCTTCCTCTTTTGGATTGGCGCTATGCTAAAACTTTATAACTAATACAAGAAGTGTAAAATGGGGGGCCCTTTGGCATTGATAGTTTTAATTAATTTACTCATTAAAACGGTCGTCATTTAATTCTAAACTCTGTCCACTAATAAATAAATACAAGATACTATTATATGTATCCATCACTCACATAAATCGTCATTTAATAGAATTACACAAACATTATTACAATCACATTGGGTTACACAAAACATTTTAACTGGTACATATCAAAATTTTCAAAATTTATTGTCACATACCTAACTCTATCAACCAATAACGATACTATCATTGTGTCATTATTCCAAAAAAAATCAATTTACACTAACTTTGAATATATATATATATATATATAAACTTGAAATAACTATCGTATTTATTTTATTTTATACATTACAGTTTTAATGAGTAAATTAATTAAATTGTCCTTGTGTTTTGGGGGAATGAACCATGTTGCCCATAAAAGACGTTTAATTTGAGTTTTTTCAAATAAAAAATAAGTCATAACCGAAGTCTATTAAATTCGAGTATTAGGTCGGGTTTGGATATATCCTATTACCGGAATTTTTTTTGTTAAAAATTATAAATAAAAAATATTCAACATTTTATCTAAATTGTAAGGACGAATTGTGTAACTATATTTTAATTAACAAAAATAAATAGTAGAAATGAATTCCGATTGGACTGTTAATATTGATTTGCATCATTGCATGTCCAATTTGTTTAATACTACGTGATACGTAAGATAATAGGGATAAAATAACTTTGGAAAGTTCTGAGAATTGTGATTTTACTATCAAATCAAAGTATTGGATGGTACTCCCTAATCTTTGATAATACTTTGATTGGATAAGACTCAGAAGAGAAAATAACAGAGAATGAGTGTATGAACTTTTGTAAGTACCAGAAAAAACTGACCAAAATCGGTTAAATACCTTTTTTATCTGAAAACTATCAAAACTGTCATAAAACAGTTTGGCAACAGTCAACAAACTGTCATAAATCCAGGTTTTCTATAAGAATTAATACCAAGTCAAAAACGGGTCAAATATTCTAAATTTGGATTTCTGATGCCTTTTTAATACAGCTCGATCCTCGCCAGGGGCTGCGGCCCCTTGGACCCCGCTCCCAGGGGCGTTGCCCCCGGACCCCCATTTGTTCAGGGGCTTCGCTCGCTCCTAAATGACAGTCTATTTTTAATCTTGAATAAACTTAAGCAAGTGTGCACTCCACACATTCCTTACTTGTTTAATATTTATCAAGATCACTTTTAATCAACAAAAGTAATCACATTACACTTAAAACACATTAGTGAAACAAATCGCCAACATGATAGATATATTATCTATCGTATCTTCAACTCTTTTGGCTAGAATGAAATCTTAGTCAAACATTTTGACATTTTGTGGTCTTAGCTTGTCGGATTAATACAACATATTATTATTCATTAATATATTGTGTGTGTGGTTGTTCAAAAAGTTGTTGATAATTATCATCAATAGAAATTATTTTTTATTTTGATCGGATGACAAATTTGGTAAGTGAGCCTTGGCGAAGCACTCCATTAAATCATAAAACAATTGCATAACATTAAATAATTGAAATAAATTTGCTATAGTTAAATATGATAACGATGTTATTATTAGCTAATTAAATTAGACTGATAACTTATATTAGTTAAATAAATATAGCAATGGAAGCTAGTTATGATAGAAAGTGAGCAAATAAGCAAAATGCATTACATCCTACCACACTTATTGAATGCAAGCGAGGAGGAAACAAACAATCGCGACAACCGTAACAAATTCAACAACCTTTCTGTTGGTGGTTGTGGTTTCAATGGCGATGGACATGGACATGTGAAGCTTAGTGATTGACGTGAATGTAGAATTGGAGTGTAATGTTGAAGTGACGCAAAAAGAAGTCAGAGTAAAGACTGATGTTGATGATGTTATGTATTGTGTAAACAAGACTTTTGCTAATGTTATTGATCAGTCGTTGAAGGAGATTAAAACAATGATTGATCTTCAAAGAAATTCAAATCTTGAGAAACATACTATCTTTGAGAAGTGATGGAGCGATAAACATATTGCAGAGTTTGATGTATTTGTCAAACGTCTGAAGTTAACGGTGGAGCTTTCCTCGCTAGTTAGTAAATCAAATCTTTGTATACAAAAATTGGAGTGGTAGGAATATGTGTTATCCTACCATTAGGTTGAAGGGGGAAAAAGTACTAGTGTGTGCGAGTTTAATTGTTTTGAATAAAGAAAATAAAATAAAGTTGATTTGGCTTATAAAACATGTTGTATTATATCAGGTTGCAATAACCAAAAAAGCAGGTGGACAACTACTTTATGTCTCTATAAATCACGAAAATTACTTAAGAGACTCGATGGGAAAATATGAAAAATATCGTAGGGCTAATATGTCATTTTCCCTTCTTATAAAATTTCAACATAACGTTTACGTATTTTTATCATTTTCCAATATTAACGAGGTTTTTTTCGAATATTAATAGTATTACCAAAAACCATCGCATGTATACTACTAAGACTAGGCTAAACTAACATATGAACTGTTGGAGACAATTGATAAAGCTAAAAATAGATGAACAAACTAGCTTCTTATTATAACTCAATAAAATATCTCAAAACTTAGGTTACTAAACAATGCTAATAGACTCTCTTAATCAACTCCTCTAAGTTGATATATAGCCTATATACAGAGATCCTAATCCTTGCTCTCCAAGGAAATTTGAAACATCCCAAAAATACGTTCCAAAAATTTCATTTTTAATTTATAAATAAAACCATAGAAACCCAAATCATCTCATAAAAATCACATGTCCAGATATCAGAGTATAAACATCCCAGGCTGAACAAATGGTATGTGCACTGCAATCATCCCGAGCTCTTCCCCTTGCTACCGGAAGTACCTGAAACTGTAAGCACGAAGCTTAGTGAGTCTCCCCAAACTACAACATACCATACACATAATCACATAATAGCATATATTGGGCCTTGCCCACTACATCGGGCCCCGCCCAACATCGAATCGAAGTCAGGCATCGGGCTCCGCCCAACATTGCACTGAAGTCCGGTATACATATAACATATCAACATGTATATAACATAAACATATAAACTAAACCTTCCTCGGGCTTGCCCCGACATCGGACTAAAGCCCGAAAAATATAACACATAACATATAAGCTAAACATTCCTCAGGCTTGCCCCGACATCGGACCGAAGCCCGGAATACATAACATATGAGGTAAACATTCCTCAGGCTTGCCCCGGTATCGAACCGAAGCTTGGAACATATAAACATATACATGCAAGAATCACGGAGACATCAAGCATACACACATTCCTCGGGCTTGCCCCGGTATCGGATTGAAGTCCGGAAAAATACAATCTACATTGGGCTAACCTCGGCATCAGACCTAAGTCTGGCATATGCTAAGATACATAAACGGGCTAACATTGGTGCCTTCGACCCATTTCTATTGGAGGAAAACTCACCTCATAAGCTAACTGCGGAATCTCGAGTGAGGAATCGCTGATGGCTGCTCCAATGACTCCCTGACTATCATTATCATAATAACACTTAGTCAAAAACTGATAATCCTTCTTAAGGTAAATTTATCATTTTACCCCTGGTCAAAGTCAACGTTCTGGGTTGGCTCGAATCGTCGAGTTGATGGCGAGTCGAGTCATCCATCAACTCAGCAAGTTCTATAATTCAAAACCCTGGAATTGTGATCAAACCCGTCGAGTCATCCCTCTGACTCGTCGAGTTCCCTGGCTACTCATAATCGCGATTAATCAAGTCAACTCGTCGATTCATCCTCAGACTCGTCGAGTTCTACTATTCTCAGAATCGGGACAACTGGCCTCAACTAGTCGAGTTTCTCTATGGACTTGACGAGTTCCTCTGTCTGTTTGGCCATCTTAATGGATTAAGCCCCTACACTTCAGATCTAAGCTTCTTGTTCTCATATACACTGAAAAATGTTTTTTTAAGGGTAATGTTTCCTACTTTACCCGTTAATACCCTTATTTGACGGGTTTGGCTCAAACCCTAACTCCCTAGAACTTAGATCTTGGTCCATAAGTCATCCATACTCCAAACTAAAGCATATAAACAGATATCTAGGCCTTAGGCATCATTTGACAAGTAAAGCTTCTACCTTTTCTTTCATGCATGGCCTTTTGGGGGTCCTAAAAAGGCTAAATGCCGACTTATAGCTTGCATGGGGTTTCCATGGCCATAAAGTTTTCACATTTATGCCATGTGAGCCCCTCAAGATCATTGATCTGAAGTATAACCACTTGGGATGTCCATGTCCCAAAGATCATGTTTCCTGAACCAAAAACCCCATAAAATGATAACAAGGAGATCTAACAAGCTATTAACCAAGTTGGAGACATGCTTCCCAGAAAATGAAGAGGATGAGATGTTGTTTCTGGATCTACTAGCTTCCTTCTGAATCTCAAGCTCATCCTTCTTCAACAAGCTTCAAAAGACACAATATTCACTCAAGAATAACTCACAAGCTCACATAAGGCACTAGGGTTTCGTGGATTATGGTTTGGGACTTGGAGGCTGGAAAGGAGGTCAACAAGTGGGGATTTAGGTGCTTAAATAGGGTGCAAAACCTTGAAATTAGGGTTTCATTCTGGCAGACCTACTCACTGAGTTGAGGGCTCTTAACTTGTTGAGTAGATTTCTTAAAACTCGCGCCCCTTTCTAGTATCTCTCGATGAGTTTGGGGCTACCAACTCGTCGAATTACTTTATAAACATAAATAAGTATTATTTGAATGTTTACCAGGAACCAGGCATTACAAAACTTGACTCATAAAAAAACTCCTAGCTTCGTGCTCGAACTAGGATATCTCATTGCCCCTTATACACTGACTTGTGTATATGAGTATATTTGGAAATTACACAATATTTACCCACTAATTTATGAATTGGGAGTTTTACTAATCCTAATAAATTGCATATTTCATTAAAATTGACCTTGGCAAGTCCTTTTGTTAGAATGTCAGCATGTTACTCCTTCCTGGTGATATGCTCTACCACAATTTCCTTTACATCCACCATCTCTCGTATGTAATGGAATCGTGACTTGATGTGGTTGCTTCGTCCATGAAAAATTGGATTCTTGAGCAAGGCTATTGCAGAAGTATTGTTCATTCGTAGTACTACTTCTTGTATAATTTCTCTAGTTATTTCGATAACAATATCACAAAGCCAAACAACTTGACAACTTGTTGCACTTACAACAATGTATTCAGCTTCACACGAGGATAAAGCAACGATTTCTCGCTTTTGTGAACACCAAGTAATTTGAGATTCATTGTAACACCGTAAATTTTCAAACCAAATTTTCATTTTTAATTTCATAAAACACATGTCATTTAAAATAAACACCATTTAATAGTCTACAAAGTTTTCAAAACATTATCAAAATCAAGGATCCTCATTCATAACTCTTTTCTCTTGCATGTACAATCGAGCTTCCACCTTCCTGTGATCCTGATAAGAACCTAAAACACATAACACATAACACGGTAAGCACGAAGCTTAGTGAGTTCCCCAAAATACCACATACAACAAATAATCCACACGAGGCTATAACTCGGTATAACCCTCCGGTCAATGTGTCTCAGCGGGACTCTCCAATCTCGTAGCTCGTTGGACCCTCCGTTCCGGTCTAGCTTGTTGGACCCTTCGGTCCGGTCTAAATCGTTGGACCCTCCGGTCCGATCTGATCGAGGACCCTCTGGCCTCATGAGTCGTTGGACCCTCTCGTCCGGTCTATATAAAACATAGCATATATATATATATATATATATATATATATATATATATATATATATATATATATATATATATATATATATATATATATATATATATATATATAACACAATGCACATAAATCTCAATATACACATACACATAAGACCCTCCGGTCTACACATAGATACCACTCTAGGTAATGTATCGTAAGAAGACTCACCTCGGGTAATCTCGGAAAGTCTCGAACTCGAAATACTGATCTAGCCTCCGCCTAATCACATAAAATAAATTCCTCTAATTAACAACGTCTCTCAAAGGCTAGACTAGTCCCTTCCTATTGTAACATCCCATAATACGACCCAAAAATTTTTGTTTAATCATTACTAAAATCATTAGATCAATACCATAAAAAAACCCATACGTTAATATCTCAAAACCATAACAAAGTATCATGAGAAAACTGTATCAAAACTATATCAAATTATATCTATGAAAAGCTAAATCAACTCCTAGGACAAAAACTGAAGCTGTGGTGTGTCCGATGCCATCATCCCGAGCTCTTCACTTTACTTGCGGAAGTACCTGAAACCAAAACTGAAACTGTAAGCACGAAGCTTACTGAGCTCCCCCAAACTACCACATACCATACAATAACATATAAAACACATACTGGGCCTTGGCCAGTGCATCAGATCAAAATCCGGAAACTGCATCGGACCGTAGTCCGGAACTAACCAGGGCCTTGCCCTCTGCCTCGGAACGAAGTCGGGAACTAACTAGGACCTTGTCCCCTGCATCAGACCGAAGTTCGGAACGAACTGCATCAGACTAAAATCCGGAACTGACTGGGACCTTATCCCCTGCATCGGACTGAAGTCCGGAAACTGTCTGAGCATAACATAGCATAGCATAAACATATCAACTAGCATAAGAACATATAATGCATACTGCATCGGACCGAAGTCTAGAACACATAACACAAACATGCTTGCATCACAAAGACATCAAGCAATCTAACTACTGCATCGGACCGAGGTCCGAGACTACTGCTAACTAAATGGACCGACATTGAGGCCGTAGACCCGTTCCTACTGAAAGGAAAACTCACCTGAAAGGAAAACTCACCTTGTAGTCTGGCTGCTGAATGAACTGCTCTGGAATCTATTTGTTGCTGCTCCGATATCTCCCCGGCTACAAATTCCATAAGTACACTGAATCAAATATTGATAACTATACTGAGGGTAAGATGACTATTTACCCCTCGTCAAAGTCAACCTGTTGGTCAAAGTCAACATACAGTTGACCTGACTCGCCGAGTTGGGCCGCCAACTCGTCGAGTCCCTACTCTCATTTCTCGCTTCTGCTAGCTACTACTCGTCGAGTTGGGCGTAGACTCGACGAGTTCTTCTTCGATACCAACACTGAGTCAATCTACATCCGAATCACCTAGTTGTATGAACAACGCGTCAAGTTCTCCTTCAAGATACGGACACTCCGAATGTGACTCGCCGAGTTGTATGAACAACTCGCCGAGTCTGTTCTTGAGATATGAAGTTGCCTTAGACTCACCGAGTTAGGGCATTGACTCACCGAGTCCCTCCATGAATGAGTCCGATCTCCGACTCACTGAGTCCACCTAAAACTCACTGGTTCCACTCGACATAATACATAGAAGGTGGAAAACTCAAGGACCCACGACTCAACTCGCCGAGTATGAAGAACGACTCGCCGAGTCAATTGCATGCAACTTCTATCCAGTTGATTCTGCTCAAAACCAATGCATAGAACTTATAGATATGGGTTCTTAAGGCTTGGTTACCGCGTAAAGTTTCCAACTTTACGTGTACATTTGCATGAAAAGGGATTTAAAGGCTCAATAAAGGTATTAGATCTAAGTTTTTGGAACTGAAACATGGCTAGATCCGAAGTCTATTCAACCGAATGCGATCTCTCTACTAAAAACAAGCTAAGAAATGGATAAAATAACCTAAATGTGATTAATAATGGAGAATGAATCATAGAAACGGAAGGAATCCAATTATTACCTCAATAAACTCTGTAGTGGGTGCAAGATCTTGGATCTCCTTCTACTCCTTTGGATCTAGCTGTTGGATAAGGTGTCTAAGTCCATAACTTATTTGGTATATACTTGACCCGACCGGCATGGTCCATTTGGGTTGCATCTCATCCAAACTATTATGGATAATTTTATGAGAGTTATACACATATGTTTATTAATATATTATGGGTTATAATATATTAATATGAAGTTACGTTATTTAATTAGTTTTAGTCTTAAAATTAATTATGAATTAATTTAGAGATTAAAAGGAATACTAATTAAATTATGGGCTATTTGTTTTATATAGTGTGGGCTAATACTCATTTGTTAATGGGCTAGGCTTATGTGGAAGTCCATGGATGATCCATGGAGCTTTTAACCCATGGATCCTTGGGAAAGGAAAAGACATGGGTTATTAGGGTTTCACCCTAACCATTCATACTATATAAGCATGCTTATGGAGCATGAAATGAAGCCTAAGAGAAAACTAGTGAACTAGTGTGTGTGTGCATGTGTGTGGCCGATTTATACAAGGTGTATACTCTCATCAAAGTTTTCCAAGAGTTTGTGGTGTTTGTGATTCCATTTGAGGCATTCACACTATTGGTGCTTGGCCCTCAAACTCCTTAGAACCAAACTCACCAAAAGGTATGTAATCTCTTCTAACTCTTTTATGTTGAAATGTTCCCCATGCCATGTTAGATAGGTTATAAACCTTGGAAAATTATTATTTTGCATGTATTTAGACAAACATAGATCCAAGGTTTATTAGGGTTGCATGCACACTTAGGAAGTGTTAGATTGCTCAAAACCCAACAGTGGTATCAGAGCCTAGGCTTGCTTGTTTGATACTTGATGCAAAATAGTGAAAAAAGTCGAAATCGTTGTTGTCAGCATGGTGGACTCGCCGAGTCCATTGGGGGGACTCGACGAGTCCAAGGCAAACTTCAACCTACTCGACGAGTCAGTTCATGCACTCGACGAGTAGGATCGAAAGAGTGCAGATTCTCAACTTTTGCTGCTGGAAATGGACTAGAAACATTACCCTAAATTGTTTTGGTGTTATAAAACTTATTTTAGTTGGTGTAATGGTTGTTCTAATCCATTTACAATAGCATATATCAAAATTCCATGATTTTATGTGTTCATATAATTCTTGAATTTTTGATGATCATGTTCATGTTCTTATGAATTTAGAAAATGATAGGGATTATTTGCTGAATTGTTTAGGATTAATTCTTTATCATTTATGTGTTTTAATGGAGTCCATAATTTGTCCTCAAGTTATGGATTACCAAAGGTCACTTTCATTTAACACACACTTAAAACACATAAGTTACATGAAAATGAAGAGTCTTCATTTTTATGAACCTTTAATTCATAAGTTATGAAATGAAGAGTTTTGCAAAGTTACAAAACTGCCCTCAAGTTTTGGAATTTGTAAAGTTTCACACACTTTAATAAACTTTAATTCCAAACCTTAGAGTTTTAAAAGTTAAAATTCAACCCTTATACTATTTATAACATTAATGGTTAATTATTATATATATGTATAAGAATAAGTCGTTTTACCGTTAGTAGGCCTCATTCACGAAGCCGGTCTATAAGGTGGGTATAAGGTTGTTGCCTATAAAATGGCGACTTAATGGGTGTATACTCTCACCCACCGCTTGCTTGATCGGTGGAGGGTCGTTAGCCGAACGGGTAGAATAATGACTTTAAATCCTCATTAAAAGTATAATGAATATTATAAAGTAACTAAACTCTTTTAATTCCCAATCTTTGTTATTTTAGGAAAAATGTGAACATGGTGCTAGTCCATGGAATTCACACTTTGTACCTTACCAAAGTCGTTGGTGGAGCGTGTGTGGTTAACCGGCACACTAACTAGGACTAGTAAGGATCACGAAGGGTAACTTAATGTTTGTCATAGATCAATGGAGCGTGTGTGGTTAACCGGCACATTGATTAGGTGATAATATTAAGAGTACCAAGTGAATTAGCATGGTTATTCACACATTGTTTTGTGATCCTCGGCATCCCAGTCACAAAACTTGAAGGGCACAATCGAGATTGAAACATGCCATTGAAAAGTTCAATGAATCTCAAAAGAATCTAGGAATTTCAAATCCAATTAAACCTAATAAATCATTTTGTTTTCATGGTGGAAATTGGTGAATCGTCATTCACCTACCTTTCAAATATATTATTACTTAGATTACGGCATCCCTCTTCTAAGTGTAATATATTGTGATTGGATCCTAGCCTTAATATTACATTTGGGTGTCTTATTAAGGATCTTAAATATCTAATCTAAACTTACTTTCTTCTTTCAGATGTCTTCCAACACTAATGCTTCAGGCTCTAACCCAACTGGTTCTTTCTCTCTCATGAATCTTTGTGGGAGGGTCATCTTTGATGGTTCCAACTTCATGGATTGGATTAGGAACATCAGGATGGTTACTCGTTACGAGGACAAGGAATATGTCCTCGATAAGGAGTTAAAAGAACTTGATGAGTCTACTGCTACTCCTGAGGAGATCGCTGAATTCAGGACTCATGAGAGAGATGCTACTAAGGTGGCATGTATCATGATGGCCACGATGACAGCCGAGCTCCAAAAGTCGTATGAAGATTTCTACCCTTTTGAGATGCACCAAGACCTGATGGAAAGGTACCATCAGAGTGCTCGTCAGGAGCGGTATGAAATAATCTCCTCCATAATAACTACCCGCATGAAGGATGGTGAATCCGTCACGGGCCACATGCAAAAGATGCAAAGGTATGTGGACCGTTTGCTGAAGCTGAATGTTAACATCCCCGAGGAGTTGGTAATTGACATCATTTTTCACTCCTTGCCTTCTTGTTATGATCATTTTCGAATGACATATCATATGAACAAGGAGGAAGTTACCCTCAGCAAGCTTCAAGGACTCTTGAAGACCGCTGAAACCGGTCTTAAGGGTAAAGCGGTTGTTACCTCTACTACTCCTACTCCAACTTCTACCCCTGTTTTAGATATTGGGCAAGGCAAAGGGAAAAAGAGGAAGCACCCTTCGAAGGGTACCAAGGGAAAGTCTCTTGAAGGCTCCTCATCAAAGACTAAGAATGGTTCTGTCACTCCTTCTGCCATTCCCAAGGATGCTGAATGCTTTTATTGCCATGAAAAGGCACACTGGAAGCGAAACTGCCCTAAGTACTTGCAGGATCTAAAGGATGGGAAAGTGAAACCCACCTATGCAGGTATTTACACTATATTGTCTAGTTACTCAACATATTCTAACTCTTGGGTGCTTGATACATGATGTGGTATTCACATATGTTCTGATTTGCAGGGCCTAAGAAGAAGTGAGGATGTGGAGCACGGGAAGATAAACCTAATCATGGGGAATAGGAAGGCTTCACCTGTTTCCAAGATTGGAGTTTATACTTTGTTGCTTAATAATGGGTTAAAATTAGATTTGAATAAATGTGTGTACTCGTCTGAAATGGCGAGGAATATTATTTCTTTTCATGCTTTGTACAAACAAGGTTTTACCTTTTCATTTGATAATGAATGTGGTGGTATTAATGCTTTCTTTAATAATGTGTTTTATTTTAAAGCATTACCTTGTGATGGCGTGTATGAAACTGTGTCGATTGTAGACAACTTAGAAAATAATGTGTTGTATATTGATTCTTCTACTAGCCTAGATAAAGCATCATTGTGGCATTGTCGTCTTGGACATGTAAACAAGAAACGCATAGGCCAACTCCAAAAGAGTGGAGTCTTGGAATCATTTGACCTTAAATCAGATGATAGTTGTGAATCTTGTCTACTTGGAAAAATGACAAAATCACCCTTCACTGGAACTTGTGAGAGGGGTGAGGGTTTGTTGGACCTAATACATACTGATGTATGTGGGCCATTCAAAACCGCCACAAGGGATGCTAATCGGTATTATGTGACTTTTATTGATGATTTTAGTAGATATGGGTATGTCTACTTAATCAAACATAAGTCCGAAACCTTTGAAAGGTTTAAGGAATTCAAGCAGGAAGTAGAAAATCAATTGAGCAGGAACATTAAGATGCTTCGATCCGATCGAGGTGGTGAGTATCTTAGTACCGAGTTCCTTGACTACCTTAAGGAGTGTGGGATTGTCTCACAATTGACTCCTCCCAGGACACCACAGCTGAATGGTGTAGCTGAGAGGCGTAATCGAACCTTGTTGGACATGGTTCGGTCTATGATGAGTCGAGTTTCTTTACTAATCTCTTTTTGGGGGTATGCCTTAGAGACTGCCGCCCATATCCTTAATCTAATCCCTACAAAGAAGGTTACCAAAACACCTCATGAGATGTGGACTGGGAAGGTTCCCAATTTGGACCACATCAAAATTTGGGGTTGCGAAGCCTTCGTGAGGCGCGAAACTCATGATAAGCTTGAACCCCGAAGTGAAAGGTGTATTTTCATCGGCTACCCACAGAAATCCTTCGGTTACCTATTCTACAGACCCAGTGAGAATGTGGTCTTTGTAGCACGAAGAGGGATCTTTCGCGAGAAAGAATTTATAAGCCAAGGAGACAGTGGGAGGCAGATTGATCTTGAAGAAATTCAAGAATCAATTGGTGAAGGAACCTCAGACACTAGCAATCAACCTGAGGAGGAAACTCCTGTTGATCCAGCTGACGAGTCTGTACCTCCGAGGCGTTCCACACGGGTTAGGAACACACCTTCGTTTTATTATGGTTTTCATATTACTACGGAAGGTGATACGTTTATTAGTGATAGTACACTAGTAATTTTGGATGAACCTAGCAGTGTTAAGGAAGCCATGGCAGGCCCGGAGTCTGCTAAATGGAAGGAGGCTATGGACAGCGAGATACAGTCCATGTATGACAATCAAGTTTGGAACTTGGTTGACCATGTACCAGGACGTAAAACAGTCGGGTGCAAATGGATCTTCAAGAAGAAGACAGACATGGAAGGAAAAGTGCATAATTATAAGGCTCGACTGGTTGCGAAGGGTTTTACTCAAACTCAAGGTGTTGATTATGATGAAACCTTTTCGCCGGTAGCAAAGATTAAGTCTATTAGGGTTATGTTAGCCATTGCAGCATTTCATGATTATGAAATATGGCAAATGGATGTCAAAACCGCTTTCCTTAATGGAAAGTTGGCTGAGGATGTGTACATGAATCAGCCAGAGGGTTTTGTCAATGCAGAGTACCCTAATAGAGTATGCAAGCTTGAGAAATCCATTTATGGATTAAAACAAGCATCTCGTAGCTGGAATCTTTGTTTTGATGAGAAGGTAAAAGAGTTTGGCTTCTTGAGAAGCGAAGATGAGTCTTGCGTGTATGTCAGAGCTAGTGGGAGTATAGTTAGCTTCTTGGTACTGTATGTGGATGACATACTACTCATAGGAAATGACATCCCAACCTTGCAGGAGGTTAAGTCCTGGCTTGGGAAGTGCTTTGCTATGAAGGACCTAGGGGAGGCTACCTATATCCTAGGGATAAGGATATTAAGAGAAAGGAGTAGAAGACTAATTGGACTTAGTCAGAGTATCTACTTGGATAAGGTGTTGAAAAGGTTCAACATGGAGAATTCCAAGAAAGGAGATTTACCGATCCAAAGCAATACCAAACTGAGTAAGACTCAGAGTCCGAGTACAGAGGCAGAGATAGCTGAGATGAGCCAATTACCATATGCTTCCGCAGTTGGCTCAATCATGTATTCTATGACTTGTACCCGTCCTGATGTGGCATTTGCTTTGAGCATGGTCAGCAGGTATCAGGGGAACCCTGGCAAGGCTCATTGGACCGCGGTAAAGAACATTCTCAAGTACCTGCGGAGGACTAAGGATTGGATCCTTACCCTTGGTGACAGTGATGACTTGAGAATATTAGGGTATAGTGATGCTGGTTTTCAGACTGATAGGGATAATTTCCGCTCTCAGTCGGGCTGGATCTTTACCTTAAATGGAGGGGCAATTTCTTGGAAGAGTTCCAAGCAGGAGACGGTGGCTGATTCGACTTGTGAATCAGAGTATATAGCAGCGAGTGAAGCAGCGAAGGAGGCAATATGGCTAAAGAACTTCATCGGAGACCTTGGAGTTGTACCAGCTATTAAGGAACCTATAAAGATTTTCTGTGACAACAATAGTGCGGTTACCTTAGCCAAGGAACCACGACATCATGGCAGATCCCGACACATTGACAGAAAATATCACTTCATAAGACACAAGATTGAAGAAGGACTCCTTGTGACAAGGAGGATATCGTCGGATGAGAATCCTGCAGATCCCCTTACGAAGGGACTGACGAGGGTTAAGCATTTTCAGCATGCGAGATGCATCGGGCTGAGGGACGATATTAGTTTTACAGATTAGATAGTTTTCCTGAAACTTGTAAAATTTAATCGACGTTTGATGATGAATAAAATTTGTGGTTTATTTATGAGTAAAGTGTTACTATCATTGTCAATTATTTACTATTGTTTCAGTTTTGCATGTTTTAACTTCCAGAATAATTAATTTATTCAAACCTCCACAATCGATCATACGTCGGAAGTAGGTATGAATCAAGATTGTCATGAATTGGGTTTGTAGATGCCTTAAAGGTGTTTAGACATGGCAATGGTTGCTGCAACATTCATGAGTACTCATAAGTTATGAGTATTGGTATAAACCCACGCTCACTTGTATCACTTCATGGAATTTATCTCGAGTGATCGTGAGACGCTAACATCATATAAATCTTTAAACCTAGAGATATGAGTTGTTACCTATGAGTTGGTTGTGCATTGATTGCACGTAAACGCATCAGTAACTTGATGTTATAAAACGTGCCTTTGTGTACAATTCAATAAGTAGTAGAACAAGCATATCAGTCGAAGTTTATCTGTTCCTTCTAGAAATAGAAGCGATATCTTGGCCCCTCGATGATTTTGTGTTGACCCATGTACCAGGCTTGGTCAGAACTAAACCGATGTGTTCAGTGAAGTTCTTAGTCAAACAAATCGGAAAATCGAGAAACAACTGCTAGACAATAAGCAAGACATAGTTCCATGTGTTTGTCCGGCTGATATCATGAGAACAGAGGATTATGTGATCACTTATCTAAAATGGCGCTTCATAGTTCGAAAGAGTCTTCATTGTTCGAGGGAGTTTTCGAGAGCTACGATTGTTGGTTGGTTCCTGAAGTTGTAGGCAAATATAGTTATTAGACTTATCCAAGTGGGAGTCTGTTGGATAAGGTGTCTAAGTCCATAACTTATTTGGTATATACTTGACCCGACCGGCATGGTCCATTTGGGTTGCATCTCATCCAAACTATTATGGATAATTTTATGAGAGTTATACACATATGTTTATTAATATATTATGGGTTATAATATATTAATATGAAGTTACGTTATTTAATTAGTTTTAGTCTTAAAATTAATTATGAATTAATTTAGAGATTAAAAGGAATACTAATTAAATTATGGGCTATTTGTTTTATATAGTGTGGGCTAATACTCATTTGTTAATGGGCTAGGCTTATGTGGAAGTCCATGGATGATCCATGGAGCTTTTAACCCATGGATCCTTGGGAAAGGAAAAGACATGGGTTATTAGGGTTTCACCCTAACCATGCATACTATATAAGCATGCTTATGGAGCATGAAATGAAGCCTAAGAGAAAACTAGTGAACTAGTGTGTGTGTGCATGTGTGTGGCCGATTTATACAAGGTGTATACTCTCATCAAAGTTTTCCAAGAGTTTGTGGTGTTTGTGATTCCATTTGTGGCATTCACACTATTGGTGCTTGGCCCTCAAACTCCTTAGAACCAAACTCACCAAAAGGTATGTAATCTCTTCTAACTCTTTTATGTTGAAATGTTCCCCATGCCATGTTAGATAGGTTATAAACCTTGGAAAATTATTATTTTGCATGTATTTAGACAAACATAGATCCAAGGTTTATTAGGGTTGCATGCACACTTAGGAAGTGTTAGATTGCTCAAAACCCAACACTAGCTTCCTTCTTCTCTTCAAAACTTCAAGATTCACACAAGAAATTCTCAAAATGCTCAAGGAATGGTTAGGGTTTGCTAAATGATGCTCTGAGGGTGAAGGAGGCGAGGTTGGGACTCATAACATGGTTTAAATAGGGTGCAAAACCCGTGGATCTAGGTTTTCCTCCAGACTGGCGGACTCGCCGAGTCGCCAACTTAAACGTGCTCAATATCTCGTCTTTGCTCGGCGAGCCGGGCCTACAACTCGCTGAGTCCCATCTAAAAATGAAAAAAATACTTAGATTAAAATACATACTAGGAACCAGGTGCTACAAATCTTCCCCACTTATTTTAGACTTCATCCTCGAAGTCTGTTGCTGCTGCATCTGGAAATAACTCTGGGTAGTGCTTCCTCATCTCCTCCTCAGCCTCCCACATCCAATCAGATCCCTTTGAGTGCTACCACTGCACCTTTACCAACTGAACCACCTTGTTCCTCAAGGTCTTCGTCTTTCGATCCAAAATTGCAACCGTTCTCTCAATATAATTCAGGCTGCCATCAACCTGAATATCCTCCAAGGGTACAACTGCTGAATCGTCCACCAAACACTTCCTCAATTGGGAAACATGGAAAGTGTTGTGGATCTGGCTAAGCTCTGCCCGACGATCCAACTGATAAGCAACCCGACCCACCCGACCCACCCGACCCAAAACCCTAAAAGGACCGATGAACCTGGGGCCCAGCTTGCCCCTCTTCCAAAACCTGATGACACCCTTCTAGGGTGACACCTTCAGGAGGACCATGTGGCCTACCTGAAATTCCTAGTCTGATCACCTCCTATCGGCGTAACTCTTATGCCGACTCTGCGGATTCTACAGTCTACTACGAACCTGCTGGATCAAATCTATCGTCTTGAGCACTACTTCGGTGCTCCCAATGACACACTGACCGACCTCGCCCCAACAAATCGGGGTCCTGCACTTCCTCCCATAAAGCATCTCGAAGGGAGGGTGGTCAATACTCGCATGATAACTGTTGTTATACGAAAATTCCGCTAACGGAAGATACGTATCCCAACTGCCACTGAAATCTAGGACACATGGCTGGACCATGTCCTCAAGAGTCTGAATCGTCCTCTCGCTCTGCCCGTCCATCTTAGGGTGGAAAGCGGTGCTGTAATGGAGACGAGTCTCCATCTTGTCATGAAACCGCTTCCAAAATCTGGAAGTAAAACGGACATCTCGGTATGACACCACTGAATCAGGCACTCCATGCCGTGCCACAACCTCCCACACATAAATATCTGCTAGCTTCCCAGCCGACATGCTCTCCTGGATCGGTATAAAATGAGCACTCTTCTTCAGCCGATCCACAACAACCCAAATCGAATCCACTCCACGTACGGTCCTGGGAAGCTTAGTGATAAAATCCATGGTGATGTCTTCCCATTTCCACACTGGAATGTCTAACGGCTGCATATTTCCGTGAGGCCTCTGGTTCTCCGCCTTAACCTTCCTGCAGGTCAGGCACCTCTCCACATACCAGGCGACATCCGCTTCATGCAAGGCCACCAATATTCGGGTCGAAGGTCCCTATACATCTTCGTTGCCCCTGGGTGGATGGAAAATTGAGACTTAAGAGCCTCGTCCATCAACACTTGCCGTACTCCACCCCAGTAAGGTACCCAAACTCTCCTATGAAGGGTCAACAATCCTCGACTATCATAGTGGAAGGAAGCCACTCGGCCCACAATCCTCTCACACTTCTGCCTCTCCTCCTTGAGGCCCTCGACTTGAGCCTCCCTGATCTGCTCTAATAATGGAGTAATTATTATCATCGTCAAACATATGTCCCTGATCGGGGCCGCTGCCACCTTGCGGCTCAGGGCGTCAGCCACTATGTTGGCCTTCCCTGGGTGATAAAGGATCTCACAATCATAATCCTTTACCACATCTAACCACCGCCGCTGCCTCATGCTAAGATTCGGCTGATCCCTGAGGTACCTGAGGCTCTTATGATCCGTGTAGATGGTACAATGGAACCCATAAAGGTAATGCCTCCAGATCTTGAGAGCATACACCACTGCCCCCAACTCTAGATCATGCGTAGGATAGTTAGCCTCGTGAGGCTTCAACTATCTCGAGGCATAAGCTATCACACGACCTCACTGCATCAACACTGCTCACATACCTGTGATCGAAGCATCACAGTAGACTACAAAATTCTCTACTCCCTCTGGCAGGGTAAGGATCGGTGCCTCGTACAATCTCCGCTTGAGGGTCTTAAATGCTACCTGCTGCTCAGGCCCCCAACGAAATACCACTGAATTCTTAGTTAGTCGGGTGAGCGGTACTGCTATCTTTGAGAAATCCTGGATGAATCTCCTGTAGTACCTTGGTAAACCTAGGAAGCTCCGAATCTCAGATGGAGATCTTGGGACCTCCCACTGCATCACGACCTCTATCTTGGCCGGATCTACCAAAATATCGTTCTGGTTGACGAGGTGTCCAAGGAACTGCACCTCGCGCAACTAGAACTCGCACTTGGAGAACTTTGCGAAAAGTCTCTCCCTCCTTAAAATCTTTAGCACCTCTCTCAAATGCTCCTCGTGCTGCTCCTGAGTCTTGGAAGTAACCAAGATGTTATCAATGAATACTATCACCGACCGATCCAACAACATCCTACATACGCGGTTCATGAGATCTATGAACGTGGATGGAGCATTGGTGAGCTCAAACTGCATCACCACGAACTCATAATGACCACAACGGGTCCTGAAAGTAGTCTTCTGCACATCCTCATCTCTGACTTGCATCTGATGATACCCGGATCGTAAATTGATCCTGGAAAACCAAGACGCCCCCTGCAGCTAATCAAACAAATCATCTATCCTCGGGAGTGGATAACGGTTCTTCACCGTTACCTTATTCAACTCCCGATAATCTATACACATATGGTTTGACCCGTCCTTCTTCTTCACGAACAAAATCGGTGCTTCCCAGGGCGAACTGCTCGGCCTGATAAAACCCTTGTCTAACAGCTCATGAAGCTGCATAGACAACTCCTGCATCTCTGAGGGAGCCAACCGATATGGTGCCTTAGCTATCGGAGCCGCACCAGGGATCAGGTCAATCCTGAACTCGACCTGTCTCTCAGGAGGTATTCCAGGAAAATCCTTTGGAAATACATCCGGGTAGTCTCGCACTACCGGAACATCATCAACTTTCGTCTTGCCCTTCTCCCGGGCGTCTAAAACATATGCAATATATCCGGCGCATCCCTGCTGGAAATAGCGCCTCGCTCTCGCTGCTGAACACAGAACTGGTCCGCGCTGTGGCCTCTCGCCCTGAATCACTAACTCTCCCCCACTGGGAGTGCGAACCCTCACTAACTATAGCTCACAATCTATCACCACCCCATTGGGGCTCAGCCAATCCATGCCTACTATGACCTTATTCCCTCACAGGGGAATAGGGACCAAGTCCACCAGAAACTGCTCATCGAATAACTATAGAGAACATCCTCTGTGTACTTTCACCACCCTAGCAGTCCTGTCAGCTACTATCTCAACCTCAAGTGGATAATCTAGCTCCCCTAGAGCTCTGCTAAACCTCTTGCTAAGTGCAAGAGAGACGAATGCTCGAGTAGCCCCCGAATCAAACAATATTGTGGCTGAAATGCCGTTCATTGAGAACGGCCCTATACAAAACATATAACCATCAGAAACAATCACTAATAAATGAAGAGATAAGGGAAAAATACATACCCATCACCACGTCAGGAGTCGCTCGCACCTCCTCTGCTGTCAGCTGAAAAGCCCTACTCTTTGCCACCGGCGTCTCAACTCGGCCCTGACGGCCATCTGTAATCCTCAAAGTAGCAGGAGCAGGTGCTGACACCTTCCCTACAGCGGCTAAACTCTGACACTGGGACTTTTTATGTCCCCTCTGATTGCACTGGAAGCATATCAAATCTGATGCCGCAATGGCAGTAGTAGTGGCTGTATAATCTCTGCTCATATGCGCAGTCCGACCGCACTTGTAGCAGCCGGAACTCCCTGCCTTACACGCCCCATCGTGTAATCTTCCACACTTGCCACACCAACTGTGCTCTGCTGACTCCTGGATCTGTGATCTGAAACCTTGGGCTTTTTTCCCGAACTCCCTGAACCCGAAGCCGCCTCTGACTTCCTTTTTCTCTCTATCTCAAGGTCTATCTCTATCTTTCTCTCTCTCTCTCTCTCTCTCTCTCTCTCTCTCCCCTAGCAATCATGTCATCCAACGTTTTATAGCTGGACCGGCTCACAAACTGGCAGATGTTGCTCCGTAGCATCTCATGATAACAGGCCTTCTTCATTTCCTCATCAGCTGCGTACTGAGGAACCAGAAGCGCCCTTTCCCTAAACTTGGCGGTAATCTCTGCCACTGTCTCTGTAGTCTGGGTGAGATCCTGAAACTCCCTGGCTAACTGCTTGTAGCACCTCGTTTCCGGTATGTGAATTTTATTTGAGCATTGCCCTAATATAGCCTTGGACTCGGCGAGTCATAGGGTCCGACTCGCCGAGTAGGGACGAGACTCAGGACACGTTTTAAGTAGGCGACTCGGCGAGTCCACATCCTGGACTCGGCGAGTCACCGCTGCTGGATGAAACCCTAAGTTTCAAGGGTTTGCACCCTATTTAAACTCTCATTCCGCCCCAACTCGTCCCCATTCACCCCCAGAACTCCCCCAACATCGTTTTCCCTTGTTTCCTTGAGAGTTTGAGGTGTTCTTGGTGTGTTCTTGAAGGTTTTGAGGAGAAAGAGGAGTAGATCAAGAAGAGGAGAAGGAGATCAGCCATCTTTGTGTCATTTCAACATTTCCCTTGAGGTATATCTCGTTTTCCCCTGTTTCTATGCTTAGGATGTCATTTGGGACACTCTTGAGCAATTCTTCAAGCTTGTTTGTGCTTAATGACTCGTAATAAGTGGATTAACCTTTAGATCTAGGCAAGATTGAGCTCCAGGAGCTCAGATCTGTGAGCTTTATGGCCCCATGTGGCTTGTTCATCCTAGATCTACCCTTTTGAGGCATTTTACACCCTAAAATCCACATTAGTGAATATCCACATGTAAAGTTGGAAACTTTACGTGTGATTTGTGTCCTAGAAGTCCAGATCTATGAATGGCATGGACTGAAATCGAGTAAATCTGTGTATTTGGTGAATGCATGGCGACGACTCGGAGAGTCGTATAGGTGACTCGGCGAGTCTGGTCGCGAGTCACCGATTTGGTCCCTTCTTCATGTGTCGAGTTGAGCCATGAGTCACAGGGGGTGACTCGGTGAGTTGGGAGCTGAACTCACCCATGTTAGGACTCGGCGAGTCAATGCCCTGACTCGGCGAGTCCAAGGCAATCTTCATAGAGCAAGAACAGACTCGGCGAGTTGTTCATACAACTCGGCGAGTCTTAGCATAAAGTGTTCATCGGATGAAGATGAACTCGACGAGTTGTTCATACAACTCGGCGAGTAGGATGAAGGAGTTGAATGACAGTTAGAAGGTGAACTCGTCGAGTCATAGCCTGACTCGACGAGTAGACCCAGGGACCCAGGACAATAGTTTGCTAGGGACTCGGCGAGTGGAGATCCACTCGGCGAGTCGGGTCAACTGAAAAATTGACTCTAGCTTTGGCTTAGAGCTAGACCGGGGGTAAAATGGTCATTTTACCTAAAGGACAGTTAGCAGTGTTTGATTGAGTATGTTGTGGGAATTGCAGCCGGAGGACTCCCGGAGCAGCAATAGTCAGTTAGTTCCCGATCAGTTCAGCATCTACTTTGAGGTGAGTTACCTTCCAGTAGCAGTGGGTCTAAGGCCACAATGCCGACCCACCAGTAGGAGAAGTATGATAGATGATTGTCTTTGTGATATCATCTAAGTTTGCTATTACCTAATATGTTATATGCTAGCATGATATGTTGTATGTGATAGTAGTAGAGTTTGGTTGTTAGGACCGAAGGGTAGTCAGACACCCCAGATACGTCTGACAGTATGTGATGATATGTTTGCATGCTGACTTGTTATGTTATATGTGATCATAGTGGTAGGGGTGAAATAGTCCCCGAGGTTCGGTTGTTAGGACCGATGGGTAGTCAGCACCCCAGAATGGCTTGACATGGGTAGTCAGCACCCCAGAATGGCTTGACACGGGTCAGACGGCACCCCAGAATGGCCGTATGGGTAGGTCGGCACCCCAGAATGGCCGTACCGGGTAGTCAGGCACCCCAGAATAGCCTGGCAGTACGTATGTTATGTGTTTGTGTGGTATGCGGTACGTTGGGGGAACTCACTAAGCTTTGTGCTTACGTTTACAGTTTCGTTTTCAGGTACCTCTGCATCGAAGGGGAAGGAGCCGGCGCGGTAGCGGCACGTCATACACACACTCTTCGGTTTCCGCATTTATGAGATTTACTGGGATTGTACTCTGATATTTTGATGGGATGTATGGTTTGACTTTTTAGAACATGGTTGCGATGTGTTATGGTGTGAACAAACAATGTTTTTATTTATTAACGTTTTCTAAAGTAATACCTAAAAAATGAAATTTTCGGACGTAAAAATTGGGTCGTTACACTGCTGCACCTCAATAACCGGTGCGAACTTAGCTCTGCACCTGGCAGTAAAGTCAGACTAGGTCATAGCATCCAAAGCTGCGTCATCTCCAATGACATGTCCGACCTCCTCCCACCAATCCCGTGCCCTGTCCTTCAGAAGACGGGACAACAATCTGACCTTGTCCCCCTCGGGACACCTGCTCGTGTGGAAAGCATTGGCCACATCCTCCAACCATCTAGTACTCTCTATGGGGTCCCGCGCCCCATGATAATCTGGAGCTCCACATTCTCGGAACTCCCTGAATGTAAGCGTGCGCAACCCTATCATGGCCGCCACCTCAGCATGATATGTGCCTAGTCTCTCCTCCATCAACTCTAGTATTCCCTCCTTGATCGAACCAAAGATCTCTGGAGTCTGCTCAAGAATGATACGGGTCACCTCTGAAGTGAAAAAATCTCTAGTCTGCTCATCTAGATGCTCGGCTCCTGAGCCTGATCCTGATCCCTCTCCGGCACCTGAACTGCCGGCTACTGGCCTAGGTCGCAAAACCACCATTCTGAAAACATCTCAGGGCAAACGTCAGTACACTGAAATATCTCAAGGGATTGCTGCTACTACAAGCTTCCCGGTCTCATCTCAGCCTTCCTTGATTCGAGTATGGATCCTCTGCTTTTAGTAGTACGGGCCCATACTACCTTCCACATCTATCTGTACTTTCCTCAAGAACTACCTTGACTCCACCAAGTCACTCTACTGCTACTGACTTCTACTACTCACATCCTAGGCTTGCCCTACGGAAACCTTTGAGTCTACCCAAACCAATCCTCAGCTGCTAAAGGCCTCCTTGTAATGCCAACTAGCCACCACCTAAATACCATCACATGCAATGAGGCTCGGATAATCCTTCGAGTAAAAGACTCATCCCTACAACGGTTAGACTGAAACGAGAGCTGCGCAATAGGGTCAAATCCGACACTCTAAGATTATTCAACCCTGACCACATGTGACGTGATGTATTCACCTAATGGATAACTCCCATCACTCATAGTCCCACAAAGCACAAAGCAAGCAGCATTCGGATAAAGGAAACATACTCATGCAAACTATTCTCATAACAAGAAACTGTACTAGCATACAATGCTAAGCTCATACTATCAGGCATAACCTACACAGGCTATCCTACTACTGTCTATTCAGTACTAGCATGCAATTCTCATCAAGCTGAAACACATAAAGTAGGCACATAAGGTATCCTCCTAGATCCTTAGTCCTATACTAGCATGTTGTTCTACTAAATCTGAAAGTGGTAATATAAACTACTATGGGTAATTTGGGAGTACTTACTTGTGCTCGGTTGATTGCACGCACCACACTTTTTTCTCTTTATCAAAACTCTTTTTTTTTCTAAATTCTTTTTCAAGAATCCTTTTCAAAAATGTTTTTCCTTTGAAAATGTTTTACCATTTCCTTAGTTTGAGTTCAGACACACCCGAAAGTGTATCTGAATCCCTCAAACCAAGGCTCTGATACCTACTTGTAACATCCCATAATACGACCCAAAATTTTTTATTTAATCATTACTAAAATCATTAGATCAATACCATAAAATAAAAACCCATACGCTAATATCTCAAAACCATAACAAAGTGTCACACCCCCAAACCAGAATGACGGAATCGTTCGAGGGCGGATGACTTCATGTAGTATCGTAACAATTGAATACATAGTAAAGAAAGTAATACAACCATCATATATATAATTTAAACGTTTACATTGTTGAAAGGTACTCATTTCAAAACAAATTACAATATGATGTTAAAATGAAACTAAACTAACGCCACAACGTCTCTTCTTCAAAAGCTGTTTGTTTACGTATTTTATTGAATTCCTGATAAATACAAGTAGTTTTGAAAGAGTAGATCAGCATTTAAGCTAGTGAGTTCATAAGTATTTAGTAACAATGTTTGTATGAAATAGAATGAAATGGTTTGTACATGTTTGAATGTTCCTAGAAAATCCCATATTTTCTACTATAGTAGATAGTACTTTAATTGTTCCAAAACTTGTAATGCAATAGTTCTTTTCATGCCTAAAATAGTAGGTTTATGTATAAATCACTAAGGCATTTGAAGAACCCTGTAAATCAATGTGTTTTTAATACTCCATGTGAGTCTTATAATCATGCTATTTGACCAGGATGCCTATAACAATGTTCTTCAAGCGTTGGAAGGTTATGACGTTTGTCACCCCAGGCCTGCCGGCCTAGTTGTAGCTAACAGCTTAGATGCGGATTGTCAATCCCGTATAGATCTATACACAAGTATCACGCTCCTGCTACAAGGGATTTTGGTATATAATACATGACTTAAAATGCATACTCAAAAGTATGTGAAATGTCTCACAAAACTTAGTATAAAACAGATTTACGTACGAAAATTTCCATTTGTTCTTGTGTATGAAAATATCTCTTTGATATAGTGTTTCTAGTATGTAAATGTTCAATATTTTCTCGTAAACTATACCTATTATAGTTTTTCAAAGTGTGTGTTTCGTTCGTATAGTAAACCCTAGTGTAATGCTCACTTGTTATGTAAAGTATAATATTTATAGTGGCATAAATGATTATATATTTAAAGTATAAATAAAGTGTTTGATTCGTGTATATATATAAGCATGTTTTATTTCCAAAAGACAAGATGTTATCGAGAATATATATTGCATACGAAAGTTCCCATGTAGTAGTTATGAATCACATATGATTTACTTGATAAAAAGAGTATATAGTGAAAACATAATGTTACACATGATAATAACCGTATGTTTACTTGTATTTCCCCCCTTAAAAGTGTATAAAAAGCACTGATAAAACATTTGAAAGTGTAGTTTATAGGGGTATGAACTCACTTGATTGGAGGGAGGAAGCGAGATGATAATCGAGCAGAACTTTGACTTGGAAGAGTTGATTTTCGCGGGAATCTCGGGTATCTCAGGAATCTCAGGAGTGTAGAACCTTCCTTCGGAACTTGAGTGTGAAAACCGGGGCTTCGGGATGGCTTTTCGAGGTAATTCCGCAGAGTAACAACACTTAGATGGAAAGAGATGAGCACCAAACCCGACACACTTAAGCTTCTATTTATAGGGTCATTTCTGGTGTTCCACGTCGTGGCCATCGGTACCATGTCGTGGTGAGCAAAATCTTATCCTCTTCCATTGATGGGGTGCCCTCAGTCACTTGCCGGGTCGCGGCCAACTGTGCCACGTCGTGGCAGACCTGACAACCTCAGATTTTGAGCCTTAAACTTGTAAAATCCGTAACTTTCGCGTACGAGCTCCGTTTTTGATGTTCTTTATATGAATACGTAGATGAGAATATACTCTACAACTCTTGTTTAGACTTCGTCAGCTAATTTTGAATTTATTTTTAATTATTTATTTTTAACAGGACAGGACAGGAAAAACCCGTTAAAAATCCATAACTTCTTCATCCAACGTCCATTTTTTCCAGACTTTTTACCGTTGCACTACTTTGTTTGAGACCTTCGATTCTTATTTATGTTGTTTCGGCTAAAAGTCTCTTGATCTCTATTTCGAGTGTTTAGTTGTCTACTGCTATATCCGGATCTTGGAAAAATCATAACTTCCTCATACGAAGTCAGATTTGGACGTTCTTTTTACGTACGTTTACGGTGTAATGATATTTATGAATTTCAATTAGATACTTAAGGCTAAAAACTATTGTATTGAAACTTCACATTTTTCGTTAATCGGTGTTGCCGGTTTTCTCGGAAATCTTAGAATGGTCATAACTTCTTCGTTATAACTCAGATTTTATTGTTCTTAGTATTTCTGTAACCCTTGACACAATATCTAGCATAGTAGGTAACCCAATAGAGACTTTTGTACATTTTATTTTCGAAGTTAATTTCATTATTTCAAAAGTGGTTACAATACATGACTTTTTAGGTCATTACATTGAGTCAAAATATCGGGTTGTCACGCAAAGTATCACGAGAAAACTATATCAAGACTGTATGAAGTTGCCTTGGACTTGCCGAGTCAGGGCATTGACTTGCCAAGTCCCTTCATGAATGAGTCCGATCTCCAACTCACTGAGTCCACCTAAAACTCAGTGGTTCCACTCGGCATAATACATAGAAGGGGGGAAAACTTGAGGACTCGCGACTCGACTCGCCGAGTCTGAAGAACGACTCGCCTAGTCGGTTGCATGCAACTTCTATCCAGTTGATTCTGCTCAAAACAAATGCATACAACTTATAGATTTGGGTTCTGAAGGCTTGGTTACCACGTAAAGTTTCCAACTTTACATGTACATTTTCATGAAAAGGGATTTAAAGGCTCAAAAGACACTTAAAAGAGTAGATCTAGGGCTTTCATGCAAAATGGCTCCATAAAGGTATTAGATCTAAGTTTTTGGAACTAAAACATGGCTAGATCCGAAGTCTATTCAACCCAATGCCATATCTCAACTAAAACCAAGCTAAGAAATGGATAAAATGGCCTAAATGTGATTAATAATGGAGAATCAATCATAGAAACAAAAGGAATCCGATTATTACCTCAATAAACTTTGTAGTGGGTGAAAGATCTTGGATCTCCTTCTACTCCTTTGTATCTAGCTTCCTTCTTCTCTTCAAAACTTCAATATTCACACAAGAAATGCTCAAAATGCTCAAGGAATGGTCAGGGTTTGCTAAATGATGCTCTGAGGGTGAAGGAGGTGAGGTTGGGGCTCATAACATGGTTTAAATAGGGTGAAAAACCTGTGGATCTAGGGTTTCTTCCAGACTGGCGGACTTGCCGAGTCCAGGATATGGACTCGCCGAGTCGCCAACATAGACATGCTAAATATCTCATCTCTACTCGGAGAGTCGGGGCTACAACTCCCCAAGTTCCAGCTAAAAATGAAAAAAATACTTAGATTAAAATACATACCAGAAACCAGGTGCTACACCTATATTCTCTCAGAAGGGGAAAAGACCATTTTACCCCTCCAATGGTCTAAATGTCCAATTGTTGACCAAACCCTAAAAGTCAACGAAATTCAATAGAGGGCAGTACGCAGGGCGTACCAACTCTGTACGCGGGGCGTACCCCAGCTATCAAGAATCGGGGATCTCAACCCCTACGAGGCACGTTCTGAGATTTACGCCCAGCGTAAGTCTCAGTTTCATGCTCTTAATGTTTTTTGGTCTGGATCGGTTAAGATATAAGCTCATACTCTATATCTAGACCTTCTAATGCCTCTTAACCCATAAATTTGAAACCTTTAAGCCTTTCTTTGGTTGTAAAGGTCACCAATCACTCCAAAATCTTATCCTTTCTCCTCCTTAAGTCCTTATCTCATGCATGACTCAATATAAACGATCAAGATTGGATTTTTATGGATCTACAACACATTTTATACTAAAATTGGGAAGATCAAGGCTCTTGGAGACCATTTACTCATAAAGTCTCCTTCTTGGGACAAAACCCTAAAAATTGGTCCATAAAGCAAAAATCTAAAATGATGAAGAAAGTTTTGAGCTTTTTACCTCCAAATGGTGCCCAAACCTCTATAAAGCTCAGTTCCAAATCTTGCACTCCAACTCTAGCTCCCACAATGGCCCTCTTTTCTTCTTCACAAGCACACAATGATACTTTCAAGCTTAACGCACACACAAGCTTAGAACGAAGGGTTGGCTCTCCTTGGGTTTCACTCTCTATAAAATGGTGGCTGGGATGGGGCTATAGTATTCCTTTTATAGTGATCATGATTCATTTAGGTTTTTGGATCTGGGCCCATTACAACCAATGTAAGCTAAGGTACACCCAACATACCTAGGTAGAGTTCGTGTCAAAAGCACGCCCGTGGGTACGCGCAGCGTACTCTTCAGTACGCCCATCGTACCCACTTGCCACCATTTTCTATTTTAGGCTAAATTTGACAACTTGAAAAGAAGAAGGATTAAAGAGATATACCTAAATTTTAGGATGTTACAATTCTCCCCCACTTGAATTAGATTTCGCCCTCGAAATCGCTCTTTATCAACGCATAGATCGAACCGATAATCCAAGAAGCACCACCAAAAGGACTCTTATTATACAATAATTTCCGAACTTGAAAACTCCAGTGGTCTGTCTCCCTGCCAGACCACCCTCGCAAAATATCACGTTAATATCTCATCGATTAACAGACTCTAAGAACACTCTATCAACTCTGATTCTCTAATCGATCCCAATCGAACTCAAGAGGAATGGAATGGTCATAACCCACTAATGATCCACCGCCTGAACAACTATCAGAACTTATCGGAAAGAATAAATCCCAAAAATCTGACCTCAAACACAAGAAAAGATCACACTCACTTGGAAGTATTCTCTGACTCCCATAGACATAAGCCCCAACGTCCTCTCAGATTCCCCTTTCAATACTGAGCACCAGGTCAGCTCCCAACCCAATATACGAACCTCCAAAGGTTACTCATTGCAGACCAAAATGTCTCACCGAATTCCTTCTCACGATGACTATCTCGGCTCATCGCAACACACAAGTCACAAAGCTCACTTTATCCCAAGAGAGTGCTACAACTCATCTAAAATCGTCTCGGTTCCGACCCTCGGTCATCTTCCACCCACTGGTTCCATGTGCCCTTAGAGTATTCTCATACAAACGAAACTGACCCACTCTGGTTAAATAAATCAGATGAAGATCAATATCCCTCAAAATGAAACAGATATACAAAACCAAAACCTCATCTCGCCTACACAACCCAAGAACTAATCCAGACTCAAGATCGAGAGTCTGATTCAACAGCAGGCTTGGAACCACTCAATACCAATCTGGTACTCAACTCATGACCCAAGATTTGTGAACTTAAGCACACACCTTCTCTCTAATTCCTTCTGATTACGACAATCCCCACTTGTCACACCCCCGAACCAGACGGCGGAAACGTCCGAGGGCTATCGTGACTCATTGAATACCATCACAATGTATATACATGAAACATAACATAAAACATCACCAACATTTGGAATAGTACAACCGATAGTGTTTACATTCGTTACATTGTTCAAACGTTACATTCTCAAAATAACTGTTCAACATCACTTAAACCACAGCAAACATCATAGAGTATAAATCATCCGTCACCTTATCTGTTACCTGAGAATACAAGTATTTTGAAAAACGTCAACATACGAAATGTTGGTGAGTTCATAAGTTGTGTTTGAAATCCAATGTAATGTTTGAAACCCATCAGAAAATCCGATATTTTCTAATAATAGAATAGTGTAAAAATATGTGTTGATCCATGAGTATGCATGTTTGAATTCTATAGATGTAAGCGTAAGAGTTGTGAAAAATTCGACCGGTAATTCATAATTTGTAATTGTTGAAAACCCTAGGAAAACCCGACGTTTTCCTATCACTTTGTATTACTTAGCTTGTATACCGTTGTTTCGTTTCGTTAGAGGGAAATCGTTGAGCTCCGGAGGCATTGAGAATACAATGGGTGGTGAAGTGTTGTGACGTACGTTAACGAAAACGTCCAATTGACAACCTTACAAGCGATCCCTTAGGTGCCACTTGTAAAAACCCGACGTTTTCCTATCACTTTGTATTACTTAGCTTGTATATCGTTGTTTCGTTTCGTTAGAGGGAAATCGTTGAGCTCCGGAGGCATTGAGAATACAATGGGTGGTGAAGTGTTGTGACGTACGTTAACGAAAACGTCCAATTGACAACCTTACAAGCGATCCCTTAGGTGCCACTCGTAATTCTTCACACAACTCGATCCTCCCGGACTTGTGTAGTCCCACGACCGGAGGGAAGGAGAGAAGGTGCGAAACCCTCGGTATTTCCCCGCGTCGTTCAGGACAAATGCAATTGCGAAGGGCCCGAAGCCCAACCCGCAATCGTGAGTTACCGACTTTACTAGCAGCACTGAAGGACCCTTGGGGACCAGCAGCACGTTTGCCATTGAAAGTCCTGTTACGTTATGTCGGATTGGTAAAACCCAACACTTCGTAAGAGAGAGAGATCTTCGGGCCTTAAGATCAGGTCATTGGGCTAGCTAGGCTCAACGAACAAGATTTTACACTTTTGGGCCCAAAGATGGTGCATAGACGTCTGCGCACACTCGTATGTATAGTGAATTCTCCATCGTTATTAGTTATGAATCGAAATGTCGTAACGTCGTCGTGTTAGTGGTTTTGGATTTTTATTGGTTCGAGACCGAACCAATTCGTTTAACAACGACTTTTGGTATTGTAGTGTATTGTATTTCGTCGACAAGCGTGGTACCATCAATTGGTCAAATTGCATGTATTAACTAGCCTTGAAGATTTTCTGTTTTCAGCCCCTCCTTAATTGTAGAATTTACCCTTTTCACCCCTTTATTTAAAAACTTTCCGGTTTGGTCCTTAAATCAATTTTCTTGACATTTTTATACAAAAAATTATTGAAATAAGTATTTTCCAGCATATTTATCATAGAAAACAGTTTAAGCCCTTGAAATTTCAGTTTTCTCGGTTATAGCCCCTCTTTTTCGCAACTTTTACATTTTTGACCCAATTTGGAAAATTTTTACAACTTTGGTCCCTTTTAAATTTGAAAAGTATTTTAAACCTTTGAAAAGCACATGGAACACTTATAGTCCACTGTTTTACAGAAAAATGCAGTTTTGGTCCTCCAATTTTGAAAATTTCGCATATTGGGGCTTATTGGGCCGAAAATGTCATATTTAGCCCAATAAGCATGGAATTTATGTTTTTAACCCTCTAAATAGTATATTTTCAGAAAATACATTGTGTAAACTGTTTTGACTCATCTAACCCATCAGATTTCGAAATATTTCACTTTAGGCCCTTTAACTTTGTAATTTCAACATTTTATGTAAAAAAAAAATGAGTTTTTAGCCCAAGTTAAGTGTTGTCAAGCTATTTAGCCATTTTCTTAGTATACTTTGCAATGTAGTAGTATATTTTATGCTATAATAAGATATATGTCTCAGTTTTTAGCATTTCATACTAAATCTATCATCAAAATCATACAAAACATACACATAAGCATAGAAATCAACCACAACATACACATAATGATGGATCTACACTTTTCCTTGTATTCTCCCCCATAAAAACTCATAAAAACCGAAAATAAGGGGATATGAAACTCACCTTGGGTGTTGATTCGGTTTTTGAAGAAAGAATGGAAGAAATGAAGTGATTTTTGGCCTTTGCACTCCTTGATGAAATTTTCGAGTTTATGGGGTTTCTAGAGTGCAAGATCATGATTTTTGCATGGATTAGGAAGAGATTTTTGATAAATAAGGAATACAAGGCATAGATCCAAGCAAAACCTTACCTTAGATGATGATTTTGTGGAAGAACTTCCTTGAATGCTTCCTAAATTTTGAGATTTTGGATGGAGAAGAAGAAGAATCCTTGAGTGATTTTAGAGAGAGTTTGTGAGTGTTTTGTGTGTGTGTGGGTGTTGCTCTCGGCCGAGTTCAAGAAGAAGAGAAGAGAGAGAGTTGAGTTGACATTCCTAGTTGCATGTTGGTCCATGCATGGAGATATGTGGGATATAAGTGAGGTGGCAAGGCTTAAGTCACTCTTCCTTCTTGGTTTTGGGCTTATGGGCCGAGAATTGTAAATGGAAAGGAAAAAAATTGGGCTTTAATGTCCTAACCCATGTAGATGTTAAGTTGAATGGTTTTTAGTCCCAAAAGAAGTATAGTATGATTTTTACACTTTGTTGGGCTAGTTTAAGTTAATCATGGTTCAAAATTTTGTATTTATTCCATTCTAGGTCCAACATGGCTCACAATGTTGAAATAAATAGATGTGGGTCCAATTAGAGCCCAATTAGGGTTCTAAGCCCATGATAGTCTTATTGGAGGCTTATTGGTCCGTTTGGATCCAATAAGGAAGTCCTAGTCCAAAATGGACTTAACAAGAGCTTCTAGGGTCTCCAATTGTTTGATGACTACTTGTAGTACTTGTATAATGTATTTGATTGAAGTTTTTGATTCACATTAGCTTGAATGTATAGATTACATGACACAAAATTTCCAGTTGTGACATCATCCCCCCGTTAGAGGGAATTTCGTCCCGAAATTCTGTTTGAAAGCTAAATACTTAAGCCTAATTTTTCATGGTTAAGTTGAGTGATTTTTGGTCCAAATAAATTTAAATGTGATTTTTATGACTTGTTAGGGTCAAATTAGGTTAATTATGGTTCATAGCCATTAATTTATTTCATTCTAGGTTCAACATGGCTCAAAATGTTGAAATAAATAGTTGTGGGTCCAATTAGAGCCCAATTAGGGTTCTAAGCCCATGATAGTCCAATTGGAAGCTTATTGGTCCATTTGGATCCAACAAGGAAGTTCTAGTCCAAAATGTACTTAACAAGAACTTCTAGGGTTTTCCAATTGTTTGATGTAGTGAATTGGGGGTTTAGTTTCCCATTGAGTAAGCATCATACTTGTTTTTGAGTTTTTGATTTCAACATTTAATTGAGTATAGTGATTACAAGACATAGAATTTCTAGTTGTGACATCATCCCCCTGTTAGAGGGAATTTCGTCCCGAAATTCTGTTTGAAAGCTAGATTTGAGAAAGCTAGAATAGGTGAGGGTACTTTTGCTTCATTTGGTCTTCGCGCTCCCAAGTGAATTCTGGCCCACGCTTTGCGTTCCACCGTACTTTCACGATCGGGATGCGACTCTGCTTAGTACGCTTCACCTCCCTGTCCATGATTTCGATTGGTTCTTCAACGAATAGGAGTTTCTCATTGATTTCGATTTCATCAAGAGGAGTGACGAGTGTTTCATCTGAGAGACATTTCTTTAGATTAGATACGTGAAACACGGGGTGTACACCGTTTAGCTCTGCGGGTAGTTGCAGTCTGTATGCTACTGGACCAATTCGAGCGACGATTTCGAAAGGTCCAATGTATCGTGGGTTCAGCTTTCCCCGTTTTCCGAAACGTATAACCCCTTTCCAGGGCGAGACTTTTAACAGTACTCGATCACCGACCTGAAATTCTAAGGGCTTTCGTCGTTTTTCAGCGTAGCTCTTTTGTCGGTCACGCGATGCTTGCAATCGAGCTCTGATTTGAACGATCTTTTCCGTGGTTTCACGGATGATCTCCGGTCCCGTTAGTGCTTTGTCCGACGCATGCATTTTTGCTAGCTGGGTGTCTCCTACTTCAGCCCAACATAACGGTGATCTACATTTACGCCCGTAAAGTGCTTCGAAAGGAGCCACCTTGATGCTCGAATGGTAACTATTGTTGTATGAGAACTCTATTAAGGGTAGGTGGGTATCCCAAGACTTTCCAAAGTCTATCACGCATGCACGGAGCATATCTTCGAGCGTTTGGATAGTCCGCTCGCTTTGACCATCCGTTTGTGGATGATAAGCGGTGCTCATATCGAGGTTTGTTCCCATCGCCTTATGGAGTGATTGCCAAAATCGGGACGTAAACCTACTGTCCCTATCCGAGATAATAGATTTTGGCACTCCATGGAGTCTCACGATTTCTCGTAGGTACAATCGCGTCAGTCTCTCCATCTTGTAGGATTCCTTGATTGGCAGAAAATGGGCAGATTTCGTTAGTCGATCGATTATTACCCATATGGTATCTAGTCCGCCCGACGTCTTGGGTAGCTTGGTAACGAAATCCATAGAAATCCCCTCCCATTTCCACTCGGAAATTTCCGGTTGCTGCAACAATCCTGAAGGTTTCTGGTATTCCACCTTTACTTTGGCGCATGTAAGGCACTTACTGACGTAGGTCGCGATTTCCGCCTTCATGTTAGGCCACCAATAGTGTTGTTTAATATCCAAATACATCTTATCAGAACCGGGGTGAATGGAGTATCGCGTCTTGTGGGCTTCCTTCATGACAACATCTCTAAACCCTCCAAATTTAGGGACCCAAATACGGTTCATGAAATAGTATACTCCATTCCCCTTTGTCTCCAGGTTCTTTTCCATTCCGCGCAATACTTCGCTTGCTCTATTTTCCGTCTTCATGGCCTCCGACTGGGCTACTGCAAGTTGAGTGGCCAGGTGTGACTGAATGGTTATCGAGAGAGTTTTTGTACAACGATTAGAGTACTCCTTTCGACTTAATGCGTCTGCTAGCACGTTGGCCTTGCCTGGGTGGTACTTAATCTCGCACTCATAATCGTTTAGCAACTCAACCCATCTTCGTTGCCTCATGTTTAACTCCTTCTGGTTTAAGATGTGTTGGAGGCTCTTGTGATCTGTGAAGACGGTGCACTTTGTACCGTAAAGGTAATGCCTCCAAATTTTTAGGGCAAAGACTACAGCTCCCAACTCTAGGTCATGGGTTGTGTAGTTCACTTCATGCGTCTTTAGCTGGCGGGATGCATAGGCTATCACTCTCCCACGTTGCATGAGAACGCAACCTAAACCCTGATTTGATGCGTCGCAGTAGACTACAAAGTCTTCCGTTCCTTCAGGCAGAGATAGTACAGGTGCGCTACAGAGAGCTTGCTTCAAGGTTCGAAATGCGATTTCTTGTTTGTCTGTCCATTTGAATGGTACGCCCTTTTGCGTAAGCGAGGTAAGTGGCTTGGCGATCTTAGAGAAGTTTTGAATGAATCTCCTATAGTAGCCTGCTAATCCCAAGAATTGACGAATTTCCGTGGGTGTTGTCCGGATTGCCCAACCTTCTACAGCTTTAACCTTAGAGGGATCCACATGGATTCCATCTTGGCTGACCACATGACCTAGGAAATTCACGCTCCGCAGCCAGAACTCACACTTGGAGAGTTTGGCATAAAGTTTTTCCGATCGTAGAGTTTCTAAGACTTGTCGGAGATGTTGGTCATGCTCTTCCTTGCTTCGAGAATAGACGAGGATGTCATCGATAAAAACAATGACAAAGTTGTCAAGAAACGGTCGGCAGATTCGATTCATTAGGTCCATAAATGCGGCAGGGGCATTCGTTAGACCGAAGGGCATTATGAAAAATTCATAATGTCCGTAACGAGTTCGGAAAGCGGTTTTTGGAATATCCTCTTCCTGGACTTTGAGTTGGTGGTACCCGGACCGTAAATCTATTTTAGAAAAATAACTAGCCCCTTGGAGCTGGTCAAATAGGTCATCGATTCGTGGGAGTGGGTAGCGGTTCTTGATTGTGAGTTTGTTTAACTCTCTGTAATCGATACACATTCTAAAAGATCCGTCTTTGTTTTTGACAAAGAGAACCGGAGCTCCCCATGGCGAGTAACTAGGTCGAATAAATCCCTTGTCCAAAAGTTCGCTGAGTTGGCTGGATAATTTCTGCATCTCGGCAGGAGCCAACCGATAGGGTGATTTAGCAAGAGGAGTTGCTCCTGGGATAAGGTCAATTCGAAATTCAACCTATCTCTCTGGGGGCACTCCCGGAAGATCTTCAGGAAATACATCCGGAAATTCACATACTACGGGAATGTCTCGAACGTTAATCTCCTCCTTGGTTTTGTCCACCACATGAGCCAGGAACGCCAGATTGTTCCTTCGTAGATATTTTTGTGCCTTGACACACGAAACGAGGCGAAGGTTCATGCTAGGTTTGTCCCCGTAGACCACTAGGGTTTCGTGATTTGGAAGACGAAGACGAACAGCCTTCTCGTGGCACAAAATTTCAGCATGGTGGGGGCTTAACCAGTCCATGCCGATGATCACATCGAAACTCCTAATTGATACTGGCATTAGGTCTATTCGGAAGACGTGTTGATTAAGAGTTAGGGTACATCCGGTGTAGATTTCCCCAGTGGATTCGGTTTTCCCATTGGCCATTTCCACCGTATAGGCTTCATTTAGCTTTTGGGGAAGTTGTTTTAATAAGTGCTTAAACTTATTGCTTACGAAACTTCGCTCCGCTCCGGAGTCAAATAAGATGCATGCATAAGCGTGATTTAAGAGAAACGTAACGGTAACAACAGAGGGATCCTGAATAGCTTCCCCCTGACCCATGGTCAGCATCCTTCCTGTTCCTCCATTTCTTAAATTGTTGTTGTTGGGACAGTCTCGGCGGACGTGTCCAGTCTTCCCGCATCCGTAGCAGGTGTAGCTAGGCCCTGCGCTGTTGCCGCTGGCATGGGCGTTGTTGTTGTTGCGAGGGTTGTTGTTGTTGATTCCCTGATTTTGGTTATGGGGAGGGTAAGCCTTGCAGTACTTTGCAGTGTGACCCCTTCGGTTGCAGCTGGTGCACTGAAAATCCTTGCATTCTCCATAGTGATGGAAACCGCACTTGTTGCATTTGGGAAGATTACCGGAATAAGGTTTGGAAGTATTTGAAGTGGCTGAGGTTGGAGCCTGTGGTGCGGCTGGAGCCGATGTGGTAACGGCATTAACCGCCACTGTCTGCTGTTTCTTGGAGGTGTCGGGGCCCTGGCGCCCCTTCCTCTTATTGTTCTTTCCCCTCTTGTCATCTCCTTCCTTTTTCTTCTCAGCCTCCATTGGCTTCTCTCCCTTTTTGTTATTATGGTCGTACAACCTTTTTGCCAGTCTCTTTGCACTGTCAAATGTTTCGGGGTTTGCAGCTATCACATTCCCTTGAATTGGTGATGTGAGTCCCTAGATGAATCGCTCAATCTTCTTTCCTTCCGAGGTGATCATACCCGGGCACAACAGAGATAGTTCGCTAAATCTCGATATGTAGGCATCGATATTCGCGTTCTGCACAGTGAGGTTCCATAGCTCTTGTTCCATCTTCTGTATTTCGCCTCGTGGGCAGTACTCTGCCATTAACATTTCTTTCATCTCCGTCCACGGCATAGAGTTGGCTACAGGGAGTGTCATGGATTCTACATGTCCGTTCCACCAGGTGAGTGCTTGATCCGCAAAAGTGCAGGCTGCGAACTTCACCTTCATGTGCTCAGGGCAGTCGCATATCTCGAATACCGACTCCACTTTTTCGATCCATCGCTTCAGAGTGATCACTCCTCCAGTGCCATTAAAAGTTCGTGGTTTGGCGTTTGTGAAGTCCTTGTAGGTACATGCCTTGGTGGATCCTTGATTCATTCCATTGTTTGAACTTCCGGCTCCTTGCCCATTGACTCCTCCATTGTTCCCTTGTTGAATTTGCGCAATCGCTGCAGTGACTGCTGCAGATACAGCTGCCTGGAAGGCGGCTGAGTCAACTTCAGGTGGGGTTGGTCCTGGGTTTCCGCTAGTAGGTCGGAGAGGCATCTTTCTGTGACAAAACGGAAAGATGTTGAGGGTATGTGGTTTCGGTGAGGTCATGATCCTACTGACTAGGTGCATAGTACGGACTTAAACACTACTACCATTTACCAATCAATAATATCTCAACACATAGCAATTTATAATATCGTAATAAAACACACAAAAATTTACTAATATTATCCGCATTTGATACATGAAAATTTTGCTCATAGGAGCATACATGGGTGATACTAGTTCGACAGCATAACGACTCTATGAGTAGTGTAGTCACTTAAACATAGAGTCGGAGTACATAGCATATTTCCTAACGAACTACTATGATAAGTCTATCCCTAACCGCGATGAGCTGCGTCCTACTATAATGGTGAAATCATATGCCGAAGTGCTGAGCTAGCAGCTGCGCCATCTCTGTCATGTCTACAATGACCTCATCCCTCTCAAGCTCTGCTCGCACGGCTCGCGCTTCCATGACGAACAGTTGTTGTCGTAAGTCGGCAATCACGGCTTCTGGGGAGCGATTCTCCCGCAAGGGATTCACTGGTGGGACGTGGGGATCCCGTTGCACTTCGCTAACAGGAGATGCGATGTGACCCGTGTCCGGGGCCTGATCCTCCTTCATGTCATCGTCGGTCTCCTCGAACTCGTAGTCGGTGTCCATGTACTCGTCTGGTTCAATGCCGTAGGCTCCCTCTTGATTCCCTTCTGGTTCGCCTTCGAGTACCCCGTGTGCCTCAGGGGCTTGGAAGAACTGAATGCCCTGATGCTCTCCCTCCATGACGACTGAGAGAAAGTATGCGAATAAGCTATCACTTTCCTATGATTCTAACGCTATGGCACAAGCTAAACCGACATCCTCTTCTTGGTGGTAGGGGTATAGTTTTAGGTTCCCTAGCTATCCCGATCTCATCGAGACGTGTATTAGTCTTACTTTGGAGAGAATGTAGTTGATCAGGCTACATTCACTCCTTGGTATTACTAAGAACAGTCCCAATTTAACCGAGACACCAGCATTATTGTGTTTGATTCGGCGTTATGTTCTTATTCCTAATACAAGCAAGCGTATTTTATTTACTTGTTTTGTTCAGAGTTATGTTAGTCCCTCTTTTTGGTTTATAGTTGCATATCCGTGTGTGGCTAGATATGCTAGTTCACTATAAACAATGCTCTGATACCAACCTGTCACACCCCCGAACCAGACGGCGGAAACGTCCGAGGGCTATCGTGACTCATTGAATACCATCACAATGTATATACATGAAACATAACATAAAACATCACCAACATTTGGAATAGTACAACCGATAGTGTTTACATTCGTTACATTGTTCAAACGTTACATTCTCAAAATAACTGTTCAACATCACTTAAACCACAACAAACATCATAGAGTATAAATCATCCGTCACCTTATCTGTTACCTGAGAATACAAGTATTTTGAAAAACGTCAACATACGAAATGTTGGTGAGTTCATAAGTTGTGTTTGAAATCCAATGTAATGTTTGAAACCCATCAGAAAATCCGATATTTTCTAATAATACAATAGTGTAAAAATATGTGTTGATCCATGAGTATGCATGTTTGAATTCTATAGATGTAAGCGTAAGAGTTGTGAAAAATTCGACCGGTAATTCATAATTTGTAATTGTTGAAAACCCTAGGAAAACCCGACGTTTTCCTATCACTTTGTATTACTTAGCTTGTATACCGTTGTTTCGTTTCGTTAGAGGGAAATCGTTGAGCTCCGGAGGCATTGAGAATACAATGGGTGGTGAAGTGTTGTGACATACGTTAACGAAAACGTCCAATCGACAACCTTACAAGCGATCCCTTAGGTGCCACTCGTAATTCTTCACACAACTCGATCCTCCCGGACTTGTGTAGTCCCACGACCGGAGGGAAGGAGAGAAGGTGCGAAACCCTCGGTATTTCCCCGCGTCGTTCAGGACAAATGCAATTGCGAAGGGCCCGAAGCCCAACCCGCAATCGTGAGTTACCGACTTTACTAGCAGCACTGAAGGACCCTTGGGGACCAGCAGCACGTTTGCCATTGAAAGTCCTGTTACGTTATGTCGGATTGGTAAAACCCAACACTTCGTAAGAGAGAGAGAACTTCGGGCCTTAAGATCAGGTCATTGGGCTAGCTAGGCTCAACGAACAAGATTTTACACTTTTGGGCCCAAAGATGGTGCATAGACGTCTGCGCACACTCGTATGTATAGTGAATTCTCCATCGTTATTAGTTATGAATCGAAATGTCGTAACGTCGTTGTGTTAGTGGTTTTGGATTTTTATTGGTTCGAGACCGAACCAATTCGTTTAACAACGACTTTTGGTAATGTAGTGTATTGTATTTCGTCGACAAGCGTGGTACCATCAATTGGTCAAATTGCATGTATTAACTAGCCTTGAAGATTTTCTGTTTTCAGCCCCTCCTTAATTGTAGAATTTACCCTTTTCACCCCTTTATTTAAAAACTTTCCGGTTTGGTCCTTAAATCAATTTTCTTGACATTTTTATACCAAAAATTATTGAAATAAGTATTTTCCAGCATATTTATCATAGAAAACAGTTTAAGCCCTTGAAATTTCAGTTTTCTCGGTTATAGCCCCTCTTTTTCGCAACTTTTACATTTTTGACCCAATTTGGAAAATTTTTACAACTTTGGTCCCTTTTAAATTTGAAAAGTATTTTAAACCTTTGAAGAGCACATGGAACACTTATAGTCCACTGTTTTACAGAAAAATGCAGTTTTGGTCCTCCAATTTAGAAAATTTCGCATATTGGGCCTTATTGGGCCGAAAATGTCATATTTAGCCCAATAAGCTTGGAATTTATGTTTTTAACCCTCTAAATAGTATATTTTCAGAAAATACGTTGTGTAAACTGTTTTGACTCATCTCACCCATCAGATTTCGAAATATTTCACTTTAGGCCCTTTAACTTTGTAATTTCAACATTTTATGTCAAAAAAAATGAGTTTTTAGCCCAAGTTAAGTGTTGTCAAGCTATTTAGCCATTTTCTTAGTATACTTTGCAATGTAGTAGTATATTTTATGCTATAATAAGATATATGTCTCGGTTTTTAGCATTTCATACTAAATCTATCATCAAAATCATACAAAACATACACATAAGCATAGAAATCAACCACAACATACACATAATGATGGATCTACACTTTTCCTTGTATTCTCCCCCATAAAAACTCATAAAAACCGAAAATAAGGGGATATGAAACTCACCTTGGGTGTTGATTCGGTTTTTGAAGAAAGAATGGAAGAAATGAAGTGATTTTTGGCCTTTGCACTCCTTGATGAAATTTTCGAGTTTATGGGGTTTCTAGAGTGCAAGATCATGATTTTTGCATGGATTAGGAAGAGATTTTTGATAAATAAGGAATACAAGGCATAGATCCAAGCAAAACCTTACCTTAGATGATGATTTTGTGGAAGAACTTCCTTGAATGCTTCCTAAATTTTGAGATTTTGGATGGAGAAGAAGAAGAACCCTTGAGTGATTTTAGAGAGAGTTTGTGAGTGTTTTGTGTGTGTGTGGGTGTTGCTCTCGGCCGAGTTCAAGAAGAAGAGAAGAGAGAGAGTTGAGTTGACATTCCTAGTTGCATGTTGGTCCATGCATGGAGATATGTGGGATATAAGTGAGGTGGCAAGGCTTAAGTCCCTCTTCCTTCTTGGTTTTGGGCTTATGGGCCGAGAATTGTAAATGGAAAGGAAAAAAAATTGGGCTTTAATGTCCTAACCCATGTAGATGTTAAGTTGAATGGTTTTTAGTCCCAAAAGAAGTATAGTATGATTTTTACACTTTGTTGGGCTAGTTTAAGTTAATCATGGTTCAAAATTTTGTATTTATTCCATTCTAGGTCCAACATGGCTCACAATGTTGAAATACATAGATGTGGGTCCAATTAGAGCCCAATTAGGGTTCTAAGCCCATGATAGTCTTATTGGAGGCTTATTGGTCCGTTTGGATCCAATAAGGAAGTCCTAGTCCAAAATGGACTTAACAAGAGCTTCTAGGGTCTCCAATTGTTTGATGACTACTTGTAGTACTTGTATAATGTATTTGATTGAAGTTTTTGATTCACATTAGATTGAATGTATAGATTACATGACACAAAATTTCCAGTTGTGACACCACTCAACTTCAGATATATCAACTCCGACAGACATGGAGACCCCCGTCTCGACCCTGGTTCGGCAACCAGGCTCCCGAAGAGTCAAACGGTAAGGCTACCCAAGCCTAAGAACTCCTCTGTGCCATACTCTGACTAGTGAATGCTACGGCTCCCCGTAGCATCACAACAACCTCTCACTGATTAGTGAGTTCTACGGCTCCCCGTAGCATCACAACACCCTTTTACTGACTAGTGAGTACTACGACTCCCCGTAGCATCACAACACCCTTTCACTGACAAGTGAGTACTACGGCTCCCGGTAGCATCACAACACCCTTCCGCTAACTAGTGAGTACTATGACTCCCCATAGCATCACAACACCCTTTCGCCGACTAGTGAGTACTACGGCTCCCCGTAGCATCACAACACCCTTTCGCTGACTAGCGAGTACTACGGCTCCCCATAGCATCACAACACCCTTTTGCTAACTAGTGAGTACTACGGCTCCCCGTAGCATCACAACACCCTTTCACTCTAACTCATGGATGTTGTAGCTCCCTGTAGCCTTACAGTACTTTCGCTTACCATCCCATGGTCTCATCCTCTAGTCAACGCCATACTCTGCATCCGTTAACCCATGTTCCGCGGCCCAACATAGATAGATGCACACACCATCCAAAAGTAAGTATCACTACTCCTAACGGCAACCATTATGACCTAACTCCTTTTCTCACTCCAATTCTCATTCTTAAATAATATGTTTTGACATCAATCAGTCGAAGAAATCCCGCTAGAACCATAGAGAATTGCTACACCGTTTTCCATCTCTTAACTCAGAACTCAAAATAATATGGAATTAAGGACATCATACTCGGGTACCTCGGTATACTATCACATAATATCATGTTGTTTTACCTAAACCACATACCTCATACTTACGGCACCATACTCGGATACCGCATATCTCTTTTAGAATCACACAATCGGTCTTCCTCTCGCACCACTCAAATCTCAGAGTATTCCATCTCCCCATTGGAAACACAGAGGCATCGTTAATGACTCAGAACCCATTGACGAAAACCCCAAGCTCCCCCTCTTTTAATCACTACCTATATGAAACTACTCATATCGACCCTGACCGCACTCGACTCAACATATTCTAACCCAGAAAATCCTAAGTCACAATGAATTCTCTAATCCACAGCCACCTCCCATGGATCCACTCATCCTTTGTTAAACACAATCTCATACATCTTCCCGTCTGGCACTTCACCTCATCCTCCACTAACTCAGAGCCCATGCGTCTGCACCCTAGATTTCCATAACCATTTCTCTGACCGCCCATGAATGGATCACGGATCCCCTTACTGGAAAACCAGTTCTCCCCCACTCATGGTTCGAACAATCACAAAATATCCCGTCCCTGACAAAATCTTAGAATCCTCCCCACGTAACTGCCTTTGGTCACCTTGACGCCTCAGACTGACACACCGCTGGAAGTCCCCACTACTCCGAATCCAATCTGTCTCTAATCCACAAATAGTTCCCTTTCACACACTTCGACTCTAACTCCTCAACCTGCCTCCCAAATTGGGTATAATCACAAAAGCACAGACCTCATTCTCGTTGTAGGTACACAATGTAGACCACGAGGGCCACTGCCCCGATATACACCTTTTTGAATACCGGAAACTACTAGTAGAAGAACCTTTTCCCCACGAGGCACCTCTTTGTTCTCTTCCATCTTAGTCCCACTAATGACCCTTTCCTGGTACAAGAATACCTCGCAGCTAACATACTGCCCAAATGTTCTGGTGAAAAGGTTACCATGCTTGCTACCCCACAAGGTTTACCTTCAACTGCTTCCCGCAGCAACTGCAATAGCACCACTCAGGTCATAGAAAGTGACATCTCCACTATCGGCCGGTCGCTCAGCCCGGACCGTATTCTCCCATAATGCACCATCCCTACTCATCCCCGAGTCTTGCGACTTCAACTGGCATCTCACATACAATCCCTCGGAGCTAACTTCATTTCCCTCTCAAGGGATGCTCCACTAAAATTCGTTCATCATGACCTTCTAGCCCCATACTCTTTCACATCTAATCTCAATCTAGACAATCACCACGGAATGACCAGTAAAACCAAAAGCACTAACCGCCACATGTCATGGTACTCAAACCGTGTGGCCACCTCTCGATCTGCTATAAATCATGCACACGTACCATTTTATATCCTCTTAATCTGCCACAAATCATGGTACTCGAACCATGTATTATCTTCTCAATCTGCCTCAGATAATGGTACTCGAACCATGACATCACCTCTCGACCTGAAACTTAGATCCTACAGAATACTCCCTGCATCGAGTATGGGTCCTCTGCTTTCAGTAGTACGGGCCCATAATACCTGCCACATCTACCCATACTCCCTACACGGACCATCCCAGTGTCCCTAAGTAGTTGCTCACATGTGCTCGCTTCCCAGTGAAATGCTCTACTCTGTCAGCGTACTCATTTAACTAGGGTCACTTCCCAGGCTCTTCCTAGGTTCTCACACTTCTCCGCCATCAACTGCTAAGAAAATCCTTATGATGCCAAGCATCTACCTCCTGAATATTGTCACATTCACTTGGTAGTTGACTCCCATCATCTGGAGTTCCACAAAACACAAATCAAGTAGTATTCGGGCATCCAATAAACACATAAAATCCACTCTAGGTGATAACTGCACTTACTCTACTCATACTCAAAAGATATCACCAAATTCTGAAACTCTACCCTTCACATGTATCTAACTACTTTCTCAATACGCTTCACAAATGCAAATCTAGGCATCTCTCCTAGATTACTCCTCTACTCAAATCCCTCTCTAAAAGGATTCTTATTGGATACTCTCACTCAGCACATACTCGAAAGCGCATCACAGATAGCAACAACTCCTAGGCTAAGGCATCACAAATCAGGCCACTCTATTCCTAAATATGAATACCTAGCCTACTCTAGCATGCATAATATCTCATAATGTCTTGTAACACATAATGTAAGGGTATTTTGGGAAATCACCATTCGGGCGCTGGCTGATTGTACACACTACTCTTTTCCACTTTCCCTTGAAATCTTTTACTCATTTTGCAAAACTCGTTTCTTTTTGAAAACTTTTCTCAAATCCTCAGTTTGAGTCTAGATATGCCCGAAGGTGTATCCGAATCCCTCAAACCAAGGCTCTGATACCAACTTGTAACACCATAAATTTTCAAACCAATTTGTAATTTTTAATTTCATAAAACACATGTTATTTAAAATAAACACCATTTAATAGTCTACAAAGTTTTCAAAACATTATCAAAATCCAGGATCCTCTTTCATAAATCTTTTCTCTTGCGTGTACAATCGAGCTGCCGACTTCCCGTGATCCTGATAAGAACCTGAAACACATAACACATAACACGATAAGCACGAAGCTTAGTGAGTTCCCCAAAATACCATATACAACACATAAGCCACTCGAGGCTATAACTCGGTATGACCCTCTGGTTAATGTGTCTCAGCGGGACTCTCCAGTCCTGTAACTCGTTGGACCCTCTGGTCCGATCTTATCGAGGACCCTCTGGCCTTATGAGTCGCTGGACCCTCTCGTCCGGTGTATATAGCACATTGCATATATATATATATATATATATATATATATATATATATATATATATATATATATAACATAATGCACATAAATCTCAACATACACAAACACATAAGACCCTCCGGTTTGCAAATAGATACCACTCTAGGTAATGTATAATGAGAAGACTCACCTCGGGTAATCTCGGAAAGTCTTAAACTCGAAATACTGATCTAGCCTCCGCCTAATCACATAAAATAAATTCCTCTAATTAACAACAGCTCTCAAAGGTTAGACTAGCATCTTCCTATATTCTTTCAGAAGGGGAAAAGACCATTTTACCCCTCCAATGGTCCAAATGTCAAATTCTTGACCAATCCCTAAAAGTCAATGAAAGTCAACAGAGTGTAGTACGCGGGGCGTACCAACGCTGTTCGCAGGGCGTACCCTGACTATCCATAATTAGGGATCTCAACCCCTACATGGCACGTTCTAAGATTTACGCCCAGCATAAGTCTCAATTTCACTCTCTTAATGTTTTTGGTCTGAATCGGTTACGATACAAACTCATACTCCAGATCTAGACCTTTTAATGCCTCTTAACCTATAAATTTGAAATCGTTAAGGCTTTGCATGGCTGTAAAGGTAACTAATCACTCCAAACTCTTATCCTCTCTCCTCATTAAGTCCTTATCTCATGCATGACTCAATATAAATGATAAAGATTGGATTTTTGTGGATCTACAACACATTTTATATTGAAATAGGGTAGATCAAGGCTTATGGAGACCATTTACTCATAATGTCTCCATCTTGGGACAAAACCCTAAAAATTGGTCCATAAAGCACAAATCCAAAATGATGAAGAAAGCTTTGAGCTTTTTACCTCCAAGTGGTGCCCCAACCTATGTAAAGCTCAGATCTAAAGCTTGCACTACAACTGTAGCTGCCACAATGGTCCTCTACTCTTCTTCACAAGCACACAATGATACTTTTAAGCTCAAAACAGACACACATGCTTAGAACGAAGGTTTAGGTCTCCTAGGGTTTCACTCTCAGTAAAATTGTGGCTGGGATGGGGGCTATAGTATTCCTTTTATAGTGCTCATGATTCATTTAGGGTTTTGGATCTATGCCCATTAGTCCTAGCATAAGCTAAGGTACACTCAGTGTACCTTGGTAGATTCCACATCAAAAGCACGCCCATGGGTACGTGCAGCGTACTCTTCAGTACGCCCATGGTACCCACTCGCCACCATTTTCTATTTTGGGCAAAATTTGACAACTTGGAAAAGAAGAAGGGTTACAGAGATATACCTAAATTTTAGGATGTTACATTCGTTTAGGTAGAATATATGACAAGTTGTACTTCTTTCATCTACTTCACCAATATTTTGATTGTTATCACTATAACCAACAAATCTGAAGAACTCTCCTCAAGTGTAATGTATTCCATATCCAAGGGTTCCTTTTACATATATTAGGATCTGTTTGATGACTGCCATATGTGACTTATTTGGTTCTTGCATGTACTGCCTTGTAATGCCAACTGTATAAGAGAGGTTTGGCCTGGTTTGAAGCAAGAAACTTAGTCTGCCTATTAGACTCCGATATTCAGTGGCATCAACATCTTCTTTAACTTCTCCTTTAGAAAACTTTATATTTGAATCCATTGGGATTACCATTGAATTACAATCAAACATATCTACATCTTTAAGTACCTTTTTTCATACCCTACTTGTGTAATTGTAATACCTTAGTGTAACGTATCCAATATCCAAGGCTTCCTTTTACATATCTTAAGATCTGTTTGATGGTTGCTATATGTGACTTGTTTGGTTCTTGTATGCACTGACTTGTAAGGACAACTACATAAGAGAGGTTTGGCCTGGTTTGAAGCAAGTATCTTAATCTTCCTATTAGACTCTGATATTCAGTGGCATCAACATCTTCTTCACCTTCTCTTTTAGAAAACTTTATATTTGAATCCATTGGGATTACTACTGAATTACAATTAAACATATCTGCATCTTTAAGTACCTTTTTTGCATACCCTTTTTGTGTGATTTTAATATCATTTTCTACTTTGTGTACCTAAATTCCAAGATAATCCACAAACAAGCCTTCAGTCATGTCAAATTTCATAGCCATTTCCCATTTGAACTTTTATATGATTTATGTGTTTGATCAAATGATAACAAGATCATCAACGTACACACCAACTATGAATAAGTTTCCTTCTATAAGTCTTGTATATACGGCTTGGTCTTGCATACATCTTCTAAACTTCATGTCTTATAGGATCTTATCAAGTTTCATATTCCGTGTTTGTAGTTCTTATTTTAAGCCATTACAATGCCTTCTCAATTTTATACACCATGTTTTCTTGTCCTTCTTTAATAAACCCTTATGGTTGATGAATGTACACCACTTCTTGTAGCTCACCATGTAAAAGAACAAATTTTACATCAAAGTGATGTAACTCCCATCCTTTGAGTGTTTTTAGTGCAATAAGAACCCTTATGGTTTGAGTGTAATGCCCCGATCTTCAGGTAATTGAATTACATAAGAACTTTCTTGATTTCAAGGTCTACTGGACGAATTGGTAGCCCTACTCATCGAGTAACAATGAATTAGCTCGCATGTTTAGTGATCTACTTGACGAGTCCAAATAGGGACTCGATGAGTAGGAGCTGGCAGATGAAACCCTAAATCCCAGGGTTTGACACCCTATTTAAGGGACACATATACCCCTTAGCCTCTATCACTACCTCTCTTGAATCTAGAAACCCTAATTCGTGTTTACCCTCTTTTGTGTGTGATTTTTACCTTGAAAGAAGATATTTTGGAGTTAAGAGCTTGGAGTTCAAGAAGTTAGAGCTAGTGGCTCTTGTAGATCCGAATTCTTCTTTGGTTTGGCATAATTTTGAAGGTAACAAGTTGTTACCTTGATTCTCCTTTGATTAGAACCCCTCATGGTTGGGTTTAGAGCCCTTTTTAGGGTTTTGTGGTGATTGTTCGTGTTGGGTCAAGATCTAGGGTTGCAACCTTAGATCTAGGCTCCTTTAGCCTCTCTTTATCATAAAGTTTGGTGATTTCCAAGTTATGACCTATCCCATTGCCTTAAGCTACTCCTTTTAGCTTGTTTTGGGTCATATCATCTTGCATGCATGTAAAGTTTGCAACTTTACGTGATAATCATGGCCTAGAAGCTTAGATCTGCAGTTTGGAGCCTTTACATGACTTAAAAAGATTCTGTATGGATGAAGGATTTACGGTACTCGGCGAGTCTCATGGTCGACTTGGTGAGTCATTTAAAGAATGGTTATGGATTCGACGAGTTGGATGAACAACTCAGCAAGTCTGATGAAGATTGCCTTTGACTCGGCGAGCTCGTAGAGCCGCCAGTTAAGGTTTTCCCAAATCGTTAGATGTGTATAAACGTGTCGGGTTGCATGCGTGAAACCTCAATGAGTGGTATCAGAGCTACGATCGCAAGCCTTAGGAACTTGATGAGTCCCTCTGGTGACTCGGCGGGTGGGAGAGTATATAAGAAACTCGGCGAGCAGTTGAGGATACTCGATAAGTTAAGGTCAACATGGACTGTTGACCTTGACTGATGAATTTGAATTTGACTTTGACCATGAGTTGACCCATTGACTTTTGAGGTTAGTTTTCGCTATAAATATAGGTGGTGGTGTTCGTGTCAGTGATCCGAGAGTTTGAGCTTATTCTTGCGAGCTAGCATTACAAGGTGAGTGTTCCTCACTATACTTAAGGGTCTAAGGCACCAAGGCCGGCCCTTTGGATTGTTATCTGGTTATGTTATGCTAGTATGACCTGTTAGATCGGTATCCTAGAGGGTAGGATAATATTATATGATATGTGGTATAATTGTTAGATTGGTATCCTGATAGATAGGATGATATGATGAGCTATGTGGTAGGATCTATTATATCAGTGTTAGATGTAGACCGTTATGTGGTTATCTGTTATATGTGCACATGTCTGATTGGTGGTTGAGGTTTATCTGCTTTGTGCCGAGGCCAATAGACCGGGGCATTCCAACCTGTTGGTTGAGGGCCTGGGGTATTCCATCCCGAGGATGATTGGACCCATAGTATGTTGGCATTCCATCCTGCTGGTTGAGGGCTTGGGGTATTCCAACCCAATGGTTGACTGAACCCATTTTATACTTTGCTTATGATAATATGTATATTGTGAGTATGGGTATTTAGGGGGAACTCACCAAGATTTCTGGCTTATAGTTTCAGTTTATTGTTTCATGTACATTAGGGGATCCAGGCAAGGTAAAGGTGTGGTCATACCACTCCTCACATTTTGTTATTTATTCTGGGAAAAACTCTGATAAAGATTATTTTTGGAGACAAATTTGTAGTAACTATTGGTTTTAAATGTTTTTGGAAAGTTTAAATTTTGGCTTAAACTTTATGGGTGTTATAAGTTGGTATCAGAGCCTTGGTTTAAGCAAATTAGAGGAATACTCATGTGAATCCAGTATCAAATCAAGGAAAGATTTTCAAGATAAAATTTTAAAGGGTTTTCAAAATAACTAAGGAGGAGGCGGAGTGTATGATCAGCTGGAGCCAGTAAGTAAACCCCAAAATACCACACCAACTATTTGATTATGTGATAAGTTAGCACAACATGCTAGTACTAGGCTAGGGATCTACATGAATTGCATAATAGGATTTCCTGATATTATGATGCCTGCAAGCCTAGGGTTTTCTTTATATGAGATTGAGCTCATTACTATAGTTACTTGTGTATGCATCACAGTATATAATTAAGATCTTATAGCCTGATAATGTTTGATATGGCCTTATGTTCTTATTGATAAGGGCCTAGGGTACGATTGGATATTCGAAAGTCTATAGGGTCCAATGTTATGTATGGATAGCATACATAAGTGCTACAGGGTTGGAGGAAGTTTCATGGTCAGGTGATTGCGTGATACCGGTATATCAGTTATGAGATAGTTAGCCTTTCTTTAGGGGTGAGGTTGAGCGACTAGCATGTGTATGTCTAGTGTTAGGGCGTTGTGGTGATACTTGAGACAAATATGGGTAGGTGTGGAAGGTAGTATGGGATCGTACTACTGAAAGCACAAGACCCATACGTATAGCAAGGAAGTCACAACCCCTAAGATTTTTAGGGAGTTGGTTCCCAATCATTTCGCAGATTTATGATATTTTCTTGTTGTATTTTCAGTATGGTGGTTACTAGGCATTTCGTGTCTGGATCCGAATCGAGATCGGGTGATAGTGATCAAGATGCTCCTGTGGCACTCGAGGTTATCATCCAAGGAGAGACAGTGATGATAGAGGATCGGTTCACAGAGATCATCTGAGATGAGGTGGTCGAGATCATCTGAAGCCAGATTCCAGAACTTTTTGGGACTATTAAGTCGGCTATGATAGATTACTTGGACGCCATATATGCATCCCTTGTTGAGTCGGCTGCCGCGGTAGCTGCATCAGCTGTATCAGCGGCAGGAAGAAGAGTAGGAGCCGACCGGGGCTTCCAGTACAGGGACTTCGATAACACGAAGCTCCCTACTTTTGATGGGACTGATGTGACAACCCGAAATTTCCATTCTGAACAAACCATTTGAAGCCAATAGAAGTAGAACAGTTACAGTGAAAACTCAGTTTTCGAGTTTAAGTTTGGCAGTTTTCAGGATTTTACACTTAAGGAGATATTAGGAGAGTGGATGCACTAGGGTTTTGTGCAACACTGTTATTCCATTACTCTAGGACATTAGAGTTCATTCCAGGAATAAAAATATTTTCTGCCAAAATATTTCAAGACTATAAATAATTTTCTGAACCAAATTTATTCATTATTCACATTTCCAACTAGAGAAAAGCCATTTTCTCTCTGACGGATCTTCGGGTTTTTATACCAAAACGTGAGTAACTCTTTATAAGTAATGTTAGAAAGCTTTATATGTGTCTATAACATGATTTAGAAGGCTAAAACATGAGATCTAGGAGTTTACACCCCAAGGTGTTCTTGGGCGGTAAACTCCCGAAACCGAGCCTAGATTGTCCCCCGTGCTTAGTAACTACCTTGGACATGTATAGAAGTGTTTTGGGTGCATGAAATCAACCAAGAAACACCCAAAGTTAGGAGTTCACGGCCCAAGAAAAGCTTAGGCCGTAAACTCCCTTGAAACATGCTCAAATGGTGTTTTTAAGACACCTAAGGCTTGGACATGATGTTAGACATGTACTCCTAAGTGTTTAGATCATAGAAAACATAAGGAAAGCACAAGTGTGAAGAGTTTACAGCCAATAGTAATTCTTGGGCCGTAAACTCCTTTAAAGGGGTCAAAGGACACCCTAAATCTTTCCTTAAGCCAAGAGACTATTTGGACAAGTACCTAGATGAGTTTTGGACTATTTAAAATACTTAGAACACAAATGGAGAGGGATTTTACGGCCCAAAAGGTTCCATGGCCGTAAGCTCCATAAAATGGTGCTAAATGTGCCATAAGCTCTTCCAAAGCCAAGTACAAAATCCTAGAATTGTTCCTAGTTATTATAGAGACTTGAAAGCACCATAATCACCCACCCAAGGGAGTTTACGGCCGTAAACTCCAAGGGAAAAGGGTATTTGGGCCGTAAACTCCCCAAAGGAGTCAATATGGTGCCCAAACACTTGTATAAGCCTTGAATAAATTCCCACTAGAGTTGTAGTAATTGTAAGCACCATTTCAAGCCTTGGTTGGGAGTTTACGGCCAGGAGCTTACTCCCTTAGGCCATAAACTCCAATGTATATGGTCATTAGACCTTAAACTCCCATTAGAGGCATTACAATCCTTTGTTGCAACCCTTTAGCCTCCTAGCACTTGACCAAAAGTGTTTTCTTCGCGTTTAAATGGCTATACTTGTATAATTAGTGTTTTAATCACTAATTATTTATATACATATGTCTTCATATGTAATTAGGATCATTGTGTGTGTCTAAGTCTTCACTTGACACCAAGCACTTGTCCGATCCTTTCGTACGATAGCAGTCCGTTCAATTCCAGTCATTTACTGCAGGTGAGTTCATACCCCTTAACTAATGTTTTAAACTATTTTTAAATGTTTTATGGGGGGGGGGGATACAAGTAGAATCATGCTACTTATTATGTCAATCACAAGTAATTAGTAAGTAGAATTATATAATTATTACATCAATTACATGTGATTAATATACAACATTCAAATGATTTGGCTACTCATTAGCCGTTTTACCAAACAGTTTCCTTCAAATGATTTTTATAAACATTTTATATGTTTTAAACTCCTGATTACACTGTACATCTTACTCCGTACATTACCTTTCAAAACTTATTTACAACTGTGTTTCAAACAAATGTTTCCTCATACTTAAACTGTTTTTGTCAAAGTTATGCCTTCAAATTGTTTTATAGATTGACATCAAGTCGATCTTTTCTTAAAATAATATTTATATTTCAAATGTCTTACAAAACTTATTTATGCTTTTATATTATAAATTGCATGCCTCTATATGTATAGTTATATAAGAAATGTTTAAAAGACTTAGGAAGGCTATCCACCCTATTTCCTTTTCGCGCCTTGAGATGTGGTCTGGTGGGATATCGGATACTCGTCCGAAGGTCGTTTAAATATTAGTTATATATCATGTGTACATATAAAGTCATAAAAGGTCCTTCTAGTTCATCCTATGCCCTTGGGTAGCAAGGGTATACATCCATGTCCATACTTACCAGATAGATTACTAGTAAACTACCATATGGGTAGTTTATGAAGATACTAGAACCATTACTAGAATGCGATATCATACAATGAGTCAGTTCATTCATAAGTCCATACTTGCTAGGTAGAGAGAGAATACATGATTACTTTTACATGATTACACTTACATGAGTACACTTACATAAGTACATTTACATGATTACCTTTACATGATCACGCTTACGTAGATAAAATATGACGAGTTATCGTTACATTTTATATGTATAGATATTGTTATGAAATCCGCATTCTTACCTTTACCTTGTGATACAATCACATAATCGATGAGATAGAATGGATATAATATCCTAGTACCAAAGGATACGTTGCGGGATTGACCATTCCTAGAATCTCTGTTAGCTACAGAGGTAAAAGTACATCTACGGATGTCAACGGTTGATACCATTACAGGTATACTTTAAGGGATTGACTATTCCTACACCCAGTTGTTAGCAACAGAGGTAAATATACATCTACGGATATCTTAAAGTTAACAATGTTAGTTACCCTAGTACCAAAGGGTAATATTCAGGTTAGTTGTATTATTACCTTTATTTTGGGACTCATTCACATAACCAATGAGGTGAATTATATTTAAGTATCCTAGTACCAAAGGATACAATTTCTTATAATGATAATAATAGTAACACAGTTAGGTCTTGGTAGAAGACTACATTCAGAATAGTTAGGTCTTGATAGAAGATTACATTGAGAACAGTCAAGTCTTGGTAGAAGACTCCTTTTGTTACTAATAGCAATCATATGGATTTCTAGGGTTTTTCAAACATTTACAGTTGTTCTACAAACATTTTCATACTTATTCGAGCTTTATTTCAAAACAATGTCAAGTCTTAAAAATTATAAGTTTTACAAATTAAGACACATTAATACTTATGATCTCACCAGCTTCAAAGCTGATACTCGCTTTCAAAATTACTTGTATCCTCAGGTCATCATAGACAGGTACCGATGCAAGGAGAAAGGAAGATGGAGCTTGTTCAAGACTTATCTTTCATTTTGATTTACGCTTTAGTGTTTATCAAAATTTGACAGAACACATTTGTATAATAATTATACTATTAATGCAATGGATGATGTTGTTGCTTGTTTACTACTTTACATTGTTGTTGATATTATACATGACGTCCTCCGCCCCAGAACGTTTCCGCCGTTCCTGGTTTTGGGGTGTCACAACTGAGGACCCCATCAAGGCCATGAGGTGGATCTCTTATATAGAGGGGTGCTTTTTCACTTATTTATTCCCTATTGACCTGAAGGTCAAGTGTGCCCTGAACCAGCTGAGTTCTAGGGCCAAGGATTGGTGGAGATTGACGACTGGGTTGTTCCGAACTCGTTACGTTCCTCAGGTCGAGAGCGAACGATTGGCTCAGGAGTTTTTAAGTTTGTGACAGGATGGAGAATCGGTGATGGAGATCACCTGCATGTTCACCTTAGAGGGCGATGTTCTTCCTGGAGTTTGCTTCCGAGAAGGCTCAGATGACTCATTATCGAAGCATGATCAAGAACGATATCCGACACTTTGTGTCTACCCAACGATGTGGTACTCTTCTGGAGTGACAGGAGGCCACGAGGTGGCATGAGTTGGAGATTGAGCTGCAGTTGAAGGAGCAGCAGCAGCAGCAGGCCTCGACACAATGGCAGTCGGTGTCGAAGCGGACCAAGACCATTGATACCAGGTTTGGAGGACAGCCAAGCTGTACTTGTGGAAAGTATAGAAAGGTTCATTTAGGGGCATGCCAATCAAGTAGTTGGTGCCACTGATGTGGCAAGCAGGGCCATTTGGCCAAGGACTGCAGACAACAGACACTAAATTCTGGGGTTAGGCTCGGTTACCATTGTGAGCAGGTGGGCCATATGAAGGCCCATTGTACATTATTAGCCACCAAGTCAGCTCAGACTCCGATGCCAGAGAATTTGAGGATTGCATATGGGAGGCCAGTGAAGGTGGAGCCTCTGAAGGCTCAGGGTCGTGCATTTCAGCTTACGACCATGGAGGCTAAGGAAGCATCGGATGTAGTTGCTGGTATGTTTCTATCCTTTGCCTTATTTATCATTCCTATATTATGCTTATTTGTTGTACCTATGTTAGGTACGTTCTTAGTGAATTCATTGCCCGACTTGGTTCTTTTTGACTTGGGAGCGAGTCAGTGTTTCGTATCCCAGGCGTTTAGTAGGGACTTTAGTGTGCCAGTAGTTGAGTTAGAGTGTCCGTTTCGAGTCTCTATCGCCAATGAACACGGGGTTTCTGCTTCTTCAGTTTTCCGAGGTTGTAAGATGGAGATCTTCGGACTGTCCTTCTCGATAGATTTGATTCTGATTCCCATGAGGGAAGTATGTGTGACCGTGGGGATGGATTGGCTTAGTCGTTTTGGTGCCATGATAGATTGCGAGGGTTAGAGGGTGGTAGTTCGAACCCCAAGTGGAGGAGAACTGATTGTATATGGGGAAGGAACCAGAGTGGCTTCGGGATTCTTTTTGGCTGCAAGGGCTCGATAATATTTTCAGCATGGGTGTGCGGGTTTTATGGCGTATGTGGTGGATACACGAGCCAGGGATCAGGTTTCAGTTTCCGAGGTTCCAGTAGTCAGGGAGTTTGCAGATGTGTTTCCGGAGGAGTTGCCAGGACTACCTCCGGAGAGGCAGGTCAAGTTTAGGATCAACCTTGTGCCTGGTGCGACCCCTATCGCCAAGGCACCGTGCCGGTTGGCACCGCCTGAGATGCAGGAGCTATCATCACAACTGCAGGAACTCCTAGGCAAGCATTTCATTTGACCTAGCAGTTCTACATGGGGAGCACCGATTCTGTTTGTTAGGAAGAAGGACAGATCGCACCGGATGTACATCGATTATAGGGAGTTGAACAAGTTTATGGTAAAGAACCATTATCCACTTCTGAGGGTAGACGATCTCTTTGATCATACTGCAGGGTGTATCTTGGTTCTCCAAGATTGACTTGAGGTCGGGGTATCACCAGGTCCAGGATAGAGATGAGGACGTGGAGAAGACCACGTTTTGAACTCTTTATGGCCATTACGAGTTCATGGTGATGCCGTTTGGGCTCACCAATGCGCCAACAATGTTCATGGATCTTATGAATCGGGTCTGCAGACCGATGCTTGAACGCTCGGTCACAGTGTTTATAGATGATATCTTGGTATATTCCAAGACCAGATAGCAAAATGAGGAGCACCTCACGGAGTTGTTGGGAGTTCTGAGGCGAGAATGACTGTATGCCAAGTTCTCAAAGTGTGAGTTTTGGTTACAGGAGGTCCAGTTCCTCGGACATCTGGTCAACCAGGACGGAATTTTGGTCGATCTGGCCAAAATCGAGGCAGTTATGTAGTAGGAGGTGCCGAGGTTCCCATCTGATATCAGGAGTTTTCTGGGGTTTGTAGGGTACTACCGAATATTCATTTGAGTCTTCTCGAAGATTGCAGTACCCCTCACTCGTCTGACGAGGAAAGGGGTGGATTTTCGGTGGGGCCCTGAGCAGCAGAGGCGTTTGAGACCCTTCGACAGTGTTTGTGCGAGGCTCCAATTTTGACACTCCCTGAGAGAGTTGAGGATTTTGTAGCATTCTTTGATGCATCCATCACAGGTTTGGGGGCAGTCCACATGCAAAGAGGACGAGTGATTGCTTATGCATCGCGGCAGCTGAAGCCGGATGAGACGAGATACCCTACTCATGATCTGGAGTTAGGAGTGGTGGTTTTCGCTCGCAAAATTTGGAGGAATTACCTGTATGGGGTCCACTTTACCATATATACAGACCACAAGAGCTTGATACACATCATGGACCAACTAAATCTAAATAAGAGGCAACGCAAAAGGCTGGATGTAGTTAAGGACTACGATTGCGTGATCCTTTACCACCCCGGTAAAGCGAATGTGGTTGCGGATGCTTTGAGCTGCAAGTCAGCTAGGTCTTCCACCCCAACAACATGTATGAGGATAGCGGTGGATTCTTCGCTTGTGGGATTGATCAGAGATGCCCAGGTTGAGGGCATGCGACCGAAGAACTGGAAGATGGAAAGGATCAATGGCGAGAATGCCCGGTTTGTGAAGGATAGTCGGGGATTATTGACCTGATGCGGTTGGGTTTAGGTTCCGATGTCTTGTGGGGTCAGACAGATAGTTATGGAGGAGGCTCATAAGTCTCATTTCTCTATACACCCGGGGGCCACCAGGATATACAAGACCTGAGTTTGAGTTATTGGTGGCCGTTTATGAAGCGAGAGATCGCTTGGTATGTCGAGAGGTGCTTGACCTATAGGATGGTTAAGGCCGAGCACTAGAGGCCGCATGGTTTGCTGTAGCCTCTTGAGATTCCCATGTGGAAATGGGAGCATATCACGATGGATTTCATTACCAAACTACCAAAGATGACGAAGGGGTTTGATGTCATATGGGTCATTGTAGATCGACTGACCAAGAGTCCCCATTTCTTGGCAATATGGGAGAGTTCTTCGGCCGAAAAGCTAGCCAACTTGTATGTTCGTGAGGTCTTCACTCTCCATGGGGTTCTGGTCTCCATTGTTTCAGACCGAGATGTTAGATTTACCTCCCGTTCTGGCAGAAGTTCCACGAGAAACTAGGCACACAACTATACTTTAGCACATCGTTTCATCCGCAGACCGATGGTCAGAGCAAGAGGACCATCCAGACACTCGAGGATATGTTGAGGGCATGCGTCATTGATTTTAGTGGGAGCTAGGATTCCCACCTACCTCTCACAGAGTTCGCCTACAAAAACATCTATCATTCCAGAATCGGCGCCCCGCCTTTCGAGCTGTTGTATGGGCGGAGATGTCGCACTCCAGTTTGTTGGGTTGAGGTTGGACATAGGGTGATGGGGCGGATAGAGGTAGTATTGAAAACTACCGAAAGAATCCAGTAGATCAGGCAGAGATTGCAGACCGCCCAAAGCCGACGAAAGAGTTACGCCGACAAACGCCATTCTGAGTTAGAATTTCAAGTGGGTGATATGGTACTCCTGAAGGTCTCACAATGGGAGGGTGTTATCCACTTCAGGAAGAGAGGGAAATAGGGTCCCCATTACATTGGGTCGTTCATGATCATCTCTAGGGTCGGCAAGGTGGCTTACAGGATAGAGCTACCGGAGGAGCTCAGTCGGGTACATAGCACTTTCCACATCTTGCAACTGCAAAAGTGCATCATGGATCAAGAGGCGGTGGTGTCATTGGATGATATCCATGTTGATGAGAGCTTAAATTATGTGGAGAGGCTGGTGGCTATTCTGTAAAGGAAGAGGAAAGTACTACGGAACAAGGAGATACTATTGGTGAAGGTTTAATGGAGCATCGGAGAGGATCTGAGTGGACATGGGAGCCAGAGGCCGAGATGCGGGAGCATTACCCGGCATTGTTTGCCTCGATGGACTTCGAGGAAAAAGTCTAGTTCAAGTGGGGGAGAATTTCAGTGCCTCGATCTTCAGGTAATTGAATTACATAAGAACTTTCTTGATTTCAAGGTCTACTCGATGAGTTGGTAGCCCTACTTGTCGAGTAACAACGAATTAGCTCGCGTGTTTAGTGATCTACTTGACGAGTAAGAGCTGATAGATGAAACCCTAAATCCCAGGATTTTGACACCCTATTTAAGGGTCACATATTCCCCTTAGCCTCTCTCACTGCCTCTCTTGAATCCAGAAACCCTAACTCATGTTTACCCTCTTTTGTGTGTGCTTTTGATATTTTGGAGTTAAGAGCTTGGAGTTCAAGAACTTAGAGCTAGTGGCTATTGTAGATCCGAATTCTTCTTTGGCTTGGCATCATTTTGAAGGTAAGAAGTTGTTACCTTGATTCTCCTTTGATTAGAACCCCTTATGGTTGGGTTTAGAGCCCTTTTTAGGGTTTTGTGGTGATTCTCCATGTTGGATCAAGATCTAGGGTTGCAACCTCATATCTGGGCTCCTTTAGCCTCTCTTTATCATAAATTTCAGTGATTGCCAAGTTATGACCTATTCCATTTCCTTAAGCCACTCCTTTTAGCTTGTTTTGGGTCATATCATCTTGCATGCACGTAAAGTTTGCAACTTTACGTGATAATCATGCCCTAGAAGCTTAGATTTGCAGTTTGGAGCCTTTACATGACTTAAAATACTTCTGTATGGATGAAGGATTTAAGGTACTCGATGAGTCGCATGGTCGACTCGGCGAGTCATTTGAAGAATGGTCATGGACTCGATGATTTGTATGAACAACTCGGCGAGTCTGATGAAGATTTCCTTAGACTCGGCGAGCCTATAGAGCGGATCAGCGAGTCATTTAAGGTTTTCCTAAATTGTTAGATGTATATAAACGTGTCGGGTTGCACACGAGAAACCTCGATGAGTGGTCTCATAGCTACGATCGCGAGCCTTAGGAAGTTGATGAGTCACTCTGGTGACTCGATGAGTAGGAGAGTATTAACGAAACTCGGCGAGCAGTTGAGGATACTCGATGCGTTAAGGTCAACATGGAATGTTGACCTTGACTGATGACTTTGACTTTGATCATGAGTTGACCTGTTGACTTTTGAAGTTATTTTTTGGAAAGATTGCAGATTTACGAGTATGGTCCATTATAAATATAGGTGGTGGTGTTTGTGTCAGTGATCCGAGAGTTTGACCTTGTTCCTGCGAGCCGGCATTACAAGTTGAGCTTTCCTCACTATACTCAAGGGTCTAAGGCACCAAGGCCGGCCCTTTGGATTGTTATCTGGTTATGTTATGCTAGTATGACATGTTAGATCGATATTCTAGAGGGTAGGATAATATTATATAATATGTGTTATAAATTGTTAGATCGATATCCTGATAGATAGGATGATATGATGAGCTATGTGGTAGGATCTATTAGATTAGTGTTGGATGTAGACCGTTATGTGATTATCTGTTATATGTGCACATTCCTGTTTGGTAGTTGAGGTTTATCTACTTTGTGCGGAGGCCAATAGACCGAGGCATTCCAACCTGTTGGTTGAGGGCCTGGGGTATTCCATACCCAGGATGATTGGACCCATAGTGTGTTGGAATTCCAGCCTGCTGGTTGAAGGCCTCGGGTATTTCAACCCAATGGTTGGCTGGACCCATTGTCTACTGTGCTTATGATAATATGTATATTTCGATTATGGATATTTTGGGGGAACTCACTAAGATTTCTGGCTTACAGTTTAAGTTTATTGTTTCAGGTACATCAGGGGATCGAGGCAAGGCAAATGCGTGATCGTACCGCTCCTCACATTTTGTTATGTATTCTAGGAAAAACTCTGATAAAGACTATTTTTGGAAACAAATTTGTAGTAACTGTTGGTTTAAATGTTTTTGGAAAGTTTAAAATTTGGCTTAAATTTTACGGGTGTTATATTGAGCCCTATTTAAACAATATAATCCTTCAAGACCCATTCCATCGTCAGGCTCCATCTCGAAAAGTCGTCCCTTACTAGCCTTAATCCATTGTGTGATCATTTTGAGCTTTGAAAATGTGCTTTTGGTGATATCCAAGGAAGAAAGACATTGAATCAACTTAGAAGCTCAAGGCATCTTGGATCCTGAAGTATCTTGCCCTCAAGCATCAATTGGAGGTAGAAAGCTTGGATCTTGATGTGCTATGTTCTTAGATCTTGTTAGTCTAGAGTTTGTATTCATTTTTGGTCCCATAGTTTGGTCTGTAGGAGTATGAGCTACTCCAGGTCCTTGAAATGTAGTTTCATGTAGTTTTGAGCACATAGATTCATAAAAATGAGAGCTTGGACACTCTCATTGCGCCATGCAAGAGTATTGGGACTTTGGATGAATTTTGGACCAAGGGTTTAAGTTTTTACCCTCTTTTATGCATGAAAATGGATTAAGTCATAAAAATTATCCCTTAGGATGCCTCGTTTAACCTAGATTTGAAGTTTGGGACTTTGGCTTAACAAAATAAGAACTTAATGGAAAATTTGGGATTTAGCTCTAGTACGTTGGGTGTGCCTGGAGGTACACTGTGCATATCAGGGTTCGAACTTGTGTTTTGGAAGGAAACAGTCTACGTTGGGCATAGAGTGGAGTACGTAGGGTGTACTTACCCTAGATGGAAATGTTAACCTTTTGACCTTGACTAGGATTTTGACCAACTTTTGACCTACATGTATTTTGGGTATTTTGAGCAGTAGTTTGAGACTAGGTTATTGTTTGTTGTATAGGTGACCTGTCGAGTTGGCATTTAGAGTAGAATTTTTTTTGCTATATTTTCAGACTGTGAGGTGAGTTTTCCTCACGGTATTTGTGGCTCGAAGGAACCAATGCCAACCCACTGGATTATGTATCCTAGTATATTGGATTTATGGTATATTGAGTATGTGTTAGATTGGTAGATCTCTATGAGTACCTATGTTCATTAAATATGCATTAGATTGCTAGAACTATATGATTAGCAATGTTGCTGGTTATTGGTTGTTATTTTATATGTCGACATGTTATGTTTTTTTGGGTTGAGATGGTCCTGCTTTGTGATGAAGGCCATGATACCCGAGGCGGTCCAGATAGATTGAAGGCCTACGAGGCGGTCCAATTAGGCCGAAGGCCCGGAGAGAAATCTGGATAAGCTATAGTCTCTATGAGGTGGTCTAGTTAGGTTAAAGGCTCATATATGCATGTTCTTATATGTATTTGTTGTGTATGGTATTGCGCCGGGGGGGGGGGGGGGGGGGACTCATTAAGCTTAGTCTTATAATTTAAGTTCTATGTTTCAAGTACTTCAGAATCGAGGAAAAGCAAAGGCATGAACATACACATCCTTGGTGATATGTTTTGGAGATGTTATAATACATTGATTTTGGGAAAATTTGTACTTGATCTTGGATTCTTATGACTTGGGTTTGAATGAAAACAACGATTGCTCTTTAATTAAAAATGTAAAAAGTTATTGTGATTTTGGGATGTTAGATTGCTGATGAACCCATTTGTGTCTCGGTTTACTTTAAAGATCCATTTTTAACCGATGATTGTTGTTTTACTTGGTCTTGGGACCATATTCCAATTTCCATTCCTTTCAATTAACTTCATCTCTTCTCTCATAACATTATATACCTTGGGTTGTCTTTGACTTCATGATAAGATGATGGATCAAAGTTCAAGAATTTCAATGAGAAAATTCATCTCATAGTCCTTAAATCTTTCTAGTAAGTTATTAACCCGACTTAATCTAGGATGCGTAGGCTCTATCGTGATGTTTCCATTAGTGGCTTGCGTTGGTTCATAATGTTAGAGAGCTTCATGGTTTGTATTGTCATGTGTCACGATGTCATCACCTTCATTGTTAATGACTCCTTCTTCCTCGTCCTCACTGGTTACTGGCCATTATTGTTCATTGCTATTGTCAAGGCAATGTGTCACTGACCTGTCTCCTGTATCAACAAGACTTGACCAGTGTACCCAAAACATTTCGGATTTGAGTGTGGATTTTTCGTTCTCACTCCAAGTACACCCTTTTTGTTCATCAAAAACAACATCTTTTGACACTATCATATTCTATTTTCCTGGATCATAAATTCAATATCCTTTGGTTCCACGTTCAGTTCCAAAGTGTACTATTTTTGTTCAATGCTCATCAAGTTTCTTCACATGAGGTCCTATAATCTTCGAGTAACCTACACATCTAAATACATGTAGATGTCTAATATTTGGCTTTTGTTTGTAATAAGCTTCACATGGAGTCATTTCCTTTACCTCTTTGGTTGGTATTTAGTTTATAATGTGAGATGCATAAAGTACAACTTCACCCCAAAACTTGGTTTAGAACTTGCTTTGCTTTTAACATACTTCTAGTCATCACAAGGAGGGTGCGATTTCTTCTTTACACCATACCGTTTTTTTGTGGTGTCTATGGTGTTGTAAGGTACCTTATCATTCCATGATCTTCACACAATTTTTTAAAATCATGTGAAGTGAACTCGTAGCCTCAATCTATTTGGTACACACATGTAGTTTTTCCACTTTCTGTCTCCACCCTTGCTTTGAATGTCTTGAAGTATTTTATTGCATCACCTTTTTCCTTCATTAAAAAAACACCACATGTACCATGAGTAGCCATCAATTAGAACAAAAATATACCTATTTCCACTGAAGGTTTGCATCGACAAGGGTCCACATAGATCGCCATGAATGAGTTCTAAAGGTTTCCTTGCACGAAACTATGATCTCTTGGCGAATGGATTGCAAGTTTATTTTACAAGCAGGAAAGACTCACATAGCTGGTCATTCCCTTTGATGATTGGTAAGCCAGTAACTAACTCCTTTATGCCCAAAAATTACAATCTTTTCAAAATTATCATGCCAAAGTCTAGCATACCATAACCAATCCAGACATCCAAAAGTTTAATATAAGGTTCTTAAATTCATTAAGATATTTAAATAAAAGAGGGTTTACATAATTAAATCATTTACATGATAATCATATCATTAGTCGATATGAAGCTTGCAAAGTTAAAGGTTGAGATGTTAACATTTCAAAGTTAAGGGACCCAAAGTGTCAATTTGGAAAAGTATGTTTGATCAAGGATTGAATCACCAAGGTTAAATGGATGAGGAATGTTATGAATGTGATGGTTAAGGACTCATTATTTCAACCTTTTAAGTAAATTTGAAAATGAATGAAGAAATGGTTAGTTTGGCAAAAGATGTAAAATAAAATGACCAAATAGGACAAATCCAAAAATAAGAATGCTTCCTCTTTATTTCAGGAAAATAAGAATGATGGGAGGAGACAAAAGGAGGTTGGATGGCGATTTAAGCTCAATATAACCCCTAGGGGTCGATCTCAATCCTTCTTGGTTCATTTGGTGCAAATTGTGAAAAAATCAAGTGGTTCAAGGTATAATTTCTTCTCCTTTTCACCTCGAATTTGGATTTGTGAAGTTGGTTTGACCCCAACACCGAATTTAGTTTCTTATTACGGTTAGGGTTTTGGTTTCTAACCTTCCTTGAGTTGTTTTGATGATTCCAATGTCAATACAATCACCCCAATGATGGATTGAGGATTTATTTGAAAACCCTCATGAACCCTAGAAACCCAAATTAGGGATTTTGGAATTGATGATGAAATTGGATTGTATTATATGACCTAGATGTTATTTGTTGACAATAAATTCAATTGCAATACTCAAACACATCAATGATGGTAGAATCATGTATAAGCTTGGATTGAAATGGATTTAGGGACAATATGATAAAAACAATGGAACACTGTGTAGATGAAGTTGAACAAATAAAGTTCATAACCTTGAATGGATACTATTAGATTGAATTGAATGCAAAATACTAAGTGTAGATTGATTATTGGATGAACCCATGAAATTTGTGGTGATAAGGGGCCTTTTGGGAAATCTAATGATAAGTACATGATGATCTATATATTTAAAGTGAATGACATTCATAAACTTGAATTGACACTCTAGAAATCATATTAAAACCCAAAGATGAATGGATTCTAGTGAAGTTTTAGCTCTAGTGATTGTTTTATCCCAAAGGGCAATTTGGTAATATGGAACGGAATTGAGGATTCGATGGATAGATTGGGTATTTCCAATGAAATAACTAATGATTTCATGTGCTTGTCAACATGTTCTTAAGTACGAAATAAGTTGGGAACAAACTTTATAAACCTTTCAATGCTCAGTGAATAATGGTTAAATTAGTATTTCTTATGGAATTTGAGGACTTATATGATCTTAAAGGTTTCAATGAGCACTTAAGGAATTAAGTTGGGTGTTGTAGGATGATAAAACACTTCCTAATCATGTGCAAGAACCCATATAAATGGTAAAAAGTGATTTGAAAATGGCTCTTCAAGAACTATGCAAAGTAGGGTGTAATTTTGAGAAAAATTGAGTTTTGGGTGTGTCCAAACATGAAAACACGGTCCATGGAAATTCATGCCTTAATTTCCACGGCCCATGGAAGTATCTAATTGAATATTATATGATTTTCTTCATAACTTTTGCATACCGACTCGTATTTACGCACGTTTTTCGCCTACATTCATAAGTTTTCATGAGGAATAGTTTAAAGCAATAAAATTTAGTAATGGAACCCTTGAGGATATTTTGGTCATTTTATGACTTATATCCACATATGGTGTAGGTAATGTTTGAAGTGAATCGTTCTAAGGAGAAGATGTCACAACCCGAAATTTCCCATCCAGTTCAGCCTAACACTTCTTTGAAGGTCAAACTCATTGCTATTATCTTTTAGCACAATTAGAAGTTTATTTGAGCATTCTGAGCCTTGTACACTTAAGGAAAAAGTGTTAGGGTTAATCGGATAAAGTTTTAGCACAAAGAAATGACCCTAAGCACTCATTCAAGGAATTCACACCCAATACATGGGAGTTTACGGCCGTAAAATGCATGTCGGCCGCAAACTCTTGCCTATATGGTGAAATGGTGGCCATTTGTTCATTCCTTCCTTCGATTTGGCCCAAATCCTCTCAAGTATCATCCCGATCTTCGTCCCTGATCTTCCAAACTCATGATCTTATTGTCGTAATTAGCTGATATCATGCATGAACTAGTAATCTTACATGATTTCATCTGTGAAATCATTCCATTTTGTAGATCTTCAAGTTCACCAAGAACACCAAGAACACACACTTGTGTTCTTGGCCAATGCATGTAGATTGTAAGTACTCTTGATCTAACTCATTGTGCAGTAGGTTCATCGTGTTTAGGAATTAGAAAACATAAAAAAATCAAGGGATTCAAGGAGTTTACGGCCAATGCATGTTCTTGGGCCGTAAACCCCTTTTAAGGGTACAAATGACACCCTAACAACCTAGTAAGCCTTGGATATTAGGATAGAACCTCACACCATTAAACTAGGGACTCCAATACACGAAATCGTACTCCTTACGATGATTTTATGGCCGTAAACTCATGGGGAGTGGTCCTAGGGCCGTGAACACCATACTAGGTCATTTTAGGACCTTAAACCCACCCAAACACTTGGTTAAAGCTTTGGAACACTTAACCACTTAAACTGTAATATTTTTAAGACACTTTTGGTGACCAATTGAGATTTTATTGCTAGGAGTTTACTCCCATGGGCCATAAACTCCAACACACATGGTCTTTGGACCATAAACTCCCGTATGAGTCTTTGCACTCCTTTGTTGCAACCCGATGGACTCCTAGCACTTGACCAAAGTGTTTTCCTCACAATAGGATGTCTTTACATATTAAATTAATGTTATAATCACTAATTGTTTACATACATATTTATTCATATGTTATTAGGATCATTGTGTGTGTCTCAGTCTTCACTTGACACCAAGCACTTATCCGACACGTCCTTCCGATCTGCTCACTGCATGTGAGTTCATACCCCTTTAATTAACCTTTTAAATGTTCCTAAATGTTTTTAAATGCTTTATGGGGGGATACAAGTTGAATCATGCTAGTTATTATATCAATCACATGTGATTAATGACTAACATGCAAATGGATTTACTATATGTTAGCTGTTTTACCAAACAGATTTCTTCAAAGGACTTTCTTAAACATTTTTATATGTTTAAAACTCTTTATCAAACTGCTTTATACACTGTATGTTCTTTTCAAACTCTGTTACAAATGTATTTCAATCAAAGGTTTTCTCTATACTTAAACTATCTTATCAAACAAAAATACTTTCAAATCGTTTTACAAACTGACATTACGTCATCATTTCTTAGTACCAAACTTTTCAAAGGTTTTACAAAACTTCTTTTATGCTTTTATATTATCAAATGCATGCCCACATATGTATAGTTATATAAGAAATGTTTAAAGGACTTAGGAAGGCTAACCCGCTTTATTTCCTTTTCCCCGTTGGGATGTGGTCTGGTAGGGTATCGGGTATCCGTCCGAATGTCGTCTAAATATTCATTATATATTATGTATACATATGTAGACATAAAAGTGCCTTCAGTCAGTGCAGTACCTTTGGCTAGTAAAGGTATATCTTCGTTGTCAGTTCAGTACCTTTCACCAGAGTCAGTTCATTCATGAGTCCATACGAATACATGTTGCTTGTACTGATACACTTACTTGGATACACTTACTTGGAAACACTTACTTGGATACACTTACATGATACATTTACATAGATACCTTGTTGAAAGCATGTCTGTATATGTATAGATATATAAATAATGTTTAAAGGACTTAGGAAGGCTAACCCGCTTTATTTCCTTTTCCCCGTTGGGATGTGGTCTGGTAGGGTATCGGGTATCCGTCCGAAGGTCGTTTAAATATCATTTATATATCATGTGTACATATATAGACATAATAATTCCTTTCAGTTACTTCAACACCTTTGGGTAGCAAAGGTATACGTTCATATACCCTTACATATACGTTTACATAGATATGATATCCATATACGATAACAGAACAGAACATAGTAAGGTGCTATAGCATGGGACAAGTTCAGGATCTAACTATGCTAATGAATCACAACGCATTGTGATAGTTATATTGCGTATACATGATCATAGTATTGTGGATGTTCGCGGCTTGCACTCATGCAGGGTTCGCGTGTAGTTCCTAGAATCTCTTGAGAAGGGAACGTTTAGCATAGGATCTAGCCATCACATTATGCCTTAACACTCAATTAAGGAAAATAGTACTAAAAGTAGTCACTTATTATAAATACTACAGTACTTACACTGTCAATACGACAATTACAGAAAGATATAAAATTCCAGTTGAATATTATTAATAGTCATATACTAGGGTCTTGGTACTAGACTACTTTCAAAACAGTAGGGTCTTGGTAGAAGACTACTTTCAAAACAGTAGAGTCTTGGTAGAAGACTACTTTCAAAATAGTAGGGTCTTGGTAGAAGACTTCTTTTATAGGGATCATAGGGATTTCTAGGGTTGTTCAAACGCTTTCCATTACTTACAAACACTTACATAGTTATACGACTTTCTTTCAAAACAACGTCAAAGACTTTCATTACAAGTTTTACAAATCAAAGACACATTAATACTTATGAATTCACAAGCTTTTTGGCTGATACTCGCTTTCAAAATAACTTGTATTCTCAGGTCACAAATAGACAGGCACGACGACCAGGTTTGTGAAGACGGAGCAGTCCAGACTCGTCTTATTCTGATTATTCATTCTATTGTTGTATATTATGAAAGAACATTCTTGTAATTAAAATTATACTATTAATGCAACGGATGATGTTGTTGCTTGTTTACTATTTTACATTGTTGCGATACATTACATGACGTCCTCCGCCCAGAACGTTTACGCCGTTCTTGGTTTTGGGGTGTGATAGAAGAACTACAAGAGGACTAGATAACCTTTGTGTGACTAAGGTAAGTACGTGTTGGAATTTTCCCACTTTAGGGTACATAACAAAATAATTTTATGATAATGAAATGCAATGCTTTGTTATATAAAATGTTTTGATATTGAAAGTGTTAAATGTTTTGGAAAGAAGGTCTTGAAGGCAAGAATGTTTTTGAATGAAAATAATGTTTTAGAATAAAGAATTTTTTGATAACATGTTTGAAATATTTTGAAATATAAATGCTTTACTTTTGAAATGAGTATTTTGATACTCGTGTATGAAATATGTAAAGCATGGAAAGTAATGGAAAGGATGTAAGGAAATGGAAATTAATGAATATAATGGAAAGAATTGTAAAGTAATGAAAAGAATATATTGCCTAGGCCATGATACTTCGTTTGAGGCACTAGAGGAATCTATTAGGGTGACACCTCCTCTTCACGAGATAGATGTCCTAATGGAAATGATGCCTTAGTGAATTGATTTTTTTCTTTCCACCTTGGTCTAGACTTGGGTGTAACAACTCAAATTTTCAAATAAATTTTTCATTAAAAACAAAACATCATTATTCGACAAAAGGGTTTATTCCAAGTTTATTTCAAAAATATAAATAATAAATCTCCAGGATCTTCAACAGTGGCAGTGTGTACGTGTCACGCCGGCGCCTTTCCACGGTCATCACTAGTACCTGAAAAACATAAACACAACTAGTAAGCATAAATGCTTAGTGAGTTCCCCAGTATACGACTTACCCACATACGCCTTCCGGCCCGGACCTTTCGGTCCACATAACATTGCCTTCCGGCCCGTAACATAATCGCCTTCCGGCCCATAATATATATCGCCTTCCGGCCCGTATTAAATTGCCTTCCGGCCCATAGTATTTTGCCTTCCGGCCCATGATAGAATAAAACATAACACATGTAACATAATACACATAACACATAAGTCATACATCATACCGTCCTTACTATCACATAAAGTCTCGCCTTCCGGCCCGTATAAGCATACATCACATATAAGCATACATCACATATAAAGCATCTACCTCTCTAGACATAGCATGAATATAACACATACGACATTCCGGTCTCACAGTCAAACCCTTCCGGGTGAAGTATAGTGAGAAGACTCACCTCGTAGTATGCAAGCTATAAACCCTTCGAGCTACTCGCACACGATCCGCTAATCCGCAGGTTCCCTATAATACCACATCCTTTGTTAATGATCTTATCAAACAAGACAACTGACCCTACTAAGTTATATACAGGTCAACGGTCAATCTTGACCGGACTCGTCAAGTGCAAAGGGTAACTCGACGAGTATAGACACCCTGACACCACTCGCCGAGTCTGAAGAACGACTCGACGAGTTCCAGTAGATCTTCAAGCTACTCGCCGAGTCTGAAGAACAACTCGGCGAGTCCTAGTGAACCTTCAAGCTACTCGCCGAGTCTGAAGAACAACTCGGCGAGTTCTAGTGAATCTTCAAGCTACTCGCCGAGTCTGATCATTGGACTCGGCGAGTCCTCGCCATGCAGTCAATCCGCTGCCTCCTGTATTTCGCATGATTTCGAAGTATATAGATATGGGGCTTCCTGGACTTTCACATATACTATTACAGGGGTTTTTAAACACTTATAACAACAATATAATCTAGCAAATCCTTAAATGGGTTTCCTAAACCCTAAACTCGCATACAACGTAAAAGCTACAAATTTTGATCCGAAGATTACCTGGAAACGTGTTCCCTGTGTCCCCAAACCTCCAGTACTCGATTCCTTTGATCACCACCTTGCTCCTCCTTGTCTAACAATCTTTTCAAGCCTCCTCAAGTCCTCTCTCTTGCTTCAGATGCTCACACACTCCCAAGGTACCTTCAATCGGCCAAAAGACGCGACATGACGGCCATAAGATCGTTATATACGATCAGAAATGAAACGGCTAAGGTTCAACTGAATCAGCGTCGACTCGCCGAGTCCCTTTTTGGACTCGTCGAGTCCAGTCGCGTATCTGCGACTGCGACCCAGACCATGGCCCTACTCGGCGAGTCATGCACCTACTCGCCGAGTCCCCTCTTAAATGTGCCCAAAAATAATTTAAAGGAATACCTGAAATTCCGGGCTGTTACAACTCTCCCCCACTAGAACTAGACTTCGCCCTCGAAGTCTCTCATTCTGCGAATAACTCCGGATGTTGCTCCCGCATTTCTCTTTCTGGCTCCCAAGTCATCTCCGATCCTTTCCGATGTTGCCACTGAACCAACACCAGAGGTATCTCCTTGTTCCGTAGAACCTTGATCTTCCGATCCCTGATAGCTACTGGTCTCTCGGCGTAATTCAGGCTCGCATCCACCTGAATATCTTCTAACGGAACCACTGCTGCCTCATCGGCTATACACTTCCTCAATTGCGACACGTGGAAGGTATTGTGAATCTGACTCAGCTCCGCTGGCAACTCCAACCGATAAGCTACCCGACCTACCCTTGCAATTACCCGAAATGGACCTATGAACCGGGGCCCCAACTTGCCCCTCTTCCTGAACCGAATTACCCCTTTCCAAGGAGAACCTTTAGGAGAACGAAGTCGCCGACCTGGAATTCGAGCTCGGATCGGCGTCTGTCCGCATAACTCTTCTGTCGGCTCTGGGCGGTCAATAACCTCTGCCTCACTCGCTGAATCTGCTCGGTCGTCTGAAGTACAATCTCTGTACTGCCCATCACTCTCTGTCCCACTTCTCCCCAGCAAATGGGAGTCCGACACCTCCTACCATACAACAACTCAAAAGGTGGCATACCAATGCTCGAATGATGGCTGTTGTTGTAGGAAAACTCAGCCAACGGTAGATGCGCATCCCAACTACCCCCGAAGTCTAACACACACGCTCTAAGCATGTCTTCCAATGTCTGAATCGTCCGCTCGCTCTGACCGTCGGTCTGGGGATGGTATGCGGTACTAAAATGCAGCTTAGTACCCAACTCCTCATGGAATTTCTTCCAGAACCTGGAAGTGAAACGTACATCGTGGTCCGAAACAATCGAGGTCGGCACTCCATGCCGAGATACTATCTCTCTCACGTACAACTCTGCCAACTTCTCTGCTGATGAACTTTCACTAATGGCAAGGAAGTGTGCACTCTTTGTTAGCCTATCCACAATCACCCAAATCGCATCGACTCCCCTGGCAGTTTTCGGCAATTTGGTGATGAAATCCATCGTGATCTGATCCCACTTCCACTCCGGGATCTCCAAGGGTTGCAACTTACCGTGCGGTCTCTGGTACTCGGCCTTAACTTTACGGCAGGTCAAACACCTCTCAACGAACCAGGCAACGTCTCTCTTCATGCAAGGCCACCAGTACTCCTTTTTCAAATCCAGATACATTTTCGTAGCACCGGGATGGATCGAGAATTTCGATCTATGTGCCTCCTCCATCAAAGTAAAACGCGTACCGCCCACGAAGGGCACCCAGATCCGACCCTGAAATGTCAGAAGTCCCCGCCCATCCGTAACGAACTCTGAAATCAACCCGACGACCCGATCCTGTTTCTACATCCCAGACTTCACAACCTCGGCCTGTGCCCCACGAATAGCATCTAATACCGGAGTCATCACCGTCAATCTCATACATACGTCCCGCAATGGAGTACTCTCTGCCCTACGACTCAATGCATCAGCTACCACATTAGCCTTGCCTGGGTGGTATAGGATCTCACAGTCATAATCCTTAACCACGTCTAACCATCTCCTCTGACGCATGTTTAGGTTGGGTTGATCCATCAAATACTTCAAACTCTTATGGTCCGTGTATATGGTACAACGAACCCCGTACAGGTAGTGACGCCAAATTTTGAGGGCGAACACTACTGCCCCCAACTCTAAGTCATGCGTGGGATATCTTGCTTCGTGAGGCTTCAGCTGCCTCGATGCATAGGCTATCACATGGCCCCTCTGCATCAACACTGCACCCAGTCCTGAAATCGATGCGTCGCAATATACGACAAAGTCCTCCATCCCTTCCGGAAGAGCTAGTACTGGTGCTTCGCATAGTCTCTGACGAAGTGTCTCGAAGGAAGTCTGCTGCTCGGGTCCCCATGAGAATGTAACACCCTTTCGGGTCAATTTGGTAAGTGGCACCGCGATCTTGGAGAAGTCCCTAATGAACCTTCGATAGTACCCCGCCAACCCAAGGAAACTCCTGATCTCCGAAGGTGACTTCGGTGCCTCCCAACTCATCACCGCTTCCACCTTGGCCGGATCGACCAATATCCCTGCCTGATTTACAACGTGCCCCAGAAATTGAACCTCCCGTAACCAGAAGTCACATTTGGAGAATTTTGCATATAGCTTCTCCGACCTCAGTACCTCAAGGACTTCCCTCAAATGTCCCTCATGCTGCTCCCTAGACCGCGAATACACCAGAATGTCGTCGATGAATACAATCACAGACCGATCCAGCATCGGCCTGCATACCCTGTTCATGAGATCCATGAACACTGCTGGGGCATTGGTGAGCCCAAAAGGCATCACCACGAACTCGTAATGCCCATACCGCGTCCTAAAGGCTGTCTTCTGGACGTCCTCATCCCGCACTCTTACCTGATGGTACCCTGATCTCAAATCAATCTTGGAAAACCAAGATGCCCCTTGCAACTGATTGAATAGATCATCGATCCTTGGTAACGGATAGCGGTTCTTAACTGTCACCTTGTTCAGTTCCCGGTAATCGATACACATCCGGTGTGAACCATCCTTCTTCTTGACGAACAGAATCGGTGCTCCCCACGGCGAGCTACTCGGCCGAATAAATCCCTTCCCCAACAACTCTTGAAGTTGCGAGGACAATTCTTGCATCTCTGGAGATGCAAGACGATAAGGCACCTTCGCAATAGGCGCAGCCCCTGGAACTAGATCGATACCAAACTCCACTTGCCTCGCAGGAGGTATTCCCGGCAAATCCTCGGGAAAAACATCTGGAAACTCGCGCACCACAAAACCGTTACATCCCCGCTGTAGACATTGCCTCGCCCTAGCGCCCGAACAAAAAGCTGATCCCGAACGGGTACCCTCGCCGTATACCGTAAGAACTCCCCCACTAGGGTCTCGTATAGTCACCAACTGACGCTCGCAGTCGATGACAGCGCTGAATCGGCTCAACCAGTCCATGCCTACGATGACACAGACATCACCCATCGCAATAGGAATTAAGTCAATCGGAAATGCGATCCCGAAGATCTCTAGCACACATCCCCTAAGAACCTCCGTAGCACAAATCACCCTCCACCAAGTACAATTGTACTCGATACGCGCCCTACCCAGTCTCCGATTTCCAGGGATTCTTATTTGAGTCTTCCACTGATCCGGTGCCTTCGATAGTACGGGCCCAATACTACCGACCACACCGTATCAGTATTCGTCCCAAATCTTCCTCCCCAAATCCCGAATAATGAGTACTCTACCTCTAGTATGCACTATCTACTTGCACGCTACCAAATATCTCATATAAGCAATCTCCCTAGACTAAGGCATCACAAAACAGGCAATTCTAGTCCTATCATGTATACCTAGTCTTCTAGCATGCATAACAATTCATAATTCAGTGCATAACATAACATCGTAAGGTATTCTGGGGATCTTTACCGTTCGGACGCTGGCTGCTCGTACACACTGTTCCACCCTTGTTTTTACCGCCTTACCCTTTATAAAATGTTATGTCCTTATTATAAAAAAAAGTTTTTCCTCAAATCCCCGGTCTGAGTTCAGTTGCACCCAAAAGTACACCCGAATCCCTCAAACCAAGGCTCTGATGCCAATTGTAACAACTCAAATTTTCAAATAAATTTTTCATTAAAAACAAAACATCATTATTCGACAAAAGGGTTTATTCCAAGTTTATTTCAAAAATATAAATAATAAATCTCCAGGATCTTCAACAGTGGCAGTGTGTACGTGTCACGCCGGCGCCTTTCCACGGTCATCACTAGTACCTGAAAAACATAAACACAACTAGTAAGCATAAATTCTTAGTGAGTTCCCCAGTATACGACTTACCCACATACGCCTTCCGACCCGGACCTTTCGGTCCACATAACATTGCCTTCCGGCCCGTAACATAATCGCCTTCCGGCCCATAATATATATCGCCTTCCGGCCCGTATTAAATTGCCTTACGGCCCATAGTATTTTGCCTTCCGGCCCATGATAGAATAAAACATAACACATGTAACATAATACACATAACACATAAGTAATACATCATACCGTCCTTACTATCACATAAAGTCTCGCCTTCCGGCCCGTATAAGCATACATCACATATAAGCATACATCACATATAAAGCATCTACCTCTCTAGACATAGCATGAATATAACACATACGACCTTCCGGTCTCACAGTCAAACCATTCCGGGTGAAGTATAGTGAGAAGACTCACCTCGTAGTATGCAAGCTATAAACCCTTCGAGCTACTCGCACACGATCCGCTAATCCGCAGGTTCCCTATAATACCACATCCTTTGTTAATGATCTTATCAAACAAGACAACTGACCCTACTAAGTTATATACAGGTCAACGGTCAATCTTGACCGGACTCGTCGAGTGCAAAGGGTAACTCGACGAGTATAGACACCCTGACACCACTCGCCGAGTCTGAAGAACGACTCGACGAGTTCCAGTAGATCTTCAAGCTACTCGCCGAGTCTGAAGAACAACTCGGCGAGTCCTAGTGAACCTTCAAGCTACTCGCCGAGTCTGAAGAACAACTCGGCGAGTTCTAGTGAATCTTCAAGCTACTCGCCGAGTCTGATCATTGGACTCGGCGAGTCCTCGCCATGCAGTCAATCCGCTGCCTCCAGTATTTCGCATGATTTCGAAGTATATAGATATGGGGCTTCCTGGACTTTCACATATACTATTACAGGGGTTTTTAAACACTTATAACAACAATATAATCTAACAAATCCTTAAATGGGTTTCCTAAACCCTAAACTCGCAAACAACGTAAAAGCTACAAATTTTGATCCGAAGATTACCTGGAAACGTGTTCCCTGTGTCCCCAAACCTCCAGTACTCGATTCCTTTGATCACCACCTTGCTCCTCCTTATCTAACAATCTTTTCAAGCCTCCTCAAGTCCTCTCTCTTGCTTCAGATGCTCACACACTCCCAAGGTACCTTCAATCGGCCAAAAGACGCGACATGACGGCCATAAGATCGTTATATACGATCAGAAATGAAACGGCTAGGGTTCAACTGAATCAGCGTCGACTCGCCGAGTCCCTTTTTGGACTCGTCGAGTCCAGTCGCGTATCTGCGACTGCGACCCAGACCATGGCCCTACTCGGCGAGTCATGCACCTACTCGCCGAGTCCCCTCTTAAATGTGCCCAAAAATAATTTAAAGGAATACCTGAAATTCCGGGCTGTTACATTGGGAGTTGTTCCTTTATTGGACATAGACCCTAAGTATAAAAATGACAACAATTTAATACCGGAACTAGCCCTTAATTATAAAATAAAATGAAATATGGAAAAATATCTTTTGAAACGAAGTGATATTTATGATGTGTACTAAATGAGTTTTCCTCGAAAATGATTGAAACTCATTTATGGTCTAAAACTATGTTTTGAAAAGATAAATGTTAGTAATGAAGTATTGTAACACCATTAAAATTTTGGTAAAATTTAAAACTTTTTTAAACATTCAAAAGTCATTAGTTATTACAAAATGTTTTCCAAATAGTTTCATATCAGAGTATCCCAAAAACCATAAGTCCAAAATGCGAGGATGTGTACGATCATGCCTTTGCCTTACCAAAACATCTAAAGCACCTAAAAGAATAATCTAAAACCGTAATCACAAAGCTTAGCGATTTCCCCCAAAGTACCAACACACAAATAATAGCACATATACAAATAACAGAATAATATGGGTCCAGTCAACCATCCTGTTGGAATACCCCAGGCCCTCAAACATCGGGTTGGAATGCAAACATACTATGGGTCCAATCAACCATCGGGTTGGAATACACCTGACCCTCAACCATCAGGTTGGAATGCCAACATACTATGGGTCCGACATACTCTCTTTCCATCAATACCTCGCATACTATCTTTGTTTTTGACCCAAACTGATTAAATTTTCTTTGAGTCTTAGGATGTAAAACGTGTTTGTTACTAGATTTTGTTTGCCATTAACTCCCCCAAAGAGTATATAACCTTTACCCATTACTATGACACATAATTTATCTCCAAATTTTGCTCGTCCTCCTATGTGCTTATTTATCTCAGTAAAGAGACACAGGTTACCCATCATATGATTTCTTGCACCATTGTCTAAGTACCATGTGTTCTTGATATCATCATTTGATTCATAGCAGCTTGGAATCACATTCCTTTCGTTCAAGAACACCGTCTCATATAGGGTTTTAGCCATGAACAGGTGTGGGTCATGATCTTCTAACTCAACAAAGTTAGCTTTAGTTAGTTTTTTTTTTCGTTCATGGCATTAAGAAGAGAAGTGTCCAAATTTATCATACCTATAACATTGGACTTTAGATCTATCGTTGGGCTTACCATTCATCTAACAGATGATTCCTCATTGCTTGAAGGAGTGGTCCTTTGCTGCTGTTGGTATGAGTTATTGTGTTGACCTCCACGTTCTTCTCCACCTCCACGGCATTCTCGCCCTCCCATTTTCGATTATGAGTTTCGATTAGAGGATTCATCTTTAGTAAGGATGAGTTTACTTTGTTCATTGTTTGGTTCCATGTAACATTGTAAATTTTCAAAACAAAATTTTCATTTTTAAATCACATAAAACTCAATATCACATATTCTCAAAAACCACAATGTATCAATTATGAAAGCACAACTCAATAAAATAATTGATAATATCCCAGAATCCTCATTCATCATCTCGAACAGGTGTGTAAAATCAAGTCGGTGCCTTCCCGCGATTCTGAGAAGTACCTGAAACACATATCACACAACACGGTAAGCACGAAGCATCGTGAGTTCTCCAAAATACCGCACACATATCATTATCCCCTCATGGATATATCTCGATAAAGACCCTTCGGTCATTGTGTCTCAGTGAACACCCTCCGGTTTCACAACTCGGGTTGGACACTCCGGTCCTAACTCAATATAGCACAAAATAATATACATCATAAATCACAAATACATAATGCATGATATCACATAACTCAGTACAAGCATACAAGACACTCTATTCGATGACTCAAATAAGACCCTCCGATCATATAATATTACCACTAAACAACCTCAACTCGTCGACTCCAGCTCTCCGACTCGACGAGTAAACATCATAACCTGGGCATCCTGACCAACTCTTACACGACAAGTTGGGACCAACCGACTCGTCTAGTAGGCCCTATGATTTGCATAAAATTCTCAAGTTCCACATTCAGGAAATCGGGGTGTTACAATTCCCCACCCCCCCCCCCCCCACTAAAATCAGACTTCGCCCTCAGAGTCATTCTCTGGAAGCAGCTATGGGTATGAATCACACATCAAGGATTCTGGCTCCCGAGTCCATTATGAACCTCTACATTCTACCACTTCACCTTAATCAGGTGCTCCTGTTGTTTCTCAAGGTCCTTACTATCCTATCCAAAATTGCGACTGCCCTCTCAATAAAGTTCAGATGATATTTAGCCGGAATGTCCCAATAAGGAACTACTACCATCTCGTCGGCTTCATGTGTCCTCAACTAGGATACTTGGAAAGTGCTATAAATCTTGCTCAAATTCTCAGGTCGCTCTTGTTGGATAAGGTGTCTAAGTCCATAACTTATTTGGTATATACTTGACCCGACCGGCATGGTCCATTTGGGTTGCATCTCATCCAAACTATTATGGATAATTTTATGAGAGTTATACACATATGTTTATTAATATATTATGGGTTATAATATATTAATATGAAGTTACGTTATTTAATTAGTTTTAGTCTTAAAATTAATTATGAATTAATTTACAGATTAAAAGGAATACTAATTAAATTATGGGCTATTTGTTTTATATAGTGTGGGCTAATACTCATTTGTTAATGGGCTAGGCTTATGTGGAAGTCCATGGATGATCCATGGAGCTTTTAACCCATGGATCCTTGGAAAAGGAAAAGACATGGGTTATTAGGGTTTCACCCTAACCATGCATACTATATAAGCATGCTTATGGAGCATGAAATGAAGCCTAAGAGAAAACTAGTGAACTAGTGTGTGTGTGCATGTGTGTGGCCGATTTATACAAGGTGTATACTCTCATCAATGTTTTCCAAGAGTTTGTGGTGTTTGTGATTCCATTTGAGGCATTCACACTATTGGTGCTTGGCCCTCAAACTCCTTAGAACCAAACTCACCAAAAGGTATGTAATCTCTTCTAACTCTTTTATGTTGAAATGTTCCCCATGCCATGTTAGATAGGTTATAAACCTTGGAAAATTATTATTTTGCATGTATTTAGACAAACATAGATCCAAGGTTTATTAGGGTTGCATGCACACTTAGGAAGTGTTAGATTGCTCAAAACCCAACAGTGGTATCAGAGCCTAGGCTTGCTTGTTTGATACTTGATGCAAAATAGTGAAAAAAGTCGAAATCGTTGCTGTCAGCATGGTGGACTCGCCGAGTCCATTGGGGGGACTCGACGAGTCCAAGGAAAACTTCAACCTACTCGACGAGTCAGTTCATGCACTCGACGAGTAGGATCGAAAGAGTGCAGATTGTCGACTTTTGCTGCTGGAAATGGACTAGAAACATTACCCTAAATTGTTTTGGTGTTATAAAACTTATTTTAGTTGGTGTAATGGTTGTTCTAATCCATTTACAATAGCATATATCAAAATTCCATGATTTTATGTGTTCATATAATTCTTGAATTTTTGATGATTATGTTCATGTTCTTATGAATTTAGAAAATGATAGGAATTATTTGCTGAATTGTTTAGGATTAATTCTTTATCATTTATGTGTTTTAATGGAGTCCATAATTTGTCCTCAAGTTATGGATTACCAAAGGTCACTTTCATTTAACACACACTTAAAACACATAAGTTACATGAAAATGAAGAGTCTTCATTTTTATGAACCTTTAATTCATAAGTTATGAAATGAAGAGTTTAGCAAAGTTACAAAACTTGCCCTCAAGTTTTGGAATTTGTAAAGTTTCACACACTTTAATAAACTTTAATTCCAAACCTTAGAGTTTTAATAGTTAAAATTCAACCCTTATACTATTTATAACATTAATGGTTAATTATTATATATATGTATAAGAATAAGTCGTTTTACCGTTAGTAGGCCTCATTCACGAAGCCGGTCTATGAGGTGGGTATAAGGTTGTTGCCTATAAAATGGCGACTTAATGGGTGTATACTCTCACCCACCGCTTGCTTGATCGGTGGAGGGTCGTTAGCCGAACGGGTAGAACAATGACTTTAAATCCTCATTAAAAGTATAATGAATATTATAAAGTAACTAAACTCTTTTAATTCCCAATCTTAGTTATTTTAGGAAAAATGTGAACATGATGCTAGTCCATGGAATTCACACTTTGTACCTTACCAAAGTCGTTGGTGGAGCGTGTGTGGTTAACCGGAACACTAACTAGGACTAGTAAGGATCACGAAGGGTAACTTAATGTTTGTCATAGATCAATGGAGCGTGTGTGGTTAACCGGCACATTGATTAGGTGATAATATTAAGAGTACCAAGTGAATTAGCATGGTTATTCACACCTTGTTTTGTGATCCTCGGCATCCCAGTCACAAAACTTGAAGGGCACAATCGAGATTGAAACATGCCATTGAAAAGTTCAATGAATCTCAAAAGAATCTAGGAATTTCAAATCCAATTAAATCTAATAAATCATTTCATTTTCATGGTGGAAATTGGTGAATCGTCATTCACCTACCTTTCAAATATATTATTACTTAGATTACAGCATCCCTCCTCTAAGTGTAATATATTGTGATTGGATCCTAGCCTTAATATTACATTTGGGTGTCTTATTAAGGATCCTAAATATCTAATCTAAACTTACTTTCTTCTTTCAGATGTCTTCCAACACTAATGCTTCAGGCTCTAACCCAACTGGTTCTTTCTCTCTCATGAATCTTTGTGGGAGGGTCATCTTTGATGGTTCCAACTTCATGGATTGGATTAGGAATATCAGGATGGTTACTCGTTACGAGGACAAGGAATATGTCCTCGATAAGGAGTTAAAAGAACTTGATGAGTCTACTACTACTCCTGAGGAGATCGTTGAATTCAGGACTCATGAGAGAGATGCTACTAAGGTGGCATGTATCATGATGGCCACGATGACAGCCGAGCTCCAAAAGTCGTATGAAGATTTCTACCCTTTTGAGATGCACCAAGACCTGATGGAAAGGTACCATCAGAGTGCTCGTCAGGAGCGGTATTATATAATCTCCTCCATAATAACTACCCGCATGAAGGATGGTGAATCCGTCATGGGCCACATGCAAAAGATGCAAAGGTATGTGGACCGTTTGCTGAAGCTGAATGTTAACATCCCCGAGGAGTTGGCAATTGACATCATTTTGCACTCCTTGCCTTCTTGTTATGATCATTTCGAATGACATATCATATGAACAAGGAGGAAGTTACCCTCAGCAAGCTTCAAGGACTCTTGAAGATCGCTGAAACCAGTCTTAAGGGTAAAGCGGTTGTTACCTCTACTACTCCTACTCCAACTTCTACCCCTGTTTTAGCTATTGGGCAAGGCAAAGGGAAAAAGAGGAAGCACCCTTCGAAGGGTAACAAGGGAAAGTCTCTTGAAGGCTCCTCATCAAAGACTAAGAACAGTTCTGTCACTCCTTTTGCCATTCCCAAGGATGCTGAATGCTTTTATTGCCATGAAAAGGCACACTGGAAGCGAAACTGCCCTAAGTACTTGCAGGATCTAAAGGATGGGAAAGTGAAACCCACCTATGCAGGTATTTACACTATATTGTCTACTTACTCAACATATTCTAACTCTTGGGTGCTTGATACAGGATGTGGTATTCACATATGTTCTGATTTGCAGGGCCTAAGAAGAAGTGAGGATGTGGAGCACGGGAAGATAAACCTAATCATGGGGAATAGGAAGGCTTCACCTGTTTCCAAGATTGGATTTTATACTTTGTTGCTTAATAATGGGTTAAAATTAGATTTGAATAAATGTGTGTACTTGTCTGAAATGGCGAGGAATATTATTTCTTTTCATGCTTTGTACAAACAAGGTTTTACCTTTTCGTTTGATAATGAATGTGGTGGTATTAATGCTTTCTTTAATAATGTGTTTTATTTTAAAGCATTACCTTGTGATGGCGTGTATGAAACTGTGTCGATTGTACACAACTTAGGAAATAATGTGTTGTATATTGATTCTTCTACTAGCCTAGATAAAGCATCATTGTGGCATTGTCGTCTTGGACATGTAAACAAGAAACGCATAGGCCAACTCCAAAAGAGTGGAGTCTTGGAATCATTTGACCTTAAATCAGATGATAGTTGTGAATCTTGTCTACTTGGAAAAATGACAAAATCATCCTTCACTGGAACTTGTGAGAGGGGTGAGGGTTTGTTGGACCTAATACATACTGATGTATGTGGGCCATTCAAAACCGCCACAAGGGATGCTAATCGGTATTATGTGACTTTTATTGATGATTTTAGTAGATATGGGTATGTCTACTTAATCAAACATAAGTCCGAAACCTTTGAAAGGTTTAAGGAATTCAAGCAGGAAGTAGAAAATCAATTGGGCAGGAACATTAAGATGCTTCGATCCGATCGAGGTGGTGAGTATCTTAGTACCGAGTTCCTTGACTATCTTATGGAGTGTGGGATTGTCTCACAATTGACTCCTCCCAGGACACCACAGCTGAATGGTGTAGCTGAGAGGCGTAATCGAACCTTGTTGGACATGATTCGCTCTATGATGAGTCGAGTTTCGTTACCAATCTCTTTTTGGGGGTATGCCTTAGAGACTGCCGCCCATATCCTTAATCTAATCCCTACAAAGAAGGTTACCAAAACACCTCATGAGATGTGGACTGGGAAGGTTCCCAATTTGGACCACATCAAAATTTGGGGTTGCGAAGCCTTCGTGAGGCGCGAAACTCATGATAAGCTTGAACCCCGAAGTGAAAGGTGTATTTTCATCGGCTACCCATAGAAATCCTTTGGTTACCTATTCTACAGACCCAGTGAGAATGTGGTCTTTGTAGCACGAAGAGGGATCTTTCGCGAGAAAGAATTTATAAGCCAAGGAGACAGTGGGAGGCAGATTGATCTTGAAGAAATTCAAGAATCAATTGGTGAAGGAACCTCAGACACTAGCAATCAACCTGAGGAGGAAACTCCTGATGATCCAGCTGACGAGTCTGTACCTCCGAGGCGTTCCACACGGGTTTGGAACAAACCTTCGTTTTATTATGGTTTTCATATTACTATGGAAGGTGATACGTTTATTAGTGATAGTACACTAGTAAATTTGGATGAACCTAGCAGTGTTAAGGAAGCCATGGCAGGCCCGGAGTCTGCTAAATGGAAGGAGGCTATGGACAGCGAGATACAGTCCATGTATGACAATCAAGTTTGGAACTTGGTTGACCAGTACCAGGACGTAAAACAGTCGGGTGCAAATGGATCTTCAATAAGAAGACAGACATGGAAGGAAAAGTGCATACTTATAAGGCTCGACTGGTTGCGAAGGGTTTTACTCAAACTCAAGGTGTTGATTATGATGAAACCTTTTCGCCGGTAGCAAAGATTAAGTCTATTAGGGTTATGTTAGCCATTGCAGCATTTCATGATTATGAAATATGGCAAATGGATGTCAAAACCGCTTTCCTTAATGGAAAGTTGGCTGAGGATGTGTACATGAATCAGCCAGAGGGTTTTGTCAATGCAGAGTACCCTAATAGAGTATGCAAGCTTGAGAAATCCATTTATGGATTAAAACAAGCATCTCGTAGCTGGAATCTTTGTTTTGATGAGAAGGTAAAAGAGTTTGGCTTCTTGAGAAGCGAAGATGAGTCTTGCGTGTAGGTCAGAGCTAGTGGGAGTATAGTTAGTTTCTTGGTACTGTATGTGGATGACATACTACTCATAGGAAATGACATCCCAACCTTGCAGGAGGTTAAGTCCTGGCTTGGGAAGTGCTTTGCTATGAAGGACCTAGGGGAGGCTACCTATATCCTATGGATAAGGATATTAAGAGAAAGGAGTAGAAGACTAATTGGACTTAGTCAGAGTATCTACTTGGATAAGGTGTTGAAAAGGTTCAACATGGAGAATTCCAAGAAAGGAGATTTACCGATCCAAAGCAATACCAAACTGAGTAAGACTCAGAGTCCGAGTACAGAGGCAGAGATAGCTGAGATGAGCCAATTACCATATGCTTCTGCAGTTGGCTCGATCATGTATGCTATGACTTGTACCCGTCCTGATGTGGCATTTGCTTTGAGCATGGTCAGCAGGTATCAGGGGAACCCTGGCAAGGCTCATTGGACCGCGGTAAAGAACATTCTCAAGTACCTGCAGAGGACTAAGGATTGGATCCTTACCCTTGGTGACAGTGATGACTTGAGAATATTAGGGTATAGTGATGCTAGTTTTCAGACTGATAGGGATAATTTCCGCTCTCAGTCGGGCTGGATCTTTACCTTAAATGGAGGGGCAATTTCTTGGAAGAGTTCCAAGCAGGAGACGGTGGCTGATTCGACTTGTGAATCAGAGTATATAGCAGCGAGTGAAGCAGCGAAGGAGGCGATATGGCTAAAGAACTTCATCGGAGACCTTGGAGTTGTACCAGCTATTAAGGAACCTATAGAGATTTTCTGTGACAACAATAGTGCGGTTACCTTAGCCAAGGAACCAAGAGATCATGGCAGATCCCGACACATTGACAGAAAATATCACTTCATAAGACACAAGATTGAAGAAGGACTCCTTGTGACAAGGATGATATCGTCGGATGAGAATCCTGCAGATCCCCTTACGAAGGGACTGACGAGGGTTAAGCATTTTCAGCATGCGAGACGCATCGGGCTGAGGGACGATATTAGTTTTATAGATTAGATAGTTTTCTTGAAACTTGTAAAATGTAATCGACGTTTGATGATGAATAAAATTTGTGGTTTATTTATGAGTAAAGTGTTACTATCATTGTCAATTATTTACTATTGTTTCAGTTTTGCATGTTTTGACTTCCAGAATAATTAATTTATTCAAACCTCCACAATCGATCATACGTCGGAAGTAGGTATGAATCAAGATTGTCATGAATTGGGTTTGTAGATGCCTTAAAGGTGTTTAGACATGGCAATGGTTGCTGCAACATTCATGAGTACTCATAAGTTATGAGTATTGGTATAAACCCACGCTCACTTGTATCACTTCATGGAATTTATCTCGAGTGATCGTGAGATGATAACATCATATAAATCTTTAAACCTAGAGATATGAGTTGTTACCTATGAGTTGGTTGTGCATTGATTGCACGTAAACGCATCAGTAACTTGATGTTATAAAACGTGCCTTTGTGTACAATTCAATAAGTAGTAGAACAAGCATATCAGTCGAAGTTTATCTGTTCCTTCTAGAAATAGAAGCGATATCTGGGCCCCTCGATGATTTTGTGTTGACCCATGTACCAGGCCTGGTCAGAACTAAACTGATGTGTTCAGTGAAGTTCTTCGTCAAACAAATCGGAAAATCGAGAAACAACTGCTAGACAATAAGCAAGACATAGTTCCATGTGTTTGTCCGGCTGATATCATGAGAACAGAGGATTATGTGATCACTTATCTAAAATGGCGCTTCATAGTTCGATAGAGTCTTCATTGTTCGAGGGAGTTTTCGAGAGCTACGATTGTTGGTTGGTTCCTGAAGTTGTAGGCAAATATAGATATTAGACTTATCCAAGTGGGAGTCTGTTGGATAAGGTGTCTAAGTCCATAACTTATTTGGTATATACTTGACCCGACCGGCATGGTCCATTTGGGTTGCATCTCATCCAAACTATTATGGATAATTTTATGAGAGTTATACACATATGTTTATTAATATATTATGGGTTATAATATATTAATATGAAGTTACGTTATTTAATTAGTTTTAGTCTTAAAATTAATTATGAATTAATTTAGAGATTAAAAGGAATACTAATTAAATTATAGGCTATTTGTTTTATATAGTGTGGGCTAATACTCATTTGTTAATGGGCTAGGCTTATGTGGAAGTCCATGGAGCTTTTAACCCATGGATCCTTGGAAAAGGAAAAGACATGGGTTATTAGGGTTTCACCCTAACCATGCATACTATATAAGCATGCTTATGGAGCATGAAATGAAGCCTAAGAGAAAACTAGTGAACTAGTGTGTGTGTGCATGTGTGTGGCCGATTTATACAAGGTGTATACTCTCATCAAAGTTTTCCAAGAGTTTGTGGTGTTTGTGATTCCATTTGAGGCATTCACACTATTGGTGCTTGGCCCTCAAACTCCTTAGAACCAAACTCACCAAAAGGTATGTAATCTCTTCTAACTCTTTTATGTTGAAATGTTCCCCATCCCATGTTAGATAGGTTATAAACCTTGGAAAATTATTATTTTGCATGTATTTAGACAAACATAGATCCAAGGTTTATTAGGGTTGCATGCACACTTAGAAAGTGTTAGATTGCTCAAAACCCAACTGCTCTGTCGTCTTGAGCACTATCTCAGTGCTCCTTATCGCTATTTGTCCGATCTCAGTTCCTACCCAGACTATCTTGAGGTGACTGATGAAAACGAGTTGTTGTCCATAATCAGCTTTTGAACACTTATGTCTGACAAACCAGCCAACACTCACCCATAAACCAAAATAAATGGAGGGGGTCCTCGCACCAAAGACCAATTAATGATACCACTGTCAGAACCTTTCTGAAGAATGAACCTTAATACTCAGCCCTCAGGCACTACAAGAATGACCTGTTGATCTACATGGACCCGATCTCTACACTAGGTCTAACCTCCCATCGGACAAAACCACTCTGCCACCAACCCAGGTTGATTCAGCTCCAGTCCCGAACTGATTGACCGTGCTCGGCTGGAACTATCCTCTGATATCTGAAACATAAGGTCCAACTATCTCCAATGCGTAACACCAATACCAAAGACAATATTGACTCCCGACTTAGAAATGGAATATCTACAGGCTACTCTTAGCACCTTCGGCAACATGACTCCACATCCATTCCATCCAACAAAACTATCTTACTTAGTCACATTGTACACGTAATCACTAAGTTCTATTAACCCTAACCGAATGTTACAACCTATCTGTAGTCACTCATCACTTTCAACCTCTGTCGTCTACCCCTTACTACTCTTCATATGCATTGTGGTCCTTCCCACGCCAATGAGCACACCCATCCAGGTCTAAGTCATCAGATGGTACCCATGACCACTTCAATGAAATCCATCTAAAACTGCAATCCCAATCGACGTACCTTTCTAACGGACATAGTCAAACTCAAACGCAAGAGTCTGGTTCTACCGCAGAATTGAACTCGCTCAAATTCCATCTGACACTCAACTCATGCCCTGAGATCCAAGGATCTACTTTGTGTGTTACACTTTAATCCTTCTGGCTTGTGACAACCCCTTCCCTAAATTAGGACGTAATGGTTCCCGACCCTCACTGAGACCCCAGTCTCTCAGCTGATCCGGCCACCAGATCCTCAAAGTTTCAAATGACAAGGCTACTCAATCCTAAGAACACCTCTATGTCACACGCTGTCTAGTGAATGCGACTACTTCCCGTAGTCCCATGACACTCTCTCACTGACTAGTGTATACTATGACTCCCTTATCCCCACAAAACTCTCTCGTTGACTAGTGAATACTACGGCTCGCCGTGGTATCACGATACTCCTCGCATGCTAGTGAATGCTTCGGCTCCCCGTAGTATTACAATACCCTCTCTCACTGACTCATGGATGATACGTCTCCTCGCAGTATTACAATACCCTCTCTCCCTTACTCATGGATGCTACGACACCCCGTATTATTACAATACTCTCTCTCTCGCTTGCCATGGGCTCACCCCATGGTTTACCCAGACCGTCCTAAGTGGTTACTCCCACCGAGAATGTAACACCCTAAAGTTTGGAAAGCCAAGAAAAGAAAGAAAACCTCAAGTTTAGGGGAGACTCGGCGAGTCCATGGAGGGACTCGGCGAGTCCGAGCGGGATCCGTGTTGTGGTGAAAGCGACCGACTCGGCGAGTCGGCCAGGGAGACTCGGCGAGTTGGGTCTGAATGGGGAAAACCCTAAACCCGGGAACTTGGAGCCTATTTAAGTGTCTCATTCTCCTTCCTAGGGTTCATTTATTGCCTCTCTACCCCAGAACATCAAACCCTAGCCGCCATTTCCGTTTTTGGAGCTAGATCTTGCCTTGAAGAATGCATTAAGCTTGGAGGAGGAAGAAAGACCTTGGAGGTGCAAGAAGGGATTGTAGATCTGGATTGTGGAGTCATTTCAGACCAAGTGGAGGTAATAAGTTGTTGCTTGGACTCTCTTTTTCATCTAGATCTACTCTTATGTGTGGGTTTTGGCCATTGTTGGTATGATATGTAACCAATTCGAGTTGGAGGTTCAGATCTGAGGTTGCTACCTCAGATCCATGCTGGTTTTGGTCTAGAATCCCCTAAAGTATCAGCCTTTGGTATGTTGAAGAAGCATGTTTGCCATAAACCCGAATTTAATGTGTTTTGAGCTTAGATCTCTCAATCTACACGTAAAGTTTGCCACTTTACGTGGGGAATAGGCCCTAGAAGTATGGATCTAGGAGTTGGAAGTTCAGTTTGGCTCGAAAAGCCACTGCATGGATTGAGGAATGGATAGACTCGGCGAGTCCTTCGAGTGGACTCGGCGAGTAGCTTGAAGGTGAGGAGGAACTCGACGAGTAGGATGAACAACTCGTCGAGTCGGATGAAGATAGGCATGGCCTCGGCGAGTTGGATGAACAACTCGACGAGTTGGTTGAAGATTGTCTAGGACTCGGCGAGTCAGATCGCGAAACCCTAAACCCTTCGAGTCGAGACCCGAATCAGTGAGTCGGGTGGTGACTCAGCGAGTTGGACAGGACAGGAATTGGACCTAGTTGGACTCGGCGAGTCATGGATTGACTCGGCGAGTCGAGTCGCGAATAAGAAAGACTCAGGGCATATGAACTCGGCGAGTCAGTAGATAGACTCGGCGAGTAGGGTTGACTCGGAAGGTTGACTTTGACCAGGATTTTGACCTTGACCAGATTTGACCTAGTAACCTTTGGAGGTCAGTCGGACTAAGTGTTATATTGATATTGGTAGCTTGAGGAGCTAGTGGAGCAGCAGTTCAGAGTTAGAGGTCAAGTAGCAGTCAAGAGGATTAGCAGCATCAGTTCAGCAGTCTCAGGTGAGTTTCCTTCCAGTAGGGACGGGTCTAAGGCCACAATGCCGGCCCGTCCAGTTAGCAGTAGTTTCCGGACTTCGGCCCGATGCAGTAGTTAGTATGTTTGATGCCTTCATGGCTCAGACAGGATTTATGTGCTATGTTTTATGTGTTATGTGTTATGTGTTCCGGGCTACGGCCCGATGTAGTATGCAGTATATGTGTTCATGCTAGTTGATATGTTATGCTATGCTATGTTCAGTCAGTTAGCCCGAACTTCGGTCCGATGCAGGGGACAAGGTCCCAGTCAGTTTTCGGACTTCGGTCCGATGCAGGGGGCAAGGCCCCAGTTAGCCCGGACTTCGGTCCGATGCAGGGGACAAGGTCCCAGTTAGTTTCTGGACTTCGTTCCGATGCAGGGGGCAAGGCCCCAGTTAGCCCGGACTTCGGTCCGATGCAGGGGACAAGGTCCCAGTCAGTTTCCGGACTTCGGTCCGATGCAGGGGACAAGGTCCCAGTCAGTTTCCGGACTTCGGTCCGATGTAGGGGGCAAGGCCCCAGTTAGTCCGGACATTGGTCCGATGCAGTGGGCAAGGCCCAGTATGTGCTTTATATGTTTTTGTATGGTATGTGTTAGATTGGGGGAGCTCACTAAGCTTCGTGCTTACGGTTTTCAGTTTTGGTTTCAGGTACCCAGTTTTCAAAAGAGGAGCTCAGGGAGATTGCAGTGCACACACCGTAGTCAGTTAGCCTGGGAATGTTCAACTCTGATAATGATATTATGTTTTGAATTAATACTCGAGAATTTATGTTATGACTTATGATACAGTTTTTATAAATATGATTCTAGTAATGCTTTTAAAGAAATTTTTGGTCGTGATTTTTGGGTCGTTACAGAGAATCAATTCGCTCTCTTGTCAATCTACAATCTCATCCTTAAGTCATCACTACACTAAGTTCACTAACTCGTAATCTACGACCCAACATAGATAGGTGCACACACCTACCCATATTATGCACCACTACTCTTGATGAAAATTCTTGTGGATAAGGAACTTTTCTCAGCCCAGTTACACCCTTGGACAATCCCCGTCTAGAAATAATTACTATTGATCTCATATTCTGAAATATAGTCGCTTGATGTTCCACTTTCCATCTGACAAACCCATATCTCACAGTAATCCACACAATTTAGGGCATCATACTCGGATACCTCGATACACCATCACAAAATCTCATGATATCTCACCACGACCACTGATCTTCTATTTGCACAACTCAAAACCTTGAAGTTCTTCTAGCTCACTGTTTGTAGTACGGAGGAATTGTCAGCGATTAAGAACTCGTTGCTGAAAATCCAAGGCCCCATTCTCTACTGACCAAGTGCATACAAAAACTAATCATACCGACTCTGAAGTTGATTGGCAATTCAACTACTGCCCCTCCTAGTGTGTAGATATCAATCTACACCTCAAACTAACAAGTCTCTTAACAATCGCAGAACATTCCTGATCAATGGCAACTTTCCATGAAAATACTCATTAATCCCTGAGCACATACAACATGCATCATCTCTATAACTCAATCCTCGAAGCTGCAACTTCAACATATTTATAATCCTCACAACGTAAATACCCAGTTCTCCCCCACTTAGGGTTCGAACCATTGCCACTTGGCATGTTGCTCAGACCTCACTATGAATTGGCTCACCAATTATACCATCCTCGCCCCTTGGGACGTACTACGCAACACTCGATGACTTCCAGGATAATGACCAATTAACTCCAAATGTTCTGAATCTCGGATGAAGACCTCAGAACTCTCTCAATGTGACTACCTCTAGTCACCCAAAACTCTCATACCAACCCTTCATTGAACATCTCAAATGTCCTAAATTTATTACGAATCTCTTCCTGTAAACAATGAACTATCACACACACCACATCTCCTGATTCCTCAACCAATATTCTATCGCATGAGTTATCATAAAAGCAAGGGACCTTACTCACACAATCAATATACAATGTAAACGAAGAGGGTCGCCGCCCTGATATACTCCTCTTGGTCACCTGGAACTGCAGCTAAAATATAACTTACTTTACTCAAATAATTCATATCATTGTCCTCATCCATCTCAATCCCCACTGATGACTCTCTTATGGTATAAGAAATACTTCACAGCAGACGTACTACAATTACTCTGGTGAAAATATCGCAACTATATGCTACCCTATGGGGTTTACCTCCAAACTCTGAAACCGGAAACTCGTTATCTCTTTCGCTCCACACGGAATGCAAACATAGTGTAATTCTCATCACAGAAAGTGACATCTCAACCATCGGTCGATCATTCAACCCAGACCATAATTCTCTATAAGGCACTATCTCCACTTTTCCTCGAGTCTTGCGATTCCAACTGGAAGCTCACCGGTCAAATCCCTCGAGATCTAAATTCAAATTTCCTCACAAGGTACACTCTATTAAAGCTCGATTTGCATAGCCCTCTGGCCCCACAATCTACCATATCCACTCTCATCCTGAATAACCATAGTGGGATAACGGGTAACGTTGCAAGAACTCTCTACTATGAACCATGTTATCTCCCCCTCAAATTAGGTATTTAGAACCTCTGGAATTCTCCCTGTTTCGAGTATGGGTCCTCTGCTTTCAGTAGTACGGGTCCATACTGCCTGCCACATCTACCCATAAATCTTACACAGATCTTCCCAAATTTCCTAAGTAGCTTCTCAACCTTCTCGATCACCAATCCCATTACACATATTCGTTGTCCAGTGAATACTCACCTCTAAACTGCATACTCATCGTACTAAAATTACATCCTAGGATCTCGTAGGTTCTCACACTTCTTTTCCATTAGCTGCAAAAGAACTCCTCATGATGTCAGCCATCTACTACCTAAATATCATCATATTCACTTAGTAGCTGACTCCCATCATCCAGAGTTCCACAAGTACGAAGCAAGTAGCATTCAAGTATCAAATTATGTTTACCAGCACATAAAGCCACTCTAACATACAACTCCACTCGCTCTATCCACAACTCAAAAGGCATCACTGAACTCAATCAACCCTACCTATTGTGGGTATCCAACTACTCTCTCAGTACATTCCTCAAATGCACATCTAGGTATCTCTCCCCTTTACTCAAAGATCTCTCTAAAATATACTTGCTAGGTACTCCTACTAAACACATACATAGAGCAAATAGCAGATGATATCAATAAGTAGCATTCCCTAAGTTAAGGAATCATGAATCTGGCAACTCTATCTCTAAATTCCTGAAATACCTAGCCAATTCTCTAGCATGCAACTCTAATATCTCATAGGTAGCTCATAATATAAAAAATTAATGGTATTTTGGGAAATCACCATTTGGGCTCTGGCTGATTATATACACTTCTTCGTCTCGTTTTCTCTTTAAACTCTTACTCGTCTTAGAAAAAGCATTTCTTTTAGAAAACTTTCTCAAATTCTTAGTTTGAGTCCAGACATACCCGAGAGTACCTTTGAATCCCTCAAACCAAGGCTCTGATACCAACTTGTATTTAACAACCAAAAATTTTCAACCAAATTTACACTTTAATTTCAAAAAAGTAAATGTCAAAACATTAATTCTCAAAATCAGTCAATAAGTTTTCAAAACAGTTTATCCAACCAGGACCACCATTCTATCTCTACGCAGGTGTACAATCATGCTGGAGCCTTCCCGGGATCCTCGGAAGTACCTGAAACACATAACATATCACACGGTAAGCATAAATACTTAGTGAGTTCCCCAAAGTAACACATACGCATACTAGCCATCTTAAGCAACAAGACCTTCCAGTCACTGTGTCTCAGTGGGATCTTCCGATCCCATAATCCTGGTAGACCTTCCGGTCCTACCATACGGACCTTCTGGTCCAATCCTGCTTGACCTTCCGGTGCTACCCCGCTTGACCTTCTGGTCCAACTCGTACAACCTATACATATCATATCAAATCATATAACTCATACAAGCACATAAGACCTTCCAGTCACACATAGTTACCATTCCAGGTAAAGTATAGTGAAAAGACTCACCTCCTAACTAGAAGATAACAGACAAGCTCTCGGAATCCTGAACTAGCCTTAGCCTATCATAATAGCCAAACATGTTAATCATTATCTATCCTTTTATTGTTTTTACTCCTAAAGCCCTTTTTTTTCTCTTTGTCTCTAAGAATTAGATAAAAGACCATTTTACCCCTCCATGGTCTCATATGCCCCTTATTGACCCTTCCCATAAGCTAACCGAAGTCTGCTTAATTTAATCTATCCAGGTCGACCTGACTTACTGAGTGCACTCTTGTGACTCGCTGAGTCCGGTCGCATTTCTTCGAGTTCCATCTTAGAGTCCATTCATCCCGTCGAGTTTCCCCTCAACTCAACGAGTTCATACTGGGTCGAAGATATCGGGACAAACATGTTACGACTCGTCAAGTCATCCAACAGACTCGGCGAGTCCATCCTATCGAATCCTTATTCAGCCATTTGAGGTCAGATCCAAGGCTCTAACTTATAGATCCAACCTCCTAACATCCAATAATCACGTAAATGTTCGATATTTACATCCATGCATCGCCCATCTAGTTTTATTTGTCAAAATAACGCTCAAAATGGTGTTTTAGGCTCAATACTCTTATGTGACTACTTAAAGCTTATATCATGGGACTCTCTGGACCTCTTAAGGTCCAGATCTAAAGTCTAAGCCTCAAGGGGACCACTTATACTCAATATCTTCAACTAAAAGAGGTTAAAGAAACCCTAATTTCAAGAGTTCTACTAATCATATGAAAATAGGTACAGATTCATAACTTAAACAGCAGGCTAGAATGGGATAGAAGTTATCTGAGCTCCTCTAGTTGATTTAGTTTGCACAATCTTCTCCTCCCTTTCAAGAATGCACCAAAAGAATAAAAATGGCTCTCTTTTTTACTCTAAGCTCTCTAGATCGATTTGGGGTCTCTCAAGGGAAATATGGCCGCAAATTAAGGCCATAAGAGCCTTTAAATAGGTCACAAACCCAGGCAATTAGGGTTTTCCTCAGCAGTGCTGACTCGACGAGTCAGATACCCGACTCGTCGAGTCCATTCATTAAACATGTCACCAAGTCGACGATTTGAGGCACCAACTCGTCAAGTCCCTCCAAAATTCTTAAATTAAATATTAAGAATAATATACCTAGAAAACCGGATGTTACAATTCTCCCCCTAGAATCAGACTTCGCCCTCGAAGTCCTGCTCCACAAATAGCTCGAGATACTGCTCCTGCATCTCCGACTCCAGCTCCCAAGTCTAATCGGACCCTTTCTGATCTTGCCACTGGACCTGAACCAGGGGCACTTCATTGTTCCTCAAAACCTTCACCTTCCGATCTATGATCGCGATCGGCCTCTTGATCTAATTCAGGCTTGCATCCACCTGAATGTCCTCTAAAGGTACTACTGTAGTCTCATCAGCCACACACTTTCGTAACAGGGACACATGGAAGGTGCTATGGATCTGGCTCAACTCCTCAGGTAGCTCCAACTGATATGCTACCTTACATACCCTGACGATCACCCTGAAAGGTCCAATATATTGAGGCCCCAACTTTCCCTGTTTCCTAAAAAAGATTACTCCTTTCCATGGGGAAACTTTTAGAAGCACAAAATCTCTGACCTGAAACTCAATCTTAGAACGTTGTATGTTTGCATAACTCTTCTGATGACTCTGAGCCATCAGTAACATCTGTCTGACATGCTGAATCTGCTCGGTTGTCTTCAGCACTATCTCGGTGTCGCCGATAACTCCCTGCCCCACCTCTCCCCAACAGATTAGAGTACGATACATCCTCCTATACAGTACCTCAAAGGAAGGCTTACAAATGCTCGAATGATGGTTTCTGTTGTAGGAAAACTCGACTAGAGTTAAATAAGTGTCCCAACTCCCTCCAAGGTCCATGACACAAGCGTGCAACATATCCTCGAGCATCTGAATTGTCCGCTCACTCTACCCGTCTGTATGCAGGTGGTACGCAGTGCTGAAATGCAACCGCGTGCCTAGCTCCTCATGAAATTTCTTCTAAAATCAGGAAGTAAAACACACGTCTCGATTGGAGACAATCGAGACCGGCACTCCATGCCTAGACTCCACCTCTCTCACATAAATCTCGGCCAGTTTCTCTTCAGTAGAGCCATCACTAATAGCTAGAAAGTGAGAACTATTCGTCAATCGGTCCACAATCACCCAGATCATGTAAACTCCATACACCGTTCTCGGTAACTTAGTGATGAAGTCCATAGAGATTTGCTCCAACTTCCACTGGGGAATCTCCAAAGGCTGCAGTGGATCATGTGGAAACTAGTGCTCTGCCTTGACCCAATGGCAAGTCACGCATCTCTCCACCACCCACACGACATCCCACTTCATGCAGGGCCACCAGTAATCCATCTTCAGGTGTAGATACATCTTAGTGGCCCCAAGGTGGATCGAGAATCTCGACCTATGCGCATCCTCCATCAGAATGCCACAAGCTCCACCCTCATAAGGCACCCAACTCCTCCCTCTGAAGTTCATAAGCCCTCGACTATCAGTCTCAAACTCAGGTACCTACCCAATCACCTGCTCCCTTTTGCGGTTTTCTAGTCTCACATCCTCCACCTGGGCCTCTAGAATGGTATCCATCACTGGAGTCATCACTGTCATCCTCATACATGCATCTCGAATCAGGGCACTCTTTGTCTTGTGCCTCAGGGCATCGGCTACCATATTAGCCTTGCCCGGATGATACAAAATCCTGTAATCGCAATCTTTTACGACATCCAACCACCTCCTATGGCGCAAATTCAAGTTGGGAAGATCCATAAGATACTTTAAGCTCTTGTGGTTCGTGTATATGGTACACCGAACCCCATATAAATAGTGGCGCCAGATCTTGATGGAAAACACCACCGCCCCCAGCTCCAAATCGTGGGTGGGATACCTCGTCTCATGAGGCTTCACCTGCCTCGAAGCATATGCTATTACATGTCCTCTCTGCATAAGCATTACACTCAACCCCGATATGGATGCATCACAGTAAACCACAAAATCCTCCATCCCCTCAGTAAGGGGTAGCACTGGAGCTTCGCACAATCTCTGGTGAAGAGTCTCAAACGAGGTCTACTGCTCGGGACGCCAAACAAAAGCAACGCCCTTCTGGGTTAACTTGGTGAGAGGAATGACAATCTTGGCGAAATCCATGATAAACCTCCAATTGTAACCGGGCAACCCCAGAAAACTCCTAATCTTGGTGGGGGATCTCGGCACTTCCCAATTCATCACAGCCTCAATCTTGGTTGGATTGACCAAAATCCCATCTTGGTTAACGAGATGCCCTAAGAACTGAACCTCTCATAGCCAGAAATCACACTTGGAGAATTTGGTATAAATCTTCTTCGATCTCAACACTCCAAGAATCTCATGCAAATGCTCCACGTGCTGCTCCCTGGATCTCGAATATACTAGGATATCATCGATGAACACGATCACCGATCGATCTAGCATAGGTCTGCACACCTTGTTTATGAGATCCATGAACGTTGCCGGTGCATTGGTGAGCCCAAATGGCATCACCACAAACTCATAATAATCGTAACAAGTCCTAAATGCTATCTTCTAGATATCCTCATCACACACCCTCATCTGATCAATTTAATCTTGTAGAACTAAGATTCACCATGCAACTGATTAAACATTTCATCACTCCTCGGAAGCGGATAACGGTTCTTGACCGTCAGCTTGTTCAACTCCCGATAGTCAATACACATCCGGTGAGATCCGTCCTTCGTCTTAAGAAAAAGAATTGGTGCTCCCCATGGTGAGCTACTCGGCCAGATAAAACCTTTCCCCAACAACTCCTGAAGCTGTGAGGATAACTCCTGCATCTCTGGCAGTGCATGACGATAAGGTGCCTTGGCGATAGGTGCCACTCCGAGAATTAATTCAATAAGAAACTCCACCCGATTCTCGAGAGGTACTCTCGGTAAATCTTCGAGGAACTCATCTGGAAACTCTCACACTATCGGAACATCAGAGACAAAACTTGATCGCTCAGCGGCAACACGAGTATCCACCACATACGTCACAAATCCTCTACAACCCTATTGTACACTTTGTCTCGCTCAGGCAGCCGAGCAAAATGAATAAATGATAATCCAGATCGGGTACCCTCGCCATACACTGTGAGCACTCCCCACTAGGGTCTCATATCATCACCATCTGATGCTGACAATCAATCATATATCCGAATCGACTCAGCTATTCCATGCCCACAATATCACTGACATCACCCATCGCTATCGGTACCAGATCTATCGGAAACTCCACTCCGAATATCTCAAGCACACATCCCCGGATCACATCAGTCGCAAACACCGCATGATTGTCGGCTGTAGAGACTCTCAAAGGTCGACTCAACGCCTCCCTTCATATACTGATATGGCGACTAAACGTTATAGATTCAAAACATCGACTCGCACCCGAGTTAAATAACACCAAAGAAGGTATAGAATTCACAAGAAAAATACCTATACATATCACTGTATAAGTATAACATAATTAAAATAATATAAGTAAAAGATCACTTACCAGCCACTACATCGGGTGCTGCTCGGATCACCTCCGCTGTCAACTGAAAGGCTCTTATACGAGCCTTCGGACCCTCGTTATTCACTGCCGACTCTCTGCAACTCGTGCAACGACAGGGGCAGATCCCTACGCTGGTCCCGGCATCAATTGTGGGCACTCGGCTTTCCCATGGCCAGTCTGATTGCAGTGGAAACAGACTATGAACCCCTTGGGGCAATCCTTGGCTATGTGCCCCTCCTTGCCTCACTTGTAGCAAGAACCTGCCCGACAAATCCCCTCATGTCCCTTGCCGCACTTGCCACAAGTGCGTCCCTTCTAGCCTCCAGACCTCGAATCAGCGGGCTTTGCCTACTTGGCTGCCGGCTGAGACTGAGCCGATCACCGATCCTTCCTTTAAGACTCTGCCTCCTCCCTGGCCTGAGTCTCCAACTCTATCTCCCTCTTCCGGGCATTCTCCTGAATCTCAGCAAATTTCTGGTATGACGAGTTTGCCACAAACTCACAAATGTCTCTCCTCAGTATGATCAAGTATTGAATCATGTGTGCAAGCTCAAAAGACACGTCCTCAGAGCAAAACATCACCCTCTCATGAAACATCCTCGTAATCACCGTCACAAACTTGGTCCCATGCTTGAGGTACAAGAACTGCTGGGCCAACCGTTCCCTCTCCACCAGGGGAACGTACTCATCTCGAAACATAGTGGTGAATCTCTCCCAAGTCACCTCGGTAAGCTCCGCAGAATTGAAATCGGCTGTCACGAATTTCCACCAGTCCTGCGCCCCCAAGCGAAGTTGGTTCAGCGCGAACCGTACCCTCAGATGTTCCGGATAGGAATAGGTATAGAAACATCCGTCAATGTCCAAAATCCACCTCATAAGTGAAACCGGATCCTAAGTCCCATCAAACTCTAGTGGCTTCGTGTTACTGAACTCTCGGTACAGCAACGAGTCACCCTCTGTGGCATGCCAGCAGCGACCGCTGCGGTAGCCTCCTGAGTAACAGCAACGTATCGTTCATCAAATGTCTCCATCAACGTGGACTTAATAGACCCAAACATCTCTGGAATAGCCTCGTGAATGGCTGTGGCCACCTCCTCGGGAATCATCACACAAATCTCATCATTGCTGGCTATACTGCTCTCAAGGTTGCGGCGCGTACCCACTATGATATCTCTGAAATAAAACATAAATAGTCAGAGACTCAATCTTTCGCACATACTTGCTCCTTATTACCCTCAGGATTCTTACATGGACAGCTAACTGATCCAGTGTCTCCAGTAGTACGGGCCTTATAGTACCTTCCACACCACATCGGTTTTCACCCAATTCCTCCTCCTAGGGTTCCAGTTCACAAGAACTCTATGTCTCACTGAGTACAGTCTACACCCTAGTAGACCTCTCATAAACTCCTCTTTGCTACCTTCTCACACTCCAAGAAATTAACAGTAGTAGTAACTCCTAGGCTAAGGCATCACAAATCAAGACACTCTAGTCCTAGAATATGAAGTACCTAGCCTACTCTCTATCATGCATATCATATCTCATATTATCTCATAACAATAAAATAGGGGTATTTTGGGAAATCACCATTCTGACACTGGCTGATTGTACACACTACTCTTTTCTGCACTTTCTGGAATCTTTTACTCTTTTTAGAAAAATTGTTTCTTTTTGAAAACTTTTCTCAAATCCTTAGTTTGATTTCAGATATGTTCGAAGGTGTATCCGAATCCCTCAAACCAAGGCTCTATTACCAACTTGTAACAAACAAAAATTCTATACCAAATTTTCACTTTTAATTTCATCAAAACAAATTCCATAACATTAATCCTCAAAATCAATCAATAAGTTTTCAAAACAATTTATCATTCCAGCACCACCATTCTATCTCTATGTAGGTGTACAATCATGCCGGAGCCTTCCCACGATCTTCGGAAGTACCTGAAACACATAAAATATAACACGGTAAGCACAAACGCTTAGCGAGTTCCCCAAAATAACAGATACACATACTAGCTACCTTAGACCACAAGACCTTCCGATCCAACTCATACATCATATACATATCATATCAAATCATATAACTCATACAAGCATATAAGACCTTCTGGTCACACATAGTTACCATTCCAGGTAAAGTATAGTGAGAAGATTCACCTTGTAACTAGAAGATAACATACAAGCTCTCAGAATCCTCAACTATCCTCAGCCTATCATAATAGTCAAACATGTTAATCATTATCGATCCTTTTATCGTTTTTACTCCTAAAGCCCTTTTTGTTCTCATTTAGCCATTTGAGGTCAGATCTGAGGCTCTAACTTATAGATCCAACCTCCTAACATCCAATAATCATGTAAAGGTTCGTTCTTTACATCCATGCATCGCCCATCTAGCTTTATTTGTCAAAATAACCCTCAAAATGGTGTTTTAGGCTCAATACTCTTGTGACTGCATAAAGCTTGAATCATGGGACTCTTTGGACCTCTTAAGGTCCAGATCTGATGTCTAAGCATCAAGGGGACCTCTTATACTCAATATCTTCAACTAAAAAAGAGTAAAGAAACCCTAATTTCATGAGATCTACTAATCATATGAAAATAGGTACAAATTCATACCTTAAACAACAACATAGAATAGGATAGAAGTAGATCCGAGCTCCTCTAGTGTATTTAGCTTTTACAATCTTCTCCTTCCTTGTAACAATGCACCAAGATGATGAAAATGGATCTCTTTTTCACTCTAAGCTCTCTGGATCAATTTGGGGTCTCTCAAGGGAAATGTTGCCGCAAATGAAGGCCATAAGAGCATTTAAATATGTCAAAAACCCGGGCAGTTAGGGTTTTCCTCAGCAACGTTGACTCGACGAGTTAGATACCCGACTCGTCGAGTCCATTTGTTAAACACGTCACCAAGTCGCGTCCCCACTCGACGAGTTGAGGCGCCAACTTGTTGAGTCCCTCCAAAATTCATAAATTAAATATTAAGAATAATATATGTGGAAAACCAGATGTTACATTGTAACACTATAAATTTTCAAAACAAATTTTTCATTTTTAAATCACATAAAACTCAATATCACATTTTCTCAAAAATCACAGTGTGTTAATTGTCAAAACACAACTCAATAAAATAACTGATAATATCCTAGAATCCTCATTCATAATCTTGAACATGTGTGTACAATCAAGTCGGTGCCTTCTCGTGATCCTGAGAAGTACCTGAAACACATATAACACAACACGATAAGTACGAAGCATGGTGAGTTCCCCAAAATACCGCACACATATCATTAGCCTCTTATGGCTATATCTCAATGAAGACCCTCCGGTCAATGTGTCTCAGTGCAGACCCTTTGTTCTCATAACTCGGGTTGGACCCTCCAATCCTAACTTAATAAGGCACAAAATAATATACAGCATAAATCACAAATACATTATGCATGATATCACATAACTCAGTACAAGCATACAAGACCCTCTGGTCGATAACTCAGATAAGACCGTACAGTCATACAATATTACGACTCAGGTAAGTATAGTGAGGAGAATCACCTTGCAGAATAAAGTAGTGTAACCCAGACTCGAGCTCATTGTCTAGACTTCGCCTATACGTATCACAATTATGTCTACTTAACAATTATATAAATGTTAAGCTAACTCCTCTACTAAATCTTAGAAAGGGTGAACAGACCATTTTACCCTTCCATGGTCTCCAAGGTCCATAGTTGACCAAACCCTAAAAGTGAACGGAAGTCAGCACTCAAGTCAACACCCCAATGTTAACTCAACTCGTCGAGTACATCTATACGACTCGTCGAGTTCCCTCTGCTCTTAGTAATCAAGAAATCTTGAGTCAACTAACTGAGTTGTCTTACCAACTAGTTGAGCCCATGCAGAGTCCAGAACATCAAAGAAGGCCCCAGCTACTCGTCGAGTTGTCCCCTCAACTCGTCGAGTTCACTCTGAATCTCATGATGGGTACAACCGATTCAAATCATCAAGTTGGGTCCTCCAACTCATCGATTACATCATCTATTTCTCATTCTCGTCGATTCTAGTAATCTAAACTCCAAATCTAACCTCTTAGATGAAGTTACCATCTAAAGCTGCTCACTTTACATGCATGAAAGGCTTCACAAGGCTAAAACACCCAAAACTTTGCTCGAGAAGGGATTTAGGTCATAGAGAAGATCCCAAGCTTGATAAAGTTGATGGCTTTATGACTCTAGGGGCCTAAAGGAGTCCAGATTTGAAACCATGTCCTTGTGACAAGCTCAAACCCGAAAGCAACTCCATTATGCCCCAAAATAGCCATTGACACTCCCAAAAGAAGATCTAAGTAAAAAGAGGTCAAGGTATTAGCTTTATACCTCCTTTTGGTGCCAATACACATAAGATGATGGATCTACAACCTCCTTCATGATCCAAACTTCTAAATCTTCAGGTCTCATTCCAAAATTCCCCAAAAGTCACATTTTTAAGCTTTCAAACACACATAAGACGATACCAAGCACATTCTAGGGTTTTCTCTAGATGAAATGACGATAAGGGGGGCTACAGTGGAGGATGAGTTCTTTAAATATGGTGTAAATACCCGGAACTTAGGGTTTTCACTAAACAACCTCAACTCGTCGAGTCCAGCTCTCTAACTCAATGAGTAGACTTCATAACTCGCACATCCTAACCAACTCCTACACGACGAGTTAGGATCAACCGAATCGTTGAGTAGGCCCTATGATGTGCATAATATTCTCAAGTTCCACATTCAGGAAATCGGGGCGTTACATTTTGATTCCCTGATCTGTTATTTATATGCCTTTAGGCATCCTACCACATCCTCAAATCCAAAAATATTGAGATCCAGAACCTCTCCAGTCGATGCTACGACGTGAATAAATTCCCTTGATAGGCTTGTGATAAATTTCCTGCCTAGATTAGTCTCACTTAGATTTTCTCCAAGGCAGGCTGATTTTGATGACATACTCGATAATTGGCTTGCAAAGTTATCAATGGTACTTTTTTATTTCTTCTTAAGATTATCGAAATCAGTCATTAGGGTTTGAATTCAAGCATCTGTCACCATGTCTGCTCCAATGTGTCATGTTTTAATTGCTTACCATATTTCCTTTTTCGTCTCCGTCTCTCTATCTAGCAATATGAGATCTCCAGGAATTGCATGAAATGATATCACTATAGCAATGTTGTTCTTCTTAGGGTCCATTGCACCTGGATTAATCACGTCTCAGACTTGGTGTACATTTAGGATCACACTCATACGTATTGCCCATACAATATAGTTCGTCGAGTTGAGCATGGGAACCAGGAACAATATAAAAGAATCCTCCTTGTACTAGCCTCACTATTTCCCTTGTTGTCACCTGAGTTAATATCATCTTTTCCCATCTATCTTCTCCGCTCTGATACTAGCTGCTTATTATAACACAAGAAAATATCTCAAAACTTGGGTTAGAAAACAATGCTAATAGTCTCTCTTAATAAACTCCTCTAAGTCGATATATAACCTATATATAATGTAACGCGCGGTTCCTGGTACATATTTTCAATATAAATTTTTGCATTTTTATACTGGCACTTGACGAGTTAGTGGCCCCAAACTTTTTGAGTAGGGGTGGATCTTGGTCACGGGTGGAAGAGTCTACTTGACAAGTCGGAAGCCCTCGACTCGATGAGTAGGTCTGCCGGATTGAAACCCTAATTTTCAAGGTTTGGACCCTATTCAAACATCTTATATGGCCTCCACTCCAGCCTCCATCAGCTTCAGACCCCATTCATGAAACTTGAATCAGCTTGTGAGTGTTCTTGACCTATTTTGTTCCATTTTAGTAATTTGAAGCTTGGAGAAGGAAGGAAAGGCTTGGAGATTCAAGAAGAAGGCAGTAGATCCAGAGCTTTGGTTGCATTTCCAGCTTGTTTGAGGTAAAAAAAAACTTAAACCTTGGCTTTCCATCACTTGGATCTTCTTTAGGGCTTCCATATTGTCATTTTTGGGCCATTTCTAAGTCACTTTTGGGATTTGAGTGCATATTAGAGTAATGAGTTTAGATCTAGGAATATTTGAGCCCGTGAAGCTTAAAGTTGACACTTTTTATTGAGCTATGGCCCTATCCCATGCATTAGAACTCCTTTATGGCTTAGCTTTTGTGTTCTACCTTCATAACAGCCATGTATGCATGTAAAGTTTGCAACTTTACATATTATATCGATCCTAGGAGGTCAAATTTATGCTTTGGATGCAATAAATCTGACTGAAATCGACTGGATGGACTTGGACTTTGGGGGACTCGACAAGTCGTTCATAGGACTCGGTGAGTCGGGTTATGGTTCCCCAACCTTTTCTTTTTCTGGGCAATTTGGTTGAGTGTAGGAGAGGACTCAACAAGATGGACATGATTATGGATTTGAAGATCAAACAACTCGACGAGTTCTAGGATGAACTTGACAAGTTGAAGGCAAATGTCCCGAATAATATGAAGAAGGACTCGACAAGTTCAAGGAAGAACTCGGCGAATTAAGGGCTAAACATTCCAACTTATATGAGCAGGACTCGACGAGTTCAAGGATGAACTCGATGAGTCATGAGCAAAAGGTCCCAATTCTGTATGAAGGAGAACTCGACAAGTTCAAGGAGAACTAGGCGAGTTAAGAGTAAAAGTCCTAACAATGTCGGAGGGAACTCAATGAGTTCTAAAAAGACTCAAAAAGTAGGATCGAAGTTCCAGAATTTTGCGGAAAATAGAACTCGATGAGTTGGTAGACCAAGTTAGCGAGTTAAGTCATCCAGATGTTAACTTTGATGAAAAGTTGACTTTGACCAGGGTGTTGATCTTGAACTTGACTTTGACCTGAATTGACCCTTGAAAGGATTATAAGTATGAAAAGGTAATTAAGGAAGATTTTTATGTGTAGGAGCTTGAGAGGAGTTGATCCTAGCACTGAGGACAGTTTAGATACTACAAAACATTGAGGTCAGTTACCTTCAAGTAGAAGTGGGTCTAAGGCCACAATGTCAGCCCACTAGTAGGAGTTGTTTGATAGATGATTGTCTTTGTGATAATCATCTAGGTTTTCTACTACCTGATATGTTTATGTGCTAGCATGATATGATGTTATGTGATAGTAGGTAGTAGGGGGAATAGTCCCAGAGTATGGTCGTAAGAACCGAAGGGTAGGTCGGGCACCCCAGATATGCCTAACAGTATGTTTATGTTATGTTATTATGTGGTAGTAGTAGAGGTGAAATAGTCCCTCTGAGATAAACTGTAGGGTAGGTTGGGCACCCTAGAATTGCTAGACAGTGTAGGTTCGGCACCCCAAAATTGCTAGACAGGGTAGGTCGAGCACCCAAGAATTGTCAGACAGGGTAGGTCGGCCACCCCAGAATTGCCTGCTAGGATAGGTCGAGCACCCCAGAATTTCCCGATAGTATGTTGTTATGTGATATGTGGTATGATGGGAGAACTCACTAAGCTTTGTGCTTGTAGTTTTCAGTTTTGGTCTCAGCTACCTCTTCAGCAAAGGGAAAGGAGCTAGCACGGTAGCAGCGCATAACACACACCGGATTTCCATTTTATGAGATTCTTGAGATTGTACTATGATATTTTTACTATTTTATGATATTGTTTTGAGACATGTGACTATGGTTTTATGAAATGATGTGACTCGATGATGTTTTCTTATAATTGTTTTTCTAAATCGTTATATAAAAATGAAATTTTTGGTCTTGAAAATAGGGATGTTACAAGGTATCATAGCCTTGGTTTGAGGGATTCGGACACACTTCCAGGAGCGTCTACACTCAAATCGAGGGTTTGAAAGATTTTCACAAGAAAATAGTTATCCAAAAGTTAAAGTAAAGAGTTTTGAGAAAGAATAAGGTGTGTGATGCGTGCAACCAGCCGAGCTCAAGTAAGTTTTCCCCAAGATACCCATACATTTATGTTATGTTATGATATGATTATCAGAATTGCATGCTAGAATAGGGCTAAAGATATAGGAAAGATGTCTTTTATTCCTACTGTGTGTGTATGAGAACTACATGCTACAATAGAGCGAAGGATCTAGGAAGATTAGTCAGTGCTACGATAACCTAGATAGGATATGTTTGGTTTGGGTTACTCAATGCCCGAATGCTTCATGCTTTGTTCTATTAGAAGTTCTAGTTATCTTTAATTATCTAGTAAACTTATACTCTAAGTCACATATTACGACGACTGAATAATTTCAGAGGGTTAGATTTGATGGGTTTTCAACATTCTAACACTCCTATGGTGTACATGCAACCCAAGATGCTTTGGATCTATTTTTTCTCTATTATACATGAAAACTTTCATTTTTCCAAAGCATCAGCCTAACTAGCATATTATGGAGTATATACAATGCAAACCCTAATGTGCATGACCTTCCAAATTCCTTAGGATCCATGGGTTTACACCTCCATGTACCATCCCTGGTTTATTACATTGGTTTAGCCCAACCTAAAGAACTATGGATCATTGGCCCACTTTCCAAGAATCATTGATTTACCAAATCAATCCCCATATATTTAGTTAGTCTCTTTTGATCACTAAATTAATTACAAATTAATTCTTGATCAATACTAATTAAATAATATGATTTCATATTAATATATTAGAACTTATAATATATTAATAAATCATAAATAACCTCTTCTCAAAAGTCCATCCTTCATATTGTTCCAGTACCATGCAACCCAAATGGACCATGCTACTCTCGGGTCAAGTACATACCAAATATAGTTATGGACTTAGACACCTTATCCAACAATCTCCCACTTGGATAAGTCTAATAACTATAGTTGTAAGTTTAACTTCAGGATCCTACTAACAATCGTAGCTCTTAAAAGCCTTTGTCGAACATAGACGTACCATTTTAGATAAGTGATCATATAATCTTTTGTTCTCAAGATATCAACGAGATAAATATATGGAACACAATCAATCTTATTGTCCAATATTTTTTTTCCCGATTTCTGATTTGTTTGACATAGGACTTAATCGAACACATCAATTTAGTTCTGACCGGGCCTGACACATAAGTCAAAAAAAATCATTGAGGTGCCTAAGATATCGCTTATAATCCTCCAAGGACTAAAAGGAATAGATAAACTTTGACTCATATGCTTGTACTAACTAATCATTAAATTGTACACAACAACACATTTTATGGCATCAAGTTACTGATGCGGTTTCGTACTATCATTGTACAGCCAACTCATAGTCAACAACTCATATCTCTTGGTTTGAAGACTTATATGATATTATCATCTCACAATCACTCGAGATAAATTACATGAAGTTTATACAAGTAAGCATGGGCTTAATCCAATACTCGGACCTTATGAGCACTCATGAATGTTGTAGCCATGTCTAACTACTTTTAGATAATCTACAAGCCATATTCATGATAGTCTTGCTTCAATACCTACTTCCAAATTATGATCTACTGTGGACGGTTTGAGTAATTTAATTATTGTGGAAGTTAAAACATGCAAAATAAAACAACAATAAACAATTGACTTAAGACAGTACCATACTAGTAAATAAAAAACACTTTTTATTTAAGCATCAAATGTCAATTACAGTTTATCTGTTACAAGTTTCAAAATCGCTATATAATCATTAAAACTAATATCATCCTTCAACCCTATGTGCCTTGCATGCTATAAATTCTTAACCCTACTTAGTCCCTTTGTGAGGGGATCTGTTGGGTTCTTATCTGATGATAACCTCTTTTGCACGAGGAGTCTTTCTTTTCTCCGGTGTTTTAAGAAGTGATATTTTCTATCGATGTGTCTGAATCTGCCATGATCCTTTGGTTCCTTGGCTAAGGCAATCATACTTTCGCTATTACAGAAAATCTCCATAGGCTCCTTTATAGCTAGCACAACTCCAAGGTTTCCGATGAAGTTCTTCAGCCATATCACCTCCTTCGCTGCCTCGCTCGCTGCTATGTACTCTGATTCGCATGTTGAATCATCTATTATCTCCTGCTTGGAACTCTTCCAAGCTATTTCTCCTCCATTCAGGGAAAATACCTAGCCGGACTGAGAGCGGAAATTATCTATGTTGGTCTAAAAGCTAGCATCACTATACCCCACCACTCTCAAGTCATAACTCCCACCGAGGGTAAGGACCCAGTCCTTAGTCCTCCATAGGCACTAGACAATGTTCTTTACTGTAGTCCAGTGAGCCTTGCTAGGATTCCCTTGATATCTGCTGACCATGGTCAACACAAATGCCACATCAGATTGAGTACAAGTCATAGCATACATGATCGAGCCAACCGCAGAGGAATATGGTATTCGACTCATCTCATTTGTCTCAGCTTCTGTACTCAGACAATGGAATCTATTCCAAACATATATGTCATCGTTCCTTACTTCGACAGGGTACAGATATCTAAAGTTCTGAGTTTTACTTAGTTTGAGATTACTATTGATCAGTAAGTCACCTTTCTTGGAATCCATCATGTTGAATCTTTTCAACACTTTTTCCAAGTAGGTACTTTGACCAAGTCCAATTAGTCTCTTACTCCTGTCTCTAAATATCCTCATCCCAAGAATATAGGCAGATTCTCTGAAGTCCTTCATAATGAAACACTTCCCAGGCCAGGACTTAACCTCCTACAAAGTTGGGATGTCATTTCCTATGAGAAGTATGTCATCCACATACAACACTAGAAAGCTAACTATGCTCCCACTATCCTTGACATATACACAGGACTCATCCTCACTTCTCGAAAATCCAAACTCTTTGACTTTCCCAATGAAACAAAGACTCCATCTGCGAGATGCTTGCTTTAATCTATAAATGGATTTCTCAAGCTTACACACTCTATTAGGGTACTTTTCATTGACAAAACCCTCTGGCTGACTCATGTAAACATCATCAGCTAACTTTCTATTTAGGAAAACGGTTTTGACATCCATTTGCCATATTTCATAATCATGAAATGCAGCTATGGCCAGCATAACCCTAATGGACTTAATCATCGCTACTGGTGAGAAGGTCTCATCATAATCAACTCCCAGAGTTTGAGTAAAGCCCTTCACAACCAGTCGCGCCTTATATGTGTGTACCATCCCATCCATTTTGGTCTTCTTCTTGAAGATCCATTTGCACCCGGTTGTCTTACGACCTGGTACATTGTCAACCAAGTTCCAAACTTGATTGCCATACATGGACTGAATCTTGTTGTCCATAGCCTCTTTCCATTTAGCAGAATCGGGGCCTGCCATGGCATCCTTGTAGTTATTAGGTTCATCCAAATTTATCAGTGTATTATCACTCATAAATGTGTCACCCTCAGATGTTATATGGAAACCATATAACACGGGTGGAACACTAACTCTACTAGAACACCTCAGAGGTACGAACTCGTCCATCGGCTCAACATGAGTTTCCTCCTTAGGTTGATCGCTAGTGTTTGAGGTTCCTTCATCGGTTGACTCTTGATGCTCTTCAAGATCAATTTGCCTTCTACTGTCTCCTTTCCAAGTAAGAAAGATTCGCAAGTGTCATATGACTTTAATTCGAATGACTCCAAAACTCTAGCCTTTTAAAGATAGCCTATGTGTTTCTTGCTGACATATCAAGACGACAATGCCACAAGCATGCCTTATCCAATTCTTTGGAAGAATTAATGTGCAACACATTATTTGCTAAGTTTTCTACAACCATCACAATTTCATATATCCTATTGCAAGGTAATGCTTTAAAATAAAAAAAACACCATTATAAAAAGCATTAATAGCACCAATTTCATTATCAAATGAAAAACTATAGCCTTGTTTGTACAAACCATGAAAAGAAATAATATTGCTCACCATATAAGATGAGTAGCAACAATCATTCAAATCTAACTCTAACCCACTACTAAGCAATAAAGAGTAAACTCTAGTATCTTGGTGACATGTGAAACCTTCCTATTCCCCATGATCAAGTTTATCTTCCCGTGCTCCACATCCTTACTTCTTTTTAGGCCCTGCACATCAGAACAAATGTGAAATCTACAACCCGTGTCAAGAACCCAAGAGTTAACATGTGATGAGTTTTTAGATAGAATAGTATAAATACCGGCATGGGTGGGCTTAACCTTCCCATCCTTGAAATCCTGCAAGTATTTTGGACAACTTCGCTTCCAGTGCCCTGTATTATGGAAATAGAAACACTCTGCTTCCTTAGGATTGGTAGAGGGAGCAGTAGAACCACCTTTGGTTCCACTTGAAGAGGTTCCATCAAAAGACTTTCCCTTCCGGCTCTTGGAAGGAACCTTCCTCTTCTTCCCATTCCCTTGTCCAATTGCTAGAACAAGGGCATTACTAGTAGGAGTACATACAATATTTTTACCTTTGAGACCACTTTCAACAGTCCTCAAAAGGCCCTGAAGCTTGCTTAGATTAACCTCCTCCTTGTTCATATGATAAGTCATACGAAAGTGATCATAACATGGAGGTAGAGAGTGTAGAATGATATCTATGGCCAAATCTTCATCAAAGTTAACATTCAATTTGAGCAAACAGTCCACAAACCTTTTCATTTTCTTTAAGTAGGACGTGAGGGGTTTATCATCCTTCATCTTTATTTTAATCATGGTGCAGATGATTTCATACCTCTCTTGACGAGCACTCTGATGGTATTTTTCCATCAGGTTTTGGTGCATGTCAAAAGGGTAGAAGTTCTTATAGGACTGTTTGAGTTTAGGTGACATAGTGGAAAGCATGATACAAGATACCTTGGTGGCATCCTTCTCATGTGTCCTAAACTCAGAAATCTCCTAAGGAGTAGCAGAAAACTCATCAATTTCCTTTAGCTCCTTATCGAGGACATATTCATTGTCCTCATAATGAGTGACCATCCTTATGTTCCTAATCCAATCATTGAAATTAGTACCATCCAAGATGACTCTCCCACAGAGGTTCATGAGAGAGAAGGAGCCAGTAGGTTTTGAGCTAGAAGTAGTGCTGGAAGACATCTGAAATGAAAGAAATACAAAGTTTAGATTAGATAAGAGTCCTTAATATAACACCCAAATGAAATATTAAGGCTAGGAACTAACACAATATTTTACAATTTGGAAGAGGGATGTTGTAATCCAACTTGAAAAATATTTAAAGGTAAGTAAATGATGATTTATCAATTTCCACCATGAAAAACAAAATCGATTATTAAGTTTTAACTTTATTGAAACTCCTAGATCCATTGAGATTTATTGAACTATTCAATGGCATGTTTAAATCTCGATTATGCCCTTCAAGTTTGTGACTGGGATACCAAGGATCACAAACAACGTTTGAATAACCAAGCAAATTAACTTGGTACTCTTAATGTCATTTATTACATAATCGATGTGTCGGTTAACCACACACGCTCCACCAATCTATGATAAATATCAAGCTACCCTTTGCCATCCTTACTAGTCCAGTTTAATGTGTCGGTTAACCACACACGCTCCATTAACGACTTGACAAGGTGAAAAGTGCAATTTCATGGATTAGCATCAATTTCACATTTTCCTAAAGTAACTAAGATTAGGAATTTATAAAAGGTTTAGTTACTTTATAATTATCATTATACTTATAATAAGAATTAATGTCCTACACTACCTGTTCAGTTAACGACCCTCCACCAGTCAAGCAAGCGGTGGGTGAGAGTGGACAACCATTAAACTACCATTTTATAGGCAGTAACGTTATACCCCCCTTATAGACCGGCTTCGTGAATGAGGCCTACTAACAGTAAGACTGACTTGTGCTTATACATACATACATACATATATATATATATATATATATATATATATATATATATATATATATATATATATATTAAACCTATAATATTATAAAGTATAAGGGTTGAATTTTAACTTTTAGAATTCTAAGGTTTGGAATTAATGTATTCAAAAGTGTGACTTTACAAATTCCAAAACATGCGGACAAGTTTTGATACTATTCAAAACTTTTCATTTTCTTAACTTATGAGTTTAATGACTTTTAAAGAAAAGACTTTTGGTTTTCCATAACTTTACGACAAGTTATGGAGCCCCTTAAAACCATTTAGATCAACAAATAAACTAAAAATAAATGTCAAATAATATATATGATCTAGTTAAACTCATAAGCATAAGATAATTCACATGAACAATTTTCAAGAAATTAGCTAATTACATAAACTAATACAAATCTTAAAACTTTGACAATTATCTTTTAATTGGACAAGCATGCTCATTACCTTATGAAAAAAAATAGATTTCATGGTTCAAAAAACAGTTTGGGGTAATGATCCTAATCCAGTTTTTACCAAAAACTCAAATTTCTGCACACTGGAGCACCAAATCGACGAGTACAGGAATTAGACTCGTCAAGTTGACACTTTTCTGAGTGGACTCAGCAAGTTACCTAGTGGACTCGGCGAGTTCTATATCCAGAAAGCAGAAAAACAATTTTTTCCAACTTTGAAAAACAAGTAGCATCAAGTATAACGGAAAACAGTCATAAGCTCTTATATCGATGATGGATATTGTGCATTTTAGCACTCCTATGGTGTACATGAAACCCTAGATGCATTGGATCTATGTTTTCTCTATTATACATGCAAACTTTCATTTTTCCAAAGCATCATCCTAACTAGCATATTATGGAGTATATACAAAACAAAACTAGTTGAATGACATACCCTTTGTTGTAGCTTGAAACCTTAGACCTTTAAGATCCTAGCACCCCAAATATGATGCCTCAAATACTTCAAACAACCCCACCAACAATGGAGGACTTGAGAGAGGATTACTTGCTTCACAAATTCGGCTAGCACTCTTCTAAGCTAACTTAGGTGCCAATTTTGGTAGTCAAGGGGTTTCTTATATAGTTTGGAAAAACTAGGGTATCACCATGCAAACCCTAATGTGCATGACCTTCCATATTCCTTAGGATCCATGGGTTTAAACCTCCATGGACCATCCATGGATTATTACATTGGTTTAGCCTAACCTAATGAACTATGGATCATTGGTCCACTTTCCAAGAATCATTGATTTACCAAATCAATCCCCATATATTTAATTAGTCTCTTCTGATCACTAAATTAATTCCAAATTAATTCTTGATCAAAACTAGTTATATAATATGATTTCATATTAATATATTAGAACTTATAATATATTAACAAATCATAAATAACCTCTTCTCAAAAGTCCATTCTTTAGATTGTTCCAGTGCCATGCAACGCAAATGGACCATGCTACTCTCGGGTCAAGTACATACCAACTATAGTTATGGACTTAGACACCTTATCCAACAAGGTTTATCCTTACTTCGCAGGTCTCGTTTGAGTCTAACCGTTGTTGGGAGAGACCTCTTATTCGAAGAATTATTTGGTCTTAGTAATATGTAATGGTATTCGCGAGCTAGATAGGGAGAGATGATAGAGACTTCTTATGTAGTTGATGGCAGAGAGTGCTTTGGAGAGTTACCATAGGGTAAACCTAGGATAAGATTAGTACAGAGTGCAACAGTAGAAGAAGCAACTTTGTGAAGTTGAAGCAATCCTTGAGGAAAGTACGGATAGATGTGGAAGGTAGTATGGGCCCGTACTACTGAAAGTAGAAGATCCGTACTCGAATTAAGGAAGGCCAAAATAGAACTAAGGGACTTGTAGAGTGTGTGAGACCTCTTGAGATTATGTATGACCCTGAAAATTTTTTGTATTTTCTTAGAATGGTGATGACACAACACGGAGCAGGAGGTTTAGGGTCTGGGGAAGGATCAGGTTCAACTTTAGGAGCAGGTTCCGAGCCAGTTGATGACGGACTATTCGAGTTCATCGTTTCTAAGATCACGAGAGGCATCCTTGAGGTGACCCCGATGATTTTCTGGTCGATAAAGGAAGGGATTATCAAGATGATGGAGGATCATCTGTGGGCATTCAGGAGTGACATGGCATCTGGCCAGGCAGCTGGGACATGCACACTCTCCTTCAAGGACTTCAGGGGATGTGGTGCACCAGACTTCCACGGTGTGAAGTGACCTCAATGTTGCTAGGAGATGGATTGCAGACATCGAGTCTGCATAGTTGACGATCTTCTGCCCGGAGGGTCGAAGGTCCGGTATGTTGCAGGTTGTCTGAGAGAAAGAACTAGAGATTGGTGGGAGTCAGTTGGTGATTCACTATGAGCCCCAACCATTGAGGATGTGATTTGGTCAGATTTTGTGGCTAGGTTTGGGGCTAAGTTTACGCCGGCTTTAGAGCTTCAGCAGTTGGCCAGTGAGTTTCTTGACATAAGAGAAACTACTGAGTCGGTGAAGGATGCTACAAAAAAGTTCAAGGAGAGGGCCTTGTTGGTGCCACGGTATGCAGGGGATGAGGAAATAAGGAAGACTCGGTACCACGACATGTTGAGGGCTGACATTCGGAAACATGTTAGCTACTTGACATGCACAACATTGGATGACATGATCACGAGGGTGAGGGAGAGGGAGATTGATATTGAGCATCTCAGGAAGAGGAAGGCAGGGGATGGACATGTTACTGGGTTTTTAGTGGAAGAACACCAGGTGATACGACACTAGGTTGAAGGGCCAACCAGGCCAGATCCATTGCAGGAAATGTGGAAGGCCACATGAGGGAGTTTGTGGATTGGGATCATCGGTCTGCTATAAGTGTGAAAAAACCGGGCACTTTAGGAAGGATTGTACTGCCCATACCCCTACTCTTTAGAAGATAGACCTGATTTGCTTCCATTGCAATCAGAAGAGAAATAAAAAGGTCGATTGTCGGAGACTAGTATCAACAGCGCCAATGGCAGCGCCGCTTCCCTCGAATCTATGGATTACAAATTGCCAACAAGGCAAGACAGATGCTATGAGGAGCCGGGGTCTCTAGTTGACCATCGAGGAGGCTCGTACCGTACCGGATGTGGTGACGGGATCGTTCCATGTGAACAATATCCTAGATCAGGTGTTATTCGATTTAAGGGCTACCCGATCATTTGTCTCTCTTGCACTTAGAAAGAGGTTCCCTGAGTCTTTGGGCATGTTGGATTGCCCTCTAGAGGTCGAGATTGCTTACGACCAATTAGTACGAGCATCAAAGGTATTCAGAGATTGTGTTTTGAGGTCGTATGAGGAGTGTTACCTAGTAGACTTGGTTCCCATTCTGTTATGTGGGAACAAGGTTATCATAGGCATGGACTGGTTAAGCCCTAATGGTGCGGTTATTGAATGTGTGCATCAGTTGGTATGGGTTAGGACCCTAAGTGGGGAGGAGCTGGTGATTCAGGGCGAGAGACCGTAGCGTGGACCAGCTATGTGTTTAGCAACGAGGGCTAGGTGCTACTTACAACAGGGTTGCATAGGGTATGTCACCTATGTTATGGATACCCAGGAGGTGGATAAGGCGACTGTGAGTGATGTACCAGTGGCGCGAATGTACTCGGACGTATTCTAGAGGATCTGTCTTGGATACCTCAGGAGAGATAGGTGGAGTTCTGAATCGACCTAGTCCCTGGTGCGGCTCTGATTGCCTAAGCACCATATCAGTTAGCTCCTCCCGAGATGCAGGAGTTGTTAGATAAGGGATTCATTAGACTGAGTAGTTTGCCCTAGGAGCCCCGATTCTAATTGTAATGAAAAAGGACGGCTCGCATCAGATGTGTATAGATTACTAGGAGATGAACAAGGTAACGGTGAAAAAGCGTTACCCACTCCCGGGAATTAATGAACTATTCGACCAGCTACAGAGGGTATCTTGGTTTTCTAAGCTAGATTTGCATTCAGGCTACCATCAGATGAGGGTCAGAGACAAGGATATACAGAAGATTACTCTTCGGACTTGCTCTGACCACTACGAGTTCGTGGTGATGCCCCTCGGGCTCACCAGTGCTCCTGCCGTGTTCATGGATCTCATAAATAGCGTATACAGGCCGATGTTGGATCGGTCTGTGATAGTTTTCATTAATGACATATTGGTTTATTCCAAGACACAGGAGTAGCATGAGGAGCACTTGTGAGAGGTGCTAGATACCTTAAGGAGGGAGAGCATGTATGCCAAGTTCTCTAAGTGTGAGTTCTGATTAGGCGAGGTGCAGTTTATTGGGCACCGTGTCAACCAGAACAGTATTTTGGTCGACCTGGCCAATGTAGAGGCCATGATGTGATGGGAGGTTTCGAAGTCTCCATCTGAGATTTAGAGTTTCCTTGGCTTGGCAGGCTATTACCAGAGATTCATTCAAGACTTCTCCAAGATAGTTGTACCCTTGACCCAGTTGACAAAGAAGGCTGTGGTATTTTGTTGGGGCTTGAGCAGCAGGTAGCGTTTGAGACATTAAGGTAGAGGCTGTGTGAGGCACTGATCCTAGCCCTGCAATAGGGTGTGGAGGATTTTGTAGTGTACTGTGATGCATCCATTTCAGGTTTGGGCACGATATTAATGTAGAGAGGGAATGTTATCGCCTACACTTTGAGGCAGTTGAAGCCTCACAAGGCGAACTACCCGACAAAACAATCTGGAGTTGGAGGACATTGTTTTCACCCTCAATATTCGGTGACAGTACCTCTATGGAGTCCGATGTACTATTTACACGAACCGCAAGAGTTTGAGGTACCTCATGGATCAGTCGAATCTGAACATGAGGCAGTGTCGGTGGCTAAATATGGTGAAGGATTACAATTGTGAGATCCTCTACCACCCAAGAAAGGCCAACATTGTTTCCGATGCACTTAGTTGCAAGGAATCCCCGATTAGATACATTTGCTTAAGGATGATGTAACAGCCCGGAATTTCAGGTATTGCTTTAAAACTAATTTTTGGGGCATTTTTAGGAGGGGACTCGGCGAGTTGGTGCCTGACTCGCCGAGTAGGACCACAGACTTGGTCGCAGATTCGCGACTGGACTCGACGAGTCCATTAGGGACTCGGCGAGTCGACGTTGTTCAGCAGAAACCCTAGCCGTTTGGTTTTGGATCGTATATAACGCCTCTTAGGCCGTCATTGTTCGTTTTTGCTTACTGAGAAGAACCCTAGAACGATTGTGTGCATCCGGAGCAAGGATTGAAGACCATTGTTGGGTTTGGAAGAGTTGTGTGCAAGGAAAAGGAAGGTTTAGCTAAAGGAACAGCAAGAGAATCACGTTCTGAGGATTGGGGACACAGAAAGTGCATCAATCAGGTAATATCTCGGATTTCGTTCTTCTGTGATTGATGTGTATATGAAGTTAGGGTTTATAGAACCTATTTGATGATTAGATGGATTATTATGTTGTTACCCAAGTGTTTATACCCCAGTAATAGGATGTTTAGAGGTCCAGATAGTCCCATGAGTGTGTATTTCGGGACCATACGTGTTTCAGGAAGCAGTTGATCGACTGCATGGCATGGACTCGCCGAGTCGAATGAGCAGACTCGGCGAGTAGCTTGAAGATTCACTGGGACTCGCCGAGTTGTTCTTCAGACTCGGCGAATGGAGTCGGGGTGGCCCCGCGATTCTTCCATGAGGACCTCGTCGAGTCAAGAGGGATACTCAACGAGTAGAAAGGGGAACAACAGGGAAAGTTGGGGAGGACGTCTAGACTCGTCGAGTCGCCTTTGCACTCGACGAGTCCGGTCAAGTTGACCGTTGACCAGAGTTGACCTGCATGTAATTTCGTAGGGTCAGTTGTCTTGTTTGATAAGGTTATTAATAAGTGCATATGGTATTATAGGGAGTCTGCAGATCGGCGGACCGAGTGCGAGTGGTTTCAAGAGTTTATAGTTACATACTACGAGGTGAGTCTTCTCACTATACTTCACCCGGAAGGGTATGACTGTGAGACCGGAAGGTCGTATATGATATGTGTTATTTATGCTATAAATAGAAAGGTAGATGCTATGCATGATATGTATGTTTATACGGGCCGGAAGGCGATATGTTATGTGACAGAAAGGTCAGGTATGATGTATGATGTATGTGCTATGTGTATATATTAAATGTATTATGTGTTGTAAATGTTATGGGCCGGAAGGCAATATACTATGGGCCGAAAGGCAATATGATACGGGCCGGAAGGCAATATGAGATGGGCCGGAAGGCGATTATGTTACGGGCCGGAAGGCAATGTATTGTGGACCGGAAGGTCAGGGCCTGGAAAGGCGTATGTGTGTAAGTTGTATACTGGGGAACTCACTAAGCATTTATGCATACTAGTTGTTATGTATGTGTTTCAGGTACTAGCGAGGACCGTGGGAAGGCGCCGGCATGATGCATACACACTGCTGCTATTTGAGATCTTGGGGATTTTTATTTGTGTATTTGATATGGAACATGGAATAAATACTTTTGGTTGAATGAAATCACTTTATTTTAAATGAAAAATTTATTTGAAAATTTGCGTTGTTACAGATGATGGTAGCAGAGCCTTGGTTTGAGGGATTCGGGTGTACCTTCGGGTGTAACTGAACTCAAACCGAGGATTAGAGGAAAAATCTTTTAAAAATAATAAATACATAAACTTTTATAAATGGTAAAGTGGTAAACAAGAAAGACGCAGTGTGTACGATCAGCCAGCGCTTGAACGGTAAAGATCCCCAGAATACCTTACAATGTTATCTTATGCACTGAATTATGAATTGTTATGCACGCTAAAAGACTAGGTATACATGATAGGACTAGAATGGCCTGTTTTGTGATGCCTTAGTCTAGGGAGGTTGCTTGTATGAGATATTCGGTAGCGTGCAGGTAGATAGTGCATACGAGAAGTAGAGTACTCACTATTCGGGGTTTGGGGAGGAAGATTTGGGACGAATACTGACACGGTGTGGTCGGTAGTATTGGGCCCGTACTACCGAAGACACCGGGTCGGTGGAAGACCCAAGTAAGAATCCCTGGATATCAAAGACTGAGTAGGGTTGCGTTATCGAGTACAATTGTACTTGATGGAGTCTCTGATAATTTTATGTTGTATTTCAGAGACATCATGGTTACGACACGCCACGGAGCGAGTTCGAGCAGTATGAGTGACGAGGAGATTCATCAGATGATTCAGGAGGAGGTAGCTGCGGCGGTTCAGGCTGAGATCCCGGAGATGTTTGGGTCCATTAAGACCACCCTGATGGAGGAGTTTGAGGAGCGGTACACCGCACTGACTGAAGCTGCAGTCGCTGCCGCTACCGCAGCTGTGACAGCTGCTAGGCCGCAAGTGGGTGATTCGTTACTATTCCGGGAATTCAGCAACACAAAACCCCCTGAGTTCGATGGGACGCAGGATCCGATTGCGGCGATGAGGTGGATCGCCGACATTGAGGGGTGCTTCTATACTTGCTCATGCCCGGAGCACCTGAGGGTACGGTTCGCCTTGAACCAGCTCCGTCTGGGAGCGAAGGATTGGTGGAAGTTCGTGACGACAAACTTCACTCTGGCGGAGATTACAGCGGTGACGTGGGAGAGGTTTACTGAGATGTTCAGGGACGAGTATGTTCCCCCAGTGGAGAGGGAACGATTGATTCAGGAGTTCTTGACCCTTAAGCAGGGTACTGATTCCGTTGCGGTGGTCACATGGAAGTTTCACGAGAGGGCGATGTTCTGCCCCGAGCTGGTGTCTACAGAGCAGTCACGGATGAGCCGGTACTTGGGCGTGTTGAGGGGGGATATCCGGGGGTTTGTGTCAAACTCCACCTATCATACTTTTACTGAGCTTCAGGCGAACGCCAGGAAGCGCAAGATCGAGTTAGAGACCCAGGCCAGGGAGGAGGCCGAGTCACGGCGGGCGGACCGGCGACCGGCTCAGTTTCAGCCGGCACCCAAGCGGACCAAGTCCGCTGATTCAAGGATGGGAGGTCCGAAGGGCCGCACTTGCGCGAAGTGCGGCAAGGGTTATGAGGGAGCGTGTCGAGCTGGAGGTTGCTACAAGTATGGCAAGGAGGGACACATTGCCAGGGATTGCCCTAAGGGGTTTATGGTTTGCTTTCACTGCAACCAGACAGGCCATCGGAAGGCCGAGTGCCCGCAGCTTCGGCAGGGATCTACACCTACTACCGGGACTACTGAGACCCGACCGGCGAAGGTCGAGGCCCCGAGGGCTCGCGGGAGAGCCTTTCAGCTGACTGCGGAGGAGGTCTGCGCTGCGCCCGATGTTGTGGCAGGTATGCTATCATTCACGTATTTACTTTAAAGTCGAAATGTTATGCTTATGTTGATGTATGTGTAGGTACTTTTCTTGTGAACTCTATGCTTGCTCTAGTGTTATTTGATTCGGGTGCGAGTAGATCCTTTGTATCGTTAGCTTTTAGTCAGCATATCGGCATTAGTCGTGAGCCGTTAAGTCGGCCTCTGAGCGTTTCTATTGCGGCCGAGAGGGTGGTTTGTGCCACGGAGGTTCTTCGGGGATGCGTGCTAGAGATTTTCGGGGTTGCGTTTCCGATTGACCTAATTCCTATTGCGATGGGGGATGTCTGTGTCATCGTGGGCATGGACTGGTTGAGCCGATTTAGCGCCGTCATCGACTGCGAGCGTCAGCTGGTGACTATACGAGACCCTAGTGGGGGAGTTCTTACAGTATACGGCGAGGGTACCCGTTCGGGATCAGCTTTTTGTTCGGCCGCTAGGGCGAGGCAATGCCTACAGCAGGGATGTAGAGGTTTTGTGGCGTATGTGATGGATACGCGGGAGACTTCCGAGAGACCGAGGGCAGTGGAGGAGGTTCCAGTGGTGCGCGAGTTTCCAGATGTTTTTCCCGAGGATTTGCCGGGAGTACCTCCTGCGAGGCAAGTAGATTTTGGTATCGATCTGGTTCCGGGGGCTGCGCCTATTGCGAAGGTGCCATATCGTCTTGCACCTCCAGAGATGCAAGAGTTGTCCTCGCAACTCCAGGAGTTGCTGGGGAAGGGATTTATTCGGCCGAGTAGCTCGCCGTGGGGAGCACCGATTTTGTTCGTCAAGAAGAAGGATGGTTCACACCGGATTTGTATTGATTACCGGGAGTTGAACAAGGTGACGGTCAAGAACCGCTATCCGTTACCGAGGATCGATGATCTATTCGATCAGTTGCAAGGGGCATCTTGGTTTTCCAAGATCGATTTGAGATCAGGGTACCATCAGGTAAAAGTGCGGGATGAGGACGTCCAGAAGACAGCGTTTAGGACGCGGTATGGGCATTACGAGTTCGTGGTGATGCCTTTCGGGCTCACCAATGCCCCGGCAGTGTTCATGGACCTCATGAACAGGGTATGCAGGCCGATGTTGGATCGGTCTGTGATCGTATTTATCGACGACATCCTAGTGTATTCGCGAACTAGAGAGCAACATGAGGGACATTTGAGGGAGGTTCTTGAGGTACTGAGGTCGGAGAAGCTATATGCAAAATTCTCCAAATGTGACTTCTGGTTGCGGGAGGTCCAATTTCTTGGACATGTTGTTAATCAGGCAGGGATATTGGTCGATCCGGCCAAGGTGGAAGCAGTGATGAGTTGGGAGGCACCGAAGTCACCCTCCGAGATCAGGAGTTTCCTTGGGTTGGCGGGGTACTATCGGAGGTTTATTAGGGACTTCTCCAAGATCGCGATACCGCTCACCAGGTTGACCCTGAAGGGTGTTACATTATCATGGGGACCCGAGCAACAGACTTCCTTCGAGACACTTCGTCAGAGACTGTGCGAAGCCCCGGTATTAGCTCTTCCGGAGGGGATGGAGGATTTTGTCGTATATTGCGACGCATCGATTTCGGGACTGGGTGCAGTGTTGATGCAGAGAGGCCATGTGATAGCTTATGCATCGATGCAACTAAAGCCTCATGAGGCGAGATATCTTACGCATGACTTAGAGTTGGGGGCAGTAGTGTTCGCTCTCAAGATTTGGCATCACTACCTGTACGGGGTTCGTTGTACTATATACACGGACCATAAGAGTTTGAAGTATTTGATGGATCAACCCAACCTAAATATGCGTCAGAGGAGATGGTTGGACGTGGTTAAGGATTATGACTGTGAGATCCTATACCACCCAGGCAAGGCTAATGTGGTAGCCGATGCATTGAGTCGTAGAGCAGAGAGCACTCCATTGCGAGACGTATGTCTGAGACTGACGGTGATGACTCCGGTATTAGATGCTATTCGTGGGGCACAGGCCGAGGTTGTGAGATCCGAGATGCAGAAGAAAGAGTGCGTCGTTGGGTTAATTTCAGAGTTTGTTAAGGATGGACGGGGACTTCTGACGTTTCAGGGTCGGATTTGGGTACCATTCGTGGGCGGTACGCGTGCTACTTTGATGGAGGAGGCTCATAGATCGAAATTCTCGATCCATCCCGGTGCTACGAAGATGTATTTGGACTTGAGAAAGGAATATTGGTGGCCTTGCATGAAGAGAGACGTCGCGTGGTTCGTTGAGAGGTGTTTGACCTGCCGTAAGGTTAAGGCCGAGCACCAGAGACTGCATGGTAAGTTGCAGCCCTTGGAGATTCCTGAGTGGAAGTGGGAGCAGATTACTATGGATTTCATCACCAAATTGCCGAGAACTGCTAGAGGAGTCGATGCAATTTGGGTGATTGTGGATAGATTGACGAAGAGTGCACACTTCCTTGCCATTAGCGAGAGTTCATCAGCGGAGAAGTTGGCGGAGTTATACGTGAGAGAGGTAGTATCTCGGCATGTAGTGCCGATCTCGATTGTTTCAGATCGTGATGTACGCTTCACTTCCAGGTTCTGGAAGAAATTCCATGAGGAGCTGGGTACTAAACTGCATTTTAGTACCGCATGCCATCCCCAGACAGACGGTCAGAGCAAGCGGACGATTCAGACATTGGAAGACATGCTTAGAGCGTGTGTGTTAGACTTTGGGGGTAGCTGGGATGCGCATTTGCCTTTGGCTGAGTTTTCCTACAACAACAGCCATCATTCGAGCATTGGTATGCCACCTTTTGAGTTGTTGTATGGTAGGAGGTGTCGGACTCCCATTTGCTGGGGAGAGGTGGGACAGAGAGTGATGGGCAGTACAGAGATCATACTCCAGACGAAAGAGCAGATTCAGCAGGTTAGGCAGAGGTTATTGACCGCCCAGAGCCGACAGAAGAGTTATGCGGACAGACGCCGGTCCGAGCTGGAATTCCAGGTTGGCGATTTCGTTCTCCTGAAGGTTTCTCCCTGGAAGGGAGTGATCCGGTTCAGAAAGAGGGGCAAGTTGGGGCCCCGGTTCATAGGTCCGTTTCGTGTAATTGCAAGGGTAGGTCGGGTAGCTTATCGGTTGGAGTTGCCAGCAGAGCTGGGTCAGATTCACAATACCTTTCACGTATCACAGTTGAGGAAGTGTATAGCCGATGAATCGGCGGTGGTTCCGTTAGAGGATATTCAGGTGGATGCGAGCCTGAATTACGCCGAGAGACCAATAGCTATCAGGGATCGGAAGATCAAGGTTCTGCGGAACAAGGAGGTACCTCTGGTGTTGGTTCAGTGGCAACACCGGAAGGGATCGGAGATGACTTGGGAGCCGGAGCGTGAAATGTGGGAGCAACATCCGGAGTTATTCGCAGAGTGAGACTTCGAGGGCGAAGTCTAGTTCTAGTGGGGGAGAGTTGTAACAGCCCGGAATTTCAGGTATTGCTTTAAAACTAATTTTTGGGGCATTTTTAGGAAGGGACTCGGCGAGTTGGTGCCTGACTCGCCGAGTAGGACCACAGACTTGGTCGCAGATTCGCGACTGGACTCGACGAGTCCATTAGGGACTCGGCGAGTCGACGCTGTTCAGCAGAAACCCTAGCCGTTTGGTTTTGGATCGTATATAACGCCTCTTAGGCCGTCATTGTTCGTTTTTGCTTACTGAGAAGAACCCTAGAACGATTGTGTGCATCTGGAGCAAGGATTGAAGACCATTGTTGGGTTTGGAAGAGTTGTGTGCAAGGAAGAGGAAGGTTTAGCTAAAGGAACATCAAGAGAATCACGTTTTGAGGATTGGGGACACAGAAAGTGCATCAATCAGGTAATATCTCGGATTTCGTTCTTCTGTGATTGATGTGTATATGAAGTTAGGGTTTATAGAACCCATTTGATGATTAGATGGATTATTATGTTGTTACCCAAGTGTTTATACCCCAGTAATAGGATGTTTAGAGGTCCAGATAGTTCCATGAGTGTGTATTTCGGGACCATACGTGTTTCAGGAAGCAGTTGATCGACTGCATGGCATGGACTCGCCGAGTCGGATGAGCAGACTCGGCGAGTAGCTTGAAGATTCACTGGGACTCGCCGAGTTGTTCTTCAGACTCGGCGAGTGGAGTCGGGGTGGCCCCGCGATTCTTCCACGAGGACCTCGTCGAGTCAAGAGGGATACTCGACGAGTAGAAAGGGGAACAACAGGGAAAGTTGGGGAGGACGTCTAGACTCGTCGAGTCGCCTTTGCACTCGACGAGTCCGGTCAAGTTGACCGTTGACCAGAGTTGACCTGCATGTAATTTCGTAGGGTCAGTTGTCTTGTTTGATAAGGTTATTAATAAGGGTATATGGTATTATAGGGAGTCTGCAGATCGGCGGACCGAGTGCGAGTGGTTTCAAGAGTTTATAGTTACATACTACGAGGTGAGTCTTCTCACTATACTTCACCCGGAAGGGTATGACTGTGAGACCGGAAGGTCGTATATGATATGTGTTATTTATGCTATAAATAGAAAGGTAGATGCTATGCATGATATGTATGTTTATACGGGCCAGAAGGCGATATGTTATGTGACAGAAAGGTCAGGTATGATGTATGATGTATGTGCTATGTGTATATATTAAATGTATTATGTGTTGTAAATGTTATGGGCCGGAAGGCAATATACTATGGGCCGGAAGGCAATATGATACGGGCCGGAAGGCAATATGAGATGGGCCGGAAGGCGATTATGTTACGGGCCGGAAGGCAATGTATTGTGGACCGGAAGGTCAGGGCCTGGAAAGGCGTATGTGTGTAAGTTGTATACTGGGGAACTCACTAAGCATTTATGCTTACTAGTTGTTATGTATGTGTTTCAGGTACTAGCGAGGACCGTGGGAAGGCGCCGGCATGATGCATACACACTGCTGCTATTTGAGATCTTGGGGATTTTTATTTATGTATTTGATATGGAACATGGAATAAATACTTTTGGTTGAATGAAATCACTTTATTTTAAATGAAAATTTTATTTGAAAATTTGCGTTGTTACAGATGATGGTAGTGACTCCACTGTTAGAGCGGATCCGAGAGGCACAAAATGAGGGCATGAAGGAGGAGCACCGGAAGTGTGAACGGATCGTAGGCTAGGTGGCCTCGTTTGACTATGATAGCCAGGGGTTTCTGACCCTGCACTAAAGGGTCTATGTTCTGTACTGGGGAGGACTACGGCTGGTTTTGATGGATGAGGTGCACAAATCCAGGTTTTCTATCCATCCCGGGGTGACGAAGATGTATAGAGATATTCGTCCTGATTATTGGTGTCCCTACATGAAGCAGGATGTAGCCTGGTACATTGAGAGATGCCTGACCAGTAGGAAGGTCAAGGCCAACCACCAGAGGCCTCATGGTAAGAAACATCCGTTGGACATCCATATGTGGAAATAGGAAGATATTACTATGGATTTCATCATAAAGCTTCCCAGGACCGCACAGGGAGTAGATTCGATTTGGGTCAACGTGGATCGGTTGTCCAAGAGGGCCCATTTCATCCTGATCTAGAAGAGCATTTTGGCCAAGAAGCTAGCCAACATCTACATCAGGGAGGTAGTATCTCGTCACGGAGTGCCAGTTTCCGTGATTTTTGACCAAGACGTGTAGTTCACTTCCAGATTCTCGAAGAAGTTTCACGATGAGTTGGGTACTCGTTTCCACTTTAGCAGCGCTTTTCACCCACAGACGGATGGTCAAAGAGAGTGGACCATCCAGACTTTGGAGGATATTCTATGGGCTTGCGTTTTACACTTCAGTGGTAGTTGGGATACCTACCTTCCCTTGGCAGAGTTTTCCTACAATAATAGCTACCATGTGAGTAGTGATTGTCCTCCCTTCGAGATTTTATAGGGGAGGAAGTGCAGAACCCCGATATAGTAGGGTGAGGTTGGACAGAGGGTCATGGGGAGTATCAAAGTGGTACTCAAGACGAAAGAGAGGATCCAATAGGTCCGGATCAGGCTTCAGACTGCTCAGAGTCGGCAAAAAAGTTATGCCAAAAAGTGTCGTTCGGGCTTGGAGTTCCAGGTCGGTGATATGGTCCTCCTAAAGGTGTCACCTTGGAAAGGTTTCATCCGGTTCAGGAAGCAGGGCAAGTTGGGCCCCATGTACATTAGACCTTTCAGGGTTGCAGCTCGGGTGGCAAGGTGGCGTATAGGTTGGATCTGCCAGCCGAGCTTAGCCAAATCCACAACACTTTTCACGTCTCCTGGCTACAGAAGTGCCTGGTAGATAACTCTATGGTGGTGCCTCTAGAGGATATTCAGGTGGATGACAGCCTGAACTACATTGAGTGACCAGTAGTCATCCTTGACAGGAAGCTGAAGGATCTGAGAAACAAGAGGGTTCAGATAGTGAAGGTGCAATGGCCGCACCGCAAGGCCCTCAGAATGTACTTGGGAGCCGAAGGACAAGATGACGGAGCACTACTCCGAGCTTTTTCTGGATGCAGCAGCAGACTTCGAGGATGAAGTCTAAAATAAGTAGTGGAGAATTGTAACGCCTGGTTCCCGGTAAGTATTTAAAATGTGAATTTTTTCATTTTTATACTTGGACTCGATGAGTTGGTGGCCCCAAACTTGTCAAGTGGGAGCGATCTTAGTCGCCGGTGAAAGAGTCTATTCGACAAGTCGGAATCCTCGGACTCGACGAGTAGGTCTACCAGAGTGAAAACCTAATTTTCAGGATGTACACCCTATTTAAACATCTTATATGGCCTTCACTCCAGCCTCCATCACCTTCAGACCCTATTCACGAAACCCTAAGCAGCTTGTGAGTGTTCTTGAGCTATTTTGTGCCATTTTAGTAATTTGAAGCTTGGAGAAGGAAGGAAAGGCTTGGAGATTCAAGAAAAAGGCAGTAGATCCAGATCTTTGGTTCCATTTCCAGCTTGTTTGAGGTAAAAAGCTTAAACCTTGGCTTTCCATCACTTAGATCTTCTTTAGGGCTTGCATATTGTCATTTTTTTGGGCCATTTCTAAGTCACTTTCGACATTTGAGTCCATATTAGAGTAATGACCTCAGGTCTGGGAACATTTGAGCTCAGGAAGCTTAAATTTTCCACCTTTTATTAAGCTAAGGCCCTATCCCATGCATTAGAACTCCTTTATGGCTTAGTTTTGGTGTTCTAGCTTCATAACACCCATGTATGCACATAAAGTTTATAACTTTACGTGTTATATCGACCCTAGGAGGTCAGATCTATGCTTTGGATGCAATAAGCCCGACTGAAATCGACTGGATGGCCTTGGAATTTGGGGGACTCATTGAGTCGTTCATAGGATTCGGCGAGTCAGGTCATGTTTCCCCAACCTTTTCTATTTCTAAGGAATCTAGTTGAGTCTAGAAGAGGACACAGCAAGATGGGCATGATTATGAACTTAAAGATCAAAGAACTCGATGAGCTCAAGGATGAACTCGACAAGTCAAAGGAAAATGTCTCGATTGATATGAAGAAGGAATCGACGTGTTCAAGGAAGAAATCGGCGAGTCAAGGGCTAAGCGTTCCAACTTATATGAAGCAGGACACGACGAGTTCAAGGATTAACTCGATGAGTCATGAGCAAAAGGTCATGATTTTGTATGAAGGAGAACTCAGCGAGTTAGGAGTAAAAGTGTCGACTATGTAGGAGGGAATAAGACGAGTTCTTGGAAGACTCGACGAGTAGGATCAAAGTTCCAGACTTTTGTGGATTATAGAACTCGACAAGTTGGTGGACCAACTTAGCGAGATGAGTCAACCAGATGTTGACTTTGACCAAAAGTTGACTTTGACCAAGATGTTGACCTTGACTTTGACCTTGACCTGAGATGACCCTTGAAAGAGTTATAAGTATGAAAAGGTAATTAAGGAAGATTGTTATGTGTAGGAGTTTGGGAGGAGTTTATCATAGAACCGAGGATAGTTTATATGCTACATGATATTAAGGTGAGTTACCTTCCAATAGAAGTGGGTCTAAGGCCATAATGTTGGCCAACTAGTAGGAGTTGTTTGATAGATGATTGTCTTTGTGATAATCATCTAGGTTTGCTACTACCTGATATGTTTATATGATAGTATGATATGATGTTATGTGATAGTAGGTAGTAGGGTAATAGTCCTCGAGTACGGTCGTAAGGATCGAAGGGTAGGTCAGGCACCCCAGATATGCCTGACCGTATGTTTATGTTATGTTATTATGTGGTAGTAGTAGGGTTAAATAGTCCCCGTACTAGGTTGAGATAAATCGGAGCGTAGGTTGGGCACCCCAAAATTTCTAGATAGGGTAGGTCAGCCACCCTAAAATTGCCAGACAGGGTAGGGTGGGCACCCCAGAATTGCCTGACAAGGTAGGTCGGTCACCCTAGAATTGTCCGGCATTATGTTTGTTATGTTGTATGTGGTATGATGGGGGGACTCACTAAGCTATTGTGCTTACATGTTTTTGTTTTGTTTACAGCTACCTCTTTAGCGAAGGCGTAGGAGCTGGCACGGTAGCAGCGCATCACACACTCACAAAGGATTTATGTATTATGAGATTCTTGGGATTGTACTCTAACATTGTTACTATTTTATGATATGGTTTTGAGACATGTGTTTATGGTTTTATGAAATGATGTGACTCGGTGACGTTTTCTTATAATTGTTGTAACATCCGGATTTTCAGGGTTAATATTGTGTAGTTTAATCTTTTGATTTAAAGGAGACATTCGACGAGTTGAGAATCCAACTCGCCGAGTCGAGACAGGTTTTTCACGCGGATTTAATGAGTGGACTCGACGAGTCAGAGGAGGGACTTGCCAAGTAGGTGTTGGGCAGAGAAACCCTAATTTCTAGGGTTTGGGATCTATTTAAAGGTCCTTATGCCCTTCATTTGCGCCCACTACACCCTGAGAAACCCTAGAGAACAGATAGAAAGCTTGTGGTGCAAGGGGAGGGCTAATTCATCATATTTTTGTGTGTTTTAGCAAAGGGAAGGATGGATTTCGTGTTAGGCTGTTTTATGGGACTCAAATCTTCCATCATTTCGTTCAGAGCTGCTGTGAGAGGTAAGGATTCATGTTCATCATTGTTTGTGTGATAGATTTCATAAATCTAGGGTTTCTTCTCTTCTTTTGGTAAGAGATCTAGAGTTTTTGATGTCCTCTTGTGTGTATATCTTCAGATCTGGACCTTGAGAGGTCCAAAGAGTCCCTATTCCCTAAATTTATGTAGTCCTTTATGAGTTTTGAGCTTAGGTGATCATTTTAAGGGTTATTTCTCCATCTATGGCTAATTATGGGTTGCATGAACGTAAAGTTTGAACCTTTATGTCACTTTTGAGTGCTAAAAGGTTAGATCTACTAGTTGGTAAAGCGGATCTGGCCTCAGAAGATCGAATGAGCATAATCATGGAGAAAACTCGCCGAGTCCATGGGAAGACTCGACGAGTGGAGTTGGGTTGCCCCGCGGTTCAAATCCAGTGGAGACCCGTCGAGTGGAAGGTTCACTCGACGAGTCGAGTGAGGCCATGGAGGAGTCAGAAGATACGCATGGACTCGCCGAATCACTCTTGTGCACTCGACGAGTCTGGTCAGAGTTGACGATGACTTGAGTTGACTTTTGTTGACTTTGGGGTTTTGGTCAACATAAGTAATGGAGATCATAGAGGGGTAAAATGGTCTTTTACACACTACCCGATTATAGAGGGAAAGAGAAATTGTCGGTTTAATTAAGGATATTTGCCTTATGTGTTAGGCAGTGGCGAGTTCGAGATTCAAGTGTAAAGATAACTGCTTTCTGCTTTCGAGGTGAGTCTTCTCACTATACTTTACCTTGAGTGGTAATTAGAGTTATGTGATAGAGTTCTTGTATGCTATTTATGTGATGTTTTGCAGTGCATTATTTCTATGTGATTTATGTCATGTGTATATCAGAGTATATCAGAGTTAGAACCGGAAGGTTCATAGAGCTAGGACCAGAGGGTCCACAGAGTTAGGGCCCAAGGGCCCACAGAGTTATAGCCTCGAGTGGCTAGTATGTGTTATGTGTGGTATTTTGGGGAACTCACTAAGCTTCGTGCTTACAGTGTTTTGTGCTTTGTGTTTTAGGTTTTCTCGGGATCACGGGATGGCACCAGCTCGATTGTACACACCAGAGAAAGAGTTATGTTTTAGAGGATCCTGGATTACTATTTATTTGATTATGGAGTTACATTTTTTGTAATTTAAACAAAAATGAGATTTTTACAAAAATTGTTTTAAGATCAAAGCAAATTTAAATGAAATTTTAGATTTGAAAATTTCGGTGTTACAAGTTGGTATCAAAGCCTTGTTTTGAGGGATTCGGATGCCCCTTCGGGTAAATCTGGACTCAAACTAAGGAAGTAAGAAAAGTTTTCAAAGAAATGATTTTCAAAAAGTGAATAAGAGTTCAAAGAGGAAGTGAGAAAGAGCAGTGTGTACAATCAGCCAGAGCCCGAACGGAGATTTCCCAGAATACCCTTACTTATATGCTACGAGATATTTATTGTAACACCGTAAATTTCAAAAGAATTTTTCGCATTTTATAAAATCATAATTTATTTAATAGTCGTAAAAACACCCATGTTTGAATTACAATTCATGTCATACAAAAATCCCAAGATCTCATAACATAAAATCCTGTGTGTGTGTGTGTACTGATTAAGCCGGCGCCTTCCCACAGTCGTCACTAGTACCTGAAACAAATAACACCAAACACTGTAAGCATAAAGCTTAGTGAGTTCCCCAAAATACCATATATAACACATATTAGCCACTCGAGGCTATAACTCTGTGGGTCCGTGCACCCAAACTCTGTGAACCCTCAGGTTCTAACTCTGTAAACATGCACAGCATAAATCACATAGAATAATGCAGCGCAACACATAACACATATATAGCATACAAGCACTGTATCACATAACTCTAGTTACCTACTCAAGGTAAAGTATAGTGAGAGGACTCACCTCATGTATCTCGATAACTCGCAAATCCCTGGAATCACTCGTGCTCAATCCCCCGCACTATAATCTTCCTATAATACAATATATCTCTAATTAACACTTTTACAACTAAGGTTGACTAACCCTATCAAGTCAACATTGGTCAACTCTAGTCAACGGTCAACTTTTACCGGACTCGGCAAGTGCACCAAAGCAACTCAGCGAGTCTAATGCGTTCACTGACCCCCTTGAATCTTTCTTGGCATGTCAAGCACTCCCCTAACTCGACGAGTTTCCACCTTGCTTGAATCGCAGGGCAACCACGACTCAACTCGCCGAGTCTCAAGAACAACTCGGCGAGTTCCAGCTTAACTCAACACCATATTGACTCTTCCTAACTCACCGGGTTATCCCCCAACCCGGCGAGTCCACACACTGAACATATTACGTGAAACCCCAACCCTACTTGCCGAGTCCCAAGAACAACTCGGCAAGTTCATGCATTGCACACACTTTTATTGACCTTCTGAGGGCAGATCTGCTTTCCCAAACCCTAGATCTGGCCTTCCCAAGCATGAATGTCACGTAAAGTTCGAAGCTTGATGCTTGTTTAACCCCAACAAGGCATCAAAAGGATATTTTGTCCCAAAAATAACCACCTAGGTCCAATGACTCCATAATAACCCAAAAAGCTCCAATGGTTAAGGTCTCTGGGCCTCTTTGAGTCCAGATCCCAAGGCACAAACTCGAAGAAGGACCATTTGCTTCACATAATCACTCTCCAAAGGGGTTATAAAACCCTAACTCTAAAGATCAACCATGTAACTGAAGGAGATTCAAACCCTTACCTCAAAATGAAGCCTCTGGACTCTGGATCTGCTGTAATCTCACCTCCTCCTTGCTCTTGCCACCTTCCTCTTGCTAAACAAGGAATACAAAGGCCCAAAAGTGACTTTCTCTCTCCCAAAATGAATTATCTCTCTTAGGGTTCTCTCAAGGGACTAGTAGCCGCAAATGGGAGGCTATAAGTGCCCTTAAATAGGCACCAAACCGGGGGAATTAGGGTTTCATTAAACAGCGTGGACTCGCCGAGTCCACTCCTTGGACTCGCCGAGTCCAGACGCGAATCCTTGCCCAAATCGCGATCCTACTCGGCGAGTTCGAGCTCCAACTCACCGAGTCTCCTCACAAAATACTAAAAATATAAGAATGAATAATACGTGGGAATTCGGGCTGTTACATTTATGATACATTTTATGAGATATTATGCATGCTAGAGACAGGATAGGTATTTCATATCTTAGGACTAGAGTGGCTTGGTTTGTGATGCCTTAGCCTAGGAGATTGCTATTATGTGTGATGTGCTTTTGAGAATGTAATGAGTGATAGTATTCAGTTGGAATACTTTTAGGGGATTTGAGTAGATGGGTAATCTAAGGGAGATGCCTAGATGAGTATTGTGGTGCTTATCGAAAGAATAGTTAGAACCCACGAGGGGTAGAGTTGCAAAGTTTGGTGGTACTTTTGAGAATGAGCAGAGCAAGTGGAGTTATCACACAGAGTGAGTTCTATGTACTCTTCGATGCCAGAATGTTGCTAGCTTCGTGCTTTTAAAACTCTCGATGATAGGAGTCAGCTACCAAGTGAATATGATGATATTCAGGAGGTAGATGGCTGGCATCATTAGGAGCTCTTCAGCAGCTGATGGCAGAGAAGTGGGAGGACCAAGGAAGAGCCAATGAAGTAACCTTAGCTAGATGAGTACGTTGGTGGAGTAGAGAATTTCGCTGAGGAGCGAGCTTGCGTGGCGGAATTAGTGAACGAGAAGGTTGATCAACTACTTAGGAGCTCTGGGATGGTCCGTGTGGAAAGTATGGGTAGATGTGGCAGGTAGTATGGGCCCGTACTACCAAATGCAGAGGACCCATACTCGATACAGGTAGTATTCTGAAGGTTCTAAGGAGTAGATTGAGGAGTGATGTTATGGTTCGAAAACCATACATCGGAGCAGATTGAGGAGTGATGTTATGGTTTGTGTACCATGCATCGGAGCGGGTTGAGGATTGATGTTATGGTTCGAGCACCATGCATCGGATCAGATTGAGGAATGATGTTATGGTTCGAGTACCATGCATCGGAACAGATTAAGGAGTGATGTTATGGTTCGAGTACCATATATTGTAGCAGATTGAGAAGATATGTCAGGGGCTAAGTACCATTGTTCTTAGCAAATGATGCTTGTGATTCTCCGGTTGTCCGATCGGGATTGATTGGTGGAGTGTTGTAGCACCTGGTTCCTAGTACGTAAAAATTTATCTAAGTAATTGTCATTTTAGCCTCAGACTCGGCGGGTTGTAGGTCTGACTCGCCGAGTATGGATGCGGTCCGGGGGCACGCTAAAGTTGGTGACTCGGCGAGTCCATATCCTGGACTCAGGGAGTCATCGTTGTTTAATGAAACCCTAAGTCCAAGGGTTTGCCCCCTATTTAAGCTAGCTTGTGCGACCCAAGCTCGCCCCCTTTCACCCTCAGAGCGCCCTACATCAAACCCTAACTTGTTTCTTGTGAGATTGAAGGGATTAGAGAGATTCCTTGAAGTTTTTGGGAGAAGAATGAGAGTGGAGCAAGAAGAGGAGAAGGAGACCAGATATCTTGGTGTTATTTCAGAGTTCTCTAACGTATATCTATGAATGGAATGAGCTGGATCCAAGCAAAATCGCGTGTATGGTTTTTGCATGTGGCCGACTCGGCGAGTCGTTCATCTGACTCATCAATTTAACACCCCGAAATATGAAGAGTAGAGTTGAAGGGATAAAAGTGTAAATCTTGAAGGGCAACTTAGCGAGTCCATGGATGGACTCGGCGAGTAGGGTCACGACTTTGGTCGCGTGTCAAGTGGCCTCCACGGCGAGTCCAAATATGGACTCAGCGAGTAGGTGCTGAGTGAAGAAAATCCTAAATCCAGGGGATGAGCCCTATTTAAAGGACATTATACCCTCTCCCCAGCCTCTTTGATCCACCTTGTAGTCTAGAAACCCTAGAAAGCACGATTGTGGAAGATTGGGGTGCATTTGGAGCTTGGGGAAGTGTTTGTTGAAGAAATCTTGAAGGAGAAGAGGATTGGATCAAAGGGCTTTGTTTAGATTCGGATCTCTTGCTGTTGGAATCTTCATTTGAGTGGAGGAGTTCATGTCAGAGTTTGGAGCAGCAGGATCTTATCCTTTCAGCCGGCAGTTTCGAGGTGAGTTATCCTCACTATATCAACATGGTCTAAGGCACCAAGTCCGGCCCTTTATCGGATTGAGATATGGGTATCTGTTGTTATGTTATTGCTTTGATATGTTTGCATCCTGGTAGTTAGGATGGTATTCGTTAGAGACCTGGTTAAGGTCGGTATCCTGGTAGATAGGATGATGCTATGCTAGTGACCGGTTAGGTCGGTATCCTGTTAGAGTATGTTGTGTTATGTGATCTGTTAGATCGATTTTCCTGAATATGAATTGTTATGTGATTGTATGTTTATGTGCACATGGTTGTTTGGAATGGAGTTGGGTTGAGGTGGGTCCTGCTTCGTGCTGTAGGCCAAGATACCCAGGGCGGACCGGTTATTCCGAAGGCCCAGCGAGCGGTCTGGATAGGCTGTAGGCCCCACGAGGGCGGACCAGACGTGCCGAGGCTCGGAGAGTGGACCAGGCCGACTGATGGCCCGATGCGGGCGGACCAGTCATACTGTAGACTCAGAGAGTGGACCAGGTGAGTTGAAGGCCCAGTGCAGGCGGACCAACCACAATGCAGACTCAAGGGACATGATTGGACTCAAAGAGTGGACCAGGTGAGTTGAAGGCCCAGTGCGGGCGGACCAACCACACTGCAGACTCGAGGGACATGATTGGACACGGAGGGTGGACCAGGTGGACTGAAGGCCCGACAAGGCGGACCAGTCCCACAGTAGACCCGATATGCATGGCTGTTCTGTGATTCGTTATGAGATAGCATGATATGTGTATGATATATGTGGTTGGTATTTTGGGGGTATCTCACTAAGCTTTCAGGCTTACAGTTGTGGTTTAATGTTTTTCAGGTTCTTCAGGAGACCGTGGCAAGGCAAAGGCATGATCGTACCGCTCCTCATGATTTTGTAGTAATGTGATTCTGGGAATACTCTAAATGATTTGTATTGAAAACCTTTTTGTAATAATTTAATGGAATCGGGTTGTTTTTGAAAATTTTAAATTGGTTGGATTTTTCGGTCGTTACAAGTTGGTATCGGAGCCTTGTTTTGAGTGAATTGGAGAAACACTCGTGTGACTCCAGTCTCAAATCGAGGAGGGTTTTCGAAAGAGAATTTGAAATGGTTTTCAAAAAAATAAGTAAAGGAGGATGCGGAGGTACGATCAACCGGAGCCAGTAAGCAACCCCAAAATACCATACATGATATTTGTTTTGTTGACTTTTGATAGAACAGCATGCTAGAGTTAGGCTAGGGATCTTCAGGATTTCTTGATGTGTTGCCTGATTTATCATACCTGCTAGCCTAGGGTTTTCTTGTGAGAGATTTCTAGTGTTCCTCTAGTTGTGAGGATAGAGCGTTGTTATGTATGTTTTCGCTAGGGTGTTGTGGAAGTACTTCATACAAATATGGGTAGGTGTGGAAGGTAGTATGGGCCCGTACTACTGAAAGAACAGGACCCATATGCGTATCAGGGAAACCATGACCTCTAGGGTTGGGTTGAGAGTTGGTTCCCGGGATAGTGGGAAGTGTCTGAGGTATTTTGGTTTATTTCAGTATGGAGATTTTGAGGCATGCTGGGAGTGGATCCGGGTCAGGATCGGGTGCAGGAGAGGGAGTTGCAGACGGGTTAGTTCCGCCCGAGGTTATCGGTCAGATGAGTACGCACGAGTTGGATGCGAGGATTTGTGAGATCCTGCACGATGAGGTTGCTGCATTGTTCCGGCCTGAGCTGCCGGAACTGTTTAGGTCGATCAAGACCGCCATGGTGGAGTATTTTGATGAGCGCTATGCGGCTCTCGCGGAAACGGCTGTCGCGGCGGCTACAACGGCTGTAGCAGTGGCAGGGGGAGGAGCTAGTAGAGGTTTTCAGTATCGGGACTTCGATAATACAAAGCCTCCCACCTTTGATGGAGTTCAGGATCCAATCGTTGCTATGAGATGGTTATCAGATGTGGAGGGGTGTTTCTTCACGTGTTCATGCCCTACTGATCAGAGGGTGAGGTGCGCTCTAAACCTGTTAAGGCTCGGGGCAAAGGATTGGTGGAGATTGACCACGGGGTCATATTCGGATGTGCAGAGGGCTGCAGTTTCATGGGATCAGTTCAGAGAGATATTCAACACTCGTTATGTTCCGTAGGTCGAGAGGGAGAGGTTGGCTCAGGAGTTCCTTGAGCTGAAGCAGGATTCAGAGTCGGTGACGGAAATCACCAGGATGTTTACTGAGAGGGCGATGTTTTGCCCTGAGTTCGCTTCGGAGCAAGCTCAGATGTCCCGATATTTGAGTATGCTAAAGAGAGACACCAGACAGTTTGTGTCCGCGCAGAGGTGCGAGACCTTGTTGGAGTTGCAGGAGGCCGCCAGGCGGCGTGAGTTAGAGATTGAGTTGCAGTTGTGTGAGCTGCGGCAAGCTCCGGTTCAGTCGCAGCCGGCGACGAAACGGTCTAAGACCGTTGATTCCAGGATGGGAGATCAGGGCAGCCACGTTTGTGGAAAGTGTGGGAGGGGTCACGCCGGAGTTTTTCGGTCCGGTGGTACATGCCGCAAGTGCGGAAAGGAGGGACACTATGCGAGGGATTGTTGGCAGTCAGTGTCGGTTCGGGATTTGAGGATATGTTATCATTGTCATCAGGTTGGCCACTTGAGGGTCAACTGTCCACAGCTTGCTGCAGGACCAGTGCAGGCTCCAGCTTGCAGCGGAGGAGGTTAGAGCAGTGTCGGATGCAGCTGCGGGTATGTTTCTTTCTTGTTGTCTTGTTTATTATGATTATTGTGGAGTATCGTTTATCTGCTAGTCTCGTTGGGTGGTTTTCGTTTTGGTATCTGTGGTTCCTTGAGGGTTTGGCATGGGTATGGTTTAGTATTTCGGGTTTTCACTGGTTATCTTTTGTGAGGATTATTGGTGGATGCGGCGTTGGTTTGAATGTCGGGTAGTATCTGCAGTCTGAGGAGTGGATAAGCGAAGATTGGGTTCCTTTCGAGTGGGATGATCGGTGTGGAAATGTGTTTTTGCAAAGGTTGCTAGTGCTAGTGGGAATCAGTGTGAGTGTAATTGTCGGTTTTGTGCCAGGTTATCTTGGGAGGTTGGTGATAGCGACCGGTGGTTGGTAGTCAGTGCCCTAAGTGGGGGAGAATTGGAGGATTCTCCGAAGGATCGACGAGTATGAAAGGTTGTTTACCTGCATGGGATTCAGTAGTGTCTCGGTCAGCCGAGGGCATTGGTTGGTATGAGTAAATGGCAGGCTTGTGGGGCGGGATACAGAACAAGAGCTTGATTGTGTAGGGCCTGGGATCAGGCCGGGATTGAGTATGTATGATGGAGATAGAGTTCGGAACCCCTAGGGGCTAGAATAGTGTGCGTGGGAGGATTTCCCGGAGAGGTAACTCGGAATGTTGATTACTAGTTGAGCGGTCCGGATAGACTGAAGGCCAATGGGCGTACTAGTCAGGCCGAAGGCTCGGTGAACGGTCCAGCTAGACTGAAGGCCCTAGAGGGCGGTCCAGGTCTGTTGAAGGTTATAAGAGTGGTCCAGTTTGACTGAAGGCCCGGTAAGGCGGTCCAGTCATGCTGAAGACTCTGCATGTGTCGTTAGATCGGTGTGAGGTAATGGATTTAGTATGTCGCGATATGTTAGCGTTGCAAGGTCTGGCCCCAGATATTGATCGTAATCAGTGGAGGTAATGCATGGACTTGAGAGTCTTCTCGATGGATTCAGTGTATGTATGGTGCATGGGATAGCGGTTATGCTATAAAGAGGTGGTGTAGCGTTGGGTGACCACCGTGGCTCTTGTCGTGGTGACGAGGCGGTCAAGTGGTTTTCCTTGGTAAGGAAAGAGGGAGGAATGTAATTCCGAAGGGGAGTGCAAATTCACGGAAGTGAAAGCGGCAGTGTAGAGTTATGATCGGAGTGGTCCGACGGTCGTCATTGAGCAGCGTGTGCGGCGGCGGTATGGGATGACATCATGAGGGGATGTCTGCTGAGGTCGTAGGAGTAAATTCCGAGGTTGTAAAGTCAAGAGGCTCGTAAGGGATGCAGGTATGGAGTTTTGTATTCCCAACTTGTTTTTGGTGAAGGAATTGTGTACATTGGTTCATCCTGAGGGATGTTTTGAGGGCCGTCAGTGTGATGGGTTTTCCTAACCCAAGGGTGCTAGAGCTAGTTCAGCATGTGCATGCGATTGCAAGAAGAGAACTCATGGGAGCTGCTCTGAAAAGTGTGTCTTTCTGTCATCATGGAATGGATAGAGTTGGACTCGGATCGGGAATCGGGTGGTGCATAGTTATTTATAGCTCATATGGGTCGAGTAATGGTTGTGATTTGTAGCAGTGTTGCATCATGAGTGGTACTCAGTTGTTGTGTGTGGTTATCAGAGGGTAAAGCCGGTGGCCAGCTTGTGACGATGGTCAGGACACCGCGAGCAACGAGAAAGTGAGTTCGAGTTTCGATGGGTATGCCTTGAGGGACCTAGTCCAGTTAAGGCCAGGTGGCGTGTTGTGGGAGTATTTTTGGAGATGAGTTGTCGTAGGCTTCGAGGACGAAGCCTAATTTAAGTGGGGGAGAATTGTAACACCCTGAAATATCAAGAGTAGAGTTGAAGGGATAAAAGTGTAAATCTTGAAGGGCAACTCGGCGAGTCCATGGATGGACTCAGCGAGTAGGGTCGCGACTTTGGTCGCGTGTCAAGTGGCCTACTCGGCGAGTAGGTGCTGAGTGAAGAAAACCCTAAATCCAGGGGATGAGCCCTATTTAAAGGACATTATACCCTCTCCCCAGCCTCTTTGATCCCCCTTGTAGTCCAGAAACCCTAGAAAGTGTGATTGTGGAAGATTGGAGTGCATTTGGAGCTTGGGGAGGTGTTTGTTGAAGAAATATTGAAGGAGAAGAGGCTTGGATCAAAGGGCTTTGTTTAGATTTGGATCTCTTGCTGTTGGAGGCTTCATTTGAGTGGAGGAGTTTGTGTCGGAGTTTGGAGCAGCAGGATCTTATCCTTTCAGCCGGCAGTTTCGAGGTGAGTTATCCTCACTATATCAACAGGGTCTAAGGCACCAAGGCCGGCCCTTTATCGGATTGAGATCCGGGTATCTATTGTTATGTTATTGCTTTGATATGTTTGCATCCTGGTAGTTAGGATGGAATTTGTTAGAGACCTAGTTAAGGTCGGTATCCTGGTAGATAGGATGATGCTATGCTAGTGACCGGTTAGGTCGGTATCCTGTTAGAGTATGTTGTGTTATGTGATCTGTTAGATCGGTTTGCCTGAATATGAATTGTTATGTGATTGTATGTTTATGTGCACATGGTTGTTTGGACTGGAGTCAGGTTGAGGCGGGTCCTGCTTCGTGCTGTAGGCCAAGATACCCAGGGCGGACCGGTTATTCTGAAGGCCCAACGAGCGGTCCGGATAGGCTGTAGGCCCCACGAGTGCAGCCCAGACGTGCTGAGGCTCGAAGAGTGGACCAGGCCGACTGATGGCCCAATGCGGGCGGACCAGTCATACTGTAGACTCAGAGAGTGGACCAGGTGAGTTGAAGGCCCAGTGCGGGCGGACCAACCACACTGCAGACTCGAGGGACATGATTGGACTCAGAGAGTGGACCAGGTGAGTTGAAGGCCCATTGTGGGCGGACCAACCACACTGCAGACTCGAGGGACATGATTGGACACGGAGGGTGGACCAGGTGGACTAAAGGCCCGACAAGGCAGACCAGTCCCACAGTAGACCCGATATGCATGGTTGTTCTATAATTCGTTATGAGATAGCATGATATGTGTATCATATATGTGGTTGGTATTTTGGGGGTATCTCACTAAGCTTTCGGGCTTACAGTTGTGGTTTAATGTTTTTCAGGTTCTTCAGGAGACCGTGGCAAGGCAAAGGCGTGATCGTATTGCTCCTCATGATTTTGTAGTAATGTGATTTTGTGAATACTCTAAATGATTTGTATTGAAAACCTTTTTGTAATAATTTAATGGAATCGGGTTGTTTTTGAAAATTTTAAATTGGTTTGATTTTTTGGTCCTTACAGACGAGTAGGGTCGCGAGTCCCAGGGTTGTTCCCTTTTGTGTCTGCAAGTTTGAGTAGTGAGTCATAGGGTATGAATCAGTGAGTTGGAAGCCAGACTCACTCATGAAGTAACTCGGCGAGTCAATGCCATGACTCTGCGAGTTCAAGACAATCTTCTTAGATCAAGAACAGACTCGACGAGTTGTTCATACAACTCGTCGAGTCACAGCATAAAGTGTTCTTTAGATGAAGATGAACTCGGCGAGTTGTTCATACAACTCGGCGAGTAGGATGAAGGACTTGGATATCAGTTTAGAAGGAGAACTCATCGAGTCAACGCCTAACTCGACCAGTAGAGAGGGGATACAGGTCAATGGATTGGATAGATACTCGGCGAGTTGGGTATCCAACTCGGCGAGTCGGGTCAACTGAAAGTTGACTTTGACCTTGACTTATGACATGGTCAGGGGTAAAATGGTCATTTTACCCCAAGGGTCAGTTAGCAGTGATTGATTGAGTGTTTTGTGGGAATTATAGCTGGAGGATTTCTGGAGCAGCAGCAGACAGTTAATACCCACACAGATCAGCAGTTACATCGAGGTGAGTTACCTTCCAGTAGCGGTGGGTCTACGGCCGCAATGCCGGCCCACCAGTAGGAGTTGTATGATGGATGTTTGTCTCTGTGATATTCATCTAAGGTTGCTACTACCTGTGATATTTTTATGCGCTAGTATGATATGATGCTATGTGTTAGTGACAGTAGGGGGAGATAGTCCCCAGATTACCGGTCGATAGGGCCGAAGGGGTGATCATGCACAGCCATGCTAGATAGATTACGTGATATATGTGTTATGTGGTAGTAGTAGGGGTGAAATAGTCCCCAGTATCCGGTCGAGAGGACCTAAGGGGGAGACCAGCACCCAGATATGCTAGTCAGTATCCGGTCGAGAGGACCGCAGGGGAGACCAGCACCCACATATGCTAGTAAGTATCCAGTCGAGAGGACCGAAGGGGAGGCAAGCTCCCAGTAATGCTAGACAGTATCCGGTTGAGAGGACCAAAGGGGTAGGTCGGGCACCCAGATATTCCTGACGATATATACATGTTATGTGATTGTATGGTATGTGGTAGGTTGGGGGAACTCACTAAGCTTTGTGCTTACACTTTTCAGTTTTGGTTTCAGGTACCTCTTCTTCTAAGGGGAAGGAGCTGGCGCGGTAGCGGCCCATCACACACATGCTTCGTATTCCGCATCATGAGAACTTCCTGGGGATTTGTACTCTGACATTATTATGTTTATTGAAATGTTTTCCAGACATGCGATATCTTATTAAAATACTATGATTAGTAAATGTTTTAATTCGAATGTTTTGTTAAAAATATGTTTTCAAAAATGAAATTTTTGGCTCGTATTTTGGGGTGTTTCAAATTGATATCAGAGCCCTGGTTTGAGGGATTCGGACACACCTTCGGGGGTGTTTGAACTCAAATCGAGGTATTAAAAGATTTTGGAAAGAGAAAATGCTTTCTAAAAGGCTAAGTAAAGGGTTTTAAGAAAGAACAAAGTGTGATGTGCGCGACCGGCCGAGCTCAAGTAAGTATTCCCCAATGTACCCATACAAGTTTATTTATGTTTATCAGTTTCTTTATAACAGCATGCTAGAATAGGACTAAGGATCTAGGAATGATGCCTTATTTGCTTGCTTTATGTGCTTCAGTATATGAAAGAGTTGCATGCTAGAGTTGAGTAGACACTAGTAGGGTAGCCTGTTTAGGTTATTCCTGATAGTACGAGTTTAGAATTGTATGCTAGTTTAGTTTTCTCTATGAGGATAGAGTTGCTTGAGATTGTTTTCTTTTTGTCCAAATATTTCTTGCTTTGTGCTATGTGGGCTTTGCAGTGATGGGAGTTAGCTGTTAGGTGAATACGTTAAAGTCACATGTGATCAGGGTTGAATAATCTCATAGTATTAGATTTGACTCTATTGCGTAGCTCTTGTTTCAGTCTTAACCGCTGTAGGGATGAGTCCCTTACTCGAAGGATTATCCGAGCCTCATCACATGTGATTGTATTTAGGTAATAGCTAATTGGCATCACTAAGAGGCCTTCAACAGTTGAGGATTGGGTTGGGTGGAGTCAGAGGCTTCCTAGGGTAAGCCTAGGATAAAGAGTAGCAGTGTCAGCAGTAGTGGAAGGGACCTGGTTGAGTTGAGGCGGTCTTTGGGGAAGGTACAGATAGATGTGGAAGGTAGTATGGGCCCGTACTACTGAAAGCAGAGGATCCGTACCCGAACTGAGGAAGGCTAAGATAAGACCAGGGAACTTGTAGTGGGTGGGATCCCTCCAGGGGCATCAGTATCGCTAACAGTTTTCTTTCTTTGTATTTCAGAATGGTGGTACTACGCCCGAGGCCAGCAGTCAGCAGTTCAGGAGAGGGATCTGGTTTGGGATCAGGTTCCGAGCCAGTAGATGAGAGGCTGTCGAGGCTATGACTTGGTCAGATTTTGTGACCAGATTCAGGGCAAAGTTTGCGCCGGCTGTCAAGCTTCAGGAGCTGGCCAGGGAGTTTTTGGACATGAGACAGACGACGGAGACTGTGGCAGAGATCACCGCCAAGTTCCGGGAGAGGGCACTGTTGGTGCCCCAACATGCGGGCGATGAGGACATGAGGAAGAACCGCTATCATGACATGCTCCGGGCTGATATCCGGGAGCACGTTAGTTTTTCATCTTGCCCCACCTTGGACTCCATGATTGCCATGGCGAGGGAGAGGGAGATAGATTTGGAGCACATCCGGAAACGGAAGGCGGAGGAGGGACAGTCAGGACGGGATTCGGGGAAGAAGCCCAAGGGATCAGATGTGGGGCCGAAAGGCCAACAGGGACAGGGCCGCTGCAGGAAATGCGACAAGACCCATGAGGGGGCGTGCAGGTTGGCATCATCAGGCTGCTACAAGTCTGGCAAGTCTGGGCACTATAGCAGGGATTACACTGCTCCGGCATCAGTTATTCAGACGTCTGAGTTGCTGTGTTTCCATTGCAACCAGAGGGGCCACAAGAAGGCCAATTTCCCCCAATTGACAGTTTCAGCGCCAGTAAAGGCGCCAACTCCAGCGACCCTGCAGATCATAGATGGCTGGCAGGGCAAGGCGGAGGCTCCAGTAGTGAGGAGCCGGGCATTTCAGCTGACCGCCCAGGAGGCACGCGCTGCACCCGATGTGGTGACGGGTATGATTCTTTCCTTCTCACTTATTTATATGATGTTATGATATTGATATGTACTCGTTTTTTGTATCTATATGTGTTAGGATCGTTCCATGTGAACGGTATCCCATTCCAGGTGTTGTTCGACTCGAGTGCTACACGATCGTTTGGTTCCCTTGCGCTCATCAAGAAGTTAGCTGAGTCTTCGGGCATGTTGGATTTCCCTTTGGAGGTAGAGATTGCCGATGATCGATCGGCGCGAGCATCAGTCCGGAGAGTTGGTGATCCCATACCGTTGCGGGGGATGTTGGATTTGGTTCCCTTGCGCTCATCAAGAAGTTACCTTGCGCTCATCAAGAAGTTACCGTTGCGGGGGATGTTGGATTTGGTTCCCATACCGTTGCGGGGGAACAAGGTGATTATAGGCATGGATTGGTTGAGCCCTAATGGGGCAGTGATAGATTGCGCACAGCAGCTAGTGCGGGTTAGGACCCTAAGTGGAGGAGAGTTGGTGATCCACGGCGAGAGGCCACAGCATGGACCTATGGTATGTTCAGCAGCGAGAGCTAGGCGCTACCTTCAGCAGGGATACGCAGGTTATGTCACGTATGTAATGGATACCCGGGAGGCGAGTAAGGTGACGGTGAGTGAGGTTCCAGTGGTGCGAGATTTCGCAGATGTTTTTCTAGAGGAGCTTCCTAGGATACCTACGGAGCGACAGGTGGAGTTCATGATTGACGTCGTTCCTGGTGCAGCTCCAATAGCCAAGGCACCGTATCGGTTGGCTCCTCCTGAGATGCAGGAGTTGTCTACGCATCTACAGGAGCTGTTAAACAAGGTATTCATTCGACCCAGCAGTTCACCCAGGGGAGCCCCGATTCTATTCGTGAAAAAGAAGGACGGGTCGCATCAGATGTGTATAGATTACCGGGAGCTGAACAAGGTAATGGTGAAGAACCGATACCCACTCCCGAGGATTGATGATATCTTTGACCAGCTTCAGGGAGCATCTTGGTTTTCCAAGATCGATTTGCGTTCGAGTTATCATCAGATGAGGGTCAAAGAGGAGGATGCGCAGAAGACCGTGTTTCGGACGCGCTATGGCCATTATGAGTTCGTGGTGATGCCGTTTGGGTTCACCAATGCTCCTGCCGCATTCATGGACCTCATGAACCACGTATGCAGACCGATGCTGGATCGGTCTGTGATAGTTTTCATTGACGACATCTTGGTTTATTCCAAGACACAGGAGGAGCAAAAGGAGCATCTAAGAGAGGTTTTGGAGACCCTGAGGAGGGAGAGCTTGTATGCCAAGTTCTCCAAATGCGAGTTTTAGTTGTGCGAGGTGCAATTTCTCGGACAACTTGTCAACCAGAACGGGATTTTAGTAGACCCGGCCAAGGTGGAGGCCGTGATGAGATGGGAGGTTCTGAAGTCTCCATCCGAGATTCAGAGTTTCCTAGGATTAGCAGGCTACTATCGGAGGTTCATTCAGGATTTCTCTAAGATAGTCGTACCCCTGACACGGTTGACTAGGAAAGCCGTGGTCTTTCGATGGGGGCCTGAGCAGCAAGCAGCGTTCGAGACTCTGAGGTAGAGATTGTGCGAGGCGCCGATCTTAGCCCTGCCCGAGGGCATGGAGGATTTTGTGGTATATTGTGATGCATCGATCTCTGGCTTAGGCGTAGTGTTGATACAGAGGGGTCATGTCATTGCTTATGCCTCGAGGCAGCTGAAGCCTCACGAGGCGAACTACCCGACACACGATTTGGAGTTGGGGGCGGTGGTCTTCGCCCTCAAGATATGGCGGCATTACCTTTACGGGGTTCGTTGTACCATTTACACGGACCACAAGAGTTTGAGGTACCTCATGGATCAGCCGAATCTGAACATGAGGCAACGTCGGTGGTTAGACGTGGTAAAGGATTATGATTGCGAGATCCTTTACCACCCGGGGAAGGCCAATGTGGTGGCCGATGCGCTTAGCCGCAAGGCGGGACCGATTAGGGATGTTTGCATGAGGATGACCGTGGTGACTCCTCTATTGGAGCAGATTCGAGAGGCCCAATAGGAGGCTATGAAGGAGGAGCATTGGAAGAGTGAGCGAATAGTGGGTCAAGTCACCTCTTTCGATTATGATAGTTGGGGGTTATTGATACTACACCGTACGGTGTGGGTGCCGTATCATGGAGGCGTGCGCCAGATCTTGATGGAGGAGGCGCACAAATCCCGATTCTCTATTCACCCAGGGGCAACGAAGATGTATCGGGATCTTCGCCTAGACTATTAGTGGCCCTACATGAAGCGAGATGTGCCATGGTACGTCGAGCGGTGCTTGACCTGTAGGAAGGTTAAGGCCGAACATCAGAGACCGCATGGAAAGATGCAGTCGTTGGACATCCCGTTGTGGAAATGGGAAGATATCATGATGGATTTTATCACGAAGCTTCCCAGGACTGCGCGTAGAGTAGATTCGATTTGGGTCATCGTAGATCGATTGACCAAGAGTCCTCATTTTATTCCGATTCAGGAGAGCATTTCGGCCGAGAAATTGGCCGACATCTATAAAGGGAGATTGTGGCGCGGCACGGGGTGCCAGTATCTGTTATCTCGGACAGGGGTGTGCCTTTTACTTCCAGGTTTTGGAAGAGGTTTCATGATGAATTGGGTACTCGTTTGCATTGTAGCACCGCCTTTCACCCGCAGACAGATGGTCAGAGCGAGCGGACCATCCAGAATCTGGAGGATATGGTGCGGGCATGCGTGCTAGACTTCGGTGGTAGCTGGAATACTTATCTTCCCTTGGCTGATTTCTCGTATAACAACAGGTACCACGCTAGTATCGACCGCCCTCCATTCGAGATGTTGTACGGACAGGGGTGCAGGACCCCGATATGCTGGGGAGAGGTTGGTCAGAGAGTTATGGGGAGCACCAAAGTGGTGCTCAAGACTACCGAGAGGATTCAGCAGGTTCGGAGTAGGCTACAGACTGCACAGAGTCGGCAGAAAAGTTACACCGACAAGCGTCGATCAGACCTGGAGTTCCAGGTCGGGGATATGGTTCTCCTGAAGGTATTGCCTTGGAGAGGCGTCATTCGATTCAGGAAGCGGGGCAAGTTGGGCCCGAGATTCATTGGTCCGTTCAGGGTTGTAGCCCGGGTGGGCAAGGTGGCATATAGGCTGGATCTGCCAGCCAAGCTAAGCCAAATCCACAGCACCTTCCATGTCTCCCAGCTGCGGAAGTGTCTCGTGGATGATTCAGCGGTGGTACCATTAGAGGATATACAGGTTGATGACAGCCTGAATTACATTGAGCGCCCAGTTGCAATCCTCGACCGGAAGTCGAAGGATCAGAGGAACAAGAGGGTAGATTCAGTGAAGGTGCAGTGGCAGCACCGAAAGGGGTCCGAGTGGACTTGGGAGCCGGTGGAAGAAATGATGGAGCATTACCCCGAGTAGTTCTAGGATCGAGCAGCAGACTTCGAGGATGAAGTCTAAAATAAGTGGGGGAGATTTGTAGCACCTGGTTCCTGGTACGTAAAAATTTATCTAAGTAATTGTCCTTTTAGCCTTGGACTCGGCGAGTTGTAGGTCTGACTCGCCGAGTAGGGACGCGGTCCTGGGGCACGCTTAAGTTGGCGACTCGGCGAGTCCATATCCTGGACTCGGCGAGTCATCGCTGTTTGATGAAACCCTAAATCCAAGGGTTTGCCCCCTATTTAAGATAGCTTGTGCGACCCAATCTCGCCCCCTTTCACCCTCGGAGTGCCCTACATCAAACCCTAACTCGTTTCTTGTGAGATTGAAGGGATTAGAGTGATTCCTTGAAGTTTTTGGGAGAAGAAGGAGAGTGGAGCAAGAAGAGGAGAAGGAGACCAGATATCTTGGTGCTATTTCAGAGTTCTCTGAGGTATATCTCTACTCTATTCTGTTTGCATGCTTAAAACCCCATTAGAGCACCTTTTGAGCTCTTCTTGAACCTTTTCCAAGCTTGTGCATGAAGTAGAATTCGTAACAGGTTGAGTATCCACTAGAACTAGTCTTGTTTGAGCTCTAGAAGCTCAGATCTATAACCTTTATGGGAGTAAATTGTTGGAATGTCCTAGATCTACCTTCTTAGCCATTATTTCGCCCCTAATCCCCATTATATGCATTTTTACATGTAAAGTTGGAAACTTTACGTGTAAACCAGGCCCTAGGAACCCAGATCTATGAATGGAATGAGCTGGATCCAAGCAAAATCGTGTGTATGGTTTTTGCATGTGGCCGACTCGGCGAGTCGTTCATCTGACTCGGCGAGTGGATCGCGAGTCCCAGGGTTGTTCCCTTTTGTGTCTGCAAGTTGGAGTAGTGAGTCATAGGGTATGACTCAGTGAGTTGGAAGCTAGACTCACTCATGAAGTAACTCGTCGAGTCAATGCCATGACTCTGCGAGTTCAAGACAATCTTCTTAGATCAAGAACACACTCGACGAGTTGTTCATACAACTCGTCGAGTCACAGCATAAAGTGTTCTTCAGATGAAGATGAACTCGGCGAGTTGTTCATACAACTCGGCGAGTAGGATGAAGGACTTGGATATCAGTTTAGAAGGAGAACTCATCGAGTCAACGCCTAACTCGACCAGTAGAGAGGGGATACAGGTCAATGGATTGGATAGATACTCGGCGAGTTGGGTATCCAACTCGGCGAGTCGGGTCAACTGAAAGTTGACTCTGACCTTGACTTATGACATGGTCAGGGGTAAAATGGTCATTTTACCCCAAGGGTCAGTTAGCAGTGATTGATTGAGTGTTTTGTGGGAATTATAGCTGGAGGATTTCTGGAGCAGCAGCAGACAGTTAATACCCACACAGATCAGCAGTTACATCGAGGTGAGTTACCTTCCAGTAGCGGTGGGTCTACGGCCGCAATGCCGGCCCACCAGTAGGAGTTGTATGATGGATGTTTGTCTCTGTGATATTCATCTAAGGTTGCTACTACCTGTGATATTTTTATGCGCTAGTATGATATGATGCTATGTGTTAGTGACAGTAGGGGGAGATAGTCCCCAGATTACCGGTCGATAGGGCCGAAGGGGCGATCATGCCCAGCCATGCTAGATAGATTACGAGACATATGTGTTATGTGGTAGTAGTAGGGGTGAAATAGTCCCCACTATCCGATCGAGAGGACCAAAGGGGGAGACCAGCACCCAGATATGCTAGTCAGTATCCGGTCGAGAGGACCGCAGGGGAGACCAGCACCCATATATGCTAGTAAGTATCCAGTCGAGAGGACCGAAGGGGAGGCAAGCTCCCAGTAATGCTAGACAGTATCCGGTTGAGAGGACCAAAGGGGTAGGTCGGGCACCCAGATATTCCTGACGATATATACATGTTATGTGATTGTATGGTATGTGGTAGGTTGGGGGAACTCACTAAGCTTTGTGCTTACACTTTTCAGTTTTGGTTTCAGGTACCTCTTCTTCTAAGGGGAAGGAGCTGGCGCGGTAGCGGCCCATCACACACATGCTTCGTATTCCGCATCATGAGAACTTCCTGGGGATTTGTACTCTGACATTATTATGTTTATTGAAATGTTTTCCAGATATGCGATATCTTATTAAAATACTATGATCAGTAAATGTTTTAATTCGAATGTTTTGTTAAAAATATGTTTTCAAAAATGAAATTTTTGGCTCGTATTTTGGGGTGTTTCAAGTGTGGACGCAATGAGGTTTTAGGCTTGAGGGCCATGATTGAATCCGAAGAGGCATCCCTTGAGAGGGAGGTCGAGAGAATTTCAGAGTACCTTGGTAGGAGGTCAGATGCAGTCGCAAGACTCAGGGATTAGTAGAGAAGGCATTTATGGGGGATTGCGGTCTGAGTGAGCAATCAGCCGATGGAGGAGATGTCACCTTCTGTGACTTGTTGGGTGCTATTTATGTTTCCTATGGGAAGTAGGAGAGGCGTGAGATTTCAATTTTGGGTTTAGAGCGAGATAATGCATGTGGAATGTGTCTGAGAAAGGATGGTTGTCTCCACGGCAGGTGGCCAATGGTCAGGAATCTGGTGGTGGTCAGGGTTGTTTCAAGTGGAAGACTCGTAATGATGGTATGGGCAGTTGGGAACTTCTGGGCGAAGTATGGATTGTATATGCCCCTTTTGGGGTGGATAGAAGATTATCGAGCAGCCAACTCTCGGGTCGGTATGTGTACTCTTGCTTGGATTTTGAGCAGTAGGGGAAAGGGTTTCGGAGGATCATCAGCGTGTTCTGAGGCATTAGCACTTTCCTTGTATTCCAATTGAATTTTTGGATACATTGAAGTTGCGCATTGGGTAAAATGAAGAATTATTTATGGGGTTCAGAGGAAATGTATTGTTGTATCTGTATGATGCTGGGAGTAGGAGATCAGTGGTTGAGGTAGGACATCGTGATGTTTTGAAATGGTGTTCCGTGGTACCCGGGTATAATGTCCCTATTTCGGAGTTATTTAGAATCTTGAGTTTGAGACGACTAGCGGTGTATCATGTATCTACGATTCCAGAGGGAGCCCTTCGGGTATTGACATCAAGAGGGATTATTTAAGAAAGTGGATCTCCGCAGAGGTAGGTATTTTTGTTATAGCAGTTGCCACCAGAGTGTGTGATGCATATGTGAGGCATGTGTGTGTAGCTATCTATGATAGTCTACAGAGCATCAGTTAGTGGATGTAGTGTGGCGTTGTAATGAGAATGAGAGTATGGGGTGAAGTTACGAGGAGCCGTAGTATTCACTAGTCAGAGGGTGTTGTGATACTACGAGGAGCCGTAGTACTCATTAGTCAGTTGGTGTTGTGGTGCTACGAGGAGCCGTAGTACTCACTAGTCAGAGGTTGTCGTGATGTTGTGGGGAGCCATAGTACTCACTAGACGGCAAGAAAGTGTGATGGTGGAGTGTTCTCCGATCAGTGTATGATACAGAAGAGTTTTAGTCTTGAGTAGCCCTAGTATTGAGTTTTGGAGCATGGTGGTTGGACTAGGGGTGAGACTGGGGTCTCCGTCTATGTCAGGGCTAAGTCGATTTTTGGTTGGATTGTAGTTTTCATTTGAGAATTTTGTGACTTGCGTGTCACAGGGCCTAGTTAGTTGATGCGAAGAGGAAGTCCGGGGGGGGAGCTCTTCTGTGGAGTTCCTAGTATAGTTATACGTGAGGGAGGTGGTATCGTGGCATGTAGTACTGATCTCGATTGTCTCAGATCGAGATGTATGTTTCACTTCCGGTTTATGGAAGAAATTCCATGATGAGTTGGGCACAAGGTTTCATTTTAATACTGCCTACCACCCACAGACTGACGGGCAGAGCGAGCGGACAATTCAGACGCTCAAGGACATGCTTCGAGCATGTGTATTAGATTTCGGAGTGAGTTGGGACACGTACCTACCCTTGGCTGAGTTTTCCTATAATAACAGCCATCATTCGAGCATTGGTATGCCACCCTTTGAGCTGTTGTATGGAGGAGGTGTCGGACTCCCATTTGCAGGGGAGAGGTAGGGCAGCGTGTGATGGGTAGTACAAAGATGGTGCTTCAGACAACCGAACAGATTCAGCAGGTCATTCAGAGTTTGGTGACGGCCTAGAGCCATCAGAAGAGTTATGCGGTTAGATGATGGTCATACCTCGTGTGGTGTTGAAAGAGATATGGAATTTGGAGATGAGGTTTATGAATGGGATGTTTGAGGAAACTTCTGAGCGACCATGGTTATGCTTTTGTGTCTAAGGACAAAATGTTGGGGATTCTTTGTCCTGAGGGTTTCTGATAGTAGTCTATTAGATGTGCCCCAGTGGAGTGTGAACCCTTTTATTCGTGGGGCATGATTCATCAGTTTTAGCATGATCGGCTTGGAGGAGAGATAGTCGGTTGTTAGTTGTCGGCGGATCAAGCCACTAGAGTTTTCGGTTATTGCGAAGGGGTATTTTCAGCGACGAAAGAGTTGGTTTAAACTCTGGTTTTGGAGGTTCTATGTGGTTTCGGATGTCCATAGAGGAAAATATTAGTGTGGTACAAAGATCATTTCGGTAGTGCCTTTCGGGTCAATGATTAAACCTATGTGTGGTTAAGGAATGATTTCAAGGGTGAAATCTAATTTAAGTGGGGGAGAATTGTAACATCCGGATTTTCTGGGTTATTATTGTGTAGTTTAATCTTTTGATTTAAAGGAGAGACTTGACGAGTTGAGAATCCAACTCGCTGAGTCGAGACGGGTTTTTCATGCGGATTTAATGAGTGGACTCGACGAGTCAGAGGAGGGACTCGTCGAGTAGGTGTTGGGCAGAGAAACCCTAATTTCTCGGGTTTGGGACCTATTTAAAGGTCCTTATGGCCTTCATTTGCGGCCACTACACCCTGAGAAACCCTAGAGAACAGAGAAAAAGCTTGTGGTGCAAGAGGACGGCCAATTCAGCATATTTTGGTGTGTTTTAGCAAAGGGAAGGATGGATTTTGTGTTAAGCTATTTTATGGAACTCAAATCATCCATCATTTCATTCAGAGCTGATGTGAGAGGTAAGGATTCATGTTCATCTTCGTTTGTGTGATAGATTTCATGAATCTAGGCTTTCTTCTCTTCTTTAGGTAAGAGATCTAGAGTATGTGATGTCCCCTTGTGTGTATATCTTCATATCTGGACCTTGAGAGGTCCAGAGAGTCCCTATTCCCCAGATTTATGCAGTCCTTTATGAGTTTGGAGCTGAGGTGATCATTTTAAGGGTTATTTCTCCATCTATGGCTAATTGTGGGTTGCATGAACAAAAAGTTTGAACCTTTACGTGACTTTTGAGTGCTAGAAGGTTAGATCTACTAGTTGGTAAAGCGGATCTGGCCTCAGAAGGTCGAATGATCATAGTCATGGAGGAAACACGCCGACTCCATGGGAAGACTCGATGAGTCGAGTCGGGTTGCCCTGCGATTCGAATCTAGTGGAGACCCATCGAGTGGAAGGTTCACTTGACGAGTCGAGTGAGGCCTTGGAGGAGTCAGAAGACACGCATGGACTCGCTGAGTCACTCTTGTGCACTCAATGAGTCTGGTCAGATTTGACCGATGACTTGAGTTGACTTCTGTTGACTTTGGGGTTTTCGTCAACATAAGTAATGGAGATCATAGAGGGGTAAAATGGTCTTTTACCCACTAGAGGGAAAGAGAAATTGTCGGTTTAATTAGGGATATATGCCTTATGTGTTAGGCGGTGGCGAGTTCAAGATTCAAGTGTAAAGATAAGTGCTTTCTGCTTTCAGGTGAGTCTTCTTACTATACTTTACCTTGACTGGTAATTAGAGTTATGTGACAAAGTTCTTATATGCTATTTATGTGATGTGTTGCACTGCATTATTTCTATGTGATTTATGTAGTGTGTGTATATCAGAGTATATCAGAGTTAAAATCGGAAGGTTCACAGAGTTAGGACCAGAGGGTCCATAGAGTTAGGGCCCAAGGGCCCACAGAGTTATAGCCTTGAGTGGCTAGTATGTGTTAGGAGTGGTATTTTGGGGAACTCACTAAGCTTCGTGCTTACAGTGTTTTGTGTTTTGTGTTTCAGGTTTTCTCAGGATCACGGGACGGCATCGGCTCGATTGTACACACTAGATAAAGAGTTATGTTTTCGAGGATCTTGGATTACTATTTATTTGATTATGGAGCTATGTTTTTTGTAATTTAAACAAAAATGAGATTTTTACAAAAAGTGTTTTAAGATCAAAGCGAATTTAAATGAAATTTTAGTTTTAAAAATTTCGGTGTTACAATTGTTTTTCTAAATCATTATATAAAAATGAAATGTTTGGTCTTGAAATTGAGATGTTACATATAAAGATCCTAATTCATGATTTCCAAGGAAACTTGACTCATAAATAAACTCCTCGCTTCGTGGTCGAAATAGATTCCTTGTTGCCCCTTATACACCGACTTGTGTATAAGGGTATATTCGGAATTTACACAGTATATACATGCCATTAACCCAAATTACAATACACATAAATCCTAAGAATTTAGCTATCTTTTGAACATATTATCACCCAAATACATAGTCCTAATCTACTTCTTTTAGAATAATGAGTTAAACAATTTTAGCCTTTCCATTTCTTAACTCGGGAGCTACCTAGTCTCATGATACACATCAAACCACAAACAATTCATGCTCCTTGACCGGTAAATTCACTATTACAATAATATATAAATTATAACATAAAAAATTGATGCAAGATCTATGATGATATTCAAAACGTATGATAATGATTCATTTATTCATGACCTATACGAACATAAGAAATCCTTGCAATGGGAGTCAGTTCATGTGCAAAATTACAAAAATGCCTGAGTTTTGAACCTCACAAAGTCGATTCGTATGGTCAGTCCAAGTATACAAACTACGTTTTTTTAGAACATAAAAAAATTGCCCAAATCTCATAAACACGACTGGAAAATAGGTAATATAATACACCACTATCTAATACGGTTGTAATGAAAATGTGTATTATAAAAGGCAAAATTAATCTAATACAGACAAAGATGACATCTAAAATGGTTAATTAGGCGTACTAGAAACTAAATCAACTATCCAAATCAAATACACCTATTTTCAATCAACTACGCCTCATTTTGAATCAAGTACAAATTAACTTTTGAATACTCAGCTTCCTCCTCCCAACCACCTAACAACACCTTAACCTACATATAAAACACCCACCATCACTCCATCATCCTCTTCATCCGAACATGATCACCATCTCCCTTGTCGCAAAATCATCATCGCCAACCATCAAACACAGCCTCGCACCACCATTAATTATACATTACAACCACCATGAAAATCGCACAGTCGGACAACCATTATCATACAAATTAACCACACCCGCCGTTCAAATTTAAAAGGGAAGAGCTTTGATTTCAGTTTTTGCTATAGATGAACACATGTATAAATACAACGGGACTACAACAGTTTCACGGAGGATAAGGAGAGCATTTTTGTAGTTTTTGTATGGCGAATACGGTTTTTATATAACCTACTTTACTTTGAATATGATGAGAATAGTAAAATGGTCATTTACAAAGTGCCCTTGTTCAATTTTTCTTGTTAATTGAGATTGTTGATAGTTTAATGATGGTATGTATACTTATGTTTGTAGTTGTGTATGTGTGGTTATGTATGGCAGGTGGTTAGCTTGCTTTAGAAAAATTACTTTTCAGTTTAAAGGGTCAAAATTAATGTAATAGTGTTAATCAATATGATGGAGATAAAATGAAGTTGTGAAAATGATGGAAATTTAAAAGAAACAAAAATAACAATAAGATTGAGAGAACAAGGATACTCAATGATAAAAATTCAAATGAAAACCGGGGAGAGAAAATGTAAAATTCCCAAATTGTCCCTCTTGATGGAGAGAATCTAAGATTAGACAAACTAAATGTATAAGTTGTAGAAAAAAAGAGAGAAAACATACTCTAGACAACTAAATAATCATTTAAATGAATGTTCAAAAAAAAAGTTTATATAGAAAAAGTAAAATTCCCAAATTGCCCCTCTTAATTCTTCTAATCACAGCTCGGTGATGTTATGCTGTTCTATGGATGAAAATTACTATAACACACATTAAACCGAAAATATAGACGGATATAAACAACATAAAATTTTATCATGCGTAGTTATAGTTATTGAATATTTTTAGTCAACAAATTTATATATATGCTTGCAAAATAAAAAGATTAAGCCAAAATCTTTTAAGGATCTTTGAAAATATAAGAGGATGTAAACAACTATTATATTTATAAAGCTACCATACGATATATTGAATAATAATTGATTGACAATCATCATAATAATTGATCATAGTTATTTGTTGGTACCAATTTAATTTTTTCATTCGGCATGAATATTTTTGTTTATTGGGGTTAGAAAAGTATCTTTGTTATCATATGTAATGGTATATGTATCTTTAGAGAGAGGGAGAGAGAGAGAGAGAGAGAGAGAGAGAGAGAGAGAGAGAGAAAACCTAGAAAATAAGTTGCTTTTGAGCTAATTAGAAGGATTTGAAAAAAGAGTTGTTGATAATTTAATTATTAGTGTATATAATGTTAGCCCATTATGTGTATGTATAGTTAGCCCAATATTTGTATAGCTTGAACCCATTAGTAGGTAATTGTATTTTGTATTTGTGCATATATTTTGCAAAATGATTCTTATGGTAAATTTTATCACAAACATTCTCTCTCTGTCCTCACAATTCTAGGTCACCACTCACCAACAGTCTCACTACTTTAAATCGAATGTTCATTTGACCATAAAGTCAAAATTGAATCGAATATTCTTATTTTTACCGTGTTCACTTTTTCTGGTAAGGTCACTTATCACTAGACGAACATCAACTACAAAAAGTCATTGATTCGGCCGACGACGCCTCCGCCTCCGGTCTATATTTGACGACACTGACGAAGATCCTCCTCTAGCCTCTGGCCTCCAGCCACTTCCGTCTCCCCTTCTTTCACGTTGTTTACATGTATGATCGGCCTTTGGATGTAGTTGATTGATTCATTGATTAAGTGTTGTGCTGATGACAATGTCTTTCTTTGTGTACAACATATTGCTTCACAGATTTAATCTATATCAATAGTGAAGCTATCAAGTCATCTCAACCTTCATTATTTTAATTCTTAATTGAGATGCTCTTGAAGCTAACCACATTTGTAGGTAGATATTCTTTCATACTGGTTTGTTTGCATATGATTGATTTCTTATATCTGTTTTTAGGTTGTTTATAGTCTAGAGTTTGAGTTTATCTGCAAATATGTAAAATAAGGTAATTAGAATAAAATATATCAAAGTTAAAGCTTAACAATTCCCTTCACAATGTTTAAGTTAATTAGAAATAAGCATTTTTGTATGTATAATCTGTTGGATTAGGCGTCTAAGTCCATAACTATAATTGGGATGTACTTGATCCGACAGTAGCATGATCATGTTGGGTTGTCTTCATCATAGCTACTTGACAAGATGACTTATGGAAAAAGAGGTTGATAAATGATTTATTAATATATTATAAGAATAATATATTAATTGAGAAATCATATTATTATTAGTATAGATCAAAATTGATTTGGAATTAATTTAGTGATCAAAAGAAACAGATTAAAAGTAAGGGGATTGATAATGCAAATCATTGATAGTTGCAAGTTGGGCTGTTGGATTACCTTGGAAGGGCTAGACGAAATATATGGGAAGTCCATAATAGATTTCGTCCAAGGGGCCTTCTAGAAGGTCTCCATGGATTGCTTAAGGCTTAAGTAGAGAATTAGGGTTTCCACCTAAAACCTAACAGCCTCATCTATATATAGGACCCTTGGCTTATAGTTTTCGGCCCCTATGCATTCATAGAGAACCCTATCCGAAATCAAGAAGCCTCCATCACCTCTCTCTTCTTCATCCTTTGTTAAGTGGTGTTTGTGACTCCATTAGAGGTGCAACACTTGAGGCACTAAGCTCTTGAAGGTCAAGATCAAGCTACTAATATGAAAACATATTCTTCTAAACCCTAATATGATTAGATTTCGTTTTCTTGTATGCTAGATTAGGGTTTTTCTTTGGAAAATTAATTTGCATGTATAACTTGAGAAAAAATCTAGATCCAAAGCAATTACGGTTGCATGTGCACATAAGAATGTTGTAATGCTAAAAACCCATCAGTGATATTAGAGCTTAGGGTGTTTTTTTTGTTATATTTGATGCAATTGTAATTTTTCAAAGCTAGGACAAAATTCATTTTTTGCTCATTGTCTGCTAAACTCGACGAGTTCTATGATCAACTCGACGAGTCCATGCCCTGAATCGACGAGTTGGTTCATCTGTGACAACCCAAAATTTCAAACTTATACATCCTTCATCTTATCGAAGTTAGACTTGTTTTGCTATTTTGCAATGTAGTTTTGGGTCTATATAAGTGTATTAGGCTTAGTATAATCAAGATATGAGTCTTAGGAAGGGTTAAAAAGTGTGTAGCATCGCAAAATCGGGCCAAACACACCAAGCAAGGTGTGTGCGGCCAGCCAGCCACACACACCCGACCGCACACCCCCTAGCCTCACACTCCAACCTATATAAAGGACCCTAAGTCAACCTTACACCCTTTTCCCACTCCTTCAAAGATGGAACATTCTCTCTCAAGAGTCCTTCAAGTTTTCCTCTCTAATCGGCAATACAAGTAAGTAAACATACTTAGATCATTACTACAACACATTAGAAAGCCTTTTCCTCAAGTTTAATCCATGAAATCATTGTTCCAGATGATCTTCATGTGTGTACGGCCGCACACAGATCATGTGTGACCGCATATACATCTTTTGGTCCTAAAATTATCTTAAATACTCATATAAGCATAGCATCAACCAAAACACCTTCATAGGATCATCACAAAGCCTTGGAAAATCGATTTGGACACATTTGTATGGGAGTGTACGGATGCACACTCACCCTGGCCGCACACACACCAATATGGTGTATTTTGACCATACACTCCCTTGTATAGCCATACACCCCTTATATACAATCATATATGATTGTAACACTTCAATATAAGTGTATACTAGTCCCTAAGGTGGTCCCAATTCAAAAATTAGATGTTACGAACACTAATTGTATACATACATATGTCATTATCTGGTTAATAGGATTCATTTGTGCTCAAGTCCACAATTGTCACTCAACCTCCTAAACCGATCCTACCGTCGCATCACTCACTAAAGGTGAGTTCATACCCCCCTTAATTAACCTTTTAAATGTTTTTAAATGCTTTTATGGGGGAATACAAGTTGAATCATGATAGTTATTATATCAATCACATGTGATTAATAACTATCAAACTATAGATTTACTACACTTTTAGCTGTTTTACTCAGTATACTACTTCAAAATGATTTCCCAAAACATCTTTACATACTAAACTCTTTATCAAACTATATTACATACTATATCTTTCCTTTCAAACTCTGTTACAATTGTGTTTCAAACAAAGGATTTCTTATACTTTAAATTGTTCTTACCAAACAAACTGCTTTTAAATCGTTTTATAAACTGACATCAAGTCATCAATTATTATTTACTAAATCTTTCAAAGGTTTTACAAAACTTCTCTTATACTTTTATATTGTCAAATGCATGCCTATATATGTATAGTTATATAAGTAATGTTTAAAGGACTTAGGACTGCTAGCTCGCTTTAATTCCTTTTCCTTGTTTGGATGTGGCCTTAGAGTATCGGTTATTTGTCCGAATGTCGTCTAAATATTAGTTATATATTATGTATACATATATAGACATAAAAGTTTTGTCAGTCAATTCAGTACCTTTAGGTAGCAAAGGCATACTTTCGGTTATACACGTACATTACTAGTGAATATAATAGGTATAGTTAGGAGATACTATTTACTATTCCTAGTACAAGGAATCACCCTAAGAGTTAGTTCATACATGAGTCAATACATACAATACACTAATACATACTATACAAAGATACATTAATACATACTATACAAAGATACACTAATACATACTATACGAAGATACATTAATGCATACTATACGAAGATACACTAATACATACTATACGAAGAGACACTAGTGCATACTATACGAAGAGACACTAATACGTACTATACAAAGAGACACTAGTCCATACTATACGAAGAGACACTAATACATACTATACAAAGAGACACTAGTATATACTATACGAAGAGATACGAATACATATTATACGAAGAGACACTAGTACATACTATATGGAGAGATACTACTACATACTACATGAAGTCATACTTTTACATACTCATGGACTGACCATCCTACACTTGGCTGCTCGCAACAGAAGGTGTGTTCATCTACGGATGTTCTCGGTTATACTGTTCGGCGAGTTACCACGCCATATTTATCCTATACAAATCGATTCTTTCATAAGGATTATATTATTTCCTTATTACCTTTATTTTGTGAGACATTCACATAAACGATGAGGTAGGATATATTTTGAGATAAATACATTATTTCTAATATTACCTTTATTTTGTGAGACATTCACATAAACGATGAGGTAGGATATATTTTGATATAAATATATTATTTTCCCTATTACCTTTATTTTGTGATACATTCACTTAAACAAAGAGGTAGACTATATTTTTATAATAATAGTTATACATGGGAAAAATTGTCATTTTTACAATGATGCACACTTACAAAACAGTCGGGTCTTGGTAGAAGACTAATTTTTATACTAGTAGGAAATATGGGATTTTTTAGGATCTTTAATACTTATACAAACTTTTTCTCAAACAATTACAAGTCTTACATTACAGTTTTTACAAATCAATGACACTAAAATACTTATGAATACACCAGCTTTATGCTGATACTCGCTTTCAAAATAACTTGTATTCTCAAGTCACCAATAGACAGGTACGACGACCAGGTTTTGTGACAATGGAGAAATCAAGACTCGTCTTTTATTTTGATTATTCACTATGTTGTTTTGTTCTATGAAAGAACACACTTGTATTTAAAATTATACTATAATGCAATGGATGATGTTGTTGCTTGTTTACTACTTTGCATTGTTGTGATACTTTACATGACATCCTCCGCCCCAGAACGTTTCCGACGTTCTTGGTTTTGGGGTGTGACAGATTGGTATCAGAGCATTGTTTATAGAGAATTGAGTATATCAACCCATAAAAGATATACAGACTATAAATACAATGGGATTAAAAATACTCTGACCAAGAGTTTATACTTTTAAATGATAAAATATTTAACTAAGTATACATACATGCATTCATACTAAAATCAGTGTCACGATGACAAGAACAAAAGTATTACGATTGTTGAATATCACAAGTAAGCTTGGGGATGTATGGTCAGTCCTGGGAGTGGCATAGCCTGATCAACTATGCTAGTCCGAGGAGTGATTAGCATATGCCCAAGAATGGTTGTGATATGGCAACAAGTCTAAAAACTTATTAACACTACGACAATGAGATCACTAGAATAGAACATAAGTCTAAAATACTATAGGAGTATTTTGTGCTACTATAATTACTTATTTGAGAACTAAAAAGATCTTCATTACTAGGTCGATAGTTTCTAAGTCGATACACTAAGGTTATATGTAACTAGGATGTCATAGACTTAGAATCTATGAAATTTTGCTTTACCCCTGTTCCTTGTGAATTTGGACTTAAGGTCACTTATTCGAAGGCCTATCCTATTTTGATTACATATAACTGGTATGCACTTTACAAATAGTCATGTAACTAATGAAGATTATCTAATAATTACCTAGTTAGTTTGTAACGTCCCAAAATTCAAGACTAAAATTTCTTTTAATAAAACATTACTTAAAGCATAATCATCAATCCAAAACATAATCAGAGTATTAATTTCCAAAACATATGTTCATTATCAGAGTAAAACATTCCCAGACTATCTAATCTATGGTATGTTCATTACCAGAAGTACCTGAAACCAAAACTGAAAACCATAAGTGAAACGACCCAAAAACACGACCCAAAAATTTTCGTTTTTCCATATAATCAAAGCCATAATATAAATATCATAACATAAACACATGTGATGTATTCCCAAAACATAATAAAATATTGTGCGGAAATCTGTATCATACTAAATCAACTCAAAATATCAAGAGACATCCCAGGATAAAAGTCGTGCTGCGGTGTGTGTGATGCTGTCACCCCGAGCTCTTCCCTTTGCTTGCGGAAGTACCTGAAACCAAAACTGAAACTGTAAGCACGAAGCTTAGTGAGCTCCCCCAAACTACCACATACCATACAATAACATATAAACACATATTGGGCCTTGCCCACTGCATCGGGCCGAAGCCCGGAAATTGCATCGGACCGAAGTCCGGAACTGACTAGGACCTTGTCCCCTGCATCGGACCGAAGTCCGGAACTACTGCATCGGACCGAAGTCCGGAACTGACTGCATCGGACCGAAGTCCGGAACTGACTGGGACCTTGTCCCCTGCATCGGACCGAAGTCCGGAACTAACTGCATCGGACCGAAGTCCGGAACTGACTGGGACCTTGTCCCCTGCATCGGACCGAAGTCCGGAACTGTCTAACTGAACATGGCATGGCATAACACATCAACTAGCACAACACATATACGACATGCTACATCGGGCCGTGGCCCGGAACACATAATACTTAACACATAAAACATAGCACACAAATCCTGTTCGAACCACGAAGGCATCGAACATACTAACTGCTGCATCGGACCTAAATCCGGAAACTACTGCTAACTGAACGGGCCGGCATTGTGGCCTTAGACTCGTTCCTACTGGAAGGAAACTCACCTCGTAAGCTGGCTGCTGAGTGTGTGGCTCGGAAAGCTAACGGCGGCTGCTCCTGAATCTCCTTGGCTACAAGTCCATAGACACACTCAATCAAGTACTAAACACTGCGCTTGGGGTAAAATGACTCTTTTACCCTTGGTCAAAGTCAACTCTCTTTTGGGCTGACTCGCCGAGTTGGCCACCCAACTCGCCGAGTCCTACTCTCACTTTTCACTTCTACTCACTGCTACTCGTCGAGTCTGGCATCGACTCGACGAGTACCCTCTTGATCCAAGAACTCAGACAATCTTCATCCGACTCGCCGAGTCGTATGAACAGACTCGACGAGTTGTTCTTGATCCCCAAGAAGATTGCCTTGGACTCGTCGAGTTGTATGAACAACTCACCGAGTCCCTCCATCACTGAGTCTACTCTCAACTCGCTGAGTCCACTCCCTAACTCACCTCGTCCACTCGTGTCACACCCCCGAACCAGACGGCGGAAACGTCCGAGGGCTATCGTGACTCATTGAATACCATCACAATGTATATACATGAAACATAACATAAAACATCACCAACATTTGGAATAGTACAACCGATAGTGTTTACATTCGTTACATTGTTCAAACGTTACATTCTCAAAATAACTGTTCAACATCACTTAAACCACAGCAAACATCATAGAGTATAAATCATCCGTCACCTTATCTGTTACCTGAGAATACAAGTATTTTGAAAAACGTCAACATACGAAATGTTGGTGAGTTCATAAGTTGTGTTTGAAATCCAATGTAATGTTTGAAACCCATCAGAAAATCCGATATTTTCTAATAATAGAATAGTGTAAAAATATGTGTTGATCCATGAGTATGCATGTTTGAATTCTATAGATGTAAGCGTAAGAGTTGTGAAAAATTCGACCGGTAATTCAAAATTTGTAATTGTTGAAAACCCTAGGAAAACCCGACGTTTTCCTATCACTTTGTATTACTTAGCTTGTATACCATTGTTTCGTTTCGTTAGAGGGAAATCGTTGAGCTCCGGAGGCATTGAGAATACAATGGGTGGTGAAGTGTTGTGACGTACGTTAACGAAAACGTCCAATCGACAACCTTACAAGCGATCCCTTAGGTGCCACTCCTAATTCTTCACACAACTCGATCCTCCCGGACTTGTGTAGTCCCACGACCGGAGGGAAGGAGAGAAGGTGCGAAACCCTCGGTATTTCCCCGCGTCGTTCAGGACAAATGCAATTGCGAAGGGCCCGAAGCCCAACCCGCAATCGTGAGTTACCGACTTTACTAGCAGCACTGAAGGACCCTTGGGGACCAGCAGCACGTTTGCCATTGAAAGTCCTGTTACGTTATGTCGGATTGGTAAAACCCAACACTTCGTAAGAGAGAGAGATCTTCGGGCCTTAAGATCAGGTCATTGGGCTAGCTAGGCTCAACGAACAAGATTTTACACTTTTGGGCCCAAAGATGGTGCATAGACGTCTGCGCACACTCGTATGTATAGTGAATTCTCCATCGTTATTAGTTATGAATCGAAATGTCGTAACGTCGTCGTGTTAGTGGTTTTGGATTTTTATTGGTTCGAGACCGAACCAATTCGTTTAACAACGACTTTTGGTATTGTAGTGTATTGTATTCCGTCGACAAGCGTGGTACCATCAATTGGTCAAATTGCATGTATTAACTAGCCTTGAAGATTTTCTGTTTTCAGCCCCTCCTTAATTGTAGAATTTACCCTTTTCACCCCTTTATTTAAAAACTTTCCGGTTTGGTCCTTAAATCAATTTTCTTGACATTTTTATACCAAAAATTATTGAAATAAGTATTTTCAAGCATATTTATCATAGAAAACAGTTTAAGCCCTTGAAATTTCAGTTTTCTCGGTTATAGCCCCTCTTTTTCGCAACTTTTACATTTTTGACCCAATTTGGAAAAATTTTACAACTTTGGTCCCTTTTAAATTTGAAAAGTATTTTAAACCTTTGAAAAGCACATGGAACACTTATAGTCCACTGTTTTACAGAAAAATGCAGTTTTGGTCCTCCAATTTAGAAAATTTCGCATATTGGGCCTTATTGGGCCGAAAATGTCATATTTAGCCCAATAAGCTTGGAATTTATGTTTTTAACCCTCTAAATAGTATATTTTCAGAAAATACATTGTGTAAACTGTTTTGACTCATCTCACCCATCAGATTTTGAAATATTTCACTTTAGGACCTTTAACTTTGTAATTTCAACATTTTATGTCAAAAAAAATGAGTTTTTAGCCCAAGTTAAGTGTTGTCAAGATATTTAGCCATTTTCTTAGTATACTTTGCAATGTAGTAGTATATTTTATGCTATAATAAGATATATGTCTCGGTTTTTAGCATTTCATACTAAATCTATCATCAAAATCATACAAAACATACACATAAGCATAGAAATCAACCACAACATACACATAATGATGGATCTACACTTTTTCTTGTATTCTCCCCCACAAAAACTCATAAAAACCGAAAATAAGGGGATATGAAACTCACCTTGGGTGTTGATTCGGTTTTTGAAGAAAGAATGGAAGAAATGAAGTGATTTTTGGCCTTTGCACTCCTTGATGAAATTTTCGAGTTTATGGGGTTTCTAGAGTGCAAGATCATGATTTTTGCATGGATTAGGAAGAGATTTTTGATAAATAAGGAATACAAGGCATAGATCCAAGCAAAACCTTACCTTAGATGATGATTTTGTGGAAGAACTTCCTTGAATGCTTCCTAAATTTCGAGATTTTGGATGGAGAAGAAGAAGAAGCCTTGAGTGATTTTAGAGAGAGTTTGTGAGTGTTTTGTGGGTGTGTGGGTGTTGCTCTCGGCCGAGTTCAAGAAGAAGAGAAGAGAGAGAGTTGAGTTGACATTCCTAGTTGCATGTTGGTCCATGCATGGAGATATGTGGGATATAAGTGAGGTGGCAAGGCTTAAGTCACTCTTCCTTCTTGGTTTTGGGCTTATGGGCCGAGAATTGTAAATGGAAAGGAAAAAAAATTGGGCTTTAATGTCCTAACCCATGTAGATGTTAAGTTGAATGGGTTTTAGTCCCAAAAGAAGTATAGTATGATTTTTACACTTTGTTGGGCTAGTTTAAGTTAATCATGGTTCAAAATTTTGTATTTATTCCATTCTAGGTCCAACATGGCTCACAATGTTGAAATAAATAGATGTGGGTCCAATTAGAGCCCAATTAGGGTTCTAAGCCCATGATCATCTTATTGGAGGCTTATTGGTCCGTTTGGATCCAATAAGGAAGTCCTAGTCCAAAATGGACTTAACAAGAGCTTCTAGGGTCTCCAATTGTTTGATGACTACTTGTAGTACTTGTATAATGTATTTGATTGAAGTTTTTGATTCACATTAGCTTGAATGTATAGATTACATGACACAAAATTTCCAGTTGTGACATCATCCCCCCGTTAGAGGGAATTTCGTCCCGAAATTCTGTTTGAAAGCTAGATTTGAGAAAGCTAGAATAGGTGAGGGTACTTTTGCTTCATTTGGTCTTCGCGCTCCCAAGTGAATTCTGGCCCACGCTTTGCGTTCCACCGTACTTTCACGATCGGGATGCGACTCTGCTTAGTACGCTTCACCTCCCTGTCCATGATTTCGATTGGTTCTTCAACGAACAGGAGTTTCTCATTGATTTCGATTTCGTCAAGAGGAGTGACGAGTGTTTCATCTGAGAGACATTGCTTCAGATTAGATACGTGAAACACGGGGTGTACACCGTTTAGCTCTGCGGGTAGTTGCAGTCTGTATGCTACTGGACCAATTCGAGCGACGATTTCGAAAGGTCCAATGTATCGCGGGTTCAGCTTTCCCCGTTTTCCGAAACGTATAACCCCTTTCCAGCGCGAGACTTTTAACAGTACTCGATCACCGACCTGAAATTCTAAGGGCTTTCGTCGTTTGTCAGCGTAGCTCTTTTGTCGGTCACGCGATGCTTGCAATCGAGCTCTGATTTGAACGATCTTTTCCGTGGTTTCACGGATGATCTCCGGTCCCGTTAGTGCTTTGTCCGACGCATGCATTTTTGCTAGCTGGGTGTCTCCTACTTCAGCCCAACATAACGGTGATCTACATTTACGCCCGTAAAGTGCTTCGAAAGGAGCCACCTTGATGCTCGAATGGTAACTATTGTTGTATGAGAACTCTATTAAGGGTAGGTGGGTATCCCAAGACTTTCCAAAGTCTATCACGCATGCACGGAGCATATCTTCGAGCGTTTGGATAGTCCGCTCGCTTTGACCATCCGTTTGTGGATGATAAGCGGTGCTCATATCGAGGTTTGTTCCCATCGCCTTATGGAGTGATTGCCAAAATCGGGATGTAAACCTACTGTCCCTATCCGAGATAATAGATTTTGGCACTCCATGGAGTCTCACGATTTCTCGTAGGTACAATCGCGTCAGTCTCTCCATCTTGTAGGATTCCTTGATTGGCAGAAAATGGGCAGATTTCGTTAGTCGATCGATTATTACCCATATGGTATCCAGTCCGCCCGACGTCTTGGGTAGCTTGGTAACGAAATCCATAGAAATCCCCTCCCATTTCCACTCGGGAATTTCCGGTTGCTGCAACAATCCTGAAGGTTTCTGGTATTCCACCTTTACTTTGGCGCATGTAAGGCACTTACTGACGTAGGTCGCGATTTCCGCCTTCATGTTAGGCCACCAATAGTGTTGTTTAATATCCAAATACATCTTATCAGAACCGGGGTGAATGGAGTATCGCGTCTTGTGGGCTTCCTTCATGACAACATCTCTAAACCCTCCAAATTTAGGGACCCAAATACGGTTCATGAAATAGTATACTCCATTCCCCTTTGTCTCCAGGTTCTTTTCCATTCCGCGCAATACTTCGCTTGCTCTATTTTCCGTCTTCATGGCCTCCGACTAGGCTACTGCAAGTTGAGTGGCCAGGTGTGACTGAATGGTTATCGAGAGAGTTTTTGTACAACGATTAGAGTACTCCTTTCGACTTAATGCGTCCGCTACCACGTTGGCCTTGCCTGGGTGGTACTTAATCTCGCACTCATAATCGTTTAGCAACTCAACCTATCTTCGTTGCCTCATGTTTAACTCCTTCTGGTTTAAGATGTGTTGGAGGCTCTTGTGATCTGTGAAGACGGTGCACTTTGTACCGTAAAGGTAATGCCTCCAAATTTTTAGGGCAAAGACTACAGCTCCCAACTCTAGGTCATGGGTTGTGTAGTTCACTTCATGCGTCTTTAGCTGGCGGGATGCATAGGCTATCACTCTCCCACGTTGCATGAGAACGCAACCTAAACCCTGATTTGATGCGTCGCAGTAGACTACAAAGTCTTCCGTTCCTTCAGGCAGAGATAGTACAGGTGCGCTACAGAGAGCTTGCTTCAAGTTTCGAAATGCGATTTCTTGTTTGTCTGTCCATTTGAATGGTACGCCCTTTTCCGTAAGCGAGGTAAGTGGCTTGGCGATCTTAGAGAAGTTTTGAATGAATCTCCTATAGTAGCCTGCTAATCCCAAGAATTGACGAATTTCCGTGGGCGTTGTCGGGATTGCCCAACCTTCTACAGCTTTAACCTTAGAGGGATCCACATGGATTCCATCTTGGCTGACCACATGACCTAGGAAATTCACGCTCCGCATCCAGAACTCACACTTGGAGAGTTTGGTGTAAAGTTTTTCCGATCGTAGAGTTTCTAAGACTTGTCGGAGATGTTGGTCATGCTCTTCCTTGCTTCGAGAATAGACGAGGATGTCATCGATAAAAAACAATGACAAAGTTGTCAAGAAACGGTCGGCAGATTCGATTCATTAGGTCCATAAATGCGGCAGGGGCATTCGTTAGACCGAAGGGCATTACGAAAAATTCATAATGTCCGTAACGAGTTCGGAAAGCGGTTTTTGGAATATCCTCTTCCCGGACTTTGAGTTGGTGGTACCTGGACCGTAAATCTATTTTAGAAAAATAACTAGCCCCTTGGAGCTGGTCAAATAGGTCATCGATTCGTGGGAGTGGGTAGCGGTTCTTGATTGTGAGTTTGTTTAACTCTCTGTAATCGATACACATTCTAAAAGATCCATCTTTCTTTTTGACAAAGAGCACCGGAGCTCCCCATGGCGAGTAACTAGGTCGAATAAATCCCTTGTCCAAAAGTTCGCTGAGTTGGCTGGATAATTCCTGCATCTCGGCAGGAGCCAACCGATAGGGTGATTTAGCAAGAGGAGTTGCTCCTGGGATAAGGTCAATTCGAAATTCAACCTGTCTCTCTGGGGGCACTCCCGGAAGATCTTCAGGAAATACATCCGGAAATTCACATACTACGGGAATGTCTCGAACGTTAATCTCCTCCTTGGTTTTGTCCACCACATGAGCCAGGAACGCCAGATTGTTCCTTCGTAGATATTTTTGTGCCTTGACACACGAAACGAGGCGAAGGTTCATGCTAGGTTTGTCCTCGTAGACCACTAGGGTTTCGTGATTTGGAAGACGAAGACGAACAGCTTTCTCGTGGCACAAAATTTCAGCATGGTGGGGGCTTAACCAGTCCATGCCGATGATAACATCGAAACTCCTAATTGATACTGGCATTAGGTCTATTCGGAAGACATGTTGATTAAGAGTTAGGGTACATCCGGTGTAGATTTCCCCAGTGGATTCGGTTTTCCCATTGGCCATTTCCACCGTATAGGCTTCATTTAGCTTTTGGGGAAGTTGTTTTAATAAGTGCTTAAACTTATTGCTTACGAAACTTCGCTCCGCTCCGGAGTCAAATAAGATGCATGCATAAGCGTGATTTAAGAGAAACGTACCGGTAACAACAGAGGGATCCTGAATAGCTTCCCCCTGACCCATGGTCAGCATCCTTCCTGTTCCTCCATTTCTTAAATTGTTGTTGTTGGGACAGTCTCGGCGGACGTGTCCAGTCTTCCCACATCCGTAGCAGGTGTAGCTAGGCCCTGCGCTGTTGCCGCTGGCATGGGCGTTGTTGTTGTTGCGAGGGTTGTTGTTGTTGATTCCCTGATTTTGGTTATGGGGAGGGTAAGCCTTGCAGTACTTTGCAGTGTGACCCCTTCGGTTGCAGCTGGTGCACTGAAAGTCCTTGCATTCTCCATAGTGATGGAAACCGCACTTGTTGCATTTGGGAAGATTACCGGAATAAGGTTTGGAAGTATTTGAAGTGGCTGAGGTTGGAGCATGTGGTACGGCATTAACCGCCACTGTCTGCTGTTTCTTGGAGGTGTCGGGGCCCTGGCGCCCCTTCCTCTTATTGTTCTTTCCCCTCTTGTCATCTCCTTCCTTTTTCTTCTCAGCCTCCACTGGCTTCTCTCCCTTTTTGTTATTATGGTCGTACAACCTTTTTGCCAGTCTCTTTGCACTGTCAAATGTTTCGGGGTTTGCAGCTATCACATTCCCTTGAATTGGTGATGTGAGTCCCCAGATGAATCGCTCAATCTTCTTTCCTTCCGAGGTGATCATACCCGGGCACAGCAGAGATAGTTCGCTAAATCTCGATATGTAGGCATCGATATTCGCGTTCTGCACAGTGAGGTTCCATAGCTCTTGTTCCATCTTCTGTATTTCGCCTCGTGGGCAGTACTCTGCCATTAACATTTCTTTCATCTCCGTCCACGGCATAGAGTTGGCTACAGGGAGTGTCATGGATTCTACATGTCCGTTCCACTAGGTGAGTGCTTGATCCGCAAAAGTGCAGGCTGCGAACTTCACCTTCATGTGCTCAGGGCAGTCGCATATCTCGAATACCGACTCCACTTTTTCGATCCATCGCTTCAGAGTGATCACTCCTCCAGTGCCATTAAAAGTTCGTGGTTTGGCATTTGTGAAGTCCTTGTAGGTACATTCCTTGGTGGATCCTTGATTCATTCCATTGTTTGAACTTCCGGCTCCTTGCCCATTGACTCCTCCATTGTTCCCTTGTTGAATTTGCGCAATCGCTGCAGTGACTGCTGCAGATACAGCTGCCTGGAAGGCGGCTGAGTCAACTTCAGGTGGGGTTGGTCCTAGGTTTCCGCGAGTAGGTCGGAGAGGCATCTTTCTGTGACAAAACGGAAAGATGTTGAGGGTATGTGGTTTCGGTGAGGTCGTGATCCTACTGACTAGGTGCATAGTACGGACTTAAACACTACTACCATTTACCAATCAATAATATCTCAACACATAGCAATTTATAATATCGTAATAAAACACATAAAAATTTACTAATATTATCCGCATTTGATACATGAAAATTTTGCTCATAGGAGCATACATGGGTGATACTAGTTCGACAGCATAACGACTCTATGAGTAGTGTAGTCACTTAAACATAGAGTCGGAGTACATAGCATATTTCCTAACGAACTACTATGATAAGTCTATCCCTGACCGCGATGAGCTGCGTCCTACTATAATGGTGAAATCATATGCCGAAGTGCTGAGCTAGCAGCTGCGCCATCTCTGTCATGTCTACAATGACCTCATCCCTCTCAATCTCTGCTCGCACGGCTCGCGCTTCCATGACGAACAGTTGTTGTCGTAAGTCGGCAATCACGGCTTCTGGGGAGCAATTCTCCCGCGAGGGATTCACTGTTGGGACGTGGGGATCCCGTTGCACTTCGCTAACAGGAGATGCGATGTGACCCGTGTCCGGGGCCTGATCCTCCTTCATGTCATCGTCGGTCTCCTCGAACTCGTAGTCGGTGTCCATGTACTCGTCTGTTTAATGTCGTAGGCTCCCTCTTGATTCCCTTCTGGTTCGCCTTCGAGTACCCCGTGTGCCTCAGGGGCTTGGAAGAACTGAATGCCCTGATGCTCTCCCTCCATGACGACTGAGAGAAAGTATGCGAATAAGCTATCACTTTCCTATGATTCTAACGCTATGGCACAAGCTAAACCGACATCCTCTTCTTGGTGGTAGGGGTATAGTTTTAGGTTCCCTAGCTATCCCGATCTCATCGAGACGTGTATTAGTCTTACTTTGGAGAGAATGTAGTTGATAAGGCTACATTCACTCCTTGGTATTACTAAGAACAGTCCCAATTTAACCGAGACACCAGCATTATTGTGTTTGATTCGGCGTTATGTTCTTATTCCTAATACAAGCAAGCGTATTTTATTTACTTGTTTTATTCAGAGTTATGTTAGTCCCTCTTTTTGGTTTATAGTTGCATATCCGTGTGTGGCTAGATATGCTAGTTCACTATAAACAATGCTCTGATACCAACCTGTCACACCCCCGAACCAGACGGTGGAAACGTCCGAGGGCTATCGTGACTCATTGAATACCATCACAATGTATATACATGAAACATAACATAAAACATCACCAACATTTGGAATAGTACAACCGATAGTGTTTACATTCGTTACATTATTCAAACGTTACATTCTCAAAATAACTGTTCAACATCACTTAAACCACAGCAAACATCATAGAGTATAAATCATCCGTCACCTTATCTGTTACCTGAGAATACAAGTATTTTGAAAAACGTCAACATACGAAATGTTGGTGAGTTCATAAGTTGTGTTTGAAATCCAATGTAATGTTTGAAACCCATCAGAAAATCCGATATTTTCTAATAATAGAATAGTGTAAAAATATGTGTTGATCCATGAGTATGCATGTTTGAATTCTATAGATGTAAGCGTAAGAGTTGTGAAAAATTCGACCGGTAATTCAAAATTTGTAATTGTTGAAAACCCTAGGAAAACCCGACATTTTCCTATCACTTTGTATTACTTAGCTTGTATACCGTTCTTTCGTTTCGTTAGAGGGAAATCGTTGAGCTCCGGAGGCATTGAGAATACAATGGGTGGTGAAGTGTTGTGACGTACGTTAACGAAAACGTCCAATCGACAACCTTACAAGCGATCCCTTAGGTGCCACTCCTAATTCTTCACACAACTCGATCCTCCCGGACTTGTGTAGTCCCACGACCGGAGGGAAGGAGAGAAGGTGCGAAACCCTCGGGGCCCGAAGCCCAACCCGCAATCGTGAGTTACCGACTTTACTAGCAGCACTGAAGGACCCTTGGGGACCAGCAGCACGTTTGCCATTGAAAGTCCTGTTACGTTATGTCGGATTGGTAAAACCCAACACTTCGTAAGAGAGAGAGATCTTCGGGCCTTAAGATCAGGTCATTGGGCTAGCTAGGCTCAACGAACAAGATTTTACACTTTTGGGCCCAAAGATGGTGCATAGACGTCTGCGCACACTCGTATGTATAGTGAATTCTCCATCGTTATTAGTTATGAATCGAAATGTCGTAACGTCGTCGTGTTAGTGGTTTTGGATTTTTATTGGTTCGAGACCGAACCAATTCGTTTAACAACGACTTTTGGTATTGTAGTGTATTGTATTTCATCGACAAGCGTGGTACCATCAATTGGTCAAATTGCATGTATTAACTAGCCTTGAAGATTTTTTGCTTTCAGCCCCTCCTTAATTGTAGAATTTACCCTTTTCACCCCTTTATTTAAAAACTTTCCGGTTTGGTCCTTAAATCAATTTTCTTGACATTTTTATACCAAAAATTATTGAAATAAGTATTTTCCAGCATATTTATCATAGAAAACAGTTTAAGCCCTTGAAATTTCAGTTTTCTCGGTTATTGCCCCTCTTTTTCGCAACTTTTACATTTTTGACCCAATTTGGAAAATTTTTACAACTTTGGTCCCTTTTAAATTTGAAAAGTATTTTAAACCTTTGAAAAGCACATGGAACACTTATAGTCCACTGTTTTACAGAAAAATGCAGTTTTGGTCCTCCAATTTAGAAAATTTCGCATATTGGGCCTTATTGGGCCGAAAATGTCATATTTAGCCCAATAAGCTTGGAATTTATGTTTTTAACCCTCTAAATAGTATATTTTCAGAAAATACATTGTGTAAACTGTTTTGACTCATCTCACCCATCAGATTTCAAAATATTTCACTTTAGGCCCTTTAACTTTGTAATTTCAACATTTTATGTCAAAAAAAATGAGTTTTTAGCCCAAGTTAAGTGTTGTCAAGCTATTTAGCCATTTTCTTAGTATACTTTGCAATGTAGTAGTATATTTTATGCTATAATAAGGTATATGTCTCGGTTTTTAGCATTTCATACTAAATCTATCATCAAAATCATACAAAACATACACATAAGCATAGAAATCAACCACAACATACACATAATGATGGATCTACACTTTTTCTTGTATTCTCCCCCACAAAAACTCATAAAAACCGAAAATAAGGGGATATGAAACTCACCTTGGGTGTTGATTCGGTTTTTGAAGAAAGAATGGAAGAAATGAAGTGATTTTTGGCCTTTGCACTCCTTGATGAAATTTTCGAGTTTATGGGGTTTCTAGAGTGCAAGATCATGATTTTTGCATGGATTAGGAAGAGATTTTTGATAAATAAGGAATACAAGGCATAGATCCAAGCAAAACCTTACCTTAGATGATGATTTTGTGGAAGAACTTCCTTGAATGCTTCCTAAATTTCGAGATTTTGGATGGAGAAGAAGAAGAAGCCTTGAGTGATTTTAGAGAGAGTTTGTGAGTGTTTTGTGGGTGTGTGGGTGTTGCTCTCGGCCGAGTTCAAGAAGAAGAGAAGAGAGAGAGTTGAGTTGACATTCCTAGTTGCATGTTGGTCCATGCATGGAGATATGTGGGATATAAGTGAGGTGGCAAGGCTTAAGTCACTCTTCCTTCTTGGTTTTGGGCTTATGGGCCGAGAATTGTAAATGGAAAGGAAAAAAAATTGGGCTTTAATGTCCTAACCCATGTAGATGTTAAGTTGAATGGTTTTTAGTCCCAAAAGAAGTATAGTATGATTTTTACACTTTGTTGGGCTAGTTTAAGTTAATCATGGTTCAAAATTTTGTATTTATTCCATTCTAGGTCCAACATGGCTCACAATGTTGAAATAAATAGATGTGGGTCCAATTAGAGCCCAATTAGGGTTCTAAGCCCATGATAGTCTTATTGGAGGCTTATTGGTCCGTTTGGATCCAATAAGGAAGTCCTAGTCCAAAATGGACTTAACAAGGGCTTCTAGGGTCTCCAATTGTTTGATGACTACTTGTAGTACTTGTATAATGTATTTGATTGAAGTTTTTGATTCACATTAGCTTGAATGTATAGATTACATGACACAAAATTTCCAGTTGTGACAACTCGACACTGATAAAACTGAAGAACTCGGGACTCGCGACCCAACTCGTCGAGTCGTTCTTCCGACTCGGCGAGTCGCCGCCATGCAACAGATTTTTACTTGATTTTGCATACAATTGATAGATCTGAGTCCAATAAGCTGTTTTACCACGTAAAGTTTCCAACTTTACGTGCACAACCTCATGAATAAGGGAAACAAGGCTAAAAGATGCATAAAATGGGTAGATCTATGGCTAACATGCAATATAACTCCAAAAAGACAGTAGATCTGGGCTCTACAACACCCCAACATTCAGATCCATAGATATACCGACTTAATAAGACGTTCATGCAAGTGTGAGGCTTGAAACAAGCACCAACTAGCTCTTAGGAGAGCCCTAATGGAAGTTTAAAGCATAAAATAAGATGGAACTCCGAAAATACCTCAATAAACTCTAATTTGGCCTTGGATCTTTGCACTCCAACCCTTCTCCTTGCTTCTTCCTTCTTCTCCTTCTTCACACCTTCACAAAGAGGGCACCAAACACAAATAAGCTCTTCAATGGAGGTTTGGGGCTCTAACACTGTGTTCTCAGGGTGAGGGAGGCGAGAATGGGGGCTATAAGGTGGTATAAAGAGTGGGCAACCCGGGGATTTTAGGATTTCACCCAGACGGATGGACTCGCCGAGTCCATATTATGGACTCGTCGAGTCGCCGACTCACGCGTGCCCTCAGACGCGACCCGACTCGGCGAGTCAGGCTAGAACTCGCCGAGTCCCTCTAGGAAAACTCACTATAATTACCAATAAATCGACATACCGGGAGCGGGTCGTTACAATTCTCCCCCACTTGTCTCAGACTTCGTCCTCGAAGTCTGCTACGGCTGGATCTGCAAATAACTCCGGGTAGTGCGCTCTCATCTCCTCCTCAGCCTCCCACGTCCATTCAGACCCCTTCCGGTGCTGCCACTGCACCTTTACTAGCTGAATTACCTTGTTCCTCAAGGTCTTGGTCTTCCGTTCCAGAATCGCGACCGGCTTCTCGATATAATTTAGGTTGCTATCAACCTGAATGTCCTCTAAGGGAACAACTGCCGTCTCATCCACCAAACACTTCCTCAACTGCGACACGTGGAAGGTGTTGTGTACTTCCTGCCATATAACATCTCAAAAGGAGGTCGATCAATGCTCGCATAATAACTGTTGTTATACGAGAATTCCGCTAACGGAAGATACATATCCCAACTGCCCCCAAAGTCTAGAACACATGCCCTAAGCATGTCCTCGAGAGTCTAAATCGTCCTCTCGCTCTGCCCGTCAGTCTGAGGATGGAAAGCGGTGCTAAAATGGAGACGAGTACCCATCTCGTCGTGGAATCGCTTCCAGAATCTGGATGTGAAACGAACATCTCGGTCCGACACCACCGATACCGGCACTCCATGACCTGCCACAATCTCTCGCACATAGATATCGGCTAACTTTTCCGCCGATACACTCTCCTGAATCGGAATAAAATGGGCACTCTTCGTCAACTGATCCACTACTACCCATATCGAGTCCACCCCGCGTGCGGTCCTAGGGAGTTTGGTGACAAAATTCATGGTGATATCCTCCCATTTCCACACGGGAATGTCTAACGGCTGCATCTTGCCATGAGGTCTCTGGTGCTCCGCCTTGACCTTCCGACAGGTCAAACATCTCTCCACATACCAAGCGACATCTCGCTTCATGCAAGGCCACCAATAATCCGAACGAAGATCTCGATACATCTTCGTCGCCCCTGGGTGGATAGAAAACCGAGACTTATGAGCCTCGTCCATCAATACTTGCCGTACCCCACCCCAGTACGGTACCCATATCCTACCATGAAGTGTCAACAAACCACGACTGTCGTAATCAAATGAAGCTACTCGGCCCACTATCCTCTCACACTTCTGCCTCTCCTCCTTGAGACCCTCCATCTGAGCCTCCTTGATCTGCTCCAACAAGGGAGTGATCACTGTCATCCTCATACACAGATCTCTGATAGGGGCCGTCGACACCTGGCGGCTCAGGGCGTCGGCCACCACATTGGCCTTCCCTGGATGATAAAGGATCTCACAGTCATAGTCCTTCAGCACGTCTAACCATCTCCTCTGTCTCATGTTCAAACTTGGCTGATCCATAAGATATCGCAAACTCTTGTGATCCGTGTAAATAGTACAGCGGACCCCATAAAGGTAATGTCTCCAAATCTTGAGGGCGAACACAACTGCCCCCAGTTCCAAATCGTGGGTAGGATAATTAGCCTCGTGAGGCTTCAACTGTCTCGAGGCATAAGCTACCACATGGCCTCGCTGCATCAATATTGCTCCCATACCTGTGATCGAAGCATCACAATAGACTACGAAATCCTCTACACCCTCTGGCAAGGTAAGGATCGGAGCCTCGCACAATCTCTGCCTGAGAGTCTCGAACGCCGCCTGCTGCTCAAGCCCCCAACGAAAAACCACCGACTTCTTGGTTACTCGGGTGAGCGGCACCGCTATCTTGGAGAAGTCCTGGATAAATCTCCGATAATACCCTACCAATCCTAGGAAGCTCCGAATCTCAGATGGAGACCTCGGGACCTCCCACTGCATCACGGCCTCAATCTTGGCCGGATCAACCAAAATACCCTTCTGGTTAACGAGATGCCCAAGAAACTGCACCTCGCGCAACCAGAACTCGCACTTGGAGAACTTAGCGAAAAGTCTCTCCCTCCTAAAAGTCTCCAACACCTCCCGCAGGTGCTCCTCGTGCTGCCCCTGTGTCTTGGAATATACCAAGATGTCATCTATGAACACGATCACCGACCGATCCAGCATCGGTCTGCACACGCGGTTCATGAGATCCATGAACGCGGCTGGGGCATTGGTGAGCCCAAATGGCATCACCACGAACTCATAGTGACCATACCGGGTCCTGAAAGCAGTCTTCTGTACATCCTCGTCCCTGACCCTCATCTGGTGGTAACCGGAGCGTAGGTCGATCTTGGAGAACCAAGATGCTCCCTGAAGCTGATCAAACAAGTCATCTATCCTCGGAAGTGGGTAACGGTTCTTCACCGTTACTTTGTTCAACTCCCGATAATCAATGCACATACGATGCGACCCGTCCTTCTTCCTCACAAATAAGATCGGCGCTCCCCAAGGCGAACTGCTCGGCCGAATGAAACCCTTGTCTAACAGCTCCTGAAGCTGTGTAGACAACTCCTGCATCTCAGTGGGAGCAAGTCGATACGGTGCTTTGGCTATCGGAGCCGCACCAAGAACTAGGTCGATCCTGAACTCAACCTGCCTCTCTGGAGGTATCCCCGGCAAATCCTCGGGAAACACATCCGGGTAGTCACGAACAACAGGAACATCATCAATCGTCGTCTTGCCCTTCTCCCAGGCATCCAAGACGTAGGCTACAAAACCGGCGCATCCCTGCTGAACATAGCGCCTCGCCCTCACGGCGGAACAAAAGATCAGTCCTCGTTGGGGCCTCTCGCCCTGAATCACTATCCTTCCCCCACTGGGAGTGCGAACCCTCACTAGCTGTAGCTCACAATCAATCACCGCCCCATTGGGGCTCAGCCAATCCATGCCCACAATAACTTTATTCCCACGCAGGGGAATAGGAACCAGGTCCACTGAAAACTGCTCATCAAATATCTGAAGGGAACACCCTCTATGTACTCTGCCGACCCTCACGGTCCTATCATCTGCTATCTCAACCTCTAGTGGACAATCCAGCTCCCCTGGAGTTCTGCTAAATCTCTTGCTAAGCGCAAGCGATACAAATGATCGGGTAGCCCCCGAATCGAACAATACCAAAGCAGGGATGCCGTTCACCGAGAACGACCCTAAATAAAACATATCATCAAGTAATATTCAAGCAATATAATAACGAAAGATGAAGGAAAGATTCATACCCGTCACCACATCAGGAGTCGCTCGCGCCTCCTCTGCTGTCATCTGAAATGCCCTGCTCTTCGCCACCGGCGCATCAGCTCGGCCCTACCGGCCATCCGTAATCCTCAGGGTGGCAGGGGCAGGTGCAACCACCTTCCCTGCTGCAGCTAAACTGGGACACTGGGACCTTTTGTGTCCCCTCTGATTGTACTGAAAGCAAATCAGATCTGATGCTATAACCGTAGTAGCAGGGGCCGTACAATCCCTACTCATATGCCTAGTCCGACCGCACTTGTAGCAGCCGGAACTCCCTGCCTTGCACGCCCCCTCGTGCAATTTCCCACACTTGCCACACCGACCGTGGCTCTGCTGACCCCTGGACCTGTGATCTGAAACCTTGGGCTTTTTGCCCACACTGCCTAAACCCGAAACCGCCTCCGGTTTCCTCTTCTTCTCCATCTCGAGATCAATCTCCCTCTCTCTGGCTCTAGCAATCATGTCGTCCAGTGTTTTGCAACTGGACCGGCTCACAAACATACGAATGTCACTCCGCAACATCTCGTGATAACGGGCCTTCTTCATTTCCTCATCAGCTGCATACTGAGGAACAAGAAGGGCCCTCTCCCTGAACTTGGCGATAAACTCCGCCACTGTCTCTGTAGTCTGGGTAAGATCCTGGAACTCCCTAGCTAACTGTTGCACCTCGATGACCGGTGCAAACTCCGCTCTGAACCTGGTAGAGAAATCAGCCCAGGTCATGGCATCCAATGCCGCATCATCCCCGATGGCATGTCCGACCTCCTCCCACCAGTCTCGTGCCCTGTCCTTCAGAAGACAGGATGCCAATCTGACCTTGTCCCCCTCGGGACATCTGCTAGTGCGGAATGCGTTGGCCACATCCGCCAACCACCTGGTACTCACTATGGGGTCCCGTGCCCCATGATAGTCAGGAGCCCCGCATGCCCTGAACTCCCTGAACGTAAGTGTGCGCGACCCCATCACGGCCGCCATCTTAGCACGGAAAGTACTCAATCTCTCATCCATCAGCTCTAAAATACCCTCCTTGATCGAACCGAAGATCACAGGAGTCTGCTCTAGTATGATGCGGGTAACCTCAGAAGAAAGGAACTCCCTAGTCTGCTCATCCATCTGCCCGGCCTCCGGGCCTGATCCCGATCCTGATCCCCCTCCGGCATCTGAATTGCCGGCTGCTGGCCTCGGACGCAAAACTACCATTCTGAAACATAACATAACAACATCAGAACACTGAAATATCTCAAGGGATCATGATTCTACTACTAGCTTCCTGGTCTTGTCTTGGCCTTCCTTAATTCGAGTACGGATCCTCTGCTTTCAGTAGTATGGGCCCCTACTACCTTCCACATCTATCCGTACCTTCCTCAAGAACTGCCTTGACTCCACCAAGTCACTTCTACCGCTGCTATTCTCTGCAACTCTCATCCTAGGCTTGCCCTAGGGAAACTTCAAGCTCAACGCGACTGGTCCTCAGCTGATGTAGGTCTCCTCATAATGCCAGTTAGCCACCACCTAAACACCATCACATGTGATGAGGGTCAGATAATCCTTCAAGTAAAGGATCCGTCCCTACAACGGTTGGACTCAAACAAGAGCTGCGCAGTAGAGTCAGTTCCAACACTCTGGGATTATTCAAACCTGATCACATGTGGTGTGATGTGTTCACCTAATGGCTAACTCCCACTACTCAGAATCCCACTAAGCATGAAGCAAGCAGCATTCGGACACGGAAAACAGACTCAGGCAAAACTATTCTTATAACAAGAAACTGCACTAGCATAGAATGCTAAGCTCGTACTATCAGGCATAACCTAAACAGGCTATCCTACTGCTGTCTACTCAATCCTAGCATGCAATACTCATAAAGCTGTAACACATAAACAGGCACATAAGGCATTCTCCTAGATCCTTAGCCCTGTACTAGCATGCTGTTCTACTGAAACTGAAACTGAACAAATAATTTGTATGGGTAATTTGGGAGTACTTACTTGAGCTCGGCTGACCGCATGCACACACCTCTATCTTGTAAAACAATTCTTTTCTTTCTAAGTGTTTTCAAAATTCTATTTGTAAAACATTTTTATTTTATTAAAATCTTTTACTTCCCTTAGTTTGAGTTCAGATACACCCGAAAGTGTATCCGAATCCCTCAAACCAAGGCTCTGATACCAACTTGAAACGACCCAAAAACACGACCCAAAAATTTTCGTTTTTCCATATAATCAAAGCCATAATATAAGTATCATAACATAAACACATGCGATGTATTCCCAAAACATAATAAAATATTGTGCGGAAATCTGTATCATACTACATCAACTCAAAATATCAAGAGACATCCCAGGATAAAAGTCGTGATGCGGTGTGTGCGATGCTGTCACCCCGAGCTCTTCCCTTTGCTTGCGGAAGTACCTGAAACCAAAACTGAAACTGTAAGCACGAAGCTTAGTGAGCTCCCCCAAACTACCACATACCATACAATAACATATAAACACATATTGGGCCTTGCCCACTGCATCGGGCCGAAGCCCGGAAACTGCATCGGACCGAAGTCCGGAACTGACTGGGACCTTGTCCCCTGCATCGGACCGAAGTCCGGAACTACTGCATCGGACCGAAGTCCGGAACTGACTGCATCGGACTGAAGTCCGGAACTGACTGGGACCTTGTCCCCTGCATCGGACCGAAGTCCGGAACTAACTGCATCGGACCGAAGTCCGGAACTGACTGGGACCTTGTCCCCTGCATCGGACCGAAGTCCGGAACTAACTGCATCGGACCGAAGTTCGGAACTGTCTGACTAAACATGGCATGGCATAACACATCAACTAGCACAACACATATACGACATGCTACATCGGGCCGTGGCCCGGAACACATAATACTTAACACATAAAACATAGCACACAAATCCTGTTTGAACCACGAAGGCATCGAACATACTAACTGCTGCATCGGACCTAAATCCGGAAACTACTGCTAACTGAACGGGCCGGCATTGTGGCCTTAGACCCGTTCCTACTGGAAGGAAACTCACCTCGTAAGCTGGCTGCTGAGTGTGCGGCTCGGAAAGCTAACGGCGGCTGCTCCTGAATCTCCTCGGCTACAAGTCCATAGACACACTCAATCAAGTACTAAACACTGCGCTTGGGGTAAAATGACTCTTTTACCCTTGGTCAAAGTCAACTCTATTTTGGGCTGACTCGCCGAGTTGGCCACCCAACTCGCCGAGTCCTACTCTCACTTTTCACTTCTACTCACTGCTACTCGTCGAGTCTGGCATCGACTCGACGAGTACCCTCTTGATCCAAGAACTCAGACAATCTTCATCCGACTCGCCGAGTCGTATGAACAGACTCGACGAGTTGTTCTTGATCCCCAAGAAGATTGCCTTGGACTCGCCGAGTTGTATGAACAACTCGCCGAGTCCCTCCATCACTGAGTCTACTCTCAACTCGCTGAGTCCACTCCCTAACTCACCTCGTCCACTCGACACTGATAAAACTGAAGAACTCGGGACTCGCGACCCAACTCGTCGAGTCGTTCTTCCGACTCGGCGAGTCGCTGCCATGCAACAGATTTTTACTTGATTTTGTTTGAATCCAATGCATACAATTGATAGATCTGAGTCCAATAAGCTGTTTTACCACGTAAAGTTTCCAACTTTACGTGCACAACCTCATGAATAAGGGAAACAAGGCTAAAAGATGCATAAAATGGGTAGATCTATGGCTAACATGCAATATAACTCCAAAAAGACAGTAGATCTGGGCTCTACAACACCCCAACATTTAGATCCATAGATATACCGACTTAATAAGACGTTCATGCAAATGTGAGGCTTGAAACAAGCACCAACTAGCTCTTAGGAGAGCCCTAATGGAAGTTTAAAGCATAAAATAAGATGGAACTCCGAAAATACCTCAATAAACTCTGATTTGGCCTTGGATCTTTGCACTCCAACCCTTCTCCTTGCTTCTTCCTTCTTCTCCTTCTTCACACCTTCACAAAGAGGGCACCAAACACAAATAAGCTCTTCAATGGAGGTTTGGGGCTCTAACACTGTGTTCTCAGGGTGAGGGAGGCGAGAATGGGGGCTATAAGGTGGTATAAATAGTGGGCAACCCGGGGATTTTAGGGTTTCACCCAGACGGATGGACTCGCCGAGTCCATATTATGGACTCGCCGAGTCCATATTATGGACTCGTCGAGTCGTCGGCTCACGCGTGCCCTTAGACGCGACCCGACTCGGCGAGTCAGGCTAGAACTCGCCGAGTCCCTCTAGGAAAACTCACTATAATTACCAATAAATCGACATACCGGGAGCGGGTCGTTACAATAAGCATGAAGCTTACTGAGCTCCCCAACCTACCAGATACCATGCATAACCACATACTGCACATACTGGACCACGCCCGCTACAACGTCCCCGCCACTCCAGGCCTCGCCTGGATTCGAGCCCCGCTCGGATACAGATCTGTTTCACTTAGGCCTCGCCTGTCACTCGGCCCCACTCACTAACATATAATAGCACATAAGCATATAACAACACATAAGCTAACATATACTAATAAGTCATGTCCTGAGGCCTCGCCTATCTTGGGCCTCACCCATGTCCTTCTAATAATGAGTCATGGAACCCCATCCATGCTCCTACTGATAGTGAGATACGGGCCCAGCCCACCCTCGCTCTTTCCTTAACTTGGTCCTCGCCCATGTTTTGCTGCTACTGAGACGTGGAACACCGTCCACACTCTGCTATTGGTAAGATACGGGACCTCGCCCACACTCACCTCCCTACCAGGAACATACAAGTATCACACAAACAACAAGTATTAACTATCATATAAACCATTCCTTGGGCACCCGCCCGCTACCCTTGGACCTCGTCCTGAATATCATACTAGCATATTGTGCCTAGGGCTAACCCTCGGGTCTACTACTCATCACTACATAGGCTTGCATTGTGGCCTTACACCCATTCACACAAATGGCAACTCACCTACACTTGCTGAACTTGCTGAACCCCTCTGCTGCTGCCCGACAACTTTTCTGAACTGCGGCCCCACTAGCTCCCCGAGCTATCAATACCAACATAACACTTAGTCAAACTGTCCTCCAATAGTCAACTAAGTCAACTCTGGTCAAAGTTAAAGTCCTGGTCAAAGTCAGCCTTCTAGGTCAACCCTACTCGCCGAGTCTGCCTACTGACTCGTTGAGTTCATATGCTCAGAGTCCTTCCATTCGCGACTCGACTTGCCGATTCAGCCCCTGACTCGCCGAGTCTACCGATTTCCGAGTCCTGACTTGTCCAACTCACTGAGTCCCCACTCAACTGACTGATCCGAGTCTTAACTCGAAGGTTTTAGGGTTTCGCGACTTGACTTGCCGAGTCCAAGAAGAGACGTGTCGAGTTGTTCTTCTAACTCGCCGAGTCCACCCATTTGAGACGCCGAGTCACTCCAGTTCTTAATCCATTCAATGGCTTTTCGAGCCATGCAGGTGCTCCAAATCATAGATCCATACTTCCAAAGTCCATTCCCCATGTAAAGTTGTGAACTTTACGTATAACTAAGGAGATCAAGGCTTAAAACTCTACAAACTTAGGTTTAAGACAAATAGGCTTAACAACCAACCCAAAGATTGATGCTTTATGATTTTCTAAGCCAGAATACATTTAGATCTGAAATAGCAACTTTAGATTTGGGCTCCAACTCAAAATGATTCAAGGACATGGCATAAAAGCCCCAAAACTCATCACCAAGATAGATCCAGATGCAAAGGAGTCCAAGTAGTAGTTGATTACCTCCAAATGCTCTGAAATGTTGTAACACCCAAAGTTTTGAAGACCAAGAAAGGAAAGAAAACCCTAAGTTTAGGGGTCGACACGGCGAGTCTAAGGGGAACTCGGCGAGTCTGAGCGGGATCCGGGTCGGGGAGTAAGTGACCGACTCGGCGAGTCGACCAGGGTGACTCGGCGAGTCTGGTCTGTGCGGGAAAAACCCTAAATTCGGGACTTGGGGCCTACATAAATGTCTTAATCTTCTTCACAGGGTTCCTTACTGCCTCTTTAGCCCTGGATATCAAACCCTAGCCGTCATATCTCCAAGTTGAGCCTTGGAAGGTGCTTTAAAGCTTGGAAAAGGAAGAAGGAACTTGGAGGAGCAAGAAGGAGCTATAGATCTGGGATTGTGAGTTCATTTTGAGCACTTGGAGGTAATAAACTAGTTCCTGGACCCTTTTTGCACCTAGATCTATGTGTGGTTGTTGGGGCTCTTTTGCCATAATGTTATTACTTTGGGTTAGAAGCCGGATCTGGAGTTGCTACTTCAGATTCAAGTGTTTTAGGGCCTGGAGAAGCATAAAGTATCAGCCATTGTGTCGATTTTGAAGTCCCTTGGCCTTACACCCTAGTTAATGGCGTATCTTGCCTAGATCTCCTTCTCTACACGTAAAGTTTGCAACTTTACGTAAGGAATAGACCTTAAAAGAGTGGATCTACAGTTTGGAGTCCATGCATGACTCAAAGGTCCTCTGCACGTATGTAGAACCGAATGGACTCGGCGAGTCCTTCGAGTGGACTCGGCGAGTAGCTTGAAGATGAGGAGGAACTCGACGAGTAGGATGAACAACTCGTCGAGTCGGATGAAGTTAGGCATGGACTCGGCGAGTTGGATGAGCAACTCGGCGAGTTGGTTGAAGATTGTCTAGGACTCGGCGAGTCATGGACTGACTCGGCGAGTCGGGTCGCGAATAAGAAAGACCCTGAGTTTATGAACTCGGCGAGTCTTTAGGAAGACTCGGCGAGTAGGGTTGACCTGGAAGGTTGACTTTGACCAGAGTTGACTTAGTTGACTGTCAGACTAAGTGTTATATGTATATTGATAGCTCGGAGAGCTGGAGGAGCAGCGGATCAGGGGATTGTCGAGTAGCAGCCAGAGATTTATCAGTAGGGTTCAGCAGTCTCAGGTGAGTTTCCTTCCAGTAGGGACGGGTCTAAGGCCACAATGCCGGCCCGTCCAGTTAGCAGTAGTTTCCGATGCAGTAGTTAGCATGTTTGATGCCTTCGTGGCTCAGACAGGATTTATGTGCTACGTTTTATGTGTTATGTGTTATGTGTTCCGGGCTACGGCCCGATGTAGTATGCAGTATATGTGTTCATGCTAGTTGATATGTTATGCTATGCTATGTTCAGCCAGTTAGCCCGGACTTCGGTCTGATGCAGGGGGCAAGGCCCTAGTTAGTCCGGACTTCGGTCCGATGCAGGGGACAAGGTCCCAGTCAGTCTCCGGACTTCGGTCCGATGCAGGGGGCAAGGCCCCAGTTAGCCCGGACTTCGGTCCGATGCAGGGGACAAGGTCCCAGTCAGTCTCCGGACTTCGGTCCGATGCAGGGGGCAAGGCCCTAGTTAGTCCGGACTTCGGTCCGATGCAGGGGACAAGGTCCCAGTCAGTTTCCGGACTTCGGTCCGATGTAGGGGGCAAGGCCCCAGTTAGTCCGGACATTGGTCCGATGCAGTGGGCAGGGCCCAGTATGTGCTTTATATGTTTTTGCATGGTATGTGTTAGATTGGGGGAGCTCACTAAGCTTCGTGCTTACAGTTTTCAGTTTTGGTTTCAGGTACCCAGTTTTCAAAAGAGGAGCTCGGGGAGATTGCAGTGCACACACCGTAGTCAGTTAGCCTGGGAATGTTCGACTCTGATAATGATATTATGCTTTGAATTAATACTCGAGAATTTATGTTATGACTTATGATACAGTTTTTATAAATATCATTCTAGTAATGCTTTTAAAGAAATTTTTGGTCGTGATTTTTGGGTCGTTACAAGTTGGTATCAGAGCCTTGGTTTGAGGGATTCAGATATGCATTCGAGTGTATTTGAACTCAAACTAAGGACACGATAAGGGATTTTCAAAAGAAAAGCATTTTTGAATAAGGGTTTTGGAAAAAGAACATAGAAAGAAAAGATTTTTTTTTTGAAAACGAGAAAAGGGTGTGGTGCATGCAATCAGCCGAGCTCAAGTAAGTACTCCCAATTTACCCATACAAGTTATGTTATTATTTTCGATATCAGTTTCAGTATCAGTTTCAGTTCAGTTTCAGTTTCCAGCTTCAGTAGAACAGCATGCTAGAATAGGACTAAGGATCTAGGATGATGCCTTATGTGCCTGCTTTATGTGTTTCAGCTTGATGAGAATTGCATGCTAGTAATGAGTAGACAGTAGTAGGATAGCCTGTATAGGTTATGCCTGAAAGTATGAGCTTAGCATTATATGCTGGTGCAGTTTCTTGTTATGAGAATCGTTTTGCCTGAGTATGTTTCCCTTATCCGAATGCTGCTTGCTTTGTGCTTTGTGGGACTCTGAGTGATGAGAGTTAGCCATTAGGTGAATACGTCGCATCACAGGTGATTAGGGTTGGATAATCTAAGAGTGCTAGATTTGGCCCTACTGCGCAGCTCTTGTTTGAGTCCAACCGTTGTAGGGACGAGACTTTTACTCGAAGGATTATCCGAGCCTCATCACATGTGATGGTATTCAGGTGGTGGCTAATTGGCATTACAAGGAGGCCTTCAGCAGCTGAAGACTGTTTGGGTAGAGTTAGAGGTTCCCTAGGGCAAGCCTAGGATGAGAGTAGCAGAGATCAGTAGAAGAGTAAAGGGGACTTGGTGGAGTTGAGGTAACTCTTGAGGAAAGTACGGATAGATGTGGAAGGTAGTAGGGGCCCATACTACTGAAAGCAGAGGATCCGTACTCGATTCAAGAGGGGCCGAGGCGAAACCAAGGAACTAGTAGAGTATGTGAGAGATCCCTCAGCAGTAGTATGTAATTGATCAGGGATTGTTATATTTTTCAGCATGGTGACGTTGCGCGAGATATCAGTTGGCAGTTCAGGGGAGGGGGAGGGGTCTGGCTCGGGCTTTAGAGCCGGGCAGCTTGATGATCAGATGAGGGATTTCATTTCCGCAGAGATTATGCGCAACATCATCGATCAGACTCCAGTGATTTTCGGTTCAGTTAGAGAGGCTATTGTGGAGCTCATGGACAGTCATCTTGAGGCCTTTAGGGCCGGATTAGTTTCAGGACAGATTGGGGCTCGTCTAGGTCCCGAATCTTATGGAGTTCAGGGATCCATCAGGGAGGGAGATTCCATTTCTAGTTTCTGCTATCAGGGGGCAGGGGTGTGTGGGGCATTCTGTCTCCAAGAGAAACCATTGCATGATTGGATAGTTGAGGAAGTTTCGCGAGCCATTCGCGAGGGTCTGCCAGACATGGTCGTGAGGATCACTGATAGATTGATAGCGAGGCTTCAGGATCAGACACCTGTTGTTCAGTCAGCAGACGTTACCATTGGGGTAACACAGGAGCGAGAGTCAGGCAGGGAGTCGGAAGGGAAAAGGAAAATGGATAAGACTCAGGCTGCCACAGGTTCGAGTAAGAGGCCCAAGAGTTCAGATTTGAGGACGAGGAACTATCAGAGCCGCAGTCGATGCGGGAAGTGCGGGAGGACGCACATGGGTGTGTGTAGGCGTAGAAGTGGTGGCGATGCTGGGTGTTTCAAGTGCGGTCAGATTGGTCATTTTAGCAGAGACTGTGTTGTTACCATCGCCCAGGGACTTGATCCGTTGTGTTTCCATTGCAGTCTGAGGGGCCACAAGAAGGCCCACTGTCCGAGTTTGTATTCAGCAGGGCAGGCGCCAGCTCCTGCCCTTGGAACTTCAAGTATCATCAGTGGTTGTCAAGGCCGGGCAAGGGTGCCTACGGCTCGGAGCCGAGTTTCTCCGGTAGATTTCAGCAGGGATTCGAGCAGCACTGAGTAATGGAGGTATGTAACTTTATGTTTGTCAGCTTATGTTATGATTATATTGTTATGGTTTTTGCAGTAATTGTAGCATGGTAGGGAGAGATCTGGTTCGTTTCGCTAGTTCGGAGTGGATAGTGGTTTGGATGGAAGGGTCAAATTCCTACCTGGCGGGCTTGGGTTCCTCAGTAGAAGTTTTGGAATGGTAGTAAAGATCGGGATCTCTTTTGAATGTGAAGCAGCAAGGGGTAAGCAGGATCGAAGTGGGGGAGAACCCTCCGGGTATATTTGGATAAGAGTCTCATAGACTCAGAATGAGTGCGCGGCCTCTAAGAAGAAATGGTAGTAGCCCAGTGATGGATGGATTGAGAAGTTCAGAATTAGGAGTTCGAGAATTTTCCCAGCAGTTAGTTCATGTAATCGAGATGGTTAGAAGCTGGTTGGGAATCCAAGATTGAGGGCCACCTGTCGGACGCATGAGAGTCGAAATGAAGACCCTGAGAATGGGTAGCAGGAGATGTTTTAGCATTGGTAGCCAGTGTCTGAGGCAGCATGCAGATTGCGTAGATTCAGGAGTTGGGAGGTTGGAAACTTCCCAACAATAGCTTATTGTATTCAGATTAGTAGACGGTTGGTTTGGGAACCAAGCCGGAGAATTCCTCGACGAAGCACTAAGTATATCAAGGATATAAGATGTCGAGGATGATGCAGAATTCAAAGACTGAGGGCTGGTTTGAGAAATCGGGATGAAGAATCACTAACGGGACTAGGGATAGTCAGGATGTCCTCGGGATGGTAGTAGTAGAGTGTTGTAAGTCTGCGGGGGTAGCCGTAGCATTCACTAGTAGTCAGATAGTAGTAGAGTGTCGTAAGTCTGCGGGGGTAGCCGTAGCATTCACTAGTATTCAGATAGTAGTAGAGTGTTGTAAGCCTGCGGGGGTAGCCGTAGCGTTCATTAGCAGCCAGATAGTATTTGAGACTTGTGAATCCACGGGTGTAGCCGTGGCTGTTATCAGATTGGTAGCAGCATGAGCGCGTGGCTGAACGCGGGAATGTAGTAATTCCCACCCGTTCGGGTGCAGCGGTGGGAATATGGGAATCCACGGATTAGATTCGGATTTCCCAAATGGTTCAGTTATGGCTAAGTCAGCGAATCTTGGCTATAGATCGTCACATCAGTTATGAGATCAGAGTAGCAGTGGGCCGTTGAGGTTCGGGTATGTTAAGGGCTACCGTCAGTCTGGGAGCCATCATGTTATTAGTCATAGAATGGATGATGTCAGGATGTGAAGTATGGACCCGATCGGTTGGATCGGAAGGTTGTTAGAGCCACAGTGACAGGATAACTAGTGGAAACTAGTCCTTGAGGAAGATTCCATTCAGAAGTTGTGGAAGCGACTAAGGGAGGAGTCCCTTGGCTCCACAGTTGGACTTGAGTTTAGTGTTTCAGGCAGCTCAGTGTTTCAGCCAGTTTAGTGTTTCAGGCAGCTCAGTGTTTCGGCCAAACTCAGTGTCTCAGGCAGCTCAGTGATTCAGCCAGATCAGCGTTTCAGGCAGTTTAATGTTTCAGGCAGGTTCGGTATTGCAGACAATTCAGTGTTTGAAAGGTTTCGGAGTTTTGGGTCAGTATTGTATTTGAGTTGGAATACTAGTGTTGGCGGTATAGTTGGTTGATGTGGAAATGACAAGTCTCTCTCAGCAGGATCAGTTGAGCCTTCGGCCGAGTATAAGTGACATGTAAAGATAGCTAGGCAAGTAGCTTTTCTTCGGGATGAAAGACTCGAGTTAGTAGGAGTTGAATAATCAGATGGGATATAAGCAAGCTATTCCCAGCAGTATCGTTTCAGTATGAGCGGAAGAATGGATAGAACAGTTATAGATAGTCGAAGTATTTTCAGGAGTCGCTGGAAGCGACTAGGAGATTGCGAAGGGGTGTAGTAACCGGTAGGGTTCGGTAACCCAAATATGGAGACGTCAGTAAGGACCGGGGGTGCTCGGCACCAAGTTATGTCAGATAGGGGCGTCGGTGGTTGTTGGCGGTATTGACCCGTACTGGAATTGGCGGGGGTGATGGAGTTGGTGAAGTATAGGACCTTCACAGTTACAGAGAAATAGTTGGTTATAGAACCTTGCCTTGGGAAGGCAAGGGATTTGCGCAAGGACAGGAAGGGGTGAACCCCTATAGGTTCAGTTCAGTACTCGGTGAGTACCAGAAGGATTGCCAGTTGAGTAAGTTGGGTCTCCAGGATGTTCAGGGTCAGGGTTGACCCGAGGTGTTATCTGCAGGGATTAAGGTTAGTCGGAAGGATCGAGCAAAAGCTAGCAAGGGTAGGCAGCTGGTGTTGGAATAGTTGGTTGGGTTTAGAGGCAGCTCGCAGGCAGTGGGCCATAGCAGACTTCGAGGACGAAGTTTAGTTTAAGTGGGGGAGAGTTGTAACACCCAAAGTTTCGAAGACCAAGAAAGGAAAGAAAACCCTAAGTTTAGGGGTCGACTCGGCGAGTCTGAGCGGGATCCGGGTCGGGGAGTAAGTGACCGACTCGGCGAGTCGACCAGGGTGACTCGGCGAGTCTGGTCTGTGCGGGAAAAACCCTAAATTCGGGACTTGGGGCTTATATAAATGTCTTAATCTTTTTCACAGGGTTCCTTACTGCCTCTTTAGCCCTGGATATCAAACCCTAGCCATCATTGTAACAGCCCGGAATTTCAGGTATTGCTTTAAAACTATTTTTGGGGCATTTTAGGAGGGGACTCGGCGAGTTGGTGCCTGACTCGCCGAGTAGGACCACAGGCTTGGTCGCGGGTTCGCGACTGGACTCGACGAGTCCAGATATGGACTCGGCGAGTCGACGCTGTTCAGCAGAAACCCTAGCCGTCTGGTTTGGATCGTATATAACGCCTCTTAGGCCGTCATTGTTCGTTTTTGCTTACTGAGAAGAACGCTAGAACGATTGTGTGCATCTGGAGCAAGGATTGAAGACCATTGTTGGGTTTGGAAGAGTTGTGTGCAAGGAAGAGGAAGGTTTAGCTAAAGGAACAGCAAGAGAATCACGTTCTGAGGATTGGGGACACAAAAAGTGCATCAATCAGGTAATATCTCGGATTTCGTTCTTCTGTGATTGATGTGTATATGAAGTTAGGGTTTACAGAACCCATTTGATGATTAGATGGATTATTATGTTGTTACCCAAGTGTTTATACCCCAATAATAGGATGTTTAGAGGTCCAGATAGTCCCATGAGTGTGTATTTCGGGACCATACGTGTTTCAGGAAGCAGTTGATCGACTGCATGGCATGGACTCGCCGAGTCGGATGAGCAGACTCGGCGAGTAGCTTGAAGATTCACTGGGACTCGCCGAGTTGTTCTTCAGACTCGGCGAGTGGAGTCGGGGTGGCCCCGCGATTCTTCCACGAGGACCTCGTCGAGTCAAGAGGGATACTCGACGAGTAGAAAGGGGAACAACAGGGAAAATTGGGGAGGACGTCTAGACTCGCCGAGTCGCCTTTGCACTCGACGAGTCCAGTCAAGTTGACCGTTGACCAGAGTTGACCTGCATGTAAACTCTTAGGGTCAGTTGTCTTGAATGATAAGAGTATTAATAAGGGTATATGGTATTATAGAAAGTCTGCAGATCGGCGGATCGAGTGCGAGTAGTTTCAAGAGTTGATAGCTTACATTACCACGAGGTGAGTCTTCTCACTATAATGTACCCGGAAGGGTATCTATGTGTGACCGGAAGGTCGAATATGTTATGTGTTATATATATGCTATAATTGAAAAGGTAGTTGCTATGCATGCTATGTATGTTCTATGGGCCGGAAGGCAAAGTATTATGTGACAGAAAGGTCAGGTATGATATATGATATATGTGCTATATGTGTAAGTAATTGTACTATGTGTTGCATATGTTTATGGGCCGGAAGGCAATATGTTACGGGCCGGAAGGCAATATGTTACGGGCCGGAAGGCAATATGTTACAGGCCGGAAAGCAATATGTTATGGGCCGGAAGGCAAAAATATTATGGGCCGGAAGGCGATTATCTCATGGGCCGGAAGGCGTTGTACTGTGGATCGTAAGGTTCGGGCCTGGAAAGGCGTATATGTGTAGTGGTATACTGGGGAACTCACTAAGCATTTATGCTTACAAGTTGTTATGTATGTGTTTCAGGTACTAGCGAGGACCGTGGGAAGGCGCCGGCATGATGCATACACACTGCTGCTAATTGAGATCTTGGGGATTTTATATATGTATTTGATATGAAACATGAAATAAATACTATTGGTTGAATGAAATCACTTTGTTTTAAATGAAAATTTTATTTGAAAATTTGCGTTGTTACAATTGGTATCAGAGCCTTGGTTTGAGGGATTCGGGTGTACCTTCGGGTGTAACTGAACTCAAACCGAGGATTTGAGGAAAAATCTTTTTAAAAATAATAAATACATAAACTTTTATAAATGGTAAAGTGGTAAACAAGAAAGAAGCAGTGTGTACGATCAGCCAGCGCCCGAACGGTAAAGATCCCCAGAATACCTTACAATGTTATGTTATGCACTGAATTATGAATTGTTATGCATGCTAGAAGACTAGGTATACATGATAGGACTAGAATGGCCTGTTTTGTGATGCCTTAGTCTAGGAAGATTGCTTATATGAGATATTCGGTAGCGTGCAGGTAGGTAGTGCATATTAGAAGTATAGTACTCACTATTCGGGGTTCGGGGAGGAAGATTTGGGACGAATGCTGATACGGTGTGGTCGGTAGTATTGGGCCCGTACTACCGAAGACACCGGGTCGGTGGGCGACCCAAGTAAGAATCCCTGGATGTCGGAGACTGAGTAGGGTTGCGTTATCTAGTGCAACAGTACTTGATGGAGTCTCTGATAATCTTATGTTATATTTCAAAGACATTATGGTTACGACATGCCATGGAGCGAGTTCGAGCAGTATGAGTGACGAGGAGATTCGTCAGATGATTCAAGAGGAGGTAGCTGCGGCGGTTCGGGCTGAGATCCCGGAGATGTTTGGGTCCATTAAGACCACCCTGATGGAGGAGTTTGAGGAGCGGTATGCCGCACTGACTGAAGCTGCAGTCGCTGCCGCTACCGCAGCTGTGGCCGCTGCTAGGCCGCAAGGGGGTGATTCGTTGCTATTCCGGGAATTCAGCAACACGAAACCCCCTGAGTTCGATAGGACGCAGGATCCGATTGCGGCGATGAGGTGGATCGCCGACATTGAGGGGTGCTTCTATACTTGCTCATGCCCGGAGCACCTGAGGGTACGGTTCGCCTTGAACCAGCTCCGTCTGGGAGCGAAGGATTGGTGGAAGTTCGTAACGGCGAACTTCACTCTGGCGGAGATTTCAGCGGTGACATGGGAGAGGTTTACTGAGATGTTCAGGGATGAGTACGTTCCCCCAGTGGAGAGGGAACGATTGATTCAGGAGTTCTTGACCCTTAAGCAGGGTACTGATTCCGTTGCGGTGGTCACACGGAAGTTTCACGAGAGGGCGATGTTCTGCCCCGAGCTGGTGTCTACAGAGCAGTCACGAATGAGCCGGTACTTGGGCGTGTTGAGGAGGGATATCCGGGAGTTTGTGTCAAACTCCACCTATCGTACTTTTACTGAGCTTCAGGCGAACGCCAGGAAGCGCGAGATCGAGTTAGAGACCCAGGCCAGGGAGGAGGCCGAGTCTCGGCGGGCGGACCGGCGACCGGCTCAGTTTCAGCCGGCAGCCAAGCGGACCAAGTCCGCTGATTCGAGGATGGAAGGTTCGAAGGGCCGCACTTGCGGAAAGTGCGGCAAGAGTCATGAGGGGGCGTGTCGAGCGGGGGGTTGCTACAAGTGTGGCAAGGAAGGACACATTGCCAGGGATTGCCCTAAGGGGTTTATGGTTTGCTTCCATTGCAACCAGACAGGCCATCGGAAGGCCGAGTGCCCGCAGCTTCGTCAGGGATCTACACCTACTACCAGGACTACCGAGACACGACCGGCGAAGGTCGAGGCCCCGAGGGCTCGCGGGAGAGCCTTTCAGCTGACTGCGGAGGAGGTCTGCGCTGCACCCGATGTTGTGGCAGGTATACTGTAATTCGCGTATTTATTTAAAGTTGAAATGTTATGCTTATGTTAATATATGTGTAGGTACTTTTCTTGTGAACTCTATGCCTGCTCTTGTGTTATTTGATTCGGGTGCGAGTAGATCCTTTGTATCTTTAGCTTTTAGTCAGCATATCAGCATTAGTCGTGAGTCATTAAGTCGGCCTCTGAGCGTTTCTATAGCGGCCAAGAGGGTGGTTTGTGCTACGGAGGTTCTTCGGGGATGCGTACTAGAGATTTTTGGGGTTGCGTTTCCGATTGACCTAATTCCTATTGCGATGGGTGATGTCTGTGTCATCGTGGGCATGGACTGGTTGAGCCGATTCAGCGCCGTCATCGACTGTGAGCGCCAGCTGGTGACTATACGAGACCCTAGTGGGGGAGTTCTTACGGTGTACGGCGAGGGTACCCGTTCGGGATCAGCTTTTTGTTCGGCCGCTAGGGCGAGGCAATGCCCACAGCAGGGATGTAGAGGTTTTGTGGCATATGTGATGGATACGCGGGAGGCTTCCGAGAGACCGAGGTCAGTGGAGGAGGTTCCAGTGGTGCGCGAGTTTTCAGATGTTTTTCCTGAGGAGTTTCCGGGAATACCTCCTGCGAGGCAAGTAGAGTTTGGTATCGATCTGATTCCGGGGGCTGCGCCTATTGCGAAGGTGCCTTATCGTCTTGCACCTCCAGAGATGCAAGAGTTGTCCTTGCAACTCCAGGAGTTGCTGGGGAAGGGATTTATTTGGCCGAGTAGCTCGCCGTGGGGAGCACCGATTCTATTCGTCAAGAAGAAGGATGGTTCACACCGGATGTGTATTGATTACCGGGAGTTGAACAAGGTGACGGTCAAGAACCGCTATCCGTTACCGAGGATCGATGATCTATTCGATCACTTGCAAGGGGCATCTTGGTTTTCCAAGATCGATCTGAGATCAGGGTACCATCAGGTAAGAGTGCGGGATGAGGACGTCCAGAAGACAGCATTCAGGACGCGGTATGGGCATTACGAGTTCGTGGTGATGCCTTTCGGGCTCACCAATGCCCCGGCAGTGTTCATGGACCTCATGAACAGGGTATGCAGGCCGATGTTGGATCGGTCTGTGATTGTATTTATCGACGACATCCCAGTATATTCGCGAACTAGAGAACAACATGAGGGACATTTGAGGGAGGTCCTTGAGGTACTGAGGTCGGAGAAGCTATATGCAAAATTCTCCAAATGTGACTTCTGGTTGCGGGAGGTCCAATTTCTTGGACATGTTGTTAATCAGGCAGGGATATTGGTCGATCCAGCCAAGGTGGAAGCAGTGATGAGTTGGGAGGCACCGAAGTCACCTTCCGAGATCAGGAGTTTCCTTGGGTTGGCGGGGTACTATCGGAGGTTTATTAGGGACTTCTCCAAGATCGCGGTACCGCTCTCCAGATTGACCCGGAAGGGTGTTACATTCTCATGGGGACCCGAACAGCAGACTTCCTTCGAGACACTTCGTTAGAGACTGTGCGAAGCCCCGGTATTAGCTCTCCCGGAAGGGATGGAGGACTTTGTCGTATATTGCGACGCATCGATTTCGGGACTGGGTGCAGTGTTGATGCAGAGGGGCCATGTGATAGCTTATGCATCGAGGCAGCTAAAGCCTCACGAGGCGAGATATCCCACGCATGACTTAGAGTTGGGGGCAGTAGTGTTCGCTCTCAAGATTTGGCGTCACTACCTATACGGGGTTCGTTGTACTATATACACGGACCATAAGAGTTTGAAGTATTTGATGGATCAACCCAACCTAAATATGCGTCAGAGGAGATGGTTGGACGTGGTTAAGGATTATGACTGTGAGATCCTATACAACCCAGGCAAGGCTAATGTGGTAGCAGATGCATTGAGTCGTAGGGGGAAGAGCATTCCATTGCGAGATGTATGTCTGAGACTGACGGTGATGACCCCGGTATTGGATGCTATTCGTGGGGCGCAGGCCGAGGTTGTGAGATCCGAGATGCAGAAGAAAGAGAGAGTCGTTGGGTTAATTTCAGAGTTCGTTAAGGATGGACGAGGACTTCTGACGTTTCAGGGTCGGATTTGGGTACCATTCGTGGGCGGTACGCGTACTATTTTGATGGAGGAGGCTCATAGATCGAAATTCTCGATCCATCCCGGTGCTACGAAGATGTATTTGGACTTGAGGAAGGAATATTGGTGGCCTTGTATGAAGAGAGACGTCGCATGGTTCATTGAGAGGTGTTTGACTTGCCGTAGGGTTAAAGCCGAGCACCAGAGACCGCATGGTAAGTTGCAGCCCTTGGAGATTCCTGAGTGGAAGTGGGAGCAGATTACTATGGATTTCATCACCAAATTTCCAAGAACTGCTAGGGGAGTCGATGCAATTTGGGTGATTGTGGATAGATTGACGAAGAGTGCACACTTACTTGCCATTAGCGAGAGTTCATCAGCGGAGAAGTTGGTGGAGTTATACGTGAGAGAGGTAGTATCTCGGCATGGAGTGCCGATCTCGATTGTTTCAGACCGTGATGTACGCTTCACTTCTAGGTTCTGGAAGAAATTCCATGAGGAGCTGGGTACTAAACTGCATTTTAGTACCGCATACCATCCCCAGACAGACGGTCAGAGCGAGCGGACGATTCAGACATTGGAAGACATGCTTAGAGTGTGTGTACTAGACTTCGGGGGTAGCTGGGATGCGCATTTACCCTTGGCTGAATTTTCCTACAACAACAGCCATCATTCGAGCATTGGTATGCCACCTTTTGAGTTGTTGTATGGTAGGAGGTTTCGGACTCCCATTTGCTGGGGAGAGGTGGGACAGAGAGTGATGGGCAGTACCGAGATCGTACTCCAGACGACAGAGCAGATTCAGCAGGTTAGGCAGAGGTTATTGACCGCCCAGAGCCGACAGAAGAGTTATGCGGACAGACGCCGGTCCGAGCTAGAATTCCAGGTTGGCGACTTCGTTCTCCTGAAGGTTTCTCCTTGGAAGGGAGTGATCCGGTTCAGAAAGAGGGGCAAGTTGGGGCCCCGGTTCATAGGTCCATTTCGTGTAATTGCAAGGGTAGGTCGGGTAGCTTATCGGTTAGAGTTGCCAGCAGAGTTGGGACAGATTCACAATACCTTTCACGTATCACAGTTGAGGAAGTGTATAGCCGATGAATCGGCGATGGTTCCGTTAGAGGATATTCAGGTGGATGCGAGCCTGAATTACACCGAGAGACCAGTAGCTATCAGGGATCGGAAGATCAAGGTTCTGCGGAACAAGGAGGTACCTCTGGTGTTGGTTCAGTGGCAACACCGGAAGGGATCGGAGATGACTTGGGAGCCGGAGCGTGAAATGCGGGAGCAACATCCGCAGTTATTCGCAGAGTGAGACTTCGAGGGCGAAGTCTAGTTCTAGTGGGGGAGAGTTGTAACAGCCCGGAATTTCAGGTATTGCTTTAAAACTATTTTTGGGGCATTTTAGGAGGGGACTCGGTGAGTTGGTGCCTGACTCGCCGAGTAGGACCACAGGCTTGGTCGCGGGTTCGCGACTGGACTCGACGAGTCCAGATATGGACTCGGCGAGTCGACGCTATTCAGCAGAAACCCTAGCCGTCTGGTTTGGATCGTATATAACGCCTCTTAGGCCGTCATTGTTCGTTTTTGCTTACTGAGAAGAACCCTAGAACGATTGTGTGCATCTGGAGCAAGGATTGAAGACCATTGTTGGGTTTGGAAGAGTTGTGTGCAAGGAAGAGGAAGGTTTAGCTAAAGGAATAGCAAGAGAATCACGTTCTGAGGATTGGGGACACAGAAAGTGCATCAATCAGGTAATATCTCGGATTTCGTTCTTCTGTGATTGATGTGTATATGAAGTTAGGGTTTATAGAACCCATTTGATGATTAGATGGATTATTATGTTGTTACCCAAGTGTTTATACCCCAGTAATAGGATGTTTAGAGGTCCAGATAGTCCCATGAGTGTGTATTTCGGGACCATACGTGTTTCAGGAAGCAGTTGATCGACTGCATGGCATGGACTCGCCGAGTCGGATGAGCAGACTCGGCGAGTAGCTTGAAGATTCACTGGGACTCGCCGAGTTGTTCTTCAGACTCGGCGAGTGGAGTCGGGGTGGCCCCGCGATTCTTCCATGAGGACCTCGTCGAGTCAAGAGGGATACTCGACGAGTAGAAAGGGGAACAACAGGGAAAATTGGGGAGGACGTCTAGACTCGCCGAGTCGCCTTTGCACTCGACGAGTCCGGTCAAGTTGACCGTTGACCTGCATGTAAATTCTTAGGGTCAGTTGTCTTGAATGATAAGAGTATTAATAAGGGTATGTGGTATTATAGAAATTCTGCAGATCGGCGGATCGAGTGCGAGTAGTTTCAAGAGTTGATAGCTTACATTACCACGAGGTGAGTCTTCTCACTATACTGTACCCGGAAGGGTATCTATGTGTGACCGGAAGGTCGAATATGTTATGTGTTATATATATGCTATAATTGAAAAGGTAGTTGCTATGCATGCTATGTATGTTCTATGGGCCGGAAGGCAAAGTATTATGTGACAGAAAGGTCAGGTATGATATATGATATATGTGTTATATGTGTAAGTAATTGTACTATGTGTTGCATATGTTTATGGGCCGGAAGGCAATATGTTACGGGCCGGAAGGCAATATGTTACGGGCCGGAAGGCAATATGTTACAGGCTGGAAGGCAATATGTTATGGGCCGGAAGGCAAAAATATTATGGGCCGGAAGGCGATTATCTCATGGGCCGGAAGGCGTTGTACTGTGGACCGTAAGGTTCGGGCCTGGAAAGGCGTATATGTGTAGTGGTATACTGGGGAACTCACTAAGCATTTATGCTTACAAGTTGTTATGTATGTGTTTCAGGTACTAGCGAGGACCGTGGGAAGGCGCCGGCATGATGCATACACACTGCTGCTAATTGAGATCTTGGGGATTTTATATATGTATTTGATATGAAACATGAAATAAATACTATTGGTTGAATGAAATCACTTTGTTTTAAATGAAAATTTTATTTGAAAATTTGCGTTGTTACAGTCATATCTCCTAGTTAAGCCTTGGAAGGTGCTTTAAAGCTTGGAAAAGGAAGAAGGAACTTGGAGGAGCAAGAAGGAGCTATAGATCTGGGATTGTGAGTTTATTTTGAGCACTTGGAGGTAATAAACTAGTTCCTGGATCCTTTTTGCACCTAGATCTATGTGTGGTTGTTGGGGCTCTTTTGCCATAATGTTATTATTTTGGGTTAGAAGCCGGATCTGGAGTTGCTACTTCAGATTCAAGTGTTTTAGGGCCTGGAGAAGCATAAAGTATCAGTCATTATGTTGATTGTGAAGTCCCTTGGCCTTACACCCTAGTTAATGGCGTATCTTGCCTAGATCTCCTTCTCTACACGTAAAGTTTGCAACTTTACGTAAGGAATAGACCTTAAAAGAGTGGATCTACAGTTTGGAGTCCATGCATGACTCAAAGGTCCTCTGCATGTATGTAGAACCGGCTGGACTCGGCGAGTCCTTCTAGTGGACTCGGCGAGTAGCTTGAAGATGAGGAGGAACTCGACGAGTAGGATGAACAACTTATCGAGTCGGATGAAGTTAGGCATGGACTCGGCGAGTTGGATGAGCAACTCGGCGAGTTGGTTGAAGATTGTCTAGGACTCGGCGAGTCATGGACTGACTCGGCGAGTCGGGTCGCGAATAAGAAAGACCCTGAGTTTATGAACTCGGCGAGTCTTTAGGAAGACTCGGCGAGTAGGGTTGACCTGGAAGGTTGACTTTGACCAGAGTTGACTTAGTTGACTGTCAGACTAAGTGTTATATGTATATTGATAGCTCGGAGAGCTGGAGGAGCAGTGGATCAGGGGATTGTCGAGTAGCAACCAGAGATTTATCAGTAGGGTTCAGCAGTCTCAGGTGAGTTTCCTTCCAGTAGGGACGGGTCTAAGGCCACAATGCCGGCCCGTCCAGTTAGCAGTAGTTTCCGATGCAGTAGTTAGCATGTTTGATGCCTTCGTGGCTCAGACAAGATTTATGTGCTACGTTTTATGTGTTATGTGTTATGTGTTCCGGGCTACGGCCCGATGTAGTATGCAGTATATGTGTTCATGCTAGTTGATATGTTATGTTATGCTATGTTCAGCCAGTTAGCCCGGACTTCGGTCCGATGCAGGGGGCAAGGCCCTAGTTAGTCCGGACTTCGGTCCGATGCAGGGGACAAGGTCCCAGTCAGTCTCCGGACTTCGGTCCGATGCAGGGGGCAAGGCCCCAGTTAGCCCGGACTTCGGTCCGATGCAGGGGACAAGGTCCCAGTCAGTCTCCGGACTTCGGTCCGATGCAGGGGCAAGGCCCTAGTTAGTCCGGACTTCGGTCCGATGCAGGGGACAAGGTCCCAGTCAGTTTCCGGACTTCGGTCCGATGTAGGGGGCAAGGCCCCAGTTAGTCCGGACATTGGTCCGATGCAGTGGACAGGGCCCAGTATGTGCTTTATATGTTTTTGCATGGTATGTGTTAGATTGGGGGGGCTCACTATGCTTCGTGCTTACGGTTTTCAGTTTTGGTTTCAGGTACCCAGTTTTCAAAAGAGGAGCTCGGGGAGATTGCAGTGCACACACCGTAGTCAGTTAGCCTGGGAATGTTCGACTCTGATAATGATATTATGCTATGAATTAATACTCAAGAATTTATGTTATGACTTATGATACAGTTTTTATAAATATGATTCTGGTAATGCTTTTAAAGAAATTTTTGGTCGTGATTTTTGGGTCGTTACAAATGTCTTCCCAATCCTGAATCTATAGCCCCTTCTCGCACCTCGAAGATCCTTCTTCCTTCTCCAAGCTTTAATACACTCTTCAAGGCAAGAATTAACCCAAAAATCGGATATGGTGGCTAGGGTCTGGTGTTCTGGGTTAGAGAGGTAGTAAAGGAACCTTAGGGAAGAGAATGGGACATTTAAATAAGCTCCAAGTCTCAGATTTAGGGTTTTCCTCATTCAGACCAGACTCGCCGAGTCCCCTTTGCCGACTCGCCGAGTCGATTACTTAATTGATCCCCCGGATACCGCTCCGACTCATCGAGTTCCTCCCTGGACTCGACGAGTTGACCCTTTGACTTAGGTTTTCTTTCCTTTCTTGACCTTTCTGATTTTTGGTGTTACAAATCTCCCCCACTTAAACTAAACTTCATCCTCGAAGTCTGCTATGGCCAACTGACCTGCGAACTGCCTCCAACTCTCTGTCTGGGAAAACTAACACCGTAGCCCTTGCGGACTACCTCTGCTGGCCTTCTGCCCGGTCACCTGGATGACATCATCCTTGAGGATAATAATCTCGGGTCAATCCTGACCCTTAACATTCTGGGAACACAACTTACCGAACTGACACTCTTCTAAAACTCCCCGAGGCAACGTTCCATGACTAACTACTTCCTCTGTCACCTTGAAGATCCTATCCTTCACCAACTCCATTATCCCCGCTACTTCCAGTATGGGTCATTATCGCCAGTATCCATTGGACACTTTCTACTGCTATAACTTAGTGTTGAGCACCCCTCGATCAGCTAACTGAATTCCACCATAGATTGCTTACCAGCACTGCTACTGACTGAAAATTTATGTCGTCCCTTAACTGCCTTTCGGATGAACCGAGACCACCCTGGTCCCTACTGTTCTAACAATATTTGGATTACAGACTCCCGCCGGTAGCTAGCCCCGACACAAACTTCTTGTCGCTCCCAGTGACTTTTGGAGAACTTCAACTACCTATAACTGCCTAATCTATTATGCCATTCAGGCACTACAATCCTGGGATCCTCGATCCCCTATCCTGACACTAAGGTCCTTACCAGGTCCCACCTGTGCTACTAAAACTCACGGGCCTCGCCCATGGATCTCACCCGCCTCTATCCTTCTAGTCTCACTTGTCTAACCCATCTCGCACAGGCCTCGCCCATGGATCTCACCCAACCATACTACTGAGCAACCCTGTTCTCAAGTCTCACCTATACTGCTACTCTCATACAGGCCTCTCCCACGGGTCTTGCCCAACTACATCCTAGAGCGGCCTCTCCCAAGGTCTCACCTCTCTAGGGCTATATAGGCAAGCTCCCTACTATTCTCACTGCTACCCATTCTTGATCCCTTCCTTGATCACGAGGAGATAATGGCCTCGCCCTAAATTCCGCTAACAAAGCTACTATGGAATGTTACGGCTTACCCGTAGTCTTACAACACCTTCCATCTCTATCTGCTAGTGAATGCTACGGCTTCCCCGTAGTCTTACAACACATTCCACCACTGACCGCTAATATGAAAGCACCCCATGCTATCAGTCGTCATGATCTTTATTCTAACTCACTCGAGTCCTACAGGCGGTCCTCTAACCTGAATTCCCAATCACGTACTAACCATCACCATCACACGCACTAACTGATGGGGAGTTTCTCAAACTCCCAACCCTGAACTCCTCACTCCATCAAACGATGTGCCACTTCCTTTCCTTCTCAGAGAGCGCGTACTCATTCTGGATCTGCGTGCTCTTACCCTTGTACACTCGGAGGATTCTCCCCCACTTCGATCCTGCTTACACCTTGCTGCCCAAAACTCGAAAAGAAATCCCAATCCTTGCTCCCACTCCATAATCAATCTACTGAGGAACCCCCAAGCTTACCATAGCTAGGGATCTAACCAATCCATTTCTAAAACTATACGGCTTCGAACTAGCAGGACATACCAACTCCCTCCCAGGCATGCTACAGCTACTGCATCCTAAGTAACCTTCTCCAATAGAGCCCGTCCCTTAACTACCATTCAAATATCCAAGGTATGCAGATGGCATATAACTCGATCACAAGCAAGCCGCACAAAAATAAAATACTCATACCGATAATGATGCAGAACCATAACAATATAATCATGCACAAATAAAAGAACTGAAAATGGAAGTCGCATACCTGCAACGTCCAACGCTGCTCGCATCTCAAAGGTAGTCATCTGAAAAGCTCTGCCTCCTATCGTAGGCGCCTCTGCTCGGCCCTAACGGTCGTCTGTGATACTCAAAGTTGCAAGGGCAGGTGCCATCACCCGTCCTGCCGGAAACAAAATGGGGCACTAGGCCTTCTTGTGGCCCCGCTGGTTGCAGTGAAAACATATCAAGTCTGATCCCTGTGTGGTGGTAGCAGTACAATCCCTGCTAAAATGACCAATCCGGCCGCACTTGAAGCAGCCAGACCCACCACCGCTACCACTCCTGCACGCACCCCTGTGCGTTTTGCCACACTTCCCGCATCGGCTGCGGTCCTGATAATCCCTCTATCTCGAATCCGATCCCTTGGGCCTTTGCCCGAACCTATGCCTAGCTGAACCTCATCCGGATTCCTCTTCCGGATCTACTTTAATCAATTTCCCTTTCTCTAGCCCGAGCGATCATATCCTCCAACGTTTTGCAGCTAGACCTGCTCACAAACTACCTGATGTCATCCCTCAACATCTCGTGATGTCGGGCCTTCTTCATCTCCTCATCCGTGACATACTGCGGAACAAGAAGGACCCTCTCCCGGAACTTGGCGGTGATCTCCACCACAGTCTCAGTAGTCTGTGTCAAATCCTGAAACTCCCACACCAACTATTGCACCTCAATAATCGGTGAAAACTCAGCCTTGAACCTGGCTGAAAAATCACTCCATGTCATCGCATCCAATGCGGAATCATCACCCAAAGCATGACCAGTCTCTTCCTACCAATCCCTCGCTCTGTCCTTTAGAAGACAGGAAACGAGTCTGACCTTGTCCCCCTTGGGACACCGGCTCGTTCAGAATGCGTTGGCAACATCATCCAACCATCTGCTGCTAGCGATGGGGTCCCTAGCCCCATGATAATCTGGTGCCCCACAAGCCCTGAACTCTCAGAATGTCAAAGTACGCGCTCCCATCAAAGCCATCATCTCTGTACGGAAGGCTCCCAGCCTCTCATCCAAGATCTCCAATATACCCTCCTTGACCATGCCAAAGAACACAGGAGTCTGATCTAGAATAATGCACGTAATCTCTACTGATATCAACTCCTTCATCCGCTCCTCGAGCTACTCAGTTTCTGAACCTGAGCCCGATCCCTCTCTGGTGCCTGGTCCGCCCACTGGTCTCTCTCGCAACGTCACCATGCTGAAAATATAACATAATCACTATCAGAATACTTATCACTACTACGAGACCAAACACATGCACTACCAGGTTCCCTTTCTTTCCTGAATCGAGTATGGATCCTCTACTTTCAGCAGTACGGGCCCATACTACCTTCTACATCTATCCGTACTTTCATCAAGAATTGCTTCGACTCCACCAGGTCCCTTTTCCACTACTACTGCTCCCAGCACTATCTCATCCTAGGCTTTCCCTAGGGAAACCTCTGACTCAAACCAAACTAGTCCTCAGCTGCTGAAGGACTCCTTGTGATGCCAATTAGCCATTACCTGGATACCATCACATGTGACAAGGCTCAGATAATCCTTCGAGTAAAAGACTCGTCCCTACAACGGTTGGACTCAAACAAGAGTTGCAGAATAGGGTCAAATCCAACACTCTGAGATTATTCAACCCTGATCACATATGACGTGACGTATCAACCTAATGGCTAACTCCCATCACTCGGAATCCCACAATGAACAAAGCAAGCAGCATTCGGACAAGGGAAAATCTAACCATAACATACTTAAGCAATCATAATCTCATATCAAGAATCTGTACTAGCATGCAACACAAACTCATAAACTCAGGCATAACCTAACAGGCTATCCTACTACTTTCTAACCAGCACTATCATGCAGCTCAAAAGCACATATAACAGGCACATAAGGCATCCTCCTTAGATCCTTAGTCCTAATCTAGCATGTTGTTCTATTAACTGATAATCATAACATAACTTGTATGGGTATTTTGGGGTATTTACTTGAGCTCAGCTGATTGCATGCACCACACCCCTTTTCTCTTTTCAAAATTCTTTTCTTTCTGAATTCTTTTTGCTTTTCTAAAATTGTTTTCTTTCTCAAACACTTTTTTACAAAACTATCCTTTCATTTTGAAAACTTCTATACCAATTCCTTAGTTTGAGTTCAGACGCACCCGAGGGTACGTCCGAATCCCTCAAACCAAGGCTCTGATACCAACTTGTAACGTCCCAAAATTCAAGACTAAAATTTTCTTTTAATAAAACATTAATTAAAGCATAATCATCAATCAACAACATAATCAGAGTATTAATTTCCAAAACATATGTTCATTATCAGAGTAAAACATTCCCAGGCTGTCTAATCTATGGTGTGTGCCATGCGATCACCCCGAGCTCTTCCCTCCGCTACCAGAAGTACTTAAAACCAAAACTAAAAACCGTAAGCACGAAACTTAGTGAGTTCCCCAACCTACCACATACCATGCATAACCACATATTGCACATACTGGGCCAAGCCTGCTATTTTGGGCCTCGCCCCCTACCTCTGGCCTCGCCCGCTACAACGTCCTCGCCGCTCCAGGCCTCGCATGGCTTCGAGCCCCGCTCGGATACAGATCTGCTTCACTTAAGCGTCGCCTGTGACTGGGCCCCGCCCGCTAACATATAATAGCGCATAATCATATAACAACACATAAGCTATCATATACTAATAAGTCATGTCATAAGGCCTCGCCTATCTTGGTCCTCGCCCTTATCCTGCTACTAATGAGTCGTGGAACCCCATCCATGCTCCTACTGATAGTAAGATACGGGCCCAGCCCACCCTCACTCTTTCCCTAACTTGGACCTTGCCCCTGTTCTGCTGCTAATGAGATGCGGAACACCGTCCACACTCTGCTATTGGTGAGATACGGGACCTTGCCCACACTCACCTCCCTACCAGGCACATACAAGTATCACACAGACAACAAGTATTAACTATCATATAAACCATTCCTTAGGAACCCGCCCGCTACCCTTGGACCTCGTCCTGAATATCATACTAGCATACTGTGCCTAGGGCTAACCCCCGGGTCTTCTACTCATAACTACATGGGTCGGCATTGTGGCCTTAGACCCATTCACACAAAGGGAAACTCACCTGCATTTGCTGAACTTGATAAACCCCTCTGCTGCTGCCCGAAAACTCTTCTGAACTGCAGCCCCACTAGCTCCCCGAGCTATCAATACCAATATAACACTTAGTCAAACTGTTCTCCGAAAGTCAACTAAGTCAACTCCAGTCAAAGTCAAAGTCCTGGTCAAATTCAACCTTCCAGGTCAACCCTACTCGCCGAGTCTGCCTACTGACTCGCCGAGTTCATATGCTCAGAGTCCTTCCATTCGCAACTCAACTCACCGAGTCAGCCCCTGACTCGCTGAGTCTACCGATTTCCAAGTCCTGACCTGTCCAACTCACTGAGTCCCCACTCAACTCACTGATCCGAGTCTTAACTCGAAGGGTTTGGGGTTTTGCGACTTGACTCGGTGAGTCCAAGAATAGACTCTTCGAGTCCAAGGCAATCTTCAACAGACTCGCCGAGTTGTTCTTCCAACTCGCCAAGTTCCTGCCCAACTTCATCCAACTCGCTGAGTCGCTCCAGTTCTTAATCCATTTAGTGGCTTTTCGAGCCATGCAGGGGCTCCAAATCATAAATCCATACTTCCAAAGTCCATTCCCCATGTAAAGTTGCGAACTTTATGTATAACTAAGGAGATCAAGGCTTAAAACTCTACAAACTAAGGTTTAAGACAAAGAGGCTTAACAACCAACCCAAAGACTGATGCTTTATGATTTTCTAAGCCAGAATACATTTAGATCTGAAGTAGCAACTTCAGATTTGGGCTCCAACTTGAAATGATTCAAAGAAATGGCATAAAAGCCCCAAAACTCATCACCAAGATAGATCTTGATGCAAAGGAGTCCAAGTACTAGTTTATTACCTCCAAATTCTATGAAATGTCTTCCCAATCCCAGATCTATAGCCCCTTCTCGCACCTCCAAGATCCTTCTTCCTTCTCCAAGCTTTAATGTACTCTTCAAGACAAGAATTAACCTAAAAATCGGATATGGTGGCTAGGGTTTGGTGTTCTGGGTTAGAGAGGCAGTAAAGGAACCTTAGGGAAGAGAATGGGACGTTTAAATAGGCTCCAAGTCCCGGATTTAGGGTTTTCCTCGTTCTAACCAGACTCGTCGAGTCCCCTTTTCCGACTCGTCGATTCGGTTACTTAATTGATCCCCCGGATCCCGCTCCGACTCGTCGAGTTCCTCCCTAGACTCGACGAGTTGACCCTTTGACTTAGGATTTCTTTCCTTTCTTGACCTTTCTGATTTTGGGTGTTACATAGTTCGTTTAATAATTATTTCCTTACCCCCAATTCTCACGTAGATAACATGGCTGGACTCCATCCCCACAGTAACCCGTACCTTCAGAACGAAGACTATGCTGGATGGTTTGGAGAAGAACCAGAGGATTATCATCCAATCCTTTTTGAATGATCACCATGCTGAAGACTTTTCAGATGGTGCCAACTCTGAGCCCGAGGTTGAGAATCTACCCCGGGTAGCTCCCATTCCAAATCCTAACCCTCGTCCGTCTTTTCATGGCCCGACGCCTCCTTGAGTAGAATGCTTGGAAACATGGAGCGAAGAGCAAGATCAACCTATGTTGTTTAATGGAGACCGAAGCTTCTACAACTTAAGGGAAGGGGGCTCAACAGACAGAGTTCTGCCAATTTTGATCCATAGAGTTGCCCGAACTGAAATTCTGGGCAGGACAGCTCTGCATCGTATCGTAGAGGTTGATACCAATGCAGGAATGCATACCCTCCGCACCAATCACCTTGAAAGAACTCGTGTGAGACCTGAGAGAGACCATGAGACCCTGCTGCAAGCACTAGCTGAAACTCGAGCCAAAGTCATAGAGCTCCTAATACGCCAGAGGGTGTACGAAAGATACCTGCTTGATATGGAACGACAACTGGCTGAACTGAGAGTTCACTAGAGGAATGACCGTCACCAGTAAGAGATGCTTTATTTTCCTTCCTTGTTTTAAGGACCTATTTTCCTGTCTATGTCCTATGTAGCACTTTTCTATGTAACTACCTTGTATTGTAAGTACTTTTGGTTAGGCCTTCATGCTGTCAAAACTTTTCTACTCCGGATATGATGAGAGACCTACTACAAGGTCAATTTTCCCAAACTTATTACATCATGAATATCCATGATATTGACATTCGGCTAATTTCAGAGTCAATCTTTGTTCAAACACTTTCATCTTACCATCGTTGGAATCTACCAGAAACTCACTCTACGTCAAGTTATTGGACTATGGTAATTTAGCTTCGGGATCATATCCAATTCTTTTTCAAAGGTCAGATCACGATATCCACCAGCCAATAATACCCTAGTTTGAACGGAAAATGTCTAGTGACCATTCAATGAACTTACTTCTACTCCTTACTAGGACTGCATCATAGGGTTGTAGGTCAAACCCTCGAGAACATACTTCTACTCTTTACATGAATGATCGGAATACATCTAGGTTCAACCATAATCACTCACGAACTCCTTTTCTTTCGTATAACATAATCATGTCGTCATCCAGAAATAGTCAACCGAACAACGAAACCCCTATCCTTCATATCGACGCCGCTACATTCCAAGCCGCGGTAATAGCTGTTGTGATAGTTGTCCTTGCAAACCTCAGCTCTGGCAACGCAAACAAGACTGGCAAAGGAGTTGACAATTCCGATTGTTGCATTAATCCTGGAAGCCAACAAATGACAACAGTCACGGACTTGCAAAGTCGTAAAACCGAGAAGAAGAAACGAAAGCACCAAGCCCAAAAGGAATGCAAGCGATCCCAAAGACTTGCCATGCTACAGCAACAAGTGGCAACCCCTGCCATTTCAACACCGATCAGACCATACGAGGGAAAACTTCTGTATCAAAGTATAAATCAACCATAATTTGTGAAATTTTTTCTAATTTATTCACATAAGGGCAAAATCGTCCAGATCGGCCACTTTTTCATACTAAACCAATTCCTCCATTTATCTAATAGTGGTAAAAGCTTTCGATGCCTCTGTAAGTTAGACTTTTTTGAATTTGTTGATTCTTTAAGACATAATGGACTGAATCAGGTAAAGAGTTTGTTGTTTTGGCTAATTGTTGCGTATAATAATTGTTTTTTATTAACACATTAACCAATTTCTGATTCTGAACGTGTGTAATATCTATTATAGAACTTGTGTGAATTGGATTGATTTTACATATATTGTTTTGAAGCGAAGCTCTCAGTCTTGAGTGAGTACACGAATAGTCAATAATTTTAGTATTCATAAAATTTACCCTTTTTGGAATCCAAGCTACTACCATGAGACATTAACAAGGTTTGAAAATGCAAAGTTCCCAAATTGCCCCTCTTGATTTAAGTTGGTTGTTGCTATATGTATGTGGATGTACATGGTTGGGTATTTGAGGTTTTATGTTAGGTAGCGGATCTCGATTAGGATATGACACTAAGATTATTTTGGGTAAGTGATAATTTATTCTATCACATTTTTGAGTTTTGACTATGTACTTAAATGTAACTGTTGGCTGAATGTGCAACCCAACATTATTTGTATTTGAGTGTCAAGGTAAGCTTGTATTTGGATATTCATACATGTCTATCAGTCGATCTAGATCTGGATGTGATGAAGCTTCGGATCTACATTTTAGTTATGCAAGTGGTTAATGGGTAAATTTCATGTTTTATTATTAATAGTTGTTATAGAAATGTCCTGATCTATATATTTTCTTCATTTATATAATTTTTTCGACTTTGTCATCAACGTTAACACATAAATGTTCATTTGTTTGTTCAACTAAAGTCAAGTGGGAAGATTTTGTTTTTTATTGAAGGTGTACTATAATATTTTGTATATGATGCAATTTTATTTAATTTTTTTTCAAACATATTGACTGGATTGTACATGTCTTTTGTAGGTGACTTGGAACGTTTTGTGTCAAAGTTGATGGTGGATACAGTAGACAACTTGTATCTTTTGCCTTCTGTTATGAAGATTTTACTGAATTGGAACTTTTGTGTTAATTATGTGGGTTTTACTGACCCAGCAAAAGCAATGTACTTACAATTTTTACTAAAATTAGCAATATGTAACCCATAATGACAATATGCTTGCATTTTATTAAACACAGTAGCATCATTCTTACATAGTGGTTATACGTATTTTTGGTGATAGTTTTAAAGATTGTATTAACCGCCATCATTCTTACATTTTATAATCCATTTTCCATTTCTAATAATAATGTGCACAAGTGTGATGCATATTTTTGGTTATAGTTTTGTAAGATTATATTGAAACAAATGTTTAGATTTTCTATAACCAAGTTGGAACTTAGGCATTCTTCTTCATGTAAGATGAATGTATTTTTTTTTATCAAATTTTAATTACTTGATTATATAATTAAAATTTTAGTTTACATAATTAATTCATTACATTAGTCGTTGTCTTTCGTTTTCAATGATTGTTCTCGTATTTTGAATTATATAAACATGGCACGTTTCCTTTGACAAAGTTTACATTTTTAATAGACGAGGAAACTATCATTGATCATTTTAGAATGGCATCAAAACCATTTAAGAACTATATTAAGGACATCCAAAATTAATTTTATTTTTTAATAAGTAGAAAACATTTTTTATTTTGAAAAGTTTAAACTACCAGTAAAAAAAATTAAGGGTACTTAACTGCATAACTTTTTTATAATACAAGTTTTGTTCATAACCGTAAGCATGATACTTTATATCAACAAAGGCAAACAAATATAAATGAACGAATAAACGATTATTTAACGAACAAAAATAAACGAATATAATTGCATTCATTGAAAGAAAACTAACTGTCCAAAGAAAAAATAATTGCCCAAATGGAAGCTAATCATTGCCTCCACGTGTTATGACCATTAATACCATATGAACCAAAATGAAATTCCAACAAACACACAACCGACCAAATGAATTGTCTAACAAACTAATATGTAATACACATTTTTTTAAATAACAATCTTCTTTTACTTTTTAGCCAAAATGTGTACGCAATTTCATTTTTACCCATAATATCAAATTACTAACATTTAATTTCATAAAAACAGTAGCATACTTATAATTTTTCTCGAAGCAAATTAATAGCCAAAAGGAAAATATTTGCGGTTGTCATTTATATTAATCTATGTCTATCACTTAATAGTAAATGATATTTGCAGATTCATTACATATTTTTTTTGAACGGCCTTACACATACACACGAAACACACTATATTGTAACTACTAAACCTACTTATTTTGTTTATTGTGGGACTTGGATCCTAACCTTTAATTGAGGTAAATCTATTCGTCAACTCTTGATACCATTAGGACAATTACTCTTTTGTTATTCATTACATTTTTTAATAAAACATGTTTCTGAAAAGAAAACTATTTTCCAAAATGAAACTATGAAATCAATGGCCAACCGACGGATAGCAACTAATCGCCAAAATGAAAATATTCAACCCACCACAATTATCATCCACTGCATCGTGCGAGTACCCAACTAGTATATATATATATATATATATATATATATATATATATATATATATATATATATATATATATATATATATATATATATGTATATATACTGGTTTTAAAAAAATATATATATAATCTTAAAAAAATAAATTTTTTTAAATTTTTTTTAAAGAATTTCATATTTTCTAAAAAAAATTAAAAATCTGCATTTAAAAAAAATCGAAAATTATTATTTAAAAAAAATCAGAAAATTTGATTTATTATGTTAAATTATTATTTAAAATTTTAGATTTTGATGTAATATTTGAATTTTTTTGAATATTTCCCGCCTATAACCGCCAAGAACTGCTAAAGCCACCAATAACCGCCAAACACGAGTTTGACAAATTTTGATCAATTTCCGCCAAACAACCTAATCGTAATTGGTTCGAAGCCGTCAAACAATTAATCACCAATTAATCGGCCGCCAAGACCGATTTCTACAACACTAAGATATATATATATATATATATATATATATATATATATATATATATATATATATATATATATATATATATATATATATATATATATATATATATATATATATATATATATATCGACTATACCAGAAGGTAGAGATGGGTTATATATAATCCATGGAGGAGGATGATTATAATTAGAATTGAATATATGAATAAGAATAAAATTATTAAAAAAAAAAAAAAAAAAAAAAAAAAAAAAAAAAAAAAGACTAGAATTTTTAACAAGAATCTTAAAATGATGCTAAAATCTTTAAGTAACCAAATACATGAAAAAATAATCTTTGTCTAATAACTTTGTATTTGGATGAAAGTAACCGAATAACTCCTATGTGGAAGAATTTGGCTACATATAGCAACATAAACAAGTAGTTTTAGTACGTGTATGTATATGTTAGTACATGTATATGTATATGTATATGTGTATTAGTGTATATGCTCATGCTAATGAAGATTAGTCTCCAAGTGGTATATGTATAATGTAAATGCCTTCGAGAGAATCTATTTTAGGTTTGATTCGTTAAGAAACCGTCCAATTGGACCCTTCGCCAAATATTAACTTATATACATTTATACATCAAATTAATCATGAGCCGGCTATTCTATTTTATGGTGTAATTAAGTTAACTATAAATCTCCATTATAGTCCAAAATGAGCATCTTGTCTAGCCTCCTACGCCAAATATGCTTCTTTTATTTTCTTAAACCAAATGGTATTCAGTTTAATTTTTGTTTCTTGATATTATTAGTTTATTACCCACTCACTAAATAAAAAAAAATGTTGTTAAACCCAGTTTCGGATGTCATTTTGTGAAGAAAAAAAAAATGATAAAGTATTTTAGGGCATGAAAAATAATATTACCTGTAAATACACATAAATTTGAAAAGATATTTCATTGTGTTTCAAATATAAATCTAGGAATATTATATACTTGAAAAGATTTTTCTTGAAATTTGGTCATTATAGTGTTAAAGTAACTATAATACGTTTCTTCAAACATTATACAATTGATTATTACCGTATAACAACACTAACTTTGTAATGATCAATTTTGATTATTTTACCACTAAAATTATTAATAATCGGTTTCATCAAATTATTAAAATTATAATTAGTAAACTGTCAATAGATCCAACATATAAAATGTTTATGAATCACTTGCCATCCAACATCCATAGACTAGTGTTTAATGTGTGAATTTGGAACTCATTTTGGTTTAAGCGTGAAGATGATTGTGAAGAAAATAAAAAACACCAACGATTCCCAACTTGAACAGTTTATTCACTATAAACCAGTTCGAACAAACATTTACTTACAACAGAAAACTCTCTACAAAAAATCACTCACACTCATTGTTTACATGAACTACACGAAGACTTTTACATGAAAATCTTCTTAGATTTAAGTATGAACACACAAGGAGAAAACCCTAGTTTTAGAGAGAAGAAAGAGAGAGTCACACACGAAATATCTGCTGAATGATATGAACTACATACACAGATCACAATATATATCTCGGGTATACAGCTCCACAGAGCTATCCACTAACCCGCGTGTAAACCCGATAACCTGCACAAGATATACACAATATACCCAACACAAATACAAATATTCACAACTTACCCTGCATAAGAATTAATGACAAGTTTGACACATTTGATGCTTATTTCAACACCCCCCCCCCCCCCCCCCTCCCCCCACAAACTGATCATTAATTCAAAAAATTTATTAACTTTTAAAAACATCTATCATACCCAAACGACTAGAAATATATTCATGCTGTGAAACACTCAATGATTTTGTTAAAATATCTGCATTCTGATTTAAAGAACTAATTTTATTTATTTTCAAAATACATTTTTCAATTTTTTTCACGAATAAAATGCAGATCTATTTCAAAATGTTTAGTTTTTTCATGAAAAACAGGATTTAAAGCTAATTTAATAGCTGACTCATTATCACAAAAAACATTAACTGGAGTTAAACCATTAATACCAAAATCAAACAACAATTTTAAAATCCAGATTATCTCACAAGCTACCGAGCCCAATGCTGTATATTCAGACTCAGTTGAAGAACGTGAAACAGTACTTTGTTTCTTACTTTTCCAAGATACAAGAGAATTTCCAAAATACACAAGAAAACCAGTAACAGATCTTCTACTAAACAAACATTTAGCCCAATCTGCATCTACATAAGCAGTGACATTCAATGAATTATCTTTTGTTATATGTACACCCTTACCTGGACAATTCTTCAAATACCTTAGCAACCTAAATGCTACTTTTAAATGAGATTTATGAAGTTTATGCATATATTGACTTAAAATGTGCATAGCATAAGAAATATCTGGACGTGTCATTGTTAAGTAAATTAATTTTCCAATAAGTTTTTGAAATTCAGTTATATTAACAACACAATCAGATTTATCCAAATCTGATTCCCTTTTTAAAACCAAATTTGTTTCTAAAGGAGTTTTAACAGGTTTACAGCCAAGCATACCAAACTCATGCAACAACTCTAAACAATATTTTCTTTGATTCAGACAAATACCTTTATCAGTTTTAATAACCTCAATACCTAAGAAATACTTTAACTCTCCTAAATCTTTAATAAAAAATTGTGATTTTAAGAACTTCTTAACATTTTCCAATTCAGCATTACTGTTTCCTGTTATTATAATATCATCTACATATACCAGTAAAATAACAACTGTATTCTCATAATTTCTCACAAATATAGAATAATCATTCATGCTTTGTTTAAAACCAAAAATTGAAAGTGAATGACATAACTTTTCATTCCATTTTCTAGGGGCTTGTTTAAGACCATATAAAGACTTTATTAGTTTACAAACCCTAATATCACCTTTTGAATGATATCCTTCAGGTTGACTCATATACACATCTTCAGATAAATCACCATATAAAAAAGCATTATTCACATCAAGTTGAAACAGAGACCATGAATTATGAACTGCTAAAGACAATACTACTCTTACAGAAACCATTTTAGCAACAGGAGAAAAAGTCTCCTCATAATCAATACCCTCACGCTGACTATAACCTTTTGCTACAAGTCTAGCTTTAAATCTTTCAATTTCCCCATTAGCCTTATATTTTATTTTATAAATCCATCTACATCCTATAGGTTTTCTTCCTTTAGGAAGATCAGTAATTTCCCAAGTATTATTTCTATAAAGAGCCTCCATTTCATCATTCATAGCTTTTATCCAATTAGTATCTAAAGCAGCTTCACTATAATTTTTTGGTTCAACAGTTTTATTAAGATTCGAAACAAAACATGGATTTTCATTATCCAGCAAAGAATAGTTAACTGTTTTTTCAATACCAAATTTATGTTTTCCTTCCACAATATAATCACTAAATTTAGCAGGCAAATGTACAATACGACCAGCCCTAGTAGTCCTAATAGATTGATCACTTTCAAGAGAATTTGTATTATCTTCACCACTTCCCTCAGATATTATAGAAGTACTAGGAAACATCTCACCAGAAGAAGGCACATGTGCCTCCCCAGTCTGGTTGCTGACATCAAACAAATTAGTCTCATCCAGATATTGGTCTGCACTAGCACCATTCCTCTGATGGACATCTCTCAAGTCATCCAATCTAGAATTATCAAGTAATGAACTAGAATACAAAGAATCATCATAGGAAAAAGGATCACTAGAGCTCAAAGGATCATTATATTTATTTGTAATTGAAGAAGGTTTGAGCTTGAAAGGAAAAACAGACTCATAAAACTTAACATCCCTGGAAACAAAAACAAGATTTGAGTCAAGACTAAGAACTTTATATCCCTTTTTATCAGAAGAATAACCAAGAAAAACACATTTATCAGCTCTTTCAGAAAATTTGTCCAAATTATTTAATTTTGTTGCAAAACATAAACACCCAAAAACTCTAAGCCTATCAAAAACTGGAGAAGACTTGTAAACCAATTCATAAGGAGAAACTCCTTTTAACACAGAAGTAGGAGTTCTATTAATTAAAAAAACAGAAGTTAAAACAGCTTCTCCCCAATACTTGAGAGGTAAACCAGATTGAAAAATCAAAGATCTAGCAACATTAAGAATGTGCCTGTGTTTTCTCTCCACAACTCCATTTTGTTGTGGAGTGTGAACACAAGAAGTTTGATGTATAATGCCTTTAGACTCAAACAAATGTCTCATCTTATTATTTAAAAATTCAGTTCCATTATCTGACCTAACTGTTTTAATTTTAACTTCAAATTGATTTAAAAGAATATTAAAAAACAACATGACAGAATCATAAACTTCATCCTTTGATTTTAACAAATACACCCAAGTAGCTCTAGTAAAATCATCCACAATGGTCAAGAAATATCTAAATCCTTCTACAGTGGTCACTCTATAAGGACCCCACACATCCAAATGAACTAATTCACCAAGACTTGAAGTTACATGTTGACTAACAGGAAAAGATTCTCTAGTTTGTTTTGCTTTATGACACACATCACATGGAGGAAGAACATCATTTTCAAAACTAAGTTTTTGTTTTAAAGAAAGCAAAGCTTGATCAGAAGGATGACCAAGCCTGTTATGCCAAGTAAGTTTAGAAACACAACAAAATGATGAGGAATTATTAACCCTAAGAGAATTACCTGAAGGTTCACTATTCATGTAATAGAGACCTCCAGACTCTCTACCATTCCCCACCATCACCTTTGATTGTAAACCCTGAATTTTGCAACCATGTTCATTAAAAATGACTTCACAATTACTGTCCTTACAAACTTTATGAACAGATAACAAATTTACATTGAAGTCAGGAACAGCAAAAACATCAAACAGTGTTAAAGAATTAGTCATATTCATATTACCAATCTTTTCTATTTTAGCAGAAGTACCATTAGGATGACTAACAAGAAGATTCAATTGAGACTGTAACAGCCCGGAATTTCAGGTATTGTTTTGAAACTATTTTTGGGACATTTTAGGAAGGGACTCGGCGAGTTGGTGCCTGACTCGCCGAGTAGGACCACAGGCTTGGTCACGGATGCGCGACTGGACTCGACGAGTCCAGATATGGACTCGGCGAGTCGACGCTGTTCAGCAGAAACCCTAGCCGTTTAGTTTGGAACGTATATAATGCCCCTTAGGCCGTCATTGTACGTTTTTTGGCCGATTGTGAAGAACCTAAGCATCTGTGGACGACTAGAGGAGAAGGGAAGGCTATTGGGACCTTGAGGAGATTGTTAGGCAAGAAGAGGCAAGGTTTTGGTCAAAGGAAGATCAAGAGAATTGAGTTCTGAAGGTTGGGGACGCAGAGAACACGTTTTTCAGGTAATACTCGGACCATTTCTGTTGTTTTGGTGGTGTACACTAATCTAGGGTTTATGAGACCCATTTGGGGATTAGATAGATTATTATGTTGTTACCCAATCGTTTATACCCCAGTAATAGGATGCTTAGAGGTCCAGATAGTCCCGTGATTGCATGTCTCGGGACCATGCGTATTTCAGGAGGCAGAAGATCAACTGCATGGCATGGACTCGCCGAGTCCAATGATCAGACTCGGCGAGTAGCTTGAAGATTTACTGGGACTCGCCGAGTTGTTCTTCAGACTCGGCGAGTAGCTTGAGGATTTATTGGAACTCGTCGAGTTGTTCTTCAGACTCGGCGAGTGGAGTCGGGGTGGCCCCGCGATTCTTCCACGAGGATCTCGTCGAGTCAGGAGGGATACTCGACGAGTAGAAAGGGGAACAACAGGGAAGTTGGGGAGGACGTCTAGACTCGTCAAGTCGCCTTTGCACTCGACGAGTCCGGTCAAGTTGACCGTTGACCAGAGTTGACCTACATGTAATTTCGTAGGGTCAGTTGTCTTGTTTGATAAGATTATTAATAAGGGTATATGGTATTATAGGGAGACTACAGATCGGCGGACCGAGTGCGAGTGGTTTCAAGGGTTTATAGTTTACATACTACGAGGTGAGTCTTCTCACTATACTGTACCCGGAAGGATATCTATGTGTGACCAGAAGGTCGAATATGTTATGTGTTATATATATGCTATAATTGAAAAGGTAGTTGTTATGCATGCTATGTATGTTCTATGGGCCGGAAGGCAAAGTATTATGTGACAGAAAGGTCAGGTATGATATATGATATATGTGCTATATGTGTTTAAGTAATTGTACTATGTGTTGCATATGTTTATGGGCCGGAAGGCAATATGTTACGGGCTGGAAGGCAATACGTTACAGGCCGGAAGGCAATATATTATGGGCCGGAAGGCGTTGTACTGTGGACCGTAAGGTTCGGGCCTGGAAAGGCGTATATGTGTAGTGGTATACTGGGGAACTCACTAAGCATTTATGCTTACCAGTTGTTATGTATGTGTTTCAGGTACTAGCGAGGACCGTGGGAAGGCGCCGGCATGATGCATACACACTGCTGCTATTTGAGATCTTAGGGATTTTGTATATGTATTTGATATGAAACATGAAATAAATATTATTGGTTGAATGAAACTACTTTATTTTAAATGAAAATTTTATTTGAAAATTTGCGTTGTTACAGAGACACATCCACAGTGTCATGAAGAAGAGATTCAGAAGCAATCATATGTTGATTTGCCCCTGAATCTACAATCCATTTCTGATTACTAACAGAAGAATTAAAAGCTTGGAATAAGCAAGTACCTGCCATATTAGCACTAGCAGATGCTTCCTCATTAACCTGCTTATCATTTATAAGTTGCAAAAATTTGATATATTGTTCCTTGGTAAGTTGATGAAACTCAGACTCTCCAACAGAATCAGCAGAATTAGAAACACTAGAACTCCCAGAAGAAGTTGTAACAGAATTAACAGAAAAGGATTTTTGACCATTAAAATCATTTTTCCTTTTAAAATCTTTTGGATATCCTATTATTTTGTAACACTTATCAATTGAATGACCTTTAACACCACAGTTTTTGCATTGAACAATTTGACTCTTATTTTTATTAGAACTGTTGGAGTTAAACTTATTATTAAATCTACTATTAAAAGCAGTTGACTGAGACTTAGATGAAGCTTGAGATGACAAAAGAGACCCCAAAGAACCATTTCTTTGGAGAGACTCCTCTCTAGACAATATAGAAAAAGCTGTTTTTACTGAAGGTAATGGTTCCATAAGTAAAATATGACTCTTAACCTGACTATATGAATCATCAAGACCACTAAGAAACTGCATAAGTTTCATGAGATTAGAGTGATCCTTTTGTTTAACAGCAGCTTCACATGTACATTCAGTGAGACTAGTAAGACCATCAAATTCTTTCCAAAGAGAGTCAAGCCTATTGAAGTAGTCTGAAAGAGAGATTCCATTTTGTTTAAAATTATTTATTTGTTGATGAATATTAAAAACCACAGAACCATCTGACTTATTATAAGTTTCAAACAGACTATTCCAAACATCCTCAGCAATGTCAGAATAGGCTTGACTCTGATAAATGGAATCAGAAACAGACGACAGGAGCCAAGAGCAAACAACTGCATTTGCCCTATCCCATTTAATTTTTTTTGATTCATCAACACTTGATTTATTACAAGTTCCATCTACAAAACCAAGTTTATTCCTAGCCTTAAGGGCTCTAGACATAGAACTTCTCCACAATCTAAAGTTCTCATTACCAGTTAGTTTTATTGTAATAATTGTTGTAACAGTATTATCAGAAGGATGGACAAAAAGAGGATCATCAAAATTAACTTGATCATCTTTTCCACTTCCACCCGGAGGATCAGTAGACCCAGCCATATGAAAGAATTAATCACAAAACTTACTACAGAAATGAGATAACAAGAGAGAAAAAAAACACGAAACAAACAGATTCGAGTATTGACTTAAAGTCGAGATGGTCACCACGTTTGTCGGGGCCCAAGACAATCAATACCGATTCAAGACAATCATAAAGAACACACTATGAAAGCATATAAAAAGCAAACAGCAATAACTGGTGTACTCAAGACAACCAGAATCTCACAAACAAAATATGAAAAGAATGGAAGAGAACAAGAAATCCCTCACAGTGCTATAGTGACGATCTCTTTAATGAGTCGACTCTACTTGTCCGTTCTCTACTTAGGGTTTATCGGTGATCAACTCCGACCCTTAGAGAGTTATTTCAGACAGATAGATTAATCGACTGAAGCAACACCGACATTAGCAACACCGACGTTCAACACCAAGTATCTAGCAACTAATCTTGCAAGGATCCACAAAGAACTCACAGTACCAGGATTCTTTAAAAACTTTTCATTAAAAAAGAAACCGATCTAAAGATTTAATGAAAGAAAACTTCAGATCAATCAGCAGAGAATGTAAAAGAGAAACAAACGGTTAGAAACAACCTTTAACGATGACGCTTTGGGAAAAGACAATCATCGATGAACACCAAAACGAAGAACACAAAGCCTACAGCTCTGATACCATGTGAAGAAAATAAAAAACACCAACGATTCCCAACTTGAACAGTTTATTCACTATAAACCAGTTCGATCAAACATTTACTTACAACAGAAAACTCTCTACAAAAAATCACTCACACTCATTGTTTACATGAACTACACGAAGACTTTTACATGAAAATCTTCTTAGATTTAAGTATGAACACACAAGGAGAAAACCCTAGTTTTAGAGAGAAGAAAGAGAGAGTCACACACGAAATATCTGCTGAATGATATGAACTACATACACAGATCACAATATATATCTCGGGTATACAGCTCCACAGAGCTATCCACTAACCCGCGTGTAAACCCGATAACCTGCACAAGATATACACAATATACCCAACACAAATACAAATATTCACAACTTACCCTGCATAAGAATTAATGACAAGTTTGACACATTTGATGCTTATTTCAACAATGATAATTTTGTTTGTTTGATTATATTTGAGTTAAATAATTGATTATTTAAATAATCAATTTCATATTAAATACTACAACAATATATATATATATATATATATATATATATATATATATATATATATATATATATATATATATATATATATATATATATATATATATATATATATATATATATATATATTGCGTACACTTATTCTTTAATCCGAATTTAATAGACTGAATACATCCCAATTATTGTTAGCTACAATCCATTTACGATTATTTAATCTTATCAAAAAATTTCGTCCATGAATAGTAGACTCCCCACCCTCTCTCCATAAACAGAACCAGATTTCCCCTGTACAGTATGCGTTTCTCGAAATACCTTTGCTCACTAGCTTAATCTCTCACTTTCTAATCCGAAATTTTTGTGTATCAAGCTTTTGTTAAGTTCATAATCTACTGAATTCGAAAGAATTCATACAAAAATGTCTTTGAATTTTCTATCTCCACTGCAATCCAAAGTAATCGCTTTCTCCGACACCTCCATATCCCAAACCCACCTTCTCAAGCTCCAAGGTATGTGTTCTACCAACTCAATAATTATTTCATTTCATGATTTGATAAATCAAGCAAGCAGTATGTCAAATTGATGTAAATTCGATTCTTTATTGTTAATTTGAGAATTTGGGTTCATTTTAGGCGGGTTTTCGTTTAAGAGAAAAGATGTTAAGGTAGTAATTGGAAAGGGGGTTCGATGTTCGGCGCAGCCTTCGCCACCACCGGCGTGGCCAGGGACGGCTCTTGTAGACCCTGGGACTAAGAATTGGAACGGCCCTAAACCTATCTCAATTGTGGGATCTACTGGTTCGATTGGTACTCAGGTGAATTTTATCAAACACATGGCGGGCGTTGAAAACATTCACATAATTTGATGATTTCTAGCTTTAATTTGCATAGTACTGTAACAATAATTGATCATTTCAAGTTCTATATTTGTAGACACTTGATATTGTTGCTGAAAACCCCGATAAATTTAGAGTTGTGGCACTTGCTGCCGGCTCAAACGTGACGCTTCTCGCTGAACAGGTAATTATGGTGTAACCCTAGTCTTTAATCTCTATTTCATGGTTACCGAATCATGTTTTATTCAATTAAGCTTTGTGGATTCATCGTGTAGGTGAAGACATTCAAACCTCAATTAGTTTCCATTAGAAACGAATCTTTAGTTGAAGAACTCAAAGAAGCTTTAGCCGATGCTGATTACATGCCGGAAATCATTCCCGGAGAGCAAGGTGTGATTGAGGTTGCCCGCCATCCAGATTGTGTGACCGTAGTCACCGGCATAGTCGGTTGTGCTGGTTTAACGGTAAATCTTTACTTCTTCCATTTGAATATTTTTTTTTCATCGTGTTTTCTTCTAGAATCCTTTTCGTAATCCATTAAAGCTTTCTGCTTTACGAAATGTTTTCATGCTATGATTCTTTTTCTTTCATAATAGCCCACAGTTGCTGCCATTGAAGCAGGAAAAAACATAGCTTTAGCTAATAAAGAAACCCTAATTGCCGGAGGCCCATTTGTCCTTCCTCTTGCACATAAACATAACGTAAAGATTCTTCCTGCAGATTCAGAACATTCTGCTATCTTTCAGGTAAAAAAAAAAAAAAAAAAAAAAAAAAGTAGTTGATTGTGAAAGACATCATTTACTCAATAAGTATGTTTTATATTTCAGTGTATTCAAGGCTTCCCTGAAGGTGCTCTAAGGCGTATAATCTTAACTGCATCTGGAGGTGCTTTTAGGTATTGTAATTCTTTCAATTAGAGAAAAATAAGTAAGTATTCCGAGGGGTAAAAAAGGAAAAAAAAACTAAAAGTTGTTATATTTAAGATTAAATTACATGAATGGTCCCTATGGTTTTGGGTAATTTGCACGTTCGGTCCGTAATTTATTTTTTGAACTCGGAATGTCCCTACTGTTTGTTATTGTTACATGCTTGGTCCCTATTGTTTGTTTTTGTTACGCGTTTGGTCCCTATCTTATGTAAAAATACAATTATTTAAATATGGAAAAATGGTATGGTAGGTAAGGTAAGGTAAAGGGGTGGGGTTGGAGTGTGTTTATTTAAATAACTTAAAAACATAGAGGGAAAAAAAGACTTTTTATGTAAAACAGGGACCAAGCGTGTAACAAAAACAAACAGTAGGAACCTTTCGAGGTAAAAAAATAAGTTAAGGACCAAACGTGCAAGTTACCCTAAACCATAGGGACCATTCATGTAATTTACCGTATATTTAATTATGTATAGGGATTGGCCGGTTGAAAAACTAAAAGATGTAAAAGTAGCCGATGCGTTAAAGCATCCTAACTGGAGCATGGGGAAAAAGATCACCGTGGATTCGGCTACACTTTTCAACAAGGTAATAATATTTCTTTTTTTTTTTATTGACTTAATGTATACATGACTTAATCTGGTAAGCTATATATTTAACAGGGTCTCGAAGTTATTGAAGCTCATTATCTATACGGCTCAGACTATGACAATATCGAAATTGTTATTCACCCTCAATCGATCATTCACTCAATGGTCGAGACACAGGTTCAATTCCTATAACTCCACTTATCTTTCCATATATAGAAAGATTAAAAAAAGAAAGGGTATTATCCGAAAAATCAAATCATTTCTATTTTGTATATTTTTTTTACAGGACTCGTCGGTTCTAGCACAATTAGGTTGGCCCGACATGCGTATACCGATTCTTTACACATTATCTTGGCCCGATAGAATACCCTGCTCTGAAGTCACATGGCCCCGCCTTGATCTTTGCAAGTATGTATATTGTTTTATTTCGTTAAACTTTCTATAAATGGATAGAATGTTTTTTTCTAATTACGGAAAGTACAACTGTGATGCAAGGTTGGGATCACTCACATTCAAAGCTCCGGATAATGTCAAATACCCGTCGATGGATTTGGCTTACGCGGCCGGGCGAGCTGGCGGCACGATGACCGGAGTTCTTAGTGCCGCTAACGAGAAAGCCGTTGAAATGTTCATCGATGAAAAGTACGTTTTTTGTAAATGTCAACTGTCACTGTCACTATTACTGTTATTGTCTGTTCCTGCTAAAGTACGTGGTGATGTTTATACAGGATTAGTTACTTGGATATATTTAAGGTTGTGGAGCTAACATGTGAGAAGCATCGAGATGAATTGGTGACGGCGCCTTCCTTAGAGGAGATCATATATTATGATCTGTGGGCCCGGGAATATGCTGCAAGTGTGAAACCGACATCGACATCGACATCGCAGACCCCTGTGGGTGTTGTATGAGTCAATAGATATATGATGTTGCAATGTTTACATGGGATGTGAATGGAATCCTTTGTAATGTTTTAATGGGGAAGGGTGTAATAAATTTAAAATTATAAAAAGGCTAACGCTTTTTTAATACTCGCAAGTATACAAGTAATGGCGTGTAAAATGGAACTAGCGGAATTGATTGTAAAATTTTGTCGAACAGGGCATTTGTCGCTTATAAATTACAATTTCAAAATTAAGATCATTGAGGAAAAAACACACATTCGATAAAAGGATTTGTTAGTAACTTATTAATACACCTACATATAATCCTAGCAATAAATCATTTTGTCAACATTTATTAAAGTCGTTCCGATATGTTATAGAATATGATCGAATATGCAAACACCGACAAAGGACACCAACAGTAAATACGATAATGCTTGGAACGCAAGAAATAAACACAGAGAATGAAAGAACACACTGATATAAAGTGGAAAATCTCAAGACTTCCAAAGTGGGAAAATCTTTGGAAGTCTTAACAATAGAAAGGAGAATAACCTGATACTCTAGTTCAATCCACGATGAAGTTGGATTGAGTGTAGATGATTGCAAACATCTCTCTCCTACAAAATAATTAGACAAAAGATCTCACATCTTCACTTTGCTAAAAAAATAAAAATAAATAAAGCTTATACCACGATCCAAAAACTGAAGTTCATGTTAATCTTGGGTAGAAAAAAAGCGATTTATAGGCTGTTTAAATGGCTGGAAGAATCCTTATTGGGCCAAAAAAAACTATTATGGGCTGCTAATTTGGGCTTATAAATTTGAGAAAATCAATTGTAACTGATATAAATATATACGCTACGAAAAGCAACATTAGTATTGTTAATATTTTTTCTAATAAAAGTGTTTATTTTTTTTTAATAATGTGTTATCTTATTAGTCCTAATTAATGTCATATCATTTGTAAACATATTGATTCTACATTTTAGATTTTAAATATCTCATTTTAATATAAATTATAAGGTGACACATGTATTTAAATACAAATCATAAGGTGACATTTATTTAAATCAATGATTATAATTTTATATAATTAAAAAATATCTCTTAATTAACAATTTATTTAAAGTAATTGATTAATAATTTTAAATTTTTACTATGAAAATTTAATTAATTTTGTAACTCGGTTTCCATATTTTATAAGCTAACGGTAAGTTAATATTGTAAATTTATGCCATTAGGCTATTTACCAATTATTCCATTGAGAAAGCTCACTTCTCTAGGTTTTAGCGATAAAAATCAAGTTTTTATATAGTGAGAAAGATGAAGATGTACTAAAAATGGATATAAAACAAAAAAAAATACTACAAATCAATTTGCAAATCTTGCATCACTTAAAAAAGCTTTATTCCGTTTTTTTAGTAACTTGCATGTTAACACTTAACATGGTGCATTTATATTCTGCAATCAACAAAGTTTTACACATCAATGACAATTCATAGACAGTAATAGAGTTATTTTTAATAGAGTTATTTTTTTTATAGATATTTTTTTTCCTTATTTGAGTCGTCTGAAAGATTGAATCCATGAACAAGTTAATTAAACTTTTGCTAATTATACACAAAAAAATCATATAAAATAGTGAAATACACAAAAATACCATAATCCAAAAAAAAAACTAAAAATAAAATAAAATAAAATTTAGATCTAGGTGTATTGATTATCATCACAATACATAGACACGTTTCATATAAGACCGAGTGGTATACCCACCACGAACCGGTCATGATCTAGGTGGCCACAAAATTTTTTCGTGCACACCACCCCGAGGTTTCGTGATGGCCCGTGCTCTTGGCGCTTCGTGTTGGGTAGGATGAATGCAAACGAGTGAACGACCAATCGTTGCCTTTTTTTTTGACCATTTAATGGTCATGTTTCAAGTTTTTAACTTTTTAATTTTTTTACAAACTCATACCTATAAATAAAAGTATAAAACCCTCATTTTTCATCAAAATTTACACTTTCTTTCTCTAAAAACTCTCATTTTTCACCAAAAAAAAACACATGGATTTCTTTAAGAATTTTGATTCGGATGATGACGAAAAATTCATCTCGACATTCTTCAATGTTGTGCAATCGTGATCCTCAAGCCGAACACAACTTACTGTTACGTGATTATTTTGCCGATAATTGTATTTACAATGATAACTCATTCGAATGTCGTTTCCGTGTAAATAAGACTATATTTTTACATATTAGTAATGTTTTAGAAATCCGTTATAATTTTTTCAAACAAAAACCTAATGCTAGAGAAATAATGACTTTTAGTAGTATACAAAAGTGTGCGGCTGCGGTTAGGTATTTTGGATACGGTATAACATTTGATGCATCCGACGAATACTTGAAAGTATCAGAGAGAACCGCAGTTGATTGTGTAGATTGGTTTTGTGCATGTGTGTATGGGGTTTTTCGCCAACAATATCTGCATAAACCTACTCCACGTGATATTGAGAGATTATATTCAGCTCATGAAGAGAGGCATGGATTTCCGAGTATGCTTGGGAGTCTAGGTTGTACACATCTGACTTTGGAAAAATGTCAAACTGCATGGCGTAGTCAATTCACTCGAGGAGATATTTGTGAACCAATTATAATCTTAGAAGTTGTTGCATCTCAGGATTTGTGGATATTATACTTGTTTTTTGGAGCTGTAGGGTCTAACAACGACATTAATGTTTTTGGTTAGTCTCCTCCTTTCAACGATCTTTAGACTGACAAAGCACCTGATATGATATTCACGCTGAACAAACATTCATACAAATACGGATACTACATTTGTGATGGGATATACCTGGATTATTCTACACTTATGAAGGCATACTCGGTTCCTCAAAGTGAAAATACAAAGTTGTTTACAAAGAAGCATGAATTAACTAGGAAGGATATCAAGAGGGCATTTGGAGTCCTCAAGCAAACATGACGTGTAGTGAAATATACTACATGACTTTGGGATAAAGATAGAAATAAATGAATGGTCCAAGCATATATTATAATGCATAATATGATCATTGAAGATCAATGTCGTTCGATTTGCACGTATGATCCAGATGACGTCGTTATCCCGCTTGAAGAGTTCGTACCCGGAATGAATGATTTTTTTTTCACGAGATGTTTAAATTCATAACAGCGAAACGTGTTTCAATATTCAAGAAGATGTCGCAGAGTATTTGTACCAACTCAACATGAACAAATATTAGTTTTTTTTAATATTTTTTTATTTAATAATTTAGGTTATTTAAGTAATGTAATGTAATGTTTTTTTTTTAAATTCTAGAGTAATTAAGTAATGTAGTTTGAAGTTGTGTTTTTATTTTTAGAATTAATGAAAAACTAGTTAAAATAATTCAATGTTCTTTTTTCAAAAAATATAATTTTATTGTATTTTTAAATTGAAAATAATAATAATAAATGATGTGGAGTTGAGTGGTTAGTTGTGTGTATCTCATAGGTTTAGTGGTAGTTAATGGTGATAACTGTGATACTCACCGCTATAGTGCTTATACCATCTAAATTAGTACAATGCCACTAATATTGTGTCATATCAGCTTTGCAATGACTACTTACATGGGTGTAATAGCATTTTTAAAAAATGATCTCCACTGTCACATCAACAATTACTATATATATAGCTAAACATAAATCAAAGGATGTCCAAGCTTCTATTTTATCTATATCTATCTATCTATATATATATATATATATATATATATATATATATATATATATATATATATATATATATATATATATATATCTTATTATTATAATATAGTTTAAATAAAGAAATTATTAAAAAAAGAGCATTATTTAATATTAAAAACCATTTTACAAGGGTTGTTATATTTCAAAAGCATTTCTTATGTGGCATAAAAAAAAAAGTGAATAGATGGCGTTGCAAATGAAATTGTAATCCTTCCTTGTGAATGTTCTTAGTCTTTGTATAGCGGATTGTTTAATCTAAAAAGAGTGCTACTATATACACATTACATCGTTTATAACACCACACTCTAAATTTAACCTATAAAATACAAACTCTAAGAATTATAGGTGCGTTTGGTTGTGGAAAATTGTTTTAATTTTCTATGAAAATGTTTTCAGAAAATAGGGTTGAGTTTTTATTTTCAATTTTTAATGAAAACGCGTTTGATTGGAACGGGTGAAGTATTTATTTTCTATCTTAGAAATTTGGAAAACTTTGGAAAACTGTAAAAATCACTTTTATAATTTACATACAATTTGGAAAACTGAAAATTTTCATTTTCTTAGAAAACTCTGGAAAACTGAACGAACAAAATGTGTTTTCAAAATATCCGTTTTTCGTAGAAATTTTCCTAGAAAAATGAAAAATTTTCCACAACCAAACGTATCCTATGTGCTCTATTTTCTAATAATATGTCACGTCTGAGGAGTTTTTCATTTTTTTTAAAGTTATTTTTCCCCCCAAAACTTATAACATGTGGCAAGTTATTTTTTCTTTCATTTTAAAGTCTTTTTCTTATTTTCAATAGAATATATATATATATATATATATATATATATATATATATATATATATATATATATATATATATATATATATATATATATATATAATACTACAAAAACTTTAAATTCTAATATTTCAAATAACGAAAACAACATATTATGTAAACAAAATAAATTCATTTGGAATTGGACCTATGAATTTAGTATATATATTATTAGTTAATATAAAAACTATAAACTTCAATATATAAAATAATGAGAAACAACATGCTACGTAGTTTAAATCAAATATACCATACTAGGTTATAACCTGTGAACACCACGGGTGAAATTGGTAAAAATAATTTTAATTAAATTATAAAGTAATTATTGAGAATGATCATAAAAATAATAAATATAGATGTGTTGTGGGTAAGTTGATAATGATTTAATGATTGGTTAAAACTATATTCCTTATCTAAAATTAACAATTTTAATCCGATTTTTCTTTAAACTATGGATAAAACAACATATAACTACCTATGTGTAAATACATGATCCTTGAGAAACAAACATATTATATATGCAACATAAAGTAACAAAATTACAGTACCAACTAAAATGAAGAACATGTGCAGTATGTATACATTGAGACAACGATGCATTATAGTCTTTCTTGGATTTTCTATTATTCAAATATAACTTTTTATTTTTTTTTTCAACTCTCTGTAGTGTCCGTGGCATCCCTTTTCTTGTTTGATAAATAATGAAAAAGAATATATTAAAGTTAAAAATAAAATTAATAGTCTCAAAGTAACGTTTACGGAAGATTGGTAGCTCTTGTAATTCGAATACGCTTCAAATCACAAATTGAATAATAACGAAATAACAAATAAATTATAGCTATAAAATATTGTGAGTAGTCAATTATTTCGAAACAAATATTAATTTACATATTTATATTATTTGCCTTTAATTTTTATAATGTATGATTATGCAAAATATTTAATATGGTTTGACAATATTTGTAATGTTGTTTAGGAATAAATTAATTAAACATGTTCATATATTTATAAATTGAATTCACTTATAACCATAGTATATAAAATGATGTTTTTCTTTTTATATGAAATTTTAAATTAGAGTGACCGACACATAGTAGCTACCAACAACCCAATTTCTTGTATCAACCCTACACCCCAAATGTCTATGCAGAGACCGAATTACTGTAATCCTGAGCCGAATTCACTTGTCTGGCACACAACATACCATCGCTTGTTCTCTATTTTTCAAAGAAAACTCAATCTCCGCCTCCATCGATTAAAGATCAGATGCAGATAAATCAAACGGATTCTAGTTCAAACATCTTAGATTAAACACCTTTTGTTGGTTTAGATTACAAATCAGAACCAAGGTAGTGAAATTTGAAGTGTTAATCCAACTACGATGCTAAGATTCAACACATATCTCCATCTATTGTTCATATTTCTTCATTATTGTAAGAAAATTTGAATATTTACATATAATCACTTACATGTTCAATATGCAATATGCAAGAATATTCTGTTTGAAAATGATAGCCTAAAGACGTTCTCCGGAAAACGGAAATGAAGACCGATGTATTTGAAAAGATCGAGTGCTTTGAAAATTTTCATCGAAAATAACTATTCAATTTTGAAAATCGAAAATGCTAAAAATTAGGTGATCATTGTTGGTCGTATATATTCAAAACTAAAAATAAATTTAATTTAATGATTTATCTTTCCATATTTTGTGAATACAAGCTCAATCTACAAAGAAATTTAGCTTAAATTCAACTTAAACTGTAAACGAATATGAAAAAATTGGAGATTAAATTGAAATACAAAAAAGAAAAAGGATTCAACATGTATGGTATTGAAAAACATGTGTAGTGTAAAATCATTTCTGTAGTTTTTTAGTTGATTTGGTTAACATATGTGTATTGTGTTTTTGACGGTTTAATCCAAAGAATTAATGATTTTATTAGGAGGGATGTGGTTTTGATTAACAATATGTTGTTTTAGCATGTTCAAGAGCAAATGCTACTGATATCATTATAATATTACTTCTAACATATCTTATATTGGAAGAGTATGATACATGTTATGTTGGGGAAAAGAGAGCTTAAAGGAAGGATGTTGATGAGTTTTTGGTATGTTGTTACCCCTTATTACTTTCTTCTGTTCCATAATTGGTTGTTGGGGTATATGTGATAGTGAGAGAATGATCATTAGGTTTATTTATTGCTATTATAGGGAGATTATATACAAGTTTTGTAACAAAAAAGGGCAAAAGTGTCCAGATTTGTTAATAAAAAAATATGCATATTTTTTATTAGTATATAACACATAAACAGAAAAAAATAAGAATTAAAACAATATAAATAAGAGTAATGTCATAAACATATGCAAAAGTAGGTTGCCCTATTAGGATTAATGTCATTGAATAACATATAAATATAAATTGAAGAATGCAATAATTTCAGTTTATTGTTATAAAAGGATATAATTGTCCATTTCTGTTACAACAAAATACGGGAAAACTAATTTTTATTAAAATATAACACAAACCGAAAATTTTAAATAAACAAACAATTACAAAATAAGATTAATGTCATAAACATATGCAAAAGTAGGTTGCCCTATTAGGAATGCCAATATTTGGTATAATGTAACAGAAAAGGGAATAAGTGTCCAGATCTATTAATAAAAAGAAAAAAAAATAAAAACAATATAAATGAGAGTAATGTCATAAACATATGCGAAAGTAGGCTGCCCTATTAGGATTAATGTCATTGAATAACATATAAATATAAATTGAAGAATGCAATAATTTTAGTTTTTTGTTATAAAAGGGCATAATTGTCCATTTTTGTTACAACAAAATACAGGAAACTAATTTTTATTAAAATATAGCACAAACAGAAAATTTTAAATAAACAAACAATTACAAAATAAGATTAATGTCATAAACATATGCAAAAGTAGGTTGCCCTATTAGGAATGCCAATATTTTGTAACGTCATAAAATTCCAAACCAAAAATTTTCATTTTTACAATCATCAAAACATGAGTAATAAGTTTAGGTTCCAATGTAACAATTTAGTCACAACCGATTACATAACAAAAGATCACAAAATGGTTTCCCCGAGTGTGTGTACGATCACGCCGGTGCCTTCCCACGGTCCTCGCTAGTACCTGAAACACATAACACAACATATGTAAGCATAAATGCTTAGTGAGTTCCCCAAAATACAACCTACGCACGTACGCCTTTCCAGGCCTTGACCTTCCGGTCCATGTGTCTCAGGGGACTTCCGTCCCGACTGGGTAAACCTTCCGGTCCTACCCAAGTCAACCTTACAGTCCATATGACCACGCCTTCCGGCCCATAACATGTTGCCTTCCGGCCCAAATCAAGCATATCATACATGGCACATATAACGAATAACTTAACACACATAAGGCATATATCTCATATCATATTCGACCTTCCGGTCACACAGTCAAAACCCTTCCGGGTACAGTATAGTGAGAAGACTCACCTCGTATGCCTCGCTAAGTCGCTAATCGTGAATCCTGGAATCACTCGTGCTCGAACCCTCGAGCTGCAATCCTCCTATGATATTATAAATCTATAATTATTACTTGTACCACTAAGGTTGACCATCCATATCAAGTCAACACAGGTTGACTTGGGCAATAGTCTTTAGTCAATTTGGATTGGACTCGACGAGTGCACTATAGTGACTCGGCGAGTCTACGCGTTTTAACCAACTCTTAAGGATTTTCCCTTTGACTCGTCGAGTACTCCCCCGACTCGACGAGTTCCACCTGGGCCTGAATCACAGGGCCACCGCGACTCAACTCACCGAGTCGCAAGGTTAACTCGACGAGTCCCAACTTGACTCGGTCCACCTATCAAAACCTTTCCAACTCTCTGCGACTCACTGAGTCGCCCATAACTCGGTCAGGACTACACACTAGGTGGTCTCAAGGACAATCTTCAAGCGACTCATCGAGTCTGTTCTTCAGACTCGGCGAGTCCATGCCATGCACCAGCTAAAACTGGCTTTTGCGGTCAGATCCGTTCCATACATACATAGATCTGGCCTTCCCAAGCTTATTTGTCACGTAAAGTCTCAGTCTTGGTTGCTATGCAATGCATATAAGGCTTATTTTGGAGAAACAACCTCTAATATGGCAACCTTAGCTTCTAACTCAAAAGAATGGACATAAAGCTTGTCATATGGGGTCTCCTGGACCTGCTAAGGTCCAGATCTAGGTTCCATATCTCCATGGGACCTTTCATACTTCCAATTCAAGCCAAGAAATGCAAGAAGAAACCCTAGATTTGACACATCAACACAAAACACGAAGTTTGGCTCTGAAAGTTACCTCAAGAAGACTCCCCTGATGAAATAGCAACAGATCCAAGATCCCCAACTCTTCAAGCTTGATCCTCTCCCTCCTTTCTTGCAATATCACACAAAATGATGAACAAATGGCCTCCAAACACACTCACAAGGGCTCACAGTCGTATGGGGGCTCTTAGGGTTTAAGGTGGCCGCAAATGAGGGCCATAAGGTCCTTTAAATAGGGCTTAGGACCGGGAAATTAGGGTTTCATTAAACAGCGCGGACTCACCGAGTCCATCCCTTGGACTTGCCGAGTCCGGACGCGAACCTCCGCCCAAAACCGCGACCCGACTCGGCGAGTTCGACCTCCAACTCGCCGAGTCCCCTCACAGAATGTCAAAAATATGAAAATGAAGGTACCTGGGGATCCGGGCTGTTACATATTTGATATAATGTAACAGAAAAGGGCATAAGTGTCCAAATCTGTTAATAAAACGAAAAAAAATAAAAACAATATAAATAAGAGTAATGTCATAAACATATGCGAACGTAGGTTGCCCTATTAGGATCAATGCCATTGAATAACACATAATTATAAATTAAAAAATGCAATAATTTTAGTTTTTTGTTGTAAAAAGGGCATAACTATCCATTTATGTTACAACAAAATACAGACAAACTAACTTTTATTAAAATATAACACATAAATAGAAAATTTTAAATACACAATTACAAATTAAGATTAATGTCATAACCAAATGCAAAAGTAGGTTGCCCTAATAGGAATATCATTAATGTCACAAAAATTATATAATGGCATTTTTTTTTGTCATGGAATAACACAGAAACACGAATTAAACAACACAATAATTTATGTTTTTTGTTAAAAAAAAAAGAATGGTAGCTTCATTCTAAGATAAAATAAAAGGGCATAATCTTCCATTTCTGCAAAAAATGATGTAGACTAAATAGTAGAAAATATGTCTTTGGTTGTAATACAAGATACTGGTCTAAGCATCATTAATAGTAGGATGTCCTTATAATCAATATCATTTAGCATACTGTATAGAGTTTATAGAGAAGAAATGTACAGAAGGAGAAGAATATATAAACAATCAAAATAAGAACACACGATTTGTTAGAATTACACGTAGAGAATGAAACAGAGATGCTTTACCAGAATTGCAGAGTTTTTTTGGGTTTAGATATGAATACGAATACGAAACAACTAATAAAGACGACATAACTTAGAAACTTTTTAGGGATAAAATTGTAATCGATTTGATTCCTATTATGAAGCATATATATATATATATATATATATATATATATATATATATATATATATATATATATATATATATATATATATATATATATTTGGAAAATGATAAAGTAATTTAAAAAACATTGCTGATTTTATGCAACATCATATCATAATCATAATGTTTGATATTTAAATTGAATTTTAATGCAGGTTGAATATGGTAACCGAATTGCTGATTTGTAGGATTTTGTGTGGATTCGTCAAAGAAGCAATGAACAGGAAAACGTTGATAACAAAGTTGTGGAATGAACACGTGGAATGAAGGAGGTCTAAAAAAGGGCCACGTGTACTCCTTAGGAGTCTTTTATTAGGATTAGATTTTTGTTATATTGGATTTAAAGTATATATAAAATAAAAAAAAATTAAATGTTAATTTTGAAAGGAATAGTGTCGCTATTACGTGACTGCCGAATTGCCCAAAATATCACTAAAATAAAAAAGGTTAACTTAAATTTAAGAAAAATGATTGAGAACGATTAGTGGCAAATATATATATCTTTTGTAATCATATATAAATTATTATTTTATAAAATGTATATTATTTTTTTATCTATCTTATGAAAAATAACCTTGAAATACAAATTAGATGATAATAAAGTTAATAACATTTTAATTAAATATCATAAAATAATAATAAAATTTGAATTTTGTTAGATAATTATAACATAATGATAATAATAAAATATAATAATTAATTATGTGTTTTTTTTAAATTTAGATTTAAGTTTAGAAAGAAAAATAATTAAAAAATAATTAGAAAAGTGGGTAAATTGTAAACATCCACCAATAAAAAAGTGAAATAAAAAAAAATTTAAAGATGAGATAGTTTTTATGGAGTCAACCTCAAATTAGAAAAACCAGTGTTTTAAAAACCGGTCGAATCGGGAACCAGAGGTGACGGCAGTTCAATTTGGACCAGTATTATAATGATCTACTGACCGGACTGAACTGACCGATTTTGGTGAAAAACCGATTCAACCGCCTAAATTGAACCGGAATGGATCGGATTGAACCGGACAGTATTGAATTTTTGTGTTTGTTTTGGGCTTTTTTTTTTATTTTGATTTTTATAATCATTATTTTTATATGTTGAATTCTACTTATGTTTGTAATACTAAAAAGATAACAAGTTTTTTAATTAATGTATGCATGATAATTAAATACATATAAAAATATAGAACATATTTGATCATCTAGTTGAACCGGTTAACGTTACCCGACCGATCCAATTAAAAAACCGGTTTTTAAACATTGAGAAAAACCCAAATATCATCCCATGTGCATCTTCGGAGTCAAACAATAATTCAGCCTCTATTTCAAAAATAAAATAAAATGAAGTTGTCTAGAAAAACAAACCTAAAAAAAGCCGTATATATATCCAAAGGCCCCCAATCAAAATTAATCAAAAGTCTCTTATGGAGTAATTAAAAAGTATAGATTGGTGTTATTATAGATAGATAGATTGGTGTGTAAAAAGAAATTATCATCTAATAACAAAAGATAAACTATATTTAGGATCTAGGGCTCTAGGCATCTAGCTACTAAATTTCCTTATTAAAATTAGATATTAGCTAATTAATAGTTATTGTATAAAATTCAATCAACATATTACTCATATTTTTATGAACAATAGATACTCTTGGTACTTATTGGATAAAATTTATACAATTATTGTTAACATACGTTTTGTTTATCATCCTACATGTCTGATACATTGGTGTACATTACGTATATACGACAACCAAAAATAAATCAATGCCATAAGAATTTAACAAAAAAATCCCAAAAACTATGAAAAGAAAATTGGTAACATCCAATATGGAAAATTGATTGAGATGTGCATTTGAATGAAAGGATGCTTGTGGTTTGTACCCATTGACATTGACTTGATATAAACTATTCATGTATACATATATGGCCACCTCTTTCTTTTCCACTTCGATGATATTTCCACCCACTTCCCTTATTAATTTTATGCCTACCTGTATTTCCATCAATTCCACATCATATATACATACGTAAATGCAATTCATAAGAAATTGTGTCATATATAATATATTATAAAAAATGTAATGTAAGCAAGTAGAAAGGGATGCTCATTGCAATAGTAAGGAAGAACGGGGTTACTGCACCTTGACAATACCATTATACCAAAACAAATAAAACTAAAAAGGAGTATTGAATAAAAATGAAGTTAATTGGAATTGTCGGTTTGTTTTTTTTTCAATGATTTTGAATTTTAATCAACTCTTTAGTTGGAATCTTTACAACCCATCAATGTGTACACTTGAATTGTAAAGAGATTATATACAAAAGATTTTATATATTTTTATTGAGTTATTATTATAATTTTTTAGTACATCATTAATCATAAAAATATATTTGTTATAACAATGTTATTTAAATATAATTGTATAAATCGATAAAATTTTCAAAATACAACAGCTTGCTTGTGGTAGCGGTTGTTGACATCGTTAGCATAAGCTTGTGGCCTTGGTTTCTTGGTGTTGTATATTTGTTTCTTCTATTCTCGTAAACATCGTGTGTAATTGAATGGAATTACATGTCCATTTCATTAGAATTGATCTTTTTAGGAAACTTGAATTTTGATGACACATTTAGGATATGGAGGAAGTATAACGCATATATGACTGCATTTGAATTTGTTTATGGTTAACCTATATATAGGAACTAGGCGAGTGATCCCGTATTGCGGGGTCAGATGTGTTGTTTTTTTAGGGTGATTGCCTGTAAATATTCTACAATGAATTATTTATTTATATATTGAATGCTGATGTAAATAGGTTGGTTTTCATCAATTTGAGTACTTTTAAAGCGATCATAAAATTTGTAAAGAAGACAATTTTTAAGAATATACTTTTGCACATTATGGATATTCAGGTTTCTTTGACTTGGATCAAACTTCTACCCAATCCAAACAGTAAAAACCAAAATGCACCAAATTGAACTAAAACAAAACTCAGACAATCAATTCACCTAATTGTATTCACATGATAGACTTTTAATAAAAGGAAATGAAATGGAATTCCATAATTTGTCAACATTTGTATGAGGATGGTGATGAGATTATTGTGCTATTAGATCGATAGATTCTAAACGAATTTACAAGAATAATAAAGCAAAGTGTAAGGTCCTGAAAACGGATCTTAGCCAATGACAAACAATCAATCAATCAATGTAACAAGAATTGGAGTAGAAAAAGAATTAAATCAAGCTTCCACACGTTTATATATTAAAACGTTTGGTACAACTCGAATACACATGGTCGTGAACACTTAGACGAACAACCTTACAAATGACCTAGACAAGCCCTATATATAGGGAACACTGGCCGCAAACTGGGTTTACAGCCGTAAACCTGTTTACGACCGTAAACACCAATCCAGGCCGTAAACAGCCAAACACCCCCAAAATACACAAGATTGACTCAATAGACCCTATACAATAGAAAGCCTAGACCAAACCACAGACTGGACCCTTCAATCTCCCCTTTGGTTTGGGGCTAGCTTGACTTAGTCCTTGTCAACAAGAAGAACATCTGAATCGCCCATTGCCCCATTCCACACCCTTTTGTTAATGATAACGGCAACTATAGATGTATACTCTTTAGCAGCTGGCTGAAAAATGTCTTCTGTAACTTTAATTTGATGTAGGTTCAACTAATGAATATCCCTTTTCCCAAACTGAAACAGATCTCTTTTGTCATATAAACGAATACATCCATATTGAAGCTTTATGACAACGAAGGTTGTAGTTTCATCGAAAACCCAGTAAAGCATGGATGACAAAGATCCATCTGGATAATTCTGAAGTATAGGTATCTGTTTTACTTGACTTGTAGCAGACCACATTACATTCCGAAGAGGAAGATTAGTTTTGGGATCAAGAACACTTGGGTATAGTTTGATGATAGACTCTGCAGTCTTCATTGAAGGAAAGCCTTTAACCACTTGATCTTCCAAAAAGTGCTTAAATTTGTGTTGCCTTTGGATTTTGAGAGGGATTTGCAAAAGGAGCTTTCAACAGCTCTAAAAGATAAACCCTGGTACAGGAATTAAAATCATGAATATCTTTTTAGAGTTCTGTGTTGCCACTTTTGCGTCTCACGAGTCACATGTTTAGAGTATCATGAAAGCCCCATGAAACAATTCCGGACCTATCACCATAGATGCCTCTAAAACATTTTTCTTGAAGATATGTGACGGTAATTTTGAGTTGATCCCTAAGAGCATTTTGATCCGAGCTCCTTTTGAACAAGAATTGACCTTTCTCAGCTACTTTGGCCAATCTTTCATGCTTCAGAGCTACGACATTGGGAACTTGAATTGGTTCCACATCAAAACGATCCACAACTCGTGATGTTTGTACAGGTGGTGACATGACCGGGGGAGATTGAGAAGGCATATACATCCTTGACTCATTAACAGAGGACTTAAACTTGTCACCAAGTTCCTCTTCCAGCTTCCTTTTCAGATCAAAATAGCTAGACGTGAGGAGACCAAAGTGGGTCTGAAGATCAGAGATCTGTTTAGTCTTTAAAGTATTATCCTCTTCAAGATCAGAAACTTGAATCTTGAGCTTGGTATTTTCACTCATAAGATCATCCACCTTAATGTCAAGCTCAATGTTCTTTTGATTAAACATGCTTATTTCCTTTTGAAGCTCAAAAATAGAAGGATTGTCTTCTCCTGAGTGGCCTTCTCTGATAGAAATTCCTTTAGCTTTGGGAAAAGGCACTGAGCTCTGTTCCTTAGCTAGAAATTGAGCAAGCCTCACAGAGGCAACATCATGATCAAGTTGAGGAGGAGAAAAATTTGTTGGTACAGAAGAACCACCAACATCAAATGTGGTGCTTGGTCCTTCAAGAGTTGGTCCAGATGGGTCAGTGATAAGAACAGGTGTTGGATGAATGGGGAGGCTTTGAGATGGTTCAGATATCAACACACCAGGTCTTGGGTCAAGTCTTCTTCTTTTAGTAGGAGGTGAGGAGGTCATAGTTGTTATGGGATCACTCACAGGAGGCTTTGAGGTAGGAAGAACATTAACAAGGGGATGGATCCCTAAAACTGTCTCCTTAGGAGTTGAATCATTAGCCATCTGCTTGGATGTAAGAGGCACGTTCTCAAGAACATCTTCAGTTTCCCGTATCTCATTTGCTGGATGAAAAACATCATTGATACTATCAAAGAAAAAGTCAAGGTTTTCATTGGATAAAAGGTTCTCATTGCTTCCAAAATTCAGTGGAATTTCATCCCTGCCATAACCAGTAAGATCAAGATCTTCAAAAGAGTCTTCAGCATTCGTAGATGCAGTCTTCTTTGTTCCTTCGTTGTAGTTACTTTGAACATGAACAGATGTCAAATCATGTTCTTCAGCCACACAAACACCAGGAGTAGCTTCCTTCTCATGATCTGATACCATTATAACATCATCGTCTGAATATACTTGCTCAGAAGAAATATGCTTAGAAGATACTATATTAGAAGACCTGTGAGATTCAGATGCTTCAATCAGTTCATCAAACTTTTCAAATTTCACCAAGGGAAACCTTCCTTGAAATACAACTTTACCCTTGCGATTCTGTTTAATCAGCCCAACAGTGTGTGGGTCAAGGGATTTCATATCTAGGGTCTCTCCTTTCTTAGCCATCTCTGGGAATTGCAAGTCAATAAACACTTGAATAAACCTAGGATACATCAAGAAAGTATCTATAGTCTTCGCGTTGATCTTCACAATGAATTCGTCCAGAATAAACCTTGAAAAGCTGAATTTTATCCCTTCAGCAAGCGCGACGATAACTCCTGTATTTCTTAAAGAAATTTCATCCGCACTAGTCTGTCTACCAGATATACAGGTCACAAAGGTGTGAGCCAGGAATCTCTAATAAAGCGGTAGGAGTTTCTTTATGGTGGGAGGAAAAACGTCTTCGTAACCCATTTTGTTTAGAACTCCTTGAACTTCATCAACAACAATCTCAACAAGGTAGGTTGATTGATCATCAATTTGTAATGCATCTCTAATGATTTGCTTTGTGATAATAATTTTGCATCCTTTCACCTCAGCCTCAATGGACACAGATCTGTCATCTCCTCGTTTCATCTGGGCAGACATCCAAAATTCCTTAATAATTCCTTGATACACAGCAGGACTCACAGTGAGAGCATTGGACAGAAAACACTCTTTTAGCCCATGAATCATCGATTTGAACTCTTCATGAGCAGCAGGAGGTTCCACCAGCAGGATTGGAAGATTGTGACTGCCTGCGAACTTGAGACTTGCCATTTAAACTGCACACAATGGGCCAAGTGAGAAAACAAAGTAATTAAATGATATAAAATTTATGGATTTCTCAATCAAACAGTTTAATCTTTGGCCTTAAGATACAAGTCAACAGGTAATTGACCAAAATGAATTTGTTAACAAAATGAGCATATACGACCGTAAACAGCCTGAACGTACACGACTTGGCCGTAAAAAACCTGGGTGTACACGGCTTGGCCATAAACAGCCTGGCCATACACGGATGGGTTGTAAACGGCTGGGCCGTAAACGCCGATAACTCAAAATCACCGATTAATCCCTCAAAAGCCATCGATTTGATGAAAGAAACACACTTCACCAGTCGATTTTAGCATACCTATGAGAATCAAAACTCAATTTCACGGAAGAACACTGAATTTTTTTGAGTTAGAGAGAGAGAGATAGGGAGGAGTTTATGACCGTGATCTTGAAAATGAAGGGAGGAGTGATGAGTACGGCTGTAAAATCCCTTTTATACATTGTTTAAGTCTTAGCTGTTATCCACACAGTGTAAGATGAAGTCCAAATCCCAAACTTTTAAAAAACAAAACATTTTGAGGGTAAAAATTAAAATAAAATAAAAATAAAAATAAAATAATATAAAATAATAAAAATTTCTAAAATCTAAAATTTTAAAAGATATTAAAATTTAGACAATTTAAAGAGAATAAATAAAAAATTAAAAATTAAAATTAAAATTAAAATGAAATAAAATAAAGGTGAAAATGAAATTAAGAATTAAGAATTAAAAATAAAAAATAAAAACAAACTTAATTCATCTCAACTGATACCGAACATAATTTTTGTGATACTGGGATCAAAGTTATTAGACAGCCTTAATCCATTTGTCGGTACCTTTACCTTCATGTTTATGTCTGGTCGATCGCTGATATTGTGTGTAACACCCGCAGTTTCAGGCTAGTCAATTTAGAGTCAATGAACATCAAAAATGAGTTTTATTATGAAATATTATTTAGAATAAATAATCTTAACCAAGTTATAGAATATGTCTCAAGGGTTCCGTACATATAAAGAACGCCGAAATCCGAGTTAAAACGAATAATTTATAGCCCGTCGAAGTTTTATGGCAAAACCGGCATGGCACCGGAAGACGTAAATAGTGAATTTTTGATAAAGTACTTTTTAGCCTTATAAATATAAATAAAATTTTTAGTAAACGTTAAACCAAGAACATACAAAAAAAAAAGAACGCTCAAATCTGACTTCGTATGGGGAAATTATGAATTTTCTAAGATTTGGCTTAGCAGTGCACAACCCGAAACTCAAATTTTAGATCGAACGGTTTTTAGCCTACGCGACCTAAATGATAATTGAGGATCTCATTAATAGGAACTCAAGAGTAAAAAGACAGACGAAACAGAGTCCTTATGTAGAAGTTATGAAATTTACGCGGACATTTAACAGTATAATCTTCTTGTACTATTAAATTTAAGATCGGTCGAGAATTAGCCGATGGAGTCAAAATGAAAGTTGTAGATCTTATTTTTATTTACGCGTAGATATAAAGAACGTCAAAACGGAGCTCGTATTTGAAAGTTACGGATTTTAGAATTCTGAAGTTTGCTGTACGAAAATAGGTGACGTGGCACAATCTTGACCATTGCTCTCTCCCAAATTCTTGCCACCAGATGGTGACATGTGGTACCAATTGCAACCATATGGCACCCTATAAATAGAACCTCTCCCACCATCATTTTTTTTCACACCTTTCCCATTCTTTCTTCTCTTTACTCTTTCTGTAAAACCTCTCTCTAGCCCCGAAACCCCCCGAAAAGCCTAGGGAACCTCTCTAGCACGAGGCAGAAACCCCGGAGTGCTCGACGGATCCGCGAAGAAGAGATTTTTGGCTCGGGAATGTTGCTCCAAGCAAATCCCGGTTTTCTATAAAACCCGTTGTAAGTGAGCTACGCCTACACTATTTTTAATATAGCTTTTATGTAATTATAGTAACGTTATTAGGAACTTATAATAAGTAGTTGGGCTATTATTATGGGTTATATAAGTATTGTTTAATGTTATAATAGTAATAATAGCTAGACTATTAATTAGTCTCTGCGAATAATAGACTAAACTCTAGTGGTAATAATACTAGGTTTCGTCGAAGGAAATTATTTTTAAGAAGCGAAGCGCTGTCTGAGTTCGGAATCACCACATTTTCAAGTGAGTGCATGGTCCCTTTCATCTTACACATATATATGAAGTATTTTATATAAACTACGTGTTATGTGTGCATATTATCTGTATACTTGCTATCTATGCTGGATGAACGATTTTATACCAGTTTTATATGATTTAAAATGTATATGTATTTATATCTACGTAATATGTTGGGTAAAACATGGGTAGATGAAATATGAGTTGGATGATAAGTTGAGAGGTGATATAGACCATGAGGTAAGGGTAAGAGGTGGACGATGTGAGAAGCCTTGTTCCCAAATGCTGGCCCCGTCATCTAGCAGAGAATGGATGACAACCACTGATTATTCTAGATAGTCCAGTAGAACACTAGCAGGCTCGCAACCTGTAGGTGTTGTGAACGATGTGTTCACCGGTGTACTCTAAAAACCCATTGACATCTATAGCGACTGGACTCTCGAAAACGATACTGTTAATAAATGAGATAACCCTAGCAGCTGTGCTCAAAGGACAATACTGGCGGCTGCGCCTCACATAGAATGTCACAATTCTGGTAGCTGCGCCTAAGTGATAGAACTAGCAGCTGTACTTGACAGTTGTGTCATTGACAACGATGGACTTCGTACCTATTCCTTAGGATAATCCTTAGGAATGAATGAATGAGAAATAGCTGATTCTTAGGGTAGATCCTTAAGAGTAAAGAAGATAATGGGGATGGATAATTGGGTTATCTGTTTGAGGATTAAACATAATAATTATATTATTGTGGGTTGAAAACCCTATGTAAGAGTAAGGAAGACAACGGGGTTGTACTCACCAGGTTTCCCAACCTGACCCACTCAGTTTATTTATATCACAGGTGTTGATATGAAGTCACATTACACTAAGAGATTAAGGAGATATAAATCACTAGTGATAATGAATGTAAGTTCTGTTTATGCTTATGTTTATGTATTGACGATGACATCCCAAATGTTTTAAAATGAATAAAAATATTTTTCTTCGGAAATTCCCTGATAACGTGTAACGACCCGTTCCCGGTATGTTAATTTATTAGTAATTGTTTTAAAGTTTTGCAAGAGGGACTCGGCGAGTTCATAGCCTGACTCGCCGAGTAGGGTCGCGACTCCGAGCACGTGTTAGCTGGAGACTCGGCGAGTCCATATCCCGGACTCGGCGAGTCCATCCGTCTGGGTGAAACCCTAAATCCTCGGGTTGCCCACTATTTAAGTCACCTTATAGCCCCCATTCTCGCCTCCTTCATCCTCTAAAGCTGTGAGAAAACTCTAGTTCATCCTTGAGAGTTTGTAAGTGATTTTGTGTGATTTTGTGAAGGCTTGAAGAAGGAGAAGAAGAAAGGAGCAAGGAGAAGAGGTGGAGTGCCAAGGTCCAAGGGCAAATCTGAGTTATTTGAGGTATTTACGGATTTCCCCTCTTGTTTTATGCTTTAAACCTCCATTAGAACTCTTCTAAGAACTAGTTGATGCTTGTTCCAAGCCTTGTGCTTTCATGAACGCCCTAATAAGCCGAGATAACCTTGGATCTATTCATTGAGAAGTCCCATAGTCCAGATCTATTGCCTTTATGAGGATACTTTGCATATTAACCCTAGATCTATCCCTTTTATGCATCTTTTAGCCTTATTTTCCCTTGTTCATGTGTTTGTACACGTAAAGTTGGAAACTTTACGTGGTAAATCAGCTTATTGGACTCAGATCTATCATTTGTATGTGCTGGATTCAAGCAAAATCGGGTGAAAAACCATTGCATGGCGGTAACTCGGCGAGTCAGGAAGAACGACTCGGTGAGTTGAGTCGTGAGTCCTCGATTCCTTCATTTTTAGCAGTGTTGGGAACCAGTGAGTTAGAGAGTGGACTCTGTGAGTTGAAGGTAGACTCAGTAATGGAGGGACTCGGCGAGTTGTTCATACAACTCGGCGAGTCCAAGGCAATCTTCTTAAGATCAAGAACAACTCGTCGAGTATGTTCATACGGCTCGGCGAGTCGGATGAAGATTGTCTGAGTTCTTGGGTCAAGAGGGTACTCGTCGAGTCGATGCCATACTCGACGAGTAGCAGCGAGTAGGATTGAAAAGTGAGAGTAGGACTCGGCGAGTCAGTCCAAATGAGAGTAACTTTGACCAAGGGTAAAAGAGTCATTTTACCCAAGTGCAATGTTTAGTATTTGATTGAGTGTGTTTATGGACTTGTAGCCGAGGAGATACAGGAGCAGCAGCCGTTAGCTTCCAGAGCCACACACCCAACAGCCAGTTTACGAGGTGAGTTTCCTTCCAGTAGGGACGGGTCTAAGGCCACAATGCCGGCCCGTTCAGTTAGCAGTAGTTTCCGGACTTTGATCCGATGTAGTAGCTAGTATGTTTGATGCCTTCGTGGCTCAGACAAGATTTGTATGCTATGTTTTATGTGTTATGTATTATGCGTTCCAGGCTACGGCCCGATGTAGTATGCAGTATATATGTTCATGCTATTTGTTATGTTATGCTACGCTATGCTCAGTCAGTTAGTTCCGGACTTCAGTCCGATGCAGGGGACAAGGTCCCAGTCGGTTCCGGACTTTGGTCCGATGCAGTTAGTTCCGGAATTCGGTCCGATGCAGTTAGTTCCGGACTTCGGTCCGATGCAGATAGTTCCGAACTTCGGTCCGATGCAGATAGTTCCGAACTTTGGTTCGATGCAGGGGACAAGGTCCCAGTCAGTTCCGGACTTCGGTCTGATGCAGTTGCCGGGCTTCATCCCGATGCAGTGGGCAAGGCCCAATATGTGTTTATATGTTATTGTATGGTATGTGGTAGTTTGGGGGAGCTCACTAAGCTTCGTGCTTACAGTTTTAGTTTTGGTTTCAGGTACTTCCGCAAGCAAAGGGAAGAGCTCGGGGTGACGACATCGCACACACCACAGCTTTAGCTTTTAGCCTGGGATTGATTTAGTTTGTTTTGATTTGACGTAGTATGATACAGTTTTCCGCACAGTGTTTTCTATTATGTTGGAATACATCACGTATGGTTTTATTATATGACACTCTGATTATGGTTTTGATTATATCGAAAAACGAAATTTTTGGGTCGTATTTTTGGGTTGTTTCAAGTTGGTATCAGAGCCCTGGTTTGAGGGATTCGGATACACTTCCGGGTGTATCTGAACTCAAACTAAGGGAAATAAAAGATTTTATTTTAAAAATAATAAAAACGTATTACAAAGAGAATTTTGAAAGCACTTAGAAAGAAAGAATAGTTTTAACAAGATAGAGGTGTGTGCATGCGGTCAGCCGAGCTCAAGTAAGTACTCCCAAATTACCCATACAAGTTATTTGTTCAGTTTCAGTTTCAGTAGAACAACATGCTAGTATAGGACTAAGGATCTAGGAGAATGCCTTATGTGCCTGCTTATGTGTTGCAGCTTTATGAGTATTGCATGCTAGTACTGAGTAGACAGCAGTAGGATAGCCTGTTTAGGTTATGCATGATAGTATGAGCTTAGCATCCTTTGCTAGTGCAGTTTCTTGTTATGAGAATAGTTTTGCCTGAGTCTGTTTCCCTTATCCGAATGCTGCTTGCTTCGTGCTTGGTGGGGTTCTGAGTAATGGGAGTTAGCCATTAGGTGAACACGTCACACCACATGTGACCAGGTTTGAATAATCCCAGAGTACTGGAACTGGCCCTATTGCGCAGCTCTTGTTTGAGTCCAACCGTTATAGGGACGGGTCTTTTACTTGAAGGATTATCTGATCCTCATCACATGTGATGGTGTTTAGGTGGTGGCTAATTGGCATTATGAGGAGACCTTCAGCAGCTGAGGACCAGTCGTGTTGAGCCTGAGGTTTCCCTAGGGCAAGCCTAGGATGAGAGTAGCAGAGAATAGCAGTAGTAGAAGTGACTTGGTGGAGTCAAGGCAGTTCTTGAGGAAAGTACGGATAGATGTGGAAGGTAGTATGGGCCCGTACTACTGAAAGCAGAGGATCCGTACTCGAATCAAGGAAGGCCAAGACAAGACCAGGAAGCTAGTAGCAGTGTCATGATCCCTTGAGATATTTCAGTGTTCTGATGTTGTTATGATATGTTTCAGAATGGTAGTTTTGCGTCCGAGACCAGCAGTCGGCAGCTCAGATGCCGGAAGGGGATCAGGATCGGGATCAGGCCCGGGGGTCGGGTAGATGGATGAGCAGACCAGAGAGTTCCTTTCTTCTGAGGTTACCCGCATCATACTGGAGCAGACTCCTGTGATCTTCAGTTCGATCAAGGAGGGTATTTTAGAGCTGATGGATGAGAGATTGGGTATTTTCCGTGCAGAGATGGCGGCCATGATGGGGTCGCGCACACTTACGTTCAGGGAGTTCAGGGCATACGGAGCTCCAGACTATCATGGGGCGCGGGACCCCATAGCGAGTTCCAGATGGTTAGCGGATGTGGCCAACGCTTTCCGCACTAGCAGGTGTCCCGAGGGGGACAAGGTCAGGTTGGCGTTCTGTCTTCTGAAGGACAGGGCATGGGATTGGTGGGAGGAGGTCGGACATGCCATCGGGGATGATGCGACATTGGATGCCATGACCTGGGCTGATTTCTCTACCAGGTTCAGGGCGGAGTTTGCACCGGTCATTGAGGTGCAGCAGTTAGCTAGGGAGTTTCAGGACCTTACCTAGACTACAGAGACAGTGGCGGAGATCACCGCCAAGTTCAGGGAGAGGGCTCTTCTTGTTCCTCAGTATGCAACCGATGAGGAGATGAAGAAGGCCCGTTATCATGAGATGTTGCGGAGTGATATCCGCATGTTTGTGAGCCGGTCCAGTTGTAAAACGCTGGACGACATGATTGTTAGAGCTCGAGAGAGGGAGATTGATCTCGAGATTGAGAAGAAGAGGAAACCGGAGGCGGTTTCGGGTTCAAGCAGTTTGGGCAAAAAGCCCAAGGTTTCAGATCACAGGTCTAGGAGTCAGCAGAGCCACGGTCGATGTGGCAAGTGTGGGAGATTGCACGAGGGGGCATGCAAGGCAGGGAGTTCTGGCTGCTACAAGTGCGGTCGGACTGGGCATTTGAGTAGGGATTGTACGGCCCCTGCTACTACGGTTACAACATCAGATCTGATTTGCTTTAAGTGCAATCAGAGGGGACATAAAAAGTCCCAGTGTCCCAGTTTAGCTGCAGCGGGGAAGGTGGTTGCACCTGCCCCTGCCACCTTGAGGATTACGGATGGCCGGCAGGGCCGATCTGATGCGCTAGTGGCGAAGAGCAGGGCATTTCAGATGACAGCAGAGGAGGCGCGAGCGACTCCTGATGTGGTGACGGGTATGTATCTTTCCTTCACCTTTTAATTATTATTATCGTTTGAATATTACTTGTTGATATGCTTTATTTAGGGTCGTTCTCGGTGAACGGCATTTCTGCTTTGGTATTGTTCGATTCGGGGGCTACCCGATCATTCGTATCGCTTGCGCTTAGCAAGAGATTTAGCAGAGCTCCAGGGGAGCTGGATTGTCCATTAGAGGTTGAGATAGCAGATGATAGGACCGTGAGGGTCGGCAGAGTACATAGAGGGTGTTCCCTTCAGATATTTGATGAGCAGTTTTTAGTGGACCTGGTTCCTATTCCCCTGCGAGGGAATAAAGTTATTGTGGGCATGGATTGGCTGAGCCCCAATGGGGCGGTTATTGATTGTGAGCTTCAGCTAGTGAGGGTTCGCACTCCCAGTGAGGGAGAGTTGGTGATTCAGGGCGAGAGGCCACAACGTGGACCGATCTTTTGTTCCGCCGCTAGGGCGAGGCGCTATGTTCAGCAGGGTTGCGCCGGTTTTGTAGCTTACGTCTTGGATGCCCGGGAGAAGGGCAAGACGATGATTGATGATGTTCCTATTGTTCGAGACTACCCGGATGTGTTTCCCGAGGATTTGCCGGGGATACCTCCAGAGAGGCAGGTTGAGTTCAGGATCGACCTAGTTCCTGGTGCGGCTCCGATAGCCAAAGCACCGTATCGACTAGCTCCCCCTGAGATGCAGGAGTTGTCTACACAGTTGCAAGAGCTGTTAGACAAGGGTTTCATTCGGCCGAGCAGTTCGCCTTGGGGAGCGCCGATCCTGTTTGTGAGAAAGAAGGATGGGTCACATCGTATGTGCATTGATTATCGGGAGTTGAACAAGGTAACGGTGAAGAACCGTTACCCACTTCCGAGGATAGATGACTTGTTTGATCAGCTTCAGGGAGCGTCTTGGTTCTCCAAGATCGATCTACGCTCCGGTTATCATCAGATGAGGGTTAGAGATGAGGATGTACAGAAGACTGCTTTCAGGACCCGGTATGGTCATTATGAGTTCGTGGTGATGCCATTTGGGCTCACCAATGCCCCAGCCGCGTTCATGGACCTCATGAACCGCGTGTGCAGGCCGATGCTGGATCGGTCAGTGATAGTATTCATAGACGATATCTTGGTATATTCCAAGACACAGGGGCAGCACGAGGAGCACCTGCGGGAGGTGTGGGAGACTTTGAGGAGGGAGAGACTTTTCGCGAAGTTCTCCAAGTGTGAGTTCTGGTTGCACGAGGTGCAGTTTCTTGGTCATCTCGTCAACCAGAAGGGTATTTTGGTAGATCCGGCCAAGATAGAGCCCGTGATGCAGTGGGAGGTCCCGAGGTCTCCATCCGAGATTCGGAGCTTCCTAGGGTTGGCAGGGTATTATCGGAGATTTATTCAGGACTTCTCCAAGATAGCAGTGCCGCTCACCCGACTAACCAAGAAGTGAGTGGTATTTCGTTGGGGGCCTGAGCAGCAGGCGGCGTTTGAGACTCTCAGACAGAGATTGTGCGAGGCTCCGATCCTTACCTTGCCAGAGGGAGTAGAGGACTTCGTAGTCTATTGTGATGCTTCGATCACAGGTATGGGAGTAGTATTGATGCAGCGAGGCCATGTGGTAGCTTATGCCTCGAGACAGTTGAAGCCTCACGAGGCTAATTATCCTACCCACGATTTGGAGCTGGGGGCAGTTGTGTTTGCCCTCAAGATTTGGAGACATTACCTTTATGGGGTCCGTTGTACTATATACACGGATCACAAGAGCTTGCGATATCTTATGGATCAGCCAAGTTTGAACATGAGGCAGAGGAGGTGGTTGGACGTACTGAAGGATTATGACTGTGAGATCCTTTATCACCCAGGGAAGGCCAACGTGGTGGCCGACGCCCTAAGCCGCAAAGTGTCGGCGGCCCCTATCAGAGATCTGTGTATGAGGATGATAGTGATCACTCCGTTGTTGGAACGGATCAAGGAGGCTCAGATGGAGGGTCTCAAGGAGGAGAGGCAGAAGTGTGAGAGAATAGTGGGCCGAGTAGCTTCGTTTGATTATGATAGTCGGGGTTTGCTGACGCTTCATGGTAGGGTGTGGGTACCGTACTGGGGTGGAGTACGGCAGGTGTTGATGGACGAGGCTCATAAGTCTCAGTTTTCTATCCACCCAGGGGCGACGAAAATGTATCGAGATCTTCGACCTGATTATTGGTGGCCCTGCATGAAGTGGGACGTCGCTTGGTATGTTGAGAGATGCTTGACCTGCCGGAAGGTCAAGGCGGAGCACCAGAGACCTCACGGCAAGATGCAGCCGTTAGACATTCCTGTGTGGAAATGGGAGGATATCACCATGGATTTTGTCACCAAACTCCCCAGGACCGCACGTGGAGTGGATTCGATATGGGTTGTAGTGGATCGGTTGACAAAGAGTGCCCATTTTATTCCGATTCAGGAGAGTATATCGGCGGAAAAGTTAGCCGATATCTATGTGCGAGAGATTGTGTCACGTCATGGAGTGCCGGTATCGGTGGTGTCAGACCGAGATGTCCGTTTCACATCCAGATTCTGGAAGCGGTTCCACGACGAGATGGGTACTTGTCTCCATTTCAGCACCGCTTTCCACCCTCAGACTGACGGGCAGAGCGAGAGGACGATTCAGACTCTTGAGGACATGCTGAGGGCATGTGTTCTAGATTTTGGGGGCAGTTGGGATACGTATCTTCCGTTAGCGGAGTTCTCGTATAACAACAGTTATCATGCGAGTATTGATCGACCTCCTTTTGAGATGCTGTATGGGAGGAAGTGTAGGACCCCGATTTGTTGGGGCGAGGTCGGTCAGCGAGTCATCGGGAGCACCGAAGTGGTGCTCAAGACGACTGAGTTGATCCAGCAGGTCCGTAGTAGGCTGCAGACTGCGCAGAGTCGGCAGAAGAGCTACGCTGACAGGAGGTGTTCGGACTTGGAGTTCCAGGTGGGAGATATGGTTCTTCTGAAAGTGTCACCTTGGAAAGGTGTCATCAGGTTCCGGAAGAGGGGCAAGCTGGGTCCCAGATTTATTGGTCCTTTCAGGGTTTTGGCCCGGGTGGGTCGGGTTGCTTATCGGTTAGATCTTCCTGAGGAGCTTAGTCAGATCCACAACACCTTCCACGTGTCGCAGTTGAGGAAGTGTTTGGTGGATGAGTCAGCAGTCGTTCCCCTAGAGGATATTCAGGTTGATAGCAGCCTGAATTATATTGAGAGGCCGGTCGCGATTCTGGATCGGAAGACCAAGACCTTGAAGAACAAGGTAATCCAGCTAGTGAAGGTACAGTGGCAGCACCGGAAGGGGTCTGAATGGACGTGGGAGGCTGAGGAGGAGATGAGAGCGCACTACCCGGAGATATTTGCAGATCCAGCCGTAACAGACTTCGAGGACGAAGTCTGAGATAAGTGGGGGAGAATTGTAACGACCCGTTCCCGGTATGTTAATTTATTAGTAATTGTTTTAAAGTTTTGCAAGAGGGACTCGGCGAGTTCATAGCCTGGCTCGCCGAGTAGGGTCGCGACTCCGAGCACGTGTTAGTTGGAGACTCGGCGAGTCCATATCCCGGACTCGGCGAGTCCATCCGTCTGGGTGAAACCCTAAATCCCCGGGTTGCCCACTATTTAAGTCACCTTATAGCCCCCATTCTCGCCTCCTTCACCCTCTAAAGCTGTGAGAAAACCCTAGTTCATCCTTGAGAGTTTGTAAGTGATTTTGTGTGATTTTGTGAAGGCTTGAAGAAGGAGAAGAAGAAAGGAGCAAGGAGAAGAGGTGGAGTGCCAAGGTCCAAGGGCAAATCTGAGTTATTTGAGGTATTTACGGATTTCCCCTCTTGTTTTATGCTTTAAACCTCCATTAGAACTCTTCTAAGAACTAGTTGATGCTTGTTCCAAGCCTTGTGCTTTCATGAACGCCCTAATAAGCCGAGATAACCTTGGATCTATTCATTGAGAAGTCCCATAGTCCAGATCTATTGCCTTTATGAGGATACTTTGCATATTAACCCTAGATCTATCCCTTTTATGCATCTTTTAGCCTTATTTTCCCTTGTTCATGTGTTTGTACACGTAAAGTTGGAAACTTTACGTGGTAAATCAGCTTATTGGACTCAGATCTATCATTTGTATGTGCTGGATTCAAGCAAAATCGGGTGAAAAACAATTGCATGGCGGCAACTCGGCGAGTCAGGAAGAACGACTCGGCGAGTTGAGTCGCGAGTCCCCGATTCCTTCATTTTTAGCAGTGTTGAGTGGAACCAGTGAGTTAGATAGTGGACTCTGTGAGTTGAAGGTAGACTCAGTAATGGAGGGACTCGGCGAGTTGTTCATACAACTCGGCGAGTCCAAGGCAATCTTCTTAAGATCAAGAACAACTCGTCAAGTATGTTCAGAAGGCTCGGCGAGTCGGATGAAGATTGTCTGAGTTCTTGGATCAAGAGGGTACTCGTCGAGTCGATGCCATACTCGACGAGTAGCAGCGAGTAGGATTGAAAAGTGAGAGTAGGACACGGCGAGTTGGGTGGCCCAACTCGGCGAGTCAGTCCAAATGAGAGTAACTTTGACCAAGGGTAAAAGAGTCATTTTACCCAAGTGCAGTGTTTAGTATTTGATTGAGTGTGTTTATGGACTTGTAGCCGGGGAGATACAGGAGCAGCAGCCGTTAGCTTCCAGAGCCACACACTCAGCAGCCAGTTTACGAGGTGAGTTTCCTTCCAGTAGGGACGGGTCTAAGGCCACAATGCCGGCCCGTTCAGTTAGCAGTAGTTTCCGGAATTTGATCCGATGCAGTAGCTAGTATGTTTGATGCCTTCGTGGCTCAGACAGGATTTGTATGCTATGTTTTATGTGTTATGTATTATGTGTTCCGGGCTACGGCCCGATGTAGTATGCAGTATATGTGTTCATGCTAGTTGTTATGTTATGCTACGCTGTGCTCAGTCAGTTAGTTCCGGACTTCAGTCCGATGCAGGGGATAAGGTCCCAGTCGGTTCCGGACTTTGGTCCGATGCAGTTAGTTCCGGACTTCGGTCCGATGCAGTTAGTTCCGGACTTCGGTCCGATGCAGTTAGTTCTGGACTTCGGTTCGATGCAGATAGTTCCGGACTTTGGTCCGATGCAGGGGACAAGGTCCCAGTCAGTTCCGGACTTCGGTCCGATGCAGTTGTCGGGCTTTGTCCCGATGCAGTGGGCAAGGCCCAATATGTGTTTATATGTTATTTTATGGTATGTGGTAGTTTGGGGGAGCTCACTAAGCTTCGTGCTTACAGTTTCGGTTTTGGTTTCAGGTACTTCCGCAAGCAAAGGGAAGAGCTCGGGGTGACGGCATCGCACACACCACAGCTTTAGCTTTTAGCCTGGGATTGATTTAGTTTGTTTTGATTTGACGTAGTATGATACAGTTTTCCGCACAGTGTTTTCTATTATGTTGGAATACATCACGTATGGTTTTATTATATGACACTCTGATTATGGTTTTGATTATATCGAAAAACGAAATTTTTGGGTCGTATTTTTGGGTTGTTTCATAACGTATTTATCATGTTTCACTGGGAACAAATTCTGCACATTTTTATTAAAAAGATGTACTCTGGTTTTTAGAAAGCATAAACAAAATCGGTCTTTTTTGGCCGTGAAAATAGGGATGTCACAGTTGGTATCAGACCATTAGTTTAAGCGAACTAGGAATATGGATTTATTTCTAGACTTACACTTAGAATTCTAAGCGATGATCGTGAGGAGTGTGTCCAATATATTTTAGGTAGTACACCTGAATAGTCACAAGCACTAGCAAATTTAGGTAAAATGCCTAACATGCTTTTATGTGCTAAATGATTTATGATATGCATTGTATGATCGGATCTATGGTCTATTTCCGATCGGATCTGGAAACTTTATGAGTTCAGATTTCTAAACGTTTAAATACGGTGTTAGAACTGGCATGTAACTTTTCGAAGTAATAAGGAGGAATACACGTCTAAATCTTACTTTATCTATATTCTCGTCTAGATACACCGAACGCCTGCTTTGGTGTGAAGAACATCATGGTGAAGACTCGTAGTGATTTGAGTGAATGGAAGAAAAGAGAACGCTTATGATAGTGAATGATACCTATCGGAAGATATCGTAAGAGTGATATCTTGCCTTTAGAATGCGTCTAATAAATAATACGTCTAGTACGGGAGAAATACATGTTCGATTAGCAGAAAGAAAGATTTTTGGTATAATCCATGAAGTTATCCCACCGTTTGACGTTCCCATCACCAACCGAGTTGAAGCAGAATTGATGATTGAAGATACGCATGGAAAAAGTCCTAGTAGAGTCTATGAAAAATTTATATGATTCTTTGGACACATTTGTATGTGTTAAAATTGTTTTTTTGATAATGACTTGGAGAACTGCGAGACAATACTTGGGACGGGTTTGAGTAGGTGTGAAAGGTAGTAGAGGCCTATACTACCAGAAGCACAGGACTCACACTTGGATCAGGGAAAGTCATAAGGTTACCAAGAAGCTAGTAATTGATTTTGTTTTATTCAAGTATGTCGTTACCATCGTTTCGGTAATGACTAAGAAGATGAATGTTATTCCGACCCTAGTGGTCATACCAAATTGAGTCTGACTACGACGAGTATGTTACGTGGTTCCAAGAACCAAGTTCGATGTAGCACCTGACTTAAGCCGGAAGAATTAATCAAAGTGATCAGTAAAGGTATCACAATGGTTGCTTGTAGCAAAAAATGCTACCTTTTAAGATGTGATTAGAACATGAAGAAATGTATAGTCTGTTTTGGAAGACTCTAAGAGACCCGGGTGTAAGCGTGAGAACATACAATGATAGGTCATTAGAATATTACACATCGGTCCATTGTAGTAATAAAATAACTTATCATAAGTTTGTTAAAAAGAAGAAGCAGTCTCCAGTAAGGATCAAGATTGTGACTTGAAGGTCATAATTTGGAGTCTAGCGTGAGATAGGGAACAAGTGCAAGATCAAGCACCGCCTGCAGTCAGAAAGTCTTAGAGTTAGATACTCGTTCGAATAAACATCAAAGTTACAATTATTACTTAGGATGAATAGATAACGTATGGAATCATTATACAAGCCTTATTTCATTGATTATTTCGGGATATAATCATCCTAAGGGGGAGACAATTGTAACGCCCGCAGATCCGAGCTAGTCAATTTAGAGTCAATGAGCATCAAAAATGAGTTTTTTTATGAAATATTATTTATAATAAATAATGTTAACCAAGTTGTAGAATGTGTCTCAAGGGTTCCGTACATATAAAGAATGCCGAAATCCGAGTTAAAACGAAGAAGTTATGGCCTGTCGAAGTTTTATGGCAAAACCGGCATGGCACCGGAAGACGTAAATAGTGAATTTTTGATAAAGTACTTTTTAGCCTTATAAATATAAACAAAATTTTTAGTATACGTTAAACCAAGAACATACAAAAAAAAGAACGCTCAAATCTGACTTCGTATGGGGAAATTATGAATTTTCTAAGATTTGGCTTAGTAGTGCACAACCCGAAACTCAAATTTTAGATCGAGCGGTTTTTAGCCTACACGACATAAATGATAATTGAGGATCTCATTAATAGGAACTCAAGAGTAAAAAGACAGACGAAACAGAGTCCTTATGTAGAAGTTATGAAATTTACGCGGACATTTAACAGTATAATCTTCTTGTACTGTTAAATTTAAGATCGGTCGAGAATTAGCCGATGGAGTCAAAATGAAAGTTGTAGATCTTATTTTTATTTACGCATAGATATAAAGAATGTCAAAAACGGAGCTCGTATGTGAAAGTTACGGATTTTAGAATTCTGAAGTGTGCTGTACGAAAATAGGTGACGTGGCACAATCTTGACCATTGCTCTCTCCCAAATTCTTGCCACCAGATGGTGACATGTGGTACCTATTGCAACCATATGGCACCCTATAAATAGAACCTCTCCCACCATCATTTTTTTTCACACCTTTCCCATTCTTTCTTCTCTTTAATCTTTTTGTAAAACCTCTCTCTAGCCCCGAAACCCCCCGAAAAGCCTAGGGAACCTCTCTAGCACGAGGCAGAAGCCCCGGAGTGCTCGACGGATCCGCGAAGAAGAGATTTTTGGCTCGGGAATGTTGCTCCAAGCAAATCCCGGTTTTCTATAAAACCCGTTGTAAGTGAGCTACGCCTACACTATTTTTAATATAGCTTTTATGTAATTATAGTAACGTTATTAGGAACTTATAATAAGTAGTTGGGCTATTATTATGGGTTATATAAATATTGTTTAATGCTATAATAGTAATAATAGCTAGACTATTAATTAGTCTCTGCGAATAATAGACTAAACTCTAGTGGTAATAATACTAGGTTTCGTCGAAGGAAATTATTTTTAAGAAGCGAAGCGCTGTCTGAGTTCGGAATCACCACATTTTCAAGTGAGTGCAGGGTCCCTTTCATCTTACACATATATATGAAGTATTTTATATAAACTACCTGTTATGTGTGCATATTATCCGTATACTTGCTATCTATGCTGGATGAATGATTTTATACAAGTTTTATATGGTTTATTTATATCTACATAATATGTTGGGTAAAACATGGATAGATGAAATATGAGTTGGATAATGAGTTGAGAGTTGATATATACCATGAGGTAAGCGTGAGAGGTGGATGATGTGAAAAGCCTTGTTCCCAAATGTTGGCCCCGTCATCTAGTAGAGTATGAATGACAACCACAAACTATTCTAGACAGTCCAGTGGAACACTAGCAGGCTCGTAACCTGTAGGTGTTGTGAACGATGTGTTCACCGGTGTACTCTAAAAACCCATTGACATGTATTGCGAGTGGTCTCTCGTAAACGATACTATCAATAAACAAGATAACCCTAGTAGCTGTGCTCGAAGGACAATACTAGCAGCTATGCCTCACATAGAATGTCACAATTCTGGCAGTTGCGCCTAAGTGATAGAACTAGCAGTTGTGTTTGACAGTTGTGTCATTGACAATGATGGACTTCGTACCTATTCCTTACGATAATCCTTAGGAATGAATGAATGAGAAATAGTTGATTCTTAGGGTAGATCCTTACGAGTAAAGAAGATAATAGGGATGGGTAATTGGGTTATCTGTTTGATGATCAAACATAATTATTATATTATTGTGGGTTGAAAACCCTATGTACTCACCAGGTTTCCCAACCTGACCCACTCAGTTTATTTATATCACAGTTGTTGATATGAAGTCACATTACACTGAGAAATTAAGGAGATATAAATCACTAATGATAATGAATGTAAGTTCTGTTTATTCTTATGTTTCTGTATTTATCATGTTTCACTGGGAACCAATGCCACACATTTTTATTAAAAAGAGGTACTTTGATTTTTATAAAGCATAAACAAAATCGGTCTTTTCTGGCTGTGAAAATGGGGATGTCACATTGTGGTCCACTTATACATAAAGGACTTATGATAAAATTTAGGACAAGTTAATAGTGACAAGACAATGAATTCTGCAAACTTAGATATTTCCCTTAAAGGACCATTCAGCTGTCGACGACCAAGGATATTGTTGTCCATCTAAATCAAGCAGTGAGATCTATAGACAACCTCTAAGTGGTTTGATTTTAGTTACACTAGACGTGTTCCCCACTTCCCGATATACCTGGTTATCAAGAACTTCCTAAGGACTCCTTACTTTAGGTGAGTAAACAAATATTAAAGAGGATGTTAGATTTAGAAATAAGTGCATATGTTGTGTCCCAGGTCGGATATATTTCAATCACGCAGAGGGGGCTACATATGGCTAACTAAGATAGTGGGATTGAGAGGTAGAATGTTGCATATGCTGTGTCCCAGATCGGATCTTCTAATCACGCAATGGGGACATTATATAGCTAACAGATGTAGATAGATAAGAAGGTGTGTAGAGATAGAGTTGCATATGTTGCATTCCAGGTCGGATCTTCCGGTGATGCAGAGGAGACAACATATGACTGACAGAAATAAAGTAATAAAATAATTACCTACAGACCTACTTTATCAGAACCCCCAGTCGCCCCATCAGAACCAGAATTAAGGACATAAGTCCGTACATCCAGGAAAAATTGATCCACCATTCTAGATGCGTATTAATTTAGTGTATCCGCAGATTCCCATGTATATCTCTCTGCTCAACCTATCCAAGCATCGTATTGTTAAACTCAATGGAACTATCTAGGTTAAGGTTTGTCAGGTCTCTAAACTTTTCAAGTTCATCTAATCCTAGTCAAGTCCATTAAAAGATTCTTCATGTCTACTAGCGCATCAAACATAGAGCATAGACAATTCGACTTAGTTACCTTACACAGATTCAGATTATCTGTTATCACATGATTATATCACCTCCGTGTATAGAAAACTAACAAAAAAAACATATATTTTTATTTTCTAATGGTTTTGGTTTTTGAAGTATTTTCTGATAAAAAATAAAACAGAAATAACACTAATTTTTTTTTTTTTTGGATTTTTGATTTTCTAATTTTTTTGTTTGGTTTTTGTTTATTTCTCCCCCTAAATTTGTGCATGAGTGAGAATGAAATTAAAATGTGCAAATTTAAACTAACCTAAAACAAAAAATTAATCCTCAAAACGAATCATTTTCAAAAAGCTCACAAGCACATCGAATCGAGCTTTGTTAAAAGGCTTTGTGAAGAGATCCATCGCATTATTAGTAGTGGGGACCTGTTCCAGCCTAATGATTGAATGCTCATAGTAGTCTCTGATAAAATGAATTTTGATATCAATGTGCTTGGTTTTGGAATGTTGGATAAGATTTTTAGTGATCTTAATGACAGCCTCATTATCACAAAAGATAGGGGTTTCTAGATAGTTCAAACTATAATCCAATAGCTGATGTTGGATCCATATAACTTGAGAACAACAGGCAGAGACAGCAACATATTCCACTTCTGCTGTTGAGGTTGAGATATTGTGTTGTTTCTTGCACTACCATGAGACCAGCCGATCACCAAGGAATTGACACCCTCCTGATGTAGATTTCCTGTCAAGCTCACATCCTCCATAATTACTGTCAGGAAATGCATATAAATCAAATTCAGAATTTTCCGGGTACCAAAGACCTAATTTTGGGCTGCCTTTGATATACCGAAAGATTCTTTTGACAGCAATAAGATGGGAAAGTTTAAGATTAGCTTGATAACGTGCGCATTAGCAAAATGCAAACATGATGTCTGCGCGACTTGCAGTTAGATACATCAATGATTTGATCATCGATCTGTAGAGAGTCTGATCTACAGATTCGCCATCAGTATCCGGATTGAGCAGGGGTCTTTCGGCCATCGGTGTCGATGCAGTTTTGGCGTCTTGAAACCCGAACTTCTCAAGTATATCATCCACATACTTTGCTTGATGGAGTAGGATTGCGGTTGACTTCTGTTGGACCTGAAGCCCCAAAAACATGGTCATTTCCCCTAACGAACTCATCTCAAACCTCTTTTTCATCACGCCTTCGAACTCTTTACATAGTTGCGGACTGGTAGACCCGAAGATAATGTCATCAACATAGATCTGGACTAGGATCTGATCATTACCCACATGCTTGATGAATTAAGTTTGATCAATAGTGTCACGAGAGTATCCATGTTCGAGCAAGTGCTTTGTGAGAGTCGCATACCATGCTCAAGGAGCTTGATGTAACCCATACAACGCCTTGTCTAACTTGTAGACATGATTAGGAAACTTCGAGTTAACAAACCCAGGGGGTTGGTTAACATAAATTTCTTCCTTCACCTTGCCATACAAGAAGGATGTCTTAACATCCATTTGATAAACTCTGAAGTTCATGTATGAAGCATATGCAAGGAAGATACGGATAGCCTCCAAGCAAGCTACTGGAGCATAAACCTCAGTGTAGTCAAGACCATCGATCCGTCTAAACCCGCGAACAACCAATTCTTGCCTTATTACGCATTATGACTCCAAAATCATCCTGCTTATTGCGGTATACCCAGCGTTTGTCAAGAGACTTATTGCCCTTAGGTAAATCAACCATTGTCCAAACTCCAAGTTTTTCAAATTGATTTAGCTCTTCATGCATAACATCTACCCACCTGGGCTCATTCAAACCCATTTCAACGTTCTTTGGCTCTATTTAAGAGATAAAGCAAGAATAGAGGCATGTGTTTACATCTCCACTTTGACTTCTAGTTTTAACACCATTACCCAGCTGGCCAATGACATTATCGATCAGATGATCGCGTTGAATGCATGAGGGTATCTCCTGGTTGATGTCATCGGGGGAGATGGGAAGATTGTGAATGTTGATAACTCCATCATTTACTGAATGTTGAACATCAGATGAACTTGTCTCATCAGATGGATCTGCTACAAACTCATCAACAATTTGTTCAGGAAAGAGTTCTATGAAGGTTGGAGTAAAAAAGGAAGCATCTCTAGACATAAGCTCTTTTTCAACAGGAGTAAGACGAGTAGCATCAACATCTGGAGCATCATGTTGAATGCGAGATTCTGGACTAGTAATTGGAATAGATGACTCCCCCTGAGGTATTGAAGAGGATACCGATGGAGGTCTGTAAAGAACTTCTTTGTCTTCATCTTTTGGAACAATCTTCCAGCCAGAGGAAGAACCAGATGAACCATCTAAAGACACATTGAAGGATTTGAATAACGATGTGTAATCAAATAGCCAATCAGGACCCACTCGAGCATCCGTTTCATTTTCCTCCAACCAGTGCACGCCAAAAGATTCAACAATCTGCTTCGTCTTCTTATTGTAAACCCTATAGGCTGTGCGTGAAACATACCCCACGAAGTAACAATTATCGGCTTTGACATTAAATTTTGGGTTAGACTCCAGGTGAAGAAGGGTGCAAGGACAGCCAAATACACGGAAGTGGCTGACAGAAGGCATAAACCATAAAGAATTTCGTATGGAGTCTTCATCTGGGCTTTGTTGATCAAAACATGATTCTGAACGTAGCAAGAAGTGTTAATCGCCTCAGCCCAAAAGAAAACCGGTAACTTAGAGTCACAAAGCATCGTACTTGCAGCGTCTTTTAATGTTTGATTTCTCCGCTTAGCCACACCATTTTGTTAAGGTGTGCAAACAGAGCTGTATTGACGCACAATTCCTTTTTGTGCGCAAAAATGATCAAGAACTTCATTCTTGAATTCTGTTCCATTATCAGTGCGAATCACCTTCACCCGGTTGTTAGTTTGGTTCTCAATCAACATAATGAACTTATTTATCAGATCGACAACCCCAGCTTTGTCGGATAAGAAGAAAACCCATGTAACACGAGAGAAATCATCGATCACAACCTGACAATACGAGTTTCTGTTGATGCTTAGGACATTTACCAGACCAAATAAGTCCATGTGCAATAACTGAAGCACCTGGCTGATTGAGTTAACCTGTTTCAACAGGTGTGGTTTTCTATGATGCTTTCCCTGGGCACATGACATACACTTCTCAAATGTTATAAATTCTCTGACGGGTAAGCCACGTACCACCTCGTTTTTCGCAATATGATTTAGATTCTTAGCGTTAGCATGACTGAGTCGTCGATGCCACAACATTGCATTTTGTTCTGAGACTTTCGAAAAGAGGCATGTGACTTGTTCTGGAATGTTACTGTTCATATCTATGATATATGCATTGCCATACTACTTTGATTTGACAAGGATCCACTCTTCCGTGATGAAAATGCTTGGCTTAAGGATCATACATTCATTATCAGTAAAATGCGTTGAGTACCCTTTGTCGCAAATCTGAGAGACACTCAACAAGCTATGCTTTAACTCAGGAGCAAAGTTGACATTCTCGAAACTTAGCACTCCATTTGTTACAGTTCCTCTCTGAGTGATCTTTCCACCTTCTCCACCCGTAAAGGAAACATATCCCCCATTAAAGGATTGAATGTTGCTCAATTGGGAGATGTCTCCTGTCATGCCGGGTGCAGCTGCTATTGAAATACGAAGGTCTGACGACATTCCTCCACAATTATCCCTGCAAAATGAGCGGGATCATTTAGATTTGGGAACCCAGGTCATTACTCTCCTGGGTTGACCCTTTGCTGACTCAGATGTGTCCTTTGAAACTTTTAAGTTTGAATTATCATTTACTACTTTTTCAGAGGATGACAATGATTGGTTGGGAGTTAATTTCAGCATCCATTGATATTTAGGTTTATTAACAATCACAGGTGGTTTTGAAACATATTTCTTTTTAGTTTGCATTGAGCGTCTGGATTTTCCGCTAGAAGTGATTGAAGACCTAGATCCACTCTTTGACGAAACTGATCTTGGCAGAGTCTTGTTTGATTTTGGCAAATTGTTTGTGACTTTGTTATGAAAAACCTAATTATTCTTTTGAAAAACTGCCCTTTTCTTACGTTGATCATCCTTCCAATCATCATCTCGAGAGCGATTTCTTGAGGACTTTCTAGTTAAGACCTTCCTGTAGACTCATTCTCTCCTTTTGGTGACATAAAGTGTACACAAGCCAGATTGGGACAATTCCTAGCAATATGACCACCAGTACTAGAATTAAAACAGATTTGTTTGTTGCTATTGAAACCAATACTATGTTTTTCAGATTTATTTTCCTTAATGACACCCTTAATTTTCCCACAATAACAAGTGCAAGAACCAGATTGTGCGATAAGTGAGGGTGCATCAGGTTTTGTAACGTGTAGAGTGAGTGTGCTTGTAACAGAGTCATCAGAAATATCAGGATTATCAAACAAATTATCAAATCTGTCAAAAAAAATTCAACTCAACAAGATCCGATGCAGTATCATCAATTTTAACATTAGAAACATTAAATTTTTCATTCAAAACAGAAATAGCAGGTTCAAACATAGTTTTATTTTCAAGTCCAGACATATTTTTTTTATCAGAAACAAATCCTTCAACTTCGTGCTTTGACTGATCTAAGGATTAATCTGCAGGAGAAGTAGAAAAATTTGTACATTCAGTATTAATAAATCCTCCTGAAACAAAACCAGTTGGTTCGCCATAAACTATGAATGGTTCGATGGTAATCTCCTCATCAGTTACGGGGTGATACTGATAATTATGATTAAAAGGAGGAGGCACTTTGTCACATCCTAAACCCTTTTGCTGGTTATGTTTAAATTGCAAGTAGTTATCTATCATATTGGAAACTACCTCGCTTGATACATCCAATTCTCTAAAATCAAAATTTGCAGTTTCAATTTTGCCTTTTAATGTGTCAAGTTCAACAGTCAATTCAGCAAGTTGTCTCTTGACATAGTCATAATTTTCACATTTGTTGCTATAGTCTTCTTGAAGTTGCCTAAAGTCTTTGGTTTTTGCTTCTAATTGGCCCTTTAGGGGTTTCTGTCCTTTTCTGAGTTGATAACCTTCATATTTTAGGTCCTCAACTTCTCTACGTAATGATTCTATTTCCTCATGAAGAATTTTAACATAATCAATGCATGCTTGAGAACAGGAAGATAAACTTACCTCATTCTTTTTGGATTCCAAGGTAGAAGATACCATTAGGCAAAACTGCAGTTCCATCATCTTTTCTTCTGGATCAGCCTCAGCATTCTGTACAGGTGCATCATCATTTATTTGGGCCAAGTGAGCATTTTCAGGTCCTGAAATATTCACAGTCTCACTGTTGATTGCAGCACCTCCACGATTATTTCCCACAACTACCATCATTATGTCATTGTTCATCCTTCGATCTGGTTTCGGGCATTCACGAGCAAAATGACCCGGCTCTTAACAGTTGAAACAACACAACTTTCCTTTCTTAAACCCTACCTTCTTTTCAGCGTTCATTTACCAATTGTTCTTTCCAGTTTTCTCTGCGAACTGCTTCGCCCTGAACACTACCATAGCTATTTGCCATGTAATATCCATCTCTTCCACATCTTTTGGATGAATTTGATCCAGTTCGGAAAATTATAGTTGAGGTGGGAGCTCTCCGGCTAAAAGGGCATTGTAACAGTTGGCAAGTCCAGTGGCAAGAGCAAGATTCTTATCATTTTCTTTGGAATTCGAGGAAGAAGCCACCATGGGTATATTGGAGGAGGGAACAGATTAAGGAACAATAGATGGAGACATGGATGATGTAGCAGGAAGAGATGTTGCTGATGGAGTAGCAAAAGTATGAACCTGAGGTTGTTGTACAGAAAATGCTTGGTCTGGAGAGGGGATGAGTGATGAAAGAGCATTGTTTGAAGAAATACCGAGATTTGCAGTTGAATAGGAATTCACATGATTAATCTTTCACTGCTTATCATCAAGATCACAAGCTTTGATAATTTCCATTATTTCAGCAAGAGTGAGAAGATTTAGATCTTTCGTCTTCTTTATATCATCTACATTCATATCCCATGATTTTGGAAGTCCATTCAGTAGATTTTTATTTATCTCGGACTTGGTCAAGAAGATCCCAACTATATTCATCTCAGTAGTAAGAGTGGTAAATCGTTGTAGCTGAGCCTCCAAGAATATAGTTAAACATGTTGAATTTCTGTGGTAGCATATCCTGACGACTTACTTTCATGTCTTCATTTCCATCATAGACCTCAATCAGGGCTTCACACAAAGCTTTTGCTGAAGTATATTCTCTAAATCCCTGAGCTATATTAGGAGACAAAGCCATAGTTGGAGTGGATAAAGCCCATTCATGTTCGTTAATTTTCTCAAAATCTTCATCAGTATAGTTTTCAACTGCTTTATCAACTAGTTGTCCCATAACAGTGGTAGGAATTCTAACTATACCTTTGACAATGCTTCACCAAGTCTTGAAGTCTTTCATTTTGATGTACTTTTTAATTCAGTATTTCCATTCAGGAAACCCATCTAGAGACATCAATTTTGGAATTCGCGTGGTTGTTCCCATAACTGAGTCCAGTTCATGATGATGTGCTTGACTTTGAGAGTCCATTTTAATTTATTTAATTAATTTTAAATCAAAAGGATTAAAAACAAGAAGAATCAAATGATGGTTTGCGGTCAAGGATATTTACGTCCTTAAACAGAGTTTACGGTCAAACGAGTTCATGGTCAAATGGAGTTTACGATCAATGGTGTTCACGGTCAACGGATCTTCCTGAGTTCACGGTTATTGAGGATCTTGAGTTTACGGCCGTATATAGGAGTTTAAGGCCGTAAACACGTGGATGTAAACTCTTCGAATGCTGACAAAAAATAGTGATTTTGGTAGATTCGATTCCCTCTAGTCACGAAATCACTAAAAGCAATCTCGAATAGTGATGAAGCTAATATCCTTTTGCTGAAAACTTGATTGAAAAATGCTTTGACATTAGTTTTGCTTTGATACCAATTGTAAGGTCCTGAAAACGGATCTTAGCCAATGAGCAAGCAATCAATCAATCAAAGTAACAAGAATTGGAGTAGAAAAAGAATTAAATCAAGCTTGCACATGTTTATATATTAAAACGTCTGGTACAACTTGAATACACCTGGTCATGAACACTTAGACGAACAACCTTACAAATGACCTAGACAAGCCCTATATATAGGGAGCACTGGCCGCAAACTGGGTTTATGGCCGTAAACCTATTTACGGCTGTAAACACCAATCCAAGCCGTAAACAACCAAACACCCCAAAAAATACATAATTGACTTAATAAATCGTATACAATAGAAAGCCTAGACCAAACCACAGAATGGACTCTTCACAAAGAACACGAGAATGGATCAAAAGATGTCAAATGATTAATATCTCACACCTCAGAAGAGCTCGATGAAGAACTTCGACTGCAGAGGTGTGGTTAGGGTTACAATGCAATAGCTATCAATGAAAACGTTAACCTCAAAGCTATACATGCATGCATAACATATAAGTAATCCCTAATGCTTAAACCACGGTTGGACAAGCCCAAACCGGGTAATCAAAGTATTAACTATAAGCCCATATGACGCAACACTCTAATCCCAACAATCTCCCCCTTTGCGTCAAAAGAGGCGAGATATTAGTTCGGCTAAGAAAGAGTAGACTTCTTCACCGTCTTGAACACCTTCGCTATAATGGCCAAAAGAGTGTGATGAAAATGTATATACCACCAAAGTATGTCAGAGAAATTTTCTTGTCCGAATCACTATTGTGTTTACATCTGTGAGTGATATCAAGTACGTGCTCCAAGCAGGAAGTAGAGACCATATGCTTGTCAACAAGAGCAAAAAGGAATTTTTCACTTTCGCCTCTTGTGAACATGACAATGAGATGTGTTGGATCGATCTTGCCCATTTTCATTTTTTTGAGATGACTAGGCTTCCCAATGGGCTTCATGGTCGGTTTCTTCCTCAAAGCATTTGCCACTTCCTTATCCATCTTACCAACTTCATGGATATAGGAAGCCAACATTCTCTTAATGTGATCTAGGATCGGCTTATATTGTTCTTGATTAGTGAGTAGAATGTTGAACAACATGTTGGGTATTTTGTGTTGCGTCAAGGGCTCATTTTTGTATATCCGGATTGGGCATGTCCATCCATGATTTTAGATGAGGGTTACGTTATTTATAGTGCATGCGTGTATGCCTTGGATACAATGGTCATTATTATTCTCTTTATTACTTTGCAACCCTAAACACCTCTACAGTCGAAGTTCTTAATTAAGCTCTTCTGAGGTGTTAAAGTTTAATCATTCAACACCGGTTAAACCATTCTAGTCTTCTTTATTTTGTTATCTATTGCTTTGTCGTTCATTATTCTGCTTGAATCTATCGATCTTTAAGGAATATCATTCCAACAATTGGTATCAGAGTGGGAGACTATGTTACTCATATGCATTCCTTCTGTTTGAAGAATTCTTTAAGGTTTCCGCTTTTGTCAAATATATTAAAGCAGTCTTCTTCTTGTCGATGGTATTTCTACTATTTGATAAAACCCTAATCTCAAGTTTACAAGTCTGATTCTAGCATATACAAGGAATAAGCTCATCATGTCACACAATGATTCTCAAACCAATCCCATTAACATCTCAAACAACATTGGATCCACTACATGGGTTCCTATTCTCTACACCTAAGACTACAAAGTATGGGCACATCACTTTGAAGATTACATAATTAGACCTGAAGATAATGGTTATCTCGTCTGGGAAGCTATCACGATCAGTCTGTTTGTTCATGCAGGAACAAACCAGACAATGAAGACTCAAAAGGAGTATAATCAGCATTTGGTGGACATAGATAAGATACCACAAGATGAAAAAGATAAGCTGTTGTGTAATCTCAAAGCCTTAAGGGTGATCAGATTTGCCTTGCAAGCCAATACTTTCCATCTGGTCAGTTCATGCACTACCACTAAAGAGATATGGGACAGCCTGAAAGAACTGTATTCAACTGACAAGGATCTAGAACATTCGATCCAAACCCTATTGCTCTCTGAATTTGGATCATTTTGGACAAAAACTGAAGAGACACTACTTCAGACGTCTGATCGTTACAATCATCTGCTGAGCAAAATGATGAAGCATGGTATTGAAAGGAAGGAGATCGAACATAAAGTGACATTATTGAATGGTTTGAGACTTGAGTGGATGGCAGTGGTCTCAACTGTAAAGTATCATGAACAATTCAAATCATACTCTCTAGCGAAACTGATGGGTATCCTAAAATCACATGAAAGCACAGTAACCAAAGAAGCGAAGGTTGTGTCAGGTGTAGGTTCTCTGGCTGTGCTTTCAAAGAAAAAAAAAGTGTTGTTGAAGAAGAAGAAGAAGAATCTGACATGTCAAAATGTGATCTAACCAATGAGGAGTACGCATTGATGGTGTCAAACCCAAGGAATTTTGCTCGAAATAAGTTTCCAGCCAATAAGAACAGAAACTGGCAATGAAGCTATAGTTCTGAGAAGGTGAAGGAAGAGACAGAGAACAATTTCCAGAAGGAAGATGAAAAGAAAGAAAGCAAGCTTATAGGAGATTCAGGGTATGATTGTAACTATTGTCATGGAAAGAACCACGTTGCCAAGGACTGTATGTTGAAAAAGATGGCTGAGAAAAGGGATGGTGAAGATGATGAAGCTTATTACATGTGAAAGCTAGATGAAATAAAGAAAAAGATGGCAACCAATGTTTCAATGAATGCCCTGATTGTGTAGGAAGATGTGGATGAAGATGCGTTCGGTGGCGTTGAAGTTTGGTCAACCAACTCTGAGGATGAAGAAGTAAGAAAACCACCCTCACAAGGAAGAGCATATTTGGCAAGAGAGGAAGCTACTAGTTCGACTGGGAAATGTCTAATGGTTACTGATGGAAGATCATCCGAAGATGAGCATAAGGAGCCGAACCTGACTGTGGATAAGTGTTTTGCAGCCAAGCCTGTGAGTGAAAGGATCAGTGACTGCGAATTCTAACCTAACTGACCAACTCATCAGGGAATCTTCCAAGAGTAAGGAAAGGAGGGCATGGATACAGCTGAAGGAGCAGGAGTTAGTTAGAATTAGGGATGAGATTATTTATTTACAAAGAGACAACTTAAAGTTTTTGAAACAACGAAATGGTTTTTGTTTGATTGTAAAACGTTTGTATACCAATATAACTCAGTTGCACCTAGATTGTGAAATAGGTAAAAAGATTCATAAGATGATTTTACCCTTCCTTAAATTTAAGGATGATGAAGTCATTGCTGAATGTGAGTCAATAATGTCCTCAGATGAGATTTCGGTCACTTACAAATATAGACTAGACAAGATTAAGACCTTCATTGACTCCAAGGAGCATAAATGTATGCTTAAAAAACTTTTGGATGAAAATGATAGATTAAAAATTAAATCCGAGACCATACAAACATTCAACTCATCAAATGCCAAATTATCTTCAGAAAATAAAATAAATGTAGAAAACACGTCTAAATTTGATGAGGAAAGTGAGATGAGTGATATCTCAGTGGATGATGTGGTTGATTGTTCTGAGTTTTTGAAGAGCGAAACTGAGACTGAAAAACCCCTCATATCTGAAAACTTGGTTGAATATGCTCGCCTGTCTAATGACAAATTAAAGAAACTTAAAGAAAAAGCAATGGTCTATCAAAAGGTTCAAACGGTGCCAAATCAAGTGTATACCGTTAAAGGTGTCACAGAAAAAAAAAACAGCAGAATTGAATTTTTTTGTTGACACAGACAATGTTGAAGGGTGCGACGATTACTTCTGGTCCGCCCCTATCGATAATGCAGACAAAACCGTCAGCTTATCAGAGCGAACATCGTGGAGGGTGGGGGGAAGGTATGTTGATAAACCCATCAACAAACCCTTAAGTTTTGATAAACCAAGAACAAGTGGAACAAAAGAGATACCAGAAGAATCAAAGAAAGCTTCCAATGTTACAGCCAAGGGAACCAAAGCTCATAAGGAGAAGTCGAAGTCAAACTTCGATATTCATAAATCTCAAAAGCAGCTGGCTAAACAGAAATGGGAAAGAAATCAGAGATACATGAAAAATCTACATGAGAGGAAACAATTTTGGGAGTCTCAAAACCCTAACCATGTTCCCTCCAAGAAAGAAACAAATGTCAAAGGAAATGACAACTTAAAGAACAACCAAAAGTCCAGTTTTGGTCCAAAATCTTACTATTCTCATAACCGAAAGCCCAGTCTCAGTCCCAATTTATCACAGAACCGAACTTCAAGTTTCGGTCCCTACACCAAGGTTGAAAACCGAAAGTCTAGTTTCGGTCTTTCTCAAAGTCAACAAAAGCCTTATTCAACGAAGAATGTTAAAGGAAAGGGAAAGCTTGATTCAAACTCTAACGTCAATAGTAAGAAAAAGTCAGCTAACTCTAGGACTCAAAATAAAATCCCAAAATCAACTAACAAAACACCATATGAAACATTACAGTTTAAACAAGAAAAAAATAAAATAAAAGTTTATACCATCAAAAGGAAAGACGAAACCACACTAATAAAAAGAACTTATTTAGTTGATCTTTTTGTTGCTATTCCTTTTTTTGTATGAGACTTACCAGGGCCCAAGTGACTTTAGGTTCCTAAATCTGCTTGAATTTGTAGGTTATAAGTGATGAGCAGTTCGATGTTGAATCGTACATAGACAGTGGTTGCTCTCGTCACATGACAGGAAGGAAGGAAGAGCTGAGGGAGTTTCAGTCCCTTAATGATGGTGGATATGTGAAGTTTGGCAACAACTCTTATGGAACTATCAAAGGATATGGCATGATAACCAATGGATAGTTCACAATTCGAAAAGTAGCGTATGTGGAAGGATTGCAGCACAACCTCATAAGTGTATCTCAATTGGTTCTGGGAACAGGACTGAAAGTCTCATTCGATGACAACGGATCAGAAATAATTGAAAAGCAATCCAAAAGAGTATTGTTGAAGTATGAACACAAGGGAGAGATGTATACTTTAAATCTCAACCCAATTTGAGGACAACCAGCAACATGCCTTTTATCAAAGGCTAACTCTGACGAAAGCTGGTTATGCCGTAGATGGCTATCGCACATGAACTTTAAAGATATTAATAAGTTGGTGCTTGGTGATCATGTTCGAGGCCTCCCTCTTCTCAAGTTTGATAAGGAACACCTATGTGTAGCGTGTGAGATTGGAAAACAAAGCCGAAAAGGCTTCCAACATGAATCAATACCAAGATCATTGAAGCTCTTGAACTTTTGCACATTGACTTGTGTGGACCTTCAACTATTGAAAACATCGGTGGTAGTAAATTCATACTTGTGATTGTAGATGATTTTTCACACTTCACTTAGGTTTACTTTCTTAAATAGAAATCAGAAGCAACTCCCAAGTTGAAGGTGTTTATCAAGCAAGTGGAATTGCAGTTGCGAAAGGTGGTGAGGAACATTAGAAGCGATAATGGGCTTGAGTTCAAGAATAAAGAGTTTGAATACTTTCTGACCAAAAAGAGAGTATCTCACAACTTCTCTGCTCCTTATACTCCACAACAGAATGACATTGTTGAAAGACGAAACCGTTCCTTTTGTGAGGCGGCCAGAACCATGATAAACTTCTCTTCTCTTCCACTATACTTCTAGGCTGATGCTATTGCAACTGCATGCTATACTCAGAACTGATCCTCACTTAACAAATGATTCTCCAGCACTCCATATAAGATTCTGAACAATTGAAAGCCCAATGTTAAGTTTTTCCATGTGTTCGGTTCCAGGTGCTTCATTTTCAATTCAAAAGAAAATCGAAACAAGTTCGACGTTAAATCCGATGAGGGAATCTTCCTTGGTTATTCACTCACTTAAAAGGCATATAGGGTTCTGAATAAACACTCCAAACGTATTGAAGAAACCTATTATGTAACCTTTGATGACAACTATATGAAGAAAGTTCAACCGAGTGAAAATACCATGGAATAAATATTTCCAGAATCAGGACAAGTCTCGGTTCCCATTTCCAACTTATTTGAAGAGTACATAAGGCTATTTGATGAACCAGAAAAATCTATACACTCAGCAGTGAATGCAGCAGACAAAAAAATCGACCATCTGAAAAAGATCATCGATGACGCTGCGAAAAACATGGAAAAGAATTCTTCTAAACCAACTGTTGATCAATCCTCACTTAACCCTCCAAATAATAGCTCAACATTCAAGGGGTAGGGTTCATTGATATCCAACTCCAACCGAATGTGAGGATCCTGAACCAGACAAGGGATACGCTTCGCCATTTGAGGGGGAGAATGAAAAATCAAATGACGAAGACAATCAATCAGAATTTGAAGAAGGGGAAATGCAGAGCTGGATCCTGTTTATGACCCTAATTACCTTCCTTTAACAAAGTGGACAAAGGATCATCCCAAAACACAAATTATTGGTGAATCATCTGAGCGAGTTCTCACACGATCTCAATTGAAAGCGAAACAAACTGCTCTATTCTCTCATGTTGACTTCTGCATGATTAATTTGTTTGTCTCCAAAATCAAACCAAAGATGATTAATACTGCACTTGATCACGCTAATTGGGTACAAGCTATGCAAGATGAACTCAATGAGTTTGAATGTAATCGAGTTTGGAGATTGATTCCCACTCCAAAGAATGCTTATGTGGTTGGCTTAAAATGGGTCTTCAGGAACAAGATGGACAAAGAGGGCAACATAATTTGCAATAAGGCTCGGCTAGTGGTGAAGGGATACTGTTAGGAAGAAGGAATAGATTATGAGGAAATCTTCGCTCTGGTGGCAAGGTTGGAATTGGTTAGAATATTTCTGGCATATGCTGCACATAAAAACTTTGAAGTTTTCGAGATGGATGTAAAGTGTGCTTTCTTAAATGGAGAACTAGAAGAAACTATGTACGTTGAACAACCTCCTAGGTTCGTGAACAAGAAATTTCCTAATTACTGCTATGTGTTGGATAAAGCTGTATATGGTCTAAAGCAAGCACCGAGGGCCTGGTATGAAATGTTAACTCACTTTCTTAAAATGTCGAAATTCAAGTAACTTTTAATGGTAGTTCAGATTTATGTCCATGATATCATCTTCGGCTCCACAAATCCTAGCTTAACAACTGAGTTCAGGAAGCTGATGGAGACTAAATTTGAAATGAGCACAATGGGTCCAATTAATTTTTTCCTTGGATTGAATATAAGATAGGGACTAGAATACATTTTTATCAACCAGGAAGATTACACGAAGAATTTGCTATCAAAATTCGATATGGTGCGAGATTCGAAGGTGAAGGTTCCCATGACATTTGGCACGAAGTTAACTTCATCCCTGGAGAAACCTGTTTGTTGACATTATTGGATTAATGTCTAAGTCTGTAACTATAATTGGTATGTACTTGACCCGACTCGGCATGGTCCATTTGGGTTGCATGGCATCGGAACATTTCGATAGACCGTTTATGAGAAGAAGACATTTGTGACATGTTAATATATTATAAGTTATAACATATTAATATGAGATCATGTTATTTAATTAGTATTGATCATGAATTAATTTGGACTTAATTTTGTGATACAAAGAGACTACTTAAATATATGAGGATTGATTGTGTAAACCATTCATTCTTATATATGTGGGATTATGATCCATGATTCCTTATGTCGGGTTTAACCCATGTGGTGAACCATTGATACTCCATGGAGGTTAAAACCCATGGAGCATAAGGAATGCGTAAAGTCATGGGTTACATGATGTAACCCTAATGTGCACACTATATAAGGACCCCTTTGGCTCAAGAAATTGGCACTAGTGACACATATATGAGGGCTAGCCAATTTGAGCATGAAGTGTCTTCTTCTCATGGTTATTCCAAATGTTAATGATGTTGTGTGAACCATTTGAGGTGTCACACTTAGGGCACTAGGCTCTCGAGCATCATTGAGTCAAGCTACATCAAGAGGTATGTATTCTAACTTGTTATATTACCCACGTATCAAAAGATTGTATGATAGTTAGGGTAATACCTTGGAATATTCATATTTGCATGTATAATAGAGAAAACATAGATCCAAGGTATTTAGGGTTGCATGTACACTTAGGAGTGTTAGAATGCTCAAAACCCAACAGTGGTATCAGAGCCATGGGTTGTTTTCTATTATATTGATGCAAATGTTTTATTTTCAAAGTTGAAAAAAAAGGAAAAGAAAAACATGAGGTTTGTCAAATTTTAAGATAATTACTTGTTTGTGTGAAAAACTAATTATTTGTAAAATTTGAATCATTTGTTATATGAGTTGAATTAGGTCAAATTTAGTAAAAGATCAAATGATATGATTATTTTATTAGTTTTAAAAGGTTGATCTAAAGAGTTTTTTTTTAAACCTCCATAAGTTATGGATATGAAAAGGTTTTAAAAAAAATTTGATTCAAAGTTTTTTATGGAGTAACAAAATTTGGTGTTAATGTTTTAAAGAATTCCATAACTTATTCTTAAGTTATGGAACATGAAATGTTTCATCATAAAACAAGCATTTAACTCCATAAGTTATGGGTCACCAAAAGTTTTATGTTTCCTTGATTTATGAGTGAGTTTAGATTAATGAAAAAAAAATATGTTTTAGTTGTTTTCAATCCTAATTAATCTAGAGGTAGTTCATAAAATGTGTTTTGTAACTTGTCCTCGAGTTACATAAAAGGTCACATTTATGAATCTTAAAACTCATACAAGTGCCATAGGGTACATAAAAAATGAAGTCTTTTTCATTAAATAGTATTATGACTCCATAACTTGTCCTCAAGTTATGGATGTTTATGAGTCACTTCTTTAAAAGTGTTATTAAAGAATAAGAGGTTACATAATTAATTAAGAGTCTTCATTTTAATGAACCATTAAACTCATAAGTTATGAAATGAAAAGTTTTGAATAGTTTCAAAACTTGCCCTCAAGTTTTGGAATTTGAAAAGTTTTCTTTCATGAATACTTTAATTCCAAGTTAAGCCATTAGAATTTTAAAAGTTAAAATTCAACCCTTATACTTTATAATATTACAAGTTAATAATTTTTATATATATGTATAAGAGCAAGTCGTCTCACCGTTAGTAGGCCTCATTCACGAAGCCGGTCTATAAGGGGGGTATAAGGTTACTACCTATAAAATGGCAGTTTAATGGGTGTCCACTCTCATCCACCGCTTCCTTGACCGGTTGTGGGTTGTTAGCCGAACGGGTAGGACAAGGACTATAATTCTCCCTTCATTATAAGTATAATGAGAAATACTAAGTAACTAAACACTTATAAATTCCCAATCTTAGTTACTTATGAAAATATGAATAAGGTGCTAATCCATCAAAATTACACTTTGCGCTTTGTTTAAATTGGTTAGTGGAGCGTGTGTGGTTAACCGGCACACTAACTCATATTTAACAAGGCAAAGGGTAACTTAATGTTTATCATAGTATCGATGGAGCGTGTGTGGTTAACCGGCACATCGATTGAGGGGAAAACACTTACGGCTACCAAGTAATTTGCATGGTTACTTCACACCTTGTTTTGTGATCCTAGACATTCCTATCACAAAACCTGAAGGGTACACTCGAGATTGAAACATGCCATTGAAAAGTTCAATGAATCTCAAAAGAATCTAGGAATTTCAAAACCAATTAAAACCTAATAATACATTTCGTTTATCTTGGTGGAAATTGGTGAATCGTCATTCACCTACCTTTAAATATTTTATAGCTTGGATTACGACATCACTTTATTAAGTTCTAAAATAGTTTGTTGGGTCCTAGCCTTAATATTTCATATTGGGTGTTATATTAAGGACTTTAAATCAATTACCTTGAATATCTCCCAAAATTTGTCTAATTCAGACATCCATGATCTTCACAAATCTCTTGGAACTTCACTTCCTCCATCTCTTCCAATTATTCTCCCTAACCCACAAGTTCAAGGTCACTCAAGCCCTATTGGCAAGCAAAGTCTATGTATGGTCACATCTTGGAGATAAAGTCACATATTAACAAGCCGGGAGAGTTGGGTGTCAAAGTCTTGAGAAAGTTAGATGTTCAATCACTTTCTATGTCACATGGTGAGTTCCTTTGGGACTATTATGGAATAGACTATGCCATGACCCTTAATGATCTTATCTATTTGCTTGGTGCTTTTGAATCAGCAATGATTAGGAGGACGAGTAAAGCAAATTTGATTAGAAGATCAACTTGCCAAACTTCCATGGACATTGACAATGGTACATGGTAAGGGACATTGGTTACGAAACTGCCAAATTTATCTGAAAGATCTTCAGGTGAAGTCCACTATCAAACTCTGTTAAGTTTCTATTATGAGATTGTTATTACATGATGTGACTGGGTGTAACACCCGTTTATTTATTAAGTTAAATAAACACAACAATGAACGAATGGTAGCCCTAAAATAAATAAATATATATAAAAGGATGATTTTGAGGAGCTAATTGTCATAATTTTAGAAGTCGGGGGTTGAAAGTGTAAGTTTCGGATCAGATTCGTAAATATTTATGAAGGCAGGGACTTATTAGTAATTTCTGGGACTTCATTTGAAAAGATTTTGGGGCTAAGGGGTTGTTTAGTGAATATTAAACCTAATTTGTAAAGAATTAAAATGCTGAGGGCTAAAAAGGTAAAATTTGGACTTTAATTGCAAAGGATTTAAGTGGCAGGGTGTCAAATGGTAAATTTTGGATCATAGATGGAAATAATTTTATAGAGGGGGATTATTTTTTCCATTATGGCAATAAGATTACATGATAGCGGGTATATAATTTAAGTATCGGTTACCTAAACCCTAACCCTAACTCTTCTAACAACCGCCACCCTTATACCCCCATTTCCACCTCAGGCGCCGCCAGTTATCGTACCACCACCATCGGACATCGTGAACAGCTAAAAGAGTACCACTGGAGTTGGAGCCTTGGACGCGGATGCATGGGTGAGGAATGTCGGATGCCGATGGTTCGTTCCTTATTGTGCTCCATCGACGCCATTCTTCTCCTACCTTTTCTCCAACCACCGAAGCCTCACCACGATGTTGTTCCATTTTCTGAAGTCGCGCCGCTATCGTTCTTGTTGAAGACCATCTCGTCATTGGGCGTTATTCTATTGTGGCTGGTGCTATTTCCTGATTGCCTTACACCACCACCAGAAGTGGCTGTGACCGGAGTACATAACAGGTTGAGCTCGCGACGACTTGGTGATTTATGGACGCAAGTTGTTGGGCTGGAATCAGGGAGACTCTCCACCACCGTGAAGTGGTGGCTGTTATCGCAAATGCTGCCTATCACCATCGATCTCACGCCACTGCTGCCGTTAAGGTGCTGCCACCGTCGCCACCCACCATAGGTGGGTGTTGGGTTCGTTTTCTAAGCAAAGGTTGCTGGTTGGTGTGTATGTGCTTGACTAGAAACCACAAGAAATCACCACCACCACCGTGAGGTGGTGGCTGCTGCCATGAACCACCGTGGATGTGTGTGTTTAGTAGGTGTGTGCGTTTTTATTCGAGTTATAAGCATTGTAAAGTGTATTGCAAAATGTAATAATGAAAGGAAATTGAAAACCACCACCTTAGGGTGGTGGCTGCCGCCACCAGCCGCCGTGTCGGGTGGCGGTGCGCTTTAACTCTTGTGATAGATTCGTTTGGGGTGCTAGAAACCCTAATGGGTTCAGAGGAGCTTTAATGGGCCCAATGAAGCTTAATGGACTCTAATGGACCCAATAAACTTAATGGACTCTAATGGACCCTAATAAAATCCTAATGGGCTTGATGATATTCTTATGGGCTTGATAGGCCCAATAAAGCCCTAAATGACCTAGAAGCCCAGCAAGTTAATAAATGGGCTAGTCTTTGGGTTGGAAACCCTAATTAGGGTTTGGAAAACCCTAATGCCATGAAACCCTAATTTGGGGAATTAATCAGAACATTCAATAATTATTTAATAGTTTCGAATATTAAATAATAATCATTGGCAAAAAACTTAATATAAGCAATATTGGACTTAATGGATTAAGTACTTTGTGGATTAAGTCCCTAATTGGTTAAGTGATAAACACTTAACCCTAATTGGGCCTTTATATTGGCCTTGATGATTGGATTATTATTGGGCCATCTAAAGTCAAGCAATTGGACTAGAATAATTAAAGGGCTTTAAGGAGTTAGGCCTAATTTGGAAAATAGGGCCATAGATGGGCCATAGTATGGGACTTAATGATTACATATGATGTTGGGCCTTAGAATAAGGTTATGTATAGGCTTGGGCCCAATTTGGAAAATTAGGCCATATGATGGCCTTTGATTCCTAATTGACTTTGGGCCTATGGTTTGGGCCTTGGACTTGAATAAGCCAAGCTAGGGGTAATGTAGTAATTACCCAAAGAATGTACTTATGGTTATGTATTGGGACCCAATTATTAATTGGGTGTTATTTTGGTGTTGACAGTTCGAGAATCTGTCAGCCAACAACTGGGGTCGAGTCTGCGGGACTTCAGCAAGTGTGGGATTGTGTCTTCGGGACTTCAGCAGTGAAAGGTGAGTTACCTTCCAGTAGGGATGGGTCTACGGCCACAATGCCGGCCCACCAATAGGAGTTGTTAGATGATTGTCTTTGTGATAATTATCTATGTTTGCTACTACCTGTTATATTTATGTGCTAGAGAGATTATGATACATGTGATATGATATTATGTGGTAGTAGTAGGGGTGAAATAGTCCCCGGATACCGGTTGAAAGATACCAAAGGGGTAGGTCGGGCAGCCAGATATGTCTGACACTATATTCATGTATGTTATGCTGTGTTATTATGTTGTAGAGGTAGGGGTGAAATAGTCCCCGGTTACCGGTTGAAAGATACCGAAGGGGAGGCCAGCACCCAAATATGCTAAGCAGTTATCCAGTTGAAAGAGACCGAAGGGGAGGCCAGCACATATATATGCTAGGCAGTTATCCGGTTGAAAAAGACCGAAGGGGAGGCCAACACCCATATATACTAGGCAGTTATTGGTTGAAAGATACCGAAGGGGAGGCCAGCACCCAGATATGCTAGGCATTATTTGTTTATACAATATGTAGTATGATGGGGGAACTCACTAAGCTTCGTGCTTACGGTTTTCAGTTTTGATTTTAGGTACTTAGTGTTTAAAGGAAAGGAGCCGACTTGATCGTAGTGCATCACACTATGGTTTTCCGCACATGAGATCTTTGGGATTACACTCTGATATTGTTTTATGATATCATGTTTGATTATTTCTACTTTAGTTTTGACATGACGTAGTATTATAGATGTTTTATTACACTGTTGGTTTTATAATGACGTAATTAAAAATGAAATTTTTGGCTTGTATTTTTGGGATGTTACACTGGGTCACATATTAATGTTTTAAGAATCAAAGAAAAAGTGAAGAAGGAAGTATATGCTGATTCTAATCGCGAATAGGGATTTTGATCGCATGGTTCGGTGATCAAAATTTTGAGCTGTTACTTAGGAGTTATGTAATATTACTTAGGAATAGATAACAAAAAACTTTTCATATGCTTTTGCATTGTAAGGATAAGTTTTCCGCAAAGTTTTAAAATAAAAATTTTTGGTTTTATCTATTCTAAGGGTTTTTTTTTTTTTTTTTTTTTTTTTTTTTTTTTTTTTTTTTTTTTTTTGGAACCAGCAAATACAAATATATAATCTACACCTAAACTAACACCACCAATGTACACAATGGGACTTGAACCCTCGACCGCAAGGAAGGAAGGCACCACCTGATACCGCTGAGCTAGAAGCCCTTTGGAAAGTGGATTTGATTCTTTCATTTTGTGGTAGTGTCTAAATTTACCAAACAAGGAAAGATTCTCATCACCCAAGTTTCAGTTGGATAGAAACTTAGAATCATGCAAGTTGTATGATGAATGAGAATTTCCATCTTTGGAAAATTAAGAATAATTCCTTGGTCACATGTTTAAGTGAATCAAGTGAAGGACTAAGGGATCGAGTAAACATTCTTGTGCACTGGTCAGGTCCACCACAAAAGACCGATAAGACTATTCGTCATGATTTACTAACGCTTAGTAAATATGGTTATACTTACAAGTTTAAAGTATAATTTTGAAACACTGGAAAAGTTTTGATGTATGGCAGAACGAATAAGAAGAATCAACTTAGGAAGAAAGATAAAAGTTTCTTAAATATGAAAAGATGGGAGAGTACTTTAGTGTAACGACCCAATTTTCACGTCCGAAAATTTCGTTTTAAAACATTACTTTAGAAAACATTAATAATTAAAAACATTGTTTGATCGAACCATAACACAACGTAAACCATCTTTTAAAAAGCCAAACAATACAACCCATCAAAATATCAGAGTACAAATCCTAGTGAATCTCGTAAATGCGGATCCTAGAGTGTGTGCATGATGTACCGCTACCGCGCCAGCTCTTTCCCCTTCGAAGAAGAGGTACCTGAAACCAAAACTGTAAAACGTAAGCACAAAGCTTAGTGAGTTCCCCCATCGTACAACATACCATACAAACACATAACATACATACTGCCAGGCTATTCTGGGGTGCCTAACTACCTGGTACGGCCATTCTGGGGTGCCGACCAACCCATACGGCCATTCTGGGGTGCCGTCCTATCCGTGTCAAGCCATTCTGGGGTGCTGACTACCCATGTCAAGCCATTCTGGGGTGCTGACTACCCATCGGTCCTAACAACCGATCCTCGGGGACTGGTCCCCTCCTACTACCTCTATCGCATAACATAACAGGCCAACATACAAACATATCATCACATACTGTCAGACATTTCTGGGGTGTCTGACTACCCTTCGGTCCTAACAACCGAACTCTACTACTATCACATATAACGTATCATGCTAACATATAACATATCAGGTAGTAGCAAACCTAGATGATATCACAAAGACAATCATCTATCATACGTCTCCTACTGGTGGGTCGGCATTCTGGCCTTAGACCCACCACTAATGGAAGGTAACTCACCTCAAAGTATCTGTTGAACTGATCGGGAACTGACTGACTGCTGTTGCTGCTCTGGAAATCCTCCGGCTGCAATTCCCACAACAATGTCCTTTGGGTAAAATGACCATTCTACCCCTGGTCAAGCCCTAAGTCAAGGTTAGGGTCAACTTTCAGTTGACCCGACTCGCCGAGTTGGCTCTCCAACTCGCCGAGTTCCTATCTAGACGATTTTTCTGAGTCCCTATTTCTACTCGTCGAGTTAGGCTATGACTCGACGAGTTCTTCTTCTTAGCTGACATTCAAGTCCTTTATCCTACTCGCCGAGTTGTATGAACAACTCGTCGAGTTCATCTTCATCCGATGAACACTTATGCGGAGACTCGCCGAGTTGTATGAACAACTCGTCGAGTCTGTTCTTGATCTAAGGAGATTGCCTTGAACTCGCTGAGTCAGGGAATCGACTCGCCGAGTTCCTCCATAGATGAGTTCAGCTTCCAACTCACTGAGTCACACCCCGTGACTCACTGCACACTCGACACTACGAAAAGGGGACAAATTCGGAGACTCGCGAGCAGACTCGCCGAGTCACATGAACGACTCGCCGAGTCGTTGCCATGCATCTACAAAATACACAGATTTGCTCGATTCCAGTCCATGCCATTTATAGATATGGGTTTCTAGGGCATGGATTACACGTAAAGTTTCCAACTTTACGTGTAGATAATCACCAATGAAGGTTTTAGGGCTCAAAGTGCACCAAAAGGGGTAGATCTAGGACTTTCATGCAATATGACCCCATAAAGGCATTAGATCCAAGCTCCAGGGACTAAATCATGCCTAGTTCTAGAGGCTAACAACTTATTACAACCTACAATGCACAAACAAGCTTGGGGAATGGCTCAAGAAGGACTTTCATGAAGCTAAAAGAGACTAGAAGCTTGAAAACAGAGGGGAAACGAGCTATACCTCAAGGAAAACGTTGAGATGACACAAAGATGTCTGGCCTCCTTCTCCTCTTCTTGATCTACTCTTCTTTCTCCTCAAAATCTTTAAGAACACACCAAAACACTTCAATCTCACAAGGAATAAGGGTATAAATGATGTTGGGAGCTCTGAGGGTGAACGGGGGCGAGCTTGGGGCGGAAATGAGGGTTTAAATAGGGTGCAAACCCTTGATATTTAGGGTTTCATCCAACAGCGGTGACTCGCCGAGTCCAGGATATGGACTCGCCGAGTCGCCAACTTAAACGTGTCCCGGGTCTCGTCCCTACTCGGCGAGTCGGATATATGACTCGTCGAGTCCAAGGCTAAAAATGGAAAATACCTAAATAAGATTTACTTACCAGGAACCAGGTGCTACAAATCTCCCCCACTTATTTTAGACTTCGTCTTCGAATTCTACTACTCGATCCTGAAACAACTCGGGGTAATGCTCCATTATCTCGTCCATCGGCTCCCAAGTCCATTCCGAACCCCTGCAGTGCTGCCATTGCACCTTCACCAGCTGCACCCTCTTGTTCCTCAAATCCTTCGACTTCCTGTCGAGGATTACGATTGGGCGCTCAATATAATTCAGACTGTCATCAACCTGAATATCCTCTAACGACACTACTGCTGAATCGTCCACTAGGCACTTCCGCAGCTGAGAAACATGGAAAGTGCTGTGGATCTGGCTGAGCACGGCTGGCAGATCCAACCTATCCGCCACCTTGCCCACCCGGGCTACAACCCTGAACGGTCCGATGAATCTCGGGCCCAACTTGCCCCGCTTCCTGAATCGAATGACGCCTTTCCAAGGCGACACCTTCAGGAGAACCATATCCCCGACTTGGAACTCCAAGTCGGATCGACGCTTGTCGGTGTAACTTTTCTGCCCACTCTGAGCGGTCTGAAGCCTACTCTAGACCTGCTGGATCCTCTCGGTCGTCTTGAGCACCACTTCGGTGCTCCCCATGACCCTCTGGCCAACTTCACCCCAACATATCGGGGTCCTGCACCTTCGTCCGTACAACAGCTCAAAAGGAGGACGGTCAATACTCGCGTGATAGCTGTTGTTGTATGAGAACTCGGCCAGGGGAAGATAGGTATCCCAACTACCACCGAAGTCTAGCACGCACGCCCGCAACATATCCTCCAAAGTTTGGATGGTCCGCTCGCTCTGGCTATCCGTCTACGGGTGAAAGGCGGTGCTAAAATGCAAACGAGTGCCCAACTCGTCATGAAATCTCTTCCAAAACCTGGAAGTAAAACGCACATCCCTGTCCGAGATCACTGATACCAGCACCCCGTGCCGCTCCAGGATCTCCCTGATATAGATGTCGGCCAATTTCTCGGCCGATATGATCTCCTGAATCGGAATAAATTGAGCACTCTTGGTCATTCGATCCACGATGACCCAAATCGAATCCACTCCACGCGCGGTCCTGGGAAGCTTTGTAATAAAATCCATTGTGATATCTTCCCATTTCCACAGTGGAATGTCCAACGGCTGCATCTTACCATGCGGTCTCTGATGTTCGGCCTTGACCTTCCTGCAGGTCAAGCACCGCTCAACGTACCATGCCACATCCCGCTTCATGCAGGGCCACCAATAATCCAGACGAAGATCCCTATACATCTTCGTCGCCCCGGGATGAATAGAGAATCGGGACTTGTGCGCCTCTTCCATCAAAATCTGGCGCACGACCCCGTGATACGGCACCTACACCCTACGGTGTAGTGTCAATAGTCCCCGGCTATCATAATCAAAGGAGGACACCTGACCCACCACGCGCTCGCTCTTCCGATGCTCCTCCTTGATAGCCTCCTGTTGAGCCTCCTGAATTCGCTCCAATAGGGGAGTCACTACGGTCATCCTCATGCATACGTCCTTGATCGGTGCCGCCTTACGGCTAAGCGCATCGGCCACCACGTTGGCCTTCCCTGGGTGGTAAAGGATCTCGCAATCATAATCCTTCACCACATCCAACCACCGACACTGCCTCATGTTCAGATTCGGCTGATCCATGAGGTACCTCAGACTCTTGTGGTCCGTGTAAATGGTACATCGAACCCCGTAGAGGTAATGTCACCAAATCTTGAGGGCAAAAACCACAACCCCCAACTCCAAATCATGCGTCGGGTAGTTCGCGTCGTGAGGCTTGAGCTGCCTCGAAGCGTAGGCAATGACATGCCCCCTCTGCATCAGAACTGCGCCCAACCCTGAAATGGACGCATCACAGTAAACCACAAAATCCTCTATGCCCTCTGGCAGGGCTAAGATCGGCGCCTCGCACAATCTCTGTCTCAGTGTCTTGAATGCAGCCTGCTGCTCGGGTTCCCACCGAAAGACCACGGCTTTCTTCGTCAGCCGCGTCAGGGGTACGGCTATCTTGGAGAAATCCTGGATAAATCTCTGATAGTAGCCCGCTAATCCCAGGAAACTCTGAATCTCAGATGGAGACTTCGGAACCTCCCATCTCATCACGGCCTCGACCTTAGCCGGATCGACCAGAATCCCGTTCTGGTTGACGAGGTGCCCAAGAAATTGCACCTCGCACAGCCAGAACTCACACTTGGAGAACTTGGCATACAAGCTCTCTCTCCTCAGGGCGTCCATCACCTCTCTCAGATGTTCCTCATGCTCCTCCTGAGTCTTGGAATAAACCAAGATGTCATCGATAAAGACTATCACAAACTGATCCAGCATCGGTCTGCAAACGCGGTTCATGAGGTCCATGAACGCGGCTAGAGCATTGGTGAGCCCAAACGGCATCACCACAAACTCATAGTGGCCATAGCGTATCCGAAACACGGTCTTCTGCGTATCCTCCTCCCTGACCCTCATCTGATGATAACCCGAACGCAAGTCAATCTTGGAGAACCAAGATGCTCCCTGAAGCTGGTCAAAGAGGTCATCAATCCTCGGGACTGGGTAACGGTTCTTCACCGTTACCTTGTTCAACTCCCGGTAATCTATACACATCCGATGTGACCCATCCTTCTTCTTCACAAATAGAATCGAGGCTCCCCAAGGCGAACTGCTCGGGCGAATGAATCCCTTGTCTAGCAGCCCCTGCAGCTGCTTAGACAACTCCTGCATCTCAGGAGGAGCCAACTGATACGGTGCTTTGGCTATCGGAGCCGCACCGGGGATAAGGTCAATCCTGAACTCCACCTATCGCTCCGGAGGTATCCCAGGTAGCTCCTCCGGGAAAACATCTGCAAAATCTCGAACCACCGGAACCTCGCTCACTGTCGCCTTACCCACCTCCCGGGTATCCATCACACACGCGACATATCCTACGCATCCTTGCTGAAGATAGCACCTAGCCCTCGCTGCTGAACATACAGTGGGTCCACACTGCGGCCTTTCGCCATGAATCACTAACTCTCCCCCGCTTGGGGTCCTGACCCGCACTAGCTGCTGCGCGCAGTCTATCACCGCCCCATTAGGGCTCAACCAATCCATGCCAATAATCACCTTGTTCCTACGCAATGGAATGGGAACCAAGTCTACCAGGTAACGCTCCTCAAACAGTCGCAGAACGCAATCTCGAAACACCATCGATGCTCGCACCGATCGATCATCAGCAATCTTTACCTCTAAAGGGAAATCTAACTCGCCTGAAGTCTCATGAAACCTCTTGCTAAGCGCAAGAGAAACGAACGATCGGTATGCACCCAAATCGAACAATACCTGAACTCGGATGTCGTTCACATGGAACGATCCTAATGCATACATATACACACGGAGCACATATCAATATCATAACATCATAAAACAAAAGATAGAGGGAAAAAATCATACCCGTCACCACATCGGGTGCGGCGCGTGCCTCCTCGGTAGTCAGCTGGAATGCTCGGCTCCTCACCATCGGAGCCTCTGCCTTGCCCTGCCAGCCATCCGTGATCCGCAAGGTCGCTGGAGCTGGTGCCTTCACCGGCGCTGAAACTATCAACTGGGGGAAATTGGCCTTCTTGTGGCCCCTCTGGTTGCAGTGGAAACACATCAACTATGATGTCTGAATAACTGCTGCCGGAGCAGTGCAATCCCTGCTGATGTGCCCAGACTTGCCGCACTTGTAGCAGCCTGATGATCCCATCCTGCATGCCCCCTCGTGCGGTCTGCCGCACTTCCTGCAGCGGCTCGATCCTGACTGGCCTTTCGGCCTACCATCTGATCCCTTGGGCTTCTTCCCCGAAGCCCCTCCTGCTTGTCCCTCCTCTAAATTCCGTTTCCGGATGTGCTCCAAATCTATCTCCCTCTCCCTCGCCCTGGCAATCATAGAGTCCAAGGTAGGGCAAGTCGAAAAGCTAACATGCTCCCGGATGTCAGCTCGAAGCATATCGTGATAACGAGTCCTCCTCATATCCTCGTCACCAGCATACTGGGGCACCGACAAAGCCCTCTCCCAGAACTTGGTGGTGATCTCCGCCACAGTCTTCGTCATCTGTCTCATATCTAGAAACTCCCTGGCCAGCTGCTGAAGCTCGATAGCTGGCGCAAACTCTGCCCTGAACCTGGTCACAATGTCCGACCAGGTCATAGACTCGATAGCTGAGGCTCCCAACGAGTCACCGACTGACTCCCACCAATCCCGGGCTTGGTCCCGTAAATACCCCGCTACATATCTCACCTTCGACCCCTCGGGGCAGAAGCTAGTCAACTGTGCAGACTCGATGTCTGCAATCCATCACCTGGAAGCAATAGGGTCTTTCACCCCATGGAAGTCCGGTGCACCACTACCCCTGAAGTCCTTGAAGGATAGTGTGCGAGAGCCCGATTGGCTAGATGCCAAATCACTCCTAAATGCCCACAGGCGATCCTCCATCAGCTCCATAATCCCTTCCTTGATCGACCCAAAGAGAATGGGGGTCGACTCAAGAATGCCTCTGGTGATCTCTGACGCGATGAACTCGCGTAGCCCCTCATCTACCGGCTCGGAACCTGATCCCGAACCTGACCCCTCTCCAGAACCGCCATCCACCGGCATCGATCGAAGTACCACCATTCTGCAATACATCACAACAATCATTAGATATACTGATACTTCCTGAGGGATCACAGCTACTTACAAGTTCCCTGGTCTTGTCTTGGCCTTCCTTGGTTCGGGTACGGATCCTCTGCTTTCAGTAGTACGGGCCCATACTACCTTCCACAACTATCTGTACCTTCTTCAAGGATTGCCTTGACTCCACCAGGTCCCTTACACTAAGGTTGGTTATGACTATACTCATCCCAGGCTTGCCCTAGGGAAATCTCCAGCTCTACTCGATCCAGTCCTCAGCTGCTGCAGGCCTCCTTGTAATTCCAATTAGCCATCACCCGAATACCATCACATGCGACGAGACTCAGATAATCCTTCGAGTACCCGACTCAGATAATCCTTCAAGAGCTGCGCAGTAGGATCAAATCCGGTACTCTAAGATTATTTGACTCTGATCACATGTGATGTGACGTATTCGCCTAATGGCAAATTCCCATTATTCGGAGTCCTACGTAGCACGAAGCAAGCAACATTCAGATAAGGGGAACAACCGCAAGCAATTTCGCTCTCATAGAGAGAAACTGAACTAGCACACCGTGCTAACTCATACTATCAGGCACGCCCTAACAGGCTACCCTACTGCTGTCTACTCTATACTAGCATGCAATTCTCATATAGGTGGAACACATAAAGCAGGCACATAAGGCATCACTCCTAGATCCTTAGTCCTATTCTAGCATGCTATTCTACATATGCTGGTAAACATAACATAAACTTGTATGGGTACTTTGGGGAATACTTACTTGAGCTCGGCCGGTCGCGCACATCACACACACTTTGTTCTTTCTTAAGCTCTTTTCTCCATTTAGAAAACATTTTCTTTTAAAAAAGAATTTTTTTTAATCCCTCGATTTGAGTTCAGACACCCCCGAAGGTGAGTCCGAATCCCTTAAACCAGGGCTCTGATACCAACTTGTAACGACACAATTTTCACGTCCCAAAATTTCGTTTTAAAACATTACTTTAGAAAACATTAATAATTAAAAACATTGTTTGATCGAACCATAACACAACGTAAACCATCTTTTAAAAAGCCAAACCATACAATCCATCAAAATATCATAGTACAAATCCCAGTGAATCTGGTAAATGCGGAACCCAGAGTGTGTGCATGATGTGCCGCTATCGCGCCAGCTCTTTCCCCTTCGAAGAAGAGGTACCTGAAACCAAAACTGTAAAACGTAAGCACAAAGCTTAGTGAGTTCCCCCATCATACCACATACCATACAAACACATAACATACATATTGCCAGGCTATTCTAGGGTGCCTGACTACCTGGTACGGCCATTCTGGGGTGCCGACCTACGCATACGACCATTCTGGGGTGCCGTCCTACCCGTGTCAAGCCATTCTGGGGTGCTGACTACCCATGTCAAGCCATTCTGGGGTGCTGACTACCCATCGGTCCTAACAACCGATCCTCGGGGACTGGTCCCCTCCTACTACCTCTATCGCATAACATAACAACCCAACATACAAACATATCATCACATACTGTCAGACATTTCTGGGGTGTCTGACTACCCTTTGGTCGTAACAACCGAACTCTACTACTATCACATATAACGTATCATGCTAGCATATAACATATCAGGTAGTAGCAAACCTAGATGATATCACAAAGACAATCATCTATCATACGTCTCCTACTGGTGGGCCGGCATTATGGCCTTAGACCCACCACTACTGGAAGGTAACTCACCTTAAAGTAGCTGCTGAACTGATCGAGAACTGACTGACTGCTGCTGCTGCTCCGGAAATCCTCCGGCTGCAATTCCCCCAACATACTCAATCAAACACTACTAACTGTCCTTTGGGTAAAATGACCATTCTACCCCTGGTCAAGCCCTAAGTCAAGGTTAGGGTCAACTTTCAGTTGACCCGACTCGCCGAGTTGGCTCTCCAACTCGCCATGTTCCTTTCCAGACGATTGTCTTGAGTCCCTGTTTCTATTCGTCGAGTTAGGTTATGAGTCGACGAGTTCTTCTTCTAAGCTGACATTCAAGTCCTTCATCCTACTCGCCGAGTTGTATGAACAACTCGTCGAGTTCATCTTCATCCGATGAACACTTATGCGGAGACTCGCCGAGTTGTATGAACAACTCGTCGAGTCTGTTCTTGATCTAAGGAGTGTAACAGCCCGGAATTTCAGGTATTGTTTTAAAACTATTTTTGGGACATTTTAGGAATGGACTCGGCGAGTTGGTGCCTGACTCGCCGAGTAGGACCACAGGCTTGGTCGCGGATGCGCGACTGGACTCGACGAGTCTAGATATGGACTCGGCGAGTCGACGCTGTTCAGCAGAAACCCTAGCCATTTAGTTTGGAACGTATATAATGATTCTTAGGCCGTCATTGTACGTTTTGTTGGCCGATTGTGAAGAACCTAAGCATCTGTGGACGACTAGAGGAGAAGGGAAGGCTATTGGGACCTTGAGGAGATTGTTAGGCAAGAAGAGGCAAGGTTTTGGTCAAAGGAAGATCAAGAGGATTGAGTCCTGAAGGTTGGGGACACAGAGAACACGTTTTTCAGGTAACACTCGGACCATTTCTGTTGTTTTGGTGGTGTACACGAATCTAGGGTTTATGAGACCCATTTGGGGATTAGATAGATTATTATGTTGTTACCAAATTATTTATACCCCAGTAATAGGATGCTTAGAGGTCCAGAAAGTCCCATGATTGCATGTCTCGGGACCATGCGTATTCAGGAGGCAGATGATCGACTGCATGGCATGGACTCGCCGAGTCCAATGATCAGACTCGGCGAGTAGCTTGAAGATTTACTGGGACTCGCCGAGTTGTTCTTCAGACTCGGCGAGTAGCTTGAGGATTCATTGGAACTCGTCGAGTTATTCTTCAGACTCGGCGAGTGGAGTCGGGGTGGCCCCGCGATTCTTCCACGAGGATCTCGTCGAGTCAGGAGGGATACTCGACGAGTAGAAAGGGGAACAACAGGGAAGTTGGGGAGGACGTCTAGACTCGTCGAGTCGCCCTTGCACTCGACGAGTCCGGTCAAGTTGACCGTTGACCAGAGTTGACCTGCATGTAATTTCGTAAGGTCAATTGTCTTGTTTGATAAGATTATTAATAAGGGTATATGGTATTATAAGGAGTTTGCAGATCGGCGGACCGAGTGCGAGTGGTTTCAAGAGTTTATAGTTTACATACTACGAGGTGAGTCTTCTCACTATACTTCACCCGGAAGGGTATGACTGTGAGACCGGAAGGTCGTATATGATATGTGTTACTTATGCTATAAATAGAAAGGTAGATGCTATGCATGATATGTATGTTTATACGGGCCGGAAGGCAATATGTTATGTGACAGAAAGGTCAGGTATGATGTATGATGTATGTGCTATGTGTATTATATTAAATGTATTATGTGTTGTAAATGTTATGGGCCGGAAGGCAATATACTATGGGCCGGAAGGCAATATGATACGGGCCGGAAGGCAATATGTTATGGGCCGGAAGGCAATTATGTTACGGGCCGGAAGGTAATGTATTGTGGACCGGAAGGTCAGGGCCTGGAAAGGCGTATGTGTGTAAGTCGTATACTGGGGAACTCACTAAGCATTTATGCTTACAAGTTGTTATGTATGTGTTTCAGGTACTAGCGAGGACCGTGGGAAGGCGCCGACATGATGCATACACACTGCTGCCATTTGAGATCTTGGGGATTTTATATATGTATTTGATATGAAACATGAAATAATATTATTGGTTGAATGAAACTACTTTATTTTAAATGAAAAATTTATTTGAAAAATTGCGTTGTTACAAGGAGATTGCCTTGAACTCGCCGAGTCAGGGAATCGACTCACCGAGTTCCTCCATAGATGAGTTCAGCTTCCAACTCACTGAGTCACACCCCGTGACTCACTGCACACTCGACACTACGAAAAGGGGACAAATTCGGAGACTCGCGAGCAGACTCGCCGAGTCACATGAACGACTCGCCGAGTCGTTGCCATGCACCTACAAAATACACAGATTTGCTCGATTTCAGTCCATGCCATTTACATATATGGGTTTCTAGGGCATGGATTACACGTAAAGTTTCCAACTTTACGTGTAGATAATCACCAATGAAGGTTTTAGGGCTCAAAGTGCACCAAAAGGGGTAGATCTAGGGCTTTCATGCAATATGACCCCATAAAGGCATTAGATCCAAGCTCCAGGGACTAAATCATGCCTAGATCTAGAGGCTAACAACTTATTACAACCTACAATGCACAAACAAGCTTGGGGAATGGCTCAAGAAGGACTTTCATGAAGCTAAAAGAGACTACAAGCTTGAAAAACAGAGGGGAAATGAGCTATACCTCAAGGAAAATGTTGAGATGACACAAAGATGCCTGGCCTCCTTCTGCTCTTCTTGATCTACTCTTCTTTCTCCTCAAAATCTTCAAGAACACACCAAAACACTTCAATCTCACAAGGAATAAGGGTATAAATGATGTTGGGAGCTCTGAGGGTGAATGGGGGCGAGCTTGGGGCGGAAATGAGGGTTTAAATAGGATGCAAACCCTTGAAATTTAGGGTTTCATCCAACAGCGGTGACTCGCCGAGTCCAGGATATGGACTCGCCGAGTCACCAACTTAAACGTGTCCTGGGTCCCGTCCCTACTCGGCGAGTCGGATCTATGACTCGTCGAGTCCAAGGCTAAAAATGGAAAATACCCAAATAAGATTTATATACCAGGAACCAGGTGCTACATTTAGCATCATGTTTTGTGATCATCTTAATGTTTTAGAAATCATGTCACAAATAGTCCTCTAAAGTCATCTTAATGTATTCTTGTGACTAAGAAGAGGAATCCTAAATTGTAGAATTGATGAAATCAAGAAGATGAGTCATGCTTCGTTCCAAAAACAATTCTTAGAGTCATACTCAAATATTGGAACTTGAGTGATATATCTTAAAGGAAGGTTTCTTAACACTAGTCAAATGTAAGAGTAGAATTATGCTACTCTTGTACATTTTAAATTGGTAAGTTGTGATGTTTTGGATAAAACAAAGACCAAATAAGACCAATTGTGTGAAGTGTTTGTCTTAATAAAGAATCCAAACTATCTCTTGAATATTTGGCAAGTGAGTCTTATGTGTCCAGAGGATAGTGGGAGTCTTAAAGATACTGGAAGAATTTCAAGATCTAATCAAGAATAAAAAAACCTGTAGTTTAACATTAGCACACAACGTGAGGTTTATAACCTATCGTGTTGACACATTTCTATTTTTGTGCCCATTCCAGTTAAAGTTGGTTTTGCATATGAGTTCTTAGAGTTCTCAATTGGTTGCATAACAACTTGGAAGCAATGGTAGGCCCTTGAGCTGCTAGGTGGCAAGAAAATAAGATTGAGTTCATTCCATATGAGTTTGGATTTATCATTATCCTTGTCTTGTGACTATGGTTCTGCCAATTCTCATGGATAAGAACACTTACAGAATAAAATCTAAGGATCATAAGGTTTCTCTCCGATTCATGAAAATGATGGTGAGGAAACATTTCCACCAAGTAGATTTTAAGTAGATAGCAATTGTAATATTTGCAATTCTCAATGTCGTTAGTGGAGCGTGCGTGGTTAACCGGCACACTAACATGGACTTATGAGAAATGGCAAAGGTCTAAACAATTGAGACTATGATTATGGAATCCCTTTTCATAGTTCTGAAATTGTTTAGACACACATGCCAGCTATCTAAGAGAGGTGTATGATTTTGATAAAGTCATATCAAGACAATCTAGTATTAGAAATCTGAACTTTGGTAAGGAAGTTAATAAAGTATTGTTTTCTAGAAGTCCAACTAATTTCTGGATACATGTCAAAGCTAGTGGGAGCATAAGTGTTATGCTAATAATCATCATGTTAGTAGGAGCATGATAATTATGTTAAGTATTGCAAGTTAGCAAGGTTAATTATAGAAAACAAAAGTTTCAATTCGTGAGGTTGCAGGGGTTGAAAAAAATTATTTTGCTATAATTAAGGGAGAGGAAATTATACTTCATTTCAATTCTAAAAGGCTTAGATTGAGATTTTAATCATCTTAGTCGAGAATATATATATATATATATATATATATATATATATATATATATATATATATATGAATTTTATGTTGGTTTGGTTCAATTTGAGAAAATTCTATATATTGCGTTCTCAAAATTTGATTATGATTATGGCATCCCTCTTCATAGTCAAATTTTAAAAACATGGCAAATAACAAATATTATAGAAAAGGAGTGGTCTAGAATCATGTCTTAATGTGAGACATCATGAATCGTGTCCCATTTGCTTTGGGTACAGGATTGATTGCATGTGGTATAATATTTATCCTTTCTAAATTTTCCAAATGCCTTGGGCATTAAGAGGAAAAAGTCTAGAATTGGATATGACTAAAATAACTAAGCAATTGTCCGGGACAATCTAAGGTTTACCAAAGATTAGTTTCTCAGGGATAGTTGGAAGTATAGTGTTAATTTTTGGAAGGACCATATTGACATATTCTGAAAAGAGGCAACTCTTGTTCAGAAGTTGTAATAGCACAAAATCTCAAGTATTGTTAAATTGCATTTTGGGGTGTTTTAAAGGAGAGACTCGGCGAGTTGGAGCCAGACTCGCCGAGTAGGGTCGCAGACTTGGTCGCGGGTTCGCGACTGGACTCGACGAGTCCAGATATGGACTCGGCGAGTCGACGCTGTTCAGCGGAAACCCTAGCCGTTCAGTTTTGGGTCATATATAAGGGATCTTATGCCGTCATTACTCGTCTTTTGGTCGATTGAGAAGAACCCTAAGCGGCTGTGGCATCTAGAGCAAGCTTGAAGGCCATTGGTGACCTTGAAGGAATTGTTGTGCAAGGAGGAGAAGGGTTTTGGCTAAAGGAACTGCAAGGAATTCGAGTTCTGAAGTTTGGGGACACAGAAGGTACATCATTCAGGTAATAGCTCGGATTACATTCTTCTGTGATTGATGTGTATATGGATTTAGGGTTTATGGAACCCATTTGATGTTTAGATGGATTATTACCTTGTTACCCAAACGAATATAACCCTGTATTAGGACCCTTAGAGGTCCAGAAGATCCCAAGTCTGTGCATTTCGGGAATTGGTGAAGGTTTTGGATTGAAATCCTTATGCCTTAGGTTAACATGGGAATTATGAGTCTTGGGGTGTAGCATGAGCACCTAAATGAAGGCCTTTTGTGATGGACCAGCTTAGGAGGACCAGACCTATGATTGGTCAGGACGATTCTGATCTTAGGAAGCAGTTTGATCGACTGCATGGCATGGACTCGCCGAGTCGGATGAGCAGACTCGGCGAGTAGCTTGAAGAATAGCTAGGACTCGCCGAGTTGTTCTTCAGACTCGGCGAGTGGAGTCGGGGTGGCCCCGCGATTCTTCCATGAGGAACTCGTCGAGTCAAGAGAGATACTCGACGAGTAGAAAGGGAACACCCAGGAATTTGTGAGGACGACTAGACTCGCCGAGTCGCCAGGGCACTCGCCGAGTCCAGTCGAGATGACCGTTGACCAGAGTTGACCTGTGTGTGATTTCTTAGGGTCAGTTAACGTGGAAGATAAAAGTAGTAATAAGAGATATATTGTTATAGGGAGCTTGTAGCTCGGCGGATCAGGTGCAAGTGATTTCAGGAGTTGCTAACTTCCAGCATCCACGAGGTGAGTCTTCTCACTATACTGTACCCGGAAGGGTTTGATTGTGTGACCGGAAGGTCGAATATGTTGTGTGTTATGTATATATGCTATAAATGGAAAGTTAGTTGCTACGTGTGATATGCATGTTTATATGGGCCGGAAGGCAAGGTGTTATGTGACAGAAAGGTCAGGTATGATATATGATATATGTGCTTTATGTGTTAGAGTAAATGTATTATGTGCCATATATGTTTTTGGGCCGGAAGGCAATATGTTATGGGCCGGAAGGCAATATGTTATGGGCCGGAAGGCAATGTACTAAGGGCCGGAAGGCAACACGTTATGGGCCGGAAGGCGATTATCTCATGGGCCGGAAGGCATTGTGCGGTGGACCGGAAGGTCAGGGCCTGGAAAGGCGTATGTGCGTAAGGTGTATATTGGGGAACTCACTAAGCTTCGTGCTTACAGTGTTTTATGTATGTTGTTTCAGGTTCTTTCAGTAACGCGGGATGGCATCGGCTCGATTGTACACACCAAAGAAAGAGTTGTATACTGGAGGATCCTGGTTTTCTACTAAGTGAAAATGGAACTATGTTTTTGTAATTCAAATGTGTATGAGATTTTAAACAAGTGATTTAATATTAATTTGATTAATTAAATGAAAATTTTGCCTTAAAAATCACGGTGTTACAAATTGGTATCAGAGCCTTGGTTTGAGGGATTCGGATGCGCCTTCGGGTAAATCTGGACTCAAACTGAGGAAATAAGAAAAAGTTTTCAAATAAACAGTTTTCTAAAAGTGGATAAGAGTTCAAAGAGAAAGCAAGAAAGAGCAGTGTGTACAATCAGCCAGAGCCAAACGGTGATTTCCCAAAATACCCTTACTTTTGTGTTATGAAATATCTATTATGCACTTTATGAGATATTATTGCATGCTAGAGACAGGCTAGGTATTTCATATCTTAGGACTAGAGTGGCCTGATTTGTGATGCCTTAGCCTAGGGTTTGTTGTTATATGTGCGTTATGCTTTTGTGTATGTGATGAGCGAGAATATCCAGTTAGGACGCATGAGGGGTAGAGCTACAGAGTTCAGTGGTACTTCCGAGGATGAGCCGAGAAGGTGGAGCTATCACAGATAGGGAGTCCTATGTAATCTTCGATGCTTGAATGCTGCTTGCTTTGTGCTTTGTGGAATTCTCGATGATGGGAGTCAGCTACTAAGTGAGTATGATGATATTCAGGAGGTAGATGGCTGGCATCATTAGGAGCTCTTCAGCAGCTGATAGCAAAGAAGTGGGAGGACGGCAGAAGGGGCTAGGGAGTAAACCTAGCCAGATGAGTGCGCTGGTAGAGTAGAGGATTTCGCTGGGGAGCGAGCATGCACGATGAGATGGGTGAAAGAGCAGGTCGATCAGCTACTTAGGAACTCTGGGATGGTCCGTGTGGAAAGTATGTGTAGATGTGGCAGGTAGTATGGGCCCGTACTACTGAAAGCAGAGGACCCATACTTGATACAGGGAGCATTCTGAAGGTTCTAAGGAACGGGATGAGGAGTGATGTTATGGTTCGAGTACCATACATCGGAGCAGATTGCGGAGTGATGTTATGGTCCGGGTACCATACATCGGAAAAGATTGAGGATAGATGCTGTGGTTCGAGTACCATACATCGGAGCGGAGTGCGGAGTGATGTTATGGTCAGGGTATCATACATTGGAACAGATTTAGGATAGATGCTGTGGTTCGAGTACCATACATCGGAGCGGAGTACGGAGTGATGTTATGATCAGGGTACCATACATCGGAACAGCTTGAGGATAGATGTTATGGTTCGAGTATCATACATCGGAGCAGATTGAGGAGTGATGTTATGGTTCGGGTACCATACACCGGAACAAATTGAGAAGGGACTTCATGGGATGAGTACCAGGGTTCGTAGCGGATGATGCTTGTGACTATCTTGCTATCGGGTCATGATCGATGAGGTAGAGATCGGATGCTATGGGTTTAGGCCTGTAGACCATGATTGGGTATGGGGAGGCGTTCCCCGAGAGGAAAGGCGAGTGCCCATCAGAGTATTTTGGTAAGAAGTTAAAGACAGAGGAAGATTTCGGTTGAGTCAAACAATCAGGCGATAAGGGAGAGGCCATCTCTAGGAGGGTGGTGCCATTTATGTTCGTGAGCAATACACGAGTGGCTTAATGTTTCAGTTGTGGATTTGGGAGTACACCCTGCAGGTAGTTAACGATAGTGATTTCCCTCAGAGTATCAGGTAGCAGGTGTGCCACGAGGCAGTGACTTATCGAGAGCAGACAGTCAGTTTGGGACTGAGGTAGTCGAGAACCACACCACACCTAATTGGGAATAGTAGGTTGTGTTATTATGGTAGCAGCGGGGAGTTCGGTCGAGCTTTGCAGTGCAGAGAGTTTTTGTCTATGTTGGGAGTGGGTCCTTGTCCTTGGGACAATTCCGGTGTTGGCACATTGGTTAATGAGTCGAGGGAGAGGAACGATGATTTGGCGGTGCAGTATATGAGCCAGGGATGTTATTGAACAGTTTAGATGCTTAGTGCTAGATTGGCATGGGATTTGGATCGATTAGAGGCGGTTGTGATGAGAAGTTCTTGGAGAGTTAATCTGAGGTTCAGAGTATAGAGGGTTGATTGATTTCCATAAGGGGGAATTACCGAGCGTTGCGTAGCACTTTCCTGGAGCAGGTGCGATTTCACTGGTGAAAAATAGTTGTGGGTTGGGTGTGTGCTAATTGGTGATGGTTCGAACCCTAGTGGGGGAGAACCGGGTGCAGTATGTAGGAAAGCAAGGATTTTCCAAGAGTGGTTATAAGTGAAGTATAGAGATATGCTATAAGAAATCATGAGACCAGAGGTGTCGGTGATTGAGGAAAAGGGTCAGAGTGAGTTAATGCGGGAAGTACTTGAGGAGGAGAACGAATGTATCTATGACAGGGGTTTGGTGTCGTTACAAGTAGATAGAGAATGTTTGGGTCGGTATGCGCATTCTTGGTTGGATTTTGAGCGTCGGAAGAAGGGTTTCGGAGAATTTTCAGCATATTTCGTAGCGTCAGCGTTTTCTCGTATTCCAATCGGGAAATTATATGCACCGGAGTTGTAATGTGGGAAAATGTAGATCTATTTATGGGATTCCAAGGAGATGTATTATTGTGTCTACGTGATGTTTGGGGCAGGAGATCAGTGGTTGTGGCAGTATTCTGGGCTATTCGGGTATGATATCTCTATTTCGGAGTTACTCGTGAATCCTGAATTGAATCGACGTGTGGCATATCAAGTATCTGTGGATCTAGTGGGAGCCCTTCGAGTATGGGTATTCAGGGAGATTATTTGAGAGAGTGGATATTCGCAGAGATGGGCAGTTGTTATGTTGGTTGTCTCCAGAGTCTGGGGTGGATATTCGGGTCGTAGTACTCACTAGATGGCAAGAGAATTTCGATGTTGGAATGTTTTTCGAGCAGTGTGGGACGTGGAAGAGTTTTGGGTTTGAGTAGCCTGGTATTGAGTCTGGGAGCCTGGATATTGGGTCGGGGGCGAGACGGGGGTCTCCGTCTCTGTCGGGAGATGCGGTGAGATACGCAAGGAATACGCGCAGCAGAAACCAGAGATTAGAGTGGAGATGATCCTCGGTTGGATTGTATTTTCTCGCATGAGGAAAAGAGGATTTTGTGACTTACGTGTCACTGGGTCGGGATAGTGGTCACGGGGAGAAAGTTAGTGGGATATTTGGATCGTGATATGGGTGACCGTTGGGGGCTCAAACGTGGAGCCAAAAGTTGATCTGGTACCTAGTCTTGAAGAGGAATATGGAAATGAGCTTACCATGATGACATCTGAGGACACTTTAGAGAGAGTAAACAATCCAGACGCTCGAAGTCATGATTCGGGCATGTGCATTAGATTTCGGAGGAAGCCGCAGTATGTGTTGATCGTTGGTTGAGTTGTCCCATATCAACAGCCATCATTAGTGCATTAGTATGCCGCCCTTTGAGCTGTTGCATAGGAGGTGGTGTCGGATCCTCATTTGCTGAGGAAAGGTAACGCATGGACCCGAGAGTCTTTGCGAGCACATCCAGAGCATGTGCGATACATGGAGTAGTGACAAGGTCGTCAAGCGGATTTCCCTAAGTAAGGGAAGAGGAAGGTATGTTGGGGGCTAGTGCAGCATGTGTATACGATTGCAAGCGGAGAACTCGTGAGAGTTGCTCTGAGAGTGAGAATGGGTCTCTCAGTCGTTCCGAAATGGATAAAGTGGGCTTTGGATCGGGGACCCGGTGATTCAGGGTTTCATAACCCTTATGGGTCGAGTGATCATTGAGATTTAGAGCAGAGTTGCATCTTGGGTAATTCTCGGTTGCAGGGAGTGGTGGACAGTACAGAGATCGTGCTTTAGTCGACAGAGCAGATGCAGCAGGTTAATCAGAGGGTAATGATCGTCTAGAGTTGACAGGAAGGTTATGCAGACAGACGCCGTTACGAGCATGTGTTTCAGGTCGGCGAATTCGTACTTCTAACGGTCTCTCCTTGGGAAAGGGTGATTCGGTTCAGGAAGAGGGGCAAGTTGGGGCCCCGATATGTTGGGCCCTTTCGTGAGAATGCGAGGGTAGGACGGGTGGCCTACCGTTTGGAGCTGCCAACGGAATTGGGATGGATCCATGACACTTTTTATGTGTCGCAATTGAAAAAGTGTATAGGAGATGAGTCAGCAGTGGTTCCACTAGAGAACAATTAGGTGGATGCGAGCCTGTGTTACGCCGAGAGGCCAGTGGCCATCAGGGATCGGAAGATCAAGGTTCTGAGGAACAAGGAGGTACCTCTGGTATTGATTCAGTGGCAACCTCGGAAGAGATCGGAAGTGTCTAGGGAAGCCGAAACGTGAGATACGGGAGCAGCATTCAGAACTATTTTCAGAGTGAGACTTCGAGGGCGAAGTCTGATTCTAGTGGGGGAGAATTGTAACAGCCCAAAATCTCAAGTATTGTTAAATTGCATTTTGGGGTGTTTTAAAGGAGAGACTCGGCGAGTTGGAGCCAGACTCGCCGAGTAGGGTCGCAGACTTGGTCGCGGGTTCGTGACTGGACTCGACGAGTCCAGATATGGACTCGGCGAGTCGACGCTGTTCAGCGGAAACCCTAGCCGTTCAGTTTTGGGTCGTATATAAGGGATCTTATGCCGTCATTGCTCGTCTTTTGGTCGATTGAGAAGAACCCTAAGCGGCTGTGGCATCTAGAGCAAGCTTGAAGGCCATTGGTGACCTTGAAGGAATTGTTGTGCAAGGAGGAGAAGGGTTTTGGCTAAAGGAACTGCAAGGAATTCGAGTTCTGAAGTTTGGGGACATAGAAGGTACATCATTCAGGTAATAGCTCGGATTACATTCTTCTGTGATTGATGTGTATATGGATTTAGGGTTTATGGAACCCATTTGATGTTTAGATGGATTATTACCTTGTTACCCAAACGAATATAACCCTGTATTAGGAACCTTAGAGGTCCAGAAGATCCCAAGTCTGTGCATTTCGGGAATTGGTGAAGGTTTTGGATTGAAATCCTTATGCCTTAGGTTAACATGGGAATTATGAGTCTTGGGGTGTAGCATGAGCACCTAAATGAAGGCCTTTTGTGATGGACCAGCTTAGGAGGACTAGACCTATGATTGGTCGGGACGATTCTGATCTTAGGAAGCAGTTTGATCGACTGCATGGCATGGACTCGCCGAGTCGGATGAGCAGACTCGGCGAGTAGCTTGAAGAATAGTTGGGACTCGCCGAGTTGTTCTTCAGACTCGGCGAGTGGAGTCGGGGTGGCCCCGCGATTCTTCGACGAGGAACTCATCGAGTCAAGAGAGATACTCGACGAGTAGAAAGGGAACACCCAGGAATTTGTGAGGACGACTAGACTCGCCGAGTCGCCAGGGCACTCGCCGAGTCCAGTCGAGATGACCGTTGACCAGAGTTGACCTGTGTGTGATTTCTTAGGGTCAGTTAACGTGGAAGATAAAAGTATTAATAAGAGATATATTGTTATAGGGAGCTTGTAGCTCGGCGGATCAGGTGCAAGTGATTTTAGGAGTTGCTAACTTCCAGCATCCACGAGGTGAGTCTTCTCACTATACTGTACCCGGAAGGGTTTGATTGTGTGACCGGAAGGTCGAATATGTTGTGTGTTATGTATATATGCTATAAATGGAAAGTTAGTTGCTACGCGTGATATGCATGTTTATATGGGCCGGAAGGCAAGGTGTTATGTGACAGAAAGGTCAGGTATGATATATGATATATGTGCTTTATGTGTTAGAGTAAATGTATTATGTGCCGTATATGTTTTTGGGCCGGAAGGCAATATGTTATGGGCCGGAAGGCAATATGTTATGGGCCGGAAGGCAATGTACTAAGGGCCGGAAGGCAACACGTTATGGGCCGGAAGGCGATTATCTCATGGGCCGGAAGGCATTGTGCAGTGGACCGGAAGGTCAGGGTCTGGAAAGGCGTATGTGCGTAAGGTGTATATTGGGGAACTCACTAAGCTTCGTGCTTACAGGGTTTTATGTATGTTGTTTCAGGTTCTTTCAGTAACGCGGGATGGCATCGGCTCGATTGTACACACCAAAGAAAGAGTTGTATACTGGAGGATCCTGGTTTTCTACTAAGTGAAAATGGAACTATGTTTTTGTAATTCAAATGTGTATGAGATTTTAAACAAGTGATTTAATATTAATTTGATTAATTAAATGAAAATTTTGCCTTAAAAATCACGGTGTTACAGAAGTGATAGTCAAAATGGGAATATGGAAATGATTCCATAAGTGGAATTTATTCAATTTGTGTAAGATTAGAAAACTTAATACAAGAAGGATGGATCCCATGGAATTGATCTCCATTGGAATACTCTGTAATATCTTTTGACAAGTCTTTGTGACTTGGTACAAAGTCATTACAAGAGGATCTATGCATATATGTTTAGAATCTAACAGATTTCGATAAATGATAGTAATTTGAAATTCTTACATTTTCGATAAGGATTTGAGAGTGTGAAATTAGAATCATTGAAATTATGTTTAATTGGTTTATTTCACAAAGTAAGGAGCATAGACAAACATAAAGTACATACTTAGTGTATGGCAAAGCTATTGTTTAGAAAACCATAGTGTACATGCTTGGAGCATGGGACAACTAGTGTTTTTAATTCAAGTATAAAGTTGATAAAAACCGAAACAATGAATAATGAGTAATGAGTATGGTGATAAATAAAAGGTGTTTTATTTATACGCATAGGTTTTGATACCATATTAGATTCAATTATTATAGTGTTTCATTTTCCATGTTTTGACTTCCAGAATAAACTAGGTCATTCTTCCCGAATGACTAAGTTATTCAAACCATCCACAGTCGGTGATATGTTGGAAGTAGATATGAATCAAGACTATCATAGGTTGACTTGTAGAGGTCTAAGATGTTGGACAAAGTGGTGCTACAACACTCATGAGTGCTCATAAGTTTTGAGTATTGGATTCAACCCACACTCATTTGAATCACTTCATGGATTTTATCACGAGTGATCATGAGATGATAATATCTTATATTCTTCAAACCTAGAGATATGAGTTGTTACTATGAGTTAGTTATACATTAATTGTACAAAAACGCATTGGTAACTCGATGTTATAAAACATGCCTTTGTGTATGACTTAACAAGTAGTAGAACAAGCCATATGAGTCGAAGTTTATCCATTCCTTTTACCTTCGGGATAAAAGCGATATATGTGGGCCCCTGATGATTTAATAATGACACATATGAGTGCTTGGCCAATCCAGGACTGATTTGATATTGTTCAGTCAATCAGTCATCATGAATCAGAAATCGGGAAATAGCAAATGGACAGAGAGAATGATTTATAATCCATATTTCAGTCCATATGATATCTAGAATGGAGGAATATATGATCCCTTATCTAATGGAAAAGTAATTGAAAAAGGTCATAGTTCATCGACAAGGTCAGAGTTCGATAACGGCTTTTGAGAGCTACGATTGCCAGCTGGTTCTTGAAGTCATACTCAATAATAGTTTTAGACTTATCAAAGTGGGAAACTATTGGATTAGTGTCTAAGTCCATAACTATAATTGGTATGTACTTGACTCGACTCGGCATGGTCCATTTGGGTTGCATGGCATCGGAACATTTGGATAGACCGTTTATGAGAAGAAGACATTTGTGACATATTAATATATTATAAGTTCTAATATATTAATATGAGATCATGTTATTTAAATAGTATTGATCAAGAATGAATTTGGACTTAATTTAGTGATCAAAAAGAGACTAATTAAATATATGGGGATTGATTGTGTAAACCATTCATTCTTATATATGTGGCCTTATGATCCATGATTCCTTATGTTGGGTTTAACCTATGTGGTGACCCATGGATATTCCATGGAGGTTAAAACCCATGGAGCATAAGGAATGGGTAAAGTCATGGGTTACATGGTGTAACCCTAATCTTCACACTATATAAGGTCCCCTTTGGCTCAAGAAATTGGCACTAGTGACACATATATGAGGGCTAGCCGATTTAAGCATGAAGTGTCTTCTTCTCATGGTTATTCAAAATGTTGATGATGTTGTGTGAACCATTTGAGGTGTCACACTTGAGGCAATAGGCTCTCGAGCATTATGGAGTTAAGCTACATCAAGAGGTATGTATTCTAACTTGTTATACTACCCAAGTATCAAAAGACTGTATGCTAGTTAGGGTAATACCTTGGAATATTCATATTTGCATGTATAATAGAGAAAACATAGATCCATAGTGTTTGTAGTTATTATCTCTGTTTTGCTTGTGTGTGGTTTGTTTGTCTTCCTTTATTTATTTACTAGGTACCAAGGATATGGGGAGTATGAAAAATTCAAGGTTATAGTTGCAACATGATTTGGAACTAAGGCAGGTACGACAATTCTAATTTGAACTAGTTAAGCATCCCTAGAAGCATGTTGTTGCATGTAGACCTAAGCCTCTACGACTATGAGTGAGGCCTTAATGATTCGATCTATACATATCTTTTCTTCCCAATCAGGTTGCTACATTCACTCAAGTGATGAGGTTCCCTACTCTTCTCAAATGAGTTATGAGTTTTCTGCTTCATCACTTTCATATAGCAGTGGTACTTTCGGTTCTTAACCTCATCCTGTACATTCTACATGAAATTTCGTTTCACCAATGTAACCCTTGAGACTCTCAACTATTAGCACTAAGATTTATGGTTACACAAAATATGTGTCTATGATCTTTGATGTGTACACCACGTGTTAAGTGAGACCCAAAATTCAACACCTATAAAGAATTGATGGTGACTTTTAAAAGTCAAGATCTCACTTGTTACCTATTGAAATCTCTTTTTATTTTTGCGTGATCTTTATGAAATTGTCTAACACCAAGGCATTTCCTCCTAACAGATCCATATTACTTTTTGTTTTTGAGATTTTCATTCCATACTCAGTCACAACAAATGATATCTAACCTGCTTGTTCAACAGACTAGATCGGTCTCACAAGTGCTTCACTCAACTATCAGTCTTATTGTAATTATCGAAGTTTGGTTGAAGAGAAACCTCCCTTAAAGCCATTATATAAAAAGAAGCCTTTCAATGCTTCTTAAAAAACACTCGATCGTATTTTTCGGGGAACCATATAAGCACATCAAGTCTTTCCTGAGTTTGAAGGAAGAGATCGTGCCCGGAATCATCTGCTTCATGTCTTAATTGACATCACTCACAACTGATACACATTTTGTTTTATTTCTTTATCTTTGGCACACTCTCACCCAAAAATTCTTTGTAATTTTCCAAAATTCTAGTTCTTGTTACTCCTGGTTTGTTTTGTTGTCAATTGAAGCGAAAGTGGTCACTTTAAAGCGAATGAATAAGTTATGTTTTGCTTGGGCTGAAAATTGAAGATAGTTTTGGAGCAATGATATGTGGATAAGAATCGACATCAAGTCATTAGATAAGGATTGAATTTATGTGTGTGAATTCAAACGCTTCCTATACCCATGCGTGATGACGTCTATTTAGGGAATCCCAGCTGTCAATTCGAGATTTTTCTGGTGAATTTTCAGTGATATTATACTCATTACAGATGATTTTTTTCTCTCTCCCAGCAATGGTATAAAAGAGGATTCTCAGAGCTCTTGTACATCACTACCTTCTTGATACAACATGCGATTATTACTATTCATATTCTTCTTAACATCAATAATGGCAGAATCTTCATCTCTTCAAGATCAAATTGCATCATCATCATCGCTTGCCATTAAACCCAATCTGAACATGATCATTCAACTAAATCAATTCTTATATCATTCCTATATATGATTCCTACGAGATCAAACTAAATCAATTCTTATATGATTCCTACATGTTACATGTTATTGAATGCATCAAATACTCCCCACTGGTAATCGCTCTTACGCAGGTGGAATCCGTTCCTATGTCCCTGCTATCTCAAGTATATTCTACTGCGACGTATGATAGGAACAAGGAGAGGATCTACTTTCGAATTTTTAATCACAAGCCTTCATTTTCAAAAGGCCGATTCTACTCTTTGTTAGGCTTGTTGTTGATGCTTTAGTTATCTCTTCGGATTTCATTACCACAACTCAGTTCTTTACAATCTTCTATGAAATGGGTTACACTGAGGTCCTTTCTACTTTCACCAAGTTCAAGAAATCCTGTCTACCTCCACAATGGAATGTGTTACTCACTATTCTTCACAAGGGACTATCTGAATGGGTCGGTGGATCTGATGGATCAAATAAGTGTTTTATGACCATTATGTATGGTCTCTATAATGACATTAACTTGGATTATGGTTCCTTGATATGGTCTCAACTGGAATAGAGTTTGAACTCCTTGACCAAACATTTTGAAGTTTCTTGTGGTTGTTTCCGGACCCTAGTTACCCGTCGGACTATCAACTCTCTCCAGATCCCTGTCATGAAGGATGCTGTGCTTTCTTCAATAGCAACCTTTCACACCAAGAAGATTATTGTTGCTGATCCAACAAAATTTCCACACAATGGTTCTATTTCCGAAACCATGTATCGATGTGTCTCTGCTAAAAGTAAAGTGATGGTCGAGTACCGATTGCTTCCTCCCAAGAATCCTCGACAATTGGCTCCTAAGATGCAAGCTGCTCTGGATGGCGTTGAAAAACCAGCCAAGCGAGGAAAGAAATCCGATTCCAAGAATGTGGAAACTGAGGATCCTTCTTCCAAGCCAGTCAAATCCAAGAAGAGAAAAGCTGAAAAAGCTGCTTCCTCGGCTCCCAAGGAAGTTATGAAGATGGCCTGAAAACCAAAGACACCATCACCTCTCCACCATCAGCACTGAAGACTACCGTTCAAGTTTCGGTTGCCCCAATTACTCTAACTCCTACAACTCAAAATACTTCTACTATTCCACCACCTCCACCTGTTAGCTCAATACCCATATCCACAACCCCACTACCAACTCCCATTTTTTCCCAAGCAACAACCACCTCTACACCGTTCATCCCAATCACAACTGAATCTCCAATCCAAGTCAACACATAAGATATGGGGGAAAATATTGAAGATAATCCAAAATTTACAACCAATCCAATTTCCCCAACTCCTTCTGGTGAATCTGGTCCAGTTCTTGGAGGCGTTGACATTGAATTCGATTCAACCTACTATAGTCCATACAAAAGTCCAAGTGATGAAGATGAAGCTGCTCCAGTGACCAAGCAACACCTGCATAGTGTTCATGAAAAGCTCGATGCGCTGATTGACTTAACAAAGAAGTATAATGATGTTGTTTTGAAAGCATTCATGGATACAACTCTACAACAATATCATGAATCTATTGATAAATACACGGTTGTTGTGGATGACTCTACTTCTCTATGCAAAAGAGCCACATGTGATATCAAAGAACTCATTCAGGACTCCAAGGTTTTCTTAGACTCTCTCAAAGGTCATTCTGATACAACTGCAGCCAAGGTGCATGCCTCCATTGATTCTCTTTCTTAGTCACTTCAAGGAGAGCAAGTCAAGCTTCAGACGGTTCGTTCTGATATTCTAACCAAAAATAAGACTTTTTTGTCGTCAGTTAATTCTCGATTAGAAAAACTTAAAGCTGATTTGACATTGGAACTCAAACTCCGATAAGATCTTGCTCAACAATCCACTATAGTTGAAGTATAGAAGGTTGAACTTGCAAAAGCAGAACGAGAGATTGCTCTGTTGAAGACCGAGTATGCGGTTTTCAGAAGATGTGTTGGTGATTTTCTTACTATGCTGAACAATGTGGTTCATGCTCATGATCCAATTCTCACTCTTACTATCAAAAATCACCTCACCTCCAAGCTCCTTCCGGCGATTGAACTTTTACGAGAAATGAAGGGTGTTTCGGGGAATATTGTTCCTTCGCAACAAGGGGGAGAAGGTAGATCCCAAGCTCCTCCTGTTCTCCCTACTGTGAAACCAATGATTGTTAAAACCGAACTGAAGGATAATGTAGCTTCAGGTTTTGGTAGTCAAGAGAAGAAGAAAGGTGTTATTGATGGAAATGATGATAGTGCTGAAGATACAGAAACTATTGCTAAAGCCCTGAAACATAAGAAAAGGGATATGGAGATAAATGAAAACCTTCATGTTGCAAGGGAAGAGGAAGAAAGGGAACGACAGAAGAAAGAAGAGTTTGATGCTCTTGCCTGCAAAAAGGCTCTGTTTCCTCCATGGACTAGGGAGGGTCTGATCAAAGAAGCAATCGAGTTTCCAAGCATGTACTGGTTGGAACCTATTGTCTCTTTTGTTTGTGACAACACAAGGGACTCACAATTCAACATGCCTATAACCAGAAAGGCATTTGTTTTTCAGTGTTTTGATTCTACAGTTGAAGTCCTCTCTCCTCATCCTCAGGTTGATCGTGATCTAATTGACTACTATCTCAAGTTTGGTCAACCTAATACCTGACGTGGAGTGCACAGAAGATAACAACAGTCAAGGTGATGAAACCCTCTCCTGAAAGGAAAATTTGTGAATGTTTAATTTCGAATAACCATGGGTTCAACCAACTCAGTCCATATAATTTCCTTAGCAGATCTTCCCAATCTAAATCCTCATGATTGGATTTTATTGTTTAACATTTTTCTTACAAGTGTGAAGGAGTGTGAGCCGATTCTCAATCATCTTAAGAGGATGTTGGCCTCTTATATCCTTGAAGTTGCCAAAATCGATCAAGAGGTGGCTCTCCTTTTAAGGAAAAGACCAACTGTGAAGTCTACTGGAAAACCAAGTGATGTGAACGAAATGAAGCTTGGTCAAATCGACTCCACAAATCTTACAGTCATGTTTACAAGAGCCGAAGGTGAAAAATTCTTATTCGCTCTTGTTGATAAGCATTTGATCTCAACAGCCTGCTTGAAGCATATTCTCGATATCATTCACCAGTGTAAGTAGAACAGAGAGTCAGACAAGAAGAATTTCACAGGCATGATTCAGTGGTACATTACTTGTAGACAAACTCTTTTGGACATTATACCGAACGTGTTCAAGACTTTCAAGAAATATTCGGTTGCTCAACAGAACTGAGCTCTCGGCTCCATTGACACAAAGGGGGAGATTGTTGGGTATTTTGTGTTGCGTCATAGGCTCATTTTTGTATATCCGGATTCCGCCGGTCCATCCGTGATTTTAGATTAGGGTTACCTTATTTATAGTGCATGCATGTATGCCATAGATACGACAGTCATTATTATTCCCTTTATTACTTTGTAACCCTAAACACCTCTAAAGTCGAAGTTCTTAATCGAGCTCTTCCGAGGTGTTAAATTTTAATCATTCAACACCGGTTAAACCATTTCAGTCTTCTTTATTTTTTTATCTATTGATTTGTCTTTCATTATTTTGCTTGAATCTATCGATCTTTAAGGAATATCATTCCAACACAGCAGAATCCAGTCGTGTGGGTTCAGATTTGGAAGATCAGCTAACGAAATCATGTGAACCGAGTCATCAGAACCTTGAGTCACCCTCAACTTCACATTAATGAATTTCCCAGAAACAGTTGGTTTAAATACTTTGACAGAGGTTATTTTCTGAGCACTCCATGTCAAGTATTGAGGCTGAGCGAATTCAAGATAATAATTGACTAGATCTTAATCAACCTTTGGGTGAGGAGAAGGGACTTCAACCGTTGGATCAAAACAATGAAACACGAATGCCCTACAAGTGATGGGCATTCCAAACTGCGAGTCCCTCATATTTTCACAATCAAACGAGGTAACAGGTTCCAACCAATGAATGCTGGGAGACTCAATCGCTTCTTTTATTAATCTTTCCCGACTCCAAGTGGGAGAGAGAGCATGCTTGCAAACCAGAGCATCATGAGCTTCTTTCTATTTTCGCTCTTTCTCTTCTTCCCCTCTGGCTATTCTCAAGTTTTCATCAATCTCATTATTCCTGTTCTTCCTCTTTAAAGCCTCCGCAAACCTTTCTTCTTAATCATCATCACTATCTTCCACAACACGCTTCAGTTGTTCATAACTAGAAGCCGAAGTCACATTAACCTTCGGTTCGGTTTAGAATATGATTTTGGATAGAATTGGAGGATTTTGAGCTTCTCTCCCTTGTTGCGGATTGACCACAGGCTTCGTAACACCCCAAATCTGACTCAACATCTGAATAGCAGGAAGAAGTTTGGCAGTCAAGTGATTACGGATAGTAAGGGTGAGAACAGGATCATGAGCATTAACAAGATTACTGAGAATCGAGAGAACATCCCCAGCACAGCTTTTAAGAACAGCCCGCTCAGTCTTAAGTGATGTAATCTCCTTTTGAGCTTGAGCAATATGAGTAGATTGGACTTCAAGTGGTGTATTCCTTTGAGCAAGTCTGTCCTTAATCTTGTTATCCATGGCCAGGTCAGTTTGAAGTTCAGAACGAACATAATCAAATTTCAGTTTATCCTCTTGACGAGACTTGGAGAGGGAATCAACAGAAGCATTAACTTTCACTGCATTCGAATCAGCATGGCCCTTGAACGAGTCCAGAAAATTTTTCGATTCTTGAACAAGTTCTATCACTTTTGATGTCGCTTTCGGGCAAGAAGATGTGGTGGATTTTACAGCATCAGTTGATTTGTTGATAGAGATTGTATATTTCTGAAGAGCAGTATCAAGAAAAATCCTTCAACACCACATTAGAGTAAGATGATGGGGAAGGAAGTAATTTGTCAAGCTTTTCATGAAGACTCTGTAAATGTTGCCTTGTCACCGGAGCTTCATCATCATCTTCACTGGGAAGTCGATAAGGACAATAATAAGTGGAGTCAAATTCAAAGTTTGCACCTCCTAGAATAGGCTCAGAATTTGTTGAAGGAGATGATGAGGGAGGTTTAGTGGTAATAGTGGTTGTAATGCCAACGCACTACTAGAAAATAGCCCTTTAATGACGCACAAACAATGACACGCGCTGATAGAGGACCCGTATTTGTGTGTGCCCTAAAAAATAATGTCAATTTTTCAAAATATGAAGGATAGTGGACATGCATTTGTGTGTGCCCTAAAATTAGTGTCAGAAAAGAAAAAAATGGAAATGCGGAGGGCGCCTTTCATAAAATGTGTGCCATCTAAGTGTGTTGCTTTATAATTTTTAATGGAACACGTGTTTTAAGCGGGATTTTATCCGCCTATTGGATCCCAAAAATTAAACCCCCCGCCTCTTCCAATTAGCAAGAAAAAGCCCTAGGGCCTTCGTCTTCATAGCAGAACTGCTTTTGCTTTCATGATCGAATGCCTCGCGATGACAATTGTTTGGATGTTTCCAATCATTTTCTCAGTGTTGTAAGCCATTATAGGGGCTGGTGTTATGCATTTTCTTTACTCATTGACTCGTACGCATTCTGCAACCAGGGATCTGAACTCATGGAGATGGTGATTGGGGTCTACGACTCCTCACACTCAAAACACCGGTGATTTTAAGGTTTTTTTGTCCCCGATATCAATGAAGGACTACGGATTTTATGTTCTAGACCTCACAAGTGCGCACCTAAGAATTAGCGCTTTTATATCAGCGTGTTCAGGCGGAACAACGATATCCGCTCTTCCTTGTCGAAAGTTCAGTTCTAGGGTTTCGAAACTATAGGTCTCAAGTTAGAGGTTAAAGATCAGAAATTGAAGGTTGAAGGTCAGATTTGGGATTAGAAGTCGGAGGTTCATGGTCAGATTGGAAGTATCGGAAATTAGGAAACGAAAATGGAAGAGGCACCAGGTTTGAATATCATTCTCTTCTTCTCAATGTATGTACCCTAGGTTTCTTTCTCTTACTTTATCATTTTATTATATTAATTTGGGGCTCTCTGCATTCTCACATACGTCTCTCCTCTCATTCTACGTAATCTTACACCAGCAAGGAAGAATTTAAGGCTTATTCGGTGTTCTTTTTATATTATTCACTTTCTTTTCATCAGGGTTTCTCGTAATATCCATTCTTTCCTCTTCATCTATTCATTTGTTTTTTTTTTGTAAAACTTAATTTTCTCTGTTCTAGGAACTGTAATAGTTGCATTAGGACTTCAAAAATGAGGATTTTGTTTTTATGCCCTTATCTGACTTCATTCGAATGTTCCTTATCTGAGGAATTGGAAAAATATTGGGATTCATGGTCAACAACGTAATGGTGATAATGGCTAACCATTTTAATCCTAGGTGGAGAAGGTTTCTGGCTATTTGGTTGAAAATTATGGTCTTTGGTTTGCAGGGATTCTAGGTCTGCTATCATCTTTTAACTCTTTATTATACTCTATTTCTTTAGGGATTATTTGTTACTGAGATGTAGTTTTTAGCTGTAAATCACAAATAATGTATGAACCAGTGTTTTTATTTCATTGTTTTTCTTGTCATTGGGTTTCCGATATTACTCTGTCTTCTTCTTCATCTCTTGGGATTTCCAGTGTTTTTTCTGTCAAATCTGATTTCCAATGTTATTTTAATGTTTTTATATTTATTTTTTTAATGATCTTTAGATTATAGAATTTGAAGAAGAGAAAAAGGGATTGATAACAAAACTACAGGTAATTACATTCTTTACCCTTGTGGTTGTGAGTAATCTTTACCTTTTAAAATAGTTTTCTCAAATTTTTATTGATTTTATAACTTTTTTTAGGTTGAAGAGAAGATCTGCTTGGTACCTGACAAGTGTATGTATATCAAGTCAAGTTGTAGAACTTTATTTGTACGTGATCATATGACTTTCTCTACTACTATCTTATTGCGTGCTTTGTTTCTTTCAGGATGAGAGGTTGGTATCTATAACATTTGTAGTTAAGCTTATTTTTAGGAATCATTTCTAGTTATTTGATTTAAACTTTTCCACCTTTACAGGATTTACTTTTATGAGTGGTGTGTCGTTATAGACTTAGGGTGTGTTTGGGAATATAAAATACTCCAAAAAAGACTTTTTGACCACTTTGCCTAACAGACCTAAAAGTAACGCTTTTGTATCCTAAATACATATTTAACCTGCATTTTATTCTCACGCCTTCATCTGCTTCCCTTTCATTGATTGTGCCTCTTTATTCCTCCCTCTTGCTATCGCCTCCGACGTCCCTTCTGGCCTTCACTCTTCACCGGCCTTTTCTCCTCGCTGCCACCTCCATTGCTCCACGCTACCACCTCTGTCGCTGCACTCTGCTGGTATATATATTCTTCCCTTTTCTCTTTTAATCCTAGTTTTTTCCCAAATCTTTCTCCATCCTTATTTTGATGCTTTGTGGTTGAACATTACTTATTTTAGTTCATTGTGCACAATTTGAAGTTTCATGTTGAGTCACATCTGTAAAATTTATAAAATCTGCTATAAGTACCAAAAAAAAACTCCCAAATCTGTTCTATGTACACACATGTTAAGTGTCTCCTTGAGTTTTCATGTGAATATTACAAATTCTTGAGTTTTTTATCTGTTGTGTAAGATTTTTTCCAAGGTTAAACTTAGTTAAAATAAATAACATTTTTATATTCATAATAGAAATGTTTTTTTTTTTAAATTTGTTATTGATTTTCACAGGGTGATTTCAACAGACTTTTTGTTACAGTCTAAACTGATTGTTCTTAATCTTGGTAGTCTCTGTATTTATGAAAGTATGGTTTATTGTAACATAAATCCTATTTCTCTACTTATTTTCTTTTCAATAATACCTTTTACTTCTTAATACTGAGATTCATAGAAGAATTCTATGTGGTACTACTTTATTTTCTATGTGAGGAAATGACTCAACACACTAGGAAATCAAACTAGCATGCTCAGAAAATATCATATATTTTCTACTTATGTATTCAGCTGACTTTTGATCCAATCTGAACCACATTGATTAAGCAGTATGACTCACTTCTTGCGATTATTTATTAAGAGGGATTTCCATTTATAGCATTTATGCCCAGTTAAAAATTTGAAAATTTGTGAAGCCCTTTGTGTTGTTGATTATTTACTATTGATAAACTATAGTATATCTAATCTACCATCAGGTCCACTAGAGTAAAAATGGTTGCCAATTTAGTATATTTGATGCTAAAATTAACCCATGGCCTTATGATCTTTATAACTTGTTACTTATCAGTGGTCCAGTGTTAATAATGGATTTGCAAAAAGCTAATGCTATTGTTGATTGGCGTGGTCATATCATATTGTATTCTTGTGATTCAAGCCTGAAAATTTTGTGTCACTGACGCAACTAACTAATGAAAGTTTTTACCTTCCATGGTGGTGTGTTGTTATTTAAATTTTTGTCTTGTATAACATCAGGGCCATGTGTACGCAGGATTTGGAGTGGAATTGAGTTCATGGTTCAATTCATGTGAGTCGGCTGCAAGGAAAATTTCTTTTTTCTTCACAGAGACATTTTCAGGTTAAACTATCATCATAAGTTAATGTTTCCATGTTAATGGCTTATGGTGTTATTATATTATAAGTTTACAACTAAACAATACTTGATAGAAATATGAGTATCTCACATAATAAGGGCAATTGAGTCTTTCTGCATACACGAGTGGCTGAGATATGTGAAATGAATTAATAATTGGATATTAGAAGACAATTATTTCCAAAAAATGAATTGTTGATCCATTTTAAGGAAATTGATGGTTGAATGTATAGGCCAGTATAGAAAAGAGACAAAAGATATGACTGGAAAAGGTCAATAAATTATAGAACAATCATTTGGACTAATAGTAAATGTCTTTTAGAATGGCCTTTAACAGATTTATCTTACCTTGTTCGTTGATCTAAGTTTGAAGTAGGTTTCTTAACAAGCATTAAGCTTAATGACTCATTGCTACAACCATTACAAAGAGCACAACCATTCTTTGTGCTAGCTGGTCCCAATGTTATTGAATCTGAAGAACATATTTTACATATGGCCAAACAAATCAAGGCTATCACTTCAAAGTATGTTCTTTATTCTTATATCTGTAATATGTAAATAAGCATATATGCTTGAGTTTGACAGATATAAGACAAATCATGTTGCTTTCTTTTTTTTTTTTGTAGACTTGGATTGCCATTAGTTTTTAAGTCAAGCTTTGACAAAGCTAACAAAACCTCATCAAAATCTTTTCGTGGGCCTTCAAAGTGAAACATCTTGGAGCTGAGAAAATAGTAAGAGAAAAGGTTCATTTCTTTTGACCTGTTAACAAAATGATAACCTTTTAATATTTACACACTACTAGAAAACAGCCCTTTAATGACGTGCAAACAATGACACGCGGTGATTTACGATACGCAAAAGCATGTGCCCTAAAAATAATGTCATATCTTCTAAAATTTGAAGGATAGAAGACACGCTTTTGTGCGTGCCCTAAAATTATTGTCCAACAAAAAAAATTAAAAACACGGAGGGCACCGATTTAAAAATGGGTGTCGTCTAGGAATGTCGCTTTATATTTTTTTATTGAAAGGCGCGCTCTCTTCTTTTGCAGCGGGGGGAAACGAAAATGCCAAAAGTTTGAAAGGCCGCCATTGTTATCCTCTTCCTTATTTCCATCTTTCTTTTCTATCTCTCTCTCTATCTATCTCCATCTCTATCTCTCTCTCCCTCTCTCTCTCTTTCTCTCTCTCTCTCTCTCTCTCTATATATATATATATATATATATATATATATATATATATCACTCTAATACCCAAAAAAACCCTAATATCATCACCAATCCTATAATTTTATTTAGTTATGCTATTGATGGGTTGTACAGTTGCCGAAAGGGGGCCGACGACGATATCCTGCCTAATGGTTTCAAACACCCACCTGAGAGACAATTGTGTAATTAACATAATTTTGTTCGGATTAAATGGTTTCACAGCTACTCGAGTGTTACAACTCAATTGAGGAGTTTCTTTTTCCTTATAAGCCCCCAATTTCTGATTGTTTTATAGAATGTAGTTATTGTAATCTACTCGGATGTTGATCAAACCATAATTCTACATCGATTACCCAGTGTAAGGGTTTTCTGTTCTTGTCTATGTGTGAAGATTTCTTACCTAATTTCTCCTTCTCGGTTTGATACTCGCCTTGATGCTACTAGCTTGGTTTCAGTTTTAGGTCTGTACCCGCTATTCTCTGTCAACTCCGATCAAAACCCACCGGCCATCCACCCTCAATGTCACCTCCTTTGCCGGTCACCAAGAATCAGTAGACGCAGATATCTGACAACAAAAAAAACACGAACAATAGAATCCCCACCCTATCAGACCGCTATACATCTCTTCTTCAAGATATCCCATCTCAATGAAAGTGATTCAGGCCTCACTCCTCTCTCATAGCGATTTAGGGTTTTTTGGTACAAGTTATCGACTAGGACACCGGCGACTTAGGGTTTTTTCATAAATGTTGTGTATGTGCACTTCGATTGATCCAATGACGAATCCACAATGTTTGGTTTGGAAAATGTAAAACAGAGGTAACGTTTGTTTCTTTTTGAGTTCATACAGATGAGAGAATCACGTCATCTGTCGATTCTATCATCTCACAGCGTTGGTAGCCCCTTCAGGCGGTTTCTCCGGTCACTGGCTCACTCCTTAACACTTAGGTACAATTTTATTCTGATTTCTTCTTCTTATACTGCTTCTGTCTTTTGTAAACACAATTTTGATTCATAAAATATCTGTTATTCTTTCTACTCAATTTGCAGTTACAGATTCTGCTCTTTCAGTTCACAATCGTAAGTGGTATACAGTTTCACTGAAGCCAAGTTCCCTGTAGTGAATATGATGGTTGTTATCATAACTTCATAATCACAAAAGCCAAACAAATTGTTATATTTTTACATATCTATTCAGGGCACAAGAATTGGGTTCTCTGTGTTGCAATGGTGGGAATTAGAAAACAGTTGATTTATTTAGTTTTACATATTTATGCTTGCTTGTGCTTTGTTCAATGATTGGTGTATCCTAATAAATTCAAAAATATATTGAGCTTTGTAGTCGTCATCCAGAAATTAAGTGGGCTCAGAGAGAGGATAAATTTTATATCACAGTTTTATTGGCGGATACAAAAGATGAAAAAGTGAATCTTGCTCCTGAAGGTGTTTTTACATTATCTGCTTCAGCTGGTCAGCATGAGTATGATCTTAAGCTTGAGCTTTTTGACAAAGTTAATGTAGAGGTAAGCAGCCATTTATATTCTAAATTACTTTATTATATCATTATGTCATTTTACTATATACTATATCTAGATTCAAATATATTCATATTTAAACTCCATTTATATTCTAAATTACTTTATTATATCATTCATTAGGCATGGAGGGTACCTAAAGTCTTGCGTCCTTTATATGATCTCCAACTGTTCTCGCTCAAAAAAACAACAATGATGGTAATACAACATTTTAAATCCATAACGTTTCCAAATATACCCTTATGTCATTTTACTTAATTAATAAAAAAATTGAATATGTGCAGGCTTTACTCCAGCTAAGGCAGATCGCTCTAGAAGCTTCAAAAACCTCATTGATTTCAACATCTTCTGATTCTTGTGATTGCAGCTAAGACAATCAGGTATAAATATAATTATGGTCTTTCTTATAATCATTTGTACTTTACTGACATATTCTTGCGATTGCAGCTTGTTGAACATGTTGCTACATGCTTAATTAAAATAGTAGAAAGAGTACAAGAATCCAGTGAAATGCTTGTTGAACTTTCTAAACATGGATTGATTCATCAAGTGGCATATCTTATAGACCTGATCAACCATACCACTCTATCTTATTCTGTTCATACCGTATGTCCATCTTCTTCTATTTTTAGCAATTTTTTTTCCAATCTTTTTTAAGAACTCTTGTGTATTTTTATGTAGGGTTTAATTGGACTACTTGTTAAACTTACTTATGGTTCTATGGTGGCTGTGAAGACACTTTTTGATCTTAATATATGTAGCATTTTGAAAGAGATCTTTTCAATATATGACCTTTCACATGGAGTCCCTTCCCCTCGAACAATTGATGGACATTATAATCAAATGCATGAAGTTTTGAAGTTGTTGATTCAACTTCTACCCGTTGTATCCAGAAATCAAGAAGTTCCATTAGCTGCAGAAAAAGAAGCTTTCTTGGTGACACATCTTGATCTTGTAGAGAAATTTGGGAATGATTTATTACATGTCTTGATCCAGGTTGGTTATCATTTGTCAATCATGTTGTGCTGATTTCTTGCTAACTTTTACAATTTCCCTGATATACCCTTTCTTTTCTTCTCATTTCTGAACAGGTTGTTGATTCTGGGGTGGATTTATATATCTGTTATGGGTGTCTATCTGTTGTTGACAAGTTACTTTATTACAGTAACTCTGATATGCTTCTTGATTTGCTTAAAAGCACCAACATTTCAAGGGGACATAATCTTGAATTCTTGATACTCAACTATACTTTTTTCTATCAAATTTCTCTTCAGTTTTAATGGTTTCATGTTGGTAATTTCTCAGGTCAATTGCTTATACAATCCAGATCTGTTTTTTCTTAATATTTTGCTTTAAAAAAATGATAGGTATATAAAGCCACTGCCAGCTGAATCAGAGACGAAATTTGAATTTGAGAACATGATAATAGGACAGGCTATACCCTTCAATTTTATCCCTCACATTGAGAAATGTTTCAAGGAAGCTGCCAATTCGTAAGTGTTATTATTATTATTAATCATACTTCTGTTTGTTTTATTACCTTTATATCTTTTTATAAAAAAACTCAACTTCTTTTAATTGTATATGTGCAAGGGTTTTTTGATTGGATTCCCAGTTGAAAATATTTGTGTGGTTATGACAGATGGTGCTTCTCATGTTGTGGTTATGACATAGCAATGTTCAGTGAAGGGGGGTATTTTGGAGAACGGACACTTCTTGGTGAATACGTTGATTCTTTACATATTGTTGCTTTAGGTGATGTAGTTTGTGTAGTTTTAACAAAGGAAAAGTTTGAATTGGTTATTGGCCCTGTGTTATAGACCTTACAAGATGGGTACAGGTAAGAAATCCCACAATAACCACAAAAAGGTACTGCCAAGTTTCAAATTCTTTATTAACAGGAAATGCTATAAATAGAATTTGAGTATTACGTTCAAAAGATGGCTGAATGTTTCAATAATATGTCTTGAAGCATTAATTTCAAAATATGGCTGAATATTTATGTAATGCTATGATAGGCTCAAGTATATGTGTTTCCTTTTAACATTTGTAGAGCCCTTTTCTCTATTTTATACTTACTCTCTTTCGAATTTTCATTCAATTTTGAACAGGTGAATGCACATAATCTTGTACATGAGAATGGTGTAAATGATTTCCTTCCTCTTGGAAACTTAGAGAAAGTTGTAAAAGAAATTGATGATCAACCACTTCCACTTGTTGATGGGATTGAAGATCAACTGGTGGAGTTTTCGATAGCCATGAGAAGTATGATTGCTTCATTTGGGTGAAATAAAAGTAGGATGCTTTTGTTGATAATAAGGTTCGTGTCTGATCCTTGTGGTTTATGTCACTCATAAGCAGTTGGCAAGGTTTTAAGAGAAGCAGCAGAAGCTAAAGCTGCTGCTCAACCTGAGGCTATAGAATGGAAACACAAATATGAATTGGAAAGAGAAAAGAATCTGCAATTGGAACAAAAATAAGAACAAAAGCTGACAAATGTTTCAATTTTGATCTAAAAATGGGAAAATCAGAAAGCTCAGGGACCATTTTTTTTATAATTTACCCTAAAACATATTATTTTCTGCATTTTATTAATTGAATCTTGAAATTCGATCTGTATGTCATGACATCTTATATCATTGTGCAAAAGCTTTACTAGTATCTTATTTGGAAATCTTATAAGATCATAAGAATATTATTATGTGCATCTTATTGAATTTTACATTTGCTCTGTATATCATAACATCTTACCATTATGGCAAAGCTTTACTAGCATCTTATTTTGAACATTTGTAGTTTTTTGACTTACTATTTTCTTAGTAATTGAAGTATATATTCAGAAAACCATTTTTTTCTTTCATTTTTGGTCCAACATTTGCTAAGAATCTTGGAAACTTTGAGCAAAAAGTAGGAGGCTCGGGATCCTTGAAACACTATCCAATTGAGCTTGAAAATGGTGAAAAATCTCAAAGGTGTTGTGGAGAAAATGGGATTTGCTCTCATGTAAGTTTTTGATCAATGTTCAAGTATTGATATTGGTCCGATTTATAAAGTCATACTTAATCTTCTTCTGATGCTTACTATAAGGGCATTTTAGTCATTTCATCGGTTTTATATCTCATTAGTTACCTACTTAACTTAGTCACTTAACTTATCTAACGATGCCATAATCAGTATGATGCATTTGTTGAGATAAATGAGGTCTGTATGGTGAAGTAAGTAGTAAATGAAAAAAGTTGTTCTTTTTTTGCTCTGAATGAATTGTAAATGACCATTTTACCCCTTTAACATAGATGCATAAATTTCATGCTTACATATTGGGATTTGTTGGTTTATGTGAATCTAATGGTTGCATTATTCAAATTTGTAGGTCTTGTTGACGTCCATAGTGACAAGCAAAGTAGCTTGAGATGTTGTGAAGGTGGGCAACAAGTATTTTTTAGCTCAACTGTTATTTGTTGAAGACTTTCATCTCTTTCACATTTGATGTATTACATTTATCTAATATTAGAATGAGTATTTGTATGACATTAACTTTAGTGCAATGGATTGTATTTTTTGTATATGATATTTTATTTTCTATTATGAGACATGAAATGCAAATTTAATTTGAAAATTAGTAAATCTATATATATATATATATATATATATATATATATATATATATATATATATATATATATATATATATATATATATATATATTAAATTTACAATTAAGATACGCAAAAATGTGTGTCATCTTCATTTATGACATGGCCTTTCTTGACAACGGGTTTAATGATACGCATTGCGTGTCATTAACACGCGCGTCGTAAGGTTACGACACGCGAATGCGTGTCGTCTTCCTTTATGACGGGGCCTTCCTTGATACGCATTGCGTGTCATAAATGAGCGTCGTAATTGCGTGTCATAAATGCGCGTCGTAAATGCGCGTCGTCTATAGACGACGCACAAAAGCGCGTCATCTCTCGTTATGACAGGGCCTTCCTTGACGCGCATTTGTACGTCGTCTGAGCGTTTTACGACGCGCAATGAGCGTCGTAAAAGGCCTTTTTTCTAGTAGTGACAGAAAGGAAATTGTCTTAAGCAAAAAAACATTAGGTTGTATCTAGTCCCTGAATGAATAAGATCATGAAGCCATTGCATAGGTGTTGGGCCTCCAAGTTGACTTCTGGGCACTGAGTAATTCTTCTTGATTCTTATAAATACATACAAATTTACATTGCAATGTAGTGGCTTCAAGAGGTTTTCAAATTCCCCTATTGTACTAGATTCGTCACAACAATCGGTTTCCCTCCTTGCCTTATAATTCTATCAACGTCTACAATCACAAGTGCGATTTTACACTTGCATGCAGGTTATAAAAGTTATATGACATTATAATCAATGATCTTAATACAAATTTACATTGCATGTAGTGGATTCAACAAGTTATTTTTGGTTTTTGGCTTATTTTTACATATTGGGATTTGTTGGTTTATGTGAATCTAATGGTTGCATTATTCAAATTTGTAGGTCTTGTTGATGTGCATAGTCTCAAGCAAAGCATGTCGTCTCTCGTTATGACAGGGCCTTCCTTGAAGCGCATTTGCGCGTCATCTGAGCGTTTTATGACACGCATTGCGCGTCGTAAAAGGTTGTTTTTCTAGTAGTGACGGTATGTGCCCCCATATCAGATATGTTGACACTCACCGAAGGTCTAGTTGTTGTAGCTTGAGAAGTGACAGGTGGTGGAATGGGAGCAATTGTGATTGGTACTGTGGTTTTTTTGGAGAAGGAGGAGGAGTAGGAACATCATTCTGTACCTGAGGAGTTAGAGATCGAGGAGGAGTGTTGCCCTTTGGTTAGACTTCATGTTGAACTTCCTCTTCTTCCTCAACTGATTGCTCCTCTTCATTGGAATCAGTAGGCGAAGGTGCCTTCGGTCGCTTGGCCATCTTCTTGACCTTTTTCTTTTTGGGAGCCGAAGGTGCAGTTTTATCAGCCTTACACTTTTTAGGAGATGAGGGACCTTCGGTCTCGGCTTTCTTAGATTCTGGTTTCTTCCCCCTCTTGGCAGGTTTATCCACAACATCCAAAGCACTCTGCATCTCGGGAGTGAGTTGGAATGGACCCGAAGGTGTCAATTTCCTATAATCCACCATGACTTTACTTTCAATAGATACACGTCGGCTCATCGATTCAACAATAGAACCAACATACATGAACTTTGCTCGGTCAGTAAAAATAATTTTAGTTGTGTGAAAAGTAGCAACAGAAGACATGAGATCTCAGAATATTTACATGAGGAGTTGAGGCTCTGCACCATCTGTGACTAGATTAAAGATCCATAATCCAAATGGATTCCATTGTATAGACCAGAAAGGATGGTAATGAAACCTTTACTCGCCCCATTTGACCCTGCAACCCTTTATGCTAACCCCTTGTAGATTACTATGAAAAGACCATTCCATTGAGGTGGAAAACATGACTTCTTGAATTTCATCACCATAGTAAGAACATCTCTGTATCCCATCTCATAGAACATCGAAAACAATTGAGATGTTGTGATGAAATCTGGAAAGATGACAGAAGCATCTGTAGCAAGCCCTAGTAGTGAAAAATGTGTGTTTTGTATACAGAGGTCTTGTGATTAAAGATATCAAAGAAGATCTGTTCTTTGTTTTTATTGTATGAAGCCGTGGAATAGACCTATGATAGAAGGGACATGGGAACTGATTCGACTTGCGTAAGAGAATTCACCAAAGGAGAATACTTGAGACATTCTACAACGTGAAGCATATATGAATCATAAATAAAAGGGTTCAGTTGTTGATCAGATTCTGATTGGGTTTTATCGTAAGCAAAGATGATGAAGTTGTTTGGTCTTGAAGAGAGGATGATTCCGCCATTGTTGTAGTGAAGAAGAAAATGAACAATTGTATTCGAGAGAGGTTGAAGAAGGTAAGGAGGTACAGTAGGTATGAGAACCCCCTTTTATACAGTTGCCTGGAGAGAGAAAGTATTTGTTGTGATGATGATACGATCTTTGAAACGGCGCCTAAAAAGCACGATTTGACATCTTGGTATTCCTAGGTTTAGGTCAGCAGGCGTGGGTATACGAACCGTTTCAAATTCACATGCCCAATTCTTATCCCATGTGGAATTCTTATCCAATTACCGTCTCCTCAATTTTGAAAATGCCTCAAAGTCAAGTACAACCAACTACGAACAAGACTCGGTCATTCTCTTCATGTTAAACAACCTTTGCTCCTCCATAAGAAAGTGAACCACCTTTGCTATTAGAACCAAAAGCATAAATCTGAAAAGTTCCATTAGTACCACAAACAAGAGTTTGGAAAATGATAAAGATCTCCGTGCAAGAGTGTGCCAAAGAAAAAGAAATAAAGCAAGATGTGTGTGGGATATAAGTGATGTCTTTGAAGACATGAAACGAATGATCATGGGCATGAATCTCTTCTATCAAAGTCAAGAGAGACTGAGAAGTGTTTGTGTGGTTTCCCGTGAAACACAATCAAATGTTTGTTAAGAAACATTGAAATGCATCTTTTCATGTAAAGGCCTTATTGGGCGGTTTATCTTCAACCGAACTTCGATACTTAAAATAAGACCGAAAGTAGGATGCAGTACTTGTGATACCAATGTGGCCTGTTGAACAAGTAGGTTTGATAAAATATAAAGTGAGTAGGTGATTATGAGAAATATCAAAAACAAAAATGAATCTGGATCTTATGGGAAGAAATGTCTTAGTTTTAGACAATTTTATAAAGACCACTCAAAACTAAAAAAGAGATTCCATCAAGGTAACAAGTAATAGCATTCACCGTCAATTCATTCAAGGTGTTTGATTTTGGGTCTCACTCAGCACGTGGTGAATGTATCTAAGATCATCAACACAAATGTTGTGTAAACATAAACCTCAATGCTAATTGTTGAGAGTCTCAAGGGTTACGATTGTGGAGCGAAATGCGATGGAGAAAAATGAGTTGGTTAAGGAGATGAAAGTACCTCTGCTACTTAAGAATGACAAAGCAGAATACTCTTAACTCACTGTGAGAAGAGTAAGGTAGCTCGTGACTTGAGTGAATTTAGCAGCCTAATTGGGAAGAAACGATAGGTGTAGATCGAATCATTAAGGCTTCACTTAGATTTTAGGAGGCTTTGGTCTACATACAATACCATGCTTCCAGGGACTCTTAACTAGTACATAGATAAAAAGAGATATACATCCCTAGCTCCACATGATGTAACAGTTGTGATCATCAAGCCTAAGAAAGAAAAGAAACAAAAACGAACGAAACACAAAAAGAAAATATTTTTGTAGTTTTGGATTTTTCTGAAAAATAATAAAAACAAAAAATAAAATATTTTTGGAGTTTTTGGAATTTCTGAAAAATAATAAAAATAGAAAATAAAATAGGAATTTTTGAAAAATAATAAAAACAGAAAATAAAATATTTTTGGAGTTTTTGAAATGAAAATAAAAGAGAAACAAAAGGTAAGCGAAAAGATAGACAAGATATACAAAACACACAACTGAAACTAAACTTCATAAAGATGAAGCGAAATGGGCCGAGCGTGGTTCATTTCGGTCCTCGAAAATTCCGGAACCGAAATAGACTAAGTGTTCGCTCTATTTCGCTTCTCCAAATTTTTAGTGAAACGGAAGAGGTTTCGGTACCGACTCAGCTTCCATCATTCCCAAGCCTTGTAGAATTTTACTAAAGCTCGCTTATGGTAAGGCCTTAGTGAAGATGTCAGCCAGTTGATCTGACGACCGAACGAAGTGAATTTCAACATTTCAATCTTCATTATGGTCCTTAATGAAGTGGTATCTTAGTGCAATATGTTTAGTCTTCGAGTGTTGCACTATATTGTGACATATTCGAATCGCAATTTCAGAGTCACAATAGAGGGGAATCTTCTTCATACTTATCTAAGTTGGTTTTGTATCCAAATGATTTGTGATGTACATGATGCTGCAGCGATGTACTCAGCTTCGGCTATGGAAAGAGACACACATGTTTGTTTCTTTGATTGCCAGCTGACAAGTTTGCCATCAAGGAACTAGCATCCACCATTTGTGCTCTTTCGGTCTAATCCACACCTAACTAGATCAGAGTCAGAAAAGGCTTGAACAAAGAAACCAAATTTAGCAGGATACCAGAGACCGAGAGATGAGGTTCGCTTCAAATACCGGAAGATGTTTTTCACTGCAACCATATGAGGTTCTCTTGGATTTCCTTGAAACCTGGCACAATAACAGATAGAAAACATTGTGTCCGGTCTACTAGTCGTTAGATACATTAGTGACCCTATCATTTGACGATAGAGAGTCATATCCATAACTGGTTTCTCAAGAGATGGCGTCAGCTTCGTGCCAAATGCCATTAGAACCTTTACTTTGGAATCTCCCGTCATGCCAAACTTCACCAATAGAGTCTTCGTGGAAGCTTCTTGATCAATGAAGATGCCTTCTGGTCTCTGTTTAATATTCAGTCCAAGGAAAAAGTTAATTGGACCCATTGTACTCATTTCAAATTTATTCTCCACCAACTTCCTGAATTAAGCCATTATGCTAGGATTCGTGGAGCCGAAGATGATGTCATCGACATAAATCTGAACTATCATTAAGTGTTCGCCCTCTTTCTTGCGAAAGAAGGTTGGGTCAACCGAACCTTGTTTGAATTTTGACATTTTGAGAAAGCATGATAGAGTTTCATACGCGACTCTTGGGGCTTGCTTCAAGCCGTAGACTGCTTTATCCAGAATGTAGCAATGACTAGGATACTTCTCGTTCACTAATCCGGGTGGTTGTTCAACATAAACCATTTCTTCTAGTTTTCCGTTCAAGAAAGCACATTTTACATCCATTTGGAAAACTTTGAAGTTTTTATGGGCAACATATGCCAGAAAGTTCTCACTGATTCCAACCTTGCTACAGGAGAGAAGGTTTCCTCATAATCTATTCCTTCTTCTTGACAATATCCTTTCACCATGAGCCTCGCTTTTTTGCGAATTACGTTGCCTTCTTTATCTAATTTATTTCTAAAAACCCATTTCAAACCGACTACCAATGCATCCTTTGGTGTGGGAATCAGCCTCCAAACACGATTTCGTTCAAACTCATCAAGTTCGTCTTGCATAGCTTGCACCCAATCAGAGTGATCAAGAGCAGCATTTACCGTTTTCGGTTCAATTTTGGAGACAAACAAATTAAACATGCAGAATTCTACTTGAGACAATAAAGCAGCTTGTTTCGCCTTCTGTTGAGAGTGTGTGAGAACTCCCTCTGTAAGTCCCCAAAATGTTTGTGTATCAATCAGATCCGTTTGATGGTGCGGAATCCCAATCAAACGGATGATGCCAGATCAAAATAGAAGAGAATGAAAAGAAGAAGAAGAAGATGAATCTTGTATTATTTGATGATTAGAATGTAGATCCAAATACAAGATTCACACACAAAACACACTCTTTTCTCTCTCTCTCTCTCTCTCTCTCTCTCTCTCTCTCTTTCTCTCTCTCTCTCTCTCTTCTAGGCCGTACACTCCTTTTCTGTTCATCAATTCTACTCCTCACACCTTACACCTATATTTATACTTGGAGAATATGGGCCTAATGGGTTTACAGTCGTAAATGCGTTTACGGCCGTAAACAGACCATCTGAACGTAAACTCATAAACATTACATAAAAATACAATTTCCTAGAAAAGCAAAGTATAAACCATATTTTTGACCCAACAATCTCCCCCTTGGTTTATAACTTTCTTTTCTAAATTGATCCAACAAGTTTTTTGATGAATCTTGTATTATTTGATGATTAGAATGTAGATCCAAATATAAGATTCACACACAACACATATCACTTAACACAGTAACCATAAATGCTTAGTGAGTTCCCCCAAGTACCACATACAACACATAAGCCACTCGAGGCTATAACTCGGTAAGAACCTTCGGTTAATGTGTCTCAGCGGGACCCTCCAGTCCCGTAGCTGGTTGGACTCTCCGGTCAGGTCTAGATCGTTGGACCCTCTGGTCCAGTCTAAATCATTGGACCCTTCGATCCGGTCTGGTTAAGGACCCTCTGGCCTCATAAGTCATTGGACCCTCCGGTCCACATAGCATACATAAATCACAATGTACATAATTTCAAGCAAGCACATAATACATATGACCCTCCGGTCTGCACATAGATACCACTTTAGGTAATGTATAGTGAGAAGACTCACCTCATAAGATGTCTAGTACACTCTTGTGCTCGATATCCTCGATCTAGCCTCCACCTAGCACAATAATAATAATTCTAATCAATACTCTCCTTACATCCTCATCTCTAGAGAATGGGTAGAAGAGCATTCTACCCCTCCCTGACCCCTCTCATTCAGTTTGGCCAAACCCTAAGGTCAACTAAAGTCAACTCCAATCAACGGTCCAATTGACCAGACTCGCCGAATGCAATCGTGTGAAACGGCAAGTTCATGCGTATCCTCTGAATCCTCCTAAGGCCCCACTCGACTCGTCGAGTTAACCTCCCAACTCGACGGTTTACCACTGGTCACGAATCACGAGGCAATACGATCTGACTCGTCGAGTCCTTTTATGGACTCGACGAGTTTCCTTCATGGTAATACTCACATGACCTTCTGAGGTTATATCTATTTGTCTAACTTATAGATCTGATCTCCTAGCACCCAAGAGTCACGTAAAGGTTCAATCATGATGTCCATGCACCACACATCTAGCTCTATTTGATAAAATAACCCTTATAATGGTATCTTAAGCTCAATACTCTCATGTGACTGCATAAAGTTGGGTTATTGGGACTCTCTGGACCTCTTACGGTCCAGATCTAATGTCTATGCATCAAAGGGACTCCACATATTCCATAATTCAACTAACATTACTAGAAAAACAGCCTTTTACGACGCTCATTGCGCGTTGTAAAATGCTCAGACAACGCGCAAATGCCCGTCAAAAAAGGCCCTGTCATAAAGAGAGACGACGCGCTTTTGAACGTCGTCTATAAACGACGCGCATTTACGACGCACGGTTATGACATGCAATGCATATCAAGGAAGGTCATGTCATAAAGCAAGACGACACGCTTTTGCGTGTCGTAACCTTACGACGCGTGTGTTTATGAAACTGAATGCATATCAAGGAAGCCCCTGTCAAGAAAGTCCATGTCATAAATGAAGATGACACACATTTTTGCATATCATAATTTTCAATGTTAAAAAAAATATTATTTACAAATTTACTAATTTTCAAATTAAATTTGCATTTAATGTCTCATAACAGAAAATAAAATACCATATACAAAAAACACAATCCATTTCATAAAATTTATTGTCATACAAATAACAAACTTTATTTCATATTCATACATATGATTACATTATTCGTTAAAAAAACATATACCTACATCTTCCCCTAAAATGTTATTACACAATGTTGGCCACTTCATTGATAGATCACCAACAACTGCCCTAAAATGTTCCATTATGTGCCCATACTCATGTCCTGTAACTTTAAACATTTAATAAAGTAAAATACATCCTAAAAATAAAATCGCACAAGAAACAACACATCATAATGAGAAATTACTAACATGAATGGAAGAATTACACTATAAATTTGTTTTACCAAGCGTGGCATGGATGATCAGGTGCTACAAAGTTTGTCCAAGCTGCCAAACAATGACTGCATGCAAAGCAAAACATACATACACTATAAATTTAATTACCATACAAATCATATTCATACATACGAGTTTGTTTTACCTTTTTTGCCTCATATCTTTATTTTTTTATTCTTATTAGCCATGGAGTGTTGGTGTTTTCTTTTCTCTCATTCAATCAACCCTTTGTTTTACTTTGAAAAATTAACAATTTCCCTACCAGTTGACTCTATATCAATCATAAAAAAAGTAAGTCAATCAATAGTCAATGGTCAATACCAACTACAAGTTTTTATTGAAGTAACCTGACACCATAAATACTTTGGTTTAATGAACAGGAACATGTTTAATGAACAGGAACATGTATGTATAAAAGTTGAAGCAGATGCATACAAAAGTCAATGACCATTGCAATCTCATGAGGCTCTAAGTAGATGATTTGCTCCTCCACCTAGTCAACAACAAGCTTAAGCAATAAATACACAACTACAGACTAGAAAAAAAAATCATAAAATTAGTATATGGAAACAATATATAGACTCAATAATAAATGATAATAAGGGTAATACCTCATCCTTTTAAACCTCAATAAATTTAAGAATTGATTGCATTACTGAAAATCTCATCTCATAAACTACCTTCTGTGAACGTGGTTCTGAAGCACTTGAAACTCCTCGAAGTCTCTCCAATAAACAAGTCACCTACAAAAAAAATCCATGATTTAGTTTAAATAGTTTTTGAGTTTTAATGAAAGATTAAGTTTTTTCTCTTACAGCGAGAATAACATTTGGCTGCTGAGAAATAGTCTTGATGTCTTTCTTGCCAGATAAGTTGTCATATGATTTGTGAGATCATTCATATACCTTTTACAAATAATAACTAAATATTAGAAGGCTCTTGGTACTTTTGGGTGAGGATCAGAAAACATAATATTAAAAAAAAAACAAAAACAAAATAAAATTATTTTACTGATTTGCTTCCACTGAGTTTTTTATTCTAGAAGCTGAAAGAAAGAGGGTCTGAGACTAATGAGCATTGTTGTTGTTGTCGTTGTTGTTGTTGTTGTTAATAGATACACTTTTACCTTCACCTATATGTTGCCTTTTAGTTGGATGAAAACCTGATTTATTTGCTTCTTTTTGATTTGACAAAAAGAATCTCAGGTTACCAAACTTATTACTCTCCTTATTCTTTGGTTTTCCTGTTGAAAACTACACAAAACACACACATGATAAAAAGAATTACTAATCAACAAAAGTACATTGCCACTTTTTGCATTTAACGCTAGAAAGCTACAAACCTGCTTATCGCTTTCAATGCTATGAATGCCTACATTACTCTTATTACAATACAATTTCTTACTACACATAACAACAATGTAATAACTTTTTTACCCATATATATAAATTATAATAATAGCATACTTACATATTTTTTTACCAATAATAGCAACCTAATTTCTACCTGAGTAAGTAATGTAGTTTTATTTGTTACATATTGCTTTGCTGCTATTATCAGTGAACAGGTTGCTATTTATGTGTAGAGAATAGAGATGTAAGTGTGTTGCTATATCTAATTAAGTAGATACATTGGTATTTAATTATTTATGGATTGGGTGGAAATGAAAGTAGAGTACCTTGGATGTAAGTGTGGAACCAGTTATGCTGATAAAGTTAGCTCCTGCTTCAGTTGCAAGTGCTTTTGCAAGAAGTGTTTTCCCAGTTCCAGGAGGCCCGAAAAGCAATATTCCTTTGCAAGGTTATAAGATTGACAACAAATACATTATAAAATAGGAAGCAACATGATATGCGTTTGTCCCATTTAGTCCAATCTAACTATTTTTTATGTATCTATCAAAAAAGCATATTTGACTTTCTTCCGTGTCTCGTCTTGTATTCTCATCAACATTATAGATTGCCAACATGGGTAAAAAAGTAAAGTGCATCACCTATAATCTATATTATAGTGAAGTGCATTGTTATTTCTTGTAATTTGTCCAAAAAAGAATAGAGACCTAAGTTGGACAAATCAAAAAGTACGTAGTTATCTTATGACCTTATCCTTTAAAAACACACACCATGATTATAATTATTCTATTGTCATGAGAAGCATATGTATGGCCTTCTAAAAAGAATTTATACATTAAGATGAAATAAAGAAAAGAACAAACCTTTAGGTTTTGTGCAGGCTTCTTGGAGATCAATTCATGCTCTGTTGGTCTCATAATTGTAATTTCAAGGCTTCATGTTTCAAAAGATAAGTCAGTTAAAGGTAATTCAATAGTGAGCTGATTAATTTAGCCAAATCTTGTTTCATTTTTCGACTTTACTTTGTGGTCCCCACATCATTAGTCGATGCCCACAAAATGGAAGTTAGAAATGAAACTAATTAAAAGCACCACATTTGAAACTTTCACTTTTAGCCCTCCAAGAAGTTTCTAATGAGTTATCTGACCCCACATTTCCAGATTGAGCTGAAGCAATGGAAACTGATTGCCCAATAAGAGCAAACCAAGGGATATTAGTTGAACTCCTTGGTCCTTGACCCAATAGAAGTGCCTGAACAGCAGCAAGAACTTTCGGATCTGAAGATGCCTGATCGATTTTACTGATCACACCAATGGTTCTTGTTGCTACAGTAAAAAAAAATTATAATTTAATAATTCATGAAGCCTTGATTGGATTACAATTTGGGAAAACAAAGATTAGTTGTCCCAGATTACTTACCTTTCCTTGAACACTACTTGGAACAACTTATCACCATGACAAGCTAAATCAACTAGAAACTTTCCCTGTTTACATTTTACAACAATACATGTCAATAAATGAAGGAATTATACTATATTTCTTTAAAAAAAATGCATAAAATCAGAATAAAATAATGAAATAGATGAAGAGAAATTAAAAAATAAACAATAGTAAAAAACTAGAGTTTTAGAAAGAAATCATGTAACCATTTTCATCGAACCATTTTTTTCAATTCCTTTAGTTGAAAAATCACACATATTATAGAACAAAGATTGTATATCTACAAATCTAAAATCAACCCCCCTTGCAATAAGGCATAGTCAATGACCCAATTTCACCAGCCTTAGTCACCTGCACAACCACAAATACAAATTTATATTTTCAAAATCTCAAAGCACCAATAGCTTTACTCTAAGAAATTATCACAAAAGAAAAAGAGTCTACCTACTCGAATTACCCAATACCAATTGCTTTACTCTAAGAAGTGCTAGTGGGATTTACCGAGTCAATTCCAGTGGCCTCAGCCCTTTAGATGTTTATCAGCAACAACAGAGACTACCTTAGATGAGTTGAGTTATTTTGAGCGGAATCTTTTAATGCAACAGAGACTTCAGCAGAGTATTTATGAACGCTCCTTATGTATGCCAGGTGATGGTCCTGCAATGAACCTTGATGTTAATTCCATGGGTCGATTTAATCTGAATATGTAGGATCCAAGCAAGACAGACTCTACAGTTGCCATATAGATCGCTTCTACAACTCATACACATAAAATCGTTGTCATATACAAATCCAAGCTAAAAGCCCTAAATTACCCTTTCCTAGCAAAAAAATCAAACCAGAAAATTTGGTCCATATTGTTAATTAACCCTGCATAAAACATAACCCACGAACAGTAAAACACGGGAAAAAAAGTCAACTATTATAACGAATTGAACATAAAGAGATATAGATTTACCTCCAATGGCATAAAAAACTAAGGAAAATCCGCTTACATATGTTCTTTAGTCATATAACAACCTTCAGTTTCTCCGTATCTTTCTTTGTGGTGGATCATATTTTGGTCTGAGAAGTTTGAGTTTCACCTATGCCGTTGGGTGATTGAAGGCGACGAGGCTACGTTTGCTTCTTAGAGAGAGGGACGGCGAGAAAGTAAACACAAACCTCACAAATTAGAGAGTTTATCGAAGCCAGTAAGGGGAACACCAATGAAAAATCCAAGGGATTATTAAGAGAAAAACTGAGTTTTGTTTGTTTAAAAGCTATCGAAGTATCAAGAAATTTCCAATCCAAGAGACTCCAGCGCGTATACGGAGGTGATGGCGATAAATCGATTGACTAATAATTTGAGAGAGCAAGAGAAGACCTACTTGCTAGCGATTTGGATGAACGGGTGGCTTAGATGAAGGCATTTGAGGCAGTCGATCAGTTTTATGAGAGTGACTGTGAACGATATTTATGGTATAGAAGAAGAAGAAGATGACCACTTGACTTTCTTGTTCACAAGATCATGAAATTAAGTTTTACCTGGTATTTGTTGGAGAGAATCGCTGAATGTGGGGTGAGAGAATCATGAAGGTGAACGTTGGGAGAAGATGGAGGAGCGTAGGAGAATGGGGGAGGGATGAAGAATCGGCAGAAAATGATAAATATGGAGTTTTTTTTGTGAGATGCCATCTGAAGAAGCATCGAATGGCTGAAAACCATAGTAATACTTATAATTCTTAGGGCACACTATTAGGGAAATAAAGATGACTTAGGGGCATAAAATGGTGGAGAAAATAGGATAGTTGTCGTCGTTGACCTCCGTATGGCTGCAGAGCTCCAAAAAGGGAGAAAGATCGACAGCCACACAATCCTTTTAGGGTTTTTTTGGAAGATGATTTTACAAAATACAAAAAAGAAGGAAGAGAGTATCAGGCGGGGTTTTCAATTTTTTATCGGTATTTCATTCCCCCCACTTGGTAATTAAAAACATGGAAGAGCGTGCGTCCGCCAAAAAAAATTATAAAGCGATAGTTTTAGATGACACGCTCTTTTATGATAGGCGCCCTCCGTGTTTTTAATTTTTTTTTTCTTTGGACACTATTTTTAGGGCACGCAAAAATACGTGCCCTCTATCTTTCAAATTTTGCAAAACTGACATTATTTTTTAGGGCACACACAAATGCGCGTCCTTTATCAGTGAGTGCCATTGTTTGCGCATCATTAAAAGGTTGTTTTCTAGTAGTGTAAAAAGGGGGTAAAGAATCCCTAGGTTCAAGAGATCTACTATTCATATGAAAATAGGCATGGATTCATACCTCAAGCAACAACCTTGATGAATTGGTAGAAGATCTAAGTCCCTCAAGTCAGCTTGGCTCGAATCCCCTCCTTCTTCCTTGCAAGAATGCACTAAAGTGATGTAATTAGCTCCCTTTCTATCTCTCTCTCTATGCTCGCTGGTTCGATAGGGTATCTCAAGTGTGTGTGTGGCTACAAATGAAGGCCATAAGGACCTTTAAATACGTCACAGGCCCAAAGATTTAGGGTTTCTGTCCATAGTGCTGACTCGTCGAGTCGACTCACTGACTCGTCGAGTCCCTTCATTAATCCGAGTCATCAGTTGTGAACCTACTCGACGAGTTGAGGTGTCAACTCGTCGAGTCACTCCTCATATCTCAAAAAATAAATACTCAAATTACCATACCAGGAAATCCGGATGATACAATTATCCCACACTTAATTTGATTTCACCCCCGAAATCGCTCTTCATCCACACATGATTCGAACCTATAACTCGGAAAACACCACTGAAAAGGGCCTTATACCCCACCGATATCTTTTCTATGGACACATGAAACCAAACTGGAACTCCCAAATCCGGAACAAAACCGACCCTTCTTTCGCTAAGATACCCCCTTTCAGACCTCCCAAAAATCTGGAAGCTCTAGTGGCCTGGCCCGCCGCCAGACCGCCCACTCAAGATATCACTACATTATTTGCTCCTCGAATAACAAACCCTGATAAATCACTGCCCCTCTAATTCTCTCTAGACAAAATCCAACAATCAGCTACTGATCACTCACACCAAACATAACAACGATCTGATTCTCGCCCCAAGAAACGGAACGGTTCACGTCCTACCAGGGCTCATTCACTGAACTACTATCAGAACCCATCCAAACAATGAATTCTCAACACTCTGCCCCTAGACACGAGAGAATAATTGTGATCGCTCAAAGTGTCCTCATACATCTAAAAATCATAAGCCTCAGCTCCATTCCTCATATCCCTTTTTAACACCGAGCACCAGGTCTGATCTCGACCCAACACTTGAACTTCCTAGGTCATCCATTGCATTACCCAACCATCTCAATGGTTTCCTTCTCACTAAAACTACACCAGCCCATTGCGACACACAAGTCACGATGTTCGCCTTACCCCAAGCGAATGCTACACTTCCAACTGAAGATCGACTCAACCCCAACCTCTGTCGTCTACTGCTCATAGTTCCATGATCTCGTGGAACCTCCCGTACTCGAGTACTGACCTACATAGGTCTAAAAAATCATATGACCAACAATACCCCTCAACATGGAACCCATCTCAGAATCCAGAATCTCATCTCGCCTACACAAGTCTAAAACATCAGATAATAAACAGTAATGTACTACGGCTCCCTGCAGCATCACAACAACCTCTCACTGACTTGCTGGTGAATAATACAGCTCCTTGCAGTATCACCACACCCTCTTACTATCTCATGGATGTTGCAGCTCCCTGCAGCCTTACATCACTTTCTCTTACACCCACGGTCTCAACCTCAAGTCGACGCCACACACTGCATCCACTAACCCACATTCCACGGCCCAACATAAATAGGTGCGCACCTACCCATCCAAAAGTAAGCGTCACTACTCCTGACGGCAACTGACATGACAAACTCCTTTTCGCACTACAATCCTCATTCTTAAATAATTTCGTTTACCATCAATTAGCCAAAGTGCTCCCACTGGAACCATCAATACATGCTACACCACCTGCCAGCTCTTAATTCAGTCCTCAGAATAATCTAGAAATAAGGACATCATACTCGGATACCTTGGTACACCACACAGAATCTCACAATGTTTTGCCCAATCCACTGATCTAGTACTCATGGTAGTACCTGAAACACATATCACTTAACACGATAAGCATAAATGGTTAGTGAGTTCCCCAAAATACCACATACAACACATAAGCGACTCGAGGATATAACTCGGTAAGACCCTCCAGTCAATGTATCTCAGCGGGACCCTCCACTCCTATAGCTCATTGGACCCTCCAGTCCGGTCTAGCTCGTTAGACCCTCTGGTCTGGTCTAAATCATTGGACCCTCTAGTTCGGTCTGGTTGAGGACCCTCAGGCTCATAAGTCGTTGGATCCTCCGGTCTGGTCTAATATCACATAGCATACATAAATCACAACGCACTTAATCTCAAGCAAGCACATTGATGAGAGAAAAACTTTGAGACATACTTGAACAAAAGTTAGAACAAGTATTTAGCAGGATAGTTAATCTCAGAGGATATATAAGCTCAACAATAATATTATGTTAGATTGTTAAAAGGTTACATAGTTAGATGAGGAAAGTAAAGAAAAATAAATGACAACAATTTGTTATATCAAGTATACACATAAGTTGATAAATAACATGGAATGCATTCAAACCAATGTTAGTGAGTGAGATCCAACTTAGTGATTAAGTCACAAAGACTTGCTTTGAAGAGTAATTGTAATCTTCTATGTAATTCGTAAGTAATATTGTTGAATAAGAAAGAGATAGAAAGGATAAATCCAAAGAAAGTATATTAGAGAGTGAAGATGGGTATTTGATACAATGAGCATGGTCTCTATTTATAGAGATGTAAGAGTTACAGCAAAAGTTCTCTATGAGTAGCCATGCAAGGTCTACTGGACAATAGAGATAAAAGTGATAAGACAATAAAGACTAAGTACAAAAATCAAGAGTGCAGTTCCTTAGACTTCGGTTGCGGATGGCTGAAGTAGAGAATTTGGGTTGCGGCTGCGGTGCTGACTGCGGTACGGAGAAGTTCAAGAAGGTCACTTTAAATGATTCAAAAATTTCCCCCTAAGTGAACTCTTTAACTTCTGATCATTTATCAAGACGAAGATATTTCATCAAGATCCACCATAACTTCCTTACATTCTCCAACCAGGTGATTCTCCTCAGGATCTTAAACTTGACCTCTGCGGTAGTGAATTTGGATTTCTCTACTGCAATGCGGAAGATGTCAAGCTGCTTCCTGGTGATTCGATGCATGGCACTCATGGAATAAAATATTTGACATTTTCATTTTTCCTCTTAAAAAATGATGCCAAGTTCCGGGAAGTTTGTTGCACCTAAAGATCTATCAGCAAAGCCTTCGGTAGGCATCGGTGCGGGGTCGAGAGGTGGTAAATCAACCTTCTTGGAAATGATGGGATAGAACCTATTCTAAGTCTATAAGATATTGTTTATATATAACTTATATATATATATATATATATATATATATATATATATATATATATATATATACACTTAGCAATTATAGATCTATCAGCAAGATTCCTTTGTTTTCACGTGTTTGGCTCTAGTATCTTAGTGCTACAAAATGCTCATATAATATTTTAAATGTATGCTCGGTTCTAGTGTTTCCTTTGTATAGAGCTTGGTAAGTTTTAGACTTGTTTCAACACGTACCATTATCACTCCAAACACATGTTGGTCATATCTCAAATAAATATAGTTGATCAGGCTATATTTATCCTAGATATGATTACATAACTGTCAAGGTTTAACCGTAGTGTCCAACATCTAAATACTTTTGTTTTGTTCTTCTTGTGATATTGTTTCTGGTATGTATGTATACTTGTATACTTTTTATAAAATACTTAGATTTTAAAAGTATACTTTTAGTTTAGAGTGCTCCAGCCCCATAGTGTTTATAGTTGTATATCATGTAAGGTTTGATATACTTAGTTCATTATAATTAATGTTCTGATACCAATTTGTCACACCCCCAAACCGGAACGGCGAAAATGTTCGGGAGCGGAGGACATCATGTACAGTATCACAACAGTTGTATAATTGGAGTCAAAGCAAACACAACCATTACATTAATAAGGTAAAGTATTTATATATGTTCAATACATAGTTTGTATGACATCAAAATGTATAACAAAAGTATAAAAGACGCGACTCTAACAGCTCCATCTTCTCAAAAACCTGCGGGTGTACCTGTCTTATCGGTTCCCTGAGAATAATAGTGATTTTGAAAGTATATCGACATTTAAGTTCGTGAGTTCATAAGCATGTTTTACTGATGAAAAACTTGTTCTTGTACTTTGAAAATGCTAGTATGTTTCTCAAGAAAATCTACTATTTTCTATAGTGAATGTAATGTACTCATGTATGTTCCTTGTAAATGTATACTATATTAGTGTACTCAATATTAGAAAATAGTGTATTGTATTTGTATTTGTATAAAAACCTTTGTATGTATACCTGGATACCACCATTTGTAGTGAAAGTAGTGTATTGTAATAGTGTTTGTATAAAAACATTAGTATGAATGCCTGGTAACCATCAGCTGTAGTGTAAAGTAATGTACTGGAGTTTTTTTAATTAAAGGAAAATCACCGAAGTAGTGTTAATCCCAAAAACAAATGTTTTAGTTATATTTTTGTGAGTTTGATATAACCATGCTTGATATGACCTAGTGACCTCTACGACGTTCTTCAGGCCTCTAAAAGTTATGACATTTGTCACCCCAGGCCTGTTAGCCTAACTGTAGTGTTAACCCGCTATCATGCACGTATTAAACAAATAAATTTATCAATACATGGAATGCACTAAAAAGATGGCACAGGGAAGCAAGGTTGAATCCTCAGGGACATAGCCTAAAAGAAAATGCTTTTTTGCATCAGGTACATCTAGTCAAGAAACAGAATATAAAAGGGGGGGTTTTGATTAAAACTAATAGCTAGAAATGCAGTGATAATAAAGTCAACGAAAATCAATAATAAAAATCGTTTCAGCTCTGGTGCGACTTTCCTAATCATGCTACTAACCCGGATCTGATTATTTAAGTTGCGTTCTATCTAAGTTGGTACTGAGAAAAACTAACACGCTCTAGTATATTCTCTTTATTGAAAGCGGAAAAACAAAAACTAAACATCGGGTTGCCTCTCAGAAAGCAGCCCATTTTTAAAGTCGTTGGCTCGACTTTGCCCAACCAGATTTATGAGCTGGTGTGGTTGGGACTTCCTTGAAGATCGACTCTTTTTCTTGTGACTCCAGATCCCTTCAAATATGGTAGAATTTTGGGATATGGTACTTGCACATCAACCAGGAAAAACTCCTAATCTTTATCAAATGACTCAAATTTTAGATTTTTTAGCCTTTTTCCTTTTCCGGTCTTCTTGACAGAACCCAACTTCCTCTTTTTATTATTTTTCTTTTTCAGCTTCGTGTCATAAATCACCTTTTTCTCATCCTCCCCAAGCTTAGCTTTTTCTATCAAATTTGTACCAGCTCCTCCAGCTGAAATCACATTTTCTTTCACCTCCCCAAGCTTATCTATGCTCAGCTCCTTTAATGTATAATTATCTAGTTTCCTGTCTAAAAATAAATCTTGCACAAAACCATTTGAAAAATCACAACAGTCCTCAGAAAAAGGACTGATGATACCCAAATAATTAATAGAAATTTTATCAATTGGAGTTTCAGCATCATTTATTTTAAAATGCACAATATCATAATCAAACTCCATACAAAGAGTACCAGCAAAAACATTAATCTTGGTTTTAGCAGTTTTCAAAAAAGGTCTTCCCAAAATAATTGAGTTTGCATCATAAGTGTCCAAGTTTCCCATGTCCAAAATGTAAAAATCAACGTGAAAAAATCAAATTATCCACTTGGACAAGAACATCCTCCAGTACACCTCTTGGGTGTACTGCTGAGTGGTCAACCAACTGTATAATTGTCCCGGTCTTTTGTAAAGTTCCTATTTTTAATTTTTCAAAAACAGAATTGGGAAGGACATTGACTGAAGCTCCTAGAACAATCATGGCTTTTGGAAAATCAAGGTTCCCAAATTTAAAAGGAACTAAGAAAATCCCCGAATCTCTTCATGTTGGAGGAAAAACTTTTTGTAAAATAAAGGAGATATTTTCGCTAGCTTTTACAATCTCATTAAATTTCATTTTTTTCCTTTGAGACACATAACTTTTTAAGAAACTTAGCATAGCGAGGGATATGTTGGATAATATTTAACAGTGGTATATTTACCTCAACCTTGTGAAGAATTTCCATAATATCTTCATCATCTTTATCGCGCTTCGTGATCCTCAGTCGCGATTGGAAGGGTGGTAGTGGTTTATATTCTTTCAGAATTGGCTTGGGTAGTGTTGGAGTTTCTTTTCCTTCTAGATTTTCAGATCCTTCTTCAACCAACACCTATTCATATTCCTCATCTTCTTTTTAGGCTCTTTTAAATCTTCTTCTTCGACCAAAACTTCTTCAAAATCTTCCTTAGAATCATTTCCTGTTCAGATGCGCTTGGGCCTTCATATGTTTTCCCGGTTCTCAAGGAAATGGCACTCACATTATGCTTTGGATTATTTTCTATGTACCCTGGTAACTTTCCTTGAGACTCCAAACGACCCACATAAGTGGCAAGTTGAGACACATGTTGCTCCATATTATTGATACTGGCTTTGGTTTCTTACTGGAATGCTTGGGTGCTCATGGCCAGACTTTTAACAATATCCTCCAAGGCCATGATTGAGCTGCCGGTATGTTGTTGCAAAGGCTGCTGGAAATTCTAGTGCTGAAAATTCTGTTGATTCTAAAAATTTTGCTTAAAACCCGGCTACTGAAAATTACGTTGTTGCTGATAATTATTCTGAAAATTCTGGTAGTAGCCCCCAATAGCTTTTACTGCAACGGTATCCTCTTGCAGTAGTGGACACATATATGTTGGATGTTCCATCTGTTGGAATAGTATCGAAGGCTGCAACTATATTAGGCAAGTATTTCACCCGATTGTGCATGGTCCTTTTGGGTTGCCTTCACCATAGCAACATGGTAGGATAATTTATTATGAGAGAATAGATATTATTAATATATTATGAGAATAATATAAGGAATAATAATATAGTTATTTGATTAATATAAGTGATAGATTAATTAGTATTAATTTGATGACTTAAGGAGATTAATTAAATAAGAGGGTATAAACTGTCAATTGCTTGATAGTTAAACTTTAGACTGTAAATCCTTATTGATAAAGGATTGGACGATTTCTAGGGCTAGGATAAGCCAAAATCGTCCAAAGGGTTATCAAGGAAAGGATATGGATTAACTTAAAGTCTAAGTTATCCAACTAGGGTTTAAGTTGTAACCCTTAAGGAGTCTACAAGTATAAATAGACCCTATGGCTGAGGGAATTCGACACATCGTCAAAAGTAAGGAACCCCTGGCCGAATTCCATCCTCTCTCCTCTCTCTCAAATCATCCTCTTTGCTAGTTGGTGTTTGTAAGCCATTAGAGGAGTGACAATTGTGACTCTAGAGCTCCAAGACAACAAGATCAAACAAGAGAATCAAATGTATGCTTCTAGATATGATTTTGTATTGTTCTTACACCTAATAAGTCATTAGAAGTCTTGGATTCAAAGCATGTTTAATAGAGAAACCTAGATCCAAGCATTAGGGTTTGTATGCGCACTTAGGAATGTTCTTATGTACAAAACCCATCACCATCTTCAAACGTATACCACATGGTTTCTTCACAGCTGGTTTTTCTTTCGTCAGGAGCAGAACAACTTTCATCAATTCAGATATATGAGCTTCTAGATGAACATTGCTGACTTCCTTAACTCCCCTTGGCTGATCTGGATACCACTCATCTTCATTTCTAGAATGTTTAGACTCGATCGCTAGCTTTTCAATAATCTCTCTGATTTCAGTTGGCGTCATATCACCCAAGGAATCACCACTATAAATATTTATCAGGCGCCTCTCCATGGGTGTCATACCTTCACAGAAATAGTTGTAAAGTTGATAATTGTTGATCCCATGTTGTAGGCACCTAACTCAAAGTTTCTTGAACCTGTCCCAATAAGTATGTAGAGCTTCTCGTCTTCCTTGTTTGATCCCAATTAAGGATTTCTCTTCTGAGACTGGAGACTCGTGTTTCTAGAAAGTATTTCTCTAGAAACAGCTTTGCGAGTTCTGTCCAAGTGGTGATAGAACCATATGGGAGTTCATATAACCATTCCCTTGTAGAATCTTGAAGTGAGAAGGGGAATGCCCTTAGTTTGATCTGGTCTTTAGTAGATGCATGAGGCTTCATTCCTGAAAATACCACATGAAATTCCTTAAGGAATTTATGTGGTCTTTGTTTTCTAGACCGCGAAATATGGGAATAAGGTGAATCAGCCCAGATTTGAGTTCGAAGTTTTGGGGTTCTAGAAACGTAATGCAAAAGGGTTGCTGGTTGACCTCTTGAGTGGCCCACTTTCAAAGGGTCTTTTCTTCTTCGTCTCCACTTATAGTTAAGTCTTCAAATTCGGTTTCTGAAGAGTCTGTGGTTTCAGTTTTAATGGAAGAAGGTGGGGAATCAGTTTTATAAGGGTTGTTTTGAGGTGATGATGGGGGTACTTTCAGAAAAAAAAAATGGATCTGGTTCGTTCCACAAGGGAGTTTTCTAGAGGTACGGATGAAGATGAACCACATATACCACCTTATCGTTTCTTTCTTGTTGCCTCTTTCTTCAGTTTCCTTGCAGTACGCTCGATTTCTGGATCAAAAACTAAATGTGTACCTAAATGAAAAATTCTTGGCATAAAACTATTAGAAATCACTGTGTCCCCGATAACAGTGCCAATTTGTTAACACGTTGTCGTGTGCGTATTAAACAAGTAAATTATCATTGTTGGTTGCACTAAAAATATAGCACATGGAAGCAGGGTCGAATCCTCAGGGACACAACCTAATGATCAATGCCTTTTTGCATCAGGCACAATCTAGTTAGTAAACAGAAAATATAAAAGGGGGTTTAATAAAAAACTAAAAACTAAAAATGCACTGACATTAAACTATATGAAAACAATAACAAAAATGATTTCAACTCTGCTGCGACTTTCGTAATCATGAAACTAACCCATATCTGATTATTTGAGATGCGTTCTATCTAAGCTGGTACTAAGAAAAAACTAACAAGCTCCATTAATTTCTCATTTACCTAAATTAGTTAATCAAAACAAGCTCTTTAATTGACCCTAACTTTTTACTGTTCAATTAAATAAGCTCTTAATTAAATCAAAAAAGTTGCCTTAAGTTCTTTGTAAAATTCCCAACAATACCCAATACTTCTCACAAGCTCGGAAGAGTAAAGATATGATTTTCACAATTTATAATAAAGTCAAATCCCAAACACATAACCTATTTATTACTTGTTACTTATTACCAGTGGACAAGAACAATTACGTATTCTATAGCTGATTGACTGGAATGATAAAAACCCTAGCTAGGTGATCAGACTAACAAGTATCAAAATTAAACATTCATTAATAACAAAATTGAAGAATCAAGATAAAAACGCAAATCAAAAATCAAATCTGAAAACTAATCACATGAGAAATCCTAATCTATGCAGAACTGAACACTAAAGTTTAGCCAGACATGGCCAAAAACAAAATCAAACTATATAAAAGAAACTTTACTGACCAATCTAGATAAACTAAATGTGTGAGATGATTCGCGGTCTTTAGATCTACAAAAGTAATTGAAAGAACTCAAAAATCGCCTTCTAAAGTGGTTTTCTTCGTCTGGAATTGTCCAACCCTTACAACTGATTATGAGGGTTGTATTTATATTCAAGTTGGATGTTCCGGAACAACAAACGGATAACATGCGATCGCATGTATTAAGGTTGCGATCGTAGGTTTTGAAATAAACGCATCACGGGACTTTTTAATGAATCAGGATGATATTTTGGCTCTTTTTGGCCCACCTGCAATCGCATGGGCACAACCTACAATCGCATTTTTTGAGCTTTAACTCCAGATGAATTTTTGGCAAAAAAAAAAAAAAAAAAAAAAAAAAAAAAAAAAAAACCTCGAATCCATGCTACGACCTAACCTGCGATTCCATAAAGGTTCCATGTGATCGCATAAAGTCAACATACGATCAAATGTTGTCCCTAAGGCGTCCGAAATTTCGTCTTCTTTTCAGATCATTTTGAATCGCATCAATCGGAGTTACGGTTCATGAGATATGATCAAAATACTGACAGGGGGTCAAAGCTACCAGCAACATCCTTTAACTTTAGATTGCAAATTCTATCTTCGTGTGATCAATTTGATCGAATGTTTCTTGCCCAAAGCATCTTGCAGGAATTCCTCAACATCCTTTATAAGTCCCAAGCTCCACTTTAAGCTCCAAATGCACATCCGATTACCACCAAAGCACTGCTCCACTCAACCTATCTGAAATCGACATAAAACATGAGCAGTACGGGAATTCTAACAAAAGACATGAGTTGAACATTATTTAAATAAATAACATGAAAATGTACAAAATATGATGCTAAATGATAATGAAAACTACCCTATAATATGCATAAAATGGCATCTAACATGTAGCTAGCAGTTTAGGTGTGGGATTGTCAGTCTCGTGTAGATCTATACACAAATCTCATGCTCTCCCTCCAGGAGACTCTGGTTATACTGTATAGGATTTAGTTTCGTACCCTGATGGATACTAGTGAAAAAGTGCCTCACAACCATGTATTAACTAGTTTACGTGTAGTGTCGTAGTGTTGTAGTGTTCTCTTGTATTAGAAACTGTATGTATAGCATTGTATTAATGTACCTTGTAGTGTAAAATAGTTATACATAAATAATTATTTTAGTAGTTTATGCTTGTATCAATGTACTAGAGTAGTTTTTCCCAAATTATACCTATTATAGTTTTGTTTGTATGTCCTTGTTTCGTGTATTGTACTTAGCAATGTAGTGTAATGAATCTCAAACTATACCGAGTATAAATTGACGATAATGTTTTATAGTGTAATGAAAAAATTTTCAATTTAATTGTTTGGAAGCAATTACCCTTATGCTCGACATATTACAAAAGGGTTAAAAATATATAAAATATTTTTAGGAAATGTAGCGAATACTCGGCTTGAAACAATTGCGAAGGTTTTAAAATTATTTAAAATGTTTGAATAAACACAAAAGTCCTTGTGTTTTACTTGTATCCCCCCCCCCTAATAATATTAAAAATCTTGAAAGTGTTGGGGTATGAACTCACCTCTGTTACGTGTTCGAGTATGGGATAGCAAAGCGGTAGACCTTGGTTGTAACAACGCAAATTTTCAAATAAATTTTTCATTTAAAATAAAGTGATTTCATTCAACCAAAAGTATTTATTCTATGTTCCATATCAAATACATAAATAAAAATCCCCAAGATCTCAAATAGCAGCAGTGTGTATGCATCATGCCGGCGCCTTCCCACGGTCCTCGCTAGTACCTGAAACACATACATAACAACTAGTAAGCATAAATGCTTAGTGAGTTCCCCAGTATACAACTTACACACATACGCCTTTCCAGGCCCTGACCTTCCGGTCCACAATACATTGCCTTCCGGCCCGTAACATAATCGCCTTCCGGCCCATCTCATATTGCCTTCCGGCCCGTATCATATTGCCTTCTGGCCCATAGTATATTGCCTTCCGGCCCATAACATTTACAACACATAATACATTTAATATATACACATAGCACATACATCATACATCATACCTGACCTTTCTGTCACATAACATATCGCCTTCCGGCCCGTATAAACATACATATCATGCATAGCATCTACCTTTCTATTTATAGCATAAATAACACATATCATATACGACCTTCCGGTCTCGCAGTCATACCCTTCCAGGTGAAGTATAGTGAGAAGACTCACCTCGTAGTATGTAACTATAAACTCTTGAAACCACTCGCACTCGGTCCGCAGATCTGCAGACTCCCTATAATACCATATACCCTTATTAATAACCTTATCAAACAAGACAACTGACCCTACGAAATTACATGCAGGTCAACTCTGGTCAACGGTCAACTTGACCGGACTCGTCGAGTGCAAAGGCGACTCGACGAGTCTAGACGTCCTCCCCAACTTTCCCTGTTGTTCCCCTTTCTACTCGTCGAGTATCCCTCTTGACTCGACGAGGTCCTCGTGGAAGAATCGCGGGGCCACCCCGACTCCACTCGCCGAGTCTGAAGAACAACTCGGCGAGTCCCAGTGAATCTTCAAGCTACTCGCCGAGTCTGCTCATCCGACTCGGCGAGTCCATGCCATGCAGTCGATCAACTGCTTCCTGAAACACGTATGGTCCTGAAATACACACTCATGGGACTATCTGGACCTCTAAACATCCTATTACGGGGTATAAACACTTGGGTAACAACATAATAATCCATCTAATCATCAAATGGGTTCTATAAACCCTAACTTCATATACACATCAATCACAGAAGAACGAAATCCGAGATATTACCTGATTGATGCACTTTCTGTGTCCCCAATCCTCAGAACGTGATTCTTTTGCTGTTCCTTTAGCTAAACCTTCCTCTTCCTTGCACACAACTCTTCCAAACCCAACAATGGTCTTCAATCCTTGCTCCAGATGCACACAATCGTTCTAGGGTTCTTCTCAGTAAGCAAAAACGAACAATGACGGCCTAAGAGGCGTTATATACGATCCAAAACCAAACGGCTAGGGTTTCTGCTGAACAGCGTCGACTCGCCGAGTCCCTAATGGACTCGTCGAGTCCAGTCGCGAATCTGCGACCAAGTCTGTGGTCCTACTCGGCAAGTCAGGCACCAACTCGCCGAGTCCCCTCCTAAAAATGCCCCAAAAATAGTTTTAAAGCAATACCTGAAATTCCGGGCTGTTACATCGGTCTAGCGTACATGCGAAATAACATTCTCCTAAAATATTTGTATTTGACGTCATACTTAAATTAATAAGATATTAATTTAAATAATAGGCTAAATAGTTATATAAGGATGACTTACAAAATTAATTGTAATTATTTAGAAATGTTGCAAAGTGTTTTTGGTTGGGAAATAGCGGTTTACGGTTAGAGGTTATGGGTTCACGGTTAGGTCTTGAGAATTTAAGAAGATTTGAAGATCACATGAAGACTTGAAGGTACCTTGAATGTTCTTGATGGAAACATGAAGATCTGGGTAAAATCTTTGAACATTGGGAGAGTTCACGGATGGTAGTTGAGAGCAACTTTGGGAGTGTTTACGGATGAAAATGAGTGAAATGAAAGTGTTCTCGCCCAAAGCACATATATAGGCGTGTTTACGGTCTTAGATCTTCTAGAAGGGGGTGTTTACTGTTTTGAGTCAAAAGGAAATTGAGTTTTCGGATTCTAGTCATGGTGAAAAGGGTTTATAGTTAAGGCTTAAAAGTATAAGGGTGTTTTTGGATTTGCTTTTCACCATTTAAGGTGTTTACGGTTTGGGTTTACACCCTTTAGGGTGTTTACGATTTGCTTTTCCTTCATAAAGCATGTGTTTAGGGTTTGGGTGTCCCCAAATCCGCAAACACATTTAAGCCCTTTAAACTTTTAATTAATTCAAGTATAGCCTCTTAATTTGCACTAGTGTAAGTTTGATTTGTTGTAGTATAATTCTATGTTAAGTATGAAGTTTATACTATCCTACTTCAACATGGTTTTTCCATAAACTTGTATATAAGTTAATTGAACATGCTTATAGTCTAGAGTTTTATTAACAGTAAATAACAAGTTGTTGCAATGAACCACCATTAGACACCAACACCACACATTTCCCACCCACCTACGTCATTGTTCAAATCCATATCAGAAACCAAGAAAAACTCGTGAACCATAATACAAATCAAAAATTACATTGGTGAGTCAAAGAATTTGTGAAACAAAAATCAAACCTAATAGCATCCTTTAAATTCATATTGAACTCCAAATTGAGACCCTAGAATGGAAAAACCCAAACTCCAAATCTTCTTCTAAATCAAATCCCAAATTGGAAAAATGTAAAACTTGACCCATCGTCTTTGCTCTTCTCAGAACAACGTCCTTCTTCATGCATGATGGTGTCTCTTTAGACCTTCAAAATCGAACATCATTCTTAAAACCCTAAAACATCGCCACTACTTCACTATGAAACCCAATAAAGCTACTACTTCACAAGCAAAACTCTAGTCTTGAATTTTATGATCTTGCAGAATGAAGGAGATGCAAAGATAAAATAAGAACCTAAGTTGGATCAATGTGGGAGTCCAACATGTCGTGACCCCTTTTTTGTTAAGAACCTCAGAAGATAGTCTAGTGGGGATGGCAGTTTAGGTGAGTTGGCTTTTTTATCACTTAAAAAAGTTACATCATCAATATATACCGTTTGTTACACGTCAAGGTTTATTTTTAACTGATAAATATGAAATTATGTCTTTAGATTGCTAAAAAATAACATTATAGAACTTCTAAACCAAAGAAGAAGATACGGTTAATTAACAAAAAAAATACACATGGCAAAGGACCAAAAACAATAAAATAAGATGATGGGGATGCTTTTGAAAAGTCTTGATTTTAATTTCTCAAATAGGCCAAGATATCCATGTTAAAATGTAACATCCGGAATCCCAGGTACAACATTTTGATTATTTATTTTTTAAGTTTATAGAACAACTCGACGGGTTGATCCTATGACTCGTTGAGTCGAGTCGCGCGTGGTCACAAAGGGTTTAATGACCTACTCGACAAGTCCAAGAGGCTACTCGTTGAGTAGAAGCTGGAATGAGAAACCCTAAATCCCCAGGTTTGGGACTTATTTAAAGGCAGTTATAGCCTCCTTAGGCGGCCACACTTCACAGAGAGAACCCTTAACCTGCCCCTTTCGTTGCGTAGAGAGAGAGAGAGAGAGAGAGACCATTTTGAGCATTCTTGTGCATTTGGAGGAAGGGTTGGAAGAGCTTGATGGATCTAAACAAGGGAAAGTTGTGGATCTTGCATTCTTCTGTCATTAGCTGCTATTCAGAGGTAAAAAGCTCTCATCTTGGCCTCATATTCGTTAGATCTCATTTTTGGAAGTTTTTAGGGTTTTCTCCCAAATCATATTATGTTCTTGAGTTATTTGAGCATGGTATGAGGTTATAATCTCAGATCTGGACTAGACAAGGCCTTGAGAGTCCAAAGATTCGAACTTTTTTGAGTTAGAGGCAGGTCCACATGCATTTAACCTTCCTTGGAGCTTGTAATGGCATTATGGAGCAAATATGTCATGCATGAACATAAAGATTGAAGCTTTACGTGACATTTGAGCCTAGGGAGCCTAGATCTAGTGTTTGGAGTGATAGGTTTTCCCTAAAACATCTAAATGCGAGTATGGACTGGATGAACGCGCCGAGTCCATGAGCAGACTCAACGAGTTGATTAGGACTTACCCGATAAAGTCTGAACACGTTGCACTCGAAGGAGTTTATGGGTCTACTCGGCGAGTAGAGTTGGTTTTTCATAAGGTCTCTAAGGGAACAAGGGGACTCGATGAGTCCTCCAGATGCACACGAAGAGTTGAGTCAACATGGACTGTTGACTTCCTTTGAATTTGGGAGTTTGGACCAAATATGAGTAATGGAGATCATGGAGGGAAAGAATGGTCTTTTACCCTTACCAAGATTTAGAGAGGGTTTAGTAGGAGCTTATTAGAATAATTGGTCTAATTAGAGATAATCACTATATGTATTAGGCGGAGGCTGTTTTGGTGATTCGTGTACGAGGTGTATTAGCTTGCTTACTCTGAGGTGAGTCTTCTCACTATACTTTACCTAGAGTGCTAACTATGTGTGACCAGAGGGTCTTATGTTCTTGCTTGATTTATGCATGTTTATGTGATATGTATTATATGTTATATCATGTGTTACTTAGACCGGATCAGAGGGTCCAATGAACTATGAGACCGGAGGGTTCTTAACCAGACCGGGCCGGAGGGTCCAACGAGTTGTGGGACTAGAGGGTCCCACTGAGACATATTGACCAGAGGGTCTTATAGAGCTATAGCCTCGAGTGGCTAGTTTTTGTGTGTGGTATATTGGGGAAATCACTAAGCTTCGTGCTTACCATGTTATCTGTTATGTGTTTCAGGTACCTCATAGGATCGCGGGAAGGCATCGGCGTGATTGTACACACCTGTTCGAGATTATGTTGAGGATTCTGCAATTTCACTTTTGTTGTGGATTTATGTAGACATTGAGACACTTATTATTTTCATAAAAATATAATATATGAGTTTTATGTGTTTTAAAAAAAGAAATAATTGGTTTGAAAATTTACGTCGTTACAAGTTGGTATCAGAGCCTTGGTTTGAGGGATTCGGATGCACCTTCGGGTATGTCTGGACTCAAACTGAGGATTTGAGAAATCCTTTCAAGGAGAAACAATTTTTCTAAAATGACTAAGAGTTTCTGAGAGAAAAACAAGAAAGAGCAGTGTGTAAAATCCGCTAGAGCCCGAACAGTGATTTCCCAAATACCCTTATTTATGTGTTATGAGATATTCATGAGATATTATGGGATATATTGTGAATGCTAGAGAAGTAGGCTAGGTATTTCATATTTTAGGACTAGAGTGGCCTGATTTGTGATGCTTTAGCCTAAGAGTTACTGCTACTAGTGAGTTGCTTGAGTGCGAGTATGTAGCAGAGATGAGCTTGTGAGAGGTCTACTCTGAGAGTAGTCGATAGTTGTCGAACTATAGAGTACTTGTGATATAGGATCCTAGGAGGGAGACTTGGGATGAGCACAGATGTGGTGTGGAAGGTAGTATTGGGCCTATACTACTGGAAATACCGGATCGGTGAACAGTCCAAGTAAGAATCCTTAGGGTGCTAAGGAACAAGTAGGAGCGAGTGATCGAGTGTGAGTATTCTCAATCAAGTCTTTGATTATTTTGTGTTGTGTTTCAGAGACATCATGGTGGGTATGCTGTAACATCCCGAAATAGCAAGAGTTGTGTGGAAGCGCTAAAAGTGTAATTTGGGAAGGAGTGACTCGTCGAGTCCATGGATGGACTCGGCGAGTAGAGTCGCGACTTGGTCGCGTGTTAAATAGCCGACTCGGTGAGTCATTGAGATGGACTCAGCGAGTAGGCGCTGAGTAGAGAAAACCCTAATTCTCGGGGTTGAGCCCTATATAAAGAGCATTATGTTTCCTCCCCATCCCCTTTATCACCCCTTTGAGTCCTTGAAACCCTAAAATCGTGGAGAAGCACCATTGTTGAGTGGATTGGAGCTTGGAGAAGTAAGTGTTGGAGGAAGTTTGGAAGTTTGAAGGTGTGGAGCAAGGGGTTTTTCTTGGATTCGAGTTTCCTTGCAGTTTAGGGCACTCTTGGAAGGTAAAATCTCGTTCTTGAGCTGCTATTGTCTTGTCTCTTCATTTTGGGGGTTTGGGGGGAAACTTATCTTGAGTTATTTTGGAGTCTAAAGGTTGGATCTGAGGTTGCTACCTCAGATCTGGAATGGAGGAGGGTTAGAATGCAGGAAAGTCCCTGTGTTGAGTGTTGGATGAAGCTATCTTGTCCCAAAACTTAGCCCTAATGTGCAAAATGCATAGATCTCTTTGGATTCACGTAAAGATTGCCACTTTACGTGATGGATGAGTTGTAGGAGGCTAGATCTATGTTTTGGATCAATTGCATGGTCTGGAACGCTTCTGTTTGGATTCAGACCGGTGGTACTCGGCGAGTCACATGGGTGGACTCGACGAGTTGCTTGAAGACAAGCTGAAACTCGACGAGTTGGAAGAACAACTCGGTGAGTTGGATGAAGATGGCCTGGAACTCGACGAGTTGGATGAACAACTCGGCGAGTAGGTTGAAGATAGCCTTAGACTCGGCGAGTCTGTTCTTGGACTCGGCGAGTCTTGTCGAAGAGTCCCAATATTTTCTGGTCGAGTCGAAGAATCGACGAGTCAAGGGATGATTCGGTGAGTTATGTGCGAATGGACTCAGAGTTGTTGGACTCGGCGAGTCTCGGGGTGACTCAGCGAGTTAGGTCGCGGATTGAGTGAAGTTTTGAGTTGGGAACTCGGCGAGTTATAGGGTTGACTCGGAGAGTAGGGTCAGTCAGGGGTTGACTTTGACCTAGTCTTTGACCAAGGGTTGACCAGTGGTTTCCAGGGGTATTTTGGTAATTGTTGGTTATGGTTTTGAGTCAGTGCATTGGTGGCTATCCAGTGGTGGAGATCGTATCGGAGATCGGAGCAGTTCGGGTTATCTGTTCAGTCGGCAGTTTCAACGTGAGTTATCCTCACTATATCTATAGGGTTTAAGGCACCAAGGCCGACCCTTTTATCGGATGGAAATCCGGGTAATTGTCTATTGTATGATATTACGGGATATGGGCCGGAAGGCAATGCGATGTGGACCGGAAGGTCATGGCCTGGAAAGGCGTATGTGCATAATTATTATGTTGGCTGAGTGGTAGGGTGATGTTATGCTAGTGATCAGCTAGGTTGGTATCTTGGTTAGGGTAATGATATGTTATGTGATCTGTTGATCGATTTGCTAACTGTGAACTGCTATATGATTACATGTTATGTGTATGGTCGTCTGGTCTGGAGTGTAACCCGGTATGCACGGTTGTTTTATGTTCTGTCATGATATGTATGCTTTTTATATTGCGGGCCGAAAGGCGATATGTTATGGGCCGGAAGGCATTATGTTATGGTCCGGAAGGCAATGTGTTATGGGCCAGAAGGCATTACGCAATGGGCCGGAAGGCGATATGTTTGGACCGGAAGGTTGTGGTCTGGAAGGGCGTATATGTGGTTGGTATTTTGGGGGTATCTCACTAAGCTTTCGGGCTTACAGTTGTGGTTTTTTTATGTTTTCAGGTTCTCAGGAGTCTGTGGCAAGGCAAAGGTGTGATCGTACCGTTCCTCGCGTTGGTGTTTTATGAAATGGACCTGGGAAAAATACTCTGCTAAATAATGTATTGAAAACCCTTTTTGTAACAACGTTATTAAAATGAATTGTTTTGAAAAGTTTTAATTGTTTCGAAATTTTGGTCGTTACAAGTTGGTATCAGAGCCTTGGTTTGAGTGAATTGGAGGAACACTTGTGTGACTCCAGTCTCAAATCGAGGAAGGTTTTAAAAGAGAAATTAAAATGGTTTTAAAATTTAGTAAAAGGAGGACGCGGAGGTACGATCAGCCGGAGCCAGTAAGTAACCCCAAATTACCATTCATGACATTGTTTTATTGAGTTTTGATAGAACAGCATGCTAGATTTAGGCTAGGGATCTTCAGGAATTCGTGTTAATGTTGCCTGATTGTGATGCCTGTAGCCTAGGGTTCATTATGGGAGACTCTCAGTGTTCCCCTAGTGGTGAGGGTTGAGCGTTGTTATGCATGTTTCTCTAGGGTGTTGTGGTAGTACTTCATACAAATATGGGTAGGTGTGGAAGGTAGTATGGGCCCGTACTACTGAAAGCACATGACCCATACGCGTATCAGGGAAACCATGACCTCTAGGGTTGGGTTGAGAGTCGGTTCCCGGGATAGTGGGAAGAGTCTGAGGGTTCTAATATATTTTCAGTATGGAGATTTCGAGGCATGCTGGAAGCGGATCCGGGTCAGGATCGGGTGCAAGAGGAGGAGTTGCGGATGGGTCAGTACCGCCCGAGATTATTGGTCAGATGAGCTCGTGCGAGTTGGATGCGAGGATCCGCGAGATCCTGCCTGATGAGGTTGCTGCATTGTTCGGGCTGAGTTGTCGGAGTTGTTTGGGTCGATCAAGACCGCCATGGTTGAGTATTTTGATGAGCGCTATGCGGCTCTCGTGGAGACGGCTGCTGCGACAGCTACAGTGGCTGTAGCAGCGGAAGGGGGAGGAGCTGATAGGGATTTTCAGTATCGAGACTTCGATAATGCGGAGCCTCCCACCTTCGATGGAGTTCAGAACCCGATTGTTGCTATGAGATGGTTATCGGACGTGGAGGGGTGTTTCTTCATGTGTTCATGCCCTGCTGATTTGAGGGTGAGGTGTGCTCTGAACCTGTTGAGGCTCGAGGCAAAGGATTGGTGGAGGTTGACCACGGGGTCATATTCGGATGCGCAGAGGGCTGCGATTTCATGGGATCAGTTCAGAGAGATGTTCAGTACTCGTTATGTTCCGCAGGTAGAGAGGGAGAGGTTGGCTCGGGAGTTCCTCGAGCTGAAGCAGGTTTCGGAGTCGATGATGGAAATCACCAGAATGTTCACTGAGAGGGCGATGTTCTGCCCTGAGTTCGCTTCGGAGCAGGCTCAGATGTACCGATATCTGAGTATGCTAAAGAGAGACATTAGACAGTGTGTGTCCGCACTGAGGTGCGGGACATTGTTGGAGTTGCAGGAGGCCGCCCGGCGGCGTGAGTTAGAGATTGAGTTGCAGTTGCGTGAACTGAGGCAAGCTCCAGTTCAGTCGGAGCCGGCAACGAAACGGTCCAAGACCGTTGATTCCAGGATAAGGGATCGGAGCAGCCGCACTTGTGGGAAGTGTGGGAGGATTCACACCAGAATTTGCAGGTCCGGTGGTGCATGCCGCAAGTGCGGAAAGGAGGGGCACTATGCGAGGGATTGTCGGCGGTCAGCACCGGTTCGGGAATTGAGGATTTGCTATCATTGTCGTCAGATTGGACGTATGAGGGTCAACTGTCCACAGTTTTTCGCGGGACCGGTGCAGGCTCCAGCACCGGCCATTTTGAGGATTTCAGGAAAAGGTTAGGGTGGAGCGGAGCCCCCAAGGGCTCAGGGTCGTGCTTATTAGCTTGCGGCAGAGGAGGTCAGAGTTGTGCCGGATGCAGCTGCAGGTATGTTTCTTTCTGGATGTCATGTTATTTTGCGATTATTGTGGTGTATTGTTTGTGCTGGTATCTTTGTGTGGTTTTTGATGTGGTATTCGTTGTTTTGCGGGTTGAGGTTCTGGTTATGGATTTGTGATTCGGGTTTTTGTCTTGGTACCCGTTGTTCCTTAAGGGTTTGGCATGGTTATCGATTTGTGATTCGGGTTTTCGTCTTGGTATCCGTTGTTCCTTGAGGGTTTGGCATAGTTATGGATTGTGTTTCGGGTTTTCATCTTGGTATCCGTTGTTCCCTGAGGTTTGGGTATGGTTATAGTTGGTGTTTTGTGCTTTCATTGGTTATCATTCGTGAGGGTTATTAGTGGAGATGCGACATTGGGTTGAAGGTCGGGTAGCATCGGCTTTCCGAGGAGTTGTTAGATACAGTTTGAGTTTCTTTCAAGTGGGTTAATCAGTGTTGATGTGAGATCTCGTTAAGGTTGTTTATGCTTGTGGGAAGCAGTCCGCGTGTAAGTGTTTCTTTGTACAGGGTTGTTCTGGAAGGTCGGTGATGGCGACCGGTGGTTGTTAATCAGTGCTATAAGTGGGGGAGAGTTGGAGAACTCTCTAGGAGATCGATGAGTATTTTAGAGTGCTTAGCTGTTGGGATTCAGCAGTGTTCTGTCAGCCCAGAGTATAGGCTGATAGGAGCGAGTGTCGGGCATGCGGGGCGGGATACCGACCTAGGGCATTTGATTGTGGAGGCCTGGGAGCAGGCCGGGATCGAGTATGTATGATGGAATTAGAGTTCGGAAACCCCTAGAGGGCTAGAACGGTATGCGCGGGAGGATTTCCCGAAGGGAGAGCGGTCCGGATAGACTGAAGGCCGGTAGGCGTACCAGTCAGGCCGAAGGCTCGGAGGACGGTCCAGTCAGATTGGCTGAAGGCCTGGGAAGGCTGTCCGGTTATGCTGAAGACTCTGCAGGTATTGTTGGATCAGTTTGAGGATATGGATTGGGTATGTCGCAGTGTGTTTGCATTAGAAGGTCTGGCCTCGGGTAGTGATCTTGGTGAGTTGAGATAGTGCATGGGCTTGAGAGTCCCTGCGATGAGAGTCAGAGTATGTGTGTTGGATGGATAGCGGATACGCTATGAAAGGGTGGTGTAGCGTTGGGCGAGCACCGTGGCACTTGTCGGAGTGACAATGTGGTCGAGTAGCTTCCTTGGTAAAGGAAGAGAGAGTGAGGTGTAACTCCGAGAGGGGGGTGCAAGTTCACGGAAGTGAAAGCGGCAGAGCAGAGTTGTGATTAGAGTGATTCGAGTATGGTTTTTGAGCCGCATGTTTGCAGTAGTGGAATAGGAGCTCATCCGGTTTGGGATGCCTGCTGAGGTTGCGAAGGAAATTCCGCAGGTGTAGAGCCAAGAGGCTAAGAAAGGATGCACGGAGAGAGTCTTGAACTCTCAGTGTGATTTTGATCAGGGTATGGGGTATGTATTAGTGGCTTATCCTGGGGGATGTTTGAGGATATTATCAGTGTATCAGGTTTTCCCAACCTAAGGGTGTTAGGACTAGTTCAGCATGTGTATGCGGTTGCAAGGGGAGAACTCCTGGGAGTTTCTCTGAGATTGAGAATGGGTCTCTCAATCGTCCCGGATTGCATAAAGTGGGATTCGGATTGGGGATCCGACGGTTCAAAGTTTTCTAACCCTTATGGGTCGAGTGATTATTGAGATTGGGGCAGTAATGCATCTTGGGTAATTCTTGGGTATCGAGTGTGATTATCATAGGGTACAGTCGGTGCCCGGTTCGAGACGGTGGTCAGGACGCCGTAAAGGAAGGGAAAGTGTGTTCGAGTTTCGACGGGTATGCCTTGCAGGACCTGGTCTGGTTAAGGCCAGATGGCGTGTTGTGGGAACATCTTTGGAGATGTATTGTTGTAGGCTTCGGGGGCGAAGCCTAATTTAAGTGGGGGAGAATTGTAACATCCCGAAATAGCAACAGTTGTGTGGAAGGGCTAAAAGTGTAATTTGGGAAGGAGTGACTCGTCGAGTCCATGGATGGACTCGGCGAGTAGAGTTGCGACTTGGTCGCGTGTTAAATAGCCGACTCGGCGAGTCATTGAGATGGACTCGGCGAGTAGGCGCTGAGTGGAGAAAACCCTAATTCTCGGGGTTGAGCCCTATATAAAGAGCATTATGTTTCCTCGCCAGCCTTTTTATCACCCCTTTGAGTCCTTGAAACCCTAAATCGTGGAGAAGCACCATTGTTGAGTGGATGGGAGCTTGGAGAAGTAAGTGTTGGAGGAAGTTTGGAAGTTTGAAGGTGTGGAGCAAGGGGTTTTGCTTGGATTCGAGTTTCCTTGCAGTTTAGGGCACTCTTTGAAGGTAAAATCTCGTTCTTGAGCTGCTATTGTCTTGTCTCTTCATTTTGGGGGTTTGGGGGGAAACTTATCTTGAGTTATTTTGGAGTCTAAAGGTTGGATCTGAGGTTGCTACCTCAGATTTGGAATGGAGGAGGGTTAGAATGCAGGAAAGTCCCTGTGTTGAGTGTTGGATGAAGCTATCTTTTCCCAAACCTTATCCCTAATGTGCAAAATGCATAGATCTCTTTGGATTCACATAAAGATTGCCACTTTACGTGATGGATGAGTTGTAGGAGGCTAGATCTATGTTTTGGATCAATTGCATGGTCTGGAACGCTTCTGTTTGGATTCAGACCGGTGGTACTCGGCGAGTCACATGGGTGGACTCGACAAGTTGCTTGAAGACGAGCTGAAACTCGGCGAGTTGGATGAAGATGGCCTGGAACTCGACGAGTTGGATGAACAACTCGGCGAGTAGGTTGAAGATAGCCTTAGACTCGGTGAGTCTGTTCTTGGACTCGACGAGTCTTGTCGAAGAGTCCCAATATTTTCTGGTCGAGTCGAAGAATCGGCGAGTCAAGGGATGACTCGGTGAGTTATGTGCGAATGGACTCAGAGTTGTTGGACTCGGCGAGTCTCGGGGTGACTCGGCAAGTTAGGTCGTGGATTGAGTGAAGTTTTGAGTTGGGAACTCGGCGAGTCATAGGGTTGACTCAGCAAGTAGGGTCAGTCAGGGGTTGACTTTGACCCAGTCTTTGACCAAGGGTTGACCAGTGGTTTCCAGGGGTATTTTGGTAATTGTTGGTTATGGTTTTGAGTTCAGTGCATTGGTGGTTGTCCAGTGGTGGAGATCGTATCGGAGATCGGAGAAGTTCGGGTTATCTATTCAGTCGGCAGTTTCAAGGTGAGTTATCCTCACTATATCTATAGGGTTTAAGGCACCAAGGCCGACCCTTTTATCGGATGCAAATTCGGGTAATTGTCTGTTGTATGATATTACGGGATATGGGCCGGAAGGCATTACATGTTGCGGGCCGGAAGGCAATGCGATGTGGACCGGAAGGTCATGGCCTGGAAAGGCGTATGTGCATAATTATTATGTTGGCTGAGTGGTAGGGTGATGTTATGCTAGTGATCGGCTAGGCTGGTATCTTGGTTAGGGTAATGATATGTTATGTGATCTGTTGATCGATTTGCTAACTGTGAACTGCTATATGATTACATGTTATGTGTATGGTCGTCTGGTCTGGAGTGTAACCCGGTATGCATGGTTGTTTTATGTTCTGTCATGATATGTATGCTTTTTATATTGCGGGCCGGAAGGCGATATGTTATGGGCCGGAAGGCATTATGTTATGGGCCGGAAGGCAATGTGTTATGGGCCGGAAGGCATTACGCAATGGGCCGGAAGGCGATATGTTTGGACCGGAAGGTTGTGGCCTGGAAGGGCGTATATGTGGTTGGTATTTTGGGGGTATCTCACTAAGCTTTCGGGCTTACAGTTGTGGTTTTTTTATGTTTTCAGGTTCTCAGGAGTCTGTGGCAAAGCAAAGGCGTGATCGTACCGTTCCTCGCGTTGGTGTTTTATGAAATGGACCTGGGAAAAATACTCTGTTAAATAATGTATTGAAAACCCTTTTTGTAACAACGTTATTAAAATGAATTGTTTTGAAAAGTTTTAATTGTTTCGAAATTTTGGTCGTTACATATGCACCACAACCCTGAGAGCAGTGGAGTTAGCAATGATGCGGTTCGCAAGATTATTCACGAGGAGGTGGTCGTAGCTATCTGAGAGGCCATCCTAGAGATGTTTGGGTCTATCAAGACCACCTTGATTGAGACGTTTGATGAGCGCTACGCTGCAATTACCGAGGCGATTGCTGCAACAGCGGTCGCAGTTTTCACTACTGTCAGGCCACAGGCGGGTGACTCGTTGCTGTATCAGGAGTTCAGCAACACGAAGCCACCGGAGTTTGACGGGACTCAGGATCCAATTTCCATGATGAGATGGATCTCCGACATCGAGGGGTGTTTCTACACCTATTCCTATTCGGAACATTTGAGGGTACGGTTCATGTTGAACCAGCTTCGCTTGGTGGTGAAGGACTGGTGGAAGTTTGTAACAGCCAGCTTCACTTCTGCAAAGCTCACTGCAGTGTCTTAGGAGAGGTTTAATACTATGTTTCGAGATGAGTATGTTCCCTCAGTGGAGAGGGAAGGGTTGGCCAAGGAGTTCTTGTCCCTCAAGCAGAGGACAGAGTCTGTGACAGTGATTACGAGGATGTTCCATGAGAGGGCAATGTTCTTCCCTGAGCATGTGTCTACCTACTAGGCACGGATGAGTTGATATTTGAGCATACTGGGGAGGGACATTCGTGATTTCATGGTGAACTCGACATACCGGACATTTCTTGAGCTCCAGGAAAATTCCCAGAAGAGAAAGATTGAGCTAAAGACTCAAGCCAGGGAGGAAATGGAGTCTCAGGGGAGGGATCAGAGGCCGGCACAGTCTCAGCCAGCAGCTAAGCGGGCAAAGCCCGCTGATTCGAGATCTGGAGGTCAGAAGGGCCGCACTTGTGGAAAGTTCTGCAAGAGTCATGAGGGGGGTGTCGAGCTGGTGTTTGCTACAAGTATGGCAAGGAAGGGCATATCGCGAGGTATTGCCACCAGGGGTTTGTAGTTTTTCACTATAACGAGATCGGCCATCGGAAGGCCGAGTGCCTATAGCTGCTACAGGGATCTTCCCCTGCTACTACACAAGCTACAAAGAGCCGGCCAGTGAAGGTCAGGGTACCAAAGGCTCGCGGGAGAGCTTTACAGCTGACAGCGGAGGAGGTCCGTACAACATCTAATGTTGTGGCCTGTATGTCTTCTTGTATTTATTTTAATTGAGTTATTTTGTGCTTATATTGTGTCTTGTATAGGTACTTTTCTTATGAGTTGTGTACCTGCCTTGGTGTTATTTGACTCGGGTGCGAGTCGATCCTTCGTATCATTAGCATTTATTCGTTACATCAGTATCCAACAATAGGCGCTAAGTCGACCTCTGAGAGTCTCTATAGCTGATGAGCATGCGGTGTTTGCGATTGATGTGATCTGGGGATGTGTACTTGAGATTTTTGAAGTTGATTTTAAGATAGATCTGGTACCGATTGCGATGGGGGTGTCTGTGTCATTGTGGGCATGGATTGGTTGAGTCGATTCGGAGCTATGATTGACTGTGAGCTTCAGTTGGTGACCATACGAGACCATAGTGGGGAAGTGCTTATAGTATATGGCGAGGGTACCCGATCTGGGTCAGCATTTTGCTCGGCCGCCAGAGCGATACAGAGTCTACAGCAGGGTTGCAGGGGTTTTGTAACATATGTGATGGATACGCGAGCTAATTCTGAGAGAACGAGTTCTATCGCTAAGGTTCTGATAGTGAGTGAGTTTCCGGATGTTTTTCCCGAGGATTTACCGGGTGTGCCTACCGAGAGTCAGGTAGAATTACAGATTGATTTGGTTCCGGGAGCGACGCCTATTGCCAAGGCACCTTATCACCTTGCGCCGCCGAAATGCAGGAGTTATCCTCGCAGCTTCAGGAGCTGTTGGGGAAAGGTTTTACCAGACCGAGTAGCTCGCCGTGGGGAGCGTCAATCCCTTTTGTCAAGAAACAGAATGGCTCACACCGAATGTGCATTGATTACCGGGAGTTAAACAAGCTAACAGTCAAGAACCGTTATCCGCTACCAAGGATCGACAATCTGTTCGATCAGTTGCAGGGCCCGTCTTGGTTTTCCAAGATCAAATTGACGTCTGGATATCATCAAATGATGGTCTACGAGGAGGATATCTAGAAGATGGCCTTTAGAACTCGTTATGGGCATTATGAGTTCATGATGATGCCTTTTGGGCTTACCAATGCATCGACACCGTTCATGGATCTCATGAACCGGGTGTGCATGCCTATGTTGGATCGATCAGTGATCATGTTCATCGATGATATTTTGGTGTATTCGAGATCTAGAAAGCAACATGAGGAGCATTTGAGAAAGATTCTGGGTGTATTGAGATCGGAGAGGCTTTTCGCCAAATTCTCCAAGTGTGGTTTATGGTTACGAGAGGTTCAGTTCTTGGGACACCTCTTGAATCATAATGGGATTTTGGTTGATTTGGCTAAGATTGAGGCAGTTATGAGATGGGGGTGTTGAGATCCCCGACCGAGATCAGGAGTTTTCTAGGGTTGGTCGGCTACTATCGGAGATTTATCAGGGATTTCTCCAAGATTGTCGTCCCCCTCACCAGGTTGACCCTGAAGGGCGGTGCTGTTTCTTGGAGTCCCGAGCAGCAGACCTCATATGAGACTCTTCGATAGCGATTATGCAAAGCCTCTGTGTTAGCTGTTCTTGATGGAATGGAGGACTTTGTGGTTTATTGCGATGCATCTATATCATGGTTGGGTGTGGTGCTAATTCAGGGAGGACACGCGATAGCATACGCATCGAGGCAGTTGAATCCTCATGAGACGAGATATCCGACCCACGACCTAGAGCTGGTGGCGGTGGTGTTCGCCATCAAGATATGACACCAATACTTGTATGGGGTTCAGTGTACCATATACATATACCACAAGAGCCTGAAGTATCTAATGGATCAACCCAACCTAAATATGCGGTAGAGGAGATGGTTGGTGAAAGACTATGACTGTGAGATCCTGTATCATCCGGGCAAGGCTAACTGGTGGTCGATGCCTTGAGTCATAGAGCGGAGAGTGCCCCGATTCAAGATGTGTGTATGAGGATGACAGTGATGACTCCGGTATTGGATACCATTCGAGAAGCCAAGACATAGGCCATGAAACCAGAGAACCGCAAGAGGGAGCGGGTGATTGAAGGATAGCCGAGGACTTATGACTTTCCAAGGGCAGATTTGGGTGCCCTATGTGGGCGGAGCTCGGCGTATACTGATGGAGGAGGCGCATAGATCAAGGTTCTCGATCCATCCCTGGGCTACTAATATGTATTTTGACCTGAAGAGAGACTATTGGTAGCCCTGTATGAAGAGGGATGTTGCCTGGGTAATTAAGAGGTGCTTGACCTGCTGCCAGGTCAAGGCAGAGCACCAGCATCCACATGGTCCATTACAGCCCCTTGAGATTCCCCAGTGGAAGTGGGAGCAGATACCAATGGACTTTATCACCAAGTTGCCAAGGACTGCGCAAGGAGTTGATGCAAATTAGGTGATTGTGGACCGATTGACGAAGATTGCTCACTTCCTTGCTATTAGTGAGAGCTCTTCTGCGGAGAGATTTGTCGAGATCTATGTGAGAGAAGTGGTAGCACGTCATGGGGTGTCGGTCTCGATAGTTTCGGATCAGGAGGTGCGTTTTACTTATAGGTTTTGGAAGAAGTTTCATGAGGAGTTGGGCACGCGCTTGCATTTCAGTACTGCGTGATTCATGGACTTTGAAGGAAGTTGGGACACCTACATACCACTGGCTGATTTTTCTTATAACAACAACTATCATTCGAGTATTATTATGCCTCCCATTGAGCTTCTGTATAGGAGAAGGTGTCGGACTCCCATTTGATGGGGAGAATTAGGACAGAGAGTGATGGGTGGCACGGAGATAGTGCTAAAAACGACTGAGCAGATTCAGCATGTCAGACAGAGGTTACTGACGGCACAAAGTCGCTAGAAGAGTTATGCGGGCAGGCGATGGTCCGAGCTAGAATTTCAGATCATAGATTTTGTTCTTCTAAAGGTATCCCCATGGAAAGGGGTGATCCGATTCCGGAAGTGGGGTAAGTTGGGACCCTGATAAATCGGTCCTTTCAAAGTGACCGCCAAAGTGGGCAGGGTGGCATATCAGTTCAAGCTGCTTGCGGAGTTGAGCCAGATCCATAACACCTTCCATGTGTCTCAGTTAAGGAAGTGTGTGGCTGATGAGTCGGTAGTGGTACTGCTATAGGACATTCAGGTGGATAGGAGTCTGAATTATATTGAAAGGCCGATCAAGATTTTGGATCGAAAGGTGAAAGTTCTGAGGAACAAGGAAGTGCCCCTGGTTCAAGTCCGGTGGCAACATTGGAAGGGGTCCGAGTTGACATGGGAGCCAGAGTTAGAGATGAAGTCTGATTCTAGTGGGGGAGAATTGTAACATCTGGAATCTCGGTACATCATTTTGATTATTTATTTTTGAAGTTTATAAAGCGACTCAACGGGTTGATGTTATGACTCGTCGAGTTGAGTCGCGCGTGGTCACAAGGGTTTAATGACTTACTCGACGAGTCCAAGAGGCTACTCGCCGAGTAGGCGCTGGAATGAGAAACCCTAAATCTCCAGGTTTGGGACATATTTAAAGGCACTTATAGCCTCCTTGGGCGGCCAAACTTCACAGAGAGAAAGCCTAACTTGCCCCTTTTGTTTCATAGAAAGAGAGAGAGAGAGAGAGAGAGAGAGAGAGAGAGAGAGAGAGAGAAAAGAGACCATTTTGAGCATTCTTGTGCATTTTGGAGGAAGGATTGGAAGAGATTGGTGGATCTAACCGAGGGAAAGCTGTGGATCTTGCATTCTTCTGTCATAACTGCTATTCAGAGGTAAATAGCTCTCATCTTGGCCACATATTCATTAGATCTCATTTTTGGGAGTTTTTAGGATTTTATCTTAAATCATATTGTTTTCTTGAGTTATTCGACCATGGTTTGAGGTTAGAACCTCAGATCTAGACTAGAGAATGCCTTAACAGTCCAAAGATTCAAACTTTATTGAGTTAGAGGCAAGTCCACATGAATTTAACCTTCCTTGGAGCTTGTAATGGCATTATGGAGCAAATATGCCATGTATGAACGTAAAGATCGAAGCTTTACATGACATTCAAGCCTAGGGAGCCTAGATCTAGTGTTTGGAGTGATAGATCTGACCTAAAATGTCTGAATGGGAGTATGGACTGGATGAACTCGCCAAGTCCATGAGCAGACTCGACGAGTCGATTAGGGTTTACCCGATAAAGTCTGAACACGTTGCACTCGATGGGTTGACGGGTCTAGTCGACGAGTTAGCGGGTCTACTCGGCGAGTAGAGTTCGTTTTCATAAGGTCTTTGAGGAAATCAGGGGACTCGACGAGTCCTCCCGATGCACTCGACGAGTTGAATCAACATGGACTGTTGACTCAAGTTGACTTTCGTTGACCTTTGGAGTTTGGACCAAATATAAGTAATGGAGACCATGGATAGGTAGAATGGTATTTTACCCTTACCAAGAGTTAGAGAGGGGTTAGTAGGAGCTTATTAGAATAATTAATCTAATTAGAGATAATCACCACATATATTAGGTAGAGGCTATTTCGGTGATTCGTGTACGAGGTGTATTAGCTTTCTTACTTTGAGGTGAGTCTTCTCACTATACTTTACCTAGAGTGGTAACTATATATGACCAGAGGGTCTTATGTTCTTGCTTGATTTATGCATGTTTATGTGATATGTACTATATGTTATATCATGTGTTACTTAGAACGGATCAGAGGGTCCAATGAACTATGAGACCGAAGGGTTCTCAACCAGACCGGACCGGAGGGTCAACAAGCTGTGGGACTGGAGGGTCCCACTGAGACACATTAACCGGAGGTTCTTACAGAGCTATAGCCTCGAGTGGCTAGTTTTTGTGCGTGGTATTTAGGGAACTCACTAAGGTTCGTGTTTACCATGTTATGTGTTATTGTTTTAGGTACCCCAGAGGATCGAGGGAAGGTATCGGCGTGATTGTACACACCTGTTCGAGATTATGTTGAATATTTGGGATTTGACTTTTGTTGTGCATTTATGTTGACATTGAGACACTTATGATTTTCATGAAAATATAATATATGACTTTTATGTGTTTTAAAAATGAAAATTTTTGTACGAAAAGTTTTACGTCGTTACATATATTGTCAATACATGAATGTTTAGAAGATAGTCTGGTACGAAAAGTATGCAAACACCGACTTCTTAGATTAGTGTCATTGATGCCCAGTGGCGGATACAGAATGTTTTATTAGGGGTGGTAATAAAAATAATTTTCCGACAAAATCTAAATTAGTAGTGGCACTCGTATTTTAAGTCGGTATACCTAATAGAAAATACACTAAAAAAATTACACTACGTGCTGAAATCGAAGCAGTGGCCCGGGACCCCATGGGATCCACTAAAGTCTGCCACTGTTGATGCCCTATTAAATCATGGTTAGTTTATAAACGTTTTCGTTGTGGAATAAGAAACATTCATATCTTTATCTATGTATTTAATTAAGAGAAATTAAATAGTTTTGTGTTTTTTGTTTTTACTATCATTCTATCTATTTTAAATGGTGATAAATATCATTAAATTTAATTTAAGTTTGATTGGGATATCAAATTTATACACTTATCATCATCTTAAATAGATAGTACGAAAAATAAACACATATGAATATATTTAATTTCTCTTTAATTTAATTGCAGCTATTAGTATACAGTTTAAAATGTAAAATCATATGATAGATGATGAGAATATATAAAAGATTAATATTAGAGTCTAAAAATGCAATAAAAAAAGAAGTAAACTGCAGATTTATATTAAAGTCATTGTCAGTCAAGCGTGCAGATTTATATTAAAATCATTATCAATCAAGCACGCAGATTTATATTAAAGTCATTAACAGTCAAGCGCAAGGCATAAGGAAACAAAAACAATTACATAATGTTAAAATGGAACAATTACAAACACCAAACTAACATATATGTTTTATCTAACTAAAAACCGAAGTGATAGTTATCCACGAACTTCAAAGAGGAAGTTATCATGTTTTTGAAAATCAAGTCATTCCTAACTTTCTAGATGCACCATAAGAAAACATAAATAATGATGATGATTAAAAAAAAAAAAAAAAAAAGATAAAGTTTCTTTGGACATCGACCACAATTTGCTATGATATCCACTTGACCAACTGTCACAAAATTTTGAGTTGGAATACTCCACCATTGGAAAATCCACCTCAAAACTTCTTTAGCGAAATGACAGCCCACCGGAATGTAGTTCGACTCATCGAGACCTGTGGAACAGAAACGACAATTCAAAGGAAAAATAAGAATTCCCCTGTGAGAAAGAGCAACCGCCAAAGAACCCAAATGGTTGGCTTGTCCACCTAAGGAGCTATGCAGTTATCGCGGTAAAAAATTTAATAGCGGCCACATTCCGCTATTTAAAATCGCGGTTTTCACGGTGGTATAGCGGTGATATAACAATTTTTTAATATTACTTATAAATTATAATTTGATATTATATTCATATAGAATTTATATATTTGAATATTAATGTTATAAGTCTGTATAGAATTGATATTATCAAACCTAAAAAATCATATAAAAACATAACATAAGTAATGAGTGATCTTAGAATCAATAAGGAATCTAAGTTACACACATAGAAATTCCGATCATAATTTTAGAATCAATAAAGGATCTCAAATTACAAACATAAAAATTCCGGTTATGATTTTAGAATCAATAAAGGATCTCAAATTACAAACATAAAAATTCCGGTTATGATTTTAGAATCAATAAAGCATCTCAAATTACAAACATAAAAATTACGGTAAAAGAAATTTCTTTTTACCATCTCCATTTATGAAATGACCATTACTTTATTATGCCTTGGTATGCCTTTTATTGTTAATTATGAATCGCTCTCTTGTCAAATGCAATGGGCGTTTACTCCTTTATATATTGTATTAAATTTATGACAAAATATATAAAATCACAACAATAGTATTTGTATTAGGAAAAAATCCAGATATTATTTTATTGTTCAGAAAAATACATATATTTTTATCTATCGATTTTAGTATTTCTTTTTTTGTTGAAGAATCATAAAAATCGGTTTCATTTAAGTTAAATGACAATTATGGCTCATAACATGAGTGTTCCATGGACTCATGCCATCAAGATGTAAAACACAATGCAAATATGATGTGACCGAAAGCACTCATGCCATAAGCCATTTCAGATTTAATTGCAGTAGGTTTTTAATAGTATTTTGGATAAAGTTGATATGTAAAAAAATGTGTTTTCTTTTGAACAAAACAATAATATAATGGATTTTTTCATTTCAAAATACTCATTCCTACTTTAAATTAATACCATGAAAATTGATAATCTAATTCTTAAATAAAAAAATCATATGCAATAAAAAAAATCGAATTGCATGTGAAGAAGATTCAACTTCTAGTTTATTTTCATTTCGAAAGATTATAATTTAAAATCAACATCTAAACTTTATGTTATAAAGTCTATAACTAAATAAATGATCGGGTTATGAAAAGTCAATTAAAAAAAATAGTCGGTCATGTATTTAATTATATACTCAAATATAATCCCTTAAAGTCAATTTTAAAAGGACTATTTTTGAAAACATATAGTTTATCTTATACAAAACATGGAACTGTTGTCATTTATCGTAACATCGATACGTAAAATGCCAACTTTAGACTTTCTATACTATAACGAGAAAATGACTAAAGTTAATCGAATAATAAATCTTTGTACGATAATAAGACAATTATATCTATCTTATAATATTTTTCTAAGGCAAGATAGAACTTTTCATTTACGGAAAATGACTTGTAAACTTAAAGAAGTTTCTGAAAAGTTAAAAAAAATCTCAATAATGTTGTATGTTCAAGAAAACTCAAGGAACATAACTTTTTATTTAAAAAAAGCTCAACTAACATACACTTTTGTTCAGTTATCATTAGGTCTACCGACTAATTAAAGTCAACAAATAACACGACCTATGACGTGAAATAAAATATCGGGAAAATAACTTATAAGATCAACAAAGTTTCGAAATCGTTCAAAAAACATCAATCGTTTTTTGTCTACTCAAAAAACTCATCGAAATTAACATTTTGTCTAAAATACCCAACGAACTTACGCTTTTATTCAATTCTCATTACAGGGAATTGGATTCATTAAGTAAACAATTAGTTGGCAAACAACATGTTATTATATATAATGACATTGAATAAACAGATTAGAATTTCCCTTTATATATCGATTTAGGGCTTGGAGAAGATAAAAACGAACGACGTCTGTGTTCGATCTCTTGTAATGACTATTTCTTCTTCTTTTTCCTCCTCTCAATCGTTGATGTCCAACTCAAGATCTACAAAGAAGATATTCAATGATGCAAACCCTTGTGGACTTGGATGCCCTCATTGGATTTTGACATCTTGAACAGAGGATTATCCAGAGAAAGGTTCAGGACTTGTTCAAACATATCTATAAGTGTAATCGAAAGTTCTATCATGTCTATCTTCTATTGATTTGGTTGATTATCTTAATAAGTTCTTGTTTTTTAAGGAACCAAACAAATAGATAGAAGATGGTCATGATAAAAATTTAAGTTACACTTACCCATCTGTTCGAACAAGCCCTGAGTTCCTTCTTTGGGAGAATTTTATATATACTCCTCTTAAACTTCAAAATATCATATTTGCCCGGTTTAATTTCTTAATATCATATTTATCCTTCATAAACCTTCAAAATATCATATTTGCCCAAATCTTTTTTTATAATGTTTTTAATATTTTATAATCATTTTTTATACCTAAGAATTATTATAATAATTAAGAAATTTAACAATATTATCCTTACATCTATAATAATTGAATGTGAAATTCTAAATTGTTGTAATGTCAGCCTCTTGACAGACGAAAAGATTCATTTTATTTGCCAACTAATTGTATATCCAATGAATCTGATATTTTGAAATTTTATGAATGGTAAATATGATATTTAGAAATTTTATGAAAGGTAAATATGATATTTAGAAATTAAGATGGGTAAATATAATATTTTGATGTTATTAAATATAATATCATTTTATTTGCCAACTAATTGTATATCTAATGAATCTGATTGTCTCTAATGAGAATTGAACAAAAACGTAATTTTTTTAAACAAAATGTTAAGTTCGTTAAGCTTTTTTAAACAACCAAAACATGATTAGAGTTTTTTTGAACGGTTTCGAAACTTCGTTGGTATCAAAAATCATTTTCCCGATATTTAACTCCATGTCATTAGCGGGTTGAGCGTAATGAGAATTAACAAAAGTAGGGATGAGCAATTTGTTCCAAATACCGATCTTGTACCGGTACCCTACCGGAACCGGTACCGAACTGTACCGAATTTAAAAATATGGGACGGTACTTGGTACTCCAAATACATGAAATTCAGGAATCGGTACCGCCGGTACCGATACTAATACCGAAAACCGGTACCAATCCAGGTACCGGTACCCATGATGTTAATTCAGTTCGGTACTCGGAATTGACTTTTGATCGAATTCGGTATTCGGGAAATCGGGAACGAGACGGGTCGGTACCGGCTCCGTCCCACGCTCATCCCTAAACAAAAGTGTAAGTTAGTTGGGTTTTTCTTTTGACAAAAGATTAAGTTCGTTGAGTTTTTTTTAACAGACAAAAAATAATTAAGGTTTTTTAAACAGTTTAAAAACTTCACTGTGTTATGAAATATTAGTTTGTGAATGACCATTGGATTCTCCATTTCTCCCATAACTCTGCATCATTATTTAGCATTAGTAACAACCATTTCAATGTGTTTTATGAATGTAATAATACACCATCATAATGTGCATTCATATTGTAGCTCATCTTTCATCTTATTTGGATAGTATAAATAGTGAGCCATATGTATTAGGCACTTGATGATTTCATCACAAGTATTAGAATAAAAGTTCTCTCCACTCTCATGTCTTTCTTCACTTTATAATTTATATTGTTATTTGATCATATTCTATAACACGTTATCAGCACGAGGCTCTACCATAGAGTTCCAACTTCTTGCCGTTCTTGTCGTTGTTAGGTATATATATATATATATATATATATATATATATATATATATATATATATATATAATTTTTGTTTTCAAAGTTCATATGTATAATGCTCACAACTTATATAATGCTCACAAGTAATCTTATGATACTTCTTAACTAACAATCCTCTAATATACAACTCTTTATTTTGATTAGTACTTTCACTATGGCAAACATTAGCAAACTTGAGTTTATGGCTCTTGACATTAGTGGAAAAAATTATTTATCATGGATCCTTGATGCTGAAATCCACCTTGATGCTATGGGTCTTGGAAACACCATAAAGGATGTAAATCCTTTAAATGAAGCATCAAGCCAAGAAAAGGCTAAGGCGATGATTTTCCTTCGCCACCATCTCGATGAAGTATTAAAAGCTGAATACCTCACTGTCAAAGATCCAGCTGATCTTTGGAATAATCTGAAAGAGAGGTATGATCATCAAAAAACGGTGATACTTCCTAGAGCTCGTTTTGATTGGTTACACCTTCGGCTACAAGATTTTAAATCTGTGAGTGAGTATAATTCGGCTATGTTCAAAATTACTTCCCAACTAATTTTCATGCCACTAACATGCTCCTGCAGCAGCAATATCGTGAGAAAGGTTTTAAAAAATATTGTGAATTAATCTCATGTCTTCTTGTGGCTGAACAAAATAATGAGCTCTTAATGACAAATCACCAATCACGTCCGACCGGTTCTAGTCCATTCCCTGAAGTGAATGCGACATCATCTAATTATAACGGTTGTGGGTCTAACCGTGGTTGTGGTCGTGGTCGTGGTCGTGGTCGAGGTCGTGGACGTGGTGGAGGACGTCATAATAATCGTCCCAACAATAATAATAATAATATAAGTAACCACCAGAAGTGGGAAAATAACAAAAACCCACATCCTAATGATAAAAGTGGTCAAGGCAAGAAGAAAGTTGAAAATGTTTGTCACCGATGTGGAATGACCGGTCATTGGTCACGTACATGTCACACTCCAAAGCATTTTGTTGATTTTTATCAAGCTTTTCTAAAATATAAAGAAGGAAAAAATGCGGAAACAAATTTTATTCAAAATTATTTTTCCGAAGATCAACTAGAAATGAGACATTTGGATGTCGCCGATTATCTTGCCAACATGGAAGGGACAAACGGTGTTATGAATGGTGATGGAAGTACCCAATTTTTCCCATAAAATGAGATGGATATGGCATATCATGAAATTGTTGGTTTTCTAGTATCATTTTATTTTTGAATTATGTTTGTTTAAAGTCATTGTCATGATCAAGAATAATATGTAGTTTTGTTTAATGTCGTTTATGATTTTTATGTTATAGTCGTTTCATCAGAAGAGATCTCGATGATTCTTCTCAAAATAATAATATATGATTTTATTTATCTTATTTCTTATTATTTTATTATATATTTTTATTTTGAAGAGAAATATGGATATTCGCAAAAGAAATGAGGAAGATATATGTCTTGCAGATAGTGCAACAACACATATCATTTTTAATAATAAAAAATATTTTGCTTACTTATCAATTGGAGAAGCAAATGTTAATACAATAACGGGTAGTGTCCGGAAGAGCGAATATCATATTACCACAAGGGACAATAATTATAATTGGAGATGCATTATTTTCATCAAAATCACCAAGAAATTTATTAAGTTTTAAGAATATTAGGTCCAACGGATATCATGTTGAAACAACCAATGATGGTGATGAAGAGTATCTCAATATTACGAAAATGATATCGGGTAAGAAAAGTCTTTTGGAAAAATTACCCGTATTGTCCTCCGGATTGTATTATACAAATATTAGAATGATTGAATCTCATGCTATTGAAAATAAAAGGTATGATAACATCTACAAAGTTTGGCATGACCGGTTGGGCCATCCCGGATCAGTTATGATGCGCAAAATAATTGAAAGTTCAAGTGGACATTCCTTGAAAAACCAGAAGATTTTTTCAAGCTAATGAATTGTCTTGTGTTGCATGTTCTCAAGGAAAACTAATTTCCCGTCCATCATTGAATAAAGTTGGGTATGAAAGTCCTAGTTTTTTAGAAAGAATTCAAGGGGATATATGTGGACCAATTCATCCACCATGTGGACCATTTAGATATTTTATGGTCTTAATTGACGCGTCAACTAGATGGTCACATGTGTGCTTATTATCTAGCCGTAATCTCGCTTTCACAAGATTACTAGCACAAATAATCCGCCTAAGGGCACATTTTCCTGATTACCCAATTAAGAAAATTCGACTTGACAATGCTGGAGAATTTACATCACAAGCTTTTAATGACTATTGCATGTCGATTGGGATAACTATTGAACATCCTGTTGCATATGTTCATACACAAAATGGTTTAGCTGAGTCGTTAATCAAACTCCTTCAATTAATTGCAAGACCATTACTAATGCATTCTAAACTTCCTACATCGATATGGGGACATGCAATTTTACATGCGGCATCACTTATACGCATCAGGCCAACTAGTTATCATAAGTTCACCCCTATTCAACTGGTTTGCGGCCATGTACCAAATATTTCCCATCTAAGGACGTTCGGATGTGCAATTTATGTACCCATTTCTCCACCTCACCGCACAAAAATGGGTCCTCAAAGAAGAATGGGAATTTATGTTGGATACGAATCTCCATCTATAGTAAAATATTTAGAGCCATCAACTGGAGATTTATTTACAGCTAGATTTGACGATTGTCATTTTGATGAATCGGTTTTTCCAACATTATGGGGAGAAATAAAGAAGCTGGAGAATAAAATCTCTTGGAATGAATTATCACTTTTAGTGTTAGATCCTCGTTCAAGTCAATGTGAACTTGAAGTGAAAAAGATAATTCATTTACAAAATATAGCAAATCAATTGCCAGATGCATTTACTGACCCTAAGAGAGTAACAAAGTCTCATTTACCAGCTGTAAATGCTCCAATTAGAATTAATATCCCAGAAGGAAAAAATACAACTACAAATGAATCAAAGGCACGCCTGAAGCGTGGAAGACCAACCGGTTCCAAAGATAAAAATCCTCGAAAACGAAAGGGAGCAAATATAATTGATGGTCCAAAAGAGAAAACAGAATCTTTTGAAAAGATTAATGAAGCTCCAGAAGAGCCCAATGACATAACAAAAGAAATTGAGGTACCTGAAAATTATGAAAATTAAGAGATCTCAATAAATTATGTCATGACAGGAATAAGATGGAACCGAAATAAGATAGACGTCGACGATAATTTTTCATATCATGTTGCGTGCGAGATTATGGAAGAAAATGAGGATGTTGAACCTAAATTTATAGATGAATGTAGAAATAGAAAAGATTGGCCAAAATGGAAAGATGCAATAAACAAAGAGCTTAATTCTCTTACTCAACGAAAAGTTTGTGGACCTGTAGTCCGTACACCAAACGGAGTAAGACCAGTGGGATACAAATGGGTATTTGTGCGCAAAAGAAATGAGAAGAATGAAGTTGTGAGATATAAAGCAAGACTTGTTGCACATGGTTTTACCCAAAGGCCCGGAATTGATTATGAAGAAACATACTCTCCTGTGGTTGATGCGATTACATTCCGTTATCTAATAAGTCTGGCAACACATGAAAAATTGGAGATGCGTCTGATGGATGTAGTTACCGCCTATTTATATGGTTCACTTGAGAATGATATTTATATGAAAATCCCAGAAGGGTTTAAGGTGCCAGAAGCACAAACTCCTAATTCTCGTGAAGTATATTCGGTAAAATTAAATAAATCTTTGTATGGATTGAAACAATCTGGCCGGATGTGGTTCAATTGTTTAAGTACATTTCTTTTAAAAGAGGGCTATAAAAATGACCCATTAAGCCCATGTGTATTCATAAAAAGATCCGGATCAAAATTTGTGATAATTGCTGTTTACGTAGATGATTTGAACATAATTGGAACTTCTGGAGAATTGGAAAATGCCACTTCTTGTTTGAAAGAAAATTTTGAAATGAAAGATCTTGGTAAAACGAAATTTTGTTTGGGTCTTCAAATGGAGCACACCAAAAATGGAGTTTTTGTACATCAATCTAGTTATCTAGAAAAGATGCTTAAAAAGTTTTATATGGATAACTCACATCCATTGAGTACCCCGATGGTAGTAAGGCATTTAGATGCCAAAAAGGACCAGTTTCGGCCTTGTGAAAAACATGAAAAACTTCTTGGTCCCGAAGTACCATATCTTAGTGCTATTGGTGCACTAATGTATCTTGCTAATAATACGAGACCTGATATATATTTTGCTGTAAATTTGTTAGCAAGATATAGTTCTTGCCCAATAAGAAGACATTGGAATGGAGTCAAACATATTGTTCGATATCTTCGAGGTACAATGGATATGGGCTTATATTATTCAAATTCATCAAATGCGGAGTTAATTGGTCATGCAGATGCTGGATATTTGTCTGATCCACACAAAGCTCGATCCCAAACAGGTTATTTATTCACTTGTGGAGGTACCGCAATCTCTTGGCGTTCTGTTAAACAAACTTTAGTTGCTTCTTCTTCTAACCATGCAGAGATTATAGCAATTCATGAGGCAAGCCGTGAATGTATTTGGTTAAGAAATTTAACTCATCACATTCGTGAGAGTTGTGGTCTAACTTCTAACAGGGAAGCTCCAACCATACTATATGAAGATAATGCGGCTTGTATAGCCCAATTCAAGGAAGGTTTTATCAAAGGAGACAGAACCAAACATATATCACCAAAGTTTTTTTTTTTTTTACTCATGATCTTCAAAAAGATCGTAGCATCAACATCCAGAAAATTCAATCAAGTAACAACTTGGCAGATTTGTTCACTAAAGCGCTCCCTACATCCAAATTTGAAAACATGGTACGAAATATTGGAATGCGACGCTTTAAGGAAATCAAGTAATGTGATGATCAGGGGGAGTTGGAAACATATTATACTCTTTTCCTTAGCTATGTTTTTCCCACTGGGTTTTCTTAGCAAGGTTTTTAACGAGGCAATTGTTCCAAATATCTATTATTAATCATGTACTCTTTTTCCTTAATAAATGGTTTTTCCCATGAGGTTTTACCTATTAAGGTTTTAACGAGGCATGATACAATCGTCATTCAAGGGGGAGTGTTATGAAATATTAGTTTGTGAATGACCATTGGATTCTCTATTTCTCCCATAACTCTGCATCATCATTTAGCATTAGTAACAACCATTTCAATGTGTTTTATGAATGTAATAATACACAATCATAATGTGCATTCATATTGTAGCTCATCTTTCATCTTATTTGGATAGTATAAATAGTGAGCCATATGTATTAGGCACTTGATGACTTCATCACAAATATTGGAATAAAAGTTCTCTCCACTCTCATATCTTTCTTCACTTTATAATTTATCTTGTTATATGATCATATTCTATAACACACTGGGTTTATTAGTATTTTTCCTTTATTTTATATCACGTACGAGATGTCTGATTATTAAATAAAAATTGAAAATTTGTAATAGTATAATAAAAGCTTATAAAGATAATTATTATTCATAGATAAATATATGATTAAAAATTGATTACCGCAACAATCAAAGCAATCCACATTCCAAAACTCATTTTCCCATACAAAAAGACATATCCACCCCCCACAAATATTGTGTGATCACAACTACCCCACACGATTTTCCAATGCTCCGTAATCCCCACTTCCCTTTTACTTTTATATTGTTCACTTTACCCCCTTTAACTTTTCAATAAAGCCATATCTGGTCCCAGCACAAAACACCAGCAATCTGCTCCGCCGCCGGCGATGTTTCCGGCAACGACTTTTCACTAAATCTACTAACAAAACACTCAATATTGAATTGGTGAAGAACATACGTGTATATATACAGACAGTTATACGCTAATCGTACTGAATAAATTTCGTAAACTGCAAAACCTAATCACACGCTTTAGAAAGGATGTAGTTTTCTGCCCAATCCGTTTACATTAGCAAAAGCACCGAACAGATCTTGTTTATAAGGAAGGTACGATTGAAGACGATTACCTGATTTGCTGGTTTTGATTGCAGAATTGTTTTCATATGTTACCGGTGCCGGTTCACCGTCGTCCTCGGCAACAGCTACTTTTGCCGTATTCTCGACCTTCTTTACCTTTTCAGTTTTCTTCTTCGTTGTTGTTGTTAAAGGACTGAAAACGACCATAGAAGCATCTTTACTGGTGGAGAAATTCCGATCGCTGTTGCTCCGGTGGAGAAGGTTTCGAAGCTTCCACCGTTTCGATGTATTACCAGTCGAATTGCTCTTCTTACACCTTCCAGGAGACTCTACCTTGGGCTTCCAGATGCAGTATGTCCCCGGAGTAATTCCGTCGAGATCATCCGCCTCGGACGATGAACACGAAGGGGAATCACGCTCCTCGCTGAAAAGCTTCCTCAGAGGAAGCCGTACCACCGGAGATGGCTTGGAAGGGGAATTAGTCTCCGATTTTTCAGCAACCTGATTAAAATCAGGTACATCGTCTAACAATAAACTCCTATCAAACAGCGGATATCGTGGTATGATCTCACCGTTGGAGAAGATCTCATCAGCCGAGACAGAAGATGAATCAAACTGTTTACAAACAACAGCAAACTCAAACTCTTCCTCTTCGTCTTCGTCTGATTCCTCCTCATTTTCCTTCATTTTTTCAGTACGAGTACCATCCAAATCTCCATTCACAGGAATATAAAATTCATTACCATCATCCGCAGTAAAGTTATAGATATCATCATCTTCATCACCACCATTTTCGTTGCGAAATTCTTCAACAACCCTAGCGGCAATATCCGCAAGGTTGTTAGCAGAATGGCTGGTGAAGCTTGGAGATACCGTGATCACTGAGCTCGGCTGCATGCCTTCCGCCGGAACGATTTGATGATTTAGCAGAGAGAGAGAGAGAGAGAGAGAGAGAGAGAGAGGGTGGTTGAGATGAACCGAAAATGTATCAAGGGAAGTTGTGTGCAAAATTATATACGCGGGTTAAAGATGGTGGGAGGGGGGTGGGGGGTGGGGGGGTGGGTGGGGTGGGGTACGCGTTTGAAGTGGGAACGAGACTATTCCTGGGGCCAAGGATTCTCCATATGACTTTTGCTTTTCTATTTTATCTCCAACTGTATGCATATGTTGATTTTTAATTGTTTAAGATGAATGTCTCTTTTAAATTCATAATCATGACGTTTATTATGACATCTGCTCGAGTTAGTGTATATTATTAATTTATTATTTATAAGTAAAGTAATTAAAAAGATTTTTCATATAGCATTTTGATAAAAAGAAAAAGTTGTTTATTAAAACCTTTGTAATTGCATATAACGATTATTGATATATTGGAGTATACAGTAAATTTAGGATCACTCGGTCACAAAGATGGTAGAATGTCTTTTGGGCTGGCTGTAAATGAATCATTTGTAAATATTTTGGGTCGAAGTTTATTTTGTAAGTTTATTTAGTTTATAATCCAACATCAACATCATTTTTAGTGAGCGAATACGATATTACGATCAATAGTTTTGTTCATTTATTTATGTTTGTAAATTTTTATGAAAAAATTATAAATATAGCATAATTCCTTAATTACTTTATACAAAATAGTAAAAAATAACTCAAATTACAAATATAATCATGAAAATCGCAAATGTATTAAACATATTTGTGATTTTAGCATTCCATCTACTTACTTACAATTCGCTAAAGCACAACCATTCTTTAGTGACTTGTACGTTTGCAGGTGGTTTTTTTTAGTTTTTTTTAGTTTTTTTTTTTTTTTTTTTTTTTTTTCTATATAAATATCACCATCTCTAATTAAAATCACAAATGAACTAAGTTTATCTGCAATTTCCTCTCATCACACCTGCATTTTTTTTTTTTTAATTTGACTATAAAATTGATAGGATTTGACTATGAAACAATCTTATTATATATAAAGTTTTACAAAAATTTATCACTTTAGTTGTTATCTCTTTATATAATTTATTTAAAACCTTTCTAATAAAATGAATTCTCCAACAAAAAATTTGAAAAATGAAATAAAAAAATTACATTTTTATACCCCTGAAAAAGGAAAATTACAAATGGACGCAAAATCACAAATTTACAAGTCGCTAAAGCACGGATGTGCTTTAGCGTCTGGTACGTTTGCAGAAGGACAAGTAAAATCGCAGATGGACTGAGTCCATCAGTGATTTTGGTGGTTATTTTTGAAATTTGAGTTTTTTTTACTATTTTCCACAAAGTAATTAAGGGATTAAGCTATTTTTGTAATTTTCTCAACTTTTATTCGTTAACGTTCAATTATGTTCAGTTATATATATATATATATATAATATCAAATGAAAACATTTAAAAGGTTAAGAACGCGAGAACAGTTGTAGGTCAATTATTTTATAAAGGCATTAGAGGTATTTAATAATTTAATTAAATATGGATAAGTGGAAAGTAATTAATTAATTCCGAAAATCATGGGAATTTTTTTCCCAATTATTAAAAATACTTAAAATCTTCCTTTTAATTAATAAATTAATAAAAATATCATTTAATATCAATTTAAAAAAAAACACTTATTTGTTTTATATTTTTATTTTTACTAACCACAATTGATAAAAACTAAAAAAATTATTATTTTATCTAATTACTTGTAATCATGCATAAATAAAACATATTTGCAATCATGTATAAATCCAATTGTAATCTTAGATGAACACAACATGATGTAGAGATAAAAATTTGAGGACAATCATAATAACAAATGAAGAAAACACATTACATAAATAATTAAATTATACATTTCATCATAGATAAATAATACAAAAAATTACAAAGGAATATTTAACTATTTTTCCTTTAATGTAAACTAATACAACACAAACATAAAAAGATATACTTGTAATCATAAATGAATAAATCGTTTCACAAATATAAAAAAATATAAATACATAGGTAATCATAAATGAATACATGATAATATAGAGATAAAAAAAATACAGATAAATAGTAATCACAAGTAATGAAACATATAAATAATTTGAATGCATTTGTAATCATAAAATGATGTCTCAATCGTGTTTGTTATTCTTGCTGCTACCAACATATACTAAAACAAAGAGGGATATCGTTGATCATTGTTATTCTTGGTACCATTATATATGTTGAGAGAAAAACTTGAGGAACACACTTGAACAAATGTTAGAACAAGTTTATATTGCGGAAATTAAAGTTTAACTCAGAGAATTATAAAGCTCAACAATAATAAAAGTTAGAGTTAGATAGTTAGATAATTAGATGCGGAAATATAAGGAAATATAAATGACAGTAAGTATTATATCAAGTATACACATAAGTTGATTCTTAACAAGGAATGCAATCAAACCAAGTTAGTAAGTGAGATCAAACTTAGTGATTAAGTCAATACTGACTTGCTCCGAAGGAGAGATTTATAATTCAGATTTAGTTTGAGAGAGTTCAGATAGTAAGAAGTAGATGAGAGTGCAAGTTATGAATTTCAATAGATATGAGATTCAAGATACGTAGATGTGTATTAAATCAGAAAGAGAGAACTCCTTTTTATAGAGTCTCAAAGCTTACAAAAGTCCTATCTGTTTATGTTGCCATATTTCCTTGTTTTGAAAATATATTTTTGTTGTTTTTTAAAAAGAAATGAGCTTTAGTGGTATAGAAGGCTTTTTGAAAATCAGAGTTATGCTTCAAAAGACGACCACTTTGGCTCTGATACCAATTGTTAAGAGAAAAACTTAAGTAACACACTTAAACAAACGTTAGAACAAGTTTATATTGAGCAAATTAAAGTTTAACTCTGATGATCATAAAGCTCAACAATAATAAAAGTTAGAGTTAGATAGTTAGATGATTAGATGCAGAAATATAAGGAAATATAAATGTAACGCTCCATTTCTGGTATGTGATTTAATTAAGGTTTTTCATTTCTTGAGGGGTACTCGACGAGTCTGTAGCCCGACTCGTCGAGTAGAAGACGGGTTGATCATGTGAGTTAAGCTGGAAACTCGGCGACTCCATACGCTGGACTCGGCGAGTCCGCCTGTCTAGATGAAGCCCTAATTTAAGGGTTTGCACCCTATTTAAACACACTTATACACCCCAACCTCGCCTCCATCACTCTCAGAGCATCTCTTACCGAACCCTAGCCCCTTTTTGAGTGTGTGAGTGATTTTTGCTTTGTGAAGGAACTTTTGGAGCAAGTAGAAGAAGTAGAAGATTGAAGAGTTCAAGGAAGAGGAAGTAGATAAAGAACACACTCAGTTGTGGGCATCTTTTCTAGTAATAAAGCCTCCATCTTGTTTATTGATCTAGTAGATCTTGTTTGTCCCCAAATCCTTTATGATTAAGCCTTATGTTTGGGTCATACTTCAGATCTGGACCCTCATTGCATTCTAGTAATGTAAAGTTTCAGCTATGGTCGTGATTGAGGTCCCTCTTGAGCTTAGAACCCCCATTAAGAGCTTAGTTTTGACATTTGAAGCCTTTAAAGCCATGCATGCACGTAAAGTTTGCAACTTTACGTGATAAGCACGCCCTAGAAGCTTGGATCTGTGATTTGGAGCCACTGCATGGCTCAAATGGGGTCTGTATGGAAACGGGACTGAATGGACTCGGCGAGTTGCAAGCTTGACTCAACGAGTCATATGAAGATAGCCATGGACTCAATGAGTTGGATGAGAAACTCGACGAGTCCGATGAAGATTGCCTTAGACTCGACGAGTTGTTCTACAACTCGGTGAGTCGGATGAGTTTTTCCCGAGAAAAGTAGTGTTTGAGTGAAATGGCTTCATTCCTTCATAGTTACACGTAAACTCAACAACTTTACGTGTTCAGATGGTCCTAAGGGCTCAGATCTATGAGTTAGAGGCCCTGGAATGGATTAGATTTCGATTGTATGGAATTTGCGATGGGACTCGACAAGTTGCTCTTCGGACTCGACGAGTCGAGTCGTGAGTCCCCGTATTCCTTTGAGTTGTGAGTTCAGGGTGAATCAGTGAGTGGGAAAGGGGCTCAGTGAGTTAAAGTCGGAGTTAGTAAAGGAGGGACTCGGTGAGTCTGCGCCGTGAGTTGGCGAGTCCACTCAACTAGAAGTTGACTTTGACTAAGGAGTTGACTTTGACCATGGGTAAAATAGTTATTTTACGCTGAGGGCATTTACAAGTAACTGATCTACTGTTTTTTAGATTTGTAGCCGGTCAGTTCTGGAGCAGCAGTCAGCCACTTTTAGAGTTAGCATCTTAGCAACCAGCACTATGAGGTGAGTTTTCCTTCCAGTAGGAACAAGTCTACGGCCACAATGTCGGCCTGCCTAGTTAGCAGTAGTTCCAGACTTTGGTCCGATGCAGTAGTTCAGTGTGCTTGATGTCTTTGTGATTCAAGCATGTCTTTGCGTTATGTGTTCCGAACTTCGGTCCGATGCAGTATGCAGTATATGTGTTTACGCTAGGGGATATGTTTATGCTATGCTATGTTATGCTCAAACAGTTTCCGGACTTCGGTCCGATGCAGGGGACAAGGTCCCAGTCAGTTCTAGATTTCGATCCGATGCAGTTAGTTCCGGACTTCGGTCCGATGCAGGGGACAAGGTCCCAGTCAGTTTTGGACTTTGGTCCGATGCAGTTTCCGGACTTCAGTCTGATGCAGAGGGCAAGGCTGGTTAGTTTCGGAGTTCGATCTGATGCAGTTTCCGGACTTCGGTCCGATGCAGTGGGAAAGACCTAATATGTGTTTATATGTTATTGTATGGTGTGTGGTAGTCTGGGGGAGCTCACTAAGCTTTGTGCTTACAGTTTCAGTTTTGCTTTCATGTACTTCCGCAAGCAAAGGGAAGAGCTCGGGATGATGGCATTGCACACACCACAGCTTCAACTTTTATCCTGGGAGTTTATTTTAGATTCTATGTTATGTTGTTACGGATGTTTTGTTATGACACATCTATTATAACTTTTTGGGATTTATGACGTACGGTTTTATGATATATTATAAATCGTTGATAACCTTAGTATATTTAAACAAAAAATTTTGGGTCGTATTTTGGATCGTTACAATAAATGACAGCATGTATTATATCAAGTATACACATAAGTTGATTCTTAACAAGGAATGCAATCAGACCAAGTTAGTAAGTGAGATCAAACTTAGTGATTAAGTCAAGACTGACTTGCTCCGAAGGAGAGATTTATAATTCAGATTTAGTTTGAGAGAATTCAGATAGTAAGAAGTAGATGAGAGAGCAAGTTATGAATTTCAATAGATATAAGATTCAATATCTATAGATGTGTATTAAATCAGAAAGAGAGAACTCCTTTTTTTAGAGTCTCAAAGCTTACAAAGACCTATCTGCTTATGTGTGCCATGCAAGGCACATTGGATAAAAGAGAGTACATTAAGAAAAACAGATAAAAGACTAGACTAAGTGATGATGACGATGACTGCGGTTGCGGTACTTTGATTGCGGATGAGAGCGTGGTTGTGGATAAAGGAGAGGTTGCATTTTGTAATAAGTTTAAGAGGGTCACTTCTATGTTTCAACAATACAGAAAAACAAAAGGACAATTGATCATTGCTACTCTTGGATTCAAACCTACATATTGATTTTAAGATATTTAAAATTACATACATAATAACTATATTCATGTATGATTATAGCTATGTTTATAATGATTATAGATGTTATATATATATATATATATATATATATATATATATATATATATATATATAGATTAAAAAAACCATTCATGTTTGTTATGAATATACATTTAAAAAAGATTCACTTGATCATATTTAATATATCATAAACTAATTATTTTACTTATCATAACTAGCACCACAAAATCCTACCATGCACTGAATAAACAAACATGTAGGAATCCAGGAATTCTGAATTCTCAATTAAAATTTGAAAAATAAATAAAGCTTATATAGGTTAAAATAGGGTCCAATTACCTTATTGTTCCTGAATTCATATGATGTTGATTTTGTGGGTTCATGGTTTGTCTGTGCACCTTTGCAACTGCATTCCATCAGTTGATTACCTTCATCACATGAATCAAAACAGATTCCGCAAATTGATTCTTCCTCATTAATTTCTTCATCGTTATCCACTTCCACACAACCGTTTCGATCTTCATTCAAACAAAATTGTTTCAAAAAAATTGGAATATGAAAATCAAAACGCATGTGTATACAACAAAAATGTACCATTAGCACTATCGATCTTCATTCGAAACATGAACTAGAAGAAAAAAATATGAAAAAGGATGATAATCACAACTTCAAACCACCATGGTCACACTCGGTGTGCAGTCCCAATACCGGTGTACGATCACCTATATCGCCGCCAATATACCTCCAACACTACTGCTTCACCCTCCTCCTTCTCGACTCACTCTAAATCCTCGTGTACTCTCTCATCTGTTTCACATTTTTAGATGCTATCGTGGTGTAGAGATGAGCTACGGAAGCAACGAGGCGTGCCCTAGGTATATATATATATATATATATATATATATATATATATATATATATATATATATATATATAGAGAGAGAGAGAGAGAGAGAGAGACGACAAATTAAAAGGAAAGATATCATTGTGGGGGAGAAGTTATAGAAATTAAATAAACATTTAATTACTTTTATACCCTTTTCACCATTTCAAAGTTACACTTTAATACCAATAAATTTCATAATTTACGTAAATGGTCTGTATGATAATAGCCTTAGATTTGAATATTTAGATGGTCTAGATCTTTTCTCGCATTCTCAACCTTTTGGTTGTTCTCTTTTGATCATGGGACGAACCATATCCAAAGAGGTTCGATTACGCATCTCAACCACACTATTAAGCTGTGGTGTTCTAGGAGGTGTCAATTGTGAAACATTTCCACGCTCCTTGAGGTAGTCGTGGAACTCGATACTAAGATACTCACCACCCCTATCGCATCTGAGCATCTTGATCTTCCTGCCCAATTGATTCTCGACTTCATGTTTGAATTCTTTGAATTTTTCAAAGGTTTCTAACATATGCTTGATTAAGTAGATATATCCATATATGCTATACTCATCGGTAAAAGTCACATAAAATCGATTCGCATCCCTTGTGGTGGATTGTAAGGGCCCACACACATCAGTGTGTATGAGATCCAACAATCCCTCACCTCTTTCACACAAACCAGTGAAATGTGATTTTGTCATCTTTCCAAGTAAACAAGATTCGCATGTATCATCCAAACTAAAGTCAAACGATTCCAACACTCCATCCTTTTGGAGTTGGGTAATGCACTTCTTTTTGACATCTCCAAGATGACAATGCCACAAGCATGCTTTGTCTAAACCATTAGATGAATCAGCGTGCAACACATTATTTCCTAAATTGTCTACAACCATCACAGTTTCATATACACCGTCACAAGGCAATGCTTCAAAATAAAATACAAAATTAAAATAAGTATTAATAGAACTAATTTCATTATTAAATGAATATCTAAATCCTTGTCTGTATAAAATATGAAAAGAAATAATATTCCTCGCCATTTCTGATAAATAGAAACAGTTATTCAAGTCTAAACATAATCCACTACTAAGCTTCAAAGAATAAACGCCGATCTTGATAACAGGTGATGATCTCCTATTGTCCATTATCAGGTTCATCTTCCGAAGCTCCACATTCCTACTTTCTCTTAGTCCCTACAATTCAGAGAAAATGTGAAACCACATCCTGTATCAAGGACTCAAGAATTAGAATGCAATGAATTTTTAGACAAAATAGTGTAAATACTTGTCGAGGTAGGCTTGATCTCGCCATCCTTAATGTCATGCAGGTACTTAGGGCAGCTTCTCTTCCAATGCCCCTTGTCTTAGCAGTAGAAACAAATTGCATCTTTTGAATCAGAGGCAGAGGGAGCAAAACAGAATTTTGCTTTGGGTCCACTAGAATAAGACTCATCATGAGATTTTCCCTTCCATTTTTTCTTAGAGGGAGCTTTACTCCTTTTCCCCTTCCCTTATCCAATAGCCAGGACTGGAGCAGCAGCAAGAGTAGGAGTGGATTCAATACTTTTCCCTTTAAATCCATTTTTAGCGGTTCTTAGTGTTGGATAAGGTGTCTAAGTCGATAACTTATTTGGTATATACTTGACCCGACCCGGCATGATCCATTTGGGTTGCACTTCACCCAAACTATTTATGGATAATTTTATGAGAATTGTATACTTACGATTTATTAATATATTATAAGTTATAATATATTAGTATAAAGTCATGTTATTTAATTAGTTTTAATCTTGAATTAATTATGAATAAATTTAGTGATTAAAAGGAAGACTAATTAAATCATGGGCTATTATATATATATATATATATATATATATATATATATATATATATATATATATATATATATATATATATATATATATATATATATATATATATATATATATATATATATATATGGTGTGGGCTAATACTCATTTGTTAATGGGTTAAGCTTATATGGAAGTCCATGGAGCTTTTAACCCATGGATCCTTGGAAAGGAAAAGACATGGGTTATTAGGGTTTCACCCTAACCATGCACACTATATAAACTAGCTTATGTTGCATGAAATAGCACCCTAGAGTGTGTATGTAAGGTGTGGCCGATTTCTAAGAGTGTGTATACTCTCTCATAAAGTTTTCCAAGTTTGTGGTGATCTGTGATTTCCATTTGAGGCATTCACATTATTGGTGCTTGGCTCTCAAACTCCAAGGAATCAACACTCATCAAAAGGTATGTAATTCATCTAGTTCCTTTTATGTTTAAAAGTTCCCCATGCCATGCTAGATAAGTTATAAGCCTTGGAAAACAAATTTTGCATGTATTTAGACAAACATAGATCCAAGGTTTATTAGGGTTACATGTACACTTAGGAAGTGTTAGAATGCTCAAAACCCAACAGTGGTATTAGATCCTAGGGTTGTTTGTTTGATACTTGATGCAAAATAGAGAAAAAAAGTCAATTTTATTGCTGTCTGCATGATGAACTCGCCGAGTCCATGACCAAATTCATCCTACTCGTCGAGTAGGTTCGTGCACTCGGCGAGTAGAAGCCTCAAAATGCAGATTTTCGACTTTTGCTGCTGGAAATGGACTAGAAACATTACCCTAAACTGTTTTGGTGTTTTAAAACTTTTTTTATTTGGTGTAATGGTTGTTCTAATCCATTTACAATAGCTTATATTAAAATTTCATGCTTTGTATGTGTTCATATAATTCTTGAAACTTTGATGATCATGTTCATGTTCTTATGAATTTAGAAGATGATAGGAATTATTTGTTGAACAGTTTAGGATTAATTCTTGATCATTTATGTGTTCTAATGGAGTCCATAATTTGTCCTCAAGTTATAGATATCCAAAGGTCACTTCTTTTAAACACACATTTAAAACACATAAGTTACATAAAAATGAAGAGTCCTCATTTTTATGAACCTTTAATTCATAAGTTATGAAATGAAAAGTTGTGAATGGTTACGAAACTTGTCCTCAAGTTTTTGGAATTTGTAAAGTTTCACACACTTTAATAAACTTTAATTCCACCCCTTAGAGTTTTAATAGTTAAAATTCAACACTTATACTATTTATAACATTAATGGTTGATTATTATATATATGTATAAGAATAAGTCGTTTTACCGTTAGTAGGCCTCATTCACGAAGTCGGTCTATAAGTGGGGTATAAGGTTGTTGCCTATAAAATGGCAGCTTGATAGGTGTCCACTCTCACACACCGCTTCCTTGATCGGTGGGGGGTCGTTAGCCGAACGGGTAGGACAATGACTTTAAATTCTCATTAAAAGTATAATGATTATTATAAAGTAACTAAAAATTTGTAATTCCCAATCTTAGTTACCTTAGGAAAAATATGAACATTGTGCTAGTCCATGGAATTCACACTTTGTACCTTACCAAGTCGTTGGTGGAGCGTGTGTGGTTACCCGACACACTAACTTGGACTAGTAAGGATCACGAAGGGTGACTTAATGTTTGTCATAGATCAATGGAGCGTGTGTGGTTAACCGGCACATTGATTAGGTGATAATATTAAGGGTACCAAGTGAATTAGCATGGTTATTCACACCTTGTTTTGTGATCCTCGGCATCCCAGTCACAAAACTTGAAGGGCATAATCGAGATTGAAACATGCCATTGAAAAGTTCAATGAATCTCAAAAGAATCTAGGAATTTCAAACCAATTAAAACCTAATAATTCATTTCATTTTTCATGGTGGAAATTGGTGGATCGTCATTCACCTACCTTTCAAATATGTTATTACTTAGATTATGACATCCCTATTCTAAGTATAATATATTGTGATTGGATCCTAGCCTTAATATTACATTTGGGTGTCTTATTAAGGACTCTATATATCTAATCTAAACTTAATTTCTTCTTTCAGATGTCTTCCAACAACAATGCTTCAGGCTCTAACCCAATTGGCTCTTTCTCTCTCATGAATCTTTGTGGGAGAGTCATCTTTGATGGTTCCAACTTCATGGACTGGATTAGGAACATCAAGATGGTTACTCGTTATGAGGACAAAGAATATGTCCTCGATAAGGAGTTAAAGGTGCTTGATGAGTCCACTGCTACTCCTGAGGAGGTCGATGAATTCAGGACGCATGAGAGAGATGATACTAAGGTAGCATACATCATGATGGCCACGATGACAGTCGAGCTCCAAAAGTCCTATGAGGACTTTTACCCTTTTGAGATGCACCAAGACCTGATGGAAAGGTACCATCAGAGTGCTCTTCAGGAGCGGTATGAAATAATCTCCTCCATGATAACAACCCGCATGAAGGATGGTGAATCCATCCCGGGCCACATGCAAAAGATGCAAAGGTATGTGGACTGTTTGCTCAAGCTAAATGTGAACTTCCCTGAGGAGTTGGCAATTGACATCATTTTGCAATCCTTACCTTCTTGCTATGACCAATTTCGTATGACATAGCATATGAACAAGGAGGAAGTTACTCTTAGCAAACTTCAAGGACTCTTGAAGACCGCTGAAACCGGTCTTAAGGGCAAGTCGGTTGTTACCTCTATTACTCCTACTCCAACATCCACCCCTCTTTTGGCTATCGGGCAAGGCAAAGGGAAAAAGAGGAAGCCCCTTTGAAGGGTACCAAGGGAAAGTCTCTTGAAGGCTCCTCATTAAGGACCAATAGCAGTTCTGTCACTCCTTCTGCCATTCCCAAGGATGCTAATTGCTACTATTGCCAGGACAAGGGGCACTGGAAGCGAAACTGCCCTAAGTACTTGCAAGATATGAAGGATGTGAAAGTGAAACCCACCCACGCAGGTATTTACACAATATTGTCTAATAACTCACCATATTCTAACTCTTGGGTGCTTGATACAGGATGTGGTATTCACATATGTTCTGATTTGTAGGGCCTAAGAAGAAGTGAGGATGTGGAGCACAGGAAGATAAACTTGATCATGGGGAATAGGAAGGCTTCACCTGTTTCCAAGATTGGAGTTTATACTTTGTTGCTAAATAATGGGTTAAAATTAGATTTGAATAAATGTGTGTACTCGTCTGAAATGGAGAGAAATATTATTTCTTTTCATGGCTTGTACAAACAAGGTTTTACCTTTTCGTTTGATAATGAATGTGGTGGTATTGATGCTTTCTTTAATAATGTGTTTTATTTTAAAGCATTACCTTGCGATGGTGTGTATGAAACTGTGTCGGTTGTAGACAACTTAGGAAATAATGTATTGTATATTGATTCTTCTACTAGCCTAGATAAAGCATCATTATGGCATTATTGTCTTGGACATGTAAACAGGCAACGCATAGGCCAACTCCAAAAGGATGGAGTCTTGGAATCATTTGACCATAAATCGGATGATAGTTGTGAATCTTGTCTACTTGGAAAGATGACAAAATCACCCTTCACTGGTACTTGTGAACGGGGTGAGGGTTTGTTGGACCTAATACATACTGATGTGTGTAGACCATTCAAAACCAACACAAGGGATGCTAATCGGTATTATGTGACTTTTATTGATGATTTTAGTAGATATGGTTATGTCTACTTAATCAAACATAAGTCAGATACCTTTGAAAGGTTTAAAGAATTTAAACAAGAAGTATAAAATCAATTGGGCAGGAACATTAAGATGCTTCAATCCGATAGAGGTGGTGAGTATCTTAGTACCGAGTTCCTTGACTATCTTAAGGAGTGTGGGATTGTCTCACAATTGACTCCTCCCAGGACACCACAGCTGAATGGTGTAGATGAGAGGCGTAATCGAACATTTTTAGACATCGTGCACTCTATGATGAGTTGAGCTTCGCTACCAATCTCTTTTAGGGGGTATGCCTTATAGACTGTCGCCCATATCCTTAATCTAGTCCCTACAAAGAAGGTTACCAAAACACCTCCTGAGATGTGGACCGGGAAGGTTCCCAATTTGGACCACATCAAGATTTGGGGTTGCGAGGCTTTCGTGATGTGTGAAACTCATGACAAGCTCGAACCCCGAAGTGAAAGGTGTATTTTCATCAGCTACCCACGGAAATCCTTCAGTTACCTCTTCTACAGTCCCAGTGAGAATGTGGTCTTTGTAGCAAGAAGAGGGGTCTTTCATGAGAGAGAGTTTATAAGCCAAGGAGACAGTGGGAGGCAAATTGACCTTGAAGAAATTCAAGAATCAATTGGTGAAGGAACCTCAGACACTAGCAATCAACCTGAGAAGGAAACTCTTATTGAGCCAGCTGACGAGTCTGTACCTCTGAGGCGTTCCACACGGGTTAGGAACACACGTGAGTTTTATTATGGTTTTCATATTACTACGGAAGGTGATACAATTATCAGTGATAGTACACTGATAAATTTGGATGAACCTAGCAGTGTTAAGGAAGCCATGGCAGGCCCGAAGTCTGCTAAATGGAAGCAGGCTATGGACATCGAGATACAGTCCATGTATGACAATCAAGTTGTGAACTTGGTTGACAATGTACTAGACCATAAAAGAGTCGGGTGCAAATGGATCTTCAAGAAGAAGATCGACATGGAAGGAAAAGTGCACACTTATAAGGCTCGACTGGTTGCGAAGGGTTTTACTCAGACTGAGGGTATTGATTATGATGAAACCTTCTCACCGGTAGCAAATATTAAGTCTATTAGGGTTATGCTAGCCATTACTGCATTTCATGATTATGAAATATGGAAAATGGATGTCAAAACCGCTTTTCTTAATGGAAAGTTAGCTGAGGATGTGTACATGAATCAGCTAGAGGGTTTTGTCAATGCAGAATACCCTAATAGAGTGTGCAAGCTTGAGAAATCCATTTATGGATTAAAACAAGCATCTCGTAGCTGGAATCTTTGTTTCGATGAGAAGGTCAAAGAGTTTGGCTTCTCGAGAAGTGTAGATGAGTCTTGGGTGTATGTCAGAGCTAGTGGGAGTATAGTTAGCTTCTTGGTACTGTATGTAGATGACATAATACTTATAGGAAATGACATCCCAACCTTGCAGGAGGTTAAGTCCTGCCTTGGGATGTGCTTTGCTATGAAGGACCTAGGGGAAGCTGCTTATATCCTAGGGATAAGGATATTAAAAGAAAGGAGTAAAAGACTAATTGGACTTAGTCAGAGTACCTGCTTGGATATCAACATGCAGAATTCCAAGAAAGGAGATTTACCGATCCAAGCAATGCCAAACTGAGTAAGAATCAGATTTCGAGTACAGAGGCTGAGATCGCAGAAATGAGTCGATTACCGTATGCTTCCGCTGTAGGCTCAATTATGTATGCTATGACTTGTACCCACCCTGATGTGGCCTTTTCTTTGAGCATGGTCAGCAGATATCAAGGGAACCCCGGCAAGGCTCATTAGACCGCGGTAAAGAACATTCTCAAGTACCTGCGGAGGACTAAGGATTGGATCCTTACCCTTGGTGGGAGTGATGACTTGAGAGTATTATGGTATAGTGATGCTAGTTTTTAGACAAATAGGGATAACTTCCGCTCTCAGTCGGGCTAGGTCTTTACCCTAAATGGAGGGGCAATCTCTTGGAAGAGTTCCAAGCAGGAGACGGTGGCTGATTCGACTTGTGAATCAGAGTATATAGCAACGAGTGAAGCAGCGAAGGAGGCGATATGGCTGAAGAACTACATTGGAGACCTTGGAGTTGTACCAGCTATTAAGGAGCCTATGGAGATTTTCTGTGACAACAATAGTGCGGTTGCCTTAGCCAAGGAACCGAGAGATCATGGCAGATCCTGACACATTGACATAAAATATCACTTCATAAGACACAAGATAGAAATAGGACTCCTCGTGGCAAAGAGGGTATCATCAGATGAGAACCCTATAGATCCCCTTACGAAGGGACTGACGAGGGTTAAGCATTTGCAGCATGCGAGGCGCATCGGGCTGAGGGACGATATTAGTTTTACATATTAGATAGGATTTTCTGAAACTTTAAAATGTAATCGACATTTGATGATGAATAAAATTTGTGATTTATGTATAAGTAAAGTGTTGCTATCATTGTCAATTATTTACTATTGTTTCAGTTTTGCATGTTATTTGTAAGGTCCAAATATGGATCTTTACCAGTAGTTAAGCAACAATCAATCACACAAGAAGAATAAGATGAAAAGGAACCAAGCTTGCACATGATTATATTCAATAAATCGTCAGGTACAACTCGATGGAATCTGTGTAAACGCAACGGCATCAACAACCACAAAAGACCGACTCCTCCACTATTTATACAAGACCAGACCGTAAACTGGGTTTGCTACCGTAAACAGGGTTTACGGCCGTAAACTAGTTTACGACCGTATACATAGTTTACGGTCTTAAACTCACAGACAATCCAAAATGCATACACAACTCATAAATAGTATTACAGACTCTATCCAAAACAATATACACCCAAAGCCTAGACCAAACCATTAACTGGACCCTTCAATCTCCCCCTTGGTTTGGTGCTAGCTTGAACTCAGTCCTTGTCGACCACCAGCACGTCAGATCTTCCCATTGCTCCATTCAATATTTTCTTGTCAATGATCGTAGCCACCATCAGTGTGTACTCTTTTGTAGCAGGCTCAAAAACTTCTTCAGCTACTATAATCTGATGATTTGCAAGCTGATGTATGTCCCGCTTGCCAAATTAAAGCAAATCCCTTTTGTCATACAGGCGGATACAATGTTCCTTGAGTTTGATAACAACAGCATCTGATGAATCATCATACACCCAATATAGCATGGACTGAAGAGACCCATCAGGAAAATTTTGAAGAACGGGAATATGTTTGACTTGAGCAGTAGCAGGCCACATCACTATACGAAGAGGCTCACTTGTCTTGGGATCAATGATATGCTTGTGAACTTCAACAAAAGATTCTGCAGTCTTCATTGACGGAAAGCCTTTGGCCACTTTATCATCCAAGAAAGATTTGAACTGACTAGCTCTAGGATTTCCTGATGGATTTGAGAAGTAGGCTTTGGATAGATCGATAAGGTCAACCTTAGTAAAGGAATGAAAATCATGAGCATCCTTGTATAGTTCCATATTCCCGCTCTTCCTTCTCACCATAAACATGTCCATAGTGTCATGGAATCCCCACGAAACGATCCCTGACCTATCACCATAGGTGTGCCTGAAATTATGAGTGCTTAGATCTGTGAAGGTGATTTGGGGCTTATCCCTAGGTTCCTTATGATCCACACTTCTCTTGAATAACCATTTGCCTTTGTTAGCCAATTTGTCAGCAACCTTCTTCTTTTTAGCACCTTTTGATGCTGCTGCCCTTGAAGCTTGTTCCGGATCCTTTTCAAAACGATCCACGATGATGGAGGATCTGATTGGTTGAGAAACAACGGGAGCGTCAGCACTTGGAGCGTCTTGAATGGGAGGATTGATCTGTGATTCGTCAACAGGTGACTTAAATTCATCACCAAATTTATCTTCTAGTTTCTTCTTCAAATCGAGGAAGTTGGTGGTTAGGAGGCCAAATTGTGTCTGAAGATCAATAATTTGCTTCATCTTCAGAGCGTTGTCTTTGCTAAGCTCGGCCACTTGAATACTGAGCTCTGTGTTTTCTGTTTCAAGGTTAGCGACCTTGATGACTAGCTCAATATTTCTTTGATCAAGATCAACATTCTTCTGATTTAGAACGTCAACCAGATTCTAGAGTCCACGAAGTGAAGGAGATTCTTCTCTTGAACCGTCACCCCCGATAAAAATTCGTTTGCCGCGAGAGGGTGGCATAGAAAATTTGTAACAGCCCGGAATTTCAGGTATTTATTTAAATTATTTTTGGGGCACATTTAGGGGGGGACTCGGCGAGTTGGTGCATGACTCGCCGAGTAGGGCCATGGTCTTGGTCGCAGTCGCAGATACGCGACTGGACTCGGCGAGTCGACGCTGTTCAGCTGAACCCTAGCCGTTTCGATTCTGAATCGTTTATATTGATCTTATGGCCGTCATGTCGCTTCTTTTGGCCGATTGAAGATACCTTGGGAGGTTGTGGGCATCTGGAGCAAGAGTGAGGGCTAGAGGAAGCTTGAAAGATTGTTAGACAAGGAGAGGCAAGTTGGTGATCAAAGGAAGTCCAAGGATTCGAGTACTGGAGGTTGGGGACACAGGGAACACGTTTCCAGGTAATCTTCGGATCATAATCTGTGGCTTTTGCGTTGTATGCGAGTTTAGGGTTTAGGAAACCCATTTAAGGAATTGTTAGATTATAGTGTTGTTATAAGTGTTTAAAAACCCCTGTATTAGTATATGTGAAAGTCCAGGAAGCCCCATATCTATATACTTCGAAATCATGCGAAATACAGGAGGCAGCGGATTGACTGCATGGCGAGGACTCGCCGAGTCCAATGATCAGACTCGGCGAGTAGCTTGAAGATTCACCAGGACTCGCCGAGTTGTTCTTCAGACTCGGCGAGTAGCTTAAAGATTCACTAGAACTCGCCGAGTTGTTCTTCAGACTCGGCGAGTAGCTTGAAGATCTACTAGGACTCGCCGAGTCGTTCTTCAGACTCGGCGAGTGGAGTCAGGATGTCTATACTCGCCGAGTTGCCCTTTGCACTCGACGAGTCCGGTCAAGATTGACCGTTGACCTGTATGTAACTTAGTAGGGTCAGTTGTCTTGTTTGATAAGATCATTAATAAAGGTATGTGGTATTATAGGGAACCTGTGGATTAGCGGATCGAGTGCGAGTAGCTCGAAGGGTTTATAGCTTGCATACTACGAGGTGAGTCTTCTCACTATACTTCACCCGGAAGGGTTGACTGTGAGACCGGAAGGTCGTATGTGTTATATTTATGCTATGTCTAGAAAGGTAGATGCTTTATATGTGATGTATGCTTATATGTGATGTATGCTTATACGGGCCGGAAGGCGAGACTTTATGTGATAGAAAGGACGGTATGATGTATGACTTATGTGTTATGTGCGTTATGTTACATGTGTTATGTTTTATACTATTATGGGCCGGAAGGCAAAATACTATGGGCCGGAAGGCAATTTAATACGGGCCGGAAGGCGATATGTTATGGGCCGGAAGGCGATTATGTTACAGGCCGGAAGGCAATGTTATGTGGACCGAAAGGTCCGGGCCGGAAGGCGTATGTGGGTAAGTCGTATACTGGGGAACTCACTAAGCATTTATGCTTACTAGTTGTGTTTATGTTTTTCAGGTACTAGTGATGACCGTGGGAAGGCGCCGGCGTGACACGTACACACTGCCATTGTTGAAGATTCTGGAGATTTATTATTTTTACTTTTGAAATAAACTTGGAATAAACCCTTTTGTCGAATAATGATGTTTTGTTTTAAATGAAAATTTTATTTGAAAATTTGAGCTGTTACAATTGGTATCAGAGCCTTGGTTTGAGGGATTCGGGTGTACTTTTGGGTGCAACTGAACTCAGACCGGGGATTTGAGGAAAAACCTTTTTAAATAATAAGGACACAACGTTTTATAAATGATAAGGCGGTAAAACAAGGATGGAGCAGTGTGTACGAGCAGCCAGCGTCCGAACGGTAAAGATCCCCAGAATACCTTACGATGTTATGTTACGTACTGAATTATGAATTGTATGCATGCTAGAAGACTAGGTATACATGATAGGACTAGAATTGCCTGTTTTGTGATGCCTTAGTCTAGGGAGATTGCTTATATGAGATATTTGGTAGCGTGCAAGTAGATAGTGCATACTAGAGGTAGAGTACTCATTATTCGGGATTTGGGGAGGAAGATTTGGGACAAATACTGATACGGTGTGGTCGGTAGTATTGGGCCCGTACTACCGAAGGCACCGGATCAGTGGAAGACTCAAGTAAGAATCCCTGGAAATCGGAGACTGGGTAGGGCGCGTATCGAGTACAATTGTACTTGGTGGAGTCTCTGATGATTTTATGTTGTATTTCAGAGACATCATGGTTATCACACGCAATGGGGCGAGTTCGAGCGGTGCGAGTGACGAGGAGATTCGTCAGATTATTCAGGAAGAGGTAGCTGCGGCGGTCCGGGCTGAGATCCCGGAGATGTTTGGGTCTATTAAGACCACGCTGATGGAGGAATTTGAGGCGCGGTACGCCGCACTTACTGAAGCTGCAGTTGCTGCCGCTACCGCAGCTGTGGCTGCTGCCAGGCCGCAAGGGGGTGATTCATTACTATTCAGGGAATTCAGCAACACGAAACCCCCTGAATTTGATGGGACGCAGGATCCGATTGCAGCTATGAGGTGGATCGCCGACATCGAGGGGTGCTTCTATACTTGCTCATGCCCGGAGCACTTGAGGGTACGGTTCGCCTTGAAGCAGCTCCGTCTGGGAGCGAAGGATTGGTGGAAGTTCGTGACGGCGAACTTCACTCAGGCAGAGATTTCGGCGGTGACATGGGAGAGGTTTACGGAGATGTTCAGGGACGAGTACGTTCCCCCGGTAGAGAGGGAGCGATTGATTCAGGAGTTCTTGACCCTTAAGCAGGGTACTGATTCCGTGGCAGTGATCACACGGAAGTTTCATGAGAGGGCAATGTTCTGCCCCGAGCTGGTATCTATGGAGCAGTCGCGGATGAGCCGCTATTTGGGTGTGTTGAAGAGGGAGATCCGGGAGTTTGTGTCAAACTCCACCTATCGTACTTTCACTGAGCTTCAGGCGAACGCCAGGAAGCGCGAGATCGAGTTGGAGACTCAAGCGAGGGAGGAGGCTGAGTCTCGGCAGGTGGATCGACGGCCGGCCCAGTCTCAGCCGGCAGCCAAGCGGACTAAGTTCGCTGATTCGAGGATGGGAGGTTCGAAGGGTCGCACTTGCGCGAAGTGCGGCAAGAGTCACGAGGGGGCGTGTCGAGCCGGTGGTTGCTACAAGTGTGGCAAGGAGGGACATATTGCCAGGGATTGCCCTAAGGGGTTTATGGTTTGCTTTCACTGCAACCAGACAGGCCATCAGAAGGCCGAGTGTCCGCAACTTCGTCAGGGAGCTACACCTACTACCCGGACTACTGAGACCCGACCGACGAAGGTCGAGGCCCCGAGGGCTCGCAGGAGAGCCTTTCAGCTGACTGCGGAGGAGGTCCGCGCTGCGCCCGATGTTGTGGCAGGTATGTTATCATTCACGTATTTAATTAAAGGTCGAAATGTTATGCTTATGTTAATGTATGTGTAGGTACTTTCCTTGTGAACTCTATGCCTGCTCTAGTGTTATTTGATTCGGGTGCGAGTAGATCGTTTGTATCGTTAGCTTTTAGTCAGCACATTGACATTAGTCGTGAGCCGTTAAGTCGACCTTTGAGCGTTTCTATTGCGGCTGAGAGGGTGATTTGTGCTACGGAGGTTCTTCGGGGATGTGTGCTAGAGATCTTCGGGGTCGCGTTTCCGATTGACCTCATTCCTATTACGATGGGGGATGTCTGTGTCATTGTAGGCATGGACTGGTTGAGCCGATTCAGCGCTGTTATCGACTGCGGGCGTCAGCTGGTGACTATACGAGACCCTAGTGGGGGAGTTCTTACGGTATACGGCGAGGGTACCCGTTCGGGATCAGCTTTTTGTTCGGCCGCTAGGGCGAGGCAATGCCTACAGCGGGGATGTAACGGTTTTGTGGCGTATGTGATGGATACGCGGGAGAGTTCCGAGAGACCGAAGACATTGAAGGAGGTTCCAGTAGTGCGCGAGTTTCCAGATGTTTTTCCCAAGGATTTGCCGGGAATACCTCCTGCGAGGCAAGTGGAGTTTGGTATCGATCTAGTTCCAGGGGCTGCGCCTATTGCGAAGGTGCCTTATCGTCTTGCACCTCCAGAGATGCAAGAATTGTCCTCGCAACTTCAGGAGTTGTTGGGGAAGGGATTTATTCGGCCGAGTAGCTCGCCGTGGGGAGCACCGATTCTGTTCGTCAAGAAGAAGGATGGTTCACACCAGATGTGTATCGATTACCGGGAGCTGAACAAGGTGACAGTTAAGAACCGCTATCCGTTACCGAGGATCGATGATCTATTCGATCAGTTGCAAGGGGCATCTTGGTTTTCCAAGATTGATTTGAGATCAGGGTACCATCAGGTAAGAGTGCGGGATGAGGACGTCCAGAAGACAGCCTTTAGGACGCGGTATGGGCATTACGAGTTCGTGGTGATGCCTTTTGGGCTCACCAATGCCCCAGCAGTGTTCATGGATCTCATGAACAGGGTATGCAGGCCGATGCTGGATCGGTCTGTGATTGTGTTCATCGACGACATTCTGGTGTATTCGCGGTCTAGGGAGCAGCATTAGGGACATTTGAGGGAGGTCCTTGAGGTACTGAGGTCGGAGAAGCTATATGCAAAATTCTCCAAATGTGACTTCTGGTTACGGGAGGTTCAATTTCTGGGGCACGTTGTAAATCAGGCAGGGATATTAGTCGATCCGGCCAAGGTGGAAGCGGTGATGAGTTGGGAGGTACCGAAGTCACCTTCGGAGATCAGGAGTTTCCTTGGGTTGGCGGGGTACTATCGAAGGTTCATTAGGGACTTCTCCAAGATCGCGGTGCCGCTTACCAAATTGACCCGAAAGGGTGTTACATTTTCATGGGGACCCGAACAGCAGACTTCCTTCGAGACACTTCGTCAGAGACTGTGCGAAGCACCAGTATTAGCTCTTCCGGAAGGGATGGAGGACTTTGTCATATATTGCGACGCATCGATCTCAGGACTGGGTGCAGTGTTGATGCAGAGGGGCCATGTGATAGCCTATGCATCGAGGCAGCTGAAGCCTCACGAAGCGAGATATCCCACGCATGACTTAGAGTTGGGGGCAGTAGTGTTCGCCCTCAAAATTTGGCGTCACTACCTGTACGGGGTTCGTTGTACCATATACACGGACCATAAGAGTTTGAAGTATTTGATGGATCAACCCAACCTAAACATGCGTCAGAGGAGATGGTTAGACGTGGTTAAGGATTATGACTGTGAGATCCTATACCACCCAGGCAAGGCTAATGTGGTAGCTGATGCATTGAGTCGTAGGGCGGAGAGTACTCCATTGCGAGACGTATGTTTGAGATTGACGGTGATGACTCCGGTATTAGATGCTATTCGTGGGGCACAGGCCGAGGTTGTGAAGTCTGGGATGCAGAAACAGGAGCGGGTCGTCGGGTTGATTTCAGAGTTCGTTACGGATGGGCGGGGACTTCTGACATTTCAGGGTCGGATCTGGGTGCCATTCGTGGGCGGTACACGTGTTACTTTGATGGAGGGGGCGCACAGATCGAAATTCTCGATCCATCCCGGTGCTACGAAAATGTATTTGGATTTGAAAAAGGAGTACTGGTGGCCTTGCATGAAGAGAGACGTTGCCTGGTTCGTTGAGAGGTGTTTGACCTGCCGTAAGGTTAAGGCCAAGCACCAGAGACCGCACGGTAAGTTGCAACCCTTGGAGATTCCTGAGTGGAAGTGGGATCAGATCACGATGGATTTCATCACCAAATTGCCGAAAACTACCAGGGGAGTCGATGCGATTTGGGTGATTGTGGATAGGCTAACAAAGAGTGCACACTTCCTTGCCATTAGCGAAAGTTCATCAGCAGAGAAGTTGGCAGAGTTATATGTGAGAGAGATAGTATCTCGGCATGGAGTGCCGACCTCGATTGTTTCGGACCGCGATGTACGTTTCACTTCCAGGTTCTGGAAGAAATTCCATGAGGAGTTGGGTACTAAGCTGCATTTTAGTACCGCATACCATCCCCAGACCGACGGTCAGAGCGAGCGGACGATTCAGACATTGGAAGACATGCTTAGAGCGTGTGTGTTAGACTTCGGGGGTAGCTGGGATGCGCATCTGCCGTTGGCTGAGTTTTCCTACAACAACAACCATCATTCGAGCATTGGTATGCCACCTTTTGAGTTGTTGTATGGTAGGAGGTGTCGGACTCCCATTTGCTGGGGAGAAGTGGGACAGAGAGTGATGGGCAGTACAGAGATCGTACTTCAAACGACCGAACAGATTCAGCGAGTGAGGCAGAGGTTATTGACCGCCCAGAGCCGACAGAAGAGTTATGCGGACAGACGCCGGTCCGAGCTCGAATTCCAGGTTGGCGACTTCGTTCTCCTAAAGGTTTCTCCTTGGAAAGGGGTAATTCGGTTCAGGAAGAGGGGCAAATTGGGGCCCCGGTTCATAGGTCCATTTCGGGTAATTGCAAGGGTAGGTCGGGTAGCTTATCGGTTGGAGTTGCCAGTGGAGCTGAGTCAGATTCACAATACCTTCCACGTATCACAGTTGAGGAAGTGTATAGCCGATGAGGCAGCAGTGGTTCCGTTAGAAGATATTCAGGTGGATGCGAGCCTGAATTACGCTGAGAGACCAGTAGCTATCAGGGATCGGAAGATCAAGGTTCTACGGAACAAGGAGATACCTCTGGTGTTGGTTCAGTGGCAACATCGGAAAGGATCGGAGATGACTTGGGAGCCGGAAAGAGAAATGCGGGAGCAACATCCGGAGTTATTCGCAGAATGAGACTTCGAGGGCGAAGTCTAGTTCTAGTGGGGGAGAGTTGTAACAGCCCGGAATTTCAGGTATTTATTTAAATTATTTTTGGGGCACATTTAGGGGGGGGACTCGGCGAGTTGGTGCATGACTCGCCGAGTAGGGCCATGGTCTTGGTCGCAGTCGCAGATACGCGACTGGACTCGGCGAGTCCAATAGGGACTCGGCGAGTCGACGCTGTTCAGCTGAACCCTAGCCGTTTCGATTCTGAATCGTTTATATTGATCTTATGGCCGTCATGTCGCTTCTTTTGGCCGATTGAAGATACCTTGGGAGGTTGTGGGCATCTGGAGCAAGAGTGAGGGCTAGAGGAAGCTTGAAAGATTGTTAGACAAGGAGAGGCAAGTTGGTGATCAAAGGAAGTCCAAGGATTCGAGTACTGGAGGTTGGGGACACAGGGAACACGTTTCCAGGTAATCTTCGGATCATAATCTGTGGCTTTTGCGTTGTATGCGAGTTTAGGGTTTAGGAAACCCATTTAAGGAATTGTTAGATTATAGTGTTGTTATAGGTGTTTAAAAACCCCTGTATTAGTATATGTGAAAGTCCAGGAAGCCCCATATCTATATACATCGAAATCATGCGAAATACAGGAGGCAGCGGATTGACTGCATGGCGAGGACTCGCCGAGTCCAATGATCAGACTCGGCGAGTAGCTTGAAGATTCACCAGGACTCGCCGAGTTGTTCTTCAGACTCGGCGAGTAGCTTAAAGATTCACTAGAACTCGCCGAGTTGTTCTTCAGACTCGGCGAGTAGCTTGAAGATCTACTAGGACTCGCCGAGTCGTTCTTCAGACTCGGCGAGTGGAGTCAGGGTGTCTATACTCACCGAGTTGCCCTTTGCACTCGACGAGTCCGGTCAAGATTGACCGTTGACCTGTATGTAACTTAGTAGGGTCAGTTGTCTTGTTTGATAAGATCATTAATAAAGGTATGTGGTATTATAGGGAACCTGCGGATTAGCGGATCGAGTGCGAGTAGCTCGAAGGGTTTATAGCTTGCATACTACGAGGTGAGTCTTCTCACTATACTTCACCCGGAAGGGTTGACTGTGAGACCGGAAGGTCGTATGTGTTATATTTATGCTATGTCTAGAAAGGTAGATGCTTTATATGTGATGTATGCTTATATGTGATGTATGCTTATACGGGCCGGAAGGCGAGACTTTATGTGATAGAAAGGACGGTATGATGTATGACTTATGTGTTATGTGCGTTATGTTACATGTGTTATGTTTTATACTATTATGGGCCGGAAGGCAAAATACTATGGGCCGGAAGGCAATTTAATACGGGCCGGAAGGCGATATGTTATGGGCCGGAAGGCGATTATGTTACAGGCCGGAAGGCAATGTTATGTGGACCGAAAGGTCCGGGCCGGAAGGCGTATGTGGGTAAGTCGTATACTGGGGAACTCACTAAGCATTTATGCTTACTAGTTGTGTTTATGTTTTTCAGGTACTAGTGATGACCGTGGGAAGGCGCCGGCGTGACACATACACACTGCCATTGTTGAAGATTCTGGAGATTTATTATTTATACTTTTGAAATAAACTTGGAATAAACCCTTTTGTCGAATAATGATGTTTTGTTTTAAATGAAAAATTTATTTGAAAATTTGAGCTGTTACAAAATTGTTCCTCTGCTAATAGGCTGGCAAGCCTAACCGAGGCTTCATCGTTATCTGGCCAGGGAGGAGAGAGATTTGTTTGGAATGCAGCACTCTGAGTTGCCAATCTCAGAACGAGTCTGCATCTTTTATTTGGTGGAGGAGAGGCTTGAGTGGTGGTGGGATCACTTTCCATTAGCGTAGATGTAGGTAAAACGACATTAAGGGGAGGAATCCCTGACACCATCACCATAGGAGTTGCTATTTCCACCGTTGGATTGGAAACAAGAGGTGCAACTACGAAAACTTCTTCCTTTTCCCTTGTCTCTGTTGTCATAGGATCAACTTCATCGACATCGTAATTTCTAAAATTTAAGAATTAAAATATTTTGAAAATTAAATTATGACAATTATAAAATAAAATAAAAAATAAAAATAAAAATAAAAATAAAAATAAAAATAAAAAATAAATGTAAACGTAGACAAAAAATTTATCTCAATATTTACTAAAATTTTCTTGTGATGTTGGGATCAAAGTTGTTAGACAACCTTAATCCACTTGTCGGTACCTTTCATATTCACATCTTTGTCTAATCAATCGTCGGTATTGTTATCCACTTAAACATGAAATTTTTTGACAAAATTAGGACATACTAACAATTGTAAGACAAAGAGATCCTAAGATCCTAGATATTATATCTGATCCTAAGTTCTTAGATACTATATCTTAAGGACCATTCATCTGACGACAACCAGGGATATTGTTGTCCACCTAAATTGAGAAACGAGATCTATAGACAATATTTGAGTGTTCAATTTTAATTGTACTGGAACATGTTTCCCGCTTCCTGATATGCCCCAGTAATCAAGGACTTCCAGAGTACTCATTACATCGTGTGAGCAGAAAATCATTAGGAGAGAGGATAGATTCAGATTATTATCACTTATAGTTTTAGAGGGATTAAGAAGTAGAAGGGTACATATGCTGTGTACCAGGTCAGATTGTTAGTCACACAAAGGTGATAACATATGGCTAACAGATAAGAGGAATTTCATAGATATAATATGCAGAGAAATAGAGTTGCATATGTTACAGTCCAGTTCGGATTTTGAGTCACGCAGAGGAGGTAACATATGACTAACAGACAGATAGAAAAGAAAACAATTTTCTATAGACCTAATTCATCGGAATTTACCAGTCGCCCCATCAATATCGGAATTAAGGACAGAATCCACACATCAAGGAAGAGTTAAACCACAATTCCAGATACGAGTTCATTTAATGTGACGAGTAGATTTCCATATATCTCTCTTTGCTCAACCTATCCAAGCATCGTATTGTCAGGCTAAGTGGATCTAACTAGGTCAAGATTTGTCAAGTCTATAGATTTCCTAAGTTCAGCTTTGCCTAGTCATGTCCATTTAGAATCTTTTGTGCCTACCGACGTATCAAACCAGAGCATAGACCCTTCAACTTCGGGTACGTTACGCAGACTTAGATTGTTTGTTATCACTAGATAATATCACTTCCCAGTATAATAATCACAAGCATAACTATTAGCAACAATATTTTTGATTTTTCCGAATTTTTGATGTTTTTCGATTTTTGATTTTTTTAATATTTTTGGATTTTTGAATGTTTTTCCGGAAAAAAAATAAAACAGAAACAAAACATTTTTGGATTTTTTTGGTTATTTCTCCTCCTAAATTTGTGCATGAGAGAGAATGAAATGACTAAAATGCGCAAATTTAACCTAAGCCTAACCAAAAAGTTTAATCCTCAAAACGAATCATTTTTAAAAATCCCACAAGCACATCGAATCGAGCTTTGTGAAAAGGCTTTGTGAATAGGTCCGCCACATTATTGTCAGTGGGAACATGTTCTAGCCTAATGAGCGAGCGCTCATAACAATATCCGATAAAATGAATTTTGATGTCAATGTGCTTGGTTTTGGAATGTTGGACTGGATTTTTAGCGATTTATATAGCAGCCTCATTATGACAATGAATTGGGGTTTCTAGATAGTTCAAACCATAGTCCAACAGCTGATGTTGGATCCATATGACTTGAGAGCAACAGGAAGATGTAGTGACATATTCCGCTTCTGCTGTTAAGGTTGAGACCGTATGCTGCTTCTTGCACTGCCATGAGACCAGTCTATCTCCAAGAAATTCGCATCCTCATGAAGTCGATTTTCTATCAAGATCACACCCGCCATAGTTGCTGTCTGCAAAAGCATAAAGGTCAAATTCGGGATTTTTCGGATACCAAAGGCCCAGTTTTGGGCAACCTTTGAGATACCGAAAAATCCGTTTAACAGCAATAAGATGAGAAAGTTTAGGATTGGCCTGGAAGCGTGCGCATTGACAGACCGCAAACATTATATATGGGAGACTAGCAGTCAGATACATGAGCGATCCGATCATTGATCGATAATACTTCTGATCTACGGATTCACCTTTAAGATCAGGAGCCAGTATAGGTCTTTCCGCCATGGGTGTAAGAGCAGGTTATGCGTATCGGAACCCGAACTTCTCCAACATATCATCCACATACTTTGCTTGGTGATTAGGATTCCGGTAGAAGATTGTTTGACCTAAAGCCCCATAAACCTGGTTATCTCTCCTAGAGAACTCATCTCAAACCTTTTCTTCATCACGCCTTCAAACTCTTTGCAAAGTTGTGGACAGCTTGAACCGAAAATAATGTCGTCAACATAGATCTGAACTAGTATCTGATCATTACCCACATGCTTGATAAACAAAGTTTGATCAATTGTGCCACGAGAGTATCCATGCTCGAGCAAATGCTTCGTTAGAGTCGTATACCATGCTCGAGGAGCTTGATGTAACCCATACAAAGCTTTGTCCAACTTGTAGACACGATAAGGGAACTTTGAATCAACAAACCCAGGGGGTTGATCAACATAAATTTCTTCCTTTACCTTTCCATACAAGAAGTCAGTCTTGACATCCATTTGGTAGACCGTGAAATTCATGTAGGAAGCATATGCGAGAAAGATGTGAATAGCCTCCAACTGAGCCACGGGTGCAAATACCTCAGTATAGTCAAGACCCTCAATTTGACGAAACCCGCAAACCACCAGCCTTGATTTGTTTCGCACGATTACACCCGAATCATCCTGCTTATTACGATAGATCCAATGTGTGTTAAGAGCCCATTTTCCCTTTGGTAAGTCAACCAATTTCCAAACCCCGAGTTTTTCAAACTGATTAAGCTCCTCATTCATTGCATCCACCCAACTAGGATCATTCAAAACCATTTCGACATTCTTCGGCTCTATTTGAGATATAAAGCAAGAGTAGAGACATGCATTAACGTCTCCACTCTGACTTCTGGTTTTAACTCCATCTCCCAGCTATCCAATGACGTTATCGATCAGATGATCGCATTGAATTCTTGAGGGTATGTCTTGGCTGATATCATTGATAGAAACAGGAAGAGTGTGAATTTTGAAACCTCCATCATTTACTGATTGATTCACATTAGATTGATCTGCTATAAACTCATTAGCGATTTATTTAGGAAAGAGTAGTTCCATAAAAGTTGGATTGACAGCGGAATCATCTCTAGACATGAACTCTCTCTCTCAATAGGTGTAAGAGGTGTAGCATCAACATTAGGAGTTTCATTTACTACCTTAGACTCTGGACTATTTGGTTGATCAGATGACCCCCCCCCTCAGGTGGAACAGAGAACCTTCCTTTAAATGAAACAGAGGACTCCCCCTCAATTGTTGGAGGTATGTAGACAACTTCTTCGTCTTCGTCTTCATACATAATCTTCGAACCAAAAGAGGATCCATTTGAACCATTTGAAGACACATTGAGAGATTTGAAAAGTGATGTGTAATCAAATAACCAGTCGGGACCCACTCAAGCGTCTGTTTCATTCTCCTCCAACTAGCGTACGTCATAGGATTCGACTATCTGCTTATTCTTCTTGTTGTAAACCCTATACGCGGTGCACACAGAATACCCTACAAAGTAACAATCATCGGCTTTGGCGTTGAATTTAGGGTTGGAATCCAAGTGAAGAAGGGTGCAAGGACAGCTAAATACGCGGAAATGGCTAACGAAAGGCTTGTGTCCACAGAGAATTTCGTATAGGGTCTTCATTTGTGCTTTGTTGATTAGAACACGATTCTGCACATAGCAAGCAGTGTTAATCGCCTCGGTGCAAAAGAAGATAGGTAGTTTGGAATCACAAAGCATTGTCCTTGCGGCGTCTTTTAATGTTCTATTTATCCTTTTAGCAACACCGTTCTGTTGAGGCGTGTGAGCAGAGCTGTATTGACGCACTATCCCCTTTTCTACACAAAAGTGATCAAGAACCGAATTCTTGAACTTAGTTCCATTGTCAGTACGGAGTGCCTTCACTTGGTTATTGATTTGCTTCTCAATCATCACAACGAACTTCTTAATCAGATCAACAACTCCTGCTTTGTTGGATAACAAGAAGACCCACATAAACCAAGAGAAATCATCGATCACAACTAGACAGTGCGAGCTTCTTTTGATGCTCACGACGTTGACCGAACCAAATAAGTCCATATGCAATAATTGGAGCACTTGACTGATTGAGTTGACTTGCTTGGGCAGGTGTGGTTTTCTGGTGTTAGCCTTGAGCACAGGAAATACACCTCTCAAATGTAATAAAGTCTCTGACAGGTAGGCCTCGGACCATCTCATTTTTAGCAAGGCGATTCAAGTTTTTCGCGTTAGCATGACCGAGCCGTCGGTGCCATAGCATTGCGTTTTGTTCGGAGACTTTTGAGAAAGGCAAGTGACTTGTTTAGGTAGGTTGTTGTTCATGTCAATAATGTAAGCATTGCCACCCCGCTTAGATTTAACAAGAATCCACTCTTCCGAGATAATAATGACTAGCTTGAGAATCATACATTCTTTGTCACTAAAATGGGTAGAATAGCCTTTGTTGAAAATTTGGGAAACGCTCAACAAGATGTGCTTTAACTCGGGAGCGAAGTTGACATTCTCAAAGCTTAACATACCATTTGTAACAGTTCCTCTTTGTGTGATCTTGCCACCATCTACGCCCGCAAAGGAGACATAACCCCCATTAGAAGATTGAATATCGCTCAATTGGGAGATGTCTCTAGTCATATGCCGGGAGCAGCCGTTGTCGACGTACCAAGGACGGACGACATTCCTCCGTAACTTTCCCTGCAAAATGAGTGGAATCATTTAGATTTAGGAACCCAGGTCATCACTGTCCTGGGTTTCCTTTTCACTTTCTCTGAATTAACATTTAAAGATCTCAAACAAGGATCCTCATTCCTAATCACTTAAGAGGGTGGTAATGATGGATTGGAAATTGACTTGGGCACCCAATGAGATTTAGGTTTTATCAAATTCTCTGATGGTTTTTAAATAGGTTTCCTTTTAGTTTGCATTGAGCCTCTGGATGTTCTACTAGAATTGGTTGAAGTTCCAGAATGACCTTTTGACGAAACCGATTTTGGCGGAGCCTTGTTCGATTTTGGCAAACTATGTTGAGTTTTTTTGATAAAAACCTTTTTATTCTTTTGAAAACCAGCCCTTTTTCTACTTTGGTCATCTTTCCAATCATCATTTCGAGAATGATTTCTTGAGGATTTTCTAATTAAAGACCTTCCTCGAGATTCGTTCTCCTCTTGGTGGCAAATAGTTTACAAAGATCATGTTTTGACAATTCCTAGCTATATGATCACCAACACCACAATTAAAAGAAATTTGTGTATTATTTGAATTTGTACTACATTTCTTAGATTTTTTTTCTTTATGGAGACTCTTACTTTTCTCAGAAGAACATGAATGAGGACTAGATTGAGATATAAGAGAGGGTGTCTCAGTTGTCGTGCCTTATGGAGTTGATGGTGTTTCATGATTATCACAAGCATTAGAATTACCAAACAGTTCATCAAACATATCAAAGAAATTAAATTCAACTGAATCAGAATTAGAAACATCACACAAAATATCATCAGTCTTAACATTTGAATCACAAACAGAAACAGAAATATCAAATTAGGAATAGAAACAGAAACAGAAACTCCAACTCCATGCTTCGCCTGATCTAAGGGTTGATCTGCATAGGAAGTAGAAGCGTTAGTACTTTCAACATTTATAAACCCTCCTGAGACGAAACCAGATGGTTTTCCATAAACCATAAATGATTCATTGGCCATCTCATCATTAGACAAGGGTTGATACATATATGTGTGATTATAAGGAGGAGGCACACTATCGTATCCAAAACCCTTTTGTTGGTTTCGTTTAAAATCCATGCAGTGATCGATCATGTTGGCAACTACCTCGCTTGATCCATCAAATTTTTGAAAAGCAAAGTTTGCAGAATCAAATAGTTTCTTTAATGTATCAAGCTCGGCAGTCAGCGCATCATTTTGCCTTTTAACATAATTGTACTGTTCACATTTCTCACTGTACTCTGCCTGGACTCTTCTAAAATCGTTTATCTTAGCTTCTAGTTGGGCTTTTAGGGGCTTTTGTCCTTTCCTAAGTTGGTAGCCCTCATATCTAAGGTCCTCTACTTCTCTATGCAATAATTGGATTTCATCACAAAGAACTTTAACATATTCTTTACATGCATCAGAAAAAGATGGTAGAGTTACCTCGCTTTTCTTGGGCTCGGAAGAGGTAGACGTCATGAAAGAAAACTATAGCTCCATCATTTCTGCCTCGGTATCAGCTTCATCAGTCTTCAAGGAAACATCATCGATCTGAGGTAGGTGAGCATTTTCTGGCCCTGAAATATTCAAAGCCTGAATCTGCTCCTCCCAGTTAAAAGACTGTGCGACCATAGCAGTCTCACCATTAGCTGTAGCACCTGCATGGTTGTTTACCACTGCTACCACCGGTCTGTTGTTATTGATCCTGCGATCTGGCTTTGGACAATCACGAGCAAAGTGACCCGTCTCGTGGCAATTGAAACATCTCAGCGTGCTCTTGTTGAATCCCACCTTCTTGTCAGCATTCATGCCCCAGTTGCTCTTTCCAGTCTTCTTAGCAAACTGCTTGGCCCTGAAAACAACCATAGCAATTTTCTACGTGATGTCCATCTCTTCTACGTCTTCAGGATGAATCTGGTCCAAATCAGCAAATGACATCTGAGGTAGAAGATCTCCAGCTACAAAAGCATTGTAGCAGTTAACAAGCCTAGTAGCTAGAGCCAGATTTTCATTAGTATCATTAGGGTTTGAGGAAGAGGCTACAATAGGCACATTTGAAGAAGAAACAACATGTAGGGAGACAAATGGTTGATTCTGAGGAAGAGGAATAGGTGATGCAGTAGTGAAGGTCTGAATTTGAGGTGGTTTAGCAGCAAACCCTTGACCTGAAGAGGACATGATTGAGGATAGAGCATTATTGGATGAGATCCCAAGATTTGCAGTAGAGTATGAGCTCACGTGATTGATCTCTCTCTGTTTGTCATCAATATCACAAGCTTTGATGATTGCCATGGTTTCAGCAAGAGTGAGGCGGTTTAGATCCTTAATCTTCTTGATCACAACAACATTCATATCCCATGATCTGGGAAGAGCATTGAGAAGCTTCTTGTTGATTTTTTACTTGGTCAAGTAAATCCCAGATATGTTCATGTCCATTGTGATAGTTGTGAAACCTCAAGAGTTTCTCCTGGAATGTAGATGAACATGTTGAACCTTTTGTCTCAACATGTCATGGCGACTCTCCTTCATATCCTCATTGCCCTCATAAACTTCAATTAGGGCTTCCCATAGATCTTTAGCTGAAGTGTACTCACGGAAACCTTGAGCGATGTCGGGAGATAATGCCATAGTTAATGTGGCTAAAGCCCTTTCTTGCTCCTCAATTTTCTCAAACTCCTCATCAATGTATTTTTCAACGTCCTTGTCAATCACTTGGCCTCCAACTGTCGTGGTGATTCTAACAGGGCCTCTATGAATGATTTTCCACACCTTAAAGTCCTTCATTTTGATGTACTTTTCAATTCTATACTTCCATTTGGGGAAACCATTCGCAGACATCAATCTTGGAATTCGTGTGGTGGTGCCCATAATGGTGTCAAGTTCATGGAAATGATTTTGACCAGTAGAATCCATTTGAAATCAAGCAAATTAAGAAAACTTAGTTCAAAATTTGAGTTTATGGTTGAAAATGTTTACGACTGTAAACTAGGTTTACGGTTCAGGGGATTACGACCGTAAACAGGGTTTATGGTATATGAGTTTACGGTTTATGTGATTGCGGTCCTTGAAAATTAGTTTACGGTTTTTGAGTTTCCGGTTTATGTGTTTGCGATCCTTGAAAATTAGTTTACGGTTTGTGAGTTTCCGGTTTATGTGTTTGCAATCCTTGAAAATTAGTTTACGGTTTGTGAGTTTCCGGTTTATGTGTTTGCGGTCCTTGAAAATTAGTTTACGGTTTATGATGATTCTGAGATTACGGTTCTTGATGTTCTTGATTCATCAACCATAAACGGAGTTTACGGATGACAGCAAACTCCCAGAAAGCCCTTATAATCACGATTTTTCAGTAGAAATGATTCCCTTCACCAGATAGACACCAACAGCAGGTTCGAACTTCAAAGATATCGGTTGAATTAGCCCAAAAAAATAGATTGAAAAAAGCCTTCACACCGGTTTTTGCTATGATACCAATTGTAAGGTCCAAATATGGATCTTTACCAGTAGTTAAACAATAATCAATCACACAAGAAGAATAAGATGAAAAGGAACCAAGCTTGCACACGATTATATTCAATAAATCGTCAGGTACAACTCAATGGACTCTGTGTAAACGCAACGTCATAAACAACCACAAAAGACCGACTCCTCCACTATTTATACAAGACCAGACCCTAAACTGGGTTTGCTACCGTAAACAGGGTTTACGGCCGTAAACTAGTTTACGACCGTAAACATAGTTTACGGTCTTAAACACACAGACAATCCAAAACGCATACACAACTCATAAACAGTATTACAGACTCTATCCAAAACAATATACACCCAAAGCCTAGACCAAACCATTAACTGGAGCCTTCATTTTGACTTCCAGAATAATTAATTTATTCAAACCTCCGCAATCGGTCATGCGTCGGAAGTAGATATGAATCAATATTGTCATGAATTGGGTTTGTAGATGGCTAAAGGTGTTTAGACATAGCAATGGTTGTTACAACGTTCATGAGTGCTCATAAGTTATGAGTATTGGAATAAACCCACGCTCACTTGTATCACTTCATGGAATTTATCTTGAGTGATCGTGAGACGATAATATCATATAAGTCTTCAAACCTAGAGATATAAGTTGTTACCTATGATTTGGTTGTGCATTGATTTCACGTAAACGCATCAGTAACTTGATGTTATAAAACGTACCTTTGTGTACAATTCAACAAGTAGTAGAACAAGCATATGAGTCGAAGTTTATCTGTTCCTTCTAGAAATAGAAGTGATATCTGGGCCCCTCAATGATTTTGTGTTGACCCATGTACCGGGCCTGGTCAGAACTAAATTGATGTGTTCAGTTAAGTTCTTTGTCAAACAAATTGGAAATCGAGAAATAACTGCCAGACAATAAGTAAGACATTGTTCCATGTATTTGTTTGGCTGATATCATGAGAACAGAGGACTATATGATCACTTATCTAAAATGGCGCTTCATAGTTCAACAGAGTTTTCGAGAGCTACGATTGCCAGTTGGTTCCTGAAGTAATATAGGCAAATACAGTTATTAGACTTATCCAAGTGGGAGTCTGTTGGATAAGGTGTCTAAGTCCATAACTTATTTTGTATATACTTGACCCGACCCGACATGGTCCATTTGGGTTGCACTTCACCCAAAGTATTTATGGATAATTTTATGAGAATTGTATACTTATGATTTATTAATATATTATAAGTTATAATATATTAATATAAAGTCATGTTATATAATTAGTTTTAATCTTGAATTAATTATGAATTAATTTAGTGATTAAAAGAAAGACTAATTAAATCATGGGCTATTATATTTATATGGTATAGGCTAATACTCATTTGTTAATAGGCTAAGCTTATATCGAAGTCCATGGATGATCCATGGAGCTTTTAACCCATGGATCCTTGGAAAGGAAAAGACATGGGTTATTAGGGTTTCACCCTAACCATGCACACTATATAAACAAGCTTATGTTGCATGAAATAGCACCCTAGAGTGTGTGTGTAAGGTGTGGCCGATTTCTAAGAGTGTGTATACTCTCTCATAAAGTTTTCCAAGTTTGTGGTGATTTGTGATTTCCATTTGAGGCATTCACATTTTTGGTGCTTGGCTCTCAAATTTCAAGGAATCAACACTCATCAAAAGGTATGTAATTCATCTAGTTCCTTTTATTTTTAAAAGTTCCCCATGCCATGCTAGATAAGTTATAAACCTTGGAAAACAAATTTTACATGTATTTAGACAAACATAGATCCAAGGTTTATTAGGCTTGCATGTACACTTAGGAAGTGTTAGAATGCTCAAAACCCAACACTTAGAAGGCCTTGAAGTTTGCTCAATGTGACTTCCTCATTGCTCATATGATAAGTCATTTTGAACTGATCATATCTAGGAGGCAAAGAGTGTAGGACTATATCAATAGCCAACTCTTCATTGTATATATGAATTGCAAGAGCTAACTTGAGTATTAAAGCTATGTTTTTGGTCTCTTACTTAATTTCCTTTTATGGTTTTCGTTTTCGTTAAATTAAAAAATTAAGCACTATAAACAGCAAATAAAAGGACAAAATGAAAAATAAAATTCAAAGACAGTAACTACCTTCTATAAAAATTAGGGTATTTTTTTTAAATATTTCATGTTGCCTAGTACCTAAAATCTTACATATTATGGTGGTCACGATGTTCATAATTTGTTGTGCTTAAAATCTCATTTTGGAAATTCCTTGTGGACAAGTAATTATCTTTAGGATTCGGTAGTAGTAGAATCCATTCGAAATTAAATTGGATTGGAATTGGAGAAAGTGAGAATGGATTACAAGAGAATCCGAATGGAATGAATGAAGAGGTGTAGTTTTGAAGTGGTAGAATGATGTATTTATAGTAGGTTAAATAGAAATTAAAAAAAAAAACCTTAAAATGTTGACCTTTGTTTATAGAGAAAAGTAATCATCATGGGTTACATAACTCGCGTATCAACTCAAATTATGGTACCCTCCTTCCATAGGCCAGTAAAGTGGCGTTACCGACGATACCGCCACCGACTCGCACCATCTTTCGGTCGACTTCGTCCACCCTTAGTTGTTAGAAAGTTTATCATACAAGTGATTTACTCAAACAAAAGAACAAGATGAAGACAAAAGATGAGTTTTTCCTAATTATTATATTAGATACGTTAGTGGGAAATCATATAACTAATATATAAAAATTATGGAGTCGGCACTTAAATCTAAGGTTGACAATACCAATTTGAACTCATCAACCCAACACGAACCCAACCATGTAAGTAACATGTTGATTTAAGATTTTCATCTTGTTTAAAAAGGCCAGTCCATTTAATTAAATGGGTTGTGTTGGGTTAGGGTTGAAATTATCAATTTGTTTACAACACACCAACCTATTTAATATTCTTAACTATATTTTAATTTATATTTATTAGTATTATGTCAGATAACGCCTTGATCAGCCATGAGCGATCTTCATATTGACAATGTTGTAAGAAACGTTCTTTGCCAATTATAATCTCACCACTCCAAGTGTATGCCGATCTAAAAAATCTCAATCTTACCGCTTCAACCCATAAGAACATATTTCTATTATGATAAAAGTTAATGTAAATTCTTTTGGTAGAGATAGTCTTCGTTTGTATTTTCCAAAAACCAAAATCATAACAATCAAATTTGTTGATCTTAACTCTCCCATCCCCAACCATAAATTTGATATGAGTTTGTTAGGAAGGGATAATGACTCAAAAGGATAATTTATTTTTTGATTTGTACACATTTGGTCACTAAGTTTTTTTCGTCCATATTTACCCCTTCAACTTGTTAAACTATACACATTTAGTCCTTATGACCGGTGATTTCAAGTTAGCCAAGAAAAATCACTTAATATGGTAATATATTTCTCATTTTGTACACAATTAGTCCTTAATATTTTTGTACACACTTAGTCTTTAATATTTTTTTTTGTTTCAAAATAAGTCATTTTTGTTTTTGTACTCATTCAGTACTTATGAATGATTTCTTTAGGTTTTTTCTCACGACATTTTACGTTGGACAATCATTGATGAAGTGTCTGGGGCAGTTGATGTTTATGTGTAACGTCTCATTTTCACAACAAAAAAATTTCATTTTTAAATAAGGAAAAAATCCCTAATTATAAATCCATTATTAAGAAAAAATGTTTATTCCAAAATACATTTATGGAAAATTAGAGTAATATAAGAAACGCGGAATCCTCAATACTGTTGATGAGTGTGTACAATTATGCATTCGCCTTCCCATGATCAACGATAGAGTTTGAAAACATAAACAATTGGGTAAGCACAAAATTTAGTGAGTTTCCCCCAAAATACTCGATACAAAAAACGTATTATCATGCATAACGAACCCACACTCATCAGACTAGAATACCTTTGCCCAATCAGTCATCATACTGGAATGCCAACATGCAACAGATCCAATCAGTCATCGGAGTGGAATGCCTAAGGTTTATTGGCATGTTGCCTTAACCCAACCGCTCTTCTCGAGCCTCTGTGCCTTCGGCTTACAGCCGACCCGCACCAGGTATCATGACCTACAACATATAGCTGAACCACCTGAACCTATCCCACCACCATATGGCTATCCCACGTAAGACGTCGTGAGAAGAACCTAAAAAAATCATTCATAAGTACTGAATGAGTACAACAACAAAAATGACTTATTTTGCAACAAAAAAAATATTAAGGACTAAATGTGTACAAAAATATTAAGGACTAAATGTGTAAAAAGTGAGAAATATATTACCCTATTAAGTCATTTTTACCGGCTAACCTGGAGTAGCCGGTCATAAGGACTAAATATGTACAGTTTAACAAGTTGAAAGGGTAAATGTGGACGAAAAAAGTCAGTGACTAAATGTGTACAAATCAAAAAATACATTACCCTTTTAAGTGATTATCCCTTGTTAGGAATTCAACAAAAAATTTAAGCATTTCAGACAATTGATAAACAAATTCGATAAAACACGCAAAATAAAACTTCTGAAAATTTGCAAAAACTAAACATAATATTTAATGTGGTTCGGTCAATATGACTTATGTATATGTATGAATGAGAGAGAGAAGGTTTTGTTAAATTTCAAGAACAATTACAACCATTCACAAGGTTGCACCTTACTAGAGCTATGAAAACAAAACAATCACTCTTGCTGTAACACCCATGGAATTTACACCAATTTTAAAACATTTTAATCCATTCAAAAACCATTAAGTTATTACAACTTGTTTCAAAAATAGTTTAGACATCAGAGTATTACTAGAACCAAATCATGAAATCATGTAATATGAGGAGAGGTACGATCACGCCTTTGCCTTGCCACGATCTCCTACTGTAACTGAAATAATAAACTGAAACTGCAAGCCCGAAAGCTTAGTGAGTTACCCCTAAAATAACCATACACACATAACCATACACATACAACAATGAACAACATATTATGAGCCCAATCAACCATCCGGTTGGAATACCCCTAGCCCTCAACCTTCGGGTTGGAATGCCAACATACTATGAGTCCAATCATCCTACCAGGATGGAATACTCTCGGCCCACAACCATCGGGTTGGAATGCCCGGACACCTACACATACAAAAACAACTACTATGGGTCCAATCATCTTTCAGGATGGAATACCCCAGGCCCTCAACCATCGGGTTGGATGCTAACCTACTATGAGTCCAATCATCCTACTGTGATGGAATACTGCTAGCCCAAAACCATCGGGTTGGAATACCTTACTTACTATGAGTCCAATCATCCTACCGGGATGGAATACTCCTGGCCGACAACCATCGAGTTGGAATGCCTTACCTACTATGAGTCCGATCATCCTACCGGGACAAAATACTCCTGGCCCACAACCATCGGGTTGGAATTCCTACACACTAACAAACATGTGCACATATCAAATAATCACATAACAGTCTGCAGAAACAACATACTAGGGCCCTATTATCCTATCGGGATGGAATATCCTCTAATACTGCTCAAACATGTGCACATATAACAGGTAATCTCCTACCAACATTTAGACAGTTAGACCAACCATAGGTCACTAAGCATAACCACATCCAATCTACCAGGATTCCGATCTAAACAATCAATACTAGCACATAATCATCATTTCTACCAAAATACCAACTAACATATCACAATAGTAACTATCTTAAATAACAATCAAAGGGTAGGCCTTGGTGCCTTATGTGACATCCCCAATTTTACGGCCAGAATAGACCGATTTGTTTATGCTTTGTTTTTAAAATCAGAGAAATCTTTTAAAGGAAACGGTTGTGAAATTTGTTCACAAAACAAAATATGAGAGAATTTATCAAAAGCATTTTTTAAAGAAAATGTATTTTCATTAAATAAAAAACCTCAAGATGTCATGTTCCGATACAGACCAAAAGCATAAACAGTACAATACAGACCTTACAACAGTTATTTGTAACTACTAATCTATAATCCAAAATCTCTCGTCAAGTCCACCAATTTATACTCTTGTGCCATTACCTGTAATGCAAAGAAAACTGAGTGGGTCAGACTTGGGAGCCTGGTGAGCATATAGGGTTTTCAACCCACAATAATACATTTATTATATTCAATTATCAAACAATCAACCCAAATACCCAAATACCCATCCCCATATCTCCTGTATTTTCTCAAGGGTTTACCCTAAGAACCAACTATCCTTCATTCATTCATTCCTAAGGATTTACCTAAGGAACTGGCACAAAGTCCATTTTCTACCATGTTTTATACAACAAGCACTACGTCACATAGTCACCAGAGTTCATACGATAGGCACTACGTCTCATAGTCACCAGGATTTACACAACAAGCACGAAATCACATCGTCACAAGGTTTTATTAAATAGGCACGAAGTCGCATCATCACCAAGGTTTACTCAATAGGCACGAAGTTGCATCGTCACCAACTATTCCATCTACCCATGTTCTACCCAACATTTTTGTATATATAAATACAAACGCAGTTTAAATCATTTAACACCCGTCTAAAAACATCAATTCCAAGCCCATATCAAATAGAAAAATAATATATAAAACATAGCATGTATTTCATAGCTAATACTTTATATTTATGTGTTAAAAGAAAGTAACTCTACACTCACTTGATCAGAAGATGATCGAACAACACTACGGCTTGTAGAAGTAGTATTCTTTGGTAGATCCGGAAGATCTTCACAAAAATTGGCTTCTCACGGGCAGAGCTTCGGCTTGGGAATTTCACTTCTCGGGATTCGGGACTTGCTTCGGGTCTCAGGAATGATACCGGGGCTTCGGGGTATTTTTGCACGCAAAACGGGGCAAAAACACGAGAGAAAGAGAAGAATGGAGCACCAAAACTCGGCTGCAGTCGACATCTATTTATAGGGGCTGAAACCCCGAATTACGCTGGGCGTAATCTTTAGTTACGCTGGGCATAACCTGGATAAGGTCGTTGACTCCCCCCTTTTGGATAATATCGAAATTTATACGTAAATTGAATATTTTAATTATTTAATAAATTTCAAAATTTCATATCTTCTTCATAGGAACTCCATTTTTGATGTTCTTTATATCCATGCATAGGTGAGACTACGCTCTACAACTTCGTTTAGACTCCGTCGGCTAATTTTGAATTTATTTATAGTAGGCTGGGACAAGAAAACTTCGTTATAAATTCATAACTTCTTCATCCGTCGTCCGTTTTCATTTGTCTTTTTACTGTTGTACTACTATCAACAAGATCTTCGATTCTCGTTTAGATTGTTTCGGCTAAAACGCTCGATCTCAAATCGAGTATTCGGGATGCATACCGCTAAGTCGAAACTTAGAAAAATCATAACTTCCTCATACGAAGTTAGATTTGGACGTTATTTTTATGCACGCTGATGGTTTAACGAACTCTATGACTTTCATTTAGATCAATAAGGCTAAATATTGCTCTAATGTAAATTCAATTTTTACGTCATTCAGATTCGTGCCAGTTCTGTCGCGAAACTTCAACAGGTCATAACTTCTTTGTTATAACACGAATTTCAACGTTCTTTATATGTACAGAATCCTTGTAACATATACTACAACTTAGTTAATATTATTCCTTCAAAATAATCTTCCATCAAAAAGTCATTTTTGATGCTTATTGTCCTTAAATTGACTAGCCCTAATCTAGGGGCGTTACAATTATCTCCCCCTTAGGTTGATTATGTACCAGAATCATCAATGAAATAGGATTCATGTACTGACTCCATACGTTATCTCTCCATCCTAAGTAATAATCTTGATGCTCAATCAGGCATCTACTCTTTGTACTATGTTGGACTTTCATTCATAACCTTCGAGTTACAAAATAAATCCTTACTGAGAACTCCTTCTTCTTCTTAGAATAAGTACTTTGCTTTATCTATTGTAAGATACCGATGGGTCGTCTTCTAATGATCTCTCATCTTATGATGCATCCCTTAGACTCAGGTCTATTGTAGTCAAATTCCAGAATGAAATATACCTTCCTTCATGTTCTAATGTGTTCTAATCACATTTTAGCATGTAGCATTTCTAGCTACTAACTTCTTTAATGACGAGCACGATGCTATCGGTCGCATTGATTGCAATCTTTTGACCTCAGTCAGATGCTACATCGAACTTGGTTCTCCGAACCATGTAACAATCTCATCGTAGTCGGAATCAATTTGATATGACAACTAGGGTCGGAATAACAATCATCTCACTAGTCATTATCGAAATGATGGTAACAACATACTTGAATAAAACGAGACCACTCACTAGCTACTTGGTAACCTTGCGACTTTCCCTGATCCAAGTGCCAGTCCTGTGCTTCCAATAGTATAGATCTCTACTACTATTCACACATACTCATACTCGTCCCAAGTATTGTCTCGCAGTTAACCAAGTCACAATACATAAATCAAATAATCATTCAACACATCAAATAATAAAACCAAGGTTTATATTATTTCTTGAAACTATTACACAAAAGTTTAAGTTCACCCTATAATATGCCTCTAACAGGCTATGTGTCACACCCCAAAACCAAGAACGGCGGAAACGTTCTGGGGCGGAGGACGTCATGTAAAGTATCACAACACCGTATAATAGTAAATAAGCAAACAACATCATCCATTAAATTAAATATATAATTTTAATACAAGTGTGTTCCGTACAGTTATAGACACCAAAATGTAAATCAAAATAATAAGATGAGTCTTGAATGCGCTCCATCTTCTCAAAAGCTGGCCTCGATACCTGTCTACTGACGACATGATAATACAAGTTATTTTGAAAGAGTTTATCAACATTAAAGCTAGTGAGTTCATAAGTATTTTAGTGTCGGTGTTTGTATCAAAATTTTTGAACGTAGTTATAAACACGAGTTTGTAAACATTGGTAATATAAGTATGTGAATGTTTGTAAGTGTTTGTAAAGGTTTGAATCTCTTAGAAAAACCTATATTTTCTATTAAAAGTAGCCTTCTAATAAGGCGTAACTGTTTTGTATGTTCTTTATCATAAAAGTGTGTAATTTTCCCTTGATAACTATCATTAACAAAATATAGTTTGTACATAAATGTTTAAGTGAAAAGATCACTAAATATGTAAAGGGGGTAAATTAATGTAGTACTGTAGTGTTGTATTATAGGAACTACTACTGTACTAACTACCTTAAACCGGATTTATATTAAGGCATCATGTGATTAATTGTACCATACTATCGACTAGGTAACAACGACAAATGTAGGTCGTAAAAAGGTATGACGTTTGGCACCCGCAAACCAGCAGGTCCGGCTGTAGCTAGCAATAAGGTGTAGGATAGTCAATCCAGTATAGATCTATACGCAAACTCACGCTCCCCCTCTAAGAGACTCTGGCTACAACTCGGTCCATGACATTGAAGGCATGCTCCAATACAGTGGATCACAATTTGTTAATGTATTCATGTATATGTAATGTAATGTTACTTGTTCTAGTATTGTTGTATATGTTCTCTTTCTAGTATAGTTGTATATGTTCTTCTTATAGTATAGTTGTATATGTTCTTCTTCTAGTATAGTTGTATATGTTCTTCTTCTATTATAGTTGTATATGTTCTTCTTCTAGTATAGTTGTATATGTTCTCATAGTAATAAGTACTGACTCATGAATGAACTGACTCATTGATCTAGCAATAGTATAAGTATGATCCTGTGCTACCCCGATGGTAACTTACTAATGATGTAACTAGTACGCATGAATATGGAAGCACTTTTATGTCTATATATGTACACATGATATATAATTAATATTGAAACGACTTTCGGACATCTATCCGATATCCCACCAGAACACACTCAAGCGCAAAAAGGAAATAGGGCGGACGACCTTCCTAAGCCTTTTAAACATTTCTTATATAACTATACATATACGGGCATGCAATTTATAATAAGTATAACAAAGTTTAAGTAAAAGTATTTGATAAGTAAAAGAGTTTGTAAAACAATTTGGAGTAAAACAGGTTGATAAACAGTTTGAACAGTAGTAAAATCAGTGGTTTTGTAGTTATTAATCACATGTGATTGATGTAATAACTATAAGTATTCAACTTGTATTCTCCCCCCCCCCCATAAAAGCATTTAAAAAATTTAAAATTACTTCAAAGGTTAGTTAAAGGGGGTATGAACTCACTTATGGTGAGTGGATTGGATTGAAGCGTCGATTACAGTGCTAGGTGACAAATGAAGACTTGTACACACGCACGAGCCTAGTTATCGTATAATGAACATATATATAACTAATTAGCCAATTTATTACTAATAAATTAAGTTAGGACACTCTAGAACATGAAAACACTTTGTTTCAAGTGTTAAAGATCACAAGGATTGCATCCAAGTGTTGGTAGGGCAAAGCTAGGGTGTTTGGAGTTCAAGGGTAAACTCCTTTGGAGTTTACGGTTTTGATGGTAATAAACCAAGGAGTTTATAGTAGTTAACTCTAGAGTTTACAGTCGTAAACTATAGTTCTAATGACCAAGTTTTGTTTTTTGGTTTAACAAGTCCTTTGAAGCATTTCTACTAAGTGGGTTGGCCTTTGGACTGGACTAAGGCAACAAAAACACTCCTTGGAGGAGTTTGTGGCCTCATGGCATTTCCCTTTGGGTTTAAAACTGTAAACCCATATGGAGAAGGGTATTGCCATGTTTTCAAGTCCTTAACACAGTTAGGTAAGTGTATAAGCTAGTTTATAGGCCTAAGGAAGGAAAATGACCCATTTAAACATACTTTAGGGTGTTTACGGTTTTGGGAGATCCCCAAACCGTAAACACCTATAAATGTGGGTATTTGATGTTTTTCAAGGCTTAAACACAATAAAGTATGGTTTAAACATGTCAAGGACGGTTTATACATCAAACTAGGGCTTAGATAAGGACTTAGGCACACTTTGGTGCCATTAATGTTGTTTACGGCCCAAGAACATTCTTGGACCGTGAACACCTTTAACCATGTGTTCTTGGAATAAATTCTTGATGTTTAAATGTAATACTAGCTTAATAACACTCAAGGATGGAAGTACTTACTATTAGAAGGCTTGATTTGAGCTAAAAGGCCAAGAACACTTAGTGTGTGTTCTTGGTGTTCTTGGTGTTTTTGGAAATCTAGAAAAATACATAAATGAATGGATGAATAGATGTACAAACACTAGATTAAGTGTTTTACTAACTTGAAATGGTTAGAACACTTACAACTTTGAAGATTTGGAATTAAATCTAGGATGATACTTGAGAGAGTTTTTGGAGTTTACTCTTTTGTGAACTTGGGGAGTAAACACAAATGACTAATTTTTGGGGAGTAAACTCATATATAGGTATGAGTTCATAGTTTTTGGGTGATTTTTCAACCCAAATATAAAAGTTTGGTCGGGAATTTCTAAGACGCGAAGTGTTTGCGGTTTTTAAAATTCAAAACCCGAGACGACACTTTCTTTCACCCTTTCATTTAAAAATAATATTAAAATAATCAAACGAACTTTATATTTCTTAAAAATAAGAAGTAACGACATTAACTTATGATACGAAGTGGTTGGCTTTTAGGGTTTGACCGAATGGAAATTTCGGGTTGTCACACTATGCTTCTTGATACAAACTTTATATATTAATATGAAGTATTCATCTTTTAATCCTCCCATCATTTTCTGCTTCGTCGAGGAGCATGTGGAATGCCCTTGGCTGTGGAGGTGCATTTTTCTTTGGGCGGTCTCTAGAAACATGCCCTTCTTCGTTACACTTGTAGCACACCTTTTTGTTGGATACACACTTATTGGCGTAATGACCTGTCTTCCCACATTTGTAGCAAGTCATTTCCTCGCCGCACTTCCCGAAGTGTTTATTTTTACACTTCTCACACTGTAACGACGAGATTTTCAAAACCAATTTTTTTCATTTTTCAACAACCAAATTTAATTATAAAACATTCTCAAAAATTATTCTATAGTAGTTATCAAATCAAACATATCCCAGGATCACAAATCAAATCTCTTCTCTGTGTGAACGGTTCACGCTGGCGCCTTTCCACGGTCCTCGCTAGTACCCGAAACACATAACACAACAACTGTAACCATAAATGCTTAGTGAGTTCCCAAAATACCACATACAACACATACGCCACTCGATGCTATTGTAAGACCCTCCGGCCGATGTGTCTCAACGAGACCCTCCAGTCCTGTAGCTCGTTGGGCCCTCTGGCCCGGTCTAAATCGTTGGACCCTCCGGTCCGGTCTGTATCGTTTGTCACACCCCTAAACCAAGAACAACGGAAACATTCAGGGGTGGAGGACGTCATGTACAGTATCACAACAATGCAATGTAGTAAACAAGCAACAACATCATCCATTGCATTAATGTAAATATTTAATACATGTGTGTTCTTTAAAAGTAATAAGACACCAAAATATGAAATCAAAATAAAAGATGAGTCTTGTCTGTTCTCCGTCTTCTCAAAACCTGGCCATCGTACCTGTCTACGTGTGACCTGAGAATACAAGTTATTTTGAAAGCAAGTATCAGCTTAAAGCTGGTGAATTCATAAGTATTTAAGTGTCATTGTCTTGTTTTGGAAAGCTGTTATGAATGCCATGTAAATCTTTGAATGAAACAATTGATATAAGTATGAAAACCCTAGAAAATCCCATATTTCCTATCTGTATAAGAGAAGTCTTTTACCAAGACCCGAATGTTTTGAAAGTAGTCTTCTACACAGACCTGTATGTTTTGTTGTAACAAATATGGTTTTCCTTTTATGACTACTATTAATAATGTATAGTCTACCTCCTCGTTTATGTGATTGTAACACAAAATAAAAGTAATAGGAAAATTATAACCATAAAAGTATTATCCTTTTGCATTAGGATAACGTGACATCGCGTCTGCTAAAATGTATAACCTAGAACATCCGTAGATTGTTCATTTTCCTCTGTAGCTAACAGCAGGTCTAAGGAATGGTTAGTCCCATAAAGGTACTCCTAATATAAGTATTAACCGTAGGCATCCGTAGATGTTCATTACCTCTGTTGCTAACAGGTGGGTTCCAGAATGGTTAGTCCCGTCAAGTTATCCTTTTGAACTAGGATAAGCAGAACAAATTACACATAATGTACTAGTAATTCATCCTACTGAATCTGGGTACAAGTATTCATGCAAGTGTATACAAATAAATGTATACATGTAAATGTATTCATGTAAGTGTATCGATGTAGATGTATTCATGTAACATGTAATGTATAGTATAGACTCATGAATGAACTAACTCTGGTGTAATTCCTTGTAATTGTAATAATGTTTACTATCTCCTAACTATCCCTATAATAGTTAACTAGAAGGTAATTGATTGTCCAAGCAGGTTTATACACCCTTGCTACACAAGAGTGTGGGAAACTGAATGAAGGATGAAAGCTATCATATCCATACATATATAAGAACATAAGTGTATAGTTATAGTTTTGTTCAAGAAGATGAAAAATGGTTTTGTAAGACATTTAAGAGTTTTGAACAACAATTAACAACGACTTGATGTCATTTTAATAAACATTTCAAAAGTAATACATTTGATAACAAAGTATTTTTAAGATAGAAAACCATTTCATACATCACATTTTGAAGCATGTGAAATCAGTTGGATGAAAACACAGTTATAAATCACATGTGATTGATTCTATAGCATGTTGTTTTCTACTTGTATCCCCCCTCCCCCCCCCCAATTAAAGTATTTATAAACATTTGAAAAAATTTAAAAGGTTAACTTAGGGGTATGAACTCACCTGTAGTGAGTGGATTGGTTTGAAGTGTCGGATACAATGCTAGGTGACAAGTGGAGACTTGCACACACAACGAGCCTAGTTGTCATATAATCAATATAATCAATATATATATATATATATATATATATATATATATATATATATATATATATATAACTAATTAGCCAATTTATAACTAATAAATTAGGTAGGGACACTCTAGAACATGAAAACACTTTGTTTCAAGTGTTAAAGATCACAAGGGTTTCATCTAAGTGTTGGTAGGGCAAGGCTAGAGTGTTTGGAGTTCAAGCGTAAACTCCTTTGGAGTTTAAGGTTTTAATGACCAAAGCCCAAGGAGTTTACGGCAGTAAACTCAAGGTTTTACGGTTGTAAGCTCTACACTTTATGACCATAAGTTGTTTTGAAGTTTTACAAGTCCTTTGAAGCATTTCTACTTGGTGGTTAGGCCTTTGGAAGGGACTAGGGCAACAAAACACTCCTTTGAGGAGTTTACGGCCTCATGGTCATTTCCCTTTGGGTTTACTACATTAAACCCATATGGAAATTGGTATTGCTATGTTTTCAAGTCCTTAGCTCATCAAGGTAATTGTCTATGTTAGTTTTTAGACCTAAGGAAGGAATATGGCCCAAATAAACACCCTTTACGGTGTCTACGGTTTTGGGAGATCCCTAAACCGTAAACACATAAAAATTTTGGACTTTGGTGTTTTTCAAGGCTTAAACACATCAAGGGAAGGTTTAAACATATCAAGGAAGGCTTAAACATCCAACTGGGTCTTAGATTAAGGACTTAGGCACACTTTGGTGCCTTTCTTGGGGTTTCCGGCCCAAGAACATTCTTGGACCGTGAAAACCTTAACCCTTGTGTTCTTGGCATATTTTCTTGATGTTAACATGTATTACAAGCTTAATAAGACTCAAGGATGGAAGTACTTACTATAAGGAAGCTTGAAATATGCTAAAAGTCCAAGAACACTTAGTGTGTGTTCTTGGTGTTTTTGGAAATCTAAACTAAACACAAAAATGAATGGATGAATAGATGCACACACACTAGATTAAGTGTTATATCAACTTGGAATGGCTAGAACTCTTACAAGTTTGATGATTTGAATTAAATCTTGGATGATATTTGAGAGTGTTTTTGAGCTTACTCTTTTGGTGTTTGGGGAGTAAACATGAAATGAATAGTTCTTGGGGAGTAAACTCATGCTTATACATGAGTTCATGATTATTGGATGATTTTTCGGCCCAAACATAAAAGTTTGGCGGTGAACTTCTAAGACACGAGGTATTTGCAGTTTTTAAATTTCAAAACCCGAGATGACACTTTCTTTCACCCGTTCGCTTAATGAATAATATTAAAATAATCAAACGAACTTTAAATTTGTTAAAAATAAGAGATAATGACATTAACTTATAATAAGAAGTTATTGATTTTTAGGGTTTGACCGAATGAAAATTCCAGGTTGTCACATCGTTGGACCCTCCGGTCCAGTCTATAACATCATATAACATACATATATCACATAGCACATAATTTCATACATGGCACACAATCTCATACATAGCACATAAGACCTTCTGATCAACTCATAATACCACTCTAGGTAACATATAGTGAGAAGACTCATCTCGTGTAACTCGGTAACTCGGAAATATCAGACTCCGTGAAATAGGATCTAGCCTCCGCTTAATCATACGAAAATAAGCACTCTACATCAACACATTTCCCAAGACTAGACCATTCCCTCTCTTAGCACTCTCAGGAGGGTAAAAGACCATTTTACCCATCTCAAGGCTCAAATACTCTAAAGTTGACTAAACCTTAAAAGTCAACAAAAGTCAACGGTCAACCCTTTGACCAGACTCGCCGAGTGCACAATTGTGACTCGACGAGTTCAGTCATGAACTCACGTCCTCAAAATCCCAAATGACTCACTGAGTCACTTCCCCAACTCAGCAAGTTACCATCTGCGTGATTTATGTGGAAAACCCATCATACTCGTTGAGTTTGTTCTTGTACTCGGCGAATTCAAGCCATGCTCAAACTCAAATGACCTCCTGAGGTCAGATCCGTTCCTCTAACCCATAGATCTGGCCTCCTTAAGCAAAATAAACATGTAAAGTTTGGATCTTGATGCCCATGCAAAGACCTAATGGCTCTATTTGAAGAAATGGCCCCAATATGTCATCCCAAACTCTTATCTCCCAAAGAAACTCATAAAGAATGAGGAGTTAAGGTCTTTGGACCACTTTGGATCCATATCCAAAGTCTCAACACAAGAAGGGACCAATTGCACCACAATCCATACTCTAAAGGGGCTAGAAACCCTAACTCTCAAAGATTAACACCAAACTGAAGAAGAATCGAAATATATACCTCAGAACGAAGTCCCTAGCCTCTGAAATCCACAGAATATCACCATCTTTAGTTCCCTCTTGCCTTGGCCACTTTCTTCTTGTAAAAACACCCACACAAAGGTCAAAAAATGACCTCTTCTTCCTCACAAACGCTCTGGATCTCTTAGGGTTCCTCTCAGGGGCCTGGTAGCCGCAAATGTTGAATATAAGCCCCTTTAAATAGGTCCCAAACCCTGAGGATTATGGTTTCATTAAATAGCGTTGACTCGCCGAGTCCGCCATTAAATCAGTCCGACCATCCACGATCCTACTCGGCGAGTCTGAATGCCTACTCGTCGAGTCTCTCTCTAAAACTCAATATAAATGCATAAAATAAGATACCTGGGAGTCCGGATGTTACAATTCTCCCCCACTAGAATCAGACTTCGTCCTCGAAGTCTCATTCCGCAAACAACTCTGGATGCTGCTCACGCATCTCTCGCTCCGGCTCCCAAGTCAGCTCGGACCCCCTCCGATGTTGCCACTGGACCTGCACCAGGGGGACTTCCTTGTTCCATAAAACCTTAATCTTCCGATCCATAATCGCAACCGGTCTCTCAACATAGTTCAAGATCGAATCTACCTAGATGTCCTCTAACGGTACCACCGCCGACTCATCGGCCATACACTTCCTCAACTGTGATACATGGAAGGTGTCATGAATCTGACCTAACTCCGTAGGTAGCTCCAACCTGTAAGCTACTCTGCCCACTCTTGCGATCACCCTAAACAGCCCAATATATCGGGGCCCCAACATGCCCCTCTTGTTGAAACGGATAACTCCTTCCCAAGGAGACACCTTTAGGAGCACAAGATCCCCGACCTGAAACTTGAGCTCCGATCGACACCTATCCGTGTAACTCTCCTGGCGACTTTGAGTGGTCAATAACCTCTATCTGACCTGTTGTATTTGCTCTGTCGTCTGAATTACTATCTTTGTACTACCCATCACACGTTTCCCTACCTCACCCCAGCAAATGGGGGTCCGACACCTCCTTCCATACAACAGCTCAAAGGGTGGCATACCAATGCTCAAATGATGGCTGTTGTTATAGGAAAACTCAGCCAAGGGAAAATACATGTCCAAACTCCGACTGAAATCCAATACACATGCTCGAAGCATGTCCTCGAGCGTCATCATCCGCTCGCTCTTTCCGTCAGTCTGTGGGTGGTATGTGGTACTAAAATGCAGCCTCATAGCCAATTCCTCATGAAATTTCTTCCAGAATCTGGAAGTGAAACGCACATCTGAGATGATCGAGATCGGTACTCCATGTCGCGATACCACCTCCCAAATGTATAACTTTGCCAGCCTCTCCGTGGAAGAGCTCTCACTGATGGCAAGGAAGTGAGCGCTCTTCGTCAACTTGTCCACATTCACCCAAATTGCATCGACACCCCTAGCAGTCCTCGGCAATTTGGTGATAAAATCCATGGTAATCTGTTCCCACTTCCACTCGGGAATCTCTAACGGCTGCAACTTACCATGCAGATGTTGGTGCTCAGCCTTAACCTTGCGAAAAGTCAAGCACCTTTCTACGAACCATGCAAATCCCTCTTCATACCGGGCCACCAATACTCCTTCTTTAGGTCCAAATACATCTTAGTGGCCTCGGGGTGGATCAAGAACTTCGATCTATGCGCCTCCTCCACCAAGATGGTGCACGTCCCGCCCACAAACGGTACCCAAACTTGACCCTGAAAGGTCATAAGTCCTCGACTATCGGTAATAAACTCCAATACCTGCCCGATCACTCGCTCCCTTTTGCGGTTCTCTGGTTTCACGGCCTCCGCCTGGGCCCCTCGAATGGTGTCCCACACCGGAGTCATCACTGTCAATCTCATGATAACATCTCGTATTGGGGTGCCCTCCACCCTAAGACTCAAGGCATCAACCACAACATTAGCCTTGCCCGGGTGGTACAGGATCTCACAGTCGAATCCTTTACCACATCCAACCATCTCCTCTGGCGCATATTCAGGTTGGACTGATCCAACAGGTACTTCAGGCTTTTGTGGTCCGTCTATATAGTACACCGAACCTGTACAGATAGTGACGTCAGATCTTGAGGGCAAAAACCACTTCCCCCACCTCCAGATCGTGGGTGGGATACCTCGACTCATGAGGTTTCAGCTGCCTTGATGCATATGCTATCACATTCCCCCTCTGCATAAGCACCGCTCCCAACCCCGATATCGATGCATCCCAGTACACCACAAAATCCTCCATCTCGTCTGGGAGTGCGAGCACTGGAGCTTCGCACAATCTCTAGCGAAGTGTCTCAAATGAGGTCTGCTGCTCCGGACCCCATGAAAAAGCAACACCTTTCCGAGTCAACTTGGTGAGTGGCACGACGATCTTAGACAAATCCCTGATAAATCCCCGATAATAACCAGCCAACCCAAGGAAACTCCTGATCTCGGTAGGTGACCTCGGCACCTCCCAACTCATCACCACCTCGATCTTTGCCGGATCGACCAATATCCCCTTCTGGTTAACAAGGTGCCCTAGGAACTAGACCTCCCATAACCAAAAATCACACTTAGAGAATTTGGCGTAAAGCCTCTCCAATCTTAGAACTCCGAGGATCTCCCTCAAAAGCTCATCATGCTACTCTCTCGATCTCGAATACACCAAGATATCATTGATGAATACGATCACCGAACGATGCAACATCGACCTGCACACCCTGTTCATGAGATCCATGAACGCTGCTGGTGCATTGGATATCTTCATCCCGAACCCTCATCTGGTGATATCCCGACCTCAAGTCTATCTTCGAGAATGAAGACGCTCCCTGCAATTGATTGAACAGATCGTCGATCCTTAGTAACGGATAACAGTTATTGACCGTCAACTTGTTCAACTCCCAGTAATCAATACACATCCGGTGTGAATCATCCTTCTTCTTGACAAAAAGGATCGACACTTCCCAAGGTAAGCTACTATGTCTGATAAACCCCTTTCCCAGCAGCTCCTGAAGCTGCAACGATAACTCCTGCATCTCGGGCGGCGCAAGGCGATAGGGTGCCTTGGAAATAGGTGTCGCCCCTGGCACCAAGTCGATACGAAACTCCACCTGCCTCTTGGGAGGCACACCTGGAAACTCCCCGAGGAAAACATTAGGGAACTCCCGCACAATCGGGACCTCATCAATCGAACTTGGCCTCCCAGCAGCCACTCGCATGTCCATCACATAGGCCATAAATCCCGTATAGCCCTACTGTAAACTTTGCCTCGCCCTAGCAGCCGAACAAAATGTGACTCAGGATGGGTACCCTCAGCGTACACCATAAGTAATCCCCCACTAGTGTCTCGAATCGTCACCAGCTGACGCTCGCAGTCTATAATAGCTCCAAAGTGCCTCAACCAATCCATACCCACTATGACACATACGTCCCCCATCGCAATTGGGACTAGATCGATCGGGAATCCCACACCGAAGATCTCAAGTCTACATCCTCGAATCACCTCCGTGGCATACACTACTCACTCGTTAGCTATAGAAACTCGCAGAGGTCGACTCAAAGCCTCTCGAAAAATACTGATATGACGACTAAAAGCTAACGAAACAAAAGATCGACTCGCTCCCGAGTCGAATAACACTAAGGCAGGTACAGAATTCACAAGAAAGGTACCTACGCATAACATAATGTAAGTCCCTAATGTGCCCGTGTATCAGTCAGATCCGTTTGATGGTGCGGAATCCCAATCAAACGGATGATGTAAGATCAAAAATAGAAGAGAAGGAGAAGAAGAATTAATATGAATCTTGTGTGTATTGATATGAATTATAATCCGGATACAAAAGATTCACACATACGATTTCTCACTCTGGCCGTAAATTCCTTCTAGTTCATCAATCATCAATCTATACTCCTCACCCTAACACCTCTATTTATACTAGGGAACATGGGTCGGAAACAAATGGGCCGTAAATGAGTTTACGGCCGTAAGGTGTTTACGGCCTTAACTCAGTCATAAACATGGCCATAAATTCATAAATATTACACAAAAATATAATTGCCTAGAAAAGTAAAGTATAAACCATATTTTAACCCAACAATCTCCCCCTTGGTTTATAGCTTTCTTTTCTTAATGACCCAACAAGCTCCCCCTAAAAAGTAGCTGGCTCTTCTTGTCAATCTTCAATGAGAGCTTGGCTTCAGCTTTAACCTTCGATTTCTTCACAGCATCAGGATGAACATATGAATCTTCAAAGAATGACTTCATCTTGAGCCCTTGAGGTTTTCTTCAGAATTTGGCATCGAACGCACATTAGGTGAGGAGGCTTGGCGTACTGATTCTTGAAAGATGGCGCTTTCAGTTTGAGAATCTTCAGAGAGAACAACAGAGAGAACAAATCTTCTGGATCACTTCAGCTGGTACAAAGATAGTAGCAGACTGAGTGAGGAGGCTTCAATGCAATCCGTCACATAATCTTCAATTGCAGCTTCACCTTGCTTCTGGGGTTGAAGGATTGAATGTTAAAAGAATAATCTTCATTTCTTGCTCCTTCGAATGTGAATTCTTCGATGCTCACGGACGAGGCTTTGGCTCAGAAATCTTCAACATAAACTCCATGAGTCTTATCTATACCTGAAATCACTTTTCAAGACAAAACAAAACTAAAAGAAAACTTAGCACACAAAACAAAAACAAAAACATATTTGGATTTTTCATAGTTTTTGAACAAGAAATAAAACAGAAATAACACTATTTTTGGATTTTTAGTTTTTTTTATTTTTCTTTGATTTTTTTTTGAATTTTTATGATTTTTTTTATTATTTTTAATTTTTAATTCTCCCCTAATATTTAAATTAGAAGAAACTTTGACAAATTTAACAAAAATAAAAATGATATTTAACTTTAAGAGTGATTTGGGATCAAAGTTTTTAGACAACCTTTATCCACTTGTCGGTACCTTTCATATTCACATCTTTGTCTGGCCGATCGTCGGTATTGTGGTCCACTTAAACCCGAAAAATTATGACAGATTTAGGACATACTATTTGATACTGGTAAGTCGAGTTCACCACGAACTCTCGAATATCTCTCCTCAGAACACTCAGATACCGGCTCATGCGAGCCTGCTCGGTAGACACCTTCTCAGGGTAGAACATCGCCCTCTCATGAAACTTTCGCGTAATCACCGTAACTGAATCACTACCCTGCTTGAGGGTCAAAAACTCCTGATCCAGTCATTCGGTTTCCACAAGGGGAACATACTCATCTTGAAACATGGTGGTCAACTTTTCCCAGGTCACCTCAGAAATCTCTGCCATAGTGAAGCTCGTCGTCACGAACTTCCACCAATCCTTCGCTCCCAAGCGAAGCTGGTTCAGAGTGAACCATACCCTCAAGTGATCTGGACAAGAACATGTGTAGAAACATCCCTCGATATTAGAGATCTACCTCATCGCAGCAATTGGGTCCTGCGTCCCATCGAACTCTAGTGACTTCGTGTTGCTGAACTCCCGAAACAACAACGAGTCACCTCCTTGAGGTCTGGCAGCAGCAACAGCAGCAGTAGCTGCAGCAGCCGCAGCCTCAGTCACTACCGCATATTGCTCGTCAAAGGTCTCAATCAATTTGGTCTTGATGTCCCCGAACATCTCTGGAATCTCGGCCCGGATGGCAGCAGCCACCTCCTCATGAATCAATCGACGGATCTCCTCGTCGCTGACACCACTACTCCCAGGTGTGTGTCATGTCGCAACCATGATGTCTCTGAATTACAACATAAAAATATCTGAGACTCGATCGAGCATACTCGCACTTGATAACGCAACCCTACTTGTCCTCCAATATCCAAAGGATTCTTACTTGGACTACTCACTGATCCAGTGTCTTCAATAGTATGGGCCCTATACTACTGACCACACTGCATCAGCATTCACCCCAAGTCCCCCTCCTGGGATCCCGGATCGCAAGTACTCTACTCTCGCTATGCACTGGCTACCCTCCGATAAACCTCTCATGAGCTCCTAACTACTACTTACTCACTCTCAAGGCATCTCATAGCAGCAGTAATCTCCTAGGCTAAGGCATCACAAATCAGGCCACTCTAGTCCTAATATGAGTACCTATCCTACTCTAGCATGCATAACATAACATATCATATTTCATAACACATAATGCAAGGGTATTTTGGGGATTCACCGTTCGGGCACTGGCTGACCGTACACACTGCTCCGCTCTGGTTGTTTCAAAACTTATTGCTCTTTTTTACAAACAATCAGTTCTTATTTGTTGAAAATTTCTCAAATCCTTTGTTTGAGTTGAGATATGCCCGAAGGTGCATCCGAGTCCCTCAAAACGAAGGCTCTGATACCAACTTGTAACGACGAGATTTTCAAAACCAGTTTTTTTCATTTTTCAACAACCAAATTTAATTATAAAACATTCTCAAAAAGTATTCCACAGTAGTTATCAAATCAAACATATCCCAAAATCACAAATCAAATCTCTTCTCTGTGTGTACGATTCATGTCGACGCCTTTCCACGGTCCTCGCTAGTACCTGATACACATAACACAACAACTGTAATCATAAATGCTTAGAGACTTCTCCAAAATACCACATACAACACATACACCACTCGAGGCTACTGTAAGACCCTCTGACCGATGTGTCTCAACGGGACCCTCCAGTCCCGTAGCTAGTTGGGCCCTCTGGCCCGGTCTAAATCGTTGGACCCTCCGGTCTGGTCTGTATCGTTGGACCCTCCGGTCGGGTCTATACCATCATATAACATACAGATATCACATGAAACATAATTTCATACATGGCACACAATCTCATACATAGCACATAAGACCTTCCGGTCAACTCATAATACCACTCTAGGTAACGTATAGTGAGAAGACTCATCTCGTGTAACTCGGTAACTCGGAAATATCAGACTCCGTGAAATAGGATCTAGCCTCCGCCTAATCATACGAAAATAAGCACTCTACATCAACACATTTCCCAAGGCTAGACCATTCCCTCTCTTAGCACTCTCGGCATGGTAAAAGACCATTTTACCCCTCTCAAGGCCCAAATACTCTAAGGTTGACCAAACCTTAAAAGTCAACAAAAGTCAACGGTTAACCCTTTGACCAGACTCGCAATGTGCACAATTGTGACTCGGCGAGTTCAGTCATGAACTCACATCCTCAAAATCCCAAATGACTCACTGAGTCACTTGCCCAACTCAGCGAGTTACCATCTGCGTGATTTATGGGGAAAACCCATCCTACTCGTCGAGTTTGTTCTTGGACTCGGCGAGTTCAAGCCATGCTCAAACTCAAATGACCTCCTAAGGTCAGATCCGTTCCTCTAACCCATAGATTTGGCCTCCTTAAGCAAAATAAACACGTAAAGTTTGGATCTTGATGCCCATGCAAAGACCTAATGGCTCTATTTGAAGAAATGGCTCCAATATGCCATCCCAAACTCTTATCTCCCAAAGACACTCATAAAGAACGAGGAGTTAAGGTCTCTGGACCACTTTGGATCGATATCCAAAGTCTCAACACAAGAAGGGACCAATTGCACCACAATCCATACTCTAAAAGGGCTAGAAACCCTAACTCTCAAATATTAACACCAAACTGAAGAAGAATCGAAATATATACCTCAGAACGAAGTCCCTAGCCTCTGAAATCCAAAGAATATCACCCTCTTTAGTTCCCTCTTGCCTTGGCCACCTTCTTCTTGCAAAAACACCTACACAAAGGTCAAAAATGACCTCCTCTTCCTCACAAACGCTCTGGATCTCTTAGGGTTCCTCTCAGGGGTCTGGTAGCTGCAAATGGTGTTTATAAGCCCCTTTAAATAGGTCCCAAACCCCGAGGATTAGGGTTTCATTAAACAGTGTGGACTCATCGAGTCCACGAATGGACTCGCCGAGTCCGCCATTAAATAAGTACGACCATCCGCGATCCTACTCGCCGAGTGTCTCTCCAAAACTCAATATAAATGCATAAAATAAGATACCTGGGAGTCCGGATGTTACACACACCACTTAGCTTCATCTCTTCCTCCATATTTCGAGAATTTTGTTTCTTTGATGATCATTGAAGATCCTTCATATTTCCTTTTCTCTCCAACTTCAGCTCTCTCCAGACCCTTTTCTTTTATTTGGGTCTCAACATTTTTGGCTGCCCAGATGGCGGCTTTCAGAGTGGTTGCTTGCTTGACTATCGGACCAAAGTCCGCTGGTAATCCATTGGCAAACTTGTTGACCTTGGAAAGTTCTATTGGAATTAGGTATGGAATAAGCTTCATCTTCTCCGTAAAGCTTGTAGCGTATTCAGTGACGCTCAATTTTCCCTTCTTCAGATTCTGGAACTCATTGTTGATTTCCAGAAGATCCTGCTCAGAGTAGTATTGCATTTCCAGTTGCACCATGAACTCTTCCCAAGACATCTTGCTAGCTTCCCCCTTGGGCATCGAACCAGCCAGTAACTTCCACCAGCTCAGTACTCCAGATTTTAACAGAGGAGCGGTCTTCTGTCTGTTGCTACACTCACATCTTTCAAACATTGTCTCCAACTCGGAGATCCAATCCATGACTTGCACCGGTGTCTGGCTCCCAGAAAGACACGGTGGTTTGGATGCCATGAAATTCTTGAACTTGTATCCACATCCATCATTTCCTCCATCCTGGTTGTTTCGGCGAACTATTGGTGGGTTTTCTTGACCAACGGTCTCACTATAGTTCCCTCTTTCTGACTGCCCCTCATTCAGATCAGGTTGTTCAATTGGTATTGAGGGTTCACTCCTGTTATTCAGCAACAATTGTCTCATTTCCTCCTTTTGTTCAGCCATCATGGCTTAAACAATGGTGGGTACTCCATCCATTGTGACTGGTTCAGGTGTTGCTACTACAGCAACCACTCGCTCAACCACAGGTGGTTGATTCGTGTTTTTGTTCACATTTCCAGCTCCACTCCTGGTTCTTGCCATTTTTGATCTATACAACGAATAAGGTGATTTTAGATCTTTATTCATGGTAGATATTAAAACCATCCTTATCACTCCGAAACGTTTACATGCTAGTTCTAATATCGTAGACGCACGCTTAGAATCCTAAACACATAAGGTTTCCCGATCCGGTCGGCAACAGACCATAGATCCGAACAAATAATATCATATATGGCAACATATAACATTTAGCGCATAAAAGAATTTTAGGCAACTTCCCTAAAATATACTAGTGCTTGTGTCTTAAAATATGGTAGACACACATCTCACAATCATCACTTAGCATTCTAAGTTTAAGTCTAGAAATCCTACAAATTCCTAGTTCGCTTAAACTAATGCTCTGATACCAACTGTGACATCCCTAATTTCACGGTCAGAAAAGACCGATTTGTTTATACTTTGTTTTTAAAATCAGAGAAATCTTTTAAATAAAACGGTTGCAGAATTTGTTCCCAAAACAAAATATGAGAAGAATTTATCAAAAGCATTTATTAAAGAAAATGTATTTTCATTAAATAATAAAACCTCGGGATGTCATGTTCCGATACAGATCAAAAGCATAAACAGTACAATACAGACCTTACACCAGTTATTTGTACCTACTAATCTATAATCCAAAATCTCTCGTCAAGTCCACCAATTTGTACTCTTGTGCCATTACCTGTAATGCAAAGAAAACTGAGTGGATCGGGTTTGGGAGCCTGGTGAGCATATAGGTTTTTCAATCCACAATAATATATTTATTATATTCAAGTATCAAACAATCAACCCAAATACCCATCCCCATATCTCCTTTATTTTCTCAAGGGTTTACCCTAAGAACCAACTATCCTTCATTCATTCATTCCTAAGGATTTACCAAAGGAACTGGCACAAAGTCCATTTGCTACCACGGTTTATACAACAGGCACTATGTCACATAATCACCAGAGTTCATACGATAGGCACTACGTCTCATAGTCACCAGGGTTTACACAACGGGCACGAAGTCACATCGTCACCAAGGTTTATCAAATAGGCACGAAGTCGCATCATCACCAAGGCTTACTCAATAGGCACGAAGTCGCATTGTCACCAACTATTCCATCTACCCATGTTCTACCCAACATTTTTGTAGATATAAATACAAACACCGTTTAAATCGTTTAACAACTGTATAAAAACATCAATTCCAAGTCCATCTCAAATAGACAAATAATATATAACACATAGCATGTATTTCATAGAAAATACTTTATATTTATGTGTTAGAAGAAAGTAACTATACACTCACTTGATCAGAAGATGATCGGACAACATTACGGCTTGTAGAAGTAGTATTCTTCGGTAGATCTGGAAGATCTTCACAAAAATTGGCTTCTCGCAGGCAGAGCTTCGGCTCAATTATTTCACTTCTCGAGATCTTCAGGGTTTCGGGACTTGCTTCGGGTCTCATCAATGATACCGGGGCTTGGGGCATTTCTTGCACGCAAAACAGGGTAAAAGCGCGAGAGAAAGGGAAGACTGGAGCACCAAAAATCGGCTGCACTCGACATCTATTTATATGGGCTTAAACCCTGAATTACGTTGGGTGTAATCTTTAGTTACGTTGGGCGTAACCTGGATAAGGTCGCTGACTCCCCCCTTTTGGATAATATCGAAATTTATATGTAAATTGAATATTTTAATTATTTAATAAACTTCAAAAATTCATATCTTCCTCATACGAACTCCATTTTCGACGTTCTTTATATCCACGCATAGGTGAGACTACGCTCTACAACTTTCGTTTAGACTCCGTTGGCTAATTTTGAATTTTTTTTGTTTATTTTTAGTAGGCCGGGACAAGAAAACTCCGTTATAAATTCATAACTTCTTCATCCGACGTCCGTTTTCGTCTGTCTTTATGCTGTTGCAATACTATCAACAAGATATTCGATTCTCGTTAAGATTGTTTCGGCTAAAAACTGTTCGATCTCAAATCGAGTATTTGGGCAACATACCGCTAAGTCGAAACTTAGAAAAATCATAACTTCCTCATATGAAGTCAGATTTGGACGTTCTTTGTATGCACGCTCATGGTTTAACGAACTATATGACTTTCGTTTAGATCGCTAAGGCTAAATATCGCTCAAACGTAAATTCACTTGTTACGTCATTTAGCGTCGTGCCGGTTCTGTCGTGAAACTTCGACATGTCATAACTTCTTCGTTATAACTCGGATTTCAATGTTCTTTATATGTACGAAATCCTTGTAACATATACTACAACTTAGTTAAGATTATTCCTTCAAAATAATCTTCCATCAAAAAGTCATTTTTGACGCTTATTGTTCTTACATTGACTAGCCCTAATCTACGGGCGTTACACCTTAGACCCTTGAGTATAGTGAGGATAACTCACCTTGCAACTACCAAAACGAACCACAAAAGCACAATCCCGAAGCACTGTCCTATACTCCAACACCTTAAAAATGTGCCCAAACTGAAGCTGATTGTGGATCTATACGAGTCCCTTGATGCTATACACTTGATCTACAAGCCTCCTTTGCTAGAATCTCCTTCCAAAGCTTCCAAGCTCACTCCAAAGTCTCATACAGGAGTTTAGGGTTTTCTGGCTCTCAAGGGGTAACAAGGAGGTTGAGGTGAGGACTTAAGGTCCTTTAAATAGGGTGCAAACCCTAAGATTAGGGTTTTCTCTTCCCAACTCCAACTCGGCGAGTGGAGTTGCCGACTCGGCGAGTTGGTCACTTAAATCAAGACCAGAACCCGCTACGACTCGACGAGTAATCGCACCTACTCGTCGAGTAGCTTCCTCAATTTACACTTTAAGCCCTTAAATCATATTTCTGAAGTTTGGGATGTTACAAATCTCCCCCACTTAAATTAGGCTTCATCCTCGAAGCCTACTGCATCACACGATTTTTGGATAACGCCCCTATACTGCAGACTCCGATTTCACAATCAACTAAGGTCATTCCAGACACTACTACCGTACCCCTTTAAATCAACTTCTTCTCGTGCTGTATCCTGCCAATAGCCCAAGCCGACCATCGGATTTTTCTACTTAATGACAACACACATCAACCAAGTATCACCCGATGATACTGTCACCTTCTTGTCATGAACACACTTTCGTGACTTGCGAAAGTTATATACCATAATAATTCACTAGGCCCTCTCACAGTGCCAAACTATCCTTCCCTTTCCAAACTGGCGATAACCCGAGTATCTCGCAATATTGGAACTCATCATGTCCCTTCCCAGAATCTTTTCCCTTTTTGTGCTGACAAGATGATGTATACTTCAGCTTCTAGCAACTCCCAAAAATTAACCAGCTATAATACATAACCATTCGTACCTGGCCCAATCAGCCTCGGGCTGGAATACCAGGTTCGCCTCTAACGGGTCCAGTCATCCCAAGGATGGTATGCCCTCGCATTCTCATGCATGCTTGACCCAATCAAGCCTCAGGTTGGAATACCAAACACACCAGGTCCAATTAATCATAGGTCTGATCATCCTCGTGATGGAATACCCTAGATTGGAATACCACTACTTACATAACCCAAGCCTACAACAATACCTGGAACCCAAAGATCTAACCTTGCAGCTCCTTTAAACTTCTCTGATTCGACATAACCGAGTACGACTCGTCCAACCTCAACAATACGTCTACTCCAACACTGCCGAGGCAGGAACATATCCATCACGATCTCTATGCCCACGACCCATGACTAGAATACCCTCACATGGTTCTCAGCACAGGTCTAGATTGCTACCGAGTCTATCAATCTCTCTACTCCTAATTCTACTGTCCAAATCTCCATCTTGGAGACACTCACTTTCCCCACCTCCGAAGAGGCTTAAACCATGACCTCACAACCTCAAACAGTGTCGCGATGTCAGAACCTTACCCTACATCATCCACTTAGAACACATCGCTATCCCATAACACGTATAGATACGCTGAAACTGATCGCATAACTATCAATCCATAAATAGTCTTCTGCATATCTCTCAACATTTCCGACACTTGGGGATAATCCCACTGCTTGCTATAGCATAGCAGTATCCTCAATGCTTGCTCATAGATCTGCAATACATACAAGGTCTGTAACATAACTGGTCCGCCTTATTGCACTACTCCACTACCGACATCCAAACTGCGTCAGGCAACATCTTTCGAAACAACGCCCCATCTGAGAATTTCTAGTTTTCCCCCACTTAAAGCACTAACTAGCGCCTACCATGCGAAACTGATATGCGGCTTAAACGTCCCAAACAAGGTAGCAAACCTCAAAAGAATCTGCGTTTTTGTTGATGATCTCTGAATCCTTGAATCACGGCTGCTCGTCCTGGTCTTTCTCTTGAATGCACCATCGGATTCTATCCATCTATGATCTCTTAACAAAAAATTCTCACTAACGCCTCCTATGCCCTAATAACTCGTGCAGGAAAATAAAAGGAACTCATAATACCAATACGAACAAAAGATAGGAAAAAGACATACCGGTTGTCACCTCTGGCGTTGTCCCGGTCTCCTCAGCCATGAGCTGATATGCACGCCCTGGAGCCTTTGGATGCTCTACTCTACCCTGGCCCCCATCAGTAAGCCTCAATGTGGCTGGTGTTGGGGCCTGCACTGGTCTAGATGCCAAGAGGGGACACTGGGCCTTCATATGGCCCACATGGTCGCAATGCTAATAAAGTCAGACTCCGACATCAAGAGTCTGCTGTCTGCAGTCCCTAACTATGTGGCCTTCCTTCCCATACTTTTGGCACCCAATAGAAGACCGAAATACTCCATCATATACCTGACCGCACTTCCCACAAGTGCGACTCCTCTGACTTCCCTAACGATAATCAGCAACCCTCATCCGTTTTGGTGCAGGTTGCGACTGCACTGGGGCTTGCCTCTGCTCCCTCAGTTGGAGCTCAATCTCTAACTCACGCCACCTGGCAGCCTCCTGCAACTCCAACAAGGTATCTCTGCGTAGATACGAACTGTCAGATATCCATCTTGAGCATGCTCACGTATCGGGTCATCTGAGCCTACTCCAAAGCAAACTCAGGGCAAAACATCGCACTCTCTGTAAACATCTTGGTGATCTCCGTCACCGACTCTGAATCCTGTTTCAGCTCCAAAAACTCTTGAGCCAACCTTTCTCGCTCAACCCGCGGAACATAACGGGTACTGAACATGTCTCGAAACTGATCCCAAGTAACTGTAGCCCGCTGCACGTTAGAATATGATCTCGTAGTCAACCTCCACCAATCCTTTGCCTCGAGTCTTAGCAGGTTCAGAGCACACCTCACCCTCTGATCAGTAGGGCATGAACACGTGAAGAAACATCCCTCCACATCCGATAAGCATCTCATCGCAACAATCAGATCCTGAACTCCGTCAAAGGTAGGGGCTTCGTATTATCGAAGTCCCGATACTAAAAAACATGACCGGCTCCTCCCCCTGCCGCTGCTACAGCCGTTGCGGCTGCTGCGGCAGCCGTCTCTGCAAGAGCTGCATAGCGCTCATCGAAGTACTCAAGCATGGCGATCTTGATTGACCTAAACATTTCCGGTAACTGAGCTCGAAACATAGCAACAACCTCATCATGCAGGATCTCATGAATCCTAGCATCCAACTCATCCATCCTCATCTGATCAATGACCTCGGGTGGTGCAGATCCACCCTGACCACCCTCTCCTGATCTTGATCCTAAACCGGATCCTGCTCCAATGCGCCTCGTAACCACCATACTGAAATCCATCAAGAAGGACATTCGACATTCCTCATAATATCCTGGAAACTATCTCCCAACCAAAATCCTAGGGGTTGTGAATTCCTTGATACGTGCATGGGTCTGGTGCTTTCAGTAGTACGGGCCCATACTACCTTCCACACCTACGCATATTTGTCTAAAGTATCATCACAACACCCTAACAACATATACAGACATAACGAGCGCTCAATCCTCACTCGTAGAGGAATACTAAATATCTCATAACTGGCCTCCCAACCTCTCAATACCCACCCATCCATGAAACTTCCACCAACCCTGTAGCACTAGTGTATGCTAGTCATACAAAATGCGGGACCCTATAGACTTTCGAATATCCAATCCTACCCTAAGGTCAAATCAAACATTCTCAGGCTATAAGATCTTAATTATGCACAACTGTGATGCGTAAACTAAATATCTACAGTAATGATGTCAATTTCATACAAAGGAAACCCTAGGATAGCAGGCATCTTGTAATCAGGAAATTCTATCATGCAATTCCTGAAGATCCCTAGCCTAGTACTAGCATGTTGTTCTAATCATATCACATAATCAGATAACTTGTATGGTATTTTGCGGGTCTACTTACTAGCTTCGGCTGATCGTACCTTCTGCATCCTCCTTTACTTATTTTGAAAACTATTTGAAAATCTTTCCTTGATTTGAGACTGGATTCACACGAATGTTCCTCCAATTCATTCAAACCAAGGCTTTGATACCAACTTGTAACACCCAAGAAATTTACACCAATTTTAAAACATTTTAATCCATTCAAAAACCATTAAGTTATTATAAATTGTTTTCAAAATCGTTTAGACATCAAAGTATCCCCAGAACCAAATCATAAAATCATGTAATATGAGGA